>NC_048595.1:234589975-235789975 GCF_003668045.3 Cricetulus griseus
CCCTTGAAGTTCCTATGCTTCCAGGTAGTGGGCCTGCAGGGAAGTGAGAACCGGACTGTAGCACTGCAGGAGAGTGGCCTTGATGAGTCCCCAAGGCCCAATTTCTGCCAGTCCAGGTACTCCGGGAGCCACAAATAAGAGCCCCTTTTCTTGCAGTGTGGAAACATGGCACGCGAGGGGCTGCGGACCCTTGTGGTGGCAAAGAGGACCCTGACAGAAGAACAGTACCAGGACTTTGAAGTGAGTTATTCAGTCCTTGTCAGTCAAGCCTTCCCTCCTTAGGAGGACTTTGTTTTCTGACTGAAGTGCAACCTTCCTATGCAGTTACAAACTGTGTTTCTGAAGTGTGGGGCACAGGCTGCCAGAGTGATTGGGGGCCTGAGTGTCCACAGAGGCCAGCAGTTCCATTTATTTCCTCAGCAGAGACTGAGTGTGCCTCACAAGTGCTTCTGGCCTTGGAGCTGTCTGGATTCTGGGATTTCTGTATAGATGGCAGGTTAAGTTATCCAGAGCCCCTAAACCCAAATACTGGAGCTTTTTATATTGTGATGTCATTGCTCAGAATTCTGGGATATCTGCATAATAGATGACAGGTTAAGTTGCCCAGAGCCCCTAAATCCAAATGCTTCATAATCTGAAGCTTTTATAGTGTGATGTCATTGCTCGGGATGTGTCTGACTTAATTATGTCACATTTCCAAATTAGGGAAGTTCAACCAGAGTTAATAAATTTTCATGTAGTAAACAATTACAAATATTTAGAGCACTTATACCTAGCATTTGTACAGCATGTTACCCCTGAGCCCTAGAACCAACTCACTCCACAAAGAGAGCATTTACACACATGTTCACCTGTCCGCTGTACCTTCAAAGCTGATACAGTCATACACATGAAGCACGCACATATCTGTGTCCTATTCCTTCTGTCCTCAGAGCCGATACAGTCAAGCCAAACTGAGCATCCATGACCGGACACTGAAAGTAGCTGCAGTTGTGGAAAGCCTGGAGAGGGAGATGGAGCTGCTGTGCCTCACTGGGGTGGAGGACCAGCTCCAGGCTGATGTGAGGCCCACGCTCGAGATGCTCCGGAATGCAGGGATCAAGGTACAGCCGGCAGCTGTACCAGCTCATCTTTTCCTTGAAATACTGTCCCGTGTGCTCCATGGAGGAGGGGGGTGCAAAAGACAGCTTCCTCCTCATTATCCCAGTTGTCCTGGCTCCAGCAGTCTCCACAGTGCCCTACTCCAGACTTCTCTCTGACTCTGTCTTTCCACACTCAAGACAGCATAGCCTTTCTGAAACAGGGCTCCCACCCTGTCCTCCTCATGACACATGTATTTCCCTAGGAGAGTCTTAGGGCCCGCCAGCTTCTGGCTGGTGCACACCGCCTGCGGTTCACACTTGCCTTGCCAATTATTTCCTCACTGTCAGAACTGAATAGAAACCTCCCTGGAGTAGCCTGTGCATCCCCATAACCAGATTACCCAGGAGGCATCTGGGCCTGGCTGCATTCAGGTGGCCATACCACTAGTTAGGGAGGAGGTTAGGCAGGAGAAGCCCAGCTTTGTGTAGCTTAGAGTTGCACTTTCTGAGTTCTCACATGCTGCTCTAGAGCTGGGGTAGACAGGAACCAGTTGCTGGGTGGGGTCATTTGGAAGCTGTTACTGTTCAGCTAGCTCTGCTTCAGAAGCAGTGTGTGTCCATTGCCACAGAGTTTGGTGGGGGGCTGCAGCGATATGCCACTCTTGCACTTCTGTCCAGCTGTGAGTGCAGTGCTGGAACCCTTCCTGCAGGGACATGCAAGAATGCAGATTCGGGTGCAGAAATGCTTTTCTCCTGCACCTCGTGACACCACACATGAGTTCTTCCCTGGCCGCATGGGACCACTCCATAACTCTCAGGAAACTGCCTTCTCTCTCAGGCCTTCCCTTACCACACAGTACCCAACTTCCCAGATGCTCCTTTGTGCATTCCTGGTGTCTGCAGGAATCCAGCTGCCATTCCTGTCATGAATTGTGAGGGTCAGTGCCTTTCCCAGTGGACTTGGTTTCCAGGGTGGCATTTTCCCTGGACATTGTCCCTCCCTGCTGTGCCCCTGTCCTCTTCTTCACTCATCTCCTATGTCTAAATCTAGCATTTACAGTGTAAGTTTTCATTTGGGGGAAGCTGCTTCTTAGGGTTAGGGTTAGGGTTAGGGTTAGGGTTAGGGCTTAGAAATGGCTGAGTGTTTTAAGTAACCTACAATCTATTTTATAACTGCCTGCTAGATTATCAGTGTTAAGTGTTCCTTGGTATAGGACTTTGGTGTTTGTAGTGATTCTGTGCTACAGTGCATACGATCTGTGTCTATGGGCCTTGCCCTCCTCACTCTTCTCTGTGTCCCACGTGAGTAGACTCTGCTCTGAAGAAGGGAAGTTAGTGTTTGTCAGCCATATCTCATTGTGCCTCCTGAATGACAGAAGTGGCAGTGTACACTGTGGTTGCTCAGTTTGTCATAGTCATATTTCCTAATCATAGGTACAGTAAAGCTAATGAACATTGGCTGATGATTTCACTGGAGTAATCCGTGTGCCATCTAGGCTCGTCTATTTCCTGCACCCACAAGTGCGTCTGTCCATGTGATAAAAACCTAAGCGGCTCTGATGATGATCAAGTTAATAATGCAGGGGCTTCCAGCTGCTCTGCACGGATGCCCTGGTTACCCATCCCATCGAGGTCGGGGCTTTCCAAGCTTTTCCACTCATGATCGCCTTTTCCCTGAGAGACTTTTTTAAATGACCCTGAGCATATACTAAATAGTCTTACAAACCAAATGTTTACTGATTATAAATCATAAAGAAATTTATTTTGAAATAGTTCTTTAAATGAGTTTTCCATTTGTTAAAGATGAGCCAATTTACATACTAATGAGATTAATGTCCTTTTTATTTTAATATAAATAATTAACTCTTGGCTGAATATTTGATACAGCAGTATGTGTAGAGCATCTTCAACTGTTTTCAAAGTAGATCACTATTTTATTTTATAGTTGTGAATGCCATTTTGCATAAGTACAGTGAAGGGCTGGGGCAGAGGTTTGTTTATGGCCATGTCAGAAATTAGGAATTCTGTCCCCCTTCCAAACCAAAATTGGTTGAACTTTTTTTTTTAATGAAACTCACATCAGCAACTCAACAGCAGTTTTTAAAATTAAACACTCTGACACAATACAACCCAGACATTTACATACTGAAGAATGACTTTATTATAACATTAACTGTCTTTATTTTCACAATTAAACCATTGGAACAAAAAGAAAAGTTTGTACAGTAAACTGCTGCAGTTCATAGCATTCAGTAGTCTGAGTCAGAGCCATAGTATTTCAGACTTCTCATGCACGTTGCAGAGCATGGGGTGTGCATATGTTGTGTGCCCAGAACCCAGGCTGCAGTGCTGTCCTATGGGGCATCCAGGCGAGCGCTGCCCAAAGCAGTGTGGGTTCCTTATACATTTGATTTTAAATTACATTTTGGTCATTGCATGCTCAGAAACCTTTTTATTCATTTTTTACAGCCTCACAGGTAGTTAGTTATGTGACTGCATACAAAGTTCTGACCTACAGTTTATGTAGCAGGAGTCCGAGTATATACTTTTAAGAATGTGTTGTCCATGTGTATGCAGCTTTTTTAATGTTAAAGTAGCAGTTTGAACTTTATTCGAGATAAGTACATTTTTTGGTTTGTCTGTGGTCCAATGGCCCATTTGAAGGTCTCCTCCCAGCTGAAGAACTATGCTGACATGAAGGTCTATGTGGTCTTCTGGCTGTGCACTACCTCTCCACATCTTCAGGCTGCTGCATCAGCCTCAGCTATATGTCTGCACACCATTCTGACTTGTTCTCCCGAAACAAATTAGTACTTTTTTATTGTGATGTAAAACACTCAACCATAGTTATCTTTAAGCCACTTCTAGGTGTATCAGCCTTTCTCAGACCCCCAGCCTCCAAATTATGACACAGAGACTCATTATTAGTTATTAATGCTTGGCCTTATCTTACACTTGTCCCACTAGCTCTTATAATTTAATTTAACCTGTTTTTCTTTGTCTATGTTTTGCCTTGAGGCTTTTTACCTTTCTTTAATTCTGTATGTCTTAATTTTTCTGCTTTTTCTGTGTTTGTCTACCTGGCAGCTGCCTGGCTCTCTGGCCCTGGGCATCTCCCTCTCTGTCTCTCAAGCCTAGATTCCTCCTCCTACTTATTCTCTCTACCCACTAGCCTCGCCTGTCTCTCCTCTGCAAGCTATTGGCTGTTCGTTTTTTTATTAGACAAGTCAGGTGCCTTAGGCAGACAAAGTAACCCATCTTTACATCGTTACCCAGCAGCATAAACAAATACCCTGCTACATAAACAAATGTAGCACATCTTTACATAGTTAAAAACGTAATATTCCACAATAGGTACACGGTTGAGTTTCATGAAAGAAACTCACAATTCTTTGCAGCCATTGCTGTTCCAATCTCTATAACTCTCCATCTCCCCAGCCTGGAACTTTCCCCACTCAAGCTCTCAGTCTTCATCTCTGTGAATGTGGCTTCTCTGGACGCCTCATGTGTGTGGGATAGCATAGCATCTGTCCTTCATATCCAGCTTATGTCATTCAGCAAAACGTCAAAGAGCAGTGAAGTGACGAAGTGACCACATTTCATTTCTCCATGGGACTCAGTGTACTCTTGGCTTGCTTCACCTCAGCCCTATTGTGAAAATCCTGTGAGTGTGGTGTACAGACAGACATCTGTGCACAGAGATACTTTAAAGAAATGAAATTATATTATTGAAGTTCACAAGCTTAAATTTTTTCATAGATTTGGATGCTAACAGGTGATAAACTAGAGACGGCTACTTGCATTGCCAAAAGCTCACACTTGGTGTCCAGAACTCAAGACATTCATATTTTCAGGCCAGTAAGTACATTTCTAAATCACTTTGAATTGTTAAATGATTTTTGTTCGTTTGTTTGTTTGTTTTTGTTTTGAGGGGTCTTTGGTTTAGTTTGGTTCCCACACACCCAACCACCACCACCCACCCACCCACCCACCCACTGACTGGGTTTCTCTGTGTAACTCTGGCTGTCCTGGAACTGGATCTGTAGACTAGGGCTGGCCTGGAACTCAGAGATCCACCTGCCTTTGCTTCCCAAGTGCTAGAATTAAAGGTATGTGCTGCCATGCCCAGCTAGATGTTGAGTATTTATCTTACAGTTAAAATGTATATACAGTAATTGCTAAATATCTTTCAAAATCAATGTTGGAGATGTTTTCTTACTCTATAAACACATCTTGAATGCTTAGGAATGCATTTTGATGGTAAACAAGGTGTCAGTTGGAAAGCATTTTTCTCCTATATATTTCATATTGTCACTCCCTACTTGAAGTGGGCTTGCTACAATGATTTTCTACTCAACTTACAGTAGGTGCTGTTTTGCTTTTTAAACATATGCTCCCTACTAGCTGTACCTCCTCTGACACAAGGACCAGATACAAAGCAGAAGTACTTAGCCTGCTGCCATTTCAGATTAAAAGCTCTCCTGTAACTAGTGCAAAGAAAATGAATTTATGTGTTCACTGTACATACTCGTTATGATGAGTTTAATTCAAACAAGAAGTAGACATTCCTTGGGTCATGATTGATGGTGGGCAAGCAGACATCGTGTCTGTGACTGTCAGAATAACGTGCTTGCACCTACAGAAGTGATTATTTCAGTATCATTTGCATGTAAATGTATTTTATTTTGAAACATCAGAATCTCAAATTACGCCCTGCAGACTACTATTTGCAATTAAATTATTAATGCTTCTGATAAAACTTTCGATCAATTTTTGTTGACTTTTCAGAGTTATGGTACCACAAATGAAAAAATTTCACAATAAACCCTACCTACTTAAAGATGAATTGGAGATTAATTTGGAGTATGTGAAACTTGTAATTTATTTCACTCCTATATCATTTTTAATGCCCTATAAAATCTTCTCAGAAAGCATATGCAAAGCCAGTGCATTGATTTCTGGCATTATTTTTATTCTAAAATTTGTATTTCAAAATTATGGCTTGACTTTACCCTTTTTGACTGCTTGCTTCTTTAGACATTAGGCCGTAGTGGGTGGCATGAATTGAAACTCATGGCAGAAATGACAGAAGCAACTTTATGAAGTTATTTTGCATTTTTCCACACATTATGGGCATGTTTAAATAAGTTCCCAGTCTATGTAATTATGTCTCTTACCTGGTGTGTGAGAAAGGGAAACTTAACCTCCTTGAGCCCTGGTATCCTGACTTATAATTCTCTGGGGCTTTTTGTGATGCTATAAGCCAATATGTTCATCACTGCTCACAGTACCCACCTACCCCACCACCAATTTAATAACCCATCTTATAGAAAGTGCTAGAAAGCCCTTGGTCATTACATTTTTATAAGAATACTTTTATAACAGCAGTAGCCCTGTCATGCCTTCATGACCACAAATCAGAAAACAGTCCTTGTTAGAGGTGTAGGTACAGAATTTGTAAGGACCTAATTACAGGGCTTCTGTTCAAAGGTTAAGCAACTTTAGCTTCTAAATACAATTCTAAAGGCGGCTCCTGTGAGTCCCTGAAAATGTCTTACTGCATTTTTAACTCATGATGCTTTTTTTTCCTCCAATGAAGGTAACCAATCGGGGAGAGGCCCATTTGGAGCTGAACGCGTTTAGAAGGAAGCATGACTGTGCGCTGGTCATATCTGGGGACTCTTTGGAGGTAAGGAGTGTGGGTGGGTATGTCTGTCTCCTGTGCTAACCATGTCTGCCTGTGTATCTCCTGTCTCCAGTGGGGACTTTCTGGAGGTAAGACTGAGTGTGGGTATATGTGTGTCCGTCTCCTGTGCTAGCCATGTCCTGCCTGTGTATCTCCTGTCTCCAGTGGGGACTCCCTGGAGGCGAGGCTGAGTATGGGTATGTGTCCTAAGGACATGTGCTGGCCATGTCTAACTGATCCTCTGTCCCTTCCTGTTTTGAAGCTGCTTGAGTTCAGCAGGTCTTGCTCATTGTTAATAGCATCAGCCTCCAGTGGTCATGACAGTTCAGCCCACATTATTTATCCTGCATTTGTCCAAACCAGCATTTCCAGGTGTGTGTTTGTGGGACACATGGCTTCCTGGGTAGCGATAATGGGCCCTCCAGTTAACCTCTGGCATTCATTCTCAGGATACTTGAGTGTAGGGGCCTAAAGAAGGCTGCAGGAAAAACCCAGGTGGGCGAGGCCACTGGGCCAGTTATTTGTACTATATGTGTGGTTTTCACCTTCGTGGACACAGGGTTGAAGTAGCCAGCTCCTCCTCTTCTCCCTACTTCTGGTTCTGCTACCTTAACACAATTAGGACATGGGCCTCATATTGTGGCATCACATAACATTGGTGTATTTCCAAGCACCTGTGTCTGTAGAGCCACACTGCAGTTCTGCTAAGGCTTGGTAATGTCTGTTTGATCTTTGTACAATGAGGGTTTCATTCAGTCCTTACTTTGCAAACAGTCTTTTCTATTATAAAAACAGAAAAAAAATTATTTTTTTACATTCTAGTATGTTCCAAAACATGATGTAAATAGATAACAAAAAGCACAACTCTTCCATGAGATTAAAGGTGATGTAAATGAAAAATCCAAAGCAAAAGAAAAATAAGACACAAACATTAAGACAGTTGTAGTGTGTGAAAGTGAGTGCTGAAAGACTCCCAAGGCAATCCTTGACATGGCTTTAGGCATCTTCCTCCCCTGAACAGAGTAAAATCAAAAGACAGTGGCCATGGGCCCTTCTCAGGCAGACAGGTAGAACAGGTTGACAAGAATCCTGGCTATAGTTGGAAAAGGCAGTTTCCACAGCTTCTGGAAGAGCACACAGCTACCACTCTCCACGACGCTGCCAGTTAGATCTCTGTTCTTTCAGGAGATAAGTGCCCTCCTTTTGTTGGTAGCCTTCTGGCTCACATGACCTAAAGACTGCTCTTCCAGTACCTGTACCTCATGATGGGAAAAATCTTAGAGTTCCTGGATAATGAGTAAGACTCTGTACACTTCAGACAGGGCTGTGAGATTGCGGGTTTCTCAAGCAAGGTAGGGAATTAAGAACTGGAATGTCACTTTGGAAGGGCCTTGAGTATCTGATATCATGGTGAAACAAAGGTCTCCATCAGTTACATGCCTAGGAAGCACTGAAACTAAAATAGGAATATAGCCCAGGGGATGATGTTATAGGAAGATAGCCCAGGGGAAGATAGTATAGGAAGATAGCCCAGGGGAAGATGTTATAGGAATATATCCCAGGGGAAGATGGTATAAGAATATAGCCCAGGGGAAGATGGTATAGGAATATAGCCCAGGGGAAGATGGTATAGGAAGATAGCCCAGGGGAAGATGTTATAGGAAGATAGCCCAGGGGAAGATGGTATAAGAATATAGCCCGGGGGAAGATGGTATAGGAATATAGCCCAGGGGAAGATGGTATAGGAATATAGCCCGGGGGAAGATGGTATAAGAATATAGCCCAGGGGAAGATGGTATAGGAATATAGCCCAGGGGAAGATGGTATAGGAAGATAGCCCAGGGGAAGATGGTATAAGAATATAGCCCAGGGGAAGATGGTATAAGAATATAGCCCAGGGGAAGATGGTATAGGAATAGAGCCCAGGGGAAGATGGTATAGGAAGATAGCCCAGGGGAAGATGTTATAGGAAGATAGCCCAGGGGAAGATGGTATAAGAATATAGCCCGGGGGAAGATGGTATAAGAATATAGCCCGGGGGAAGATGGTATAGGAATATATCCCAGGGGAAGATGCTATAGGGATATAGCCCAGGGGAAGATGATATAAGAATATAGCCCAGGGGAAGATGGTATAGGAATATAGCCCGGGGGAAGATGGTATAGGAATATATCCCAGGGGAAGATGCTATAGGGATATAGCCCAGGGGAAGATGATATAAGAATATAGCCCAGGGGAAGATGGTATAGGAATATAGCCCAGGGGAAGATGGTATAGGAAGATAGCCCGGGGGAAGATGGTATAAGAATATAGCCCGGGGGAAGATGGTATAAGAATATAGCCCAGGGGAAGATGGTATAGGAAGATAGCCCGGGGGAAGATGGTATAGGAAGATAGCCCGGGGGAAGAAGGTATAGGAAGAGAGCCCAGGGGAAAGATGTTTGTTACTGGCCTCAGAAAAACACATACACCTTATAGGTGCATCAGCCTGGCAACTCTTCAGAATGCCCTGTAGCCATTGACCCTTGCCTGTGACTGAGACATTCTCTAGCCACAATGCACTACTTTTAGGAGACCTTGTGCTCTTCCTGCTAGGGGCCTGGCCACCACTGCCCATCTTCGCATCTTGCCCTCCTGCACAACTAAGTTGTCTGTCCTAGGACAGGTTACGCTGTAGTTGGGGGCATAGTCATAGATGAGACTCAAACTGCAAGTGTGCTTACTTGAGGAAGGCCACGGCTTATCCACAATTCTGCTTACCTGCTGCTTGAGCCCAGGATTGTATGGTGACAGTAGAGTCACAGCACTGTCTCCCAGGTCTGCCTGAGGTACTACGAGCATGAACTTGTGGAGCTAGCCTGCCAATGCCCTGCCGTTGTCTGCTGCCGCTGCTCACCCACCCAGAAGGCCCACATCGTGACCCTATTGCGCCAGCATACCAGAAAGCGCACCTGTGCCATCGGTGAGCCCAGCACCTTCAGCCAGGCCATGGGTGGGTGGTGGGATAGTATTCCACCTTCCTGTCAACAGTGAAATGGCACAGACAGCCAACTTTTCAACATTTATATTATGTCTCTAAAATTGACTTCATCTACATTGCAGGGATTTTTAATAGTCCCTAAAAGTAGTGTAGAGAAACAGGAACACAAGCATCTAATGGATGATGTTTTATTTAACCTCTGACTCACGGTGCTTCTTAGGTGATGGTGGAAATGACGTGAGCATGATCCAGGCTGCTGACTGTGGGATCGGGATCGAAGGGAAGGTAGGTTTGTGTGTTTGTCACACCCACACACAGCATACCATCAGTTGACCTGTTCTGCCAAGCCCCATCCTGGGAGAGAGGTCAACAGTCTGTCCTTTTGGTCTTCAGGCCCAGCCATAGATTGTTGGCAAACAGCAGGGAACTAGCATCCTTTAGCACCCTTCTTATGCTGGAGTGTCCTTAGGAGCTCTTTCAGGCCCTCTGTGCTCATGGCCAGGTCCAATGTCACTAATTCCCTGCACGCCTTCCTTGGGTTTCCCCAACACCTCAGTGCCTCTCCCCTGATTCACACACTTCATTGTCTGTGTAAGGAACCCTTTCTCCTGCCAACTAGGCCAGGGTTGGGGTTGATTGCTCCCTGTATAGTCACCCAAATGCAGATATGCAGAGCAAGATCTAGAAAGTTTGCACAACTTGGTTTTGGCTTTTTCTTTGGCTGCTCTGTTCAATTGTCGTCCTTCATGGTATCTTTGGAAAAGCAGAGGTAGATTGTTTTTCAAATGTGAAATAACAAAGGTTTGGAGAATTGTCTTGGAGAGGCCTAGGACCATGTAGTGAGGACCATAGCCCCTCCCTTCTTATTTTCTATGTTGCTAGTAGATTAAAGCTCCTTGCTTCTTACGAGCAGCAGCTGACATCTTTGCATATGGATAGGTTCTAGTACAGGCTCCTCTGCCTCACCCACACTACCTGGTGCAGATGCATGGATGGCATGCTGGTGTCAAGGAGGCACTGCCCCTCATGCTCTTTAATTCAAATGAGCTCTAAAACTCAGCTTTGTGTGCAGTTCTCAGTGTGTGGTGTCTCTCAGAGGTTCTTTGTGGTTCTTTAGGAGGGGAAGCAGGCTTCTCTGGCAGCGGACTTCTCCATCACGCAATTCAGACACATCGGCAGGCTGCTCATGGTGCATGGGCGGAACAGCTACAAGCGGTCTGCAGCACTTGGCCAGTTTGTCATGCACAGGGGCCTCATCATCTCCACCATGCAGGTAGCAAGCCTGTGCCAGAATGTCAAAGCAGGCAATGGCTTCTCTGAGGGCTGTGCCACTGTTGAGGGAGGTGCCCACTGGGTCATTGTATTGTGACCACCAGCATCTGTGTCTTTAACTTAAGGTGTTCTGTCTTTTAAGGCTGTATTTTCTTCAGTCTTCTACTTTGCATCTGTCCCGCTGTACCAGGGATTCCTTATGGTTGGGTAAGTAAAACAGATGCTCTTGGTGCCTCTTAGCTTCATGTATGTGTGAGCTTTTATTTGGAAAAAGACATGTAAAATACTGAGTGATACCCAGGCTGTTTTGAGTAATTCTTGGCACATAAACGTTTAAGATGACTAACTGCTGTAAAATCTTACGTTGAGTGTGAAAAAATTTGAAAAACACCTAGACTCTTGAGGCTTTTAAGACTGTGCTAAGTTTCTCACTAGATTTTGTTTTCGTAGGGAAGCCATAATTTGTGTCAGGAGCCACGGCAGATCTGAGGTTTTATAAAAGGACCCCGTAGCATAATGAGAGGGGCAGAACCAAGGGGCGGGCAGGCACATGCCAACACTGTCATCAACAGGGGTTGAAGCGGGTAGGCCACAGCTGCAGGCCTCCTGAGCCTGCCCTTGTCCCAGTGGGGATATAACTTCACCATGAAGGAAACAGGACCAGCCACTAACCAGGAAGCAAGGGATAGAAAGCACTGGGGTGTCTTCTTAGCTTTGGGAGAGACATGACTAGTCTGTCCCTAGCAGCAATAAAACCCTGCATTTAAAGACAGCCACTCGGAGATTATAGACAAGAGAGTCAGAACCGCAGTGTGCCACCATGGTGTTGCCACCGAATCTGAAAAGGAAGACTCCAAGTCAACGAAAAGCCATTTTTGTCATCCTCAGCCTCGGCTGTTATTCCTAGAAATCCTAGAAGTCTAACTTAGAGTGAGTGACCACAGAATAAAAACTATCCCCTGCCACTTTCTGTCTGTGCCCACCAAGGTTTGCCATTCACCTCAAACCAGGCCTCCATCTTATAACCAGAAGGAACCTGGAAAGTGACAGTTGTAGCCCTGACCTTGGTGTTGCCCTCACTGATGTAGCATGGAGATAGCTGTCCTCCTGACATCCCTGTTTGGCATGTGAGGACACCTGGGAGATTCAGGACCATGCGGGCTCAGACTGAAAAGGATCAGCTTGGATGCCACCCTCCTCTGCAATTTCACCAGCACCTTTCTCCACAGTACTCTACTGCTCTCCTGGTTGGTAGAAGGCGGACAGAGCACGTCCTCTCCCCTGCAAGCTGATAGAAGTACAGACTAAGTACATGGGACAGCTCCCAGAATTCCTAATAACTTTAGCCAGAAACAGGGGTTAAGGTCTTTGTTAAATGTCAGGTCCTGTGAGTCACCCATCCTCTGTCAGTATCTGCCCTCCTCTCTGGCCTTCCTGCCTTCTTGAACCTCAACACAGCATCAAAGCAGAAGGTGTGCCCACGGCTTGGCCTCCACAGCAGCATGTCTTTCCCCACAGCACAGCCACCCTCTGTCAAGACTCTGTGTATCCCGTTGGGCCCACCCAGAGAGTCCATTATATTGGCTTGTGGATAAGTCCTTAGCTTAATTGTGTGGCGTGCCTGCACACTAGTGCTGGCAAGGAGCATGTGTGTCTCTGGGGAGCCAGTATGTTTCTGACCACATTGTGGTACAATGAAGAAAAGGAGGCCTCACATCTCACACTCAGATGTGTTTGCTGCCCCCCCCCCATCACTTGGCTGTGGCCATGGGAATTGTAATCTCCTGAGCCTGTTTGATCCATCAGGAAGTCACTGCGAGGAACTTCAGGTAGTATTGTATGGACAGGCTACGTGTAAGTGTTTGGCAGAGTGCAATAAATCATAGACGTGCAAAAGAAGCTAAACTAAATATGTCTCTGCTATGTGACTAGAACCTATTGTGGTGACATTCCAGCCCAAAGAAGTAACAGATAATCTGCACAAAAATTGGGACAATAATCCCAACACTAATGAGGCTGAGGCAAAACAAGTTGAGTCCAGCTTGGCTATGTAGTGAGTTCCAGTCCAGCCTTGGCTACAAAATAAGACCCTGTGTCAGGAAGGGGACTGTGGATGCTTTATCAGTTTTATTTGCAATAAATCCAAATTAGGAATAACCAAGATGTATTTATACAAATGAGCAAGTGGTTCAATGAGTGGCGCTTATCCACCAAGAGGTACCAGTCAGTTGTAAGGAAGGCACTGTGCATAGTCACAGCCTGGAATGACGCAAAGGCATGGCCATCCCCAAACTTGCCTTCTGCCTATGTCTCCACAGTAGCCTAACATGACAGTGAGAATGGCCTAGGTACAGACCTAAGGGAGACATGGGCATGCTGGTGGGCTTGGTGCTGACTATCATTCGGGGTACTGATGTGAAGAAAGTTAAGATATCTCTGAATTAAATGGGCTGCATGTGAGTCTGCAAGTATCGTTCAAAGTTTAATAAGGAAACTGGACATACGGGACAACACTATGTAATCCTAGCACTCAGGAGGCTGAGGTAGGAAAAGTTCAAGGCCTAACTGAGCTTCCAAGGAAGTTTCAGTTTATTCTTGTATGTGAGAGTCCTGTCCCAAAAAGTGAGAGTTTAGTAAGAAAACTCTCATTTGAAATGGATGCCTCTGTCTGTAAGAGTCTGTGGTTTATACAACAGCCTTGTGTTGGGCTCGGTAACCAGGCTCAGGAGGGATCTAAACTGATGCTGCCTAGGGGGCTGGGTTTGCTTTTATAAGATTGTGTTTTCTGGTTTTGAGATTTTGACCTATCTCTGAGTCTAGAAACATGTCACATTTGTGTCACAGACATTCATCAGGCTAACTCAACTCAGTTCTTCTTGCTTTTCTAGGTATGCAACTATCTATACCATGTTCCCAGTGTTCTCCTTAGTTTTGGACCAAGATGTGAAGCCAGAAATGGCGATTCTCTACCCAGAGCTGTACAAGGACCTCACTAAGGTAAGACTTCAGTGCCAGCCTCATCCAGGAAGAGCACACCAGCACTGGCACAAAGTGTTCCAGCAAAGCAGAGACATCCTCTGTCCTGGATAGCATACAGCCTAGCATGTAGCAAGTGTAAGAAAACATGTTTTGAAGTATTGGTTTTTGTTTTGTTTTGTTTTGTTTTTAATTCTCAATTCTTTGTCATAGACATGTGATGTTACACATAGGATAAGAATTGAATGGGTGTTCTGAACTATCTGTGGGACTTCCATGAATTTAGCAAATGCATCCACACCTCTCTATCTGTGGCTCAGCCTGCCTGACACTGTCACCATGTGAGAAGACCAGCCTCCTTTCCTTGGTCCAGAATGCAGCACGGCCCAGCTGCAGACCCTAGAGTCCGTGACTGGGCATGTCCCAGGTCTCTAGTTGTCTAGTTGTGGGTTTCAGAATCACACCTTGGAAGTGGTTCCCAGCATGCCTCTGTCCTGGAGACTTGTGCTGCCCTGGAAAAACTGAAGCTGCCACTGTGAAGAGGCCTGCTCGGCCAGTACCTGCGCTCTGAAGAATAAGCAGTTCCTAAGGAGGTGTGAAGTTGGCCATGTGCTACATCAGAGCATATTCTTAAAGCTAAAACCAAGAACCCAAGGGTGGAGGGAGAGCTGAGCCCCTTACATACACACTGTTGTAACTCCAGAGTCTTTTGCATGGCTAGCTAGCTTTTCCTAAACCAGCACAGACA
Source organism: Cricetulus griseus (assembly GCF_003668045.3). NCBI lineage: Eukaryota > Metazoa > Chordata > Mammalia > Rodentia > Cricetidae > Cricetulus > Cricetulus griseus. The sequence goes on from NC_048595.1 coordinate 234,604,720, forward strand.
ACAAAACCACGAACTTCAATTAAATTTAGGTTTTCAGTTAGTTACCTGAAATTATCATCTCCAATTTAAAGCAGTATCAATATGATATAATGAAGGAAGAATTAGATTGGCTATTCAGGGAGTTACTTGCTAGTCCAGATGACTATTAGCAGAATAAGATGCAACCCATCTGACTGCCAACTACCAGACTAGACCGTAATCCAGTTGACTGTCAACTAATGGGATAGACGGTAATCCATCTGACTGCTACCTAATGGGCTAGACCATAATCCAGCTGACTGCTGACTAGTAGACCAGACTAGTTCAGCTGACCATAAGTTCACCAGATAGGTGTTGGATAAAGTCATGTTACTTTAGGGGTTTCATTGTGTTATTATAAGGACCAAATTTATAAAACTTAATGCCTCTCAAAAGAGCTATAATGTGCATGTAATCCTATTTTCAGATTAAACAAACATTCATTATTATAGCATAAAGTAAGGTATAAATATCATCCATCATCCTGATGATACTATGATTATACATGACGATAATATGGTAGCTACCAGAAGAAATTGTCCCAAATTTATACATGTTACAACTAGAAAGAACACTCCGAATCTAAAACCCTAAAATGAGACCACTGTGATAGACCCAGAATAGGGTCAAAGAAACAAAAACTATAGGGAGTTATTGCAAATGATTAGTTTTAGTGGCTCGTGTCTCCATGTAGTCTGCAAATACTTGTTAACAAAAGGAAGATGGAAACCAGCTTTTGATACAAGTTTAGACACCCTACCTGCTACCCCACCCTTCTTCGTCTTTTTTTTTTGGTTTTGGTTTTGATTTTTCTAGACAGGATTTCTCTGGCTTTGTAGGCTGTCCTGGAACTAGCTCTTGTAGATCCGCCTGCCTCTGCCTCCCGAGTACTGGGATTAAAGACATGTGCCACCACCGCCCGGGCTTACCCCACCCTTCTTAAACCTGGGCAGTCTGTAACCCATTAGTTAGGACACTAAGTCATGCTGCTCAGAGTTATGGACTGCCTCACAGGTTTGGAGGGGTTCTCAGCAATAGGAGTGAAATGATTGGCAGGCACAGGCTTCCACAGGCAGTAGAGGAAGCATGGCTTTTACCACTTGTAATGATTTAGGCCTTGTAAGGAGCCACCAGTATCATTTCAGGCACCGAAATTACTCTAGTACAAAACTGTGTATAGGGTCACAAGCTCATTGTCTCTAGCTGTAATTCATCACTAGCTCACACCATATAAACACAAGGAGTTTCTTGTGCAGTCTGAACTGGATTGTTATCTCATCTGTGTTAAGTTTCCATTTTTGTAAAGGCCAACAATTTAGAATGTCTTAACATCCCAAAATGATCCCTAGTAATTGTTTTAACAATTCAGTTCCCCATTTTCTCGAATTTCTCTTTTTTCACAATCCAGAAAGCAGTCATTTTTATCTTTATAGAATTTATTATGTTACAGGTCTATATACTTCAAATCCTTCAGAAACAGTTTTAGCAGGTAGATTAAGTTGACCTATCTTAGCTTAATTGGAAGAGCCATTTTGACGCTTTTCGTTTCTTCTGAACACTTTGGCGAGACATCCACACGGCTGCTCTTTCCATCCTTTAATAATCATTGGACCAGAGATGGGCCACCAAGTGCTCATGTACGAACCAAAGGACATGAGGTATAGTCCCTGCTCCCACTCCCAATGAGCCTCCATTTTACCAGCAGAAGAAACCGTATAATTTGTGATAAATGCCAGGGTAGTAGCAGAGGACACTGCATGAAATAAGCCATAGCTTGTAACAGTTACCCACTGCTAATCTTGTCCAGCCAAAGTCAAAGCTACCAAGGGAGATACTGTATTCTTTGCAACAAATACTCTGTGACTTAGTCACTTATTCTGTTGCTACAAAGAGGCACAATGACCAAGGCAACTAATAAAAGACAACCTTTAATTGGGGACTTGCTTACAGTTCAGAGGGACAGTCGGTGACCAGCATGGCAGTGAGCATAGCAGCAATGAACAGACATGGAGCTGGAACAGTAGCCGACAGCCTACACATGATCCACAAGGAAGAGGCAGAGAGTGAGTCTGGCCCTGGCATGGGCTTTTTAAACCTCAAAGCCCACCCCAGGTGACACATTCATCCCCTCCAATAAGGCCACACCTCCTAATTCTTCACAAAACCCGTCCACCAACTAGTATTTAAGTTGAGTCTTTGGGACGATTCTCTTTCAAACCACCACACACTGTTTTCTATATGTACTTGATACTTGTAAGTTTTAGTCAAAAGTATGAACAGTGCAAGCATTACAGATCCACCTTACTGCTCTAATCAGATTTGCTAATTGTGGACCTATTAGAGAAGCACCGTGTAACAGTTTAGAGCATAACTGGGTTTCACACGAAGAACTAGAAATATTTGTTACAAATACATTATTTTCTAGAAGGAAAGCAAACTGGTATTTTTTGAGAATGCAGGAAATGTTGCCTTTTGGTGTAGTTGGTTGATTTACTCCCTCATTCATTCAACTCTTTAGTAAACAGACAGATACCAGACATCTCTATTGCCCAGGCCTAAACAATACCTAAACTTCTCTTGAATTCACTCAGCCTCCACAGAAACTCCCCAGCCCTGCAAGTTTCTTTGTGTCTGATGGACACACTCTAAGAGAGCTAGTGAGTCTGAGATCAGGGCTACTGAGGTGACTCGACACCAGCTGAGACAGGTCACAGTCTTCCATTATTGGCTCATGGCAGAGCTAGTTTGTTTTCTAACCAGTTGCAAAACTACCCAGTAAGTAATTGTAGATGGCCCTTCAGAAGAAGCCTGCACCTGTCTACCTTTTCTTCTTTTCTGCAGAATATTCTCAAAATGATTCTATCTTTTAACATGTGTATATGTACCCTTGTGTCATTTCTAAAGCAATGTTGAATAAAACCGAAAATTAAAGGGACAGAATTTTACAAAGAAAAAAATTTTAATTTCTTTTTCAGGTACCATAATTATGTTGAAATCTCAAAAAAAAAGATAAAAGTATTTTATGTGATTTCTAAATCTAGTATGTTAGTATTAGTTAGACCCAAAAATATCATTTTTAGTAATATAAACAAGCCAAGCACTTTTATTATAGCTCTGATAAAATATGCAAGACACATGCACAGGAATTATGACATACCTTTGAAAGATTTTTAAAATGTAAAGGGAAGTTTTTGATTTGGGGACTGAACTTTGTTGATTATTAATAAAATGGCTCTAAAATTTAGATGGAATGGCAGGGAAACTGGCTTTGTTGAAACGGCTTGGAAAAAGAGCAGAGTTGGTTAGCTCACTTTCGTATTTCAAGACTTAACAGTAAGGGCAGCAGACAGGACAGATACATAAGAGGAGAGAAGAGAATCCACACTGCCCACTGACCTTGAACTAAGTGGAAGAAGGGGTGGTGTCAACAGATGTCAGGACAGCTGGTTGTACTGACATAGCAACCTATACTCCCTCACTCCATGTGTGCATAGGCATTCAAGTGACCATTGCTGTACATGTAAACTGTAGGCCTCCTGGAAGAAATACAGGAAAAAATAATTCATAACCTTGACTAAGTTTTTAGACATAGATCAAAACTATGATCCATAAAGGACAGAATGAATTGGATTTCATCATAATTTTTAAGTTTTGCTTTATGAATTACATAGTTTGGAAAATGAAACATGAAGCCACACCATGGACCGGGAGAAAATATTTGCAAGTTACACTCTGAAAAAGGACTTTATTCATAATACATAAAGAACTCTCAAAATTGCATTTTTTGGATTAATTATTGCTGAGTGTCCAAGGGTATAGCAAGCTCCTGGCCAGGCTGGAGAGTCTGTAGCAACTGTCCTCTGCTGTTACAGCTCCTGTGGGGATACAGAGTGATTTTCTGAACTGTGTGTGTCAGCCCTGACTCTGGCCTAGATGCAGACTAACCGAGGGCACTCAGCCACCTACCAGATTGCTCAGTCTGCTTTCTGGTCTTCAAAAATATTACCAGTTGGCTAACAAGTCTTTCTGTGACATTGCCATGTGCAGCAAAGAAACCATTTTTGTTCTTCTTGCGTCTATACTATTTTCTTTCATTTTTTAGTTGCCTCTATGATATTTGTACTCTGGCCCCTGCCTCCCCATTTCAACCTTGGGAATAGGACAGAAGCAATCATTTTGTTGTGACTGATATGAGCAAAGTTAGTTGAGATGGGCTGGGAGAATCCTGGGATGAAAGAGGGCGTCCTGTCACTTCTGAGAAAGCAAGACTGTCCCTCTGCTGGCACCCGGAGGAGAGGGCTGCTCATGTGACATCAGTGTGCAAGACTGTCCCTCTGCTGGCACCAGGGGAGAGGTCTGCTCATGTGACATCAGTGTGCAAGACTGTCCCTCTGCTGGCACCCGGGGGAGAGGTCTGCTCATGTGACATCAGTGTGCAAGACTGTCCCTCTGCTGGCACCCGGGGGAGAGGTCTGCTCATGTGACATCAGTGTGCACACCTGTTACCTGCATGTAGCCACAACATGGTTCCAGTCCACTTGCGTGCCATAAGCACATGTCACTGTGAGCTACACGTGCATTCCTCATCCAGTGACACTTTGTGCTTTCATACTAGTGATTTTAGTCATCCTGGGGCTAATTAACCCTTTTGCAAAATTCCTTTTTTATTACATATTTGGTTCAACTACAGTCAGTGTGTAATGTGTAATTGGAGATATGTCAATGGTAACACCCATTGAATGTGCTATCATTCATAGTTTCTATATGTTGTATTGTATAGTTGATTTGACCTGTGGTACATGCCATTATCTGTATTTCATAGAAGAGGAAACTGACACATGCAGATTTAGTCAGGAGCTGAAGATAAAACAGGAGGTGTGTTCTGGGCAAGGCTGACTGTCGATGTCTGTCCAGAGCCTGTGTGCTCCTCGCATGTCTAGCACATGGACAGAGTCCCTATTGGGTGGCCTGGTCTTTGATACTTGAGGGAGTGATTGAGCCTGTCATTCAAAGGAATGGACATCCTGTATCAGGAAGAGCAGTTTAGAAGCAGCTTGAAGTCACAGTGAGTGAGTTGCTTCTGTGGCTCATATATTTGTACCACAGAGTAAGATTCCTTCTCTCGAAGGTCTATTTGTAAGCATCTACATCAAGGAACACGAGGCTTGTGCACATTTCCTCTAATGACTTACTGATGGTTTTTATACCCTTTTTATTATGTAGAGACTTACTAATCTGTGCCCTATATAGAGTCAGCAGTTGTCATACATGCAGATTGGATGTGTGGCCTTAATGCCATGATATGTTTGGAGCCTTAATAAGACACATGGCACAAATGTCCCCATTAACTTTCAACATCTAAATTGATCATTTTCTCCCAGTCTCTGCATTTCAGAAAATCTGGCTATTGAGTAAATCTCTTTACTTATACAGAACATTAAAGTTAAATTTCCTTTTAAATTCCTGAAGTAAAATTAGTCACATGCTTAACTACAGATGGATTTTATGGCCAAAGACCAAACATACTAGTGTCTGACAAGAGAAGTGCTCTTATGAAATAGGTGCTTAAGAAATGTGCTGAAGTTCTCTGCTTTTGAAAATCAGTATTATCTTTAATAAATTGCAGTATAGATGAATTCTTCCTATGCTCATCTGTAGTGAGCTCAGGGCTCAGTCAGCATCTTCACTGATGGACGTTTATAACCAAGGAAAATGCTTAAATGAACGTGTAACTATTGTTCACAGCTAAAGTACAACTTGAATTATAGTCTGCACATGTACCTGCATGCATGTATGTGCACCGCATTGTGCAGGTGCCCACAGAGGCCCAGGTGTGTTCATATCCCCTGGACCTGGAGCTCCAGGTGGTTCTGGCACCACCTTGTGTTGGAAGGGCATTAAGCTCCCTTAACTACCCAGCTGTCTGTCCCTTAACAGTCCACCTGTCCTTGTGTTAAGGCACTAAACCCACATCTCCTACAAGAAACTCTTCTCCCAGGGAGTGGAGCTGGGGGAAAGGGACATATTAAATGCAGAACTTCGGACACTGATTCAAATCATTCACAGGGTGCCAGAGGCATGCAAGTGGGAGCCGAAGGAGAGTGCCAGGCTCCCCCATTCTTGACTGGTGCACGAAAGTGTCTCCATAAGGGAGAGGCTCACCCCATCCTACTCTGGCATATGTTTCCTGATAGACTCCAGCACTGAGAGTAAGGGCACCGAGCCTTGACAGTGCTGCCTTGCACTGAAATATCGTAAGCTGTGAGATTCAGTGGAGGTGACTGGCAGCATCTCTTGTCTCTGGCCCATACTGAAGCCTGTGCTTAATTGGAAAGGTGAAGCAGAGTACACAGGAAATCATCCCATCTGTCTGTGCTAGACTTACTAATGTGGAAGGTTTTCCTGAAAGGGTTACCAAGGCAGAAATTCTTATTCCAGTTGGGACAAGTTATAACTGAAATGCCTTCACCATTTTTATTTGGGGGTCGGGGAGTTCAGAGAAAACTGCGAAGGAAATATTTATTTCCAAAAAGTAACAAGTAGAGAGAAAATATTTTTATTACAGTCTTTATCTTCTAGTTCAGTTAAATGTTTGTCTGTAGATACCAACTTCTGGGTTAGTAGGCATTCAACGACATGGCTGTGGCTTAAGAATTCCACAGATGAGAGGAGAAGGCTTATAAGACCCTAACCATCCACAGGCATTCAGTACACACCCATGACGCACACCCAGGCAGCTTCTTCAGGGGACAGCATCACCTGAGGTATCCTTTGTCATGTTAGGTCACCGTATGGGTGGACATAGGGCCCTTGAGATACTCCCAACCCCCAGCCCCTTGGGATTATATAGTCAAGCATGCTGCCCTGCTCTCCTAACTAACCGTTCCACCCACTGTCCGTCCTAGGGGAGATCCCTTTCCTTCAAGACCTTCCTCATTTGGGTTTTGATCAGTATTTACCAAGGTAAGATGGGCCCTGATTTTACCAGACCAAAGTGTGTGTGTGTGTGTGTGTGTGTGTGTGTGTGTGTGTGTGTGTGTGTGAGAGAGAGAGAGAGAGAGAGAGAGAGAGAGAGAGAGAGAGAGAGAGAGAGAGAGCTCCCAATACTGTTTTCTGTTTTCACCTGCAAGTTAAATTTCAAGTTTAAATTTGTTCAGCAGTTACATATTGGCCTCTATATCTTGTAGATTGGTATCCCAGCATGTGGATGTGTGCATTGATATTCTGGAGAGAGCTTTTGGTTTTGGTTTGATTTTGGAGGATTTTAATTTTGGAGATAGCATCTCTTGTAGCCCAAGATGGGCTAACTCATTTTGTAGCTGAGACTGGTCTTGAACTCCTGATCCTTCCAAGTGCTGGGATTACAGGTTTTGTCACTGTGCCCAATTTGTGTGATGCTAAGGGTCAAACCCATGACCTCCTTTATACAAAGCAGGTACTCTACCTACTTAGCTGCATCTCAAGGCCCCAGACTGGTACTTCTTAACTATTGTGTCAGCTAATCAGAAAACTGGAACAAGGACTTTGTATATTGTGCTGCACAGTGCTTTTCTTTGATGTAGGAAGATATAGTGAGGCTTTGAGATATCTGTTGTGTGACTGGAAGCCATTGCTATCTCCTGGAGTTCCTGTGAAGGATGGATTACCTTAGCATAACTGGCTGGCAGACTAGAGAGTTTGTGTGAGACTCACTGTGAAGTCAACCAAGGGGGACATTGTCTTCCTACAGATCTTTAAAGTGGATGAACCTCTGCAAATGCCAGCATCAGACGGGACTGTCGGTCCTTGCCAAGAGAGTCTGCACCCCTGGTCCCTATTGAGCGTGTGTATGCTAGCCATTTCTGGCTGGCTTGTGTAGTTTCCAAGACTGCAAAGAAGCTGCACTGAAAGAGTCTCCTCTGCCCTCTTTCTTGCAGGTGGCATCCTCATGTACGGGGCCCTGGTGCTCTTTGAGGCAGAGTTCGTCCATGTCGTGGCCATCTCCTTCACAGCGCTGATTCTGACTGAGCTGCTCATGGTGGCTCTGACCATCAGGACATGGCACTGGCTCATGGTTGTGGCCGAGTTCCTCAGTCTGGGCTGCTATGTTGCCTCACTTGCTTTTCTAAATGAGTATTTTGGTAAGTGCTTGGAGCTTTGATCCATTATCTGTAACAAATTAACCTTTTGTTGTTATCTCTTCAATAGCTTATATTGTACACCAATCCCATAGCAGAAAGTTTTGCAACACAGAAGTTTATTTTTAATGGAAAGATAAAGATCTTATAGTGATTTATAAAATTAAGACTTTCACAGTCTTATTTATGTTTGTTTCCAGTCGTTTCTCGTACAAGAGCTGTACTGTTTATGGTTTCATGTGGAAGTCACTGACTGCTTCAAAGCAGGCACTTTTAGAGACGAGGTCTGGGTGGACACAAGCCATGTGTTTTCTGCTTCCTTCTGCTGTCTGCCAGCCAGGCTCCTTATTGTAGTCTTAGGCTCCTAACTGTGTGACTAGAGGTCTTTACCAGCACCTCCCTGAGATGAAGTCCATTGCCTGTTGATTCTAATGCATTCCTTATGCTTGTCCCAGCCCAGCTCACAGTGATTGGCCAGGTGATCTTGGGACTATTGGGCTACTCTGAGCCCAGTTGAGCCCAGTTCTCTTAGGAAAAAGGTCGCTGTTTGCTCAGGAGTTGCCCATCTGTGAATCTACACTGTGTGTCCTCAACATTCCCAGTATCTGATGTCCCTTAGCACAGCTCCACCCTCACCTGGCCCACTCTGCTCTGCATGAATAGGTTTCATCATTCTTCTTCCCCAGAGACACTGAGAATGGCAGAGCCAGGTCACCTCGGCTTGGTCATTGTGCTGATGACACCAAGTCTGATCATTTCCCAAGAGCTGAAAAACCAAGGCAGAAAGGACAGATGCTCATTTGAGCATCAGTGATTGTGGGGCTGCACTGCTGCTGGATACAGAAAGCCCAGCTTCCCAGACTCCAAAGCAGAGGGTGTGGGCACGGTCCATGCACCCATACCATGGGTGCTGCCTGAAAGCCAAGCAGTGTGCTTCCTGATCTGAAAAGAAAGGCTCCAGGCTCCAGAAAGGAGAAAGCTTTACATGTCCCGCTTGTATTCTCCACACACATGACAGCAGCCATCATGACAGTTGTCATCATGAGCAGTTGTCATCATGACAGCAGCCATCATGACAGTTGCCATACAAGCTAGTCACACACCTATGGTCCCTGCACATCACATGGAGACACTGTGACTTTGGGGTGATGAGTGTGGAGTTTGCACACTGATGAATAACAGAGCCCCTCTAGGTGGTGGATCAAAGCCACAGTATGTTCAGTTCCTATAGGCCATCACTCTGTAGACCAGGTATGGGATGGTGCAGATGGGGTGTGGAAAAATTAGCTTAAATGAAAAGAAACATGAAACATTAATATAAATATATATATTCATTATGCCTGTCGCATGTGAGAAAGGACTTTCAGATAAAAACATCAGGTGTGCAGTGCTCTGAAGTAGACACTCTTAGACACTAGCACAGACTCAGGGAACGGGTCTGGGCATCTGCTTCTGTGTTACAGTGACAGAGTGGTACATTGTCATTCCGTTTCAAATGTCACCACGAATGCACTTCATGCTGACATTGTACTGCTCTTTAATGCATTTCTCCAGTGAGTAGCTAACTAACCACTTAAAACGCCTGCGCCTCCTTCAGCCTCTCCTTCATCTGCTTTACTCATGTTCTCTCTTGGCACAGGTATAGGCAGAGTGTCTTTCGGCGCTTTCTTAGGTAGGTAAAGTTATTATTCCCTTCCAGAGTACAGACATTTAGCAAAACAGCATTGGTGGGCACACTAGGCTAATTCTTTCAAGTTCAAATAAAAACCAGTTTTCCTCTAACTCAGCACTCCTCACCAACTAAGACCTTGTAAAGCCACCCTGAGCTACCTTACCTGCACAGTGTACTCCTAGGTTCTGTCTGTCCTCCCTAAAACAGACCTGCCTGAAAATGCCAGCTAGAGGTTTTTCTCCAGCTGTGCGTGGAGAGCCCAGTCCCAGGCCCCAGTGTAATCTGTAACTGGTGAGCAGAACCTCTTCTCTCAGCTCTGGTAGCAGTCTAGGGGATTCTACAGTTTGTAGACTCTTATGCACAGATGAGACTTTTCACACATGTCTTGCCATGGGGACTTTGATGGTCTTGTTAACAGCAAAGTGAGCCTGTGTCCTCTGTAAGTCATGCTGAACATGCTGTCTACCTGTTAGCCATGTACAAGCCCTTCCCAGTGCCACGATGTGCTCACTGTGTTGAAAGAAGCACAAATTGAACAGGTGTACAGGTCAGACAGCTGGGTAGTGAGGGCAGTCAAGGTCAAGGGCAAGAGACCTTTGTGCATGCCCACAATGGAGCCTATGGCTCTGGGGATGCACAGTCTGGTCTGTGGCTATGATCTTAGGGGCTAGGAGCTCCTATAGCTAGCTCTCAGTCTCTCCTCTCCTCCTCCCGACAGATGTTGCCTTCATCACAACTGTGACCTTCTTGTGGAAAGTGTCAGCCATCACTGTGGTCAGCTGCCTTCCACTCTACGTGCTCAAGTACTTGAAGCGAAAGCTGTCTCCTCCCAGCTACTCCAAGCTGTCCTCCTGAGTATGACATGAGGCCAGGTAGAGACACTCCTGCGCTGGGCAGCATGAGGGACTGGCACTGCTGGTGGGCTGAGGGCTGAGCTCACCTGGCCTTCCTCCCAGTGTCTGTACTGAAGCAACGTGAACAGCTACTGAAAGGAAGTGATTGCTTCGGCACAGCTGGGCAGGGTTTAGTTCCTGAGCATCGCAAGCATAATTTCTGCAGTGTCCCAGCATTCGCCTCCTTTCTTTGACGGTGTACTGTAGAAAGCCATTCCTGCTCAGACTGGAGATGCCATGCCTGCACATGCCACTGCACCTCAGCAGACAGTGGGCCTGCTCGTCTGCCCTCTGCCACTGGCACACTCCGCCTCAGATGCAGTTTTGCTTTTCAGTGGACACCACACACTTAACAAGCCCAAGTGGCCAAGCGGTGACACTTCTGATATCCTAATTCCGTTGCAGCTATGAATGTAAACCATTCCTCGAGGCACTGCCGTTAGCTGATACATTTTTATATCTGTAAAACCATATTCAAAACTGTTTACGTAGAACTCAGCTGTCCTGTGCAACTCACAGCACCACAATGCTTTGCTTCCTCAGTAGGTGTCCCTAGGCCATGTGGCTACTCTCAGTACTCTGAGCTTGTGATGGCAGATCCCCTGTCGAAGGCTGCACTGAGGGCTGATGGGAGTTCCTTGGAGGGATGCTGGACTTAATTCACCCCCAAGTATTGTGTGCGTGCAGCTCTGCACATTGTGTGTGGCCGCCACACAATGACCTGTGACCTCAGCTCTTCACACTGTACAGCAGGCTGTGGGAGTCTCCTTTGCACTAGTTTTGTATATGCCTATGCTCTTCAGCCTGACTTCCCCTCAGATGTGGGCCCTGAGACCCTAACCCTTGGGGAAGGACAAGCTGGGTGAGCAGAGCACTGTGGACATGGCCCTAACAGGCCATGGTCTGTGCAGAACCTTCCACCTAGGCTCCTGTGAGCACTGCTCTTCAGAGGAGAAACTCTTTGACTGCAAATAAAGCTTCATTGGTCCCTACAGTGCCTTTTGACTTGAGCGCTTTTGTTGTTAGTGAAGAACTTTCTGAGATCTTAAGCATCCCCTTTCCAGGCAAGACTGCAGTCAGGAAAAGCTGTTTCTTAGATTCCCCACAAGGTGTCACTGTTCGTTATCAGTTCACAGGCTGGGTTTCTCTGTTGAAAGAGGGAGCCCAGGGGTCACTGACCAACATACCTGACTGGACTTCATTGATGCAGCGTGAATTAAGGGTATCGGATTCACAGAAATGCCAAGAGGCCATGAGCCAATGGCACATTGCTTTGATCACTCCCTTACCCGTGTGCTGTTGAGAAATAGAGCACACACAGAAAGCTAACCATTGTGATGGTGAAGAGTTGCAGGTAGCCTCAGAGAACAATACCATGAGCCCCTCAGGTGCAGCAACTTTCACACAGTCGTGAGACACACAGCAGTAGCGGGTGCAGGAGCTTTCACACAGTCGTGAGACACACGGCAGCAGAAGTAGTCAGGCTTTACATCTTCAGAGGTTGAGATGCATGAAGTCTTAGAGGCTGTGGGAAGCCACTGTGGTTTCTCATCCATGAAGTGAACATAATCTCCCCCTCAGGGTGCCGCTGTTCGGGTCAAATGAGACGACGATGGGAGGAAGCCCTGAGCAGATGCCTGGCACACAGTGACTCAAGGTCTGTGTAGCATTGGTCCTTGGCTGGATGGAAGAAAGTGACTACTTAATAAAGGATCATTAGACCTCATCTAGCTCAGGCCTATGAAGTAGCTCTTCAAGTGCCAGGGGAAGGAGCCACCTTGAGGGGCAGCGTTGTGGTCCTGCTGGCTTCTGAGACAACCTCACTGATTGTAGTTTTAAAGTCTGGAGCTGTGTCGGCTCCAGAACTCCTCCTCCTGGACAGGCTTGCCTGCTGGTGAGCACTGTCCAGCCCTCATGGGTCTTCTGCAGGCTGCTCCTCTGCCTTGTGCAAAGAAAGGGCCGCCACACTGTCTAAGGGCCCTGGTCTTGACCTCCTCCCCATTGGAAACTCCAAGGCAGGAAACTTTCACAAGTTCCTGTAGTACGCAAAGGCATGTGACAGACATGGTCTTGCTCATTCCACATGAAAATGTGCATGTAAGGAAGCTGTCAGGACAGATAGCATGTGAAGAGACCCTGAAAAGATGGGCTTGAGCCAAGACCAGAAATGATGTATTCACATTGGGATCAGAGGACAGATGGTGCAGAAGCAAAGCACAGAACAGTGCAGCAGAGTTGTGAGGATCCGCGGGAAAGGCCACTGAGGCAGACGTGATGGGTGAACAGAAGAAAGAATGATAAGCTGTGGACAGGTGGCAGGTGCACAGGTAAGCAAGTGGATAGCCACCGGGTGACTGGATGGATCAGTGCGTGGGTAGATGGCTCAGTGGATGGTCCGTCCCTCAGTCCAGTGGAAATGAGTGGATAGACGTATGGAGAGACAGATGGAATGGGTGGGTGGATGCTGGGTGATGGGCAGTCAGGTGAGCCAATAAATTTTGATGGCCACATAGCATTTCAGCCTAGGACCACCATGCTTTGTCAGAACAGTTGTGAAGCAGAGAGGGCCTTGCCGTGTTCCCACAGAACGGTAACTTTGTTAAAGTGACCTCTGGTTCCTTCCTGTTGTGCCCAGAGCCCAGCAAAGAGGCTGTAGTAGAAGTACTCAGGGTAGCCAAGCAAGCTGCTTGCTGCTCCACCTCTGAGGAAGGCCTGGGACCTGTCTTCAGGGGCATCAACCAGGTATGGTCAGTGCACCAGAGGCACTGTCACAAAAGATGACAGGTGACCCAGATGGGCAAAATGCAAAGCGAACTACACCCCAGACTGACATACAGTGGGCAAATGGATGGGGCTAACAGGAGGTGGCATGAAGCCAGGTGGCCATGGCAGTATCACGCACAGTAGACTGCATAATAAAAAGCATCCCTTAGGACAAAGAGAGCACTTGGTGGAAGTTCTGCTAAGGTAAAGAGGACATGTGAAAGAACACTCTGTTCTTGGGAGACCAGTTGCCTTCCTAAGCACAGCTAGCTGATATAGTTTACTTTTTTAAAGATTATTTTCTCTATGTATCCATATGGTGTGTGTGGTAGATGCACAGGGGTGTGCAGATAGCACACCCGTGCATATGTGGAGACCAGAGGGGTATCAGGTGGCCTGCTGCATCACTCTCTGCCTCAATCCTTTGAGACAGGGTCTCTGACTTGACCTGGAGCTAGGCTGGCAGCCAGCATGTCTCAATGCTTCTACCATCTGCCTCTCATGGCACTGGGGTTACAGGTGCAAACAAGCACACCTAGATTTCCATGTGGGTGTTGGGGCTTGAACTGAGTTTGTGCTTACACAGAGAGTCCTGTTACCCATTGAAGCATCTGTCCACCTCTGTGGTTGCCATCCATCATCAGCAGCTAACATGGAAGGAGAGAGAAATGAAGGTGATGCTGTCAGCCCATCACACCAGCTAGGTGCCCAGCCACTGCAGAAAACACAGCAGAGGAACCCCAAAGAAGCCCAAAGCCAGACCAAGTAGGCATGCTTGACACATGCCTGTAACTCCAACACTTCAGAGGCTGAGGCAAGAGGATTATAAATTTGAGGACATGAGAAAGCCCTGTTTCACAAATCAAATGACCTACTTCTAAAAGTGGCAGAAAAAGGAAAGGAAAAGGACTAGAGAAAATTTAAACTATTTCAGTGTAATGAAAATGTCAAGATTTGAGAGACACAATCAAAGCCATGCTTGAGGGATTTATAGGTTTAAATGCTTATATGAGAAGGGAAGTTTAAAATCAAGACTTCTGGGAAACTAGGGGGAAATAGCAAAGCAGGCTTAACCAGGAAGCAAAAAAAAAAAAAAAAAAAAAAAAAAAAGTTCCGTTGATGAGACACAGCAGCAGGTGAGTATAAAAACACCTGAGAAAATCAGGGACGTGGGAAGGTTCATTGTGTTCATAGTTTCTGAGGTGTCCGCCCATAGTCTGGTGAAGCATAAAATCACATGGGGAGTTTGTGATCACTAGATCAACACTGCACTCCTGGGGTGGACAGGAAGGGACCAAGGTTCACAGACACCCTTCATCCTGGGCACACCCCTAGCGGCCTAAGCTCCTCCCTCTGGGCCCCATCTCTGACTAGGTCACACACTTCCCCACAACACTGTCTGGGAACCAAGCCTTCAATAAGCAGCCTTTGGAAGGAACCCTGCAGTGACATTCTTGGGACTCACAGGATGGGGAGCTGAACATTCTGTGACAGGCAATAGCAGCACTATAACCCATCATTGTGGGCCTTACGGTATGTGCTAGACAGGGGCAGGGGTCTTCCCCACAACTTACGGTTTGTTAAACTTCCTGTGAACCTATATTCATAGGTCTCATGAGAAACATTCTGCTGAGTGGTCACATCAGAAACATCAGACCCCCTGGCCGAGTGTGGGAAGTGAGCTCAGGCCTGGACAACAGCCCTTCACATTCCTCTGGGTTTTCTGGAAGGAAAGCCAGTCGACCTCAAGCAGATCTGTTAGTGACTGTGATGCATGGCCTGCAGAGAGCTCCCATGTGGTTCAGTATCTGCGACCCAGCCCAGATGGGAAGGATCTGCCTGGGCCAGGGATCCTATGTCTTAGGAAATGCCCACCTGCCAAAGCTTCCAACCATGTGTTGCCAAGGGACAGGACTCCCCAGGGTACCAGGAGGGAAGACTGCTCAGTGGTCACTTTCCCCAGGGTCAGTCCCACAGGTCTTCTGCAGAATGCTCTTGGACCCCATAAGGATGTTGTCCTTATGCCTCCTCTTGCCCCACCACTTAAGGAGTTTGGCACCTCCTGCCACTGGCACCCTTGAAGGTAGGACTGGCCTTTCAACCCCTCATGCCTCAGGAGGACAGCATGGTGTCACAGACATGCTTGGAGAGTGCAGTATCAATAATTAAGGACTGGAGAAACTGAGGCACAGAGTTTAGGGGGTTTCTCAAGAGTGAAAGGAATTGAACTGACCTTGTATGCAGGTACATGTGTGGACCTGGCTGTGCCTAGTACACTGCTTCTCAAGCCACAAGGCCACATTCATGTAGGTCCTTAAGTCATCCTCACTAGTACACCCAGGCGCATACAGAAACCCTGAAAGGAGTGGGATGGGAGAGGTCATATATGGGCATAGATAAGCACCTTTGTCTGCCCCACCATATCTGCACCCTGCAGCCCCCAAGTACTCCAGTCAGGGGCTCACGGCCCGGGTACCAGTCAACCCTGGCCTCTCCACCCTTCTCATCCAAGACTGGCTGACCTTCACATCCCTGTATAAAAGCTACCCCACTACAAACAACTGCACAACCATGCTAAGCCCTACATTATCTCTTCAGCTCCTTGCAAGTGTACACAGGATTTAGCAGAAGCCACGATGGGACTTCTGTTCTGTCCTCTCCCCTGTCCTGACTTTGGGCATTGGTCAGTGACTTGACAGAGTGGGGTGTCAGTCTTGGAAGGACCAAGCTCTGGATTCTAATGAGGCACATGACACCAATGTGTGTCATCACTTGGTGTCTTTCAGCCGTGCATAGATGTCAGGTTATGAAATTCCTTCTCTCACTACTGTGCCTCCCACGGTCTGCATTGCGCCTCAGAGCATGGGTGTAATTCCAGATTGTCCCAGGAGAGGGCAATAGAAACCAAGAAACAGTGCTTTCAAGTTGCTCTGGATGCCTAGGCTTTGGTGGAGTTAGTCAGCTAATAACACAATGAGTACTCTGGATGCCACGTCTTCCTGGGGTCCAACAAGGGCTCCTGGCTTTGCTCTGACAGAGGAACATGCTGCTGCTCACAGACACTTGCGTGCAAATGGCATCTGGTTTTGCCTCTGCAGTGGGGCCTCGGTGTCTGAGCTCTAAGTGCCTGGTCCTTATGTGAAAAGTTCAAAGGATACATACAACCCAGGGCCTGGGCCTGGAGGGTTCATAAGCTTCTGCTCATCTGGGAGGTCCTGTATACCTATGGAGCCAGGGGTCTCTGGGGGACTGATTGTGAACACAGCATCATTGACAGAATCTCCAGAACCCGTCACTTTGTGACTTTGACCCAGAAAAGAACTAGGCATCCTTCAGTTACACTTAAAGTATTCCAGAGTATCTGTGCCCAGCACACAAGCAGCTGGTTTGCTCCCATGGTGAACCATGACCTCAACCTAGATGCCCATGCAGATCTATGTGGGCAGCTTTGCAAGTATGGTGTTCAGCAGCAAATGTCCGAGGTCTTCCAGACCCCACCCCAAGGGGAAACGTACCCTGGGTACCACGGGTACCGGAGGAGGGAGAGTGGGGCCTAAAGAATTGAACACTAGTGCAAACCAGAAATCTGGGATTTTATGTGAAAATGGAGTTGAAACATTCCCTCTTGGTGTGCCCCTGGTTTGAGAAGCCCAGTAGTGCTGGCATCCCAGCTAGGGTGTCATCCATACCCAAAGGGCCATCCAGCTGCTCCCAGCCAGCAGCCCTCTCTTTGACCTAAAGGCTGAATAGCTGTGGCTCTGTTTCTCCCTGAGGAGAACAGTCTGTGTTTGAAGACATGGGCCATGAACAGAGCTCTGTAAACACATGAACATCAGAGCAACCTTGGGCTCTCCTGGAGAAGTGACTGTACTTCTCATTATGTCCTTCACCTGGAGGCTCTGAGTTACCTGCGAGGACCTGCTGCCATTCACCTGCACCCAGTTACCCTGCCAGGACCTGCCGATCCCATCATTCACTTTCAAAGCCATTTTCTGGGTAAAGGTCTTCACAACACTAGGAACTTTCCACCTCTCCCCATAAGCCTTAGAGAAGGGTGTGGCCCTCCCCCAAGCCTGGAGTTGGGAGGTAAAGTACAAAGAATACACAAACAGTAGGACCTGCCCTACCTGCCCTGACCCTCTAGCTGCCTGCAGCTCAGGCCCCTTGCATGTAGGTCAGGTTCTTCACAAGAGATTAACCTGGGTCACAGGAAGGTTGTGGCCCATTGCCTCTCAATTATGCATCTGACTCCCACATCCTCAGGGTGCTGTTAGTCGTTGGTATTTCTCTCTCTGTAAAAGAGTCCTTCGTAGTTCCTCAAGGTTGTGAAGCTAACACTACCTGCTGTAGGTCTGTGGGAGAAAGTGCTGCTAGCTCTCTTAATTTCGGTTACTAATGGTGTGTTTACATGACTCATGCAGAGTTGCCCATGATATATATTCCTACAATACATGCAAAAACTTCCCAAGACAAGCCCCTCGTATTCTTATCATACATGCAGAGCTTCCTAGGACCAGCCTCTGCATTTCATACATGCTAAGGTTCCCAAGATGAGCCCCTTCATATTTGTTTGTTTGTTTTTTACTCTGCTCATCATGAAAATTTTACTTTTGTGTTTGCATATTCTCTAAATATCCTCCTTTAATGTATTTTTTTATTTATTAGTTCAAGTTAGGGAACAAGCTTGTTTCACATGTAAGTCCCTGCTCCCTCTCCCTCCCCTCACCCCATCCCTCCTCCCCCACCCCATCCACCCACCACTCCCTCAACGGGGGCTCTGCAGAGTCCACCAAATCTTCCTGTGCTGGGGGGCCCCTTCATATTTGTATCATGCATATTCACAACACAGACAAGCAGCTGTCTATGAGTCCTGTTGAGTGTGCAGCAGCTTCGGGGCATCCACATACAACCATTTCCAGGGCATCCTCCATGACAAAGCAGAAAGGGGAGTAAACTAATTTAGTGGTCTTTCTCACCCCGAGTTTTCTAAGGACATGGAATAAGTAGGATATGTGTGGGGAGCTTCTGGGCTTGGACCTGTGGTCAGTCTGCCATAAATTAGCTTGACTGCAAGGTACAGCAGCTCCACAGACTGAAGATGCTACCTGGAGGGTGTGACTGGCTGTGGACCAACCACACCTCCCTGCCTCAACCAGCTGGAGACTCCAGGTGGGATGGATGGGACATGCCTTAGACTAGAAACTGAAAGCCCAGGGAGAGTCCTGGAGGTGCCTGGAGTGGGGCTCCATCAGCTCTGGGGACCCCCTGGCTGGCATCATCTTCTGGTGCCTCAAGCATCCAAGCTCTCTTCCCTTGTCTGGGATAGGGGTCTCTCCTGGGACATCCTGGGTGGCCCCATCCTCAGGTTATGAAGTGGCAAGCATAGAACAGCAGGCCAGACAGGGTGAGTGATCTGGATGTCTCCTATCAGGGCTCTCAGTTCTTGGTGGCTTTAGGGCCAAGAAAACAAGACGCTAGCATAGAGATAGGTGGTATGTTAGAGACCAGGAGGGAGAGGAAGATGTTCCAAACATGGGCTTTGGTCGCATCTTGAGCTAGGAATTGGGAGCCTATACAAGGGCAAATGCAAAACTGTAAAATACCCAGGCACAAGAGAACATGCCACCAGGGGCTTCCAGGGAGCCTGGGAGCAAGAAATGGGGAGAGGGGTATCCTGGGAATCATGATGGGTGTCCTGACACAGTACACTGAAACTGAGGAATGGCCTGTCCAGAACCCTTTCCCAGGGCTACCTGCTGACATCCTGTCCTGTGGGCCCCTTGAACACTTAACATAGCTGCTGCTATACCCCCAGGGCCAACTAAGCCCCTCCTGAGAATCTGCTACCCACCACTGCTCCCCACCCCCCTTCACAGACCACCCACAGGCTCTCAATCTCTCTCCTGAATGCCCTTAGCTCTGTGAAGAGAGACCCCTACCTGTTTCCAGAGCTTGCAGCTCAGATGCCCACACAAGTCCTTGGGAGAATGATGGACATCATCATCACGAAGGAGACACAGCCCCTACTGGGCAGCTTGCTCACCCAAAAGCCAAAATCTCTAAGGGGCTCTGGTTCTTACCAGTTAGCAGGCAAAAGCAGGGCCCTCGGTGTCACCTACTGCTGTCATTGGCCATGGTCTTATACCTGGCTTCACACCCCAGAACAGCAGAACCCCAGAAGGAGACCTGCCCGCCAACCCCCATGCATGTTCCATGTCCTTATCTAGGCTGGGAATTAGTACTGAAACTCAGGCCTCCAGTGAAGACCAAATGTGAGAACACAATGGCCTGAGACCTCGCAAGGTGCTTAGGAAGTGTCCGAGCACCACTGAGGCGGGGGTGGGAGGTACAAGGCATGGTAGGCTGTGTAAGAGAGGAAAGATGAGAAAATGAGACAAAGCACATGACAAAGGAGACAAAGGGACGAGAAGGTCCGCTGGTCATTGGGGCACATGTCTGGTTGCTGGTGCTCTAGAAGCTGAGGCAGGAAGATCATTCGAGCCTAGGAGTTCAAGGACAGCCTGGGCAATGTAACCAGATATGGTCTCAGAAAGGAAAAAGAAAGATGAGGAGGAAAGGGGGGGAGAAAGAAAAGAGGAGGGAGGGGGCAAGAGGGAGTGAGGGAAGGAAGGGGAGGAAATAAAAGGAAGAGAGAAAAAGGGATGGAAAAGGGCAGGGAGGGAGGGAGGGAGGGAGGGGGGGAGGGGAGGGAGGGAGGTCAGGACAGACATCTGATGTTCTGTGACCACGGCACAGGGGTGCCTGCATACATTCACACACATTTTTTAAATAGGTCAAAATAGTCAATTTCATGTTATGTTTATTTTTAAGTTTTGAAAAAGTAAAACTCCATTTTAAAAGACTTTCTGGATAGAGCCTGAGCCCTGGGGAAAGCCCCCAGGCTCGAAGGGAACCGCCTGGGCATGCTGTGTTGGTAACTTGAAGCCTTACTGTGGAGAAACTTATGTTCATTTACACTTTGGCACGATGCCACTTCCTGTTTCCAAGAAGAATTAAAGAGCTGAGCAGACTTATAAAAAGCTCCACGTCTTCTTGGACATCAAACGGCCCCACACAACCTCTTGATGAGTTGGGTGTAAATGAAGCAGAGACACATGGATTAAATTCCCCTTGCAATTTACTCCAGTTTAAAAATTAATGGAAAAAGTGCCTGGCAAAACTTGTTTAGAGCTTTATTGAACCAAAACAGTTTAAAAATAGTTTGGGAAGCTGGGCCTGCACTGGGTGGATGGAACTGCGTCTTGCCAGGCTGAGGGGCTCCTGGGGCAGCCAGAGCCACAAGCTCTGTGGTGGAGAAAACTGCCACCCCTGAGAAATGAAGGCAGTCATTTGATACCAGAGGAAAAGAAAAAGTGCAGCCTCATTACCTAGGGCTGGGGGCAAAGTGGCTCACTGTGGGTTACAGCTTAATTAAAATATTCCAGGAAAGTGAATGTTTAAAGAAGGTTACAATGTTGCCATCAGAAGACTTGTTTCTCATTGTAAACATTTTGTCACTAAGAAAACAAACCCTGTGCGTTTGAAAGGGACAGACCTGAAAACCAGGCTGTGGGCTGGCCAATGACTCCAGAAGCCCCTGCCTGCTGTGGGCTGGCCAATGACTCCAGGAGCCCCTGCCTGCCTAGAGGGAGAAACAGCCCTTCCTACGATGCGGCCGCTTCTTGTTCTACAGAATGGAGCAAGAAAGACCAGGGTGGTAAAGGCAGGGCAGACTACTTACAGACAGGCTGGGCATAGCAGGTGAGGGCATCTCCAACCTCCAGTCTGCCTTTGCAGACTAGCAGGGTCTTCAAGTGCAGACACTGCTCTGTCCAAAGCCTACTAGGAAGCACACATGAATGCAATCAACCTGTACCAAGAGCCAGTAGCTCTGACCAGTGCACACTTGCACACAGGCCAGTTTTCCAAGAGACATTGTCATCTTCATCTTGAAGGGAGCATTTCTCCTGCTCGGCATGTCATTGGCAAGGCCCAGAGGACACAGCAACTGTGGTGTCTCACTCCATCACCTTTTCTCCTTCCAGGTTGGAGGGTTGTGTGCTTTCTGGTATCTCTCCAAAGCCACTCTTTTCATCCATGGTGAGGAAGAAAAGATACTGGCCAGCCACATCTAGTGGCCACTGTCACCCAAGCCATGGCTCTGGAGTTCTGTAGGCTCTGATTAGATGTAAGGAGGACCCCAAATCAGATAGGACTGAGCCCAAAGGGAAGTGATTCTGCCACACAGGTGAGACATTCTGGGGCAGGTTTCCATGGATGCTGGAGCCAGGGCTCAGCCTAGTCTCAGATTCTGACTCTGGACTGGGTCCCATATTGAGTGAGTTGGTCCGATTGGGGTAGGCAGCTTGAAGCTTGAGTCTCTGCAGCCCCTGTCAGGGAAGAACACTGAGTGCATAGTTTCTGTCAGGCACCCACCTTGGGCCAGGGCAGGTAGTAAGCAGTGGGCAAGCAATGACCCATGTAGAATTGGGGCCTTCCTCCAGCAAACATCAGAGGATGGGTCATCCTCTGCACTGGGCAGGAATGGCCTGGCTGATGTACCTGTTGGGGACACTGGCCCAGAAGGAATGTCACCCATCCTTTCCACAGTAGGTGTTTTTGAAGAGAGCTGAATATAGTCTGCAGCCTCCAAGAGAAGAAAACTAGCATCCAAGGACATGACAGTGTGCTGGGATTTGACACTATGTTCAAATACCTGAATCTTTGTTGGCTACATTTGGTTGTTAACTTTACATCTGGAATTAACTGAAACCTAAGCAGTTGGGTACACCTGTGATAGATTTTTTTCTTAATTTAATCATTTGAAGTAGGAACCCTGACTAATACACATTTGGTAGGGTTCTTTAGAGGAACAGAATTTACAGAATAAAGGGGATTTGTTAGAATGACCTACAGGCTGTGGTCCAGCTAGTCCAACAATGACTGTCTACCAGTGGGAGGTCCAAGAATCCAGGAGTTGTTCAGCTTGAGAGGCTGGATGTGTCAGTTGATCTTCAGTATATGACAGAGTCCTGAAGACATAGGCTCTAATGACAGTGATGGAATGGATTTGCAGTGAGAGCAAGCTTCCTTTTTCTGTGCCCTTAAACATAGGCTGCCAGCAGAAGGTGTGGCCCAGATTAAAGGTGGGTCTTCCCACCTCAAACGATCAGCATTAAAAGTGGGTCTCCCCTGCTAGGCACGGTGGTGCACACCTTTAATCCCGGCACTAAGGAGGCAAAGGCAGGCTGAGCTCTCTGTGAGTTCAAGGCCAGGCTGGTCTACACAGTAAGTTCCAGGACAGCCAGAGCTACATAGTAAGATCCTGTCTTTAAAAAAAAAAAAATTGTCCAGCAGTGATGGCATGTGCCTTTAATCCCAGCACTCCCTAGGCAAAAACAGGTAGATCTCTGAGTTCAAGTCCAGCCTGTCCTACAGGACAGGTTCTAGGACAGACGGAGCTACAAAAAGAAACCTTGTCTCTAAAAACAAACAAAAAGGTGTATCTTTCCACTTTAAAAGATCTAATTCAGAAGAAACCCCGAGGTATTCCTAGCCACTTGGGTTTTATTTAATTCCATATGTAGTCACTTTGGCAACCAAGAACAGCCACCACATGGAATCAGATCCCTTTAGAAAGAAGGGAAGCTGCTCACGGCTCAAGAAGTCCATGGTCCTGCATGATGGCTTCTTACTAGCAGAATTCCAAGGCAGCACAGGGCAATGCATAAGGAGCTGCACGGGGCAGATGTGTGACAGAGCTTGGGTGTCCCACACAGCCACCAGAGTTCAAGTGTGGGTGTGCTTTCACCCAACAGCCTCAGCTGACTCTCCTCATCACCCGGAGCTCTCATCTCTACATATCATGGCACTTTCTCCACCCTCTACTAATGCCATACACTGGGATCAAGTTTCAGCACTGAGCCCCCCAGAAGCACTCAGACCACCGCCAAGCCACAGGACTTGGCATTCTGAAGTGACAATACCAGGAACCACACACTAGCCTTAGTGGATAGAGCGTTATTTGCATAGGCCAGAAGTTCAAAACTCAAGGTGTCAGCAAGGCCAAGCTCCCTGAGACCCGGTGAGGATGGGGGTTCCTGCTTTTTCCAGTCTTGGGTGGGCACCCTTGGCTGGCAGAATGTTCCCTCAGCTCTGCCTTTTTCCTCAAATCTTGTTCTCCTTGTGTGTGTCATGCTTGCCCCTTATGAGAAGAAATTCTGGGTTGAGATCTCCAGTGACTCCATTTTAGCCACCTCTACATGACCCCATATCTAAATGAGCTCCCATGCTCAGGGGCCAGGGGCCAGCCCTTCAAGGTATGTTCAGAGGATGAAGTTCAACCCACGACTGAAATGTATTGAGTTCCCAAGGGTGTCCCGCCATGTGTCCTTCCTGACTACCCTGTGCTGCCTGCTGGCAGGACACTACAAGTAGATGGATGGGGAGCTGAACCTCAGAGGCAGTCTGTGGGAGACCAGCTCCCAGCAGGAGGGCTGATGAGCTCTGCCTACCCATCCCCCAAGGAGTTGGCAAAATTACTTTTAAACCCCTATTTAAAGTCTCTGGAAAGGAACTGACACCCCAAAGTCTCTAAAACGGGCCCAGGGGCAAACAGCATGAAGAAGCATCTGTGGAGAAAACCCTGTGGGGATTTAATGAGGAGAGTGGGTGTCTGTGGCCTCTGAACAGCCCCACCCTCCCCCACTCCATCAAAGACTCCCTGGTTCTTAGCTTTGGCTCGGAAAAGCGGTGCATTGTGTTTGAATGCCTGCTCTGGTCCACCAAGGTGGGGCTGCTTCTGCCCAAGCCAGTGGCAGGCTGCTCCACAGTGTGGAATGCTGGGAAGATAGATGGCTTGGTCATCTCAGCCCATGATGCAGCAGACCCAGGAGAGGGACAGCAAAAGGACAGGATTGAAGAAGGGTCATCACATACCAAGTACTCAGCTCCTAGAGAAGATGTGATCTAGATTGAAGTTTGTCATCACCCGACCCTGACTCTCGTCCCCTGGCTCACCTCTGCCTTGGAAGAGACATCTGCTATCTTCTCCAAGAGGGTCTGGCTTCACAAGCAGCAGAATTCAGTGAAATTCACATCAAAAGTTGGTCTGAGGAGGGCCAGGGAGTTATGGAGTTCAGGGTGGCTAGTTGTCAGGAGAGAAACAGAGAAAGCCACTGCTGTGGGGGCCTCCCTGAGGTCAGAGTGACAGCAAGCATGGCTACCCAGAAACACGGTAATAATAGCTCATTTGTGGAGCAACTTGTGCCCCAGAACAGTGCTGACAATGACACCCCAATCCAATGCTTTTGGAAAGAGTATAATGGGGGAATATAACCTGGGAGAGTAGGCCTCTACTCAGACCTCAGCAGGCAGGTGACTGTGGGAACCACCCAGCCATGCCTTCCAAGGAGCAGTACCATTGGTTAATGCTGCTGGGAAGGGGCACAGACCTCACGATGGTGGCTCCTAGGCCACTGACAATAAGTTAATTGAAGGGCTCTCTTATAACGTACTCAGGGTATAGCATGTGCGAAGGACGATCATAGTCCATAAGGCTAAGATTTCTTTATTCAGATAAACACCAGCCAAATGCAAGCCAGAGAGTGCCCAGAGGCAGCAAGCTAGGAAGGCCAGAGATAGAAGGGGTCTCCACATGTCCACGGCCCCTTAAGAATTGCCCCCCTGACCTCCCCTGACCATGCCCTCATGGGCGTGACCAGGCACACCTGTAGGGGCTACAATGTCTTCCTACAATTCCCCTTTTAGTCTAAAAGAGGATTAAAACTTAATAGTGTAAAACATCCAAAATTAACAATCATAAAGGTGAAATACAAGAAGATACAATCTGCTATTGCACATCCTAACTATGTCTATTTCGGCTAAGCCCTAAAGTCATGTGGAAAGGGTGTCTAACTTGAACACCTCCTTCCAATCCCAACTCTAAACAATAAGAAAGTTATTCCTAACTAGGCTTACATTACCCTAATAGACAATAATGGGGAATGGGGGTGTAGCATCTTCTAAGTTACTTCCTGCTGAAACGGGATGATGGCAGCCTTGAGGGGTCCTGTGGGGAAAAAATGTTAGTATTGTGAAAGTCTCTAATGGGTCATCTCCAGTCCATGTTAGATGGAAATTGCTTGATTGAAAATCTAGATTGAAATTCTCAACTTGATTGAAGTCAGTACTCGAAACTCTGGTCGGAGTGTCAGTCGAAACGGAGTAAGTTGAATCCAGTGCAGTCGAAGAGGTATGGCCCAATTCCTTTTCCAGAGCATCCAGGAATTGTCATCAGGCGGGTCTTCATTGGCTGTATAGGACTCAAGTATAAGTGTTAGCAGAGAAATGTTTGCCTCCCCCGACCATGCCCTCTTGGGCGTGGCCAGGCACACCTGCAGGGGCTACAGTGTCTCCCTTCACTCTCTAGCAGGCTAGAACATGGCAAATAATGCAAACCAGTCTTGCCCACTCCCCTTCCTATTAGATTACATTCCTAAAGCTATCCCCCAAGGTCTATTCCCTTATTTGGCCACTGATTCATTCCTGAGACAAAACACCAAGGTTTACTCAGGGTGTTAGGAGTGTATGGAGACCAGAACCTAGAGATTCTGTCATATATTGTCTAAACTGGCTATTCCAACCCAAACTCCTGAGATGTGTAAAGAAACACAAACCATACACATCAAAACACAGAAGATAGAAACTGTGTATGGGAATTACTAGGAGTTACCTCTAGCCAAAACAACAATACTAAAATGTTAAACTCTCCTCTGTAAATACACTCACAGGTTTGCAGTAAGGCTTGGTCAATGAAGAGGTGACAAGAGGAAAATCCCAGCAAACTCCAAAGGTAAACTCCAACAGAAGGAACTGCAAAGAAGACCCAAGTGGGACCCCCAGAACTGGAAGGCACAGAAACCCAGTTACTGCTGTCCATGATCTCACAATGGACTTCACCACAGATTTGAAGAAAGAACTGGCAGATGTTGTGCTGTTCCAATTGAGATTATACAAGCCATAATCTGAGGGGGGGGAGGGAGGGTAAGGAAGTGACAAGGGAGCAAGAAAGCAAGGACATGAACGAGCAGGAGAGTAAGAGTGTTTGCAGGCAGAGGCTTAAACTATCACAAATATGTAAACCTGCCCACACCACCAGGAAAATTCTAGCAAACTCCAAGGAAGGTAAACTTCAAGAGACCAACAAACTAACCTCAAACAGTAAAACTACAGAAAATAAAAGATGAGGAGAAAATATCAAAAGAAGGACAGAGGGGCAAGTATTGTCTCTTGCAAGGGAATCCCCAGTAAGGTTAATATCTGATTCTGAGGAGAAACAACTGAGGCTTGAAGACAATGGGACAGCATGTCCGAAGGGCACTAAGAAAAACCTGTCATGTACCCCTGTACTCAACAAAGCTTACTCTATTGAGTAAGCTTTAGTTTTTACTCTAAGACAAACCAAATGCTTTTCCAGAGAGACAAAAGCCAAGAATATGCCGCTAGCAGAATGAACCTCCTTGCAAGACACAGAAGATGTTCTTCAGGCAAAAGCAAGAATGTCTGGAAAGCTTCTACATGAAGTGGCAGTATGCAGGAGGCAGTCACACAATTTTACAAGCCAATATAAATGCATGTTTTATTGTCACAACTCATTAAAAAAACAATAACATAAAATAATGTGTGTATAATGTAGTTGTTCTGCCCATAGCTTATAGAAATGTAACCCAGGTGTAATATATTTGCCAATAACAATGCAAAGTGTCTTAAGTGACTGCAGATGGTAAAGGAACAATTCCTACAATGCACTATGAGGTTTGTCACATCACTTGTCTGTAATGGTGTAGAAGAATGTCACACCATCGGAGCAGTGGGAGGACACTGTTCTGTGTGTCACTGAAAGGGATAAACCTAAGAACCCCTGTGAAGTTACATGTAGCTGCAAACACAAGATTGGCCCCTAAGGGATACTGAAAATTAGGGAAGCACATTTTCACCAAAAGCACCCTGTAATGCAAAGAAAGCAATAAAGAGACTGAAAGAAAGAGACACAGAGAAAGGAGACAAAAAGTAAAATCCAACTTACCAGCTAAAACATGAAATGTGAACAGATTAGCCTTCCAATCAAAGGGAAACAGTTGTCAGACAGGAGAGCAAAACATTATTCAGCTTCATACTGTCCTCCATGCTCTAGGTGGAGAAGTACACACTTGCTACCAGGATGGAAAACATACATCATGCCCCACCCCCCAAAAATCCCCCCCAAAATATCTTACAAAAGCTGGAATGGCTATACTATGTCATCTGCTGTAATTGTGTCTTTGCTACTGTTGGATAAAAAAGACTGCAAAGGAAAAATGTGTTGTCAAAGATTGCTAAAGTATGGATGCTGAGTTTCCCTCCAAGTCTTGTGTGTTAAAAAATGTAGTCCCTAGAGAGGTGTTGGAGCCTTTGAGAGATGAGCAGAACCTTTGAGAAGTGAGGTCACTTGTTAGGAATCTCAGGTTTCTGGAGGCAGCCCTTCAACAGCTTGGTGGGTCCTCTCTTCCTTTTGCATCTCTGCTAAGATGGGGTTGTTATGGTCTATCCCATGATCCTATCATGCCATGGGTCCAAAGCAAGGGGGGCCACCCAGTAATGGACTGCACAAGCCAAAACTGTAAACTGTCTTTGGTGTGTTGTTACAGTGATGGACAGCTGACTGACATAGATTGAGAGGGCTGCTTCATAGTAACAGAAGAGCCAGTCTATGGGAAGGAGAAACAGTTATAAACATACGTGTGCCCCTTACAACAGTTCCCAACTAGACAAGGCCAAAACCACATTTCCTGGGATAGACCATACAAGGTCATAGAGAGCAAGCTCCAGCTGATGCTGGAGGCCTCTCCTTTCAGCCATTAGGCAAGCAGGCAGCAGTAAGGTCCAAGAGGTAGAAAGAACCTCCCCCAACCCCCCACAAAAGCAGGAAGACATAGTAGGTTCAGGAGGTACTTGGGCGATAACATTTAGAGGTGGGGCAGTTTAAGTCAAGTCTCAGGAGGGAGGGAGTGTGACTCAGGATGGCTTCAAGGAGGAGGTTGCCTGTGGCCACTATAGGCAAAGGATGCAAAAAGTAAAGAACACTAGTTACCAAGTGAAGCAGTGTGGCCTTAATCCCAATTTCTTGGACATATGTCCTGGGAGAGGTTGCTGAGCCATTGGTTGGTTGATTGATTGATTGTGGGGTTTTGTGTTGTTTTTAAGGCTGTCAGTGTCTCACCACGAGACAAATTACCCTAAAAAGTTAACTTAAAAGGAAGAAAAGTTTTGTCTTAGCTCATGCCTTCATTGCCTCTTGGCGCCACTGCCTTTGGGTTTGTGACAAAGCAGAGCATCCAGGCAGCAGATCACATTGGGACAACGCTGGCGATCTCAAGACCTTGGGCCACAGAGTGGGGTATCTGGTCTCAATATGCACCTCAAGAGCAGGTTCTGGAGGAAGGCCCAGTTCCCCCCAGCTTTCCCAACACCTCACAGCCCTAGGTCTCCCCCCTGCACTGTGAATCTAAGGATATGGATCCAGTTGGAAGCCCAGGTTCAGTAATGGGGGTTCTAAAGAAACCACTTCTGTGGTTCCAGATGCAGATGCAGTGAGAACATGTGTGTTTAGCTACAGATGTTTTACATAGCTTATGCAGGTGAGTGGCTCTGTGGTACAAAGAAGCCCTCCCTAGCCTGATGCATGTACCTGCCCACAGTGTAATGTGCGCAGCTCCTGTATAGGACTCGGAGTCCTCTGCTCCTGCACCAGAAACACCCACCCTATCTTGGTGGGGTTTCCTGGGCACTTGTGTTGTCACACCAGGGTAGAATCAACAGCTGCCAGGCTCTTGGAAACTTTGAGCCCTGGATGGATACCCTAGTGCACCCTAGGAGGAAGGATTTAGCGTCTAAAGACACTTTTTAGATGGTAATCTTCGAGGGGTGTATTTGCCCCAATAATCCACAGAAGCAACAGTAATCTAAAAATAGTCTTGTTTTCTGTCCTAAGCTCCTTTTAACTTTGTTAGTCATCGCCAACCCTTAAAATAAAACCCGTGTAACATCTCTCCTGGTAGCAGCTATAAACAAATCTCCTCTAGAGGAGGCCGAAGGAAGAGGAAAAGAGGCAGTAGGGACGCTCAGGGAGCGAGGCCACAGGACGGCTTGAGCCCGAGGTGGCGCAGGGCCTGGCGGACAATGTAGAGCTGGCAGAGCTCCTGCGCCGCTGCCTCCGGAACTCCCTGCGCCTGGCGTGCGGCCACCGTGGTCCCGGCAACGGCATTAAACAGAGGGAAACAGGCCCGGGATTCCGTCACCCGTGGGGGATAAGGAGGGCATTGAGACAGACAGGAGAGGGCTTTTCTGGATGGGGTGAAAAGTTATTTATTGGAGAGGGAGGGGGAGGAGCAGACAGGAGGAAGAGGAGGAGCAGGAGGAAGAAGAAGGGGAGAGGAAATGAAGGGAGAGGAGATGAAGGGAGAGAGCAAAAGGGAGATGAAGAGGGAGAGGGGAAGGAGGAAGAGGAAGAAGCAGAGATGAAAGACGATCCTGGAAGAGTCCTAGCCGCGTCCTCCAAGCTTTGCACAGCCAGTCACGTCCGGAAAGTCCAGGAGTGCAGACAGGCTAGCGTTTCTAACGCGACTGTGGCACTCCTCTGGCCTCTGGAGTCCCCAAGTTCTACGGTGGGCCTTAGTCTTCCCGCCACGCCCCGCGGATGGTGCCTCCGCCCTGCCCCGCCTGGTCGGGGCCCGGGGCTGGGGGGGGGGCGGGCACCAAAACTCTCAAGGCAAAATCTTGGCACTTTGGTCTGGAGACACCAGAACTCACAGAAGAATGAATTTGGGGGGCTGGGGTGGAGGAAAGAGTCTTGGGAAGTGGGGTCTTGGCACCCCCTAGCGGCCGCCTCTTCTGAGTAGCACAGGAAAGCTTCAGCGCATCCCTACAGGATTTGGGGGTTCCTCTTTGGCATCCTCGCTTCACATCCCAGTATCCTCACTGAGCCCTCAGCTCCTTCATAGGTCACCACGTCTTCTCGAGGCACCCTCAACCTCGCTTCCCTCACTATCCTCTTGACCACCTATGCTAGTGCCCCCTCCTCTCAACGCTAGAGGCAAGAGGTGCGTGCCATGCCCAGCTTTCCACGTGAGCAGCAGGC
The DNA here is from genome assembly GCF_003668045.3 of Cricetulus griseus. NCBI lineage: Eukaryota > Metazoa > Chordata > Mammalia > Rodentia > Cricetidae > Cricetulus > Cricetulus griseus. Next base: position 234,635,359 of record NC_048595.1, read on the forward strand.
CAGTCGGCAGTGTTCCTGAGACGTGCTGGGCATGGCTGTGGCAGTGCGGGCCCCACCACTGCGCTTCTCCGCTGTAGTAGGAAAAAAAAAGAAAAAAGAAAAAGTGGTGCTGAAGCCACTGGAAGGCGCGGGTAGATGCTTCTGGTGGAGTGGATGCGTTTTAGACAGGCACTTTCATATCATTCAACATCGGGCCCATCTGGCCAGCTCCACTTGCTGGCTAGAACAAATTTCCCTAGGTTTGGAGGGCGTCAAGTCCTTTGGAGCATCCGTTGGCTCAGTACACGCCCCTCGCGCCCCACAGTCTCCGCGCCCCACAGCAGACAGGCTTTTTTGCTTTGTGGGTTTCTTTTAATGCACATGAGGTGTAGGCCAATCGGCTTATGATTTCTATACACCAGACGTTCTAACTGCCCAACCCTCCAATGTTTTCCATCCAAAGCCAACAAGAAAATACGGTCGGGTTTTGGCAGCAGAGAGCTGCGCCCTAGGAGATGCGAGGAGATTTGAAAGCGAAAAAGTGTGAAGCGAGGCGGGACAGAATCTGCAGAAGTTCCCAAGCACCAGCCCCATCCAAAGCCAGAAACCTCGCAGTCACGCCTGCAAAAGTCACCCCGTGGTCCCCTTTCGGGTCTGCAGGCGCTGGGGCAAAGACGCAAAAAGAGCTGCGCAGGTGGGCGTTCTCTCCTGGACAAGCTGCCCCCCTCCCCTTCTCATACAGCAAGAAATCTAGTTCCTCGGATATTTACAGAGTAAAAATGACAATATCTGGCTGTCCCGGGACGCCCATGCAATCTGTTAGTAATTTAGCGGGATGGGAATTTCCTTACTCCCTCCTGCCAGTGGAAGCGCTTTTCCAAATTTCCACAGCGGGGGAAGCCTGCGATTTTACATAATGACTTCAGCATGCAAGGCGTCTCGACACCCCTCCCCCGCCGCTCGTACCCCCAGCCCCACATTAAAGGGGTGAAGTAGCTGTCTCAGGACACCGGCGTGAAGCTGCCGCCGCCTGGGCTTGGCGCGTTCGCCCATCGCCCCCTGGCAAGCCGTTTCCTTTCCATTTTGTCCCCGCCAGTCCCTAAGTCCCCACTCTCCCCACGAACCCTTAGTTACCCCTTAGTTCCCCCTCACCTCCCTTCGCGCTCCTTTCCTCCCTCTTGTACACCTTTGCCCACCTCCGGGTGCCCCTGAGCGCCTCTGGGAGCCCCATCCAGTCCCTCCAGTCCTCGTCACCCCTACTGAGTCCCTTCCCTCCCTGTGCGCAACGCTGGTCCATCCCGGGGTACCCTTGTCCAAACCAGGGCGCCCTGCTTGCCCAGTGAACTGCAGCCACTGCGCGCGGAGGGCGGCGCTCCGCGACTTGTCCCCCGGGCCCCGCGCCGACTCGGGAGGGCAGGGGCGTGATGTCACTGCAGGGAGGGGGCGCGGGAGCGGCCCGGCGGGCGGGAGCCGGGGGAGGTGTTTTCCAGCTTTAAAAAGGCAGAAGGCAGAGCCCGGCCCTGCGTCAGAGTGAGACCTAGAGGCTCCTAACTGGGCGGCAGAGTCGCCTGGCGAATCCCAGCGGCTGGGCACGGGTTCCCGGGCGCGGCACACACCTCCGACCCCGCGAAGATCCCCCGGCCGCAGGCAGGCCTGCCACGCGTGCACACCCCCCCCCCCGCATGCCACTTCCCCAAGGCGCGCGGTGCTGAGCCCGGCCCCGCGCGTGGCGGCGACGAAGAGGTCCGACTAGGGAGCCGGCCCAGGGCTGCTAGCCGCGCCAGCTCCCGCTCCTCCTCCTGCTGCTCGCCGCTGCCGCCGCCGCCGCCGCCGCCGCGTGGATGCCAAGTACCAGCTTTCCAGTCCCTTCCAAGTTTCCACTCGGCCCTCCGGCCGCAGTCTGCGGGAGCGGAGAAACTTTGCGGCCCGTGCCGCCCGCCGGCGGCACCATGAAGGCAGCCGAGGAAGGTAAGCCCGGCGCCCCCGTCCTTCGCCCCCGCGGGCGCTGGCCCTCTGTGCTCGCTCGCCGCGCCCCGCGCCCATCTCTAGCCCTCCTCCGGGGCGAGGCTGCCCGGCTGGCCTGCGCGTCCAGGGAGGGGCGCGGGCGTCCGGCCGGACAGCGTGGCACACACTGTGAAGGGTGTCCCCCTGGTGTTTCCCCGGCGCAGCCCAAATTTCTAGCGCGCTTTCTTGCCAATAGGTGTCTCTTTTCGAGTGCAGAGTACTCAAACTTGGCTTTGGCTAGGGTCGCGGAGATCCCAGCTGGGGAAACTTAACTCACAGAGGTGAGGCTTAAGGATTGGGAGGGAGAGGACCGTCAGAACCGGGGGGGGGGGGGGGAAAGAGAAAGAAAGGAAGGAAGGAAGGAAGGAAGGAAGGAAGGAAGGAAGGAAGGAAGGAAGGAAGGAAGGAAGGGAAAATAAAACACCCTTGGATGATGTGAGGCTTTTTTGAATAGCAGCCATGGTCCTGCTTCTACCTCAGGAAAGCAAGACCACCCGTTAGGTGTAAAGCAAACGGCATGAAGTTTGAGGGTCCTTTGCCCTCCCAAGTGGATCAGGGCGTAGGTTCCTCTTGCTAAGTAAGGGCTTGGCCGACTGGCCCCAAGTGGTCCAGGCTTCTAGATGCTTCTCAAGGTTGTGGCCAAATGTCGCATTCCGACAAGAGTTCTGCCTTAGAAAACGCCTTGGGAAAGATTGAAGAAGGACTGCCAGGTTCCGAGCTGCTTCTTCCAGGTAAAGAATAGACGCTGGAATCTGCCCTGACTTGGTAGGGCCAGAAGGATGACATGCCCCGACCCTCTGTCAGGACCCTTTGTGTTCCTTCAAAGGAACCAGTAAAATGACTTTTAATGTAGGCTCCTGCAGGTGTCTTTGGAACACCTTTTAAAGGATGGCTGGCTTTTCAGCAGGGGATAAAGATAACCTGACCTGTGTGCAATGGAACCTGGGAGGCATGTCTCCTAATTCCTTTCTGGCTCTGAAGATGTTGCTTAAAATGACTGAAGGTGGGGCGGGTGAGCTGGACCCCTCCTAGGACTGGGTCACTCCTATTTACAAGGCTCTGTGTACCATCCTTTACATAAGCACTTGGAAGGAGACATTAGCTTCCTGTGAGACTCTGATGAGTGAGTGTATCAGGAAGAGGCAGCAGTTCCCATAGTCGGCCCTGGACACCTTTGCTTATCTTCAAACTCAAACTCATAAACTCAGTACAAATGGACCCCGATTTTCAGAGTCCGGTGGAGTGTTATGGGGACTTTGAATCAAAGGGGGAAGGTATTGCTTGAGTCACACCATCACCCTCAGTTTTAAAGAGGCCTAAATGTTGCCAAGGATGTCTCAGTGTTTGCAGGAGGAGCTTTTGCTACAAGGAAAGTTAACAGTGTATTTGTTGTGGTTTATACTGTGAACTTCTTGACACTTATTTCCACACACATTCCTCACGGGGGCGGGGGGGGGGGATAAGGTGCTTGAAGCCTACATTTCTTTAATTGTAGAGTTACTGTTCCATTACTCAAAAAGAAATCTTTTCTTCTAAGCTGAGCTTGATGGTTCTCCCTCGTAATCCTAGGTGTAATCTCTGCACTTGAGAAACTAAAACCAGACGATTGTCAGGAGTTTGAAGCTAGCCTGGGCTACAAAGCAAGTGCCAGGCCGGCCTTGGGCTACAGTATAAGACCTGTATCAACAAAACAAAACACAAAAAAATGTGTTTTTTTCTTTTTTGTAACTAAAGGAAGAGCCATTGTGTGTTTGTGTGTGTGTGTGTGTGTGTGTGTGTGTGTGTGTGTGTGTGTGTCTGTGTGTGTGTAGGGGGGTAGTGGTCATTTCTTGTGTCACCTGCCTAGAAAAGGAAGCTTGAAAATATTTCTGTTGAAGCAGTGGACTGGAGGCAATAATGCCCTTTGACCAAATCGTATTGGTCATGTTTTGTAGAGAGTGTGTGTATATGACTGGGCTAACCAAAAACTGTCATCCAGTCCTGAGACAGACAAACCCATACAGGGGAAGGCACTGCATGCAGCAGGTCAGTGTGGGCTTAAGCAGGCCTTGACTGGGCACTGGCTGCTCTCTGAGGCCTTCCCTCATGATGGGCATCTGGATGGAAGCTCACCAGGCCCAGCCATCTCGGAAGGCCTTGTTGCTCTATTCTGAAGAACTCCAAGAAACACAAGCCTGTAGGTAGCCACAGCGTCACAGTTGCCTCACACAATGCCCGCCCCATGCGCTCTCTGGAGCTGAACAAAGCTTGCCCTGTTCTTCAGCCATTTAGCTTCATGGCATTGTTTCCTAATCCAGATTAGAAAATGCTTTGTACTCTGCTTCATCACACCCGGCACTGGAGCTGGCCCATTAACATCTTGCAGACTTGGAAGGATGTGGTCCAAGCTAAACACTTCTATCAAAACTGGAGTGTCTGTGTGAAACTGGCAAACCAAGCTTCATAGTCTATAGAGGACAGGCATGAGGGGGGTACACAGGAGCACACAGGAGCGTTTCACAAGTAGTTGTGTTGACTGACTCCTATGTTAGTAAGAAGATGAGGAGGAAGCCAGCCCAGCCCCTAAGAGAAAGGCCCTGAGGTTTCCTTCCTTCCTATGGTCCCAGCATCTCAGGGCACTTGGGCAGCAGGAGCCAGGTGCTTTTCAACTTAAGCAAAAAGCTTTTTTCAAAAATCGGACAAAAAGAGCTGTCATGTATGTATAGCTGGGGAAAAGGTGGCTGTAGAGGGATCGAGGTTTCTCCACAGAAAACAGAACTTCCATTTCCCCGAAGGTCAGCAGAAAAGCAAACTAAAACAAAACAACACTCCAACATGCATCTCAAAGTGAGAACTATTATTAGAAACTAAATCAGGCCAGACTGAACTACAGTTTATCACGGGAGAAAACCCTCTATTGGAACAGGGTCCTGGGAGAAGTGGCAGCCCACGTGAGGCCCAAGTTAGCCTCCGGAAAAAGCCATCCCCCAGGGCCCAGGGCTGCAGGGCAGCAGGAGGACACAGGGGACACTTGCATCTGGTGGCAGATACTGCCATCAGCCTCCCTCCTGCTTTCCTTCCTGCCTCCCTCCCAGTTCTGAAACTGGCCTCTCCTGCCCTAGCCACCATTTTCCTAATATTCCAGATGTTGGTTTACGTGATGCCAAGACACCAGGAAAGTTAGAACAAAAAAGCTGGGGAAACAGGAAAAGATGGATGGGGCTCCACAGACCGAGGCTTTTCTGTCTGGTTGCATGGCACTGTGTGAGTGGGTGACACCCACTCAGCCTTCGGGAGCTTTCAAGTCACCCCCGCTAAAACGGGAGTGTGTAGTGTTTTAGGAGCTGAAATATTGAGGTCGTGAGTGCCTCACGAAAACAGGACTTGTTCTGAGTGAGGTGGCCACCAGGGTAAACTTGAATGGTTTGTAAGCAGCTGTGTTCTGTGACTTGACCTGAATAAAATTGACCCTCGGGAACCCCCCACCCTCAATTTCCTGTCACTTCAGATAATTTCTTTAGTAAAAGCAGGGCTAGAAAATGTTACCCCCAGCGTTTACTGCTAGAAGTTGTGAAGCTCTTAAGGTGGGCTCTGGGGTGCCTCCATGAAGGTGGGTCTCCTCCAGTCAGCCATTCTGCTCAGGAAGAAACCTAGAGGAAGCCCTAGATAGATCAGGAGAGACCATATTTTGAAATATATATATATATATATATATATATATATATATATATATATATTTCCTTTCTTTTCGAACTTTTGAACTAATCCAGTAGCCTTGGTCTTTTTCCTGGTGCAGGGACACAGCAAGACCCAGGGCTGTGGACTGCGCACCACGCTGAACTGGAACCAGGAGGCCAGCTGCGAGGCCCGGCTGCGGGTCCAAGATGCAGCTCCCGCCCCGCCAGCCCTGCGCTCGGGTCCAGAACGACCGCGCAGCCCGGCCCAGGCTTTGCGTTCGCCTTGCTGCTGTGGTTGGCTGTGCCGAGGTTGGGGCGCGGACGCCGGGGCTGCTTGCGGGACACTGGGTTTCTGCGGGGAGGGGGTGTCCTACGGGAGACCGAGGTCCCTTGGTCCCTGCAGGGGACCAGGCATCCTGCTGAGGGGCGGGGATGTCCCTGGGACCGCGCGGTCCTGCGGGCGCGAGTGGAGCCCAGGCTGCGCTCGGGCTCGCGCGCGGAGTTTATTTAAAACTCGGAAGCCGGCGGCCGCGAGCGGCTTGTTTATGTAAACCCGGAAACACCCGGGGGGACAGGGGCGGGACCGGGGCGGGAGGCCGGGGAGGGACAGGGGAGGGGACAGGAGGCGGGGGCCGCGTCACTCCGGGGACGCGCGCGAGCGCCGGGCGGGCGCACCAGTGCCGCGCGACCCCGACATGACGGGGCTGGAGCAGGACCCGGAGTTCGACTTCGATTTCCTCTTCGAGTTCGATCAGAGCGGCGGGGGCGCCGCGGCCGCAGGTGGGTCCGGCGGGGGGCGGCGGGCGCCTGCACCCCGCCGTGGGCCTGAGTTTGCTGAGGTCGCCGGTGCCCGCCCCAACCTGGCACCGGCCGGGATCCTGGGCCGCCGCCCTGTGCGGCCAGGAGCGACGCGGACCAAGTTGCTGCCGGCCGCGAGGAGGCGGGAGGCCACCTGTGGGGCGAGCCTGCCACGCTCACCCGCCGGCCACTTCCTGGCATCTGAGCGCCCGGCTGCGGGAGAGGGCTCGCCCCTCTTTCCAGGAGGCCCTTACCCGAGGGGAGGCTGTGTCCGGCGCAGGACTTGGACCTCGTAGTCCGGGGACAGATGGTCAGCGGCGCTGCCAGAGGGCGGTCGGAGACCGCCCTTTCTGAGAGCCCGGCTGCTACCGCCGGGCCCTGGGGACCCGGAGCCAGGAGGCCCGGCCCTGCGCTGACCGCCACTGCAGCAGGTCAGCAGGAAGGCTCCACCAGTTGGGTTTGCAGTCCACACCTCAGCAACCAGAACCTGTTTTTCATTTTCTCTTCTGGCTGTCAAAAGTAAAGCTTCCAGCTAGGCCAACAATCGAAGTGCTATTTCCCCAAACTTGATTCTCCTGAACAATAGTGACAGTCCATTTCTTTTTCCAGTCCCCCCCCCCGTCCCTCCCCTCGTCCCCCGTCCCCTCACCTCGCACTTTGGTTGTTTTCTCCACCTGACTTTCTGTTTCAACTTGCACACAGCCCCAGAGTGTTCTGTGCTTTCCTTGGGGGTCTGCATCCCAAGCATGTGGGGATGAACAGACAGGACACTTGTAGCACACCTCTGAAATGAGCATGCCATATTTTCCATAATACCCGTAATATACCGCCCCCTTTAAAGTTCGACATCTTGTTCATCTTTGAAGGCGAATGCTCCTACTCAGCTGTCACCACCCAACAACTATCATCTGTCCCCATAAAAACCCTTTCCTCACAGGTCTCTTTTCTTCTCCCAAGGCCCAGGTTGCAGGGCTCTGGGGTCAGTGGCATCCAAGGCAGGCAGGGTCTGAAGAAGGCAGCTGCTGGGCTGGAAAGAGAGACCCCTGACGGCTCTTGGCCTTGTTGCTTTGGGGAAGTTGGATTTGGCTGCTGTGGCAGTGCCTTGGGCATTCTTGAGTTCTCTCCAAAAGAACCTACTCCCGGACCTCTTCTTAGGGTGTCCATGTTGGATCTGAATGAATGTGGGTCACTGTGGATCTGGTTCCCCTATAATGCCTGTAGCTCCCTTCTCTTTAGGGATAAAGTTATGGGGTGGAGCATATCCTTCCTGGGCTCCCCAAGCTGCCTGCTATTTGGGTAGGGCCTCACTGCCTTCCTGTGACCCCCTTGTTTTCTCTGAGTGGACAACTGACTGCAGGCCCAGCAACATGACCAGGGGCAAAGATACAGAACCATACCCTGGTACCTCATGGTGGCCTGTGGCATGCTTGGTGGAAGAGTACCTGCCGGCTGTTATCATACATTTTTACCTCAAGGGAGGATGCAAACTTAGTAGTCGTCTCCACAGGCCTAGGGTGAGAATCTTTGAGGGCAATGATATGTGTGTACTGCTTCTGGCAGACTATTAGTGGATCTCAGTGCCAGCAGCACCCCGCCCCCAAGATCTTTGACTTATAACTGGACACAGAAGCTCTCTCCCTAGTGTCTTTCCGTATCGGGACACATAATGCCAAAGTTAAGATTCATCCAGGCCCATTCAGGAAGAAACAGAAGATGTCAGTTTCTGCTGTTATTCATGAAGAAGATGCCGAGTAGGGGCTCCAGTGAGTGAGCCCCAGGCTCCCTTCTGGCTTGGGAAGCAGGTGGCTCCTTGAACTTTGAGTGGCAAATGGGTTTTGATCACATCGTCCCCTTGTGCATGTGAGGGAGCTGTGCTTTTGATGATTTTTCCCTGAAGTAGAGTGAGTGGAACAGTGAAGCCCTGGGTCTCACGACAGCTCAGGCTAGGTGTGACCGAAACAATACAGTGTCCCTGGAAAGGAGTGTCCCCTAGAGCTACTGCACAGAGATGCAGAGATGTGCCTATGGATGGCCCTGGGAATTGTGGGTCACTGCCTCAGTGAAGCAGAGGTGTGTATCTAAGTCCAGCACTTGTAGCTTGCAGGTCACAGGCCCCTGGAGAGAGCCCTGGCAGAGGGAGGCCCAGCATCGGGAAGAACTCTATATCTCTTTTACCAGGTCTCTCTCTCTCTTTTTCTCTCTCCTTCACTTTCTCTCTCTCTCTCTCTCTCTCTCTCTCTCTCTCTCTCTCTCTGTGTGTGTGTGTGTGTGTGTGTATAAGAAAGAGGGAGAGAGACTGGCTCAGGCTCTTCTCTCCATTACCAGTATCATAATTACATTTTATTATTTAATTACATTATTTATATTACATAGTCATATGAAGTTACTAAACTCCCCAATCACTACTGACTGGTAGAAAGACCTTCACATTATCTGGGTCTAAACATAAGTGACAATTCTGAGGTCAATTGCAAAGTGAAATAACAGATATTTGAGTTTTACAGATCATACTGAGCACACACAAAAAAGGACATAGCTAGCTCACAGCAAGGGGGTAGCCTACCTCCTAAATGCTCATGAAGAGGACACAGCCCCTTCCCCCAATTCACTCATAGAGGGCAGGGTGGGCTGCAGTAATGGGCCATCCTGTGGGGCCTTACCAAGCCCTTTGGAGGGAAGGATTGTACCTGGTGCTTTATTTCCAAAGTGCTCAGCATGTGCCAGTGGCAGATATACGATGGCCATTGGGAGGGGAGAACCAGGGTATGCTAAAGTAAGCAGCCTAGGGCAGAGTAGGACGAGAGAAATTCCCATATTCCTTTCTGTCTCCACCCTGCCAACCAGTGGACCAGGGGCAGCTTTTGGGAGAAGGCAGGGTCATAGGCTTCCTTCTGGGGCTCAGGAAATAGCTGCTCTGCCTGTCAGCTGGGAGGCGGGTGTGCCACTTCCGCCCCAGGGCTCCTGTTTTGTAAGTTATTTTGGCCTGGCCACTTAGTTCTGTCTCCGTGGCAACTCAAGAGGAAACTGGCCAAGGCCCTGGGCCCAGACAGCTCTGCCCACCAGCTTCAGGCTTAAACTGTGTTCCAGTGGAAAGGGGGCTTTGCTGCCATGGGATTTGGAAGAGCTGTATTCCCAAGTGTTTTCTGCTGAGGAGGATAACTTCTCTTTTCCCAGCAGGCTGTAGTGGAGCCCATGTTGGTCTGTCAGTCCCCACCGTAGCAATCCCTGGGAGGAGTGGGCCTTGCCCCAGGAGAGCCCTGAGTATGCTAAGGTTTGATGTTTTGGGGCAAGGACTTCAGTCTTTCTGGGAGCAGCCTCCCTGCCCCGTAGCTATTTTAATCAATGATAAACTTGTCCATGTGAGCAGGGTATGTCATCTCTGTGTCAGGTTTTCAAAGGAAGCCCCAGCTAAGCAGGAGCACCTTGGAAAGACAGGCAGAAGTAATGCTCTAATATGTACCCTGGGGAGTGTTGGAGATCTTCGAGGAAAACTGTGGACCCAGGCTGGACACAGGGCCCTTAAGCATGCTGTGGTGAGCTTATTTGTGGATCATTGGGTGACATTTTCTGTTGCTTCAGCAAGTCCAGTTCTCTGGCCTGTAAATCTCCCTTCAGCACATCGTTGCATGACAGTACTTTATAACCTGTTGCTGTCTGTCACTTCACAGGACTGGCCCAGCCATCTCCATGCTGTCCTCACTAGGTAGCACCTTCCACTGTGCTAAGTGACAGCAAGGACTATGCTGCCTGGTACTGTTTTGTTTTCTTTTGTTTTGTCCCTAAGTGTGGAAACTTGCAGCCTCATCCACACCCTGCAGGCGCTATTGCATGTAGAAAGACCAGGGTGGGCAGGCATCTGGAGGACAGGACCTGGCTGGCAGGCTCTCGCTGATTCTATTTCTAGCTTCAAGTCCTAGGAAAGGCTAAAAGGGTGTTCCTTAAAATGAAAGGTGAAAGTTGGCTGTGATGTGTCATTCTCTGTGCTTGTGAACAGTGAGTTCTGGTGGTGGCTATGACAGCCATGCTTATAGGTGAGCATCGCATGCATGTGGTGTGGCAGACACACAGCCTTGTCTTCACTCGGTTCAGGTAAAATGCCAAGTGACCTGAACGAGAGCACCTACCAAGCAATTTCACAGCGGGTGCCATTGGTCACCCAGTGGGAAGCTGGTAGGAGCTGGCCAGCCCGAGATCTCTGGATTTGCCCAGTGTTGTGTGCACCCTGTCACATCCATGTGGTGTTCTGCATGCAGCAGGGTGACTGAGAGGAATGAGCAAGGTCTGTGGCCCTGCAGAGGATGGCTGTGACTTCATTACATTTTATTACATAACAGAAAGTGTACTGCCAGAGGTCTTTGCTCTCGATTATGCTTTTTCCTCGGTGGTCTCCTACACCCCAGTTTAGTGACCCATTCAGCAAAAGCCAGGCTGCCAGGCAACAGCAGCATCTGATGTGACATAATTGGTCCCAACATCTCAGGATTTGAAAGGAAATTACTGGGAAGCTTGGCATTCCCTATAGACTATAGAGCAACGCCTTTGAAGAGGCAGGAAGTCAGTGCAGGTGAAGGCCTCACCCTGCCCCACAGCAAGAAGAAGCTCAGCCGCCCACCATGGACTCAGGGGGCACGCTGGCTCCAGAGGACTCTGAGAGGCAGACACACTTCACACAGACAGGCATTTAAGCTTTCATTCTGGAGTTTGACCAAGGAAGTCCACATGTATGTTAATTGGTTTTGTTTTTAATATGTTTTTGAGAAAGTGGCTCAGATAGCCCTAGGCTAGTCTCTAACTTACTGTGTAGCCAGGATAGTTCTAATTCATGATCCCCCTCCCTCCATCTCCTGAGTGCTGAGCACACAAGTATGCCTGCTTTATGTGGTGCTAGGCATTGAACCCAAGGCTCTTCCAGTGCCAGTCAAGTGCTTACTTCCCTAACCCTGTTCTGTTTCTTAATTAATGTTTTATGGACTTTTTCTTTGCCTCGTTGACTCCTATTTTATTAAACATTTTCATGTAAGTAAAAGCCCCTCTTGTAATGTCTCTGGGCCCATGTGCCACGTTCCCCAACTTCCTCTTCCTCTGCATCTGGGCCCAGAGTGAATAAAACCTCCTCCCTCCTTCACTGGGCCTTAGAAAACCTGTTGCCCCAAGGAGAAAAAGCAGAGATTTGCCACACCGTCTGCCCTTTGCCTGCCACCCAGCCTTTTCTTCTGGAATCTTCCATTCTGCGGGCAGCTGAAATCCTGGACTCAACACTGCAGGGTGTCAAGTCAGGGGTGAGGAGATCCCACGACTTACTTTGCTTGATGCTAGGAGTTTCTAGAGAACTCTTCCAATTCTTCCTTCCCACCAAAAGAAGGTGGTGAACTGTGGGGCCTGCCTGGTCAGGAGTACATAGGATTCTTTCACTTGGAAGCCAGAGCACACAGGAGCCAGGTCCCGCCCAATGGCGGGTATGCCTCCTTCAGGGAGGGCTGGCCTGGGTCTTCATGGTTTTCCCAGCATGCGTACAGCTGCTGTGATGCCAGTGTTTCTCACTAGCCTTAGTTTCAGACTCTTCATCTTCTGGAATTGGGATCCCTTAAAATGAAAACCAGTTCTTTTTTATTTTTTAAAGAAAAGATTCATTTATTTTATTTTATGTGCAAGTATTTTGCTTACATGTATATATGTAAGCAAAGTATATATGTGGTGTATATTTATACACCAAATGTGTGCTTGGTGCCTGTAGAGGTCATAATTTGGCAAAAGATCCCCTGGAACTAGAGTTACAGGTGGTTGTGAGTCACCATATGAGTGCTGGGAATTGAACCCAGGTCTTCTGCAAGAGCTAGTATTTCCAACCACCAAACCATCTCTCAGGTCTTGAAAGCATTACTGGCAGGCTTCTCACAGTGCAGAGAGCTCTAGACACAACGCGAAGCATAATATTGGCAAGACTTGACTTCCCAAGCAGATTATCTGCCTGCTCAGGGCTGGGGCCTGTGAAGCCATCTCACCTGGGTGCTGTCTGGGCAATCCATAGCACCCACATAGGTGTAGTTGTCACCATTCTTAGGATGTGTGCCTCGAGCACCTTTGTTCAGAAATTTGGTGCTTCAGGCAGAAGCTTGCCTTGCCAATTTGCTCCACCCAGCTGCTGGAGACCCTTCTGGAACCCTGGTGGTACCAAGGCTCAGAAGGCTGGAGAGCAGAATACAGATGACCTCATCCTCAGGGGCCCTTTGGGTGATTAGCAGGTGGGGTCATAAAGGACTCACCCATCCGTGGGTGGCAGTGAGTCTATGATTTCTGTAGGGGTTGATAGATGATCAGAAGGGACCTGGCTGGATATGAGCAAATTGATGACCACTAGAGATACTTCTGAAGGGAGCATGTTTCAGAGGATGTGGTACATCAGGGAGCTAGAAATCTGAGTTCAGAGGTGAAGCCTAGTAAAGAGAGGCAGATATTCCTTCAAGTTATAACTGACTGTAAGACCCCAACACTAGTTAAGTATTGCTTAAATCAGTTACTGAAACTACTACTCTGTTAGTCTATAACTTCCTCCTCCCTTTTATTAGTATTCTAATTAGCAATGACACAGTGACATTTTGGGGTCCCCACATTACACTCCTGGCTCTGCTTGACTAGTTAAGACCTGAATTCTTAGCTGAAGGTGGGCAGATCCTGGCCACACCTGTGAGCCATGGAACATTGATCGTGCTTTCCCGTGGAAAGTTCTAGATTAGAGAATGCTGGGCTGGCTGAGGGAGATCTTCACAGCAACGTCTTCCTCTGTGTCTATCATCTTTATGGAACAGCGGAGCACAGGATGCATGGCGAGCCCCCTCCTCCCTATGCCTCCTCCACTCCCTCCTCCTGCCCCTCCTCCCTTCTTCTTGCTTACCTTCTCCTTTTGCCAAGATGAATCTTTACACAGTGTCTGGCAATAGCAGCAGAGAAGACAACTTATGGACATAGGTGTCTATTAGTACTGCTCCCTCATAGGGTCCCTGGTAACCTGCTCAAGACCTCATAAAGGAGCCCTACCATCTGTCTGTTTTACCAACCAGCCTTTGGTCTTTAGGCCTGGTTTTCCTACTTGAACTTGTTTTGTACTTCTACCAGCTGGGTCCTCTGGGGCTAGTACCCATTATGTACCCCCTGATCAGTCTTCCCCATGACCGTACTTGGGGAACTGGGGGTGGCCTGCCTCTGTCCAAGGCTGGGATGCACAGATGGACACAAAGGAAGGCTGAATGACAGTGGACAGCTCTGCAATCTTGTCCAGTGTTCATGGAAACAGACTGAGCTTAGGAACCCAGCAAAGGCCTACTCTAAGACCCAACTGGCACCAGCCACCAGTCCTGTCTCTTCAGAAGTGTTACCTTCTCTAGATAGTGGCTTTAGAGTAATTTAGAGCAGTGTCCTTTTCAATGTTAGGCTCCAACTTCTCAGGGTATGGAGTTCAGACTGGGCCGTGGTGCTTTTGTATGACAAGGACTCTCAACCACAGCCTTGACTAGAAGGTCTACCTGGCACAAATGCAGCTTCCTGCTTTGGGTTGTTTCTGATTCCTTTAGCTGCCCCTTGTTCCTCTTTGTCTTGGCTCTAGCCTTTCCAGAGGGCCACTGTGACCCAGGGATTGAGGAGGAGACCATGGACTCTGGAGTGGGACCCTTGTCTACCTCATGAAGTGGCTGCCATGTTGCCAGAGGGCTTGTGAGCTACCCATCGATGGCAGAAGACTAGAGTGAGCAATAAGTAGAAACTTTCTAACCTACCTGAGGCCTGACCCACTTCTCCTAGAAAATATCCTAGGGTTTGACTGACACTCTGAGACACCAACATTCCTGGAGTTTTCCCTCATTGTTCTTAGCCAGGGATCAGCAGAGAGCAGTGCTGCCCTTGAGTGCTCTCTCCCAGGTGGGCACCAGAGCCTGGTGTGGAGCTAGGATTTCCTTGTGCTGATCTCCATTATTCAGAGACCTGGGAATGCTTGACTCCAGACACACATGAATGGCTCTGGGATGCTGAGCCACTTCTGACAAGAAATCCAGAAGTTAGGCTTTCCTGTTAGTACTAAATATAATGATGTTTTTAAAAAGTGTTTATCAAGATAGAACTATCACATAACGGTTCTGAGGTCTAGTTATGCCTTAGAGCCAACTTTTCTGTTTCAGAAGTTCTGGAAGGTAGATTTCTAGGTACAGCCAGCCTCAGGCAGCATAAGAGCAACTTCAGAGTTCCCGTTCTTGTCCATCTTTTTGGATGTGCTCTTTGCAGTTGAGCATGTGGGCTGCTTGATAGTGATTTGTCCATAAAAACCTATTTAAAAGCCTGGGCCCCTGTGGCTAAAGCATATACCTCCTTTGACCTACACACCCGCCATTCTTCCTCCCTCTCTCCCTCCATCATCTATCCAGCCACTGTCCATCCTTCTGTCCATCATCTGCCACTCAACGCACCAGTCTGTCCACCCATGAAATAGAATGAACACCTGGTTTGGAACTCAAAATCCTGTTGCCTTGCTCAGCCTCTGAAATGCTAGAATTACAGAAGTGCCTCACTGTGCCTGGCACAGTCCAAGGCTCTGCAGACAGCCATGAACCAGACGGATGGATAGATAAAATGCATGTTAGCTTGTGATGTATGCCAGAGAGAGGGAGAGTGTGTGTGTGTGGGGGGGGATAAACTGGAGAATATAACTCAGCTATTGGATTAGCACATGAAATCATTACAGTGGCTAGGAATGCAGTTTTAATAGAGAGGACAGTTAGGGACAACGGTGTGGCAATTGGCGGGGGACATCTGGCTGGGGAAGGCTGTTGTGCTGAAACAGAGTGAGGTCTAGAGTCAAGCAGGAGGCTTTGGAGGCCTTGGGGTAGCCTGACCTCAGGACACTTCAAGAGGCTACCTGGGACCTGGAGTCCTCGGTCGACAATGGCTCTAGGTCTTGGCTTCCCTTCCCCACCTTTGTGGGTGTATACTTCCTGCTCACTGGCCTCATCTTTTCTCTTTTCTCATTTTCTTCCAGAACACTACAGTTATGCATCCCCTAGCATCACCTCGACTCTGCCCCTTCCTACAGCACACACTTCTTTGCCAGCACCATGCCATGACCTCCAGACGTCCACCCCAGGCATCTCAGCTGTTCCTTCAGCAAATCACCCCTCGAGTTATGGAGGGGCTGTGGACAGTGGGCCCTCGGGGTACTTTCTGTCCTCCGGAAACACCCGGCCCAATGGGGCCCCGACTCTGGAGAGTCCTCGAATTGAAATCACCTCCTACCTGGGCCTCCACCATGGCAGCAGCCAGTTTTTCCACGACGTAGAGGTAGAAGACGTGCTTCCCAGCTGCAAGCGGTCACCATCCACAGCCACCCTGCCCCTGCCCAGCCTGGAAGCATACAGAGACCCCTCCTGCCTGAGCCCGGCCAGCAGCCTGTCCTCAAGGAGCTGTAACTCTGAGGCCTCCTCCTATGAGTCCAACTACTCATACCCATATGCGTCCCCCCAGACCTCTCCATGGCAGTCACCCTGCGTGTCTCCCAAGACCACAGACCCAGAGGAGGGCTTTCCCCGAGGCCTGGGTGCCTGTCACCTTCTGGGATCTCCAAGGCACTCTCCATCCAGCTCTCCTCGTGCCAGTGTCACCGAGGAGAGCTGGCTGGGTGCGCGTGGCTCCCGGCCCACATCCCCCTGCAACAAGCGCAAGTACAGCCTCAATGGCCGGCAGCCCTCCTGCTCACCCCACCACTCACCCACACCATCCCCACATGGCTCCCCTCGGGTCAGTGTGACTGAAGACACCTGGCTCGGTAATACTACCCAGTATACCAGCTCTGCCATCGTGGCAGCCATCAACGCCCTAACCACTGACACTCTGGACCTGGGCGATGGTGTCCCTATCAAGTCTCGAAAGACAGCTCTAGAGCATGCGCCCTCAGTGGCCCTCAAGGTAGAACCAGCTGGGGAAGACCTAGGCGCCACTCCACCCACCTCTGACTTCGCACCTGAGGAGTTTGCCTTCCAGCACCTCCGGAAGGGGGCCTTTTGCGAACAGTATCTGTCGGTGCCACAGGCCCCCTACCAGTGGGCGAAGCCCAAGTCTCTGTCCCCTACATCATACATGAGGTAAGCAGCCTCCGACTGGAGTTGAGCTGTGTTTGTGTGTGTGTGTGTGGGGGGGGGGGGTTACAGTAGGGACGTGGCTGGTGTAGAGAAGAGCACTGCCCTGGCTTCTCTCTGGAGATAATGGTATGCTGGCACCCGTAGCATTGCCACTGCCCGCTTTGTGTCTTCTGGTGGCAGCTTCCTACATATCATCTCTGTCACCAGTTCCTTTTCTAAGGATGCCGCCAACTAGATTAGGGGACAGATGGCATTTTTTCTTTGGAGGTGGGGTTCACAGGTACTAGGGTCGGTGTTGCAGCACATGAATTCCATGCCTGCAGTTCTGCTCAGGCTGAGGTTCCTCACGCATGCACAGTTGTGTTTTTAATAAGCCCGGGGAGGCAGCCATCCTCCTGTGTGTTCTGCCTGCCGCTTACCCACTTCCTTTCTCGCCTTAATTGCTATCACCATGCTGGGGCAGATGGGCCCTCAGCTCCACAGTCCCCCAGAGCATCCAGCTCACCAGTTCCACCACCACCACCACTGCCACCACCTTCCAGGAGACCAGTACATGCTGGCTGGCAGTCTGCTAACAGGAGCTAGAGCATGGGACAAAACTCTGGTCTTACATTGTTGGTTTTACATTTTAACAGGGTGCAGGGCTGCTCTCGATTTGCTGGGCCCATTTAACCAGCTCAGCGCTTTTATTTTGAACTAAACAGCTTTCCTGACAGGTGTGCCGCTTGTGACGCCTGGCAAGCTGCTTCCCGCTCCAGGGTTTTTACACGAGGTATTAAAACATCTACTCAGGCCATTGAAAGCCCATGTGAGATCAGTCTGCTGTGCTTCCAGGAGCTGAGGGATCTCTGATCAAGGGACCCCGATTGTCTAAGGCCTGGCACTTGTCTTTTGCCTTCTTCCCATCCCCTTCTCCTCAGGGCAGACTCATGCCCCAAGTGGTATTTGGTACCCTGCCCTCTAGTGACTGTGAGGCCACTAGCTCCAGAATTCAGTTGGGTTTTTTGGGTCCTTTCCATACAGTGAGGCCACAAGGCCATGTGTGACTGGGGCCACTCCAGGAGGTGTAGTGGCAGGGTATAGTGACACTGCTGAATCTTTATTTACGTTGCAGCAAAGGGATGGAGGATGGTTCCTAAAGTGAGGTGGTCCTGTCTTGTGCACAGAGTGTGCTCTGACAGTAGGGCGTTGGAACAGAGCCGTTTCCTGTCTTGCTACATATAGTACTCTGCTGGTCTGTCCTGTGTCCCTCCATCTGTCCTAGGAGGCTCAAAGGGCTGATGGTTCAAACCATGTCATCAGAGCTTGTCAGGAACAAAGTTTATCTAAAACACGGAAACCTAAAATCCATAAAGAACTGTTGTGCTTGCCATACTATTATCATGACTTCTATTTAACTAAAACCAAGACTGTGTCAACACTGGCCCTCTCAGCGCACAGGGAAGAGAAATGTCCTAAAGTATAACTGGAGCCATAGCAGTAAGAGCCTTTTAAAATTAAGATTCGGGTTAGCACATGGGTGGGGCTGGAGTGACAGGAACCACAGGTGAGTGACTTATTGTCTCCAGTATCAGGAGCTAGAACCCAAGAAGATTGTGTGCGTGGTCACCTGGCTCTTCTTGGGACTCTGTCCTTGGCTTGCATGTAGCCATCATCTCCCACTATGTTCCATGGCCATCCCTCTGCCTTCCTTCCTTTAAGTACCCCAGACCTGGGTCTGAGCTCATGCTAGTTAGTGACACCAACTTGGTCACCTTTAAAGGATCCTTTTCCCAGATCAGTCACCCTCTGAGTGCTGGGGGATAAGAGTCCAAGTTAAAACTTTGGGGGCACAGTTTGACGCTGACTGCCCATCTTACTTTTTCAGGGAAATAGCAAAAAATGTCTCCAAACATGAAATCTGCCCCCACTTTATGGGTTTTGGTTCTCCTCAGAGGTTGCCCTCAGCAAGTTGGATATTCCTGGTGGCCCACAGCTGTTGATCTGCCTGTCCCCGCCTGCCAGTGATACAGGCCCTGGAAAGCAGTTGCTGTTTTTTTCCCTCTACTTAGGAACACTGATGGGGACCTAGTGGCCTGTGATCCTGTTGTCTTTATCTCATGGTCTCAGGGCCTCTGGGGTGGCTGTGATGCCATGACATTCCTGCGAGCTAATACAAACAAACACCACCCCATCCGGGTGTGTGTGTGTGTGTGTGTGTGTGTGTGTGTGTGTGTGTAAGTTCACCTTTTCCCACTGTTTTGGTCCACCTCAAAATATGTTTCCCTGTCCCTTTGGATGGATTTCCACAAACTCACTAATGGCTACTCTAGGCAGCTGAACGCTCCAGTGGAGGTGAAGTGAGGTGTGGTTTGGCCTCGCCATGAAGAAGCCACACTTCATCCCCACAGGTGCTTGTAGTGGACAAGCACCAGGCAGCAGGGACCTAGAGGAGCCTCTAAAAGGCTGTGTCCCCACCCATCCCCTAGATTTAGTCTGGAGAGCTCCCCCAGTGTGAACCCACCCCTCCCTCCACCCTGGATCTTGTTTGTTCTTGTTTGTGGTATCCACTCCCTCTCCTGTTCAGAGCACTCCAGTTAGCTCCACGGGGTAGATCGAAGACTGACACCAAGTTCTTGGTGCAGCTGAAGAAATCACACTTGTGAAACTAGTGAGGATGATGGAGAGGCTCTCGTGGTCTTAGACGCAGGCCTTAACTGGATGTTACTGTAGGAAACTGGCACAGACCGTGTGGGAACTCGCTTGAGCCTTACTGATGACGATAGCAATAGCAGGTACCTTCATGCAGGTGGAGCCATCTTTTATGTTGCTGCTGAGCCCAGGTAGGAGTGGCAGTGTGGAGCAGGGTGCTGGCACCTATGGAAGTGTGGGAATAGTGCACACCAGAGTGCCCGCCCGTGTCTGGGGATGCCAGTTCACATTAGATGGTCCCTGAATGTAGCTTTCAGATTGTGGCTTTTAGGGAATTGTGTGTAGTGTATGAACGTGTGTGTGTGTGTGTGTGTGTGTGTGTGTGTGTGTGTGTGTGTGTGTCTTAAGTGTATGCGTGTGTGTAGTGTGTGTGTAGTGTACGTGTGTGTGTGTGTGTCGAGTGTGTGTGTGTAGTATATATGTGTGTGTCTAGTGTGTGTGTGTGTAGTATATGTGTGTGTGTATAGTATATGTGTGTATAGTGTGTGTGTGTCTGTGTGTGTGTGCCCGCGTGCACGCGCACGCGCACGTGCGCGCACACGCGCGCACGCATGCACACAAGCTCCTACATGCACCTGTAGGAGGTCAGCTTCGGGTGTCTTCTATTGCTCTCCATCTTTTTTTCCTGGAGACAGTGTTTCTCATGAAATCTGAAACATACCGACCATCCCAGCTAGGCTGGTAGGCAAATGAGCTTCAAGGATTCACTCGCTTGCCCACACCCCATGCCATGGTTACAGCTGGTGCCACAGCAGCCAGCCTTTACATGAATGCTGGGGATCCCAGCTCATGTCCTCTTGTTTGTATAACACTGGCATGTTGTCTCCACAGCCACTCTAAAGGACTTTTGTATTCACCCAAAGGTAGTAAAGTTTAAATGCCTGTTCATCCATCCATTCCATCCTGAGCCACACTTCCCCCAGTACCTGTGCTGTGGAACTCAGCTTGTGTCAGCTCTGCACAGCAGCATTCTCTGTCCTTCTAGGACAGGCTCATGGGAAGTGTCTCACTGTTATGATGCCCTAGGCAGCATGATCTTTAGACTTGCCTACACAAAGGCAAAGTTACATGAGGAATCCAGATGAAAAGGAGCTAGATTACGGCTAGCTGAAGCATTTTAACTAAGTGCAGCACCAGTGGCATGTTTGCTGAGTTAGGTTGCTTTCTGAAGAATAGCATTCCCAAGGGGTTGGGGCAGGCTTGGCAAACAGCTTTGATTCAGGGAGCCGGCTTGGTTCAGATGATAAGAAAGGGGTACTATGTTCAAATTAGTGTATGTCAGACCTTGTTTCTTTCAGGTTTTGGCTGTGATATTGGACGCCTTGATGATACCAGTGGCTTTGATGATATGCACAAGTGTTAGCTTCAAAAGGTCCAGCAAGTCCTCTTTGATTTGAGGTTATCGGAGTAGCTCAGAGTTTATCCTAAGTGGGAATAAGATTAAATGCTCCTGTAGATTTTCACAATAAATCCAGGTCTTATCTTTCTTCACACTTGCCCTCCACTCATCAGGGGATTTTCAGTTTGGATAGCTGTTCTGTGAATCCAGTAAGCTTGTAGCCCAGGGAAAGCACAATGTCTGTGAAGATACTTCTGGCTTTTGTGGGTCCTTGGGGGTGACAGCCCACCTCAGGGCTCTGATGGCCAAATTGGCCTGTTCATATCTTTGACATCTGCCAAGAACATTCAAGTCTCATGGATTCATTGAACCCATGATGATTGTAGATTGGTTGCAAGCTAGAGTGTAGGAAGAGCCTGGCTGTCTTTAGAGCACACAAAGACAGATGAATCGGTGGCCACAGGGAGGAGAATCTTCCCAGTGAATTCGGCTGTTCTGTGGATTTAGTGGTGCTTGTATCACCTCCTTGGGAGATTGTTTGGTGAATAATACAGCAGTTTCCAGCCATTCCCAATGCTCTGTATAAATCCCAGTACCCAATCTATATAAATTCCAGGACCACACCATAGATTATCAGTACTCTGTCTATACATTCCTAGTACCTTGCCACAGGATTTCCAGTCTTGACATCCAATGCCCACTACTGTGTCCCTTGAGTGCCACTCTTTTCTAGGAGAAAACTTAGTGCCACATTGTTTCCAAGCAGTTCTTACCATGTGCCACCACCTTAGCTCTTGTTTTAGGACCAACCTCCTAGGTGTTATGCATGTTGACTCTCCCAAGTCTCCCTCTAGCTCTCATCAGTGTACAGTGTTCAATGTGAAGTATTGGATGAAATTTACTCACTAGCTGGGAAAAGTTGGTGATAGGAGCTCACAGAGACTGCCTTTCCCTGTGCTGGCAAGAGTGTTGTAGCAGCTCCCTTTAGCAAGTGACTCACACAGACAAGGCAACCAGGCAGAGGCTCTGGGGGAAAGGGCGAAGCTGCCACAGGCTGTGGGTCCATGGATGCACTGTGTGTTCTCAAGAGCTATCCGCTCTTTGTTCTTGGTTTCAGAATTAGCCTTTGATTCCCTGGGGCAAGGACATCAAGGAGCACCACCAGTATCATCAGGTGGGCTGCCACATCTCCCTGCCGTGCTACAGACACTGGATGTCTCTGGGGACTTGGAGAAGGAGGAGGGAGGGCTGTTTTGAGACTGGGCAGAAGTCTCTGTTGCCACCCACATCTTAGGAGGCTTTGCAGATAGAGGTGCTCGGGCCATGTCAGGTTTTCACACAGCCACCTCACCACTGACCAAACACCAAGGGGATCCCTTGTTAAGGTGGCCAGATGGTAACTGATAAAGCCAGGGCAGGTGATCCCAAAGCCTGCAACCTCTGTGGTGTCCTTGACTCTAAATTGTCCCATGGGGTCACCCTCATATGAGCTCTGTGTAATACTGGGAGTGTATAGGGGCTCCAGGGTAGGACTGAACCCAGGCCTCCTTAGGAAGAGCCAGAGCCCAAGAACTCACTGACTCTAGGGAATGAGACTGCCTTCTAGGGCCTTTGGGGTTCTGGGCAGAGCACTTAAGACCTGGGAACTGTGTATGGAATCCACTGTTTACTCCTGCCGTGTCTCCACAGTGGTATTGGATGCCTGAGAAGCTAGTGTCTTGTTCCTGGTATCAGTTCACAGTTTGATACTTGGAAAACGGGGCAAGGCCCCGTTTATTTCTGCCTGGAAAGTTAGCCTGATGCTTCAGCTAGGACTTCAGGGAGGCTGTGAACATGAAGCTCTGTCAGTGTGGGGGATGTTGGCCTTTCGTTTTCCTTTGAGTGCTCTTTGAAGAAAGGGGAACTCGCGCACTTCCGTGTTCCTGGGGAAAATAAGATGACACCAATCTCTTGAGCTTGGCTTTTTTTTTTTTTTTTTAGACAGTATTTCTCAGAGTAACAGTCCTGCCTGCCTATTCTGGAACTGGAACTTACTTTGTAGACCAAGCTGGCCTCGAACTCACAGAGATCCATTTGCCTCTACCTCCCAAGAGCTGGAATTAAAGGTGTGCACCACCACCACCCACCTGCCCTGATGAGTTGAGGCTTTTTAAGTGCAACCACCTAGACCTTAATTGTTATCAGTCTCAGAATAATTAAAATGCAACTTCATGTCCTCAGGGGGCAAGTAGGCCATACCTGGTCTTGGCTGTCCCCAGTCAGGTCTGGGTGTTCTGACTCTGAAGCCTTCACCAGTCTTGTATTTTAAGACTTCCCAAACTGCTAAAATTCTGTCTGGGAGGAAGTGTCCAAGGCCACATGCATCAATCAGTGACCGCAGATGAAACAGTCACATTTCTGCTCACATGTTGTCGTCTGAGAAAAGTTGTGGGTTTGTAGTTGGCCTGTGGAGCAAAAAATCAGCCTCGGGATGAAACCCAGTCGGGAAATCATCACTCACTTCTATTATACAAGTCTTAGTTGAAAAACAGTGGGGCTTATTGTGTATGTCTATGTATATGTGGTGTGTGTGTGTGTGTGTGTGTGTGTGTGTGTGTGTGTGTGTGTGTGTGTGAGAGAGAGAGAGAGAGAGAGAGAGAGAGAGAGAGAGAGAGAGAGAGAGAGAGTTAGTTATGGTGTGTGGGACCAAAGGACATCCTCAGCTGTCATTCCTCAGGCTCTAGCCACCACTATTTCTTTTTCTTTTCTTTCTTTCTTTTTTACTTTTATTTTTTTTAGAAAGGGTCTCATACTGGCCTGGAGCTTGACAAGTAGGCTAGGCTAGCTGGCCATTGAGCCCCAGGGATCCACCTGTCTCTGCCTTCCTAGCCAGCACCTGACTCCACCCCCACTCCCCACCCCCAATGTGGGTTCTTGGGATTAAACTCAGGTCCTGGGCTTGCAAAGCACACACTTGACTGACTGCTAACCCCACAACCCTCTGTTTGTCTTTTTTATAATCTACTCTGAAGTCTCCTGATGGCAGGAGTGTGACTTGTCAGGAGCCATGCAGCCTAGTGTTGGATTGGCATTGCTGTACTTGGAAGAGTAGCCAAGGAAACTCCATCTGGTGTAGGACTCTGAGAACACTTACCACATTCCCTGAGTCCCATCTACAAGGACTCTTTACAGACCTTTGCCAGGTGAAGCACCTATAAGGCAAAGGGAGGACTTGCCTGCCGTGATAGCTTAGGCGTGGCGTGTGGACACTGCCCACCACACCTGATCAGTGTCGCAGATGCTAGGGTTCCAGCCCCACTGGAAGGTTTCCCTTGGACAGGATGATCACATGCACGTATTCTTCAGATACGAGAATTGCCAAGAGGTTTGGCATAGGAGTGGCCATGCACCTTTGCCCCTGACTTTGGCAGTCCTGCATAGGTTGGCTGTCCAGGGATGCCCCTGATATTTGGGCTGCTGCTTCTAGAAAATTCACTCGGGTCACTAGGATGAGCATGATGCAGACTTTGAGACCCATGCAAATGCCTAGCATACCCCATGCAGGCGAATGTAGCAGTGTGTGTCCAAAGCCCCAGGTAGTAACTTGCTTTGATAACCTTATTTTTGCTGGAACCAGAACTCTAAAACCAAGGAATCCTGGGCAGCCAGTGACACTAATGGCCTAGAATCTCTAAGGTAGAACAGAGCTGTGACACCTTATGTGTGTGTGTGTCTGACTACAGGTGTTATTTCTACAGGTGTCAGAAGCTCTGTAGCATGTCTAGGTTCTTCATCCTTTGGCCAAGGTACCCAGACTGTCCCATGTCTCATGATGATTGAGGGATATCTGCCTTGCAACATCTCAGAGCATCATGGCTGAAATGAGGGAGCTTGCTTTAGATGACCATAAATGGCAGTAGCTTCCCTGTGGGTTGGTAGCATATTGAACAGACCTAACCAACATTCTGAATTTGACTGGCAACCATTTCAGCATCACTTGGAAACCAAGTTGAAGGAAGTAGCAGGAGTGCCCTGTGACTGGCCTGTCTTCCATTCTGCATTCACTTGTGACTTGTCCAAGTTATTGTGCTAGTTTGTTTTGCTTTTCATTTTTCATGAGTAACTCATGGCAGGTGCGGCCTGCAGTATTCTCATTATTAAAACATCAGTGACGTGTGGACGAAGTGCAGCTGCTAGGAGTGGCTCAGTGGCTAGAGACAGGCACTGCGTGGAAGGCGAAGGTGGACGCACAAGAGCAATGCAGGGTATGCAGAAGTTGGGCCTGCTCCCGGGCAGAGGGAGCAGGAAAGGCCACCCAGTTCCTTTCCCACAGGAATCCTCCTGGGAAATAGTCTCCATCAGTCCTTCCTTCTTTCTTTGTTCTTTGTTTTTCCATTAGAAACAGGTGGACAGGCCATAGACCCCTCTAGATTCTGGCTGGAGACCCAGAAGCTCAAGTTTCACAGTGCCTGGAGATTCAGCCTGGCTCATAAGTTCTGACCTCCACCCACATGGGTACCAGGGAGCAAGAGTGACTGAACAGTGATGGGATACCAAATCTTAGAGGGCAATTCTTGAGCATCTGATGCACAGGTGGAGGCTCATGGGATGTCCTTGGTGAAGGACAGAGTGTCCATAGAACTGGAAGAAGTGTTTCCTTGGAGATACTCCACACCCTCATTGGTGAGATCTCAGAGAGCAGCCACTGTATGAAGTCTGTGAATCTGCAGCTTTAATGCAGTTGACCTGGATGCACATACACTCACATGCCTACTGTCTGTATCCTGCAAGTTCCAGATTTGTGACTGTGACTTTGTCTCCTGAGCCAGGCATGTACTTTGCTTTCTGTTTCAGGGGCTGCCTGCCTGCTGGCCTCTGCCCACCTCCTAGGCAAGAGTCCCTAGAATTCCCAGCCCCCATGACCCAAATACTAGACTAGCTTGGGGACTAGGGTGGGCAGAGCACAGAATGAGGTTATTGCTCTTAGGCTGTGTTAGGTCCTAAAGAGCAGGAAGAACTTTGTACCCCAAAGCTATCATGGTAGAGGCTGGACCACAAACGGTGGCGGCAGGCAGAGGACAGGTCCATTATCCTCAGCCCAGCTCTAGGCAGGCAAGTTGGGGATTGGGTCATTTTCCTTCCCTATTCCTGCTTACACCTGGGGTTGGGGCCAAAGCTGAGCATCTGTACCCCCCTTGGATATAGAAAGGACAGCCACCTTCTAGTGGCATACCCAGGACACTAGTCCAATAGACAAGATCATTGGTCTCCAGTCTCCAGCCAGGACAGGGGTGTTCTGGAGCCCTTAGAATATTCCAAAGTCGCCGGGTGGTGGTGGCGCACGCCTTTAATCCCAGCACTTGGGAGACAGAGGCAGGCGGATCTCTGTGAGTTCGAGACCAGCCTGGTCTACAAGAGCTAGTTCAGCCTCCAAAACCACAGAGAAACCCTGTCTCAAAAAACCAAGAAAAAAAAAAGAATATTCCAAGGTGTTCCAGTTAATAAGGCTTAGATCCTACCTTCACTCTTTCTAACTCAAGAGGAAACATTTGGCTAAGGGATGACTGTTGGGGCCTGTGGTCCCTGAGGCCCTCCCAGCTTGTTTTGGGAAAGGTAGGAACTCAGGAACCTGAGTTGGACCCCAGGCACTCTATCCGGGGTGACATTCATGTTTGGGTACAGTAAGGAAGGTATAACCCACACACCTGCTCCCCATCAGACCATCCTTAGGCCGTCCATCTTGTCTGAGGTGGCCACTGGCACTGGGTCAGCCTCTAGGAAGGCCAGCCCCTCTTGGGTGAGATAAGCTCTCCCAGGCCAAGAGTCCTGTGGTCAGGGGGCCATGGCCCAGATGTGCACTCTTGACAGTGTTGCTGGGTGGTCCTGGGCTTGGCCTTGGATGGAGGCCTTGAGGTCCAACTTTTGCAGAACCAGCCAAGTGCATCGATAGCCTTCAGTAGCCCTTTCTCCTCCCTCCCTCTCTCCCCACCGTGCCCCTCCCCCATTCTCTCCTTCCCTCTTATTCCCCCACCCCTTTCATTTCTCACTTCCCCTTGGCTGCTTGCCCCTGAGACAATGCGCTATAAAGGTGAAGTTCTGGATTTCCTTCAACTTGCTTCCATTTGCTTTTGGATTAGCCTCATGGATTTTAGGATGATTGAAGCATACATAGCCTTCGCATTTTCCCTGTAAGACATAGCACTTTTAACTATGGGAGATTCAGGATTGAAAGGATTTTTACCCAAACTATTTAAGCAAAACCGTGTCCCATCTGGGTCTGATAGCCAGGAATTACTCTGAAGTTCTTTCGCTCTTGTACCTGTAGCCAGGATGACTTCCCATGAAAGCCAATGAACACAGCATGAGGACCTGAGCTGAATGCAGTGTGGACCCATAACCTGGGTACTCCTGGGGCAAAATGAGAGGTAGAGACTGGCTTCTCTTCAGAGGGCCGTGGGCTGCCACATGCAGCAGGCAACCACCAGCGAGACCCTGTCTGGAGTGAGGTGGAAGTCGCTGAACAACACCTGAGGATGTCCTCACACATTAGCACATTTGCACAAAACTAGGTTCATTACTGTGTGATCTTTTTTGGTTTTTGTTGGTTTGTTTTGTTTTGTTTTTTCCAAAACAGGGTTTCTCTGTGTAGCCCTGGATGTTCTGGATCTCACTCCGTAGACCAGGCTGGCCTCAAACTCAGAGAGTCTCCTGCCTCTGCCTCCCATGTGCTAGGATTAAGGGCATGTGCCACCACCACCCAGCTGCCGTTACTGTGTATTTTTTTAAATATACGTAATAAAAAGACCACTTATCATGTAACGTAGTCTGCCCTGGTGATCATTTTCAGCTCCAGCTCTCCAAATGTGCCCCTCACAAGTTGCAAGTCTTCATTTTAAGTCTGGAGCCCCAGCATGGAGGCTCCTGGCTCTTGCCCTTCACCTGTGCCAGGCTCACCCTATCATCCTGGGCTTCCCAAAGCTTTATCTGTGCATGTTTTAATGTGCCTGAGACAGGAACTGATCATGACACCATTGACTCACCCAGGAACCCACATAAAGTCAGTCCTCATCTCAGGCCAGTACTGGCAGCTCCCTAATTTGGAATTTTCTTAGCTGTTATTGGACTCAGGTTTGGGGTGGATCCCCTTCTTCAATCAGCATCCCCTCCTTTGAATCTACACATTTTGCTTTCCTCTCCTTTTTCTTCCTGGCAAAAGTTGTTCCGGTCACTCACACCCCCTTATGGATCTTGCTGAAGGTGTCACTTGGCTATTCTGTCTGTGATTGGTGTGGCCCCTAGGATCCTCTGGATTTGGAGTCTATGGTACCCAGTGGCCTTTGCATGTCTGTGGGGGCAGGTGTCTATGTCCCCTCTATGGTAGCCCTGGTATTCAGTGACTGTTTTAACTTGCCCTTTCCACCACCTCCTACACAAGGTGGCTATGAGGCCATGCCCTGGCCCCTTCCTAGGGGTAGCTTAGGAGTTTAAAAGGGAGAGGAAACCACGTGACTCTCTTGAGTCATTGGCTGTCATCTGCCCAGCCTTGGCTTTGAGCTGTGAGTAACACCTGTGCTTCCTGAGCAGCACTTGTGAGTTCCCTGGGACCTTGTGTTAGGAGAAATTCGAAAGGCAGAACTCAAAACAAGCACAAAGCAAAGCTCTGTCTTGGAAAATTCTTGAAAAAGACCTCTGTTAACCATATGTGTTCTGAGTTCTCGGATGAGGCCCGTGTTGGTTCCAGTCAAGGGATGTGGTGCTTATATGACAGGACTCAGAGCTGGGATTTGAGGGAGACTTGTGTGCCACTGAGCAGCCTAGCCAAGCTGGACGAGGTGTTGAGGGTGTGCAGAAGGCTGGCATGGGGGGGAGATGATACTGGCAACCCCAGTGGCCAGTTGGAGAGATGAGCACCCCAGGGAGCCTCAAGGTCCCTATGCAGCAGCCTCAGATGATCTGAGGTCCTGGATCTGGGAACTGGGTTTTGTAGAGTCAGGAACCAGGTCTGTGATCTCGTATGGAATTGGTCTCTGAGCTGTGACCCGTGTGCCAACAGCATTTTCATGGCTTCCTGTCAGTGGGAGGTGGAACCCTTTCTCATGGGAACAGTGATTCAAACCGGAAGAGCTGGTGGCTTCTCCCTGCACTACGCCCACACACCAATACCAGGCGCTATGGAAGGTCTGACTAGCCCCGATATTAGGGGAAGCTGCCCATCATTCCCACGCAGCCTATCCCTCCATTCTGCCTCCCCCAGCATGGAGACTACCATTAGCTATGGTCCCTTCAGACCCTACAGCTGGAGGCCACACTGCTTTGTGACCCAGAGCCCTCAGCATCAAGGAAAAGCTACACACACACACAAATTTCTTTCAAGAATTCAAAAAATCTAAATTTGTTCAAAACCACTGAATGCTTGCTTTGAACAGGCTGAGGGGGGCAATGGGTGCTTGATGTGGGGTCTGTGGAACAAAGAGGGCAAGCTCCAGGTCTGTAAGGCTGACATACTCTAGTCAGCAGCATGGCCCAAACACAGGCTGCTCACCTCCAATCTGCTTGTGTTTTATTCTATAATGTGTTTCTCTTAATTTTCATTACAGATTTATTTGTTATTTTGTGGGTGTGTCATAGCACACATGTAGAGGACAGAGGGCAACTTGCAGGAGTAAATTCTCCTCTTATACCATGTGGGTCCTGGGGATCAAACCCCAGTCTTCAGACTGGGAAGCAAGTGCCCTTAGCTACTGTACTATTTCTCTGGTGCTTAATTTGATTTTCTAAAGATTTACTTTATTATAGCCAGGCAATGGTGGCACACTCCTTTAATCCCAGCACTCAGGAGGCAGAGGCAGGTGGATCTCTGTGAGTTTGAGGTCAGACTGGTCTATAAGAGCTAGTTCCAAGACAGGCTCCAAAGCTATAGAGAAACCCTGTCTCAAAAACAAAACAAACAAAAATCGAAGATTTATTTTATTAGTTTTAAGTGTGCGTGTGTGTGTGTGTGTGTGTGTGTGTGTGTGTGTGTGTGTGTGTGTGTAAGCATGTGCATGTAAGTGCTAGTGACTACAAAGACTAGAGGTGGCCATGAGCAGTCTGACATGGAAACTGGAAATCAAACCCCAGTCCTTCGGAAGAGCAGACAGTCAGTACCATTGAACCATCTCTCCAGCCCTGGTGTCATGTGGAGTTAGCAAGGCCTGACATTCCCTCTGTGGCGTCATGAGATTGTTCATTACAGATGGCAGTTTTAGAACAGAGAATGTGCCAGGCACATGGTAAGTGACAGTGGAAGAGTTGCAGAGTGGCCAGTCTTTGTTGGGGTGGAGGCTAAGCCATGGAAAGTGTCCTGGAGCCCCAGAAAATCCTCAGTAATACACAGGACCAAAATTAAGCTGATGGTTTGGGGCCAAATATTCCCAGTAGACCACAAGTATTGTTTTCACTCAAGTACATACCATCCACGGCTTTCTGCTTTGAATTCCAGGGTTGTATGGAAGAGCAAGCAGCATCACATGAAACCATTCTGGGGGAACAGTTTTGAAAATAAGTAGAATATGTCAGGTTGATGTTATGACAAGTGGGGGCTGGGACAGAAAGCTCCCTCATATCTCAGGAGAGTATAAGGCTAGTGCTCCAGGAACCCCAAAATGCTGACCCTATGTTGAGGGTGGGGCAAAGATATAGTCCCTGATTTAGTTATGTGGACACCAAGTCAATTGCATTTATGCTAGCCATGGACTAGGTAGTAATCAAAGTACAGATACAAAGTAATATTTGTGTAATAAAATGTGTGGTCATTAAACCACTTTTTACCAATGCAATAAGATGCACAAAAATTTGATCTTTCTTTAAAAAAAAACCCCAGGATACCAGATTTTATGTTTTATGTAAAATGCTTGCATATCCACACCCATTTATTTAGACAGTGTCTCTGGATCGGTGGTGTGTGATACAAGATTTTAAAGTGTGCAGGTAACTTCAAATGACTTCAAGTCAAGGGCTCTTAGGGCCCTACCTAGCCAGCTGTTCCCTGGGTTGCATTGAGTATGATTTTCAAAGGGGTGGAACTGATCTGAAGGTGTGTACAAATTTTGGGTCAGTCAGTCCTGAGTGCACATCTTTAGCAGGCAATCACAGCCCCTGCGTCTGACATCAGAGACCATGTGAGCAGAGAATCATGGTGACACTCTGCAGTTCAGGCTCCAGGAGTGTGGCAGTGGGAAAATGGTATGTGGCCAGTTTCCTCCTCCAGCCTGGTCCCCATCTCTGTTCCAAGACACAGTCCTATGTACTTGGAGAAATGTCTGATTTATAGTGAACATTTCCAACCAGAATTGACAGTCTTAAATGTGTAAGTCACCCTTCGTCTTGATCCTTTGTCTGTGTGTCTGTGTGTCTGTGTGTCTGTCTTTAAGAATTCCCTAGGGGTTGAAACTCCTTATTTTCATTGTGAAGATTTTGTTTCTTTTTCTGTCCACAGCAAAGCATAGTCTTTGTGTGCAGATAGAAGAAGCTTCTATGCACACATAGGAAAGATGATGAACAGCTACAGGTGTGGACTGCTTTGCAGTGCCTTTGCTCACACCTGGTTACCCATGCTGCCCCACAGAGCTGAAACACATCCGTCCTGGAAGCAGGAGGCTGCTCAGCTCCCATGGGGCTCCTTCCCCAGGATGCCGGCCTCCCTCCCAGCCAAACCCTCTGCTCTGTTGCTTTTCCTTCCGCCTGACAGCTGCTGGAAACAGGGTGTGTGACATACACAGGAAATGGCCCTGACAGGCATAGTGTGAGCTGCTGAGTGCATGGCAGCTCTTCCACTGTCAGGAAGCCTGTCCCTTCTGTAATGCTGCCCTGAAGCTTCAGTCACAGAGCCCTGCTATCAGCGTTCCTCTGTGCTCGGCAAATGCCCATATTCTGTGCACTCACTACTGTGTGTTTGCAAGTCAAGGCCTTGCATGGATGGCCAGCTTGTACCCACATGGTGACAAACACAGGTGCATCTTGTTAGAATTGGGATGGAAACAAGGGACATGTCAGTCTGGAGGAGGGAGTGGGCCCAGCAGTTCCTTCTTTCTCTTGGGTCTGCTGTAACTTAGCATTGCAGGGCAAGTTATTCCCAGAGCCCCCACCCCACCCCCATTTAGCCAAGGGTGCTCTCAGGGCTTCCCCTAGAGAAGGGTGACCTTTACTGTTCCTAGCAAAGAGCACCCAGAACCCTGTATCCCATTGATGGTTCTCCTGGCTATAAACAGGCTACCTGTGCCTCTTCAATTGCTCTGGGTAGTAGATTTGGTTAACATTTTAAAGACTGACTGATTCCTTTTATTCATGAAGCACTGGCAAGCTGTGACCACACATGGTGATATAGTCACCATGGCCTTATGGAGACTTTCCTCCTCATCTGGATGCTGAGGGTATCACGTGTGACAGTGGTGAGCACTGGTCCGCTGACAGTGCCTCGGGTCCAACATGGACAACTGTGTCTTGGTGTCTACCTGCACTTAAAGCTCCTCTGTTCCTTTGCAGCCCATCTTTACCTGCCCTTGACTGGCAGCTGCCATCCCACTCTGGTCCATATGAGCTTCGGATCGAGGTGCAGCCCAAGTCTCACCACAGGGCTCACTATGAGACAGAAGGAAGTCGGGGGGCTGTGAAGGCCTCAGCTGGAGGACACCCCATCGTGCAGGTATGGCGTCTGCTATGACCTGCCCATAGCCCATGCCTTGGCATTTCTCAGTCTAAAACAGTTTTGGATCTGCAGCTAAGGATTTTCCTCAAACTGTAAACACAACCACTTCAGATCCACTTAGTTAAACGTTAGCTATGTAGCATATCCTATTTCCTTCTGAGTAGGGATACTCCTTATCTTCAGTAAGGCAATGCCCCCAATGAACCCTTGATAAACTGAAAATGCCAGAAGTCAGAATACATTTATGTACCTCACTGCCCATGTATTTTCTCACAGGCACAGCATAGGCAGAATGTCAGCCATTCCTGACATTTTCTCACAGAGGGGGTGGCTGAGCAAAATTCAAAATTTGAAGTATAGTTTTTGTGCATGGGTGTCACTTTCAGACTAACAGAAAGTTAAAGGGAAGATGACAAATGGGACCACGGTGAGTCAGAAGCTATCTGGGGTGTCAGGCAGTGCTTTTCCTTACATCTGTAATTGTTTTAAAGCTCACCCAAAACAGACTTACTTGTAGGCCTGGCTCCATTGTATCAACTGTTCTGCAGCTGTATTCTTCTTGTTCCAAACTCTCTGTCCCTAGAGCAGATGCATACTCTCCACCCACACTGCATACGAGGAGTTGGTGGGCAGCCTATGCCTGTGAGCCTGCCTTAGGGGCAGAGTCTGAGGGAGCAGTGATGAGATGGAGTTCCGAGGGGAAGGTGGCTGAGACGGGCACAGTAACACCTATGGAACTTTGGGGAAGGAAAAGTACCTGTTTAGAGGGGAGATGCATTGCTCAGCCATGCTGGCCGGGAGGCACATTGGAAACTAGGAGGTCCAGCAATATCACAGATCCAGCTTGCCCCTCCTCCACCTGGACACTCAGTGTGACATCCCAATGGGCTGGCTGTACAAGGTCCTCCTTGCTTCCCTGTGTCACACCTGTCAACCTTGTGAGCTTTAGACCCCCAGACATTACTGTCTTAAATGGCACAGAGAAGTGCTTGTTTCTCTGGCTGGCTCTGGTCACATGGTGTTATAGAGAGCTCTTTACCCCAACATCATAAACCCAGGTGCCCAACCCTGTTATTTTAGGACTGATGCAAAACTGGAAGGGGTCCTCAGCAGGGAACCATGTACTTTTGTTTTATTCCATTTAGGTAAATAAAAAGCTGGCAAAGGCAGGAGGCCATAGACACAAATGGCTGTTTGCCAACGCAGCAATCAGCCACATGGAATGAGCCAGGCGAGGTGCAGAAACGAAGCACTTTAGCAGGGCTTGTGGGTGATATTAAGGTGATATTTGTGGCCTGTGTGCTTGATGCCAATTAATACCTACTTTGTTAGTGGCTTGATGTGATAAAATGCAGGGGACATCGGTACGCAGCAGCCAGCTTGACATTTGAAGTTTCTGCCTTCCCAGGTGGAAGTCAGGTAGAGCTGGCCTTCAGCTGTGCAGAGTAACTACAGGTATTTACCTCTCCTTCCCTGCTGTGGCCCTCACTGAATGGAAATGCATTATTGCTGAATGGAACAGGTTTTAATAAGAAACGAAATAAGTCCCTTAGAGAAAAGCAGGAAAGTAAGTGGAGAGATAATGGCCAACTTACTCCACTTACTTGGATCTTATAGGCAAAGGGCACTGGGCGAGAGCCGGGGGTGCAAGTATTGTGCCTTCATCAGAAAGATGAAGCTGTGGATGCTAGTCTGTTCCTTTTGGGGTTTGGCTGATGGTGGCTGTAAGAATCTCAGCTGCTTTGGGGAGATAAAGCCAGGAGGAGTGTGGGGAGCCCTGTGTTTGAGAACTTTTGTCTGTCAGCCTCTGATACTAGTTGCCTATGTGTGGGGTGCCGAGGTGGCATGCTGTCCCTGGAGAACCGGGCTCTGGGCATCTTGGGCACAGGGCAACATTTATCTGTCAGTGTGGATGATATCTAGGAAATTGAAGCAATTCTGAGGAATGGTGAAATTTAAAACAATGTTTAAGAAGCACCCTCTAAATTATTTAAAGTGGTGTTAAGGGAAGGTGGCAAAACCAGGTCAGGCTGGTGCTGCTTCCAATAGCCACCCCCTTCCTCAACAGTGTTGAAAGGCAAAGAAAAACAACCCCTAACAAAAAATGCCGGGTTCTGTCACATGTCTCAAGGAGTTTTCTGAAATATTCTCACAAAGTAAGCTCACACCTATGCGAGTGAGTGGCAAACAGCTAAAAAGAGGGTGTTTTAGGGGATTTGTTTTCTTTTTTTGGTTGGTGGACCACAAATGAGATAAAAATAGAATTTGCACGTAATTATGAAACACACAAAAATAGAAAATTCTCTTGGTTGCCATGAAAGTGCTGTAACCACAAAGTTCTGCTCCAGGCTTCTGGGTTATTTTGACACACCCTTTAGTGCCATCAACCCTGCTGCCTAACCTTCTTGCTCTCAGAGGTGGGTCCATTACACAGCACTCTGGGTGAGGCCACAGACCAGCCCACATGTCCGGTGTGCAGCCACTGCACGAGCCATTTTGTGGCCAGTAGTCTCTGTTGCATTCCTAACAGTTTAGGTC
Organism: Cricetulus griseus; assembly: GCF_003668045.3. Lineage (NCBI taxonomy): Eukaryota > Metazoa > Chordata > Mammalia > Rodentia > Cricetidae > Cricetulus > Cricetulus griseus. The sequence goes on from NC_048595.1 coordinate 234,670,147, forward strand.
TTCCGTCTCACATATGAGGTCCTGAGGTCCTAGAAGCTTCCTTTTGTTCAGGGCTGTCTTTGTAGTATATCTAACGCCATATTTTCCTGTATGTCTCAAGAAGTTTGTCCATAAAGACAGCCACAATCTACAGAACTGAAAACCCTAGTGGTGCCCAGGAGGAGTATGTAGAAGGGGGGAAGATGTGCCTGCCCTCACAACTGGGGTCCAGACAGAGGCTCTGGGTCAGTGATCCTCTTCCTTGTATGAGTTGTTGGGGAACACGTGGTCCAGACAGGAAAGGGCAACTGATTCTAGCCTAGCTTTGCTTTCAGTGGACCAGTATCTGTGAAGGACCTGCCTAAACAGCCAGTTGTCTGGTGGGAGTCTTAGGACCTTCATTGTGATCTGTGTTCTCTTCTCGGGGCTCTGTCTCTCCTCAGAATGGTGTCACATATGCTTTTGTCCCTAGATGTCTTTCCTCATGCTAGGATCTAAGTATCCAAAATGGCCACAGCCTCCCACTAGCTGTCCCATCACACCAGGCTACCCAGTCTTCAAGAACACTGGCTGAGCAGCCATGGGCTATTCTGGACCCAAGGAGGTGCTGGTAAGGGCTTACCTATCACTGTCCTGGCAGCACCCAGGACAAGTTCAAGAGCCACCTTGCAGTGCCTAGGTGGACATGGTCATTGCCAAGTCTGTGGGGAATATCCTTGGTGACGTGGTAGCTCCCTTGCCTCTTTCCAGTTACCAATATCTTCCATTAGTTACCAAGACAGGGGCTCCTACATCGGTCTACAGTGTGCTGTGATCTTGCTTCCAATGTCACACTGTAATCAGTGAGAAAAGGCCTACATTTTCCTTGACTATGAAGCTTGCCTGGGTAGAACAGATGTCTCAAAAACTCTAAGGTGGAGGCACCTGTGCCTCCCGCTCCCCACAGTGAGACTTCATTATTGAGCTGCATCCCTATCCAGCAAGGACCCTCCTGACCTTGACGTGGCTTCTGGCTGTCAGGTCTCTGTGCCTGTTAAGTCTTGGCCACCACTGACAGAAGGGGCTGAGGATCCAAATTCTCCACAAGTGGGGCAGGGGATGTCTAGGTTGTCCTAGAGTGAACTGTGGCCTTGTGGGCTCCTTCCTTTAGGAGCCCCCACTTCAGACCACTGTGGTCTGAAGATCATCCCCACCCCGGGGGTCAGAGCATCCAGCTCTGTTTACCAGTCACCAGAATGACTTGCCTGATAGCATCTTTGCATCACACACAGGCCCGCTCTGCTTGAATAATTAATAGGCCACTGAAATATGAACACTCAGAAGCTGGTCAGTTCCTAACATTTAGGTTTGCAGCATGGGGCTTGCCATTTAGGATAGTGACCAGCATAGCCCCTGCCTGGCCATAAAGGATTCAGATCAAAGAGACACAGATAGTGGCCCAGAGAGGTAACCCTGGACTCAGTGTGGGTATAAGTAATATACTCTCAGGACACAGACAGTGGGTACTTGAAAATCTAAAGGAACAGGGGCAGGGTCATAAGTGGAAGCCATGATAAACCCTGGCTTGTGTTGAGGCACAGGGGCCATGCAGAGGCTAATGGGGTCTCATGGCCTTAGGGACCTTTCATAGGTCACTTAGCTTGCCCCCCCCATTTATAGATTCATGACAGATGCTTTTTCTATCATACAAGACATTTGACAGCTGAGGATGTCTACTGGGAGATGACTTGCATTTCTCAGGTTGTTAAAATTGTCTTCGAACTTGGCTGTTGTTATAATTACCTGTCTTTCTTAGTGGTGTCTTTCCTCAAGTCCCAGGGGAGGTTTAGCATGGTAAAAATACCGTGAGAAGGGTGTTGGTGAGGGGTGTCTGACCTGTGGTCAGAAGGAACCTTATCATTTGGTTTAGTGGCCTGGGAGGCTCTGTCATGTGTGAACCTACTTCCCCCAGTCTCCCATGCCTCTGCTCTGGAATATACACACCTAGAGGCTAACAGAGAGCCAGGGTCCTTCAAGGGCCAGTCAGGGTTTTTGCTAGGTGGTGTGGATAGGGCATTAAATGCAGCACTTTGCTCTGCCTGGGGCAGCAAGCCCTTCAAACACACACATCGCAGAGAGGTTTAACTGCAGCAGTGACCCAAAGCAGAAACACACAGGCCCTAGTCTGCCCAGTGCCGGCCACCTGCATGAGGTCTGGATTAAACTTTCATGGGTCAGCCTGGACAGCGCATGGAGTCCTCTCTCCTTTCAGGACATTTCAGTGCAAACACTCTTTCATCCCTGCCCTCCATGCACAGGCTGACTCTCCTGTCCCTGTCCACTGTGCACAGGCTGACTCTCCTGTCCCTGTCCACTGTGCACAGGCTGACTCTCCTGTCCCTGTCCACTGTGCACAGGCTGACTCTCCTGGTGGCCTAGATAGTGCCTCTCCCTTCCACACATGCACTCAGTACCTATGTTCATTGTTCGAAAACACAAGGGTTTCATGAGAATTCCTTCTGAGCATGCCACAGCTTTGCTTGTTGCACAAGCTCCTGGTGGCAAGGCTAAGGGTCAACAATTGGTGGTGAGAGATGAGTTGTCATAATGGGAAGATATCTGGGGACAGCTCACATACCAATGTGACAGTTGAGTGGAGATGTCCCTGTCTGCTTACTCTGTCTAGAGTAGTGTAATTGAAAAATCTGGCCTGTTTAGTTCCACTGATGTAATCAAGGCTGGGGCTTCATGTGGGCTCTCAGCATCCACTTGTGAGCTTTGTTCAGAGCCCTACGGTCCAGCAGAGTGGGAGGCAGTGAGAGCACCATGTGTGCCTGGGAGCAAAGGCAAGGCAGAGCTACAAGCTGAACCCTCCCCCCAAACAAGGAACCTCCAGGCTTGTCACCAAGTTCCCAGAGCTGACCTGGAAACTGTGGCTTCTTTGTTCCAGGTTAGGAAGAGCTTAAATGATGATACCTTGTCACAGAACCTGCAGATGGTTCTCTAGTCACATGCCAGCAGAGCTCGTTGTTAGTTAGGGTCCAGGTGAGACAGGTCCAGTCAAGCCCCTCTTCTACCCTAGGATCTCAGACACCATCCTTGGCAGCAGGTAAGATGAGGACTGTGTGTGGCTGGAGACAAAACAAGACCCAAGACTTCTAGCAGCAGTGACAGTAGGAAGAGACATGTCTCAAACTGGTTCCAGGCCGAGCACGGACCCTCTTCCTGGTGACTGTGTGCTTTTCCTTGATCCTGAGGATCCATAGGCACTACAAGCATCACATTCCACCCATGGGCAGCTGTTCAGATGTGAATAAGACACAAATGGTGGGTGTGAAGCTGCGACTGTAGACAGCGTCGTCTCCGGTGTCTGGGAAAGACTGGTATTTTCTGATTTTGTTGTGTGACTTTCCCCAACTGAAGCCCACCATGGGGGTAGGGATGGCGAGGGACTGCTGTTGTCTGCCTGCCCTGGCTTAGTGACCTTCTTTCTGTCACCTGGGAGAACACTGGGCTCCTTCCTGTTTGGATGGAGGTAGCTAGCTCTGCGTCAGCACAGATGCCCGCAGGCCTTGCCTAGGCAGCCACACACTCACCATCTCCCTGGTCATGTGAATAGATGCCCTCAGTGTGGACCTCAGGGGTGAGAGAAGAAACAGACTGAGGGTCAGAACCCCTCCGGTATGACACACAGAATCTGGGGTGGCATCAGAGTACCTGTGCAGTGAGAAGCCGTGATGAGCTTCAAGTATCTTCAGTTCTTCGTATCACATCCCCAGCCCTACATCCTCCGTCGGCATTCTTGGGGCTCTAACAGTCTAACAGCAAGGATCAGGTTCTCTTCCATACACCCCATGTAAGCTTAATGCATGGCCACTGAGCCCTGCTACCCACACTGTAAACAGCAAAACTCACCAGAATGCTGGCAGCCACAAGCTGGACTCTGGAAAGTGGAGGGGTTAGACTCAGGACAGCAGCCATATTTTCTGGGATTTCCTTGCATGTCTGGGCCTGGCATCACCATGGTGGCATGTTGTGACACACTACATGGCATGGTATAGGAGTCCACTCCTGAGGGGCCTCTGCCCTGTGTACAAGGTGAGTACTAGCCTTGAGTGTCATTGTGGAACCTGGATGATTCCCAGGAGGGTGTAGAGGTGGCTGCTTCCTGAGTCTATTGTGGCCTGGTCTATGAGGTACTGAGGGGAGAGCCTATGTTGGGGGTTTCTGAACCTTCTTGCCAGCTTTGTGAAAGGAATTTGCTGGCTTTTGGATTTCCTTGGATTTGGTGGACTGAGAGTGGGTGAAGGCTGCCATCTGCAGGACCAGCCTCAGGGATGCTAAATGCCATGCTCAGCACAGAGATGATCCAGGCTAATACACATGGGGCTGACTGGGCTGTGACTCCTGGCCATAATGACAATTCCTGAGGACACTGAGCCCTGGGCGCCCTTAGAAGCCTTCTTTGTGGTTGCTGAGAGGTAGGTGATAAGGTCTGTCCCACCTGCATGTTGCCTGAGTTTGTGTCTCTTTCTCCGCTGTCCCTTTCAACCCCTCAGGCTTGGTGGCTATCAGTCCTGCAACAACAGTCCCATTGGGCTTGTGCAGAACAGATGGACCCTGGCTCAGTCACATGCCTGTGGTTTAAAATTCCCACATTATCTGGTGGATGCCCAGATCTTGAAGGGTGGATCCCATGCATTTCTATCCAACGAACCTTCAAATAAGGGGGATTTCCAGCATGAGGGGGCGGGGTGGGGGGTGGGGGTGGGGGTGGAGTGGGGGCTCTGGCTCTCCCGAGTCAGGCAGGAAGGTGGCCATTGGGAGAAGAGCAGAGGTGCTGAGCTGGAGGCTTCCCTGAGGAGTAGGCCTAAGATCCACACTCAGGTGCATCCAGGCTGTGGTTGTGAACAGTGTTCCTCAGATGCCCACTCTGAGCTGTTCTGTGGGCCCTGCCTCACAGGTCATAGAATTCACATGTGAAGGAGGTCTGCAGCTCAAGAAAAAAATGTCAGTAAACAGTTTTTTTCTTGGCCTGCCATGTCCCCCTACCTCACCTGTTATTAGCCCCAGCCTTCTTTAGCCTAGGAAAGGAAGCACAAAATTTGTTAGCGAATTATTTTCTGGGATGGGTCTGAAGCTCACTTCCCAGGACCCTGTAAGAAAGTGGATCTGGACCCTTTGACCTCAGGACTGCCTGCACTTCAAGCATCTACACATGTGCAGAGCCTCAGGGGTACAGGAGCTTCCCAGATGAAGACAGGGAGCTAGGGTTTCAAAATCGGACAGACCCAACACCTGGTCAGTTCAAGCTGCAGGAGAGCCATGAAGCTCACAGTCCATTTCTGAGAGCTGTGTTGTGTGATTTCTTCCTTGAGAACCAACACTAGGACCTTTTAGGTGAGAAACTGTACCAGATGCTAGGGAGGGGACAGGCCCTGGGAGCTAGGAGAGCCCTGGAGATTGCTCACCATGCTGGGGATGAGGCTCTGGGCCTTGGGTGTACTGGGCAGACATTCTACCGCTTGAGCTACACCCAAGCCCATAGACATTTTTGAGTAAATTAAAAAACTGATTATTAGAGACCTAGAACAGCCTTCAGCAAGGTGGAACTACTTTGCCAATGGAAATCAAGTTCCCAGGAGGGTGTGACTTACAAGGTTCTCAGTGAGGGCCTAGGAGGCATTATCAGTGTGTGTGGTCTTTGGCATTCATACCCATGATATATTTACATAGATACACCCATTTTGGTTCCTATTTTTTGCCTTTCTCAGAAAGCTAGAGAAAGTTTGTACATGAAAAGACCTGAAGGAGCTACGTGCAGACCCTCACAGCTCCCCTGTACTGCCCTCAGCTTCCGACTTCTTCTGGAAGAGGCCCTGTGTATACTGGCCACTATCCCTCGGGATCTGGAGAACAGCTGTAGGCTTCATTTTGTCTGGTTTTGATCCTTAGTATGATAAATGTCCTCAGCGTTATGTGGCATAAATTAAGTATTGCTGTGGGCTCATGACCCACATGTGCACGCAAAAAACCAAGTGCACACATTCTCATAAACATGTGCTTGTTCACCCAGGCACACATACAAGTAGCAAATGCACAGGCTGCAAAAACACATTGTACTCATATAATTCAAACACATACACACACACACACACACACACACACACACACACACACACACACACCACACACACACACACACACACACACACACACATACACACCACACACACACACACACACACACACACACACACACACCACACATACACACACACACACACACACACACACACACACACACACTCATAATATACACATGTACACAATTCCCACATAGGTCATATTTATGCCCATCCACATGTTCATACATGTATAAATATATGCATAGACATACACAAACAGGTGCACACATGTCACTTGTATCAGTGCATGTACACACACATGCATACTTATAACACCCTGAACACCCTGAGAGCCACAAATTCTGTGGCAACAATGAGGGTAGCTTTGCCTTCTATGGTCTGGGCCCAGTAGCTCGGCCTTGTGCTTGCCTGCTTCATGAGGAAGCCCTGGGACCTTGTGTCCTGCAGTCCATTTTCTAGGACACAGGAGCTCAGGCCAGTGAGTGTCTAATAGTGTAAAGTGCCCCACCTAGTTATGCAGAACAGGGCAAGCAGTGTCTGTTTGGCATCCTGCCAGGTGCTGCTGAGTAGGTGAAGTTGTTTTTGCTTTTGTTTTGTTTTTGCAATATATACTAGGCAAACTCTTTACCTACACTCCTAATCTCCCTTTTAACTTTTAATTTTGGCATAGCAGTCTCATTGAGTTGCCCAAGCTGGCCTTGAATGCACTCTATAGCCCAAGCTTGCTTTGAATGTGTGATCCTCCTGCCTCAGCTTCCTGAGTGCTGAGATTATAGGCTTGCACCACACATCCTGGCTCCAAAGTTGTGCTTCAGTTCTCCTACTGAGAGTGTCTGTAAGGGGTACTGCCCTTGATGGTCATTTCTTTCCTCCCAGACAGGCACACAGGAGGCATCTGGAATGACAAACAGTTCCACAGCTCGTGATGGCTGCATGCCAGTTGTTCTGTAGGGGGTCATCCATGTTGAAGAGCAACAGCTCCTCAGGGTCTGTGCCTCTAGCTAAAGTTGGTGTGGTAGCCTCCACCTCACTAGAGTGACATTTGGCTCCTACCCTCTCAAGTTTTGGGGCAGGAAGATATGTCAGACCTGGTTCCTGTGGGTTTCCATGGTAGAATGGTGAATTCCCAGGGTATCTCTGTGCCCCGCCAGGAGACCAGTGCTTTGCAGTCTCCAGGAGAGGAAAGTAGAACTTGCAATAACAGAAAACTTCTGCCTCCTGGCAGTAGTGTTTATAATGAGGGATTGGGCCTGAAAACAATCTGAGATAATGTGAATACAACACACGAACTCTTAATTAACAAAGTAGAGTGAATTGGGTTTAAAAAATAGTGAAACCCACCCTCCATGTGATCCGAAGCACCAAAGGAGGGAAAGTGAGAGCAATTTGTGAACTGATTTCTCTCATCTTCTGGGACATGGTGGCTAATGTTACTCAGGGTCTTAAATGCAGATTTTCCTTTATATTGATTATTTCAAGTGCGCATTTTGTCTTGGTGGAAGGTTGTCACATGATGATGTCCTTTGCTTGGTAACCACGTCAGAATGACTGCCTGAAAGGCAAACTGGTTTCATCAGTTAATTGGCACTGTTAGTTCAGATCGTCCCTCCACCGAGTACGAAGGTGTGCATGCTGGCCCAACTCCAGCACTGAATAAATTTGTCCTCCGTCAGTCTGTTGGCCTGTCATTTCCCCGTGTAAGTGCTGAGGTGGCACAGAGGCTAAAAACAAACATTTTAATGTGCAGGAAATGGAGGAGTGCTTACGCCTTGCAAATGGAATAATGTATTTTGTTTCGTTTAGAGGGAAGCCGAGGAGACTTGGGTTTGACAGGTAACTTTATAAATGTTGTTCTGGCCGACACTGTGAGAAGCCAGAGGCCCATGCAGAGGGATGTGTGAAGCAGCTTAGATTTCTTTTCTTAAAGTGAACTTCGTGCTTTAAATAATAGATATTTACCTCCCAGGTTAAGCCTTAAATATTCCTATTTTCACTGAAATGGCATGTTTCTAAAGGATAAAATTGTACTGTGTTCATGGCCTTCCATCCCTTAAGAAGCCTGGCATAGCAGGAGTCCTGGGGGAATTTTTGGTTGTCATTTTAAAGTCATCTGACCTAAGCCATGCTGGGCTAGAGCCTTGGGCCACTCTGAGGATTGCCCACCGAGAGGGTTTTTGTCATAGATTCATTTATAGATTCTTGTGTTAAATTTCACAGGATAGAATTCTAACTGGCACAATTTGTCTGTGAATTTCTTATTTTTTTAAGTCACATTGTAAAACTGTTCTAGTCCAATACAGAGCAGCAATGGTCTCTTCGTTGGTTTATCACATTGCAAGAGGCAAGTGCCTGGATCCCAGGTGTTGAAAGGCCCTGGACCAACCAACCTTGGTTGCTAACCCTTCTGGGCACTGTTTGCCAGGACTTCTGTGTTCTGCACTCTGTTCCTGCAGATTTAGACAATGCTAGCTGTGACCACTGTGACCCAAGGTGGCATAGGTAGTTCTATGTAGTGCTGGCCTTGGATAGGAGACTCTATGTAGTCTTCATTCATTCAGCCAGGCCCACAGCAAATTTGGGGGGTCTGGGGAGAATTCCCTATACTCTTTGGCTCTACCAGACTTAATTAAGGATTTCCACTCTGTTGTTGTCTCAGGATGACGGGGGACCTGTGATCAGCAGGCACCCTCCACACTCACATATATGTCCCCTTGGTACATAGCCCCCTGAAAATAACCATACAGGTGGTTAGTGAATCTGTCTGAAGTGGTCAAGTTCATGGATGCTGTGACTACATGACAAAGTAGAAATATATGACTAGCCCATGTCCTTTGCTTGGTAACCACGTCAGAATGACTGGCTGAAAGGCAAACTGGTTTCATCAGTTAATTAGCACTGTTAATTCAGATGGTTCCTCCACTGAGTACGAAGGTGTGTGCTCAGAGAGAAATCTTTCCAACCTGACCCAGTGTACAAAATAGATGAGGTTCAGATCTAGGAGTCCATGTGTGTAGACAGAAACAACGACACTGCCACACAGACTGTCTTATACAGGGGTTAACTCTCATAAAACCTCAAGATGATGCTCAGAGTCTATGTTTGCTGTGCCACATGCATCCAGGACTTGTCACCAGGCAAGCATCAATTTTAAACATTAATCAGAGGTGCTTGTAATTCTGCCCAGAGGCCCGGGAGACAAAGGTTCTCTTAGAGCCACCTACTGGTGTCAGGGAATGGCGGCTTCACATTCAGGCATACCACAACAGACACCACCCACCTCTGCAGAATAGACTCTTGTGTGCACAGCTGTGACATCTGCATGGTGTGACACATAGGGACGGGTGATGGTAGCACATAGCCCCTCCATCATCAAGTCTGTTGTGAACTCGGTCCTCCACTGTCCTGCATGGTGATTTATCCTAGAGGACTGATGTTCTCAGTCCCCAGATTTCCTTAGAGCCCCAGAGGTGAGCTGGGGTAGCCCCATCCCCGGCCCTCGGCTTGTTGGCTGTGCAGACCTCTCTCTTGAACACTGGGCAGTAATGGACCATCTGACAAGGCTCAGAAATAGTCCCTTTCCCTCTAGGGGAACTAGAGTAGGGTCTGTTAGCTTTTGCTAACACAGTGTGGAGGGATAGTTCCTTCGGACTGAGATATACTGTGGGCACAGAGGTCTCTGGGCCATTTCTCAGGTCGAAACCTTGAATGTCTGTACTGAGGACTCTCTTGGGCTGGGGCATTTGTATTCTCACAGAAAGTTGTTGCCCTGCTTAAGTTGGGAAAGCAGGAGTTTTGGCTGAAGAAAATATGATAGGGTACAGGGTCAGCCCTCAGATGAGTTCGCTCACCCTTTTGCCTTCTCAATGTTGCCAGTGGCTATCACCTTGTGTCAGTTAAGCAGGAAAAGGACAGAGGTCCTCCCCAGCCCACATGCAGGTCTGCCAGGCTCCATGTGGAAGCAGTATGCTCTCATTCCAGCCCTCAGAGGTGAGCCCTTGTGGGGCTCCTACTGCACCTAGCCTCCTTTGCTTATTGAGGCAACAAAGCTCTGGGCCTCTGCCCCATTAGCCACTGGTGAACTAGGAAAACATTTTACTTGCTGCTGGTGGTGGCCATGCGTTGGTAATTGAACTTGAGGATGTGGGTAGTACCTGTTTGAACTACAGCCTTAGTCCCCAGTCCTTTCATCTTGAGGTAGGGTTGGCACTGGCCGTGTGCCACATGCTGGTGGATCACAGGAGCTAATGAAAGTCATGGTGCCTGTGCCTCTCCTAATGAACACTTGGCATGCATCAGGCCAGAGGCAGTGGCTGAGGCCTTTGCGTGAGGGACATGTGAGAGGCCCACAGCCTTGTAAAAACCCAATACCCAAGGACCACATCAAAACCCAGCAGCAGCTAATTGCACGGTCTGACTTCCTGGTTCCCATTTCTAGGTTTCATTTTCCCCTCCCCCAGTGTTTTAAAATGAAAGGCACAATCCTTCACCTGCCCATATGGCTGGAATTACACTGGAAAGACAAGAAGTAGGTGGACAGAGCCCGGTGTCCTCTGTAGCCCCTCTCTTCCCTGTTACTTCCCTTTCCCTTCCCCAGAACCTGTGGGTACATTTCTTGTGGCTGGGGGTTTTTTCCATTAGGATTTGGTCCACCACAGAGCTTCACCCTCTTTGTTTCAGGGTCCCTGAAGCCTGCTGGGTGCTTTCTGTGGGTGATGCTCATCACCCTCTTATTTGGAGTTGCTAAAACCAAACTCCTAGCACCCGGCAACACATCTCAGTTTCCCACCTACATGTTGCTCTTGCCTCTCTGAGTTCCACATTCCAGCCCTCAGCCCTTCAGTCCCACTTGTGGCCAGGCCATTCCTTTTTGGCCTCCATGAGGGGCGGTGGGCTTAGCCATTGGTAAGGTGGATGACAGTGACCAGAAAAGACTATACTTAATTATAGACTGGGTCCTCGAAGCCCATCGCAGGCACAAGTGACTCCTGCATCCTACAGTGTATGTCATCCAACCCAGGTTTCCTTCAGGAGAGCAGGGCACTATGGAGCATTGTAAGCATGGCCCATGGGGTGGACAGATCTCAATATTCTGAATCAAATGACTGGAGAAGAGGCTCCTAGGAGTGAGGCAGGGGAGTCAAAGCCATGCTTGCAGGCTGACTTACCTCAGCTTGTGAGTCTTTCTGTTAACACTGTTCTAGGATCCTCTGTGGTTGGGACCAGGGTCACCCTGGGCAGGTGGATCACCTGTGCCTGTGAGAGTCTCTTGCGTCATGCCTGAATGTTCATCATTGGTTTGAGTAGAGACTGTAGGTCCTTGACTGTTGGCTTGATGAATTTGAGTGGTGACACTGGTATTTTTCACTCATCATGTGGCTATGACTTGTCTGAAAAGAGAACAGTTTAACTCTCTTGCTGTCATTGTGTCACGGTTCCCATTTCTAAGACTTTGAAATTAGTACAGTGAGAGGAGTGATCAGAAGAACAGTTGGAGAGTGAGCACACCCTACAGGAACAAGCAGTTCTCAGGCATGGTGGCATTGGAGTCCTACAGTCTTCCCCTGTCCTCACAGAGCCTTGGAGGTATCTTCCCCCCCTGTGATACAGCATGAAGGGGGCTCTCTTTGTTCATAGTCTCCATGAGGATGAAATGCCTTGGTCCCAACATTCATTAGCTGATGACCAGAGGCAATGCTGGGACACAATGGTGGGACACAAGGTGCTAATGACCAGCTGTTGAAGGAGGGAAGAGGCACTTGGGACAGAGGAAAGTGAAGCTGACACCGTGGGTGACCCCACTTCTAAACTCTTCTTGTTTATCTCGAAGGATGGCTCTTTCTTAACACAAGGGCCACATTATGGCTGTCCCCTGAAATGTAGGTCACCTACCTGTGGCTTGGAAAAAGCATCTAGTTCATTTATCCTGGTTTGAGTTACCCAGATATGGTAGGATGGATAGTGGCTATGAGCACGGGGAGTGTCACTGTGTTATCAGTGGCTGCAAGATACTCTGTCCCCCTGACTAGCCAGCCATGGGATCAGCAGCCCAACTGTCATTGATAGGACATTTATTGTTACCGGTTTCTGAAGGAGAGGTACACAGAACGGTCATGAAGGGATGACCTGGACAGTTGTGTGTGTGTGTGTGTGTGTGTGTGTGTGTGTGTGTGTGTGTGTGTGTGTGTACCCGTACATGCACATGCGTATGCATGTGTGTAACATTGTACGTGTTTAACTATGTATAGTTTTTATATGGTGTATTCAAACTGTTTTATGGGAGTATATGTGATGCTGTGCACGTGTACACATTTGCACATTGCCTCTAGGAGTGCATGTGAGCCCATGTGCACGCTACCTGTCTAGTTATACATGGGCAAAGGCATGAGTGAGGTGTGCATTTGTACATTGGTGTATGTATGCGAACATGTGTTGTGTTCAAATTCTTATCTATATTCCCAGAGCCTTTAGGATAGTGTAGCTTTATTTTATTTTATTTTATTTTTTGGAATAGGATCTCGTGTGTAGCTCTGGCTATCCAGATACTCTCTATGTAGATTCTGGCTAGCTTTGAACTCAGAGATCCACCTGCTCCTGCCTTCCCAGTGCTGGGATTAAAGGTGTGCGCCTCTATGCCTGGCTGTGTTTTATATTTATACTTTTAAGAAGTGCTAATATTACATCACATGAAGCTGAGGAACTGGGCACTGGGCACTGGGCACTGGGCACTGGGCACAGCTTCCTTTGTGAGCTTTCCCTGCTGACAAATGGTCCTTACAGTTTCTGTGCATGGTGCTTACTGGGAGTTCTTTGTTTTCTTGCCAGCTACATGGTTACTTGGAAAATGAGCCGCTCACGCTACAGCTGTTCATTGGGACAGCGGACGACCGTCTGCTGCGCCCCCATGCCTTCTACCAGGTCCACCGGATCACGGGGAAGACTGTCTCCACCACCAGCCATGAAGCCATCCTGTCCAACACCAAAGTCCTGGAGATCCCGCTGCTTCCAGAAAACAACATGCGAGCCATGTAAGCTGAATGGGGGCTGTGCCCCAGCACTGCTGCTTTGCTTCCAGTTCCCAGGCCCCAGGCCCTGTGGCTCAGACCTGAAGGAACTTCACAAATTCTTACGACAACAGATTTGCTTCATTCTGGGTTTTCAGTCGTTATGTATTATGCCACCTACAAGAACAGTCTCAGTCACAGAGCTGTAAACACTGCCCCCAGTGCCAGCATTTTAGCTCCTAAACACAGCACCTGTTTACTTCTGAATGTTGCAGGGCTCGTTCAAGGAATGGTTGAAATTAACACTGAAAAGGTATTGAGGGCAATGCCTCTGGGCTGTGTTTTCACCCGAGCTTCCATTGTGGCTGATGTGGCCAGTTCCAGTGTGCAAAGCCCATATGGCACACAGTTAGCTGAGAGTACATCCCATAATATAAAGTGGGGCTCTATTCAGTTTTGAGTGTCCTGAACTGTTGTGAATGGAGCAGAGAAAACATGTGTTCTGGTAGTTCCCATGGGAGTCACACCGTGCCGGGACCCCAGGCTGGGGACAGATAACAGCATATATAAGCAGGTATCCAGGCAGCCATAATGAAAAAAATGCAGATAAGTGAAACTGGGCACAGACTGGAGGACTCCATATTGCTCTCAGGTGTGTCTCTGAGGTGACATTCAGCTGAGAGTTGAATGTCAGAAGGGGCTGTATGGAAGCCTGGGCTCCATGCAAAGGCTGCTGGGCATGAGTGCGTTTGGGGTATGTGTTCATGGGTGAGGAGGCCAGCATGGGGAGGGAAGTGCAGGAGGTGAGGTGGGCGGGGCTGTATCACCTAGCACATTTTTGGTACTTCTGTAAGTTCTTCGGCAAGTTCTTCATAACATTGAGCCTTCAAGATAATGACAGAGGGAAAGGAAAGCTTTTGTGTTAGCTTCTCATGAATCTGAGGGATTTACTCTCCAGGACGTCATTGTCGATCCTTAGGTTCCCTTCTCTAGCTATGTAATCCAAATTTCCCACAGACAGAATACAGCCAGAGCATATTGGAGGAGTCAGGTTCAGCCGCAACTGCTGTGCCCACTGTATCACAGCATGCTCCAGCAGGGGACAAGGGGACAGTCACTACAAACACAGCCACATAGCCCAAGACATACTCTGAAGGCTACATTTGTGAGTGTGCTAATCTACAGGTCCCCACATGACTGCTTGATGTGAGAGACACATGCTTAGTCTGGAGAAAGGAAAGGTATTGGTTTTTTATGTTAAGATTTCTGTAATGTTTAGAACATTTTACTAGACTCTAGATTTGAATGAAATTATGAAGTTATGCGAAATACTAGAAGACAAGTTTTAAAAATCATAAAAGACACTGGGCGGTGGTGGTGAATGCCTTTAATCTCAGCACTCAGGAGGCAGAGGCAGGTGGATCTCTGTGAGTTCGAGGCCAGCCTGGTCTACAGAGTTAGACCTAGGATGGGCTCCAAAGCTACACAGAGAAACCCCATCTTGAAAAAAAAAAATATATATATAAGACAAATCATAAAAGATGCTAACGCGAACAAAGGGAATAATGTCTCAGGCCTTGAAGACATTTGCGGGAGCACTGTAAGACACACAGGGAGGAAGAGCACTGCAGGACACACAGGGAGGAGGATATTCAGGGAGGCACGTCCTTCTCAGAGCCGTTCTGCAAGGTTTGAGATGTCTAGAACAGCAGTGTCTGGTCTCCAGGGGCTCCAGGTGGAGACTACAGTCTACATAGCTGCTTGGTTCCCACCCTGCTACCCTGCATAAATGCTGTAATATTCCCCATGGGCTTCTCCTCAGGGAGGCTAGTGTTCAGCAGGAATAGGCTAGGAGGACTAAGTCTTTTGGCCTGGCAGCCAGATAGCCAGTGCTCCTCATATTTGGTACTGGGCCCTAAAGCCAAGCCATGGCCTTTGTTTCTGGCAGCATCGACTGTGCTGGGATCCTGAAGCTCAGAAACTCAGACATTGAGCTGAGGAAAGGGGAGACAGACATCGGGAGGAAGAACACCAGGGTGCGACTGGTCTTCCGAGTCCACATCCCACAGCCCAATGGCCGGACACTGTCTCTCCAGGTTGCCTCAAACCCCATCGAGTGCTGTAAGTAGCAGTGAAACGTGCTGTAAGTGGTAGCTGGGGAACTATGGCATCAAAGGTCTGTTTCAGCCTGCTTCCTGGGAAATAGGACCCCTCGCAGAAGACCCGGCTTCTGCATCACCCTAAGAGGGTCTGGCTGGGGTGCATATTCCCACATGAAGCTTGGTGCTGATTAGTACCTGGCCAAAGCACACAGTGTTCCTGCCACTGCAACTGCAGACATTAAAAAGCAAAGTTTGTCATAAAGCATAGTCCTGTTGACTGCATCTACATTTATCCCTCTTTATTTGGGGGAAACTGAGAAGAGGAAGTTTGGCTTTGCAACCGCCAGACTGGGCAAACCTAAACAATTCCTTTTCACCGTTCTCCTCTTCCTCATCTGCTTCTCTTCTCTCTTTTCTACCCGTTTCCTCTTCTTCTTCCCCTGCTCTTCTTCTCTTGGCTACTTCCGTCTCCCTTATTCTCCTTCTCTTCTATGTTCTTTTCTTCTCCCCAGTCTCTCTCTCTCTCTCTCTCTCTCTCTCTCCCTCCCTCCCCCCCTCTCTCTCTCTCTCTCTCTCTCTCTCTCTCTCTCTCTCTGTGTGTGTGTGTGTGTGTGTGTGTGTGTGTGTGTGTGTGTGTACATGCTCACACATGCACACAATGCTGGAGATGGAACTCAGAGTTTCATGCATGGCAAACAAATGTTCTGCCAGTGGCCATACTCTGTCTCAAACCTGAATTTTGTACACTCCACATGAATATTTATCTTCCCTTGTGGTACCAAGTTTTTTGCCTGAGACTTGTGTGGTGGCCACCAGAATGTGGCCAAGGTCTCCTTGGCCTTGGAAAGGAACGGATATAGCTCTTGCCTTCCTATGATCTGCTTGGCCGGTGCCTTGTTAGGAAACCATGTCACTGAACCCTGTCAGTTCCCATCCTGTCAACTTCCCTGCATCCTGAGAACTGGATCCATGTAGGCCCAACCAGACCTATGAGGACAAACATAGTCTTTGCCAGCCATGGCTTCTTATTCTCGGTGCCTTATTCAGACTATTGTGTCCCTTCCCCAGCTCTTCTGGCTTTGTTTCCTAGGAGACTTCCACCATGGGGTCTTTAGTTCCATGCTGACCTCCCTAGTGCTACACACTCCTCTGTCAATGATCCCTGGACTGTGGAGCAGGCCCTCCTGAATACCCAGCTGACCCTGCTTCCCCTGGAGCAAGTGGGGTCTTCCTTAGTCACGTACACTGAAGTCATGTGGCTCTGCCCTCGGTCCCTTTGTCTCTGAAGCCACTGGAGACCTGGATTTCTAAGGCTGGATCCTTCCCTATGACATGAACTCTTCCCTGTCCCGGATTGTCTGACTCAAGGAAGTCTGAGGCCACCCTTCTGAGCCAGGTGTTGAGAGTGTCACCCCCTCTCCAGGCCTCTGCAGTCTCCCTGACATCTGCCACCCCCATGAAGTTGCCAGTACCCCATGTGGTCTCGCCCAGCTACCTGTCAAGCTTTCCATTCTGCCCCTTCCCTCAGGCTCAGTCTAACACTAGGACTGCCTTTCCTATCCAGCTCTTCTGAGGGTCTCACTGCCCTTCCACTCCAGGGGCCAGCTTTGGGAGTCAGTATTCCTATGCTTGTAGCTTCTGAAGACAGTGTTCCATTTTGACCCTGGACTTTGTCCTGCTGGGTTTGCCACACTCCTGACCCTGTTGGAGCAGCGTACCTATGGCATTCTGAATAACATGGTTTGAGACCCTCTACAAAGTTCAGGGCTGGGTCAGTCCCCAGGGAATCTGAACAGTTATGTTAAACGGCAGCACCGGGGGGCTTTACTGAACTCTCACCTCCTCTGATACAGCCCAGCGGTCGGCCCAGGAGCTGCCCCTTGTGGAAAAGCAAAGCACAGACAGCTACCCAGTCATTGGCGGCAAGAAGATGGTGCTGTCTGGCCATAATTTTCTGCAAGACTCTAAGGTCATTTTCGTGGAGAAGGCCCCAGGTATGTTTTCCAGGATGGCTGGATGAGCTCCTGCTCTTGGTGCTGTGGGAACTGGCTTCTGGTGGCAAGATATGGACCTGCATGAGCCATCTGCATGAGGGCACTTGGTCATTGTCATGAATACAACCAGAGGTGGGACCTTTGTCAGATGAGGGTCAAACGGCGGGTGAGAGACAGACAGAGACCTGCAGACAAAACTTATGTGGAAAGTGTATTGGGGGAAGGGAAGGGAGTGGTAGAGGGAGGGGGTCTGAGGAGGGAGGAGAGAGAGAAAGAGAAAAGAGACAGAAAGACAGAGAAAGACAGAAAGCTGCCTCCTCAGAGAAGCGGCAGAGAGCAGAAGTGGGCTGAGCTTGCCTCTTAAAGGGACATTCTCACCTTCGTACAGGGCCAGGGTACTACCTGCTGTGCACAGAGGTGGCACACTCTGCCAGGTCCCCACAGGGCAGGGCCAGGTTTGCCTGGATTATTTACATTCTTCCCTTCCCTTTAACAGTCCTAGCATGGTCAATCACCAAACAGAGGGAGCCACCAGCCTATGGGGCTCTATATAGCCTGTGATATCATCCCCTTGAGTTTTTGTGAAGTTCACCTTGGCACCTACAGGCCTGGACTTTTGAGAGCCACTGCCTGTGTTAAGGAAGCCTGCAGGCTGGGCATTTAAAAACTACTTCCGAGGGGCATCTGGTTGCCTAGAGTGGACACCTGTTTTGTGTTCTGCCAGTCCTCTCTCCTGGCTTTCCCCTTCTGCCCTTTCCCTTCCCTACCTGAGGGGGCTCTCCCTTGGGTTCTCTGGGAAGTCAGTCCCCTAAACAAGTGCCAGTTAGTGCCATAGTAGATAGCATGGAGTGCTGACCTCCTTGATGTCATGAACACCACAGCGCAGGCTGGTATTCTCTTTGTCATTGGGACCTTCAGTGCCACAGCCATGTGTGTGTTCTCCATCTGCATGGACCACCACACCCTACAAGATCTCCCTGAGAAGATAGAACTTGGTACTGCCACTGTCTCAGCTGTAGCCTTCTGCTCACACTGGCCCACAATGGAAATGTCTTATTAGTCAAAGTTAAGGGCAGGGGAGTTGTCAGCAGAGGTGGTGACCCAAGGAGTTGTGTGAACTGTGTATTTTCTTTACATTTGGAGCCATTGTGTCTGTGCAACCAATGTGGGGTAGGAGTGTAGCCCAGGTCACTTCATTTAGACACTGGTCCCAGTTGCTCATCCTTTCTGGAACAGTGGGGACCTTTCTGGCTCCAGGTGGAGGCAGCAGCTTGGTAGAGCTGTGTTGACCAAAGATGTTACTGGGCACAAGAGAAAGACCCTAGTCCACTGATAACTTGGTTCAAAGATTAAGTGGTAAGCTGGGTGTGAACCTCTTGGGTGGCTGTGGGCAGGTGTGCTCTGACCCAGAAAGGGCACCTGCCCTCAGCCTCAATCACCCTCCTCTACAAAGGCTGAATGGAGTTTAGGATTTTGGATCCATGTCTTCTTCCAGATGACATTTCTCAGGGATGCCATGCCCCTCCCCATATGTGCAGCCAGGGCAGCATCTACTCAAGGCTGGTGTGCTGAAGGCTTTCTTCCTTTTCTTTCTTACCAACTGCAGTTTTCTTGGAGGTGGTCAGTCTGGCACTTACCCTAATCACTGGAAAACACTGAGGCATTCAACAGCCTCCACAATGGGACCTTGATTTTGTACCATTCACAGGAAACTTAGGCACTTCAATCAACATAGGCTTTCACATTTGACTTGGCTGGCCTCTGTAATCATGCATATAATTGGAAAATGTGCTTTAAATTATAAAGAAACCCCAACTAAGTACAATGGTAAAGAGAATCGGCAATGCCCACACCCTTCTCTGGGGAGGTTAATTCCAAAATTATTTGACCTTCAGAGCCTCAGGCATCCTTCCCTGTCAGACAAGAAGCCCAGACTTAAGGCTTTGCACTCTGCACAGTAAGATCTCCGTGCTCAAACCAAGGGGAGCCACAGACCCTTGAGGCTTTGTCACAAGGCAGGATTTGGATAGCTTTCCTGCCTTTTTATGGTTCTTCAGGATGGGGAGGCCAGGGAGGTGCCTTCCACGAAGGAGAATTGACCACAGTTGTAGACTTCGCTGTTCTTAGCAGTGGCCAGTAGCAGGCAGCTGGGTCTGAGCCTGGTGTGGTACAGCAATAAGGCAAAATTCAGCTTCCTGCCTACTAAGTTAGCAGCCCTCCACTGGCCACAAGCCCCTACTTCACCCTGCTGGAAGCCCCATCTCACCTTCACTGGATTAGTCCTGCCTTCAAGCTAAGCCCATAAGGTTGCATGCTGGGTCCCTGAGCTACTCGCAGTGGTTGCGGGTGATGCCTAGCACACATAAGGCATGCCATAAATGAGTAGATGTCACAAATACATACAGTACTGTGAGCTTTTAAAGGTGATTATATGGCAGTTTTGTGTCTAGACAATGTTTGTTGTTTCACTTTTTATAATTAGATTATTTGCATGTCCACTCAGGTGTGTACATGCAAATGGTATTTTTCTGAAGGCAGGAAACCAACATGTGCATAATTCTCTTCATTTGTATTTGGTTTTCTAAGCAAATGATATCGCTAACCATGTGAGGTATGGAGAGACAAGCCTTTTCTAGTTGTTTCTTTCTGAGAAACCACTAAGATCTGTTCAAATTAATAGCAGAACTGGGCTCTTCTGATAGTATTTCTGGTCTATCTTAAAGTTGTTTATAAACTGCTTCTTGCAGGAGTTGGACGGGAGGAGCAAAGCTGCATGGAAGCTGAGAGTCGGGCAAGTGGGCTGGCCTCCCTGGAAGGAGCCACCCCTGGGAGTGACTGTGACTGTTGTGGATGTCGTTGAGTCAGGCAGTCAGGACTATAGCCAGGGTTGGGTTCTAATGTTTCTTCCCCGTGTGTTGCAGGATGCCTGAGTCACAGGTACCCTGCTATTCTGCGGGCCACCATCCAGTGCTCTGGGCCACAATGTTCAGTGACTCAAAGGTTCTGTGTATTCCTCAGCGCTGTTCCCCTGCCAGGAGGACTGTGGGAGTGGGGGCTGTTCTGCGGCAGTGACTTGGGTAGGGGTGACAGAGCCAGTTGCTGGCTCCTGCACCATGTATACATCACCCTGCCACAGGTCTACTTTCCATGACTGACCCTTGCTTCCTCTGTTCCTTGGGAAAGTTTGGTGCAAGGCTACAGGCCTGACAGGCATGGGTAGGCTGATCGTGGAACATGCAAACTGAAGGTAGAGTTTGGGAAGAGATGCAAAGTTGTCTTCCATGTTCCTTTCACTGGGCACAGGAAGACAGAAGTGGCAGGTAGGCACATTCCTTCCCTCTGATGCAAGGTGCCTAGATGGTGGCTCCACTTCCTTGCAGAGTAGGGCAGTTACCTATGAGAATGTGCTGTGATGACAGCCAGAGAGAAGGTGAAATGTAGGAGTCGAAGGGCTTAGGGTAGAAGGGCAGCTGTGAATCCTCCCGGATCTAGGAGACTGTGTGTAGGAGGAGGTGCCATCAGCACCTCGCTAAGGGGTCCAAAAGGATGGAGCAGAGACACCATCATGGTGTCTCTCTCTGGGAACAGAGCTGGTCCCAGGGCTTGCCAGAGGAGAAGGTGCTAAACTGGGGAAGAGAAACTTCTGGGCAGCTGAAGATAGCAGGGCCCTGGGAGGCTTGGGCTCTTCATGTGTCATGTGCTCTGACCCTCCCCAGACTTTCAGCCTGCTTGTCAATTGTGATGAGTTCCAAGGGACCCCTGCATGGGCAGCACCCACCCCTGGCCAGAGTACATAGCTGGGAACCCTAGGTCTCCAGCCAAGTGCATATAGCTGAGTTTTTGCTCATTTGCTCATTTCTCATACTTTTTTAAAAGTATGAACCTGCTCATGACCACAGGCTTCAGGGTGTACTGTCCCATGACTGGGAAGCAGTCTCCAGGGAGATGTATGGCTTCAAGACTGTATGGGGGAGTGCAGCGTGTCGGTACGGGATTGTGTCCCTGAATGGGGTGTGTGTGTCAGTATGTACATGATATGTGTGTATGGCAGTGTTTATGTAGAACTGAGTGTGGGTGCGTGTGCATGTATGCCAATGTGTTATGAGGTATGTGTCTATCGATGTGTGTGTGTGTGTGTGTGTGTGTGTGTGTGTGTGTGTGTGTGTGTGTGTGTGCATATGTGTTGGTGTGGTCATATTAGTATGTGCATGTGTGATGTGACCGACTACTCCATTGGACCCTTGTGGAATGTCCCTGCCGCTTGCTGAGCAGGGGCACCTCAAATTCCCTGACATCTTCCCACCAAGTGACTGTTACAGTTAGAAATAACCAGCCATGTCTCATCTGCCATGGGGATGGAAGTGAAGTTCCCATAGTGGTCCTACTGGCTGTTAGTCTTCTATCATCCACAAACTCTCAGGCCAAGAGGTCTCTGCTCATCTGCTTCCTCGGAAACTTCTGAAAGTCCCTCAGATGCAGCTGCTACGGGCATTTTTACTCACGGGGTGCCTCGGGTCGGCTGTAGGAGTTACACATACTCTGAAGCCATGACCAGCTATAGGAAAATGCCTTCCTCTTTCCAGTTCCCTGGCCATGGTGCTGGGGTCCAGACCAGAGGACAGTGTCTGCTCCCAGGCTCTGGACGTCATCAGCCCTGTGCACACGTGCTAGTTTTCATCATGGGCATAAAAATACCACTGTGCTGACCTGGTCAGGCAAGGTTCCATGTGGCTACCGTGCGCAGTCAGTCAGCAAAATTTGGGGAGAGAACACCCTTGAAGTTTTGCCTTACAGACATGCCTAGCTCTACATGGTTCCAGAAATCACTGACCCAGTGAGGGAAGGAAGCTGGAGGAATGGGCCCATAATTCTTCACAGACAACATTTCTAAGAGTCTTAAGAGGAAATGAATTTGGAAAGGCAATGATAGACCCACCCTGGGCATTCAGAAAGAGGCCCCTGTGGTAGGAGAGGTCTTCCCAGAGGTCTCTGTGGTAGGAGAGGTCTAGGTCTGTCTTAGCTCCTGATGCTGGCAAGCTGGGCATCACTGGTGGGCTTCGTGGGCAGTGTGAATCCACCATCTCAAGATGGAAGCCACACAGGTCCATACAAATGAAAGGCTGGTCCTTGACCATCTAGTTCCTCTTCTTCCTTGAGTGTTGAAGGATCACATTTCACAGTTGCACTCACAATCCCAGTGGGTTATAACTTTCTACCTATACACATGCAGCTCTCTCATGGGGTACAGTTCCCATGGCTTTGTGGCTATCTGCACTGTGCCCGGGATACTTCCATCTCAGCAAAAGAAGTCCCTTTCCCATGAGCAGTGACACAGATGTGGCTGGGTGTGTCTCTGAGGTTCTAGAACTGGAAAGTATTCATTGGAGTGGCCATGTGGAAGACGCTGGGCTTCTCTGGGTGGAGTCTAGTGAAAAGGATGGGGTGTGTGTGTGTGTGTGTGTGTGTGTGTGTGTGTGTGTGTGTGTGTGTGTGAGAGAGAGAGAGAGAGAGAGAGAGAGAGAGAGAGAGAGAGAGAGAGAGAGAGAGAGAATGGGGGTCACCGTGCAAGCAACCGGAGTACTAGTTAGCCAAGCAATGCCTTGTGAAGGGCAAGTCTGGCCCTCAGCCCTCTGGCATCCTGACTAACCATGGAGCCTTTTCCACACAGATTTCCACATGGTGCCATTGTTACCAGACCCCCCTCCTCCCTGGGACAGAGTGGCTGCTGAATCATGCCAAGCTTTGGGTGTTCTATGTTAGCCGTGGAGAGCCAGAAAAGCTGTCAGCTCTTCCCCTCCCCACCCAAACACCCGCCATCCTCTCCACACACCTTGTGGATTTACCACTGGGGTACTTTTTGTCAGTATAGTCAGACAGTGTGTGTGCTTTGCTGGCTGGTTTCTTTCACAGAATCCATGACTGACCAGTACCCCTGTGGGCCAGGCCACCTAGATAGGTGGTCCAGTAGATGAGTTGTTCCACTCTCTGTGATCATCATGAATGGAGTTGTTGTGAACGTTCATAAACGAGGTTCTGTGAGTGCCTGTGCCTTCCTCCAGCACATAACTGGGCGTGCACTGTCCTCAGATATCCAGTGCCACCAGGCTGTTTCCCAAAATGCTGTCCAGTCTTGTTCTGCCTTGGGGTTCTGCTAAGGAGTGCAAAGCTGCCCTCCTAACCTGGGAAATACGGACCTCTGGGGAGAAAGGGACTGCAGATCTGTGTTCACCAGCTTGCATGGTCCATGGAAGGTTCGAGAACCCACATGTATGCCAGTATGTCTATGCTTGGAGCCCCTCTGCAGCCCAGCTCTGCACAAGCTTTGCTGTGTTCACCCAGCCTCATAACACATGTATCCCAGTGCTTCATGGTGCTGGGATGTTTGGACCTGCCCCTCCCTCGAGGCTGGTGGGATGCAGATACAGAGCCAGAAGGATGAACCCTCCTGCCCCACCCCAAGGAGGAGGCGAAAAACATATCTCAGGAAGTTCCTCCACTCCAGAGTAAACTTCAGCTGGAAACAGTGGCTCAGCCCCTTCCCTGGCATGTGACTGGCCTGTGGGCCTGTGGTGGCAGCAGCGTCCTGCAGCCAGTGGAGCCGCTTCAGACCTGCAGGCTGGCTGTGTGGAAGCCTTGGGTGGGTGTGGTGGGGAAGCCTTTCCGATGACTCACGCTGCAGGGAATTCCCTAATGATCTGGAATATTTTTACTTCTGAATTGGAGCACAGTTTCCTACTGAGAGCCCAGGGAGCTCCTGATAAGACGGGACACAAAGGTCCTTTTAGGATGGCCGGCTGGCTCCCTGCCTGGTAGAGGCGCTGTGTCAACTTGCCTCTGTAGCTGAGGGTGCCATGGGCTCATCTGATGATCTAGGGCAGCCCCCTCAGTTACAGACACTCTGATGATTTCCTCAGGAGTATAAAGGGACGTCTCTACATCACTGGGCCCCTGGTCTCTTGCTAGAAGCAGCCTGCAATGTGTGCATTCAAAGTCCAGTCAGCTATGTCAGAACAGGGAAGAACTGTCACTCAGTTTCCCCACTGTGTGACAACTGCAGATGGAAGACCTAGGTCCAGATGGGACTGGTGTTTTGAATATCCTGGCCTTGGGAAAGGTGATTGACAGTAGCACATACGTCTTGGTGGCTGCAAGGAACCATCTTTCAGTGGGAAACAGAAACTGATGTGTGATCTGATGGAGAAGGCAGGACGGAGCTCTGTCTTGTCCACTGCTGTAGGCCTGGGACTGGATGGGAGCTGCCTTGTCATGTCAGCAACTCACAATGGCCCCTTCTTAGCCATTTTGAGCATCCCTCACAGGAGTCCGTTCTTCTTTTGTGTGCCCAGGTCCTAGGTTCCAAGCCACCTGTATGACTTCCTTCCATTAATTTTTTGTGACATGATTTGAACTTAGGAAATGACCTCCTCAGAGGTGACAGGGCTACTGGCAAACTCTTAAAGGAAGTGAGATGGAATTTCCCTCAACAGAGTGCCTCAGTTTCCCTCTTCCCTCTCCAGGATTAACTGCTCTCTCTCTCTTACATGGACAGGAAGGCTGTACCTTCTCCACATGGTTCTAAGTCTGGGCAGGAGCTTTCAGGCTAGTGGGGGCCACACTACAGTTGGTGTGCCTATATTCAGGCAGAGGCACTACAGTGTCTCTAGGGGCCAGAGAGTAGCCTTGCCCTGGGAGACTACCTTAAACACAGAAGCTGTGTTAAAGGGAGCACAAGTATGCTGCCTCTCCCTTGTGAAGGGCGAGCCTAACCTTCACAAACATACATGCAGCTGGGCCACACAGCCAGAGAGAGCATCGGCAGAGAGCTGCATGTGGATTCTTTCCTCTTTGACTCTCATGGTGACATGTTGGCCTATGTGGCTGGGGTTGACAGCACTTCTTGGCTGAAGTCCCTGAGCTGCTGTGGCCAGGGGGCTTCACTGCTCGTGGCATTCCAAGGCTCAAGGGATGGCCAGGTATATTTTTAGTATCCTGTTCTTTTCCCTGAGGGGTGTGGCTAGGGAATCCAGTTAAGATCCCTTCCTGGGCTCATCTGATGGGTGACTTACTCAGGGCCTGGGGCATTTTGGAAGCTGATGCGGCCTGGTGAGGCTGGGTGGCTCTCGGAGCCTCCGATGACTCACATTTCCACCCCGTGCCTCCACCCTCCACCCACCTCTGTCCGGCACTGAGGGAAGGAGCTGGTGTTTGATTTATCAGTAATGTAGGGTTAGTGACAGACAAATGGAGTGTAAGCAGAAACTAAGCGTGTGCCTAAAATGGTTCATCTCAGGAACTGACTTCATTTTGGAGAAGATAAAAGCTGGGATGGATATCTGTCAACTCGGTAGCCACCCAGCTGTCCCCAGGTCATGGGCCTGTTGGCAGGACTGGGGACTCAGAGCCTGTGAGTGGCAGACACCCTTCCTCTAAGCACTAGGTCCACACCTCATCGCCAGCCGAGAACAATAAGTTCTTTCACTGTGCCTATGGGAGCCTTTTAATATTTTTTTAAACATGCAAACGGCCACTGAGCTAAGGTTAAAAATACCCCATGTTTTGCATTTCTAGGTCCTGATGTGGCACAAAATGACCAAAGAAAGGCTTTTCTTATATCCTTAGCATTTCCTCTGGGCAGAAGCTAGGGCATTGCTCTGAGTTCTCCCAAAACACATAGAAGCTGGTGGGACATGGCGCTAAGTGGCAGAGCCAAGCTGTGCTCTGTACATGTCTTGGAGGTTTGGGGGTCTCCTGCCTCTGCCTCTCCTCTACTTCTCTCTCCCTCAGAGAGGCTGAGGTGTAGGAACTCTTCCTTGATGTGTGCCAGGGCCAGTAAGATGAATGTAAACATGAACATAAGGGTAGATCATCAGAAATACTCTTTGACTGTGTGGGTCCTTCCTTCTCAGAAGGCACACTGGGCATAGTTTTAGGCTTTACTAAGTTCACAGGGCCAGGACTCTAAATCACGTCAGCACTTGCCACTGGGAGAGCCAAATGTCCAGGGGACATAGAACACTGCTCTGACCCACACCCTGAGCAGTTAGGCAGTGTCATTCACTGACAATGTCATTCACTGAGACCACCATCCCTTCCTACTCTCCCCTCCCTGGTCCTCAGTTTCTTGGTCACCTGGAAGATTTTGAAGACAGACTATCCCCACACAAAGTGACAGATTTCTTCCTGCCCTTTGTTCCAGATGGCCATCATGTCTGGGAGATGGAAGCAAAAACTGACCGAGACCTGTGCAAGCCAGTAAGTACTTAGCATCCTGAAGTAGAGCCTGGAGGCCAGTCTGGGACTCCTATTTGTTAAAACAAAGAAATGCTGAAAAATAGACAGAAGTGGTGAGAAAACACAGCCACAAAATCCCTTGCCCAAACAAATGCAATTGGGATAGAGTTGGAACAGAAACAGTGATCATGAGGACAGGGGCTGGACAGAGCTTGAGACCTCTCTGTATTGTGTGTGCTTTGCTTTTAGAGGTACCAGGTTCTATCTCCTCTTGCTAATGGTTTACCCCTGGGAGATCTTGGTGTTCTATGCCTCATTGGTGGAACCCAGCACCTGCCTGGACATGCCACCCTGCCTGTGTGACTTGCCACCACCCTCTCCAGAGAATGCCTCAACTACCTAGCACTCTTGTTTTACACTTGACATGGATGAAAGGGTAGACCTAACCGGATGGCTTAGGTCTGCTGGTTGGGTTTGCTGATGAGCTATGTGAATATGTGGCATGACCTGTGGGTGACATAATTAGTCTTCTCTCACCTGCCCATAGACATGGCACCTGCCAGTGTCCCCTCCTCTCCTTCACACCGGGCCACTGTTGTTTGTGATTATCTAATTTTGCCTGAAATACTTTTTGCTACTTCAGAATGTTTCTGACTGTTGGTGTGGTCTCTTTTCTTCCAGCCATTGGTCTCTTCACCTGAAACAGGCACTGGAGACAAAGTGGAGTCAGGTCTTGTTTGCTGATTCCAGTCTGCCTTCACCATTCTCAGTGTTCTCTCTTGTTTGCTTGGCTTTTGCAGTGCCCGAAGTTGAAGTAAGAGCACATATGCTGGGCAAATGCTCAGCTGAGATATATTCCCACCCTAGCTGTCTTTAATTGGACGTTAGGCCGTGGATGCTTATGGCAGTTACCAGTTCAGACAAGTCAGAGAGCCATCAGCAAGTCCTGTGTGTGCTGTGCCATGTCAGAATGTCACATACTATAGCCAGAGCGTAGGATTTTTGAAGGCTTCCAAAATCCTCCCAAACTCTATAGCTTATTGCACTGACTGCTTTCCCATAGTCTGGGCAGTGTTCTTGTGAACACAGAACAAAAGGAACATTTGATATGCTCTGAGTGTGTGGAAGTAGGGTTTCAATGAGTCAGAAAGCCTGGGCAATTGTGGGTAAAGGGCTTTTTCTCTTGGGCTACCTGTGGACGTGGGGCAGCAAGAATCACATAACTAGGACATGCTGGTGAGTGGGAGAACTCACAGAGTAGACAGGCAGTCATGGCTCTCACTAGCATAGGAGTCACCAGGGTGCTTGCTCCCCTTGCATCAGGAACAGGCTTCCTTCCTGTCCTCTAGGTGACTCCATCAGAATGAGGCATCTTTGCTTTGCTACTGCAGCTCCTCTTCCAGGCACTGAACCCCTCCAAGAGACCTTTCAAAGTATTTGTCAGGTGGAAAGGTTCTCCCTGGCCCAGGTGATACTTGTTCATGAAGGTGAAACATGGAGCCTTCATCCTCAGTGCCTCCTTCCCACCGAAGAGGCCTTTCTCTGCCTCAGTCTTGTTTCTTGACTTCACCCAAGAAGCCCTTGAGGAAATATTGAAGATAGTCACACACTCACACACACCACACAGAGGCACACACAGAAACAAATGTGCACTGCACTCATGTTGCATTTGCAGATACTTTAAAGATGGCTTTCTGCTGTGTATGTGGTTAGACATTGCATCCAACTAAGAATGTGAACTCAAGGCAGTGGGTTTTCCTAAAGCCCACGCTAGCTGCAGCCCACGTTGTCCCTGGCAATGTTGACACGCTCCCATGATTTATTTCAGGTCACACTTTTCCGGCTTCCTTCCCTGTGTTTTAGGACAGAGTTCCTGTGGAAGTGCTCCGTGTATAGGGTTAAAGTGCATTAATGAGCCATGGACAGCCTGCCCCACTGGGCCTTTCTGTATCCCTTCCAGCTTGAGCATCAACAAGATGTGCCCTTCCTGTGTCTTTTCCTTGCTTCCTTCTGAAGAGTCATTTCTTTCACAGACTCCGTAACAGCTGCCACCACTGAGTTACAGCTGTACCTGCAGCTTCCTTCAATGTAGCAAGTCCTGAAAGCCACCCAGAGACAGTCTCTGTCCCCTTCACCTAACTGAACCCAAGCTTCACAGCAAGAGCACCAGAAGCTGGACACAACCCAGACCTGAGCCGCCACAGTTTGGGGCGGGCAGCCTCCTACAAAGGTTGCCATGTAGCGTGGGCGAGCACATTGCAGGCTCCCTCATCCACCTTTTACTTGCCCCTCCCCCATCCTGGTTTCTTCCAAATGAGGAAGGTAGTGCAACAGCCGCAACAGGTTGCTGGAGTTAGTGTGCCCTGGGGGGATGGATGGACCCAGGGGACAGAGCCCAGAGGGCACCCTAGCCAGTCCTGCCCTGGTGCTGATGTCTAAGGGCTCTCAGCACCAGGCTCCCTCTGTAATCAGAGAGGCTGGATCTGTAGTTCTTCTGATTCCTGTTTCTAGTATTAACATAACTCAATAAAGTTGCTGCAATTGATTAGCTACCATTATAACAAGCTTTGGCTAATGACTTTAACTAAAGAAATGATACCATGGATTTTTTTCTGATTTTTTTCTTTCCTGGCCTGTTAAACTAAAATCACATGAAAGAAACAAAATGAAGAAACTATGGATTTGAAATCCCCCGCAGAAATCTAGTGTGGTGCTCCAAAGCACTGACCTTCCTTAGGATGGCTGTGCCATGCTCTGGACTCATCAGCTCACAGTCTTCATTTGAGTGTATCCACTCAGTTCCAAGTACTCGTGGCTTGCATTCTTGTTTGCCCTTGAAAGAGCATGTACAATGCTTGTATATTTTTGTTTAAAAACAGGAAAGAAAGCTCCAGCCAACATAGCTATCTAGTTTTATTTTCCCTGTGTTCTCAACTGTTCCGCTGCTCTGGACTGAGAGCTGCTTTGTTTTCACTGGAGGAAATTGGGAACCCTGGCAGATATCATGACAGTTGTTAAACACCACACTAGACAATGTCCACAAGGAATAGCCCCTCTCATGTCTCTAAGAAGTGCCTCATAAGTAGGTAGAGAAGCAGTTCTTTTTGTCTAAAGGTCACCAGGCCTTGGATGTTGGGGAAGGGGTAGTTCTTGGAGTCTGCTGTCCCAGTAGCAGTGGGGCGACTCCACTCTCTGAGAGATGCTCACAGGCTCTCTACTTGGGTTCAGCCCCAGCATAAAGGTCTTCCAGCCTCTAATCATGTGGGAATTCAGGGTTTCTCTTCCCTGAGAGTATACACTATGACTGATTCCCGATCAAATGTGAACAGGTCACACACAAAAGTCACCAGCCGAGGCCCTCTGGGTGGCCAGAGATGGTTGTCTGAATCGACACCAATGCCTCAGTACAAGGCATTCCTGGTCTGTGGGGGTCCTGACCACCTTCTCTTTGCTGTTTTCTCACCAGAATTCCCTGGTGGTGGAGATACCACCATTCCGCAACCAGAGGATAACCAGCCCTGTCCAAGTCAGTTTCTACGTCTGCAATGGGAAGAGGAAGAGAAGCCAGTACCAGCATTTCACGTACCTTCCTGCCAATGGTAACGCTGTCTTTCTAACCTTAAGCTCTGAAAGTGAACGTCGAGGAGACTTTTACTAAAACCACAGAGGCTCTGAGAGGATGTTGTCCTAAAAAACAGTGTGGCTGTGTTGCTCGTTCACACCACGTGATAGCCTGTTCACAAGACCAAGTCGCCCACCCACTCAAAGAAAGGCGAAGCCTGGGTGTGTTTTCCTGTGACTGGTGCATGCTGGGGTAATCACTTGCTAGCCTTTTTCAAATACACAGTGGCCAAGCAGCCTTGCCGTGCTTATGAAGTCTGGGTATATATCTAAGCTCTGCAAGTCTATGGGCTAGAAAAAGTATTTGTTAGGGCAAAATTTTGTAGGTAGCTTCAAAAATAAGCTTACCAGAGTCATTGGGGGACATGTACGATTTTGTCCTCATGGTGATGGCCCCACACAGCACGCAGCGTGTCCCCACTTCATAATGCCATCTCCTGGTGACGTGACACTTTCAGATGGGAGGTCCTCTGCTTGACTCGACTCATTTGGGGAATGGCTTCTTTTCATTCAGAAATGATAAGTTCACCTTTGCAACTTTCTATGGTGTTTTGTTTAAGAAAATACCGTTTTTTTTTGGTTTTGTTTTGTTTTTTGTTTAGAAAGAAAAAAAAACTCCCTGAGCTTGTAGAAAGGTGTGTCCCAGGCATCCAGGGTTTCCTGTGTGGTGTGGCCATTCTCCTGTGGCAGGATGTGTGTGCAGAGAACAGAGTGGGTTGTTACCCTGAGTTCTGTTGTATTTTGAGTAAGCTCAGCTATGTCAACAACCTTTTTATATTGTTGCTTCCCCCCTAAAATCTCAAGATATTCATATCATTTAAGAGGGGAATTATATAGTAAAGGCTGCCCGTGAAAGCAGCCATGTTGCTATCATGCTATCTTAGTAAAATCAAGATTTTTTAAGGTTTTTGTTTTCTTTTTTAAGTGTAAAGGCATTTGGAATAGCTTAGACTGTAAGAAAAATTGGTATTAAAATGCTGAAATCAGCTGTCTTATCAGGCAAACCCCAGGGATGCCCTTCAAAAACTATAACAGTAACTCATACAAGTAACAGTTCTCATACAAGGGCGTCAGTGTAAGTAAGCAATTGTGAGAGGGCCCTGGGTGAGCCCCTGCACAGCTGCCCACACCCCATCCTGCCACCTCTCTGGAGTTTATCCCACAAGTCTCTTTCTGTCATGAAATAATGTACCATCTTTCTTACAAAAACAAATATTTGGTCTTTCTTTTTTAAAGTGCAATGATTGTGTTCTGATTATTTACAAAGGTCTAAGCCTTATAAAGAAAAAAAATCATCTTTTCTAGAACAATGTGGAAACATCATGAAGATTAATTTCCCCTTGTTTGGTGGCATGTTTGAATCCTTGATGGGGTTTTTCATGGTGTTCAGTTTAGTGAGGACTCTGTGTCAGAGGGGTCTGTGGGGCAGTGTGCAGTGAGGCCCAGCGCACGGTGGCTGAGTTCGTCACTGCCTCCCACACTGCCATCCCACCTTGATGCAGCTTCCAGGCGTGCCAGCTGCTCCACACTTTGTTTGCTCTGCACCAGTCCGCCTCCCACAGTCCACGTAGCCTCTTGGCTGGATCCTCCCAGCCGCCCATCAACCTCCTGTGTGATGCAGGTCTTCCTCAGCCCTTCTGGGTTCAGCCATATGGTCCTGGCTTCTCTTCAACCTTTTCATCCTGCTGCCCTGGCTCTTGCCTCCAATCCCAAGATGGCTGTCCACCACCAGCATGGAGCCAGGGGCTGACCATGTTTCCACATCACTAGACTGTGAGCTCCTTCAGAGAGACCTTGGCCACCTTAGGGTTGAATCTCCAGCATTATTCATTGCCTGGTGCCTGGCTGGCTATCAACATGTGTTTTGTTTGGTTTTGTTTTTTTAAATAAATAAACACACAGATGGAGAACCCCAGCTCCTGTGTCCCGTATTCTGTCTGGTGCTCTCCCTCCATGTCCTGTGCCTTCCGTTGCTCTGGGATATGTTTCTGGGCATGCTGATGCTGACAAGTGGCTGTATTCATAGCAACCATGTTCTGTGATCAATGCATTTGAGTCCTGGAGCCCCTCCAGGGCACATGAGAGGCACGTGAGAGACTCTCAATTAGCCTGGCTCTGTAATGCTTGTGCTTTGCTCTTTAGACACTGGCTGTGAAGTTACAAGCCTCTCCCCTTCCCAAGCCTTCCAGTATTATTAGTGGGCTTCATGTACATTTGTATTTCACATATCTGTGACCACTGTGGACTTACAGACTTACGTGTGAGGATGCTTCAAGGGACTACATCAGACACCCTTGTAGAAGGGTCCTGCTGTTGCACAAAACCACCCCTTATACAGGCTCCTGTGAGTTTCAGGGTGTTAGGAATCAAAAGTGTCCACAGTTTTCCAGTCCTTATGTGGCAGGAGGGACACCCCTTGGCCACTAGTTTTCTGAAGGATAAGCTCAACTGGTTGGCACCCATCATGTGCCACCCTTCTTCCTTCCTCTCAAAGTAAACTGTGACAGTGGTCAGGTGGCAGGAAAATAGGATGAGTGTCTAGGACCTCTGGGTTCTGAGGACTGATGTCTTTGGAGTATGGTCTTCAGTGGCCCTGGAAGGGCAACCCCCCCATCTCCACTTGGGGTGTGTCTAACAGGAAAAGTTTCCACTTGAATGTAAGGCATCATTTTCAGACGGTGAACATCCCATTGGAATTCCTGCACCGGGCCCCATGGTGTCTCTGGGATAGTCATCAGGCGCAGATTGGAAAAGCACCTGCAACCTGAGAGGAGGCTTCAGAGTGCCCAGACCAGTCCATCGAGGGCATCTGGATCTTTCTGAGTCTCTTGTCTATCACTGTTTTTAAAGCTTTACTCCCTGAAAGGGGAATGTACTGTCTTCCTTCCTGAGCCGTAGGGACTGAGATGGACACCATCATGAGATGGGGGATATGCCAGGAATGTCTAGGTCTCAGACCTTATTCCAACATGTCAGTTAGAATTACAGAACAATGAGTGGGCATGGGGATGTCTCCTGTCGAGTTCCAAGGTGAGGGTCTCTGCCAATCTGAGCCCTCAGAACAACTCTCTTTCCCAGTCATGCACAGAAAACACTGCTGCCCATCCACCAGTGCAGGGCTACTTTAAAGAGAGAAGCAGATAGGTTTATATTAAAAGCACACCCTCAAGTCAGTGTTTCTGTGCAATGAGAAAATAAAGCTAAATAAACTGTGGGATTTTGAAATTCTGTCACTTCATCTGAAGTGACTATTTTAGCTAGTTAGGAGTCTCCTGGCCTTCCCAGTCAGGACAGGACTGTGTAGGTGAGAGTAAATGCTCCCTGTCCTGATCCCAGGGCACCTACCCCCACCCCAGCATGACAAGTGTCAGTCAAGCAACCCCCTGAACAAGTGAAGTCCACAAGGACAGATCTGTCCAGTCCTTGAATTGACTCTTTGCATGGACTTTGGGGTGGAGCCATGCTTGACCTGGAGAAAATAATTCCACAAGGGACTTTCTTGAACCCTTCCTGGTTATTAATAATATGCCAGTTGCCAAGATATATTTCCATCTCAGAAGAATAGAGGAAACTGCTTCTTCCAGATTCTTGGTTGTGTCATTAGATTCAGGAATCATGAAGAATTGAGTGCACTTGAACAGTGGACCTGGGCCCAACCATAAAAGCAGCTGACCCCGTCCCCCTGCCCTTATGATGGATTCCTGGCATCATAGTCTCTGTAGCTCAGTCACTACCTTGACCATGACTCCACTGAAAATGTCAGGCCTCAACTTGTAACTGCCCTGGTCTGGGTAAGAGACCATGATGGCATGGTGGTGCTGTGCACAGCCCATGGCTCTCTGCCTGTGTTCCCACGGCCTATCATGCACTTGCTCTCCTATTAGAAGCCTGGGGCTGGAGAAGGGGGACAAGGGCTGCCCTGACCCAAGGGCGTCTTATGGAGAGATCACAATAGCCTGTTAGGATGATGGGAAGGACAGTTCTCCTCACTGGCCATCATTCAGTTTGAGCCTTCCTTCTCTAAAGAGCCCCACCCACCCCAAGACTTCAAGCAACTGGGACAATAACAGGGACAGCCAGGATCACAATGTTGTGTGTGACTGTAAAGTGATGTTAATTCTAGAGACCCTGCTCACTGATTTCTTTCCCCCAAGCCAAATAAAGTCCTCATGGAGAGAGCAGAGGTCAGGTTGGATAAGGGAGAACTGTCTCAGGCTCCTGGAGCTGCAGATAGTAACTCCTCTTAACTTCCTAATGACCTCAGTAACCGACTGGCCATTGTAGACGTGGTCAGTAGATGTTTGGGAGAATGACCTAGGGCTGCCTAGACCTCTGGATCAAGGAGTCCTGACCCCTCAAATTCTCAAATCCATCTCCAGTGAGGGGGAATCTGTTTCTCACCCCGAGACCAGTGTGATGATGATAAAGAGAATGGACTCTTGCGCTATGCCGGCCTTCTGCATCCATGAGCAATGTTAGGCGCTGGAAGAAGCCATTTCTGCACTTTACGGTCTCCCAGGTCTCCCCAAATGTCAGAAGGTCTCCAATTGAAGTGAGAGCTGGTGGCCCCTTTGTCTAGATGCTCATATGATGGCACTGAGATATGCAAGGCCTCTTAACCGTGCAACACGTCCATGTACACACACCTGCTTCTGTGGACTTTAGTTTCCACATAGGGGACGAACTAAAGGGTGGAAGGTTGCCCTGAAGATAACAGGACAAGAGGGAGAGAGCAACCATGGAGCGCACATGTCACCTGAACTGCTGGGAAAGGAAGGCTGTGACGTTTGTGCCTCCACTGAAGAGCCACAAGAACAGAAAACCTGCAACTACAGGGGCTGGAGAGGGAGGCCCAGGGAGCCCTGCCCTGTGGCCTCTTACAGAGAGATAATAGGACACAATAGCCCATTAGGATGGAGGGCAGGAAGGTACCTTTGTTTAGAAATCTAAGGGCCATGTGCCACCACAAACAAACGAAAGTGTGAGTCAGGCTTAGCTGAACACCCAAGGAGACTGAGCACCTAGGCATGCACAGGCAGGAGGGTGGGCAGAAGAAGCTCCACCTGTGATCTGCCAACACAGTCACCTGCCAGATGCTGCCTGTGAAGTGGTTTCAGGTCCCAGGCTGCCCCACCCAGCCCTGTCCTATGTAGTATCGCAGACCCTGAGCCCCAGCTGCTGGAGGGGGGCGGGGGGGGGGTTACTGTGACAAAGAGCTGCTTTGGCAGCTATTGGCTAGAATGTCATTGGTGAATGCTTTTGGTGTATGTGGCCTTTTGTGACCACCATTGCCATCAAGCATAAATGGTCCCTATCACTCCCCACCTGGCATATGGTTTCCAGACCCCAGAGGTTGAGCTTCTGTCCTTCAGTTTGTTGCCTTCTGCTGGAACATAAATTTCTGTGAGCACCACCCCCACACACCCCAATTCATCCCTCCATCTAAGCTCTCCAGGAGACGAGTTCCCGTGTTCCCAGGAAGCTGGAAGCCACACACCTGCATAGCCATTTTGCATGCTGAATGGCAGGTGTATCTTTCCATCTTGCTGGCGCTCAGGGCCTTAACCTGCAGGATCTGTGGACACAGTGGGAAGATGTGTGAAGCCTTTCGGCCTGGAATTGGAAGGCTCTTTACCCCTGAAATCTTGTCCCTGAGTTATCATTCCTGGGCCGTTTGTGTTGATGGTGAGACTTTAGTGCCACTCTGTCATGAAGACAATCTGACTTTTGTTTTCTAGTTTTAGACTTTGAACAAAACTCTTTTGTCCAGCACTGGAAACATAGCTGGTAAAGTAATTCAAGACCAAACACTTGCATTTGCTTGAAAATGCAGGCACGCAGTAAGGGGGCATGGACGGAGGATGCCCTCGCTTGTACTGAGCATGCTTGCTGTGAAGGCCATGGGAAGGCATCAGGTCACTCAGTGTCTGATTCTGCCTATTGGCCAGGTTTCACTGTAATAAAGAGAGGGACCTATAGTGGTGCCTGACTGCCTGCTCCACGACAATGACAAGATGCTATCAGCTGGTTAAACACCAGTCACCAACCCTATGGGAGGCCTAAAAACCCAGTCTCTAAATAGTCCTGTTGGGGGTTGGTACTTCAACATGAGTTTTGGGGCATCCACGTTCTCCCAGCTTCTCTAGATATAGAGCTTAGGAAGTCAGGGATGGTCTGTGATTGGCACTTGCCCAGAATGCCTGGTGAAGCAGGCTGTGTACCCACAGCTCTGCCTTTAAATCTTTAGACAGATGCTACTGACTCGCAGCTGTGAAAGCCTGAGCTGTAGGGATGAACTAACCCACTGATCACACATTGCTCATAGCATTTCCATCCTGTGTCATGTGTGATGGCTGCATTCCTGAGTGGTGGCTGTCCCCTTGGTATGCAGGAGCACTTCACACACTGGGGCCTGAGCTGGGCAAGAATACAAGCCCCATCTACACAAGTGTGTGGTTTCTCTCTGTGCACACATGCATCATGTGTTGTGTGTCAGGAGCTGGGTCCTCTGCAGAGTGAGGAGACTAGGGGCACAGGTGTCAGATGTCAGTGAAAATTGGCTGGCAAGGGTGATCAATTGTCCATATTTTCTTAGGAATCTGTCATCTTTCCCCTAAATAAAATGGCTGGATATGTGAGGTGCTGATAGCTGGTGGAGCCCGGCGCCCATACCCCAGTAGAAACCATTAAAGTAGGAACCATTCCATCTGTCTGTCTGCACAAAGGCCTATGTAATGTTTGACTGATTCCAGGCAAAGTCGTCCAGGGCCCATCTGCATGGCTTTGGTCCACAACAGATACATGCAGGGTCCCTTGAGAACAGATGCACAGTCTGTGTGTCACCAGGCCCAGTTTGTGATCATCACAAGAGGGGATAATACCCACATCACCCGGGGAAAGAGCCACCTAGTTCTACTTGCCTGTTTTGGGGGAGAGCATACTCAACCCTGATCCCTGTTCTGTCAGTCAG
Source organism: Cricetulus griseus (assembly GCF_003668045.3). NCBI lineage: Eukaryota > Metazoa > Chordata > Mammalia > Rodentia > Cricetidae > Cricetulus > Cricetulus griseus. The sequence goes on from NC_048595.1 coordinate 234,707,173, forward strand.
ACCTAGGGAGTCCTGTACCCTGGGCAAGCACTGTTAACCACTGAGTCACACTCCCATCCAGCTAGAGGTTACTGAAGCCAGTGTGACACAGTATGGCTGAGGCTTCCCAGACTCCTCTCAGGGGGATAGACACTATGTTAACCTGCAGAAGAGCTGGTCTCACCTATCTCCCTCATCTAGGTGGTCAGTGTTAAGGTTCAAGGCCAAGATGGAAGCCAAGAGCCTCCATTTTCTCCAGGGTCCTGTTGAGGACCTTCAGGCTGCCTCTTCTCTATCCTCCTAAGTTAGTCAATGAGTGTTTGTTAAATATACACCCAGATACTGGATGAGATGTGGGTGGGTGGTAGGCAAGCTTGGGCACAGGGCAGCAGAAGGAGCTGAGGCAGCTGGACAGAACTGGCTGTTTCCATACTCACATTGTAAAGGGCTTCAGAAGGGTCTGTGGCTAGCCAGAAGAAGAGAGCTGGGCCTCCTGGGAGCTTTCAGTGTGCCCATACAGCCCCAACCCCAGGAGGGGCTCAGCACAGACATTCCCTAGCCACATACTCTAGAGTGCCTCAGATCTGGGCCACAGAGACCCTGGCTCTTGCCTGCACCTTGTGCTTAGCAGGCAGCCTTTGGAGAGTGCCTCTAAGGCATTTTAGAAGCATAGCTGCCCAGAAAGAACCTCCCAGCCTGACCTGGAAGGACAAGTGAAGCGATGAAACCCTGTGAGGCTGGGGACTCCTGCAATAACAGAATATGGCCTGCTCGGTGGCACCCAGATGTAGCCTGCTGGCCTCATTGGGAGGCACCCTCCACCTGCTGTTGCCATGTGGGGACAGGAAACCGTTTGCTAGGTTTAAGTATCAAGTCTAAGGACAGAGATGCTCTTTAGTTCTCTTTGGCTCACAGACCATCATTGCAGGAGCTGCAGAAGGTGGGACCAGGAATGAGCCTTCCTCATCCTAATGACCAAGCATCTGTGTGTCACTGGTGGTATCAACTTTATATGGCTAGAGGCCAGGGAATCCTAACCTGGGACACAAAGTGAGGTGACTCCAGGCCAAACCTGACAGCTCTATTTAGACTCTGTGAGGGCAGGGCTCCCCACACCAACATCTGCAAGTGACAAATCTTCTGTATCATGCAAGGGGCTTTGCTGTACAAGGTTGCTGGACTAGAGTGGATGGCTGTCAGGTGCACACGGGATCAGGTATGCATGATGACACACACCTCTCATGGCCATACAGACACAGCACTGTGCTGCGCTGGGTGTGAGAGACCAGTTACAGCAGGAGCCAGCAGCCCGCCTTCTTCATGAGGGCATTCTTTGTACCTGACAGCTGGCCCAAAAGATTGTCATTAATCTTTCACGTGCTTGCTCTCCATAATAAAGCATGTATTATTAACTCACAGCTTTGGTGATGTGGTGTTTTCAGTGTGCCATTCCACAGCATGGCAGTGGGCTACACTGCACCAGATCCCCTTACCCGCCCTCCCACCCAGCCTAGCATGGAAACATTGCATCACTCTCCTGCTTCCCTCTGGCACAGGAGGCAGACCAGAGCCTGGGGCTTCTGTGTAGCACATTCTATTTCCCAACTAATAGGAAACAAGAGGCCCTATCCTACAAGGCTCCCACTCCACATGAGAAATTCAGATGACACTGGCAGTCTTGAGATGTGTGGAGCTTCTGCGGACACAGTGAGGGGTGGTATGCAACTTCAGTTGAGGAGGTAGTTATGGGGACCCTCAGAGAACGTCCAGCAGAATATGACTCTTGGATCACTTCTTGGCCAGAGGGACAGGCCACTCTGTCTCCAAGCAGTCCTCAGCTTTTCTGAGTGACCATCCAGTCATCAGTGGCCTCCATCTTTGAGTCGTATGTGACCCAGCCACCTTCATCAGGAATGGACATAATGTCAAGTGTGGGACTGTGACAGTGTCCTCAGGACAGGAACCAGAGGCTTGCCACCCTGGGTCAGCAGATGGAAGGAGAAAACACTGTGTCCTCTTTCCCTTTGTACAGACCTTTGTGACACTGCTCCCCCGTGTGACATCAGGCTTCGGACTGGCTCTGAGGGTGATGGACCTGGATATAGGATAGTGTTATTGGAATGGTAATTGCTGAGTCTCCGTCTCCATCTGTCCCACCAAACAGGCTACATCCCCCAGGGTGGTGGCATGGTAATTCTTGAATGGCAGATGTCCCAGTCTCAGAGGGTTAGAAAGGAGCAGAGGGCAGAGTGGAAAAGGGGTAGCACTGAGGTGCTGGTCCACGATAGGGACTACATAGTCTCCACCCCAAATCCCAATCCTGGTTTACTCTGCTCCTCCAGAGATAGAAACTTGGGTTTCCAACTGAGACTATCGGGCTTATATTCCTTGTGGACACGTTAAGTCTCCTGCATCCAGCTTGCCCAGGCAACCATTTGAATTCCAGGAAGACTCTGAGGTGGTCAGCAAGATGTCAGGGCAGTTCAGAGCTGAGGCATTTTAAACAGGTCCTAATAGTATTGACAGGACTCCCCAGAGCAACCACCACACCCACTCTTGGACTGGCTTCTGGATTGCTGGCCCAGGTCCCTGCCCCTATGAGGAGGTAAATTACATTCTCTGGCATTTACTGGGCAGCTGTGTTTGGGACTGTCTTTCATGTCATGCTGGGCAGTTGGGGCTGGGTTTTACAGATCTTATAGGCTGCTTTATAGGAGAGTTGCATTGGCCTTGGGACCTGGCTGGGGACCCAGTACCATGAACAGAGAGCAGCTTAGTCTGGAAGTAATTCAACCTTCCAGTCGTGTACTTTTTAAAAATACGAGCTCTGAAAATGGCCAGTCTCTTTTAGAATTGAACCTTCATGTATGGATACTGGCTCTGAATTGAGCCACTTGTTCCCAGGATCCTTCTTGCTGGTCCAGTTGTGTTCCCAGAGATGTGAGTACCCATTTTGGGCCAGGCCTGTGCTCACAGAAACTGGCTGGTTGCGGTTCTGCCCCTAGGTGCCTCTCGGGGCCTATCTTCTACCTGTTTCTTGCCAATTGTGGATCTACAGCATGGTCAAGCCAGCTGGACTATACTGGGTGGGGGTCGTTCCTGGAGCATGGCTTACCCCCACAGAGCTGTCTAGACGGTTCATGCCTGGAGCTGAGTTAGTGCCTGAATAACACACTTCACTGCAAGTTGGAGAATCCAGATGGCCAGGGGCTTCCTGCTCCTGGGATGCAGTCTTTAGGAAGGGTGGGGCTCACAGCTGATTTCATGTATTGGACTTTCTAATGAGAGAGAGATGGATTTCCCTTCCTTCCTTTTTTTTTTTGTTAAATGCCAGGATGTCCACCGTCTTTTTTGTTCTTAGCAGAGCTTCCCATCTTACAAAGCAGTCGGGGACCTCCTGAGAAAGGAGCCTGTTACCTGCCTGAACCTATGGTTCCCATGGCCTACGCAAGAGGACAGATAGGGTAGGGTAGCTGGTGAGCTGAATTATGTCTTTACCTGGGGCTCTTATAGGAAGTGTCATGCATGAGGAGCACTTGCCTTGGAGCCCCAGTAGGTCCTTTTGCCACCACAGCTCCAGAGACAACTAATGACCACTGTTGGAGCTAAGGACTTAGTTCCTAAAGTATGGATGGGGAGGATTATGGGAATGACTTGAGGAGGAGCTCTTCCAGGCCCAACACTGATGAAGCCACCAAGTGCCTGCCTACAAGCAATCTGGAACCTGAGACACCTCCATCTCCACACGTGCCTGGTCTTCTTATGTGACTAGGTCGCCTCCCCTAGCCAAGGGTGACTTTCACCTTGGCACCCAGGGGTGGCTTGGAGGTCAGCCCTGGATTCCAGGCATGTGGACCTTTATAGATCTTGTTGAGAGGTGACCCATAAAGCCCAATGTCAGGCCCCTATGCCCCACCTCTGTCACGTCTGACCCACAGGAAATTTTGGCAGCACATGGACCACCTCCCATTCTCTCATGTGACCAACTGACCTCTGACTCCTGGTTGGTCACTCTGGCATCGTTATATGTGTAGCATCTCTGGCATGAATCCAGAACAAGCAAGCTGGTTTCCTGTGTCACAGTGGTCACATGACAAGGTGTCATGAGCAGGTGACCTACAGTCTCTTGGAAGGCAGTTGGGACTCCCCATGAAGATCAGCTCTCTGTTAGCTGTTGGCTCACCTGCTCAAGTCACAGTCTGTGAATGAGCCACTGTGGGATCATCCTGGAGTCGCATCTAGGGATAACTGGGCTTGCATGCAGAGTACTGACCTGGAGGACCCGGTGCTCCTTCAGCCAAGTGTGGCTTCAGGGCTGAATACAAGAGAGTCTAAGTAGCATGGACCACTGTTGTCCTCTCAGATGGAATGTCTAAACATCAGCCTCTCCTGAGACTAGGCTACTCCAGAGTTTGCCTCACCCACTCAAGCTGGGAAGGGTCTAAGAGACTAGAACAAATGAGAAAACTAGATGAGAGCCATGGCAACCAAGGCTCTATTGCCTTCCAAGGCCCTAGAGGCTGAGCCACAGGTGCTGCGTGCCCTGCAGACCTACCACTGAGAGGTGACGAGAGGGTACCTAGTCCAACAAGCCACAACTTACCCCATCCCAAGTCTAGGAGGGAACCTCTAGGCCTACACTGGAGGCTGTGCTGTGTGGGAGGCAGCCCTTCCCAGGAAGCTCCCAGGGGAGCCAGGCTTCAGAAGGGTTCCACATTCGTGGCTCAACAACAGATGGTGGCTCAGAGGCCTGGCTCTAATGGAGAACAGATGTGCATTCCTACTGGCTCAGACCATGGCTAAAGGTTTTTCCTCAAAATGCAGATATGCTTTTATTTACTCACGGAGAGGCCGGGCCTCCCTTTGTGGCATGTGTGTTTGTATGTGGAGTGTGTGTGCCCCTTGAAGAGGCCACAGTGGTTGGGCAGTCCCTCACGTGGCTGACCGGCTGCCAAAACCAACCATGAGTAGCATGTGAAGGTGAGACATAATAGAGAATTCTACAACTGTTCATCATGCACGCGGCTTATGTAGCACAGTGCCACTGAGGGCCACATGCACACAGCTTATGTATCACTGCTGGGGTCACCAGAAAAGTATTTCAGCCACCCAGATGGGTATCTGATGAAAGAGGTGGACTAGCAAGAGAACAGCGGCCAGGAAGCAGGCGGGAGAGTAGGACCCCAGAGTCTACTGGCCATCTTTTTTTCTGCCTATGATATTCCCTTGCCTAACTGGCCCTGAGCAGAAGCCTGGAGTCTTCTCTGGCCACAGTCTGGGACTAGCTAGTTCCTGGCTACAGAGATAGTATAGCCTCTCTGGCCCTTTCCTGAACTGGGGGCCTTCTTGCTAAAAGTAAAGAGGAAGAAGTAGGAGACCCTGCTTGGAGCTGTGTGGGTCTCCTGGGGCTGAGGGGATCTCTTGGGTCTATGGGGTCTCCTGGGGCTATGGGGTTCTCCTGGAGCTGTGGGGGTCTCCAGTGGATGTGGGATCTCCTGAGGCTGCCTGGTCTTCTGGGGCTGTGGAGTCCCCTGGGGCTGCCTGGTCTCCTGGGGCTGTGGAGTCCCCTGGGGCTGCCTGGTCTCCTGGGGCTGTGGAGTCCCCTGGGGCTGCCTGGTCTCCTGGGGCTACCTGGTTGCAGAGTCCTCACTTGGTGTGGAACCAGGAGGGGATGCATGGATACATGGTACACTTGTCCACAGGAAAGTGTCCTCTTTCGGTGTCTACTGGCTTCTAGACTATCTCAGATGGCCGTACACCTCTGGACTCCCACTGAAGCCAGCTCAGTGCACGCCCAGTTTCCACACTAGCAGAGCTTACTAGAGTTGTCAGTAGCAGCACCACAGCAATACCTCCAAGCTGAAGTTTTCACTTTGATTGCTACAAATCCACAGGCCCTAGGGCCCAAAGCTCCTACTGCCATTTGCAAATAGATTTTTATAGCACGCTAGTGCTGGGGGATATTCCAAGGAAAATAGTTCTCTTCATATTAGAACCAGCTGTGACTTTGTCAGCCAGTGACTCACCCTGTTTTTAATTGGGTGGGAGAACCGGCAGAGACAGAGGGGCTCAGTCAGGACGCTGTTTGTTTTGCATGGGGTATCCTAGCCACAGCCTAGCCTACCCATCTACAACTTCTGTTTATTTAACTTGTTCTTTCCTCCTCACAGTTCCAATTATAAAGACAGAACCCACGGACGACTTTGAGCCAGCTCTGACCTGTGGACCAATCAGCCAGGGACTTAGTCCTCTACCGAGGCCTTACTATAGCCAACAGCTCACCATGCCTCCCAACCCTGGCTCCTGCCTCGTGGCTGGCTTTGCCCCCTGCTCACAGAGGAACACCCTGATGACCACACCTCCCAATGCAAGCCCGAAGCTCCATGACCTCTCCTCTACTGCCTACACCAAGAGCCTCACCAGCCCAGGCCACAGTGGTCACCTTGGACTTCAGCCGCCAGCTTCGGAGGTCCCCACCATGCAGGAAGTGCCGAGACCCCTGGCCCTGCAGCCCAACTCGCCTGAGCAGCCCCCACCAGCCCGGCTGCAGCCGCAGGTGAGTCCACATCTGAACAGTAGCTGTTCCCTTGGTTGCCAACAAGTGCTCTGTCCCAACAGCCCCTCTTCTCCACTTCCGTCTGCTGCCCATGAGCCAACCTGCTTACAGCCCTCAGCCCTCCCTCCTGACGTGGGCCACCAGCAGCAACAACTGCAGAAGATTCAAAGAAATGAATCTCCAGCTGCACTGCCAGAGGTGCATGAGAACACTGATCATAGTTTGGCCCCTATTCCTGTAGTGATCAAGCAAGAGCCTGAGGAATTGGACCAGTTATACCTGGATGATGGTAAGTGCCTGCAGTAGAGCAGGTGTGCACACAGCCATTGAGTTTGGGAAGGAAGGGATGACAGGGGTGGAAAACAGTCCCCATGCTGTGCCATGTAGAATAATCTCCAGCCAGCAAGGCGCATGTCTAGTTCTGCTATAGTAATCTTGGCTATCCCTGCCTGAGCAATATTGGTTCAAACTGGAGACCCTCAGATTTGGCAAGAAAAGTGAAGCAAATAACTGCCCAGGTCAGTCTCAGAAAGTCACAATGGAAGAGGTTTGTGACAGAGTGTGACCTTTGTGATTCAAGCACCTAGAAGCTAAGAGTGTCTAAGTCAACACCCGGTTCAAGGCATAAGTACTCTAAGCAGCCATGTAAAAATGTTCAAATGTGATGGCAGTGCCAGGAGCTCAGAGGACGGGTGCAATGCCAGGTGGCTGATTCCACTATGGCTTTGTCAGGATGTGGCATCTCCTTCCGGGACAGTACAGCTCACTCTGGGCAGAGGTACTGACTGAATGCACTGTGTACAGCCATGCCCAGGTTGGCTGTGGTGGGCACAGAATCTCTGAACATGACAAGGTGTGTCTCTGTTGTTCTCCATGTGTGGTGTGTTGTGTGCTCTCTCTCTCTCTCTCTCTCTCTCTCTCTCTCTCTCTCTCTCTCTCTCTCTCTCTCTCTCCTTTGCTGTTCCTGTGGAGTGATGAGAGTCTTCCTGACCACATGACTGCCACAGTGGCCAGACGTGTGACTAATGCACTGCCCACTGGGAGTGGGTTCGGTGGTTTTCCAGCTTGCTCAGATAGTTTGTGGAAGTTGGGACTCCCTTAGAGGCCAGCTGGTCTCTCCAAATGTAGGCCAGATGCAGAGCAGCACACACACCTGGAGCAGGTCCAGCTCCGTGCAGCACCTGGACACAGGCGAGGCCCAGGCCCATGCCAGGCCCTGCTCAGCTCCGCTTCTCTGAGGCTGAGGCCTTGCAGCCGCTTGGCCACTCTTCCCCGCGCTTTTGCCTGGGAGTCCGACGGCCCTTTTGTTTCACAGGGACCTCCGAGAACATTTGAAAGAGGGTGCTATGACCCAGTTTCTGTACCTTCTCCTTGATGCCTGCGGGGTAAGCTGGATTAGGGATGAGAAATATTCCATGCTCCCTGTGGACAGACCAATCCATAATGTCTTATGTTGCAGGGTTATAAAACTTCTTACTGAACATTTCCCTCCAAATTTGTAACTTAAAGCTTTGAGGGAATAGTTCATGCAAATTTTTTTTTTTGCTCAAAAATATATTCAATTCTTGAACCTAGAGCCTATTGTCTTGCTCTGTGGCACATTTGGTAACCATGTTCATCTGCCCCGAATAAGCCCTCATAGGCTTATGGGAGGTTCCTGGTCTCCCTGGGTCTCTTCTCTTTGGAACCACATTGGAAGACTGTTGCTTCCCTTATCGGCCTCCACACAGCTCCACTTACACATAACTCGGGATTAGAATCACAGTGAGGGTGCCTGCCCAGTGCTGCTTCCTTAGCATGAAGAGTCTACCTGTGTTTCTGGTATCTGTCCAGGTGGACACTGTGTCCAGGATGGGCACTTGCATCTGTGTTTAGAGTCCCACCTTCTACTTTGCCTCAGGGAGTGCTGGGGTGGGCCTGTGAGATCATTGTCATTTGTTCAGAGGCAGTGTGACCGGCCAGCCCAGGACTCCCACATCTGGGCAGTGCCCTCTGGCCCAGAGACAGGAAGTCAGCCTTAGCCAGGCTTCCCTCTGACCCAGAGGCCACTGTGACCTACGTCAGACAGGACTTTGTTGTGAGCATGTAAAGAGAGCAGGGTGAGCCTTCAGGGAGGAGGGGACACTATGTCCAGGAAGCAACACAGCAGAACTCGGGACTAGGGCTACCCACACGTGGCGAGGGATGTATTTTGTTGGATTTCACTGTGTCCCCGAGAAAACATTTCAGAGTCTCCTGTGTTGGGGTGCAAAGAAAGGGTGCTGGTTTAGGAAACAGGAACTCTCTAAAGGAAATGAAGGTTGAGAAGAGGAGCCAAGAAGAAGGCATGGGGACCTGTCCTGAATGCTGCATCTTTCCCAGTGGGTATTAGTTTTAATTCCCTGGGGGAACGAACAAAGAGAGAACAGAAACCACCACAGAATCTAATTCAGAAAGTTAGAGTCTATTTCCCCAAACCCTGTTACTTTTGGGGGGGAGATCGAGACAGGGTTTCTCTGTGGCTTTGGAGGCTGTCCTGGAACTAGTTCTTGTAGACCAGGCTGGTCTCGAACTCAGAGATCCTCCTGCCTCTGCCTTCTGAGTGCTGGGATTAAAGGTGTGTGCCACCACCGCCTGGCCCCAAACCCCCTTACTTAAAGGCAGTCAGTCACCAATTTGCCCAACAGGGAGAGGTACATTGGGGAAGAAACACTTTATTTGAAAGTCAGAAGGCTTAGGGTGGGCGCGGGACTAGAAATCATCTCCCAGTTGTTAGTCTGGACCTCTGGGACTTCTGAGAAGGTCAGGGTAGAACAGGCTTCAGGCTCCTGCTTTCTTCTGGAATCTCCTTCAGCTAGCAGGAAGCACTCAGCTCTCCCCAGAGCACTGTTTGGTCTCTGAGTACAGAGTCACTAATGAAAGGAACACCGGGACAAACTGGTGACCTGGAGGTCCCCAAGCTACAAAGCTAGGAGGGTTGACTGATTATCAGCAGGCCCTTCAGCACTTAGGGGACTCTTTTAATTATGTCTGTGGGCTTCAGGGGTTGGTTCATAGGACACCACGCTGGGCCCATCCCTCCCACCCTCCCACCGCATACCCACTCCAGCCTGAAGGGAAGGAGGTAAGGGAGAGGGGGTCTTGTTTACACACTGGCTCTCACATGGGTGTTTTTGTTTTTTGTTTTTTGTTTTGTTTTGGGTATTTTGATTTTGTTTTCTGAAAACAGAGAGAGAAAAGGCAGTACTAAAACACCATCCCCAGTCTTTGAGAGCCCGCAGCACTCCACACACACACAAATTCTCAGTGCTGGCATCATGAGCACAACAGGTAGTTAGTACCTGTTTGAACAGTAGATGGCATGTCCCACATTGGGACACATATCAGAATTTTCAGGGCAGCACACTTCCCAAAGGTCTCCGTATCTCAAGGAGTAATTTAAATTATGGATAGAAAACCAGCCCCAACTTTCCCAGTAGTCTTACTTCTACTCTGAAGTTTTGCTGAAATGTGTGTGACCCATTCATAAACCTCAGTGGTAATTTCTTTTTCCCAACAATTTGCATAAGACTTAGGCTTTTAATTTAAACTTTTCATGGTTAGATTTTGGAGGTGTTGGCACTGTGGCTACAGACCTTTAAAAGGTCCCACAAAGTGTGCACGTTTAATTGCGTCTATAATGTTTGCCTGTCATGGGACTGAACTGTGTGACGACGTACCTGTGGTGAGGAGCCCTCTCCATCTAGTGTGTGAGCATCTGTCTCCCTTGCACACAAAGCTCCCACTTCAAGTCCATCTGGAAACTCCTAAAGTATCATGTGGCATATAGGGTTCGTCCTCACATCTGTGCAAATGGGACCCTGCCACAGAACTGTTTTGGTGCCACGCAGCCAGCCTGCTTCCAGCTCTGTGGCTGAAGCAGCCTAGAGGCATTAGTCTCTCAGTCTGTTGCTGTGCTACCCGCCACCACACACACACTTATGGTGACCTCCTCTACCACAATCAAGCCTTTCAGCTCCATCAGTGGCTGCTGGGTGTCCAGAAGTCTAGATGTCATTAAAACAACAAGCAGGTAGACCAGACGGCCCAGCCATGTCTGTCGGCTGGCTGCATTTCTTCACCCTCCCCTTCTTTCCTGAGCTTAAGCTGCTCTGGAAGAGAACAAAAAGCTTTCCTCATGGAAAGTTTGACGAATCTGGCAGCATGCCCAGGCCCAAGCCTTCCCCATTGCTAGCAATGATGGCAAGAGCCTGTATACAGCGATCAAACACACCAAGTCATGAATATTGCGGACACAGGCCACCCCATGACAGATAGGAGAAAGAATTCAGCCATGCATACGTCTCATCAAGTCAGTACTGCATGCCCTGGGGTGCCTGCCCATGAGTTTGGAGGCACAGAAATTATACCACATGCCACCAGAGTTGGAGAATGCTGTAGGCAGTGTAGACCAGCAGGCTGCATAAGTAGCTCCCAAGGGAGGGATCTCCCAACATTCATGAGTTAACCAGGCTCAGGCCTGTAGCTGCCGCATGGTGGAGTTTCCAACTGTTCACTGCAGGGTTAGCAAACCACAGAAGGCGGTTTTCCAAGCCTTTGTGCACCACACAGGGCATCGGGCAAGCAGACATTGGCTTAAATATTTCAGTTCATATCTAGATGAACTCCTGTAGAGCTGCACTGAGGGTCAGGCAATCACTACCAGGAAACTTGCTGGGAAAGAGCAGAGGTTAGCATGTGCTCTGAGACAGAGAGGCAGGCCTCAGACACAGGCCTTCTGCCATCTGGGAGCTCTCTGCCCTTTTCATGCAGGCAGACACAGCAGGTGGTGAGGACTCTAGGCTGTCTGCTGAGTCAGGCTTTCTAAACGGGGCGTGTTTGGCCACCATGGACCTGTCCTGTTGCTGCTGCAGGCTGGCAGCCTCTAACCTGCAATGTCGTGATGCGCGTCCCTGTGCTTGCTATAAGACAGAAGGGCTGGAGGAGGGATGTTCCAGTGCCCGGGTCCTGCTTGAGGGGCTGGAGTGGAGGGCCTTCTGGACCAGTTACATAGCTTAGATGGTATGTGCTTGTATAGAGTACTTGGGGTCACCCTGTATTTTAACTGTGGTATCATCCTATAGTCCCATATATTCTACTTAACCTGGAGGGGAATTTGAATGTATTGCTATCAGCCATTATTAACGTCTACCAAGTTTGTTTTCTTCCTTAAATGAAGAGTTTGTGATGATGTCAGTAAGACAATAGGGTAGAACCGAAAAAGCTAAAGGTGAGAGCTGCAAAGGCTCCATAGGCCAAGAGATTATGCTCGGTAGTGCCAAAGAGCTTTGAGGTGGCTGTGTGGGCGTATTTGCGGCACTTCTATTTCTCATAGGCAAGCTCTGAACAGCAGCAACGCGTTCGTGCATGTTCTGTGATTGTAATGGCAGTGTTTCTTGTGTGGAAACACTGCTCTCCGCCTCTAGACAGGCTGAGGTCCTTCCAGAGCACTCCCAAGGGTGTTTCTCCACATCTGTCAGTTTATATAGCACTGCTCTGCAATCCACGCAGTGTCTTTTTCAGGCGTTCTGTTCACTCTGCAGATCTGTGAGGCAGGGAACAATGGGCCCTTGTGCTGGCTCCAGAGCACAAAACCGTCAAGCATAGATGGTATTTAGAAGTACGTCCACCACATTCCACAAGTCCAGAGGCCGGTAGCCATCAGGAGTGTGATGCCCTCTGCGATCTCTGCCATCATTGTTACTGAAAACTGGCAGCACCCCTTACTCAGCTGGCTCTAAGCATCCCTGCTCCTGGAGCCGCAGCACTTGTTTGAAGAATCTTTTAGAGTGTGTTCTTGCTTCTGGAATCCAGGGAGTCGAGGAGACCGCCCCCCAGGGTATCCAGGAGAACTGAACATTTATTTACCAGGTAAAGAAAAACACCAGTGGCTGGAATTGTAGTGCTGCTAAAACATCTCTCTCAGTCCAGTTTGACATGTGATGCTGACACACAAGAATTCCAGTGATAGCAATGAACAAGTTCTGTAGAGAGGCTGGCCTAACTTCTCACACCTGTGTGCAGGAGAAGATGCCTTTTTTTTTTTTTTTTACCTCTCTGGACACAAAAAACAGCTGAAGCTTCTAGAATGTCATTTGACAGTCGTGAATAGCAAATCTGGAACTCCAGCATACTGTCTTCCTAAGGCTCAGCTTCACCATGGAATATCCCCACTATATCTCTGGCATGAGCTAGCCACAGGTGCCATGCATGGGGAGCCAGCTGTGCACTGCTTTCTTCGTGACAGAATTTCTTCTGGTTCTCTGAGGCACTCTGCTAGCCTGGCAAGGGTGGGAGATGGAATGGAGGTAGACGCTCTGAAACAAGGGCAGAGGATCTCAGTATGTCCAGGATCCCCAAGAAACTAAAATGCTTGCAAGTCTACCAACTCTCCACGTTTGGAATCTAGAAATTAAAGGGGAAGGTGGCAAGTTGAAAAGCACCCCCATCCTTTTCCCATAGAGCAAAGCCAGGAGGAACTGACAACTTGCCACGGCGAGAGAGTCCTCCCCAAAAACCCAATGTGCTGTCTGAGCTCAGGTTGGTCCCTAAGCCCACTGGACAAGTCCCAATCTAAGGTATGTTGGAAAACAACTGCCACTGGCTATAGCCATGGTGACACTGATGCTGAAGCTACTCAACACTGTGATGTCAGAGGGCAAGCAAGAGTCTTGACAAAGCAGCCAGCCCAGGGTCAGAAGAAACCATCCTCAGGAGCCTGGATAGCTGTAATGTGCAGCTGGATGTGTGTGCTTAGGGAAAGCACCCAGGTCCTCCCCTCTGCTGCCTCAAGACCACACAAGTAGAAGAGAGGTCATGCTGGCCAGCATCCTGAAGTTAAAGGTGTGGCTGAGCATGGAGCATTTGCTAACGAAAGCTGGAAGATGTAATGGATCAAAACTTAGAAAAAGCCCCTTGATTGACTGACTATCCACAGACCAGAGGTTCTTCAGACCTAAGTCTGAGCCCCAGGAAAGAGGCCTATCAAGCAAATAAGAATTTCTAGAAAGGGAACTGAAAACTTACCATCAACTCCCTGCAGGAAATACAGAATCTAAAGAATTAGTCTTGGACAGTCAGCAGCCAAATAAACAAGAGGCAAATGCCCCACAGCAACAATTCCCCAAGGATGAAGTCCTCAACCCAGAGTTGCTGTTACATCTTGCCTATAGTGCCATCTATAGAGGGAAAAAATAGGAGATATGTAAATTAACAGAAAATATGTCTCATATACAAAACGACACCAATGAAAAATGTCCCTGTGAGGTCTCAAATACCAATTTAAATATATTCAAAGGACTGAAGGAAACAATACTTAAAGAATTACATTGAAGTGTGATAACCACGTCTCACCAAACAGAGAATATCAACAATGACACAGACTAAACTTTAAAAAGACCCAAGTAGAAATTTTTGGGTTTGAAAAGGCCAACACTTGAGCATTTCCTCAAAGTGCTGAACAAACAGATTTCAGGTGGAAGAGAAGAGTCAACAAAGGTAGGGAAAGATCAAGCCATTGTCCAGTCTGGGGAACTGAAAGAAAAAGAGAGTGAATAAGACTGAGCAGAGCCCATGACTCAGCAAGCACAGTGCCTGCTGTCAAACTTGCTGACCCAGGTTCCAGGGACCATGGTGGAAGGATGGAACCAACTATTGCAAGTTGTCCTCTGACCTCCACACACACACACCGTGGCACGTGAACATCCCTCAACCTCTGCATGCACAAAATAAATGAATAAATGTAAAAATTATGTTTAAAAAGTAAGCAGAGCCGGGTGTTGGTGGCGCACGCCTTTAATCCCAGCACTCGGGAGGCAGAGGCAGGCAGATCTCTGTGAGTTCGAGGCCAGCCTGGTCTCCAGAGCGAGTGCCAGGATAGGCTCCAAAGCTACACAGAGAAACCCTGTCTCGAAAAACAAAAAAAAAAAAACAAAAAAACAAACAAACAAACAAAAAAAGCAAGCAGAGCCTTAGAGACTTGGGGGCAGCACAGGTATGCAGACAAAAGCATATTGGGAGGGACATAGACACTGCAGTGGTAGTGTGGGAAAGTATTTGAGGACATAGTGAATGGAAATGGCACACACTTGGTGCAAACCATTCTACACATCTGTAGAGGGTTATGAACTGGAAGTGAAATCAATTAAAAGAGAGTCCCACTTAGATACATTGTGACCAAACTGTCCAAAGTCAAAGGAAGCAATCCTGAAAACTACAGGACTAAACAGACTGTGTAGGAGATAGACCCTGAGTGTCTTAAATTCTAAGATACAAGGGGACTGTACATTCAAACCCCTGAGAGAAACTGCAAACCAGGAAGCCTTCTGACAAAACTAGCCTTCCAAAATGAAGGATAAATAAGGTCTTTTTTTTTTTCAAATAAACAAAGATACACAGAGTGTGTTGCTGTAACTCCCTGCAGAAATGCTAAAAGCAGATTCATGCAAAGAGGTAAAAAGTACTTGTGTGTCAGGCAGGATTCTCTAGAGGAACAGAACAAATTGGATGGGGTGTGTGTGTGTGTGTGTGTGTGTGTGTGTGTGTGTGTGTGTGTGTGTTTATTAAGTCAGCTTTGCTATAGTAACAACAGCAGACTCATGCCTGAAAGCTAAGAACACAGTAGTTACCTGGTCCTTGAGGCTGGATGATTTAGTATCAGAGTAGTCACAGTGTCTGTCTCTCACTGGGGGAGCAGGGGCCAACAACTACTAGTTGTTCAGTCACAAGACTGGTTGCTTCAGCAGTCCAAAACCTGCCTCTAGAAGCTTGGAAGGTTTCTGGAGCCACTGGTCCCTAGAGCACTGAGAGATCCTGTAAAGCTGACATCAGCAACAGCAGGGCAAGATAATGCAAAGGAGGCAAAAGGGGAGGTCGAGTGAACAAAAGGAAAAATTGTCTTCCTTCTGCCAGTATCTTTCTATCTGGGCTGCTAGCAGAAGTTACCCCCTCAATAGAGGCGGGGCTTTCCACATCAATCAAAGGAACCAGGACACTCTGGGGGGGGGGGGCGGCTTCCTACTCAGCTGACTCTAATTTGTGGCAACTTGACATTAGAGCCGACCATAATACCTGGAAAAAGGTTATATAAAATAGGTGGTGTTAACATGTTTTAATTTCTTTCTTTTGTCTTAAAACTGTATAAAACAGTGATTATAAAACTGTAGACCTAGCAATCTTAAAAATGCATCATTTATTTGACAGTACTGCACAAAGGAATGGGTAGGGAAGAGTCTTACCATATCATACATCATTAAGAACTAAGTTAGAATAGTCTGGATAATTTTAAACAAAATCCCACTTACAGTATTGTTAAGAGGATTAAGATACTTATGAATAAGTTGAATAAAGCAGTAAGTGACACATAGTCACTCACTGCTGAGGGGATTTCAGCTCTGAATAGACAGAGGTGGCAAGTGGCAATGTGGCAGCCTTCTCCAAGCTGATATGTAGAATCTACACGACCCCTACCAGACCATAGCAGGGTTGCCCCTAGAAACTGATAAAGTCTGAAAATAGAGAATTTTCAAGCATCAGAACAGCCCAGACAATTCTGAAACCAGAGAATAAAGTTATAGACCTCACACTTTAGGTTCCAAAACTTGCTACAAAGTACAGAGGTTGGAAAGATGGCTCAGTGAGTAGCAGTGCTCATTGTGCAAGCATCAAAACCTGAGTTCAAATCCCCCACACCCACATAAAGGGCCAGACAAGGTCACACATGCGTCTGTGACCCTAGCATGAGGAGTAAAGTGTGGGGCTTGTTGGCCATCAGCCTGCCTCCAGGTTCAGTGAGAGAATAAGTCAGAGTGACAAAGTAGGATACCTCCTCTGGCCTCCATACATGTGCAGACACACACACACACACACACACACACACACACACACACACACACTCTCTCTCGCACGCACGCACACACGCACACACACACACCTCAGTTGATTGTAGACTTAAAACTTTCTAGGAATGTGAGGAAACCCAACTGTCATTGGGTTAAGCAAAGGTTTCTTAATATGACATTAAAAACAGACCATAAAATAAAAACCTGACAAATTGAACTTCATCGAAATTCAACATTGTTGTGTTACTGAGATACTGAGAAAGAGAAAAGATGAACAGTGGCTGCCCAGTACCGCACAGCTATCTGAGCAAACACTACCAGGACTCTATGAAGAATGCTTACAGTGCATCCCAGACTGCCAGAGACTGGAAAGCCAGTCTCTAGAGATGTGTAGTCATGTGCGGTAAGATGATACTTTTGTCAGTATTGGGCCACGTATGAGAAAAAAAGGTTCACAAGATTATGTCACTTGCAGACATGACACCATGGCCCCTGTAGTCTGCATAGGTGCATTCCACAATGTCCTCACAATGATGACACTACCTAAGGACACATTTTCCAGATTTTCTCCCCATGCCATTGAGTAACACAAATCATTCATTAGCCATTAGGGAATGCAAGCTGAAAAATCACAGCAAGATTTCATTAGTGTGGCTGAAACAGCAAATTTTGTAAAAAGATATTGGGGAAGTGGAGTCCTGACTTATTCCTGGCAGGTGTAAGTAGAGACTTTGACAGTTTCTCAAAAGCTAGAGTAAGTTTACCATATAACCCATCTGCTTACTCTTAAATGGCGCCAGGCTCCCCTTGAAACACCTGCAACATCCAGCAATTGGTGAATCATCAGAAGTGTGGTCCTCCCATAGATTCAAGAAACAGACACTGGGTCATGTTGGGCTCAGACGGACTTGGAAGCCTGGAACTCAGTAAAGAATGATAGGTAAGCAGGCCAGTCCTTTAGGTCCATTTGTATCAACTGTCTTTGGAAGGAGGGACAGAGATCCACTGTAAGGGAGGACAAGGGAGCTCCCGGATGTTCTGGATCACTCATTAGGATCACATAACTCTAAGGTGGATGTGGTGGCTCATGCCTATGATCTAGAAGTCTAAGGCAAGGGATCACTGTGAGTTCAGGGCCAGCCTTCCCTACACAGTAAGACCCTGTCTAAAAAAAAAAAAGGAAAAAATAAATAAAAATAAACTTGTCAATTTGCTAAACTATCATTGGATGGTACCTCTGAAGCAAGAGCATTACACTGTATGTGAGATACACTTTCATGGACAGAATGGGGCCAAGGTTGCAGAGCAGAGCCTTCTGACTGCAAAAGTGAACTCTGTGTGTCTCTGGAGAGCATCACTGTGGCCTTGAATATGTGGCATATAACACTTTCCTCATGGTCCTGCTAAGAGTTGAACTGCACTGTCTCATCATCTGGGTCTTTCTCTGACTGCCTTCCTAGCCTGTTCTCTGTGCAGGTCCCACGCAAAGAGATGGGAACGGGTGGGTAGAGAAGAGTGACGGCCTGATGTGTTCATCTCTCTTCCTTGATGAGAGTTCAAACTCAAGTGCTGTTTTGTGAGTTCTGTCAGCCCTTTAAAATCCTCAAGGCAGAGGAATAATGGCAAATAAATGGCGTTCGTGCAGCCACTATGCACTATTGTTCTTCAAGGAGTGTTAGAAGAAATATCCTCATAGAGTGTGAACCAACTTTGATGGCAGACATTCTCTTAGGAAATACACCTGTGGGTCCTCATCACTGAGTGTTGCGATGACTTCAGGATCACTTTGGGCTTCTCAGTCTAGGTCTCTTGGCGTGGGGCTAGCTGAGCTTTCTGACATAACTGGTGTCTCTGATGTCACTTTGGTCAGCTGCCTGGAATTTTGAAAAGTCCTTTACTGTTTTCAGTTTTAGTTTTGAAAATGGGTTCTTCCTTCCTTGTAGATTATGGAGTAGCCACCGACACTTAGGGGTGTCTGCCTCACCAGCCCCCAGGGCTAACAAGTCTGACACACAGGACAATAAGCCAGGCATCCAGGCCCACAGAGGTTATCTATCCACCAAGAGGCTTTGTTCCTAAGCCACAGACAGTACAGGGGGCTGTCCCAGTCACTCCCTGGGAGGGGTAGTCTTATCAGCCCTGTTCCCACACTATGAGGTCTCCTCCAATGCAGCCTGTCCCTATCAGGTCTTCCAGCTGCTGCTTCAGATATGGCAGGAGGTTGAAGTCTGGAAAACACAGAGGACCAAGCTCCGGCTCCTCCCACAGCCGGCTGATTCAGGAAAGTGGGAATAGGTTCCAGCCTGGTGGGTCACTCGAAAGTTGTGTGGGTCATCAGTGCTATGCTTCAAAGAGCCAAGGCTACATTCATACTCGAAGTCTTGGGTAGGATGGATCGCTGTACCTGCCTTCCCAGGCGAGAACTTCTGCTTTTAAACCATTGGCTTGTTAACAACCGCTCCCCTCTTCCCTATTTCTGTCTATAAAGGGGACGGGTCTATAGTTCAGTCTCACATGTCTTGAAAAATGACTTTACCAGGCTGGAAGTTCACCCAGAAGGACTGGAAAATCCATGGCAGAGGCTCAGTAGCAGGATCACTGTAGCTGGGAGGAGCCCTCACCCAGACACAGAGGCTTCTTGATGAGTCTGAATTGGCACAGTATTTACCGGGCTGTGCCTTCAGAAGAATGGAGGTTGGGGAAAGAAGGGTGTGTCCGTGTGTCCGTGTGTCCGTGTGTGTGTGTGTGTGTGTGTGTGTGTGTGTGTGTGTGTACATGTATGTGTGTGTGTGTGTGTGTGTGTGTGTGTGTGTGTGTGTGTGTGTGTGTGTGTGTGCGTGTGTTGTGGGCATGGACTTGGGGAACTCTGTTTCATGTTGGTTCTGCATGCTGTTTGCTGCTGTTGGCTAAGCTCCCGGCTTTCACGGCATCAAGCTTAGAATCGCTTGCATGTGCCCTTTCCTTTTTTCCACAGTAGCTATTGCCAGCAAGCTGAAAACTACCGTATATCACTCCAGTTTAAGAACCTAAACTTTAAAACAAATTAAACTCTTGTTGACATTGTAATAAAAATCAGTACGAAGCTGAATGGCTCAGTAAAAGTGAACTTCAATTATTTTTGTGGATTTCAGATTGTTTCCTGGGTTTCCTAGACTCCAGCGCCGGGAAGTTATTTCCTCTTGGCAGATGGCTGGGGAGAAAAAAAGGTGGAGGAATGGCTGGGGTGAGGTGGCAGGCACTAGTGAGGTCTGGGGAGGAAGCCAGTCTCAGGCACCTGGATATTTGCTCTGGCCTGATCCACAGAGTCGAGAATCAGGGGTGTGGGGTGGGGTGGAGTGAAGACTAGGAAGGAGTGGTGATATGCAAGTCTTTAGTGTTTTAATAAAGAAAGGAGATCAAACGTTTGTCAAATCCTGTGTGCTACTAAGTCGTCATGCTGGATTAAAGAAAGCTAAAGACAGTCAGCCTGCCCTTCTCCTCCTAAACCCTGGTGAATGGGTGTGATAGCCTCTCATTTCTCTGTGTGTGTCTCTCTGTCTCTTTCTCCCTCTCCCTCTCTCTCTCTCTCTCTCTCTCTCTCTCTCTCTCTCTCTCCTGTGTGTGTGTGTGTGTGTGTGTGTGCACGTCTGTCTGTCTCTCTGTGTGTCTCTGTCTCCCTCTCTGTGTGTCTCTGTGTATGTGTCTATCCCTCTGTTTCTCTCTGTGTGTCTCTCTTTGTCTGTCTCTGCCTCTCTCTGTGTGTCTCTAACCCTTTCTCCCTGTCTCAACTTTTCTTTTTCTCTCTTCCTTTCTCCTCCCTCTGTCTTTCCTTGTCTCTTACTCTATCTGCCTTCTCTATATCTCTTATTGCCTCTTTATCACTGACTCTTTTGTCTTTATTTTTGTTGTCTCTGAATCTCACCTTTTTTTCCTGTCTCATTTCCTATTTTTGTCTCTGTCTTTCTTCATCTCTAACTTACACGATTTCTTCCATCAGCATATTAACTATGATGTTCAATTCAGTTTTTTAAAAGAAGAAGCATCTTTATCTGGCAGAATGGGAATAACTTTCCCCAGGATTGAGGACCAGTTTCCATCCTTCACACTGTTCCCTGCTGTGGCCATGCAGAGTTAAAGTGCTGCACCACAGCCTGTGGATGGAGGCTAGGCGATTTGTTCATTTAAAGAGCATCTCTTGGGAGGTGTGCATGGGTGGGCAGTTCTTACCTGAGTTCCAAGACAGGGTGCTGGCCTCCCCATGAGACCCTTGTGGTCCTTTCCCCAGCAAGCCACTTCCTGTCCCCTCCTTCTGCTTCCTGTTTCTCTGCTTTCAAGGCCAAGCTGGAAATGGGGTTCATGACCTTCAGTTCATAATGTGCCAGCGTCCCTGAAGTGTGGACACAGCTCAACTCACAGCTGGTGTTCTGGGCCCAGGTTGCCACGTCTCCCAAATCTAGGAGTTGAGCAAGCTGAGACACGGCCATTCAGACAAGGAGCTAGCCCTGGGTCACAGGTGGGCTTGCAGGCCAGCGAGTGCCCTGTGTACCCATCTGGAAGCTAGGAGAAGGCTCTGGACATGGCTCGTGCTTTGCTCCCTGTGGGATCTGTGCAGACATGGGTTTCTCTTTAAGCAGCCTGATGACCGGAACTTGATTCACTCAGAGATCTCTGACAGAGCATCTAATTGCACACTGTATGTGAGCAAACCTTGACTTGGTGTCTGCTATTTGTAAAGAAGGGGGAATGGAGACTGAGTAGGGATGCCCTGAGCTCAGAAATGTGTCCCACAGGCCCTGACTCCTCTCCTGGAGTCTGTCCCCTTACCTGAGGAGCTTCCTACTTCCTCTGACTCCTTTACCTTGGGCTCCATCTCCTCATTTGGAGGTTCCTATCTCCCTAGTCTCCTCATTGAGACCCCTATCTCCCTTGTCTCCACACCAGGGTCTCTGCCTCCCCTGTATCTTCACCCTGAGTCCCTGTCTTCTCATTGGGATCTCAGTCAGGGAAGCCAGGCACACAGTATGTGACCGGTTGAAACTCCTATGCTTCCGAGGTTCAGGTGAAGCATTCTCAAAGCCTCTCAGAATGCATCCAGGCCTTAGACTGAGTCCTGCTATCCCAGGAACTAAACATTTTCTGTCTGCATGTTGATCTTCATTCTGAAGATGTGTTTAATGTTCCTCAGATATCAAATTCCAGGGAGTAGAGAAGGAATTTATGATATAATTACAGAACACTGTCAGTAACCCTTCAGCAGAAATTCCACAAATGCAGACAGTATACAGATCACAGAGTGGCAATTGCTTGCAACAGCGTAATGTTGAGATAGACTGTAAAGCTTTCCTCCAACTCTGGTTTCAAGCCTCAAAGAAGAAAGCAATTAGAATGATCTGCTGCTACCTGGGCTTCATCCCTGCAGTGTTGCCCACCTGTATTGCACCACATGTAGAGTGTCCCATGAACAGGTGCAGTTATTACATGTCAGTTATGAAACCAAAATCAAGTCCTGGGAGCTAGATCAATCATTCAAGTGCTCACCGAGAGGATCTGAGTTCATTCCCCGGAGCCCACCGAACAGAGGCTCACAGAGATCCTTGGAACTCCAGCACTAGAGAGGCAAACAGACAGACCCATGCCTGGAACTCACTAGCCAGCCAACCTATTTTTCTTGGCAAATTTCTGGCCAATAAGAGACCCTGTCTTAAACTAAGCTGATGGCATTTAGGAATGGCAAATGGGCTTGTCCTCTGGCCTCCACATGTATGTGCACACACAATGTTCCCAAGCCTCTTTGTAATCACCATTGTAGGTCTATGAAACTATTGGATCTCCGACCCCTCAGCAAGCTAGTTAGATGTGGTGAGAACATTTTAAACAAGGAGTCATTCAACACCCAAAATCTGAAGAATGGATGACAGGAAGGACAGTGCTCGCTGACCCCATGAGTCAGGGTTAGATTCAGGCTTCTGCTTTGGACATGGAGGATCTGAGATTGCAACAGAACAGGCATGCTAGATGAGTGGGTGGGCTTCCCACCCTGCTCCCCACCCTGCTCTCCACCCTGCTCTCCACCCTGCTCTCTCTGATGGCATGGGAGTGGGGATTGTGATGAAGATGGATCTCTGAGGACCAACCCTCTCCTGACCAGGCTGCTAAGGTGTTAGATTCTCCCAACTGGGTCCCTGAAAACTGTGCTCCAGACAGGAGCTGAAGGTAGCCCTTAAGACCCATGGTCTTTAGGAGCCAGGGTCCTGCAGTGAGGTCTGGTGTTGGGTCTCACGCTAGTGGCGTGCGTTAGCACACAAAGTCAATTAGAGCAGGTGCACACCAGTCCTGTTGATTTGATTTAGGTCTGAGGAAAGCTCCAGTAATGTGCAATTACAAAGAACTTAATGGCCCTTTATACCGAATGCAACTTCCATGGCACCTAATATACTTTGATGAATTGCTCATTATGTGTAGTGTTGGAATAGCCTCCATAAAGATTAATAATTGGATAATCAATACAAAAATTCAATCTTGGGATTTTTTTTTCATTCCAGGGTCAATATGTGCTCAAGATCACAGGGTCTCATTTGCCTGCATGTTTCTCTTCCTCCCCTCTCCTTGATTTCCATGTTAACAATCTCCATTTCCTGTACAGATCCCAGAACAGCGAAGCAGGGTCTGTGACTGATCTCTTTGTCAGCAGTTGATGGCAGGATAGATCTGCCTTCAAAGTGGCTTTAGTCAAGTGGGAGAGGGCACACAAGATCCCTGAGGTGTCCTATGACAGGAACTGTGAGAATACAGGGGATAGGTTAAGTATCCTTTTGTCAGATAGGTAGATTGTGCATGTGGTTGTCCTGGGTAGAAGATTACAAGTGGAGTCCACAGGGAGAGAAGCATCTTGTGTTCAGGAGGTAGAGGGCAGCTTGCAGAGTTGGCCAGGGCTGTAGGAGCTCAGAGTTCTATTCTGGCATGCCTGGCATGCCCAGGAGAGAACAGCCTTGGTAGGTGTTGATGTAGGAGAGATCCTCTGACAAAGTACTGTGTGCTAACTGATCTCAGGGAGAAGAGCTGGCTTGGTGAACCCCTGGAGCCTGCAAGAGGGTCAGGGTGAAGGAGGAAGGCAGACTATGAAAGTCATAGCCAGGGAAGAGGAGCTATCCTTCACTATACCCAGTGAGAGAGAGAAAAACAGGGAGGCTGGAGCTGGCAGGTCTCCTGGTATGGCAAGTCCTCTCAGGAAGGAACTTGAGAATCTAGACACTGATCAGCCACAGCTGAGCCTTAAGAGGATGTAGTCTTCAGTGAAGGAGAGAGCAAAGGCTGACGCCAGCAAGGATGAGTGGGAAGACAAGAAGGCAAAGCCCGGGTACCAACACAGCCATCTGAACTTGGCTGAGATTGAACCAAGGCCCTGGGAGGCAAAATGTATGACAAAATGAACAGACTCGTAAGCTGGAGACAGTGGCACACAACTTTAATCCCACCACTTGGGAGGCAGAGGCAGATGGGTCTCTGTGAGTTTGAGGCCAGCCTGGTCTACTTAGCTAGTACCAGTCTACCCAGTGCTGCAAAGTAACAATAATGAGACTGCTCCAGTTACTTTCTGAAAACAAAAAGACGGTTTAGTGGTGGATGCCTGTAGCCTTGGCACTAAGGAGGCTCAAGAAAGAGGGTGACACTCTCCATTTCTGTAAAAGTGGAATTAGATGGCCACCAAATCCAACTAAATGACAGCTTCCTATGAACTTGGGGCCCTTACTATGGACTCACTGGGATGAACCACCCATCCTGTGCCTCTTGGCTGCATGGTTTTACAGGGTCTTTGCCTAAGTCATGGTAGTACTCAAAAACAGTCCTGTAAAAGCCATACTGCTTACCAAAGATGAGATCTACATGAGTGTCATTTAAGTTCCCCCTTTCAGTATCTGAGAAAGACCCAGGCAAGCCATGTCGACTCCCTCAGCCTCAGAGCAATTAGGCCCAGCTGCTGCCCCGAGGTGACCCATGCTCAGTAGGTGAGCTCAAGTGGCTGCTACCTAAGGTGGTACCGGGGTTTGGGACTACTACAGTCTGTGTGTGCCCGGCTTAAAGCTGTGGGACAGGAGGGTAGCAGCTCTCTGCTCAGCGTGGCCTCTGTAGTAGGATTCAGACCCCGAGGAAGCATGCGGCCTCTTCAGTCCTCTCTGTATTTCCACTCATGGCATCCCACATCCCGAAGAACCATTAGGGATCCTAAAACCTCAGCCAAAATATCACTTTTAGCACTATAATTCCAATTTTTAAGGAACAAATTCATGGGGCCAGAAAGATGGCTCAGTGGTTAAGAGCACTAGCTGCGCCTCTAGATACCCATCGCCTACATGGCTGCTCACAACTGTATGTGACTCCAGTCCCAGGGGATCTGATACCGTCTTCTGGCTTCTGTAGGCAATGCATGCACATGGTACAGACACATACACGCAGGCAAAACACATAAAATTAAAATAAAGAAAAATTAAAACAAATTCATAAATGCTTCCTGGAATTTGGGCAGTATTTGGAATGTTCTGAAGATGAGGAAAATGTGTTTTCTGGGGGTGTACATTTGGTCTCCCATGGAGCATCAGAGGAGAAATGTGTTTAGGACATCCTACTGAAACGTAAGAACAGACACAGCCTCAGGCTCTCCTGGTCTCCTCTGTGGACATTGCTGTGACATGTATCAGCCAGAACCCGTGAGTGTTATGATTCTCCCCATGTTCATAGGATGTATGGAAGGAACACAAAGTTCTAGTCCCCCAGCCCCGGGCTACATTCACTCTGACCAACTGGGCTGAAGGAGGACTAGGGGACCTGTGGCTTATGAAGCCTAAGGATGTTAAGGTGGTACCATGTCCTAAGGTTGTGACCGTGGTGCCCATGTGGCCTTCACTGCATGTGGGATGGGTCAGTGACATCAAGAGATAGATGGAGTGCTGCTTTAGGGCCTGGCCAATCTCTAAGTCTTCCTTCCTGGATTTCGTGTGCGTGCGTGCGTGTGTGTGTGTGTGTGTGTGTGTGTGTGTGTGTGTTTTGTCAGAAGTCAGCCCTAGGCATCATTTCTCATCAGCTAGCACCTTGTTTTTGAGACAGAGTCTCTCTTTGGCCTAGGACTTTCTAAGTAGGCGAAGCTGGCTGGCCAGTGAACCCCAGGCATCCTGTCTCTGACTCTGCCTCCTCAGCTCTGGGGTTGCGAGCACATACCCAGCACATGGCTTTTTATGTGGGTTCTGGGGAATTGAACTCAAGTCCTCATGCTTGCATGACAAGCACACGGTTGACATCTTCCTAGCACTCCTTTAGGGCCTTCTTGAAGAGGTGCTGATCTTCAAATGTGAGTGTCCCAACAGGCACATGACAACTAAGGCAGCTTCCCTCACTCTCATGCCCACTCCGTCTGCCCTGCCAAATGCCAAGGCTGCTGGGATGTTCAAACATCAAATCCTGACCTCTTTCTCTCTGAACCTTTTTATAAGTGGCTGTTTCATTGCACAAAATGCAATGGTTGCACCTGACAGACTTACTGAATACCTGTTAGGTGGTGTGAGGCTCTAGTCAAGGCCAAATGAAGCAAGCCGCACCTCCCACAAGTCTACGTGGGGAGCAGGCAGCTCTGCACTGTCTCTCTTGCTGAGTGAGCAGCACCTGGTGCCCCACACCTCTTGCTGCTGGGAATGCGCAGCTGGAGTCTCCCCAGGCTCCAGGTGGAAACCAGGCTACGGGGCGTGTGTGGCTTCTGCATCTCCATGTGGTCGCTTGCCTTTCTCACGTGTCACATGTCCAACAGCAGCATGTGAATTCCACTGTTTCTTCCTTTGTGTTTGGAAGGAGGGAAGGCCTGTTTTTGCCTTTGCACCCAGGCCCCTGGTCCCATGCTGAACAGGCCAGAACAATGTGAGAACGGCAAAGTGGAAACTCATATTGGGCTACCCTCCTTCAGGTCCACTGGTTTCTATTTTCACTTAAGCTTTCTGTTTTCTTTTTTCAATTCTGTTAATTCTGTTGAATGGTAATTTCATAATTTGGGAAGATATATTTTGTGTTTTCTAACAACACAAGGAAAGCCCTGGAGAAAAAAGAAATAGTTGTGGATGCTTTAATGGTGCCGGTGAGTGATTGCTGAGGGAGTTTGGCACAGATAAAGTAGCAAAGCAGATGATATGGAAACATTCTCCGGCCTGCATCAACGGGATGGCCAGGCCTGTGGAATCTCCCGCCACGTGGCCAGCCCCGCTGGAGTTTCCACACGGCTGTCTGTGTGCCCGGGAGTTTTCAGGCTAAATAGGGAAGCAGGCTACCTACGGTAGGAAAATCATTCCGTCCTAACCGGCTGACAGTCCTGCGTCGCAGCAGCACTAGCCCCACTCCAGGCGGAGGGTCATGATTTATTAACACTGTGACTTGTTGTCACTCAGTCCCTCCACTGTCCCACTCTCTGCTTCCAGAAATAGCAAGCCCTGTGGCGGTGGCTTATTACGATTAAAAGATAAAAATAAGTGAAGGCTGAGATAGACGCAGGACAGCAAGGTGAGGTGGGTGCTTGCTTTTTTAATGAAAGTTGAGAGGCTGTGCTATCTCCACTGCTTCCCGAGGCATCTGTGAGAAAACCAGAATCGTGAAGCACACCCAGACATGCTCAAAGTGTGTGTTTTTCAAGTTGACGTGGTCATGACACACATACTGAAAACCCGTGTCTTCTGCCTGCTTCACAGAAGTGGCACTGGGTCCTGGAGGGCTGGGCTGCTGTCAGTGGGCAGTCGTGGGCATGCAGACTGCTGGGCACAGAGAGATGGTGGATAAAAGGGTCCACTTGTGAAGGAGAGATTCATCATAGACTCTCTAGGTCAGTGATGCTCAACCTCCCTAATACCTCCACCCTTTATACCGTCCCTCTTGTTGCAGTGACCCCTAACCATAAAATTATTTTGTTTGTGACTTCATAACTGTATCTCTGCTACTCTTAGAAACCGTAATGTAGATATCTGATCTGGAACCCTGAAGGGGTTCAACACTCACAGATTGAGAACCACTGCTCTAGGAGGTTGTGCCTTCTCAAGAAATCTGAACATTCTAGGGGTACAGACCCAAGCCTGGCACCAGTATGCTGATGGTGGGATAAAAACATCTCCTTCTCCCACCTCCCCCTCTCTAACCTCTAATTCACATGGCATTTTTGTTCTTAGCACGTATCTAGTGCAGAACTTCATGTAGAAAACATCCAGAACTATGCACCCTACAGCTCACTACCTGGCGAATACATGTATCATACCCCATGGAAATGAAAGTTAGGGCAGCGGAAATGTGTGTATACTAAGAGTTTCAACCACCATTACTATGTGCCTCTCTTGTTCCGAGAAGCATTATATAGTAAAAGTTCAAGGCGGCAAACACAAGGCACTTCTTAGAAGTTAGCTATTTAAGAATTTCATTCAGCTGTAGGTATTTCTGGGTCCACTAACCCAAATCGCTATCCGCTTAGATTCCAAGTCTAACTTTAGCTAAAGGTTTTAGCTAAAGGTGCATTTTCTGGGAAGGTTAACGAATACTTCTTTGGTAATTATCTTTTAGTCATAGGAATGGGAGAGAATGCCCTTCCTGTTTGGTTTCACTCCCCCAAAAATGTTATTTTGGCTTCTCTTAAAAATAAAAATATTCTCAATGGCTTGAAGTCTGGGAAGAGCAAGCATTTTTCTGTCCCTCAGAAAAATGAAGGCAGCAAGTAGCCATTTCTTTAGTGCTGTGCGCTTGTTCATGCCACGTGTCAACCCATGGGGGAGGGTCCATGGGACCCCCACGTGGTGCAGCCTGGGGTTCTGTAAGGATTACTCAGGCTTTGCTTCCCATCCCGATTCTGTGGAAAAGATGAAGACAGCTCTGAGGAAAGACCTCTCTCCAGAAATGAAGGGTTCCTTCGTGCCCATAGGCAGTCCTTGCTGATGGTCCCTGGTTTGTGTCATGGGTTCCTGAGGCTAGCAGCACAGCTGCCATCCTTGTTGGAGCCAGTGTCACCAGTGAAGGAGCAGGGCACTTGTGTCACTAAATTAGCAGTATCAGTGTTAAGCAGAGAAAGGTTTTTAGATGCCACCACAGTGGTGTTTTGTTTGTGTTTAAAGAGTGTGGCCCTTATCTATGCTTAGTAAATGTTTCGAATGTGAAAGTAATGCAATTACGTGGGTTGGAATTAATGAACCAGAATTCGCATCCTTTAAGTCTGAATCTAGTGTCTAATGTCTAAGAGCGTGAATTGGGCATCTGAATATCATCAAAAACATCTTTGCCTGTCTTTCCTGGTTCCTCATTCCCCAGGCTGAGGGCAGCCCCCTCCCCAGCATGATGGTATTCAACTGATCTCTTCACGTATTTGGGTCACTGCTCATTCTCAGACAGTCCCACCAAGAAAGAGGGACAAACGGACCATGTGGGCATGTGGGTGACCAGGTAGAAGGGTCTCGGCTGTGTCAAACCACCATTTTCCAGTTTTGCCCAGATCTTATGGCTGCATCTGACAGGAGGCTTACAAAGCTAACCTTAGCACTGACCTTAAAGCCTAGTACAGATGCTGGCTCTGATAACCAAGGCACGCACGCATGCCTCAGGGAGTCTGGAGGACGGTGCTCTCAAGCCCCAGGTGAGGGTGCAGAGCTACCTCTGGGCAGCCATTTTGAGCCCTGCACATGGGCTTGGCTGTGCAGTGCGGTTCTGCTCTGCTCTGCTTTGCATTCACTTCAGACCTTGTGACTTCCAATCCACTGCCGGGGCTTTTCCTCCTCCTTCTGACAGTAACTAGAAAGTTCACCAGAGAACACTAGTGCCCTTGTGACTGTCAGACCTGAGGATCTGGACGAGTATAGTGTGGGTACCATTGCTGTGCCCTGTAGAAACCTGGAAAAGGCTTACATTTCCTAAGGGAGTTACAGCCAGTCTTCCCATGACCGTTCGGGAGCTCCTGAGTGATGGTACTGCACCCACGGGCTGCTTCCCACTTGTCCCTGCCTTCCCTCATCACTGAGGACTAGCCAGCCTGACCTCAGGTCAAAGTAAGACTCCTAATAACATGAGACTCCTGAGAGCCACATAAGGTGAGGCTCATGAGCTGTGCACCCCACACATAGTAGGCACTCAGTGGGCGGTAGATGAGTTAGTAGGGAGGCAAGGCAAGCTACTCGTTGTGGAAGCAGGCTGCCATCACTTGATATGACGCCCTCACTCAGGGGCCATTTATTTTCCCATTAGCTGATGGAAGGACATAAAATCTGGGAGACCCTGGGAGACCCTGCCACCTTCCCCACCAGAGCTTTCCCAGTGGGTTTTCTGGAGAAAAGTCTTGGATCCTCCACACAGAAACTCAGTTACTCACAAGTTCCAGTGATGCCCACCTAGCCTGCAGATGGTGCCAGGAACTAGGTGATAGGATTGTGCTCACTGCAAACACCAGCATATGATGGCTTTCAGGCATTCCTTCCTTCCCAGGGTTCTTTTGTACCTCCATTCTGATCACAGGGCACCCTTCTTCTAGGTGACAAGCTAAACTTCAGATCCTGGTTTTCCTCTGGGACAGTTACTTTCTGCCACCACTTAAAGCTGCATCATTGCCACACAGCAGAGTCCCATCACAGACACACACACTGTCAGCTGGCCTGGGACTGTTATTAAGGTGTGTGAGGTGGACTGGGTGAATCCCCCTCAAAGGGCAAATTTTAAAATGAGGCTAGAAGCAGAGAAGTGATGATCATGTCCAGTGGTGCCCTCTGTTACAGCTTGCCTCATCTCCTGTCCCACTGGGCTCCCACCCCAGTGCAGTAGTTTCTGAGAGTGTGTCTGCAGGGTTCTCCTGCACCAATTTAACTAGCTGCGTCTCTGAGGGGTATTTGTTCACTGGCTGTCTGCCTCGTAGCAGAAGAGTTACTGACCCTAGGGCTGTTTGTTCTTGCAGTATCCCGGAAAATAAGTGACAGCTCAGGCTTTGTGTGGTTCTTTGATTGCTTACCTCAATCTGCCTGCCTTTAAAAAAAAGACTAAGTATGGGAGAAATGACTAAAATAAACAAAATGAAACAAGCCAGCCTTTTGGCCCAACAGAAGCCCAGTGTTTGTCAGGAGCTGGTAATGAGGGCATACATTGATGCTCGATGCTTTGTTTCATTTTAAGAGACTCGGGGAGCAGGGAAAGTGAGTAACAGTAAATACAACACTGCCGCAGAGACAGAAACTCTGTGCCTGGGAAACTTTGCAAGTTAAAATGGTGAAGACCTGGATGGCATGAGAGCGAATTTAAGAGAGGGAGCTGGCCACAGGATTTCAGAGGCTGTATCCCTTTGTTCCCTGTCACCTTTTCAACAGGTCTTGGGCATCCAATCTAAGCTTTTCATGAGTTTCCTAGTGAAGTATATTTTAAAAATTCACATCTAACCCTGTGGACTTTGTAGTGGGAACACAGGCAGTACAAGTGGAGGACTCATAGGATTCTGCATGCTGTGTGATGCATAGAGCCAGATCAGCTGGAGCACAAAGGCCACCAAAACCCACGTGGCCTTCTGTGGCATCTCTCCCTGGCAGAACCACTTACTTCAATATCTGCCTTATTCCTTACCATGAGTGCTGCAAGGACCCTAAAGTACAGATTGAAGCCCGCCCCCACAAGGGCAGGCAAAGTAACTGTTCATTCCTTAAAGTTTGACTTAAGACCCTCAGTCAGCTTTAGAAACCAAGAATTCAGGTGGCTTTGCCTAAAAGCTTTGTCCTTCAGAGGACAAGAGAGAGGCCACAACAATCGTGCTCTCATGAACACTCATTGGTTTGTAATGTTCTCTGCACAGTTACACAAAACCCACAAGTGACCAGAGATGTGAGCTCTGACTCTCACGGGCACCTGAGAGGCTCCTGCCAGTTTTCTGAAAGGTCACTAAAAAAGTTGACAGTAGCTATGTTCAAAGTGTGACTGCCTCGCTTGGGGAGGACTTTCTGCCACACTTGGGGAGGAGTCTGCCTTGCCAGTGATTTGTACAACCCCTAGGTGACTAGCCGAGAAGCCTCTATGCAGAGCTGGGAAGACCCTCATTAAGATTTACAGGTACTCTACAAGCACAGGTAGAAGGCTACACTTTGAACTCTTTAATTTTTATACTTGAGAAAGAAATTGCTGACTTTCTATTTCACTCAATTCCAGGCATGCACACAAGGGTGGGTGTGAGTGTGGGTATGTAGATGAGATTCATAGGGACACAGACAGCCTGTGGGCACATCCCAGGTTGTTGTAACAATTCAAAGTGCCACACACATACTTTAGAGAGAAAAAAAGCAATAGTTTCCACCTTAGGAGCATTTTAGAGAAAAATCAAATATAAGGGAAAAAACCCTTCTTACTTATTAAATTGAATTGTGGTCTAACAGTTTGCCACATCCTGTTAAGGGACATCTGACTAAGTGAGCAGAGGTTCCTCTTTCAGCAAGTCGTGAGGGTCACATGTCACCTGCAGTTCAAAACACCTCTATAAAGAGAAGCCTTCGTGTCAGTGGAAAAGCTGCATAAGAAGATGGAAATTATCAGTGGAGAGAAGACACGGTGGGAACTCGTGGGTGGCATCACCACAGCTGTATCAGAGAGAAAGCCACCCCAGAGGAACCATCAGGGCCAGGGAAATGTGGGCTGATAGGGACCCAGAGTGGTGACCTCATGGAAGAGAAAGTAGTGACAGGAAAAGAATGAGGGGTCAAGTTGTTGGTCAGCCATCTGTCAACTACAGCACCTCAGGTGTGTCCCTTACCCGTCCATAAAAGGGAAGTACAGCTGACTGCACAGGCTTCACCAAAGACATGTCTGTAGAAAAATGCACCCCTCTGTCTTATCAATAGCTCTACGGCATGTCGCCATCGCAGTACTATCTATCCCAGCAGTCGCATGGACTGCTGTTAGGAAGCAGGCAACCATCTTTGCTGTCCATAAGTTGCTGCCTGCCCCACTCAGCCCTGTGGGCAGCTTTGAGAAAGCTCTTTCATGGGAGGACGTTCGTGCTTGTGAAACTTCATGATCCTAACTGGACATGGTGAGCCTGACAAACAGTAGGGAACACTTCCAGCCCCCAAGCATTGGGGCAGGCAAGCTGGGGAGCCACCTGAAGTCACACAACAACAGGTTCTCAGGGGCAGGTCTTAAGCTCTTCTGAGATCTCAGTGGTAGCCCCAAGCAATACTGAGAAAGCAAAGTAGACATTTGGTGATCTACCGCTGCCTCCAGTGGGGGACCCCTGTGTCTGAAGACCACTGAGTAATTTCCCACCCCTCAGTAGGGCTCTCCCTTTGAGGCTCAGGTGCCCCAGTGGGCAGCAGGGGGAAGCCCACATCTCATGTTTCTTCCTCTTTTACCTTTAAAGCATTTTTTTGTGGTCTTGTCAGACCCATGAGTAACTAGAAGATTCTCAGCTGCTTGTTGATGTCTCTGACCCACATCCCTCGGGACTCCATGGGTCACGGTTGCTTTTCAGATCTTCTGTTTGTCTCATTTTTATTACTCCTCAGATTTCTCTCCTTGTCCATCATCACCCTGCCTTAGGCCACATAGTTACTCCTCTCGCTTCCCTCCTCCTATTGTTGGGATCCTTCAGGCTTCTCTCTTAAATCGTCTTTCGCCCTCAGAGCTTCTTTTGTATCTTAGTATTTCTGAGATTTCCCTTGTTTCTTCATTAGCTTTCCTCCTCAGTTCTCTTTTGGTGTGTGTGTGTGTGTGTGTGTGTGTGTGTGTGTGTGTGTGTGAGTGTGTGTGTGAGTGTGTGTGTGAGTGTGTGTGTGTGTGTGTGTGTGTGTGTGTGTGTGTGTGTGTGTGTGTGTGTGTGAGTGTGTGTGTGTGTGTGTGAGTGTGTGTGAGTGTGTGTGTGTGTGAGTGTGTGTGTGTGAGTGTGTGTGTGAGTGTGTGTGTGTGTGTGTGTTTGTGTGAGTGTGTGTGTGTGTGTGTGCGCACGCGCGCGCGCGCGCGTGGTAATGTATGTATACATATGTGTGTGTGCATGCCCGTGGCATACAGGCAGGAAGATTTGGAAACTCCTTCTGTCACTCTCCACCTCATTCCCTTGAAATGGGTCTCACTGAACCTGGAGCTAGGCCGGCAGCCATCAAGCCCCTGTGATTCCCCTGCCTCTGTACCCCACAGTGCTGGGTTACAGGTGTGCATCCGCACCGGGTTTTTAACATAAGCACTGGGGATTTGCACTCAGGTCCTGCCACTTGAACAGTAAATACTTTCCTCACTGAGCCTTGGCCCCAGCCCCTCCCATCCTTCATCGTTATGCCCCATTATTACCCCTTAGACTCTCGCTTCTCACCACTGCTCCTTAGACTCCCCCTGCTCCCCCCAACATTATTTCTTATCATCCTCTCCTCGTTACTATTCTTCAAACTTCTTTTCACCAGTAAGCACTGCTAGTGATTGGTCTGCTGTTCAATCCAAACTGTGATCTAAATGGGCAATAAGATGCTGACTCTCTTAGTGTTATATGTTTGAGTGGTGTCTTGATTCTTGCACGGAGCTCAGTCAAAACGTATTTGGAACCCATGGGGTTGCTTCTGCCTCTAAGTGGTGGCTCATCTCCAAGTCTTGGCGTTTCTTACTCCACAGACATCTTTCCTAGCGCCACATGCCCACCTGCCACTCAGCGATGGTCACCAATCCAGAGCCCCAGGTGGGGTGTTTGTCCTAACTTTACCCTGACCTGGGAACCCAGCCTGGGCAGTGAGTACCCAAGGCCCTAATGCACTCAAAGCTTCGAGACAGCATGAGGCAAATGGGACACCCTGGCAGTTAGACGCAGCAGTCTGTCACCGAACAGAGATGGGTGTGGCACAGTGGAGGGGGCTGTGGCTTGTCTCTACCTCCACACAGAAACCCTCTGCACACAGCATTCTGCTTCGTCAAGTGTCTAAGCCCTTCTGACTTCACCCCAAGAGATCCTAACTTCAGGCAAGCCCCTTTCCACCTTAAAAAAGGAAAGAAATTTGTGGTCTTTCTCTGACACTGATGAAGTTTAGAATGGACAGGTATGCCTTTTACAGGAGGGCTACACAAGCGAAAGGGAAAGAAGAATTACGCGCCCCTGTCTCAGGGCATCCCTGCTGAGGAGCCACACGTAAAGCTCAGCCAGGGATGTTGGCAAGAGAGTCGTGAGAAAAGCATGAGGACACAGAAGGGACGTGGGACTGTGGCTTATACTGCACAGAGCAGACGCCCTTGATCCTCCCGGGGCCCCTGCTGCCCGGCTGCTTCTCAGGGCTGTGCAGCAGCCCTGCACCCACACCCCAGCATCATGGAAAATGTTGGTAGCTAAGGAGCTACCAGGGCAAACTCCAGGGACAAGCTGAGTCCTGATTGCTGGTCCCAGACCAGCCTGCGAGCACCTGGGCCTTGTTATTCCTCATTAGTGGCTGTGAAGTCACAGGGCCAAAGGGAGACTGCTTGCCTTCTGGTATTTTCCACACTAAAGAATGAGCCCTCTCCATAGTCTGCTGGGTCCTGTGGACAAGGATCAATCCTGGATCAGCACGGAGGGGCTCATGAGTGCCTACCACCACCGACGAAGCCAGCCAGGAAGCAGCCACAGTTCATCTTTGAAAGTGTGACTCTTTCGGGAACAGCAGACACACCCTAGGCAGGGCAGCTCAGGAGTGCAGCGGTGGCACTGGTATCGGGAGCCTTGCTCTTGTGAGTGTCTTGCCAGGCAGCCCCTTTTGGGCGAGCCTGGGCTCTGTTTGCCGCCAGGCTTCCTTCTGCTGTCAGTTTCTGCTATCAGTTCCCATGACACAATTCCTGGTTCCCCCAATTGCATTTTATTATTGTTATTCTTAAAACTATTGCTGGGGAAGGGGTGTT
The DNA here is from genome assembly GCF_003668045.3 of Cricetulus griseus. Taxonomy (NCBI): domain Eukaryota; kingdom Metazoa; phylum Chordata; class Mammalia; order Rodentia; family Cricetidae; genus Cricetulus; species Cricetulus griseus. The sequence goes on from NC_048595.1 coordinate 234,742,408, forward strand.
GAAAGGCAGTTTAGGGAAGGGAGTGGTGATGAAATGCATGCCCCCCTGATGGCTCCAGGAAGCGTCCTCAGACAGGCTGGGGCCTCCATCAGTGAGCTCCAGGGGCTTATCTAGATGCAGGGCGAGTGCTCCAGCCCATGGGGAAGGGAAGCCTGGGTGGTTCCCTGACGTCAGCATGGGTGCCCTGCCTTCAAACTCTGTTGAAAAAATGGGACGTGGTGACAGCCGCCCAGTGACATTTCCTATCTCAGTGTGGATCAGGTGGTTGGGCAGAAAGAGGCAGGGTAGAGAGGGAGGGGTGTTGGGCTGTTTGCTGGTGATGGCCTTCCCTAGCTTCTGTCATTTCCTGTCCATCTGCCAACAATCACACAGTGATAGTGGCCATCACTGGCTTGTGGGGGCCACTGTGACTTGACCCTCTTCAGAAAAACAAATGAAATGTCCCAAACAAAGGGAGGCTCATGAACAGCCACTGAGCACACTCCAGGGGATGTTGTAGTGTGTCAACATTTTGTTTTACAAACTTCGGGGATATCTGGAGTTGACTCCTGCCCCAGAGAAGGTGTTCTGGAGCATCTAAGCATCACAGACGGAATATAACCCGTTAGAAAAGTGGTTGTTGGCATTCCCTGCTATTAACTTGGAAGTTGGCAGTAAGGAACCATTTCCCTAAAACTCTTTCCTCTCATTCTCTTGCAGTAAATGAAATCATTCGCAATGACCTCTCCAGCACGAACCCCCACTCCTAATTCAGCACGTTGGAGCTGGCAGAAGCTGTGTGGAGTTGGCTCTGTGCAGACAACTAGGCTTCAGCAAGCAAGACTTTGATGAAATAAACTGAACACACATCTGGTACCACTCAGAAATCCCAACTCACTGAATGCAAGGAGCTTATGTCTGAAGAAGTAGCTCCCTGACAAGGATTGAGTAGAAGAGGAAGCCACTACAACTCTTGAGAGAAAAGTCATCTCAAGAAAAGAGAAGGGCTGGCCAGTGAGGCCAGGGGCAGATGCTAGCCCACGGAAAGAAGGCCTGTGTGGCAGCCTGACCCTCCTGCCCACTGGAGTAAAACACTGGAAGTGCCTTATTTCATCCTACCACCACGCCAGGGCATTGTGGAAGCAAGCATTGAATTTTCTACCATAAGAGTATTTGTAGGAGCCAAAGTTATTAAAAACAAAAACAAAAACACAAACAAAAAAACTTTGTTAGGAGCCTTTATCCTTTGTACTAATTGATAGGATTCTGGTCAGCTCTGGCTTCCTACTTATTTCTAACTTTCCTGGCTGTCCTACACAATTTGCCTGCCTTATCCAGTGCATTTTAGAGATCTTCCAATTGTCATCTCAGCTCTTTCATAATGAGATTCCCTCCTCCGTGTGACTAAAACCATAGGTTTGTTAATAATAGCATGCTGAGATTTTTGTTCTTAATCTGGCTTCAAACATAGCACAAGGAAGTTGATCAGCACAATACAGGGCCCTGGACAGAGCAAAACATGCCTGCTATGGGACAGTACCTTGTGTTTGCATGCTTGTACATATAGACATTTATTTATGTATAGATATTCAAGAACGGAGATGATGATGACCTGTCCAGGCCCAGCAGGGCTTCCATGTTAGCAATAATGAGTGTCCACCTTGAGAATGCACCTCAGAGTCCAGACCCCATTTTCCAGCACCTTCCATCAGGGCCCATCACCCCTGCACAGACAGGGCCTGTCACCCCTGCACAGACAGGGCCTGTCACCCCTGCAAAGGCAGGGGGCATTTTCGTATCTCATGCAGTTACTGAGCATTCTAGGCCGCAGTAGAGCTGTGCTCAAATGCCCATAGGCTACCAAATGGCCAAGTCTGAAAGTGGTTGTAAATAACATTACAAAAGGAGTGTAATATATTTGTTCAATTATAAGATTATTATTTCACAGAAGCCTTATAGCTCTCTGCTTCATCTGAGAAAACAATTACCAAAAAACGTTTCTATATGCAGTCTGTGGATAGTATGTTTTCAGGTTAGCTACTGGTAATGGATAGGCTGGTGTCGGCTTTGTGTAATTAGCTGCTTATTACAGTCACTAGCAGTGGCCCATTATTTCTTATAACCAAAAAGCATGGTTTAATTAAAACATGTTTAATGATTGTGCCTTAGGAGTTAATGCCCCCTTATGGAACATGCCTGAATTGCACCTGTGGGTGGACATAAGTTAGTCACAGATAGGAGTTGTGACAGGAAAAGCATGCATCTTTAAAATGTTCATCTGTAGGGTGGTGTTTTACCTTTCTCCAACTCACAGAAAGAAAGAAACGTCTGAAAGTCATATTGAACGATTTCACACGACTGCGAAGAGCTGACATGTGCCACCCTGTACACACATAGCTCCTGGCTGCCTGCAGGCTGCCTCCCGCCCGCATCTAGTATGTACCTGTGTTTATTAGCATCAAGGAGTTGCATGAACCATTCTTAGTGGACTGTCATATGAAAGCAAGCGTTTGGTATTTGTGTCGGCTGTCTTTGTAGTTAGAAAAATGGATCCAATAAAGCAGTATTTTTTCTTTTTTCCTTTTTTTGCTGGACAGTCTGTGTGAGAGTAATTGTGGGTTACTCGGCTTTCTTCTGTATTACACATAAATGTGGGGATCTGTGACAAGTGCTTTATGAAGTGGATATAGTCGTTCCCGGGTCATCTAAACATAGGAAGAAGCTGTCTTCCCTTCCTGAAAGGAACAAGTGGATATTTGGTGGTGTTCTCAGTGTAAACAAAGCACTTCAAAAATGCCCATCCAGTCGAGGTGGGGAAGGAACTTCTGCTTATGCCAAATACTTTCTCTCAGAGGGAGACTCTGGGTGAGGCTCTGGCCACCCACATGCTCAATGGTGATTGGACAAGTTGCTTTAGCAAGAGAGTGCTTGTGCTTTAGTTGACACGGCCAGTGCCTTCTCTCTCCACTTGTCCTTCTGTTAGTCTTATCCTCCCCACACAGACCCCTCTTTAAGCTGTGGTGAGAAACTCTGTTGAGATACTCACAGACCAAGGAGACATGGGGTGGTCATAGTATTACTGACCTCTGAAACAATTTCTGTGCCTGCGGCTTGAATGCCAAAATCCTTGCATTCTTTGCTAAGAGGTTTACAGACCGACTTATCATACTAGAGAAACCCCCCTCACCTACAGTGATGAGCATGTGTCCACCCCACCTGGGTGCTGCCTCGAGGTTATTTGAAGTCAGATTTGCCACAGCCTCATGGGACCTGCCCAAGGAGAATAACAAACAGGACAGAGGATGATGTGGGAGAAGATGGCGGTTTATTATATTCCCAATCTTTGACCTGTGGACAAATGTCCAAGGAGGCTGGTCTAAGGGGAGCAATAGACTCATGTGTCTGCAGAACAACTCTGAAGCTACCTGTTCCCTCAGTGTACCGGGGACTGGGCCAGCTGGGCTTTGAGGATGGTGGCTTTGTAAAGCATAGGGTGCTGGGAGCTGCCCTTCCCAGAATGTGCTTTGTAAATTCCCATTTTCCCCAGTCCTCACAGTAGAACTTTACAGCTGTCCAAATACACACAAACTTAAACAGTTATAGATGGTTCTGCCCATTGATTTTGATCAATGAGGAAATGCTGAGGAATCCCTGGATTCAGTTGTAGCAAGGAGGTCGGGCAGTTTGTGTGGCCCTCATGTCTCCCAGAACAACGCTGTAGTTCTCGGGGCAGTGTGTGTGTGTGTTTGGGGGTGGGGGGTAAGAGAGGGCTCAGCTTAACTGGGTTGGCTGGGTCCTCTGCAGCACTTCCTGCTCTGCTGGACACCACCATAGTGTCTGTCCTCGGTGACCAAAACCACTCAGGAGCCTTAAGGACAGGAGGATTTCTTTAGAGGTGTTGCATATGAGAGAGAAGCAGCAGCACAGAACAGCCCATGTTTGCTTCATTTCTGACCTGAGACTTTGGGATGAAGACTCTCATATGTATGCAACTTGTCCTCATGAACAAGTGCAGACTGAGCAAAACTCCAGGTATTTGGGATCCAGCTACCTGCCCTGGAGTCTCCTAGCCTTAGTAGCCATGGTTGACTGGGAGTACAGTTAACTGGTCCCTGCTGATAAACAAAGTCATCCCTGGGTCTCTGACCTCACCCATGAGCACAGCACCAAACCTGCTGCTTACTTCCACAGTTACACTGTGGGTGGGCAGATGTGGATGAGCCAGGTCTCTTTTCAGTGCCAGTGAAGTATTTGCAAAATCTGTTCCCCATAGAGGGTATAAACCGTGGCAGGGAGTTTCTGATAGAAGAACCTCCTTCAGGGAGGAAGCCAAGGCAGAGGTAAAGAACTTATAGGAGTCTCCCGCTTTGTGTGTGTGTGTGTGTGTGTGTGTGTGTGTGTGTGTGTGTGTGTGTGTGTGTGTGTGTGTGTGTGTGTTCACATGATGTGTGGCCCCTGTGTCCAGTTCTAAAATGTCTTCATTACCCCCCCAAGCAAATCCCATGCTTGTTCCTAGGCCCCTAGATACAGAAACTTATCTCTGTCTTAAGTAGATTTTCTGGGACAGTTGACACAACTATCCTGTGAGCCTGGCCTCTGTCCCCTGCCCATCTCTGAGGAACATGCACATGGCTGTACCCCCATGGAGCCACACACTGCTGCATTGTGCAGTCCCCATTGCCGCTGACACATTCCCACAGGCAGATGCTGGCTCGCCCTAACTCCAGCTTCTGTAAGCACGGCTCTTGTGAATGGTCACATACATTCATTCTCAGCTCTGGGGCAGACACTGGAGAGTGGGGCCCCTGGTCATATGGCAACTGAATGTTTAAATTATCCATCCCCGAGACAGACCCAGCTCACTAACCTAATTTGGAATTACATATGTGAAGCACATCATATTTATAATTCTTTATGCCAAAAAAATTAGGTTAGGTCGAAGATGACTGAACATTTGCTTAGACGGAAGCTGAAAGCAGACCCTCAGCCTGCCTGTGACGGAGCTTAGCAGAGATAGCCCGTCCAGGGTTTCTGCCGGGAAGCTGGGACCAAAGGAGCCATGTGAGTCATTCCTCTGGTGCCAGCTGAGCTCCTGGTGACATTCCTTTTACTTCACACACAAGCTAACATGATGAAGAATGGAGCCATGGTAAAGACTTCAAAGCTGGGAGGGCCTACAGTGAAAGTGTCCTCAAATGACAAGGTCTCTGTGGATGTGGCCAAAGGAGCAAACCTAGTAGTCCTCAGTCCTTACGTTCTCCAAGTGAGGTTTAGGGTGATCTCTGTTTCCAGGTGCTTTTGTCAAAAAGCAGTCTTACCGTCTCTCATCCCTGTAACCTACAGGTTTTCAGACATGGCACCCTCAGTTTGACAGCACAGGGGTAGTGGTAGCGCATAAAACAGTGGTAAGCCATGCCGGTGCTAATGGGCTTCTACTCCCAGCACTGTCATCACGGTTCACCATCCTTTTATCTAAAGCAAAGGAAAACACAACTGAGAATCTACCTGAGGCTAAACCGAGTCAATGGAAAGTGCCCTGGTTGTCGGGTTCACTATCAGCCCATCCCCCCCCCCGTACTATCACCCCTTCTGACCTGGTCTAACGAGAAGCTGAGCCCCACCATTCTTTTTTCCCCATCCTTCCTTCCCAACCATGAGTCTGCCACTGCCACAGACTTCCTGAGAACAAGGACATTACCCATACCATGTATCTCTTGGCTTTAACCCTTGAGACCTGGAAGTCAGTTTGCAAAGTGTCTGAATTCTTTGTCCACCACAAATTCTCAGAAATGCCCCACACTCACATTGTCTATCACAATGGAGGCCACCTCACTATGCTTAAACAAATATGTCCCAGCTTTGGGGGGGCTTTGTCATCACTGGCTGGGGAGAAGAGAATTGTGGCACGATGACCATTGGCTGTGGGGACACTCAACTGCCAAGACTCCTTCGACAGCAACAATGAAGCTCTGAACTTCAGGGCTCAAGGCTGGCAGTGGCTGTAGAACACAGTGCTGCCTCTGACATGGTCCAGGTAGGGAGTATAAATTGCAGTCCCTATGTAGACAATGGGGATTAGGTATGGACAGCTGCACTCACTGTTGGGATACTGGGGCCAGGATGTAGACCGCTCACCCGCAGCCCCTCTGTGGACATTGATGTCTGGGCATAGACAGCGGTATGCACATCTCCTCTGTGGATTCTGGGGTCTGGCTTTCTTTAGCCTGTTCTGTGAGGAAATTCTTTCGAACTTCTGCTTCCTCACATTGGGAAGATGAGAAGTGGTGAGTCAGGAGGCTGCACAACAGGAGCAGAGGGCTTAGTGGGGCGGGAGCAGCTGAGAGGCCCCACAGTGGCAAATCTTATCTCCTGAAATGTCTTACCCCTCCCTCAACACGGGACCACTTGGTGCTACCCTCTTAACAAGTGCTGTAGACAAGACTCCCAGAGATACCAGACTCAGAGAGAGTAAGACAGCTTTCTCCCATGATCACAGAGGACACTCTCCCTGGGAGCCAGCCATTATGCTGTGAACCAATCTGGCCACAGAGAAGGCCGAGTGAAGGTGAAAACTGCTGGGGGTCAGCTAACACCGTCCAAGTAAGTGAATAAGAGAAAGGAAATAGAGTATAGCTGGTGAGCAAGTATGGGGTTTCCTGCCCAGACTTGGGCCTCCCTGGTAGACTCAGGAACACGGGGATCACCTGTTCCTGCCAAGCTCCACCCGCTACAGAATATGCATTGTCCTGTGAGGCCATTAACTTTTGAAGTGTGTGTTGCAAGTAGGCAGAGAGGCAACAGTCTGGGGACTTGCGTGGCTTTGTGTGCTGTGACAAGGGGTTGGCCCTGTCCCGTGGGACAAGGGGGCTACAGCAGAGCAGCAGTGGTGTTTGCCAGAGGGGTTTCTGAGAAGAGGCTGTAAAGGGCAGAGAGACACTATGAGAAGCTGATTGATCATCACAGAAGCCGTGATTGAGAGTGAGCGGCAATCACACCACGTGTGTTCAACTCGGTGATCCAGGATGTGTCTCTAGCCAGGGTCACCAGCTCAGCCCACCACAGGGAGAGTGGAATGGGACATAACACAACCCTGACATGGCACTGGCCCAAGGCACATCCTGGACCAGCCTGCAGTGCTCATCTCTCTGTACAGCATTCTCTGTGCTGATCAGAAGTGGCCTTCTGCTCCAGGACCTAATGTGACCACGAGTGCCCTTTAAGCAGTTGCTGGGGATCACCTAGGGCCTCCAGTGCTCACCTCACCTGAGCCCCGTTCCTTTGTTCCCAGTTCCAACTAAGGATACATCCTGCCTCAGATCTGCTGTGGCCTTCCTGTTTCTGGGACTGACCTCACGTCAGCTCACATGCCTGGAGTGACTCTTCAAGTGACTAACTCCACTTCCCTTTACTCCTAAGGCTTCATGACCAAGACTTTAGTGTCCCTGCTTGCAAACCTCTCACAAAAAGTCCACTGCCATCTCTGTGATTTTTTTCCAAGGGACAAAGAAAACTCTTGAGAACCTCAGCCAAGGTCCAGCCACAGAGGTAGTGTGTCCAGCTTGGTGTCTGCAAGTTCTGACACTGTTCTTCCAGGTGTCCAGCACCCACAATTCTACGAGTGGCACAAAGATGCACAGCCACCCTAACCCGCATCGCCTCGTCCTTGAAGTACAGCCTCTAGGAAGCCTACTGCCTGGTCCTCTCATGCACTCAACAAGTTTTATGTCCCAACAAGCAATGACTCGTATGTTTGTTTTTAATGCCAAGTCAAAAGAAAGTTGAATGAAAAAGACTCCATGCTTGATGGGACATTGCTTGCAGTTTCACTTTCTGTGAGGTTTCACTGTAGTGCCTGTGTGCTAGGGCTCCACCTGAGAAATGCGGCAGTCCTTATTGGGAACTGTGTGTGCCACAGAGTGTCTCTGCATGTCTAGTCATGCCGGCGCCTTCTCCCCACACCCGTCCTTCTCTATCGCCTCCTCACCATTCCTGGCAGTCTCTCATTCCCTCTCCCTTTAAGAGCTATACTGGCAGAGGATGCAGGGAAACACCCTGGGTAAAGGTTTGGGCCAGGAGAGTGGAGAATCCCCGAACCCACCTCAGTTCAGTTCTTTGTCAGACACAAAGTGAGCCTGGCTTGGCTTCACTTTGCAGTGTGAGGAATGATGGCACAGCCACTTGCTTCTCTTCTAATGTCTTCGTCCGATTGTAGCATCATACTAAAACTGCCTCAAGCGAGGATGAGAAGAACACCCCCACATGCACCCTTGCACACGCACACACACCCTTAGTCCCTAGAAGTTTGTGTGGAATTCAGATGCAATCTCTCAACAAAACCACCCATGTCTGAAGTTGGCTTTTTGGGAGTATTTCTAATACAAATTCAATTACCTTAATAGTTACAGTGCTACTTGGTTATTTATGGGTTATGTTGTTGTTTGTTTGGAGTGCACATGTGTGTGTTGTATGCCTGGTATTTACAGACATCCACACACATGTAGACAAACAGTGCAGAGGAAGATGTTAGGTATCCTACTCCATTTTGTTTCCTTGAGAAAGGCTCTGTCATTGAAACTGGAACCATACTAGCAGCCAGTAAGCTTCAGCAACCCCTCTCCCTCTACCCCACACAGCACTGGGGTTACAGGCATGCCTGAGTGCACCCAACTTTTTACATGGGTCTGGGGATATGAGAACAGGCCCTCATGGGTATTTAGTAAGTGCTTTGAGCCAGTGTGATATCTCCTAGCCCTCAATTTTTGGAAGTTTTTGACGCTGGTAGACTTTATTGGCATAAAGTACTCTGAGGGTATCCAGCACTGTGTCTTTCACCAGTGACTTTGGCCATTTGGGTTTCCTTTTTGTCCTCTGACCAACCTGACTACAGGTTAAATTTTGTGGGTGTTTTAAAGGAAGCTGTTAGCAGCTAAGTGAGGCAGTGCTCTTAGGGGCAAATTCGTATCCTGGTGCTCCTTTAGGGGCAGAAGCCTAGCATGCTCCCGGGTGTTTCTGTCCACCATCCTTCTTCTTAAACTGTGGCCTTAAGCTGAATGTGCTGCTTTCCCACATGAACATGTATAGGCATCTCAAATCAAACCCCAAGGCTTCCTTTGTTCAAGGAAGGCAGAATTTTGGAAGTAGGTCCTGTACTCTCGTTACCTGCTGCAGGCAGTTAATCTGTCTCCACTCTTTAGTTCTTGGCTGTGCTTGCTCTGGCTTCTCACTCCCTCACCTATATGTGAAACACTGTACTCCCAAACAAAGCAACTCCCAACTTCATTCATGAGCGCTGGTTTTTAATCCTCTTGCTTTCTTATTTCGTTTTCATTGCCTGCTGTCCTAGATATTTTTAACCGTCCATTGAACTCATCCTAGACTCATTTGAGAAGACAGTCTCAATTGAGGGACCTACCTGATCAGATTGGCCTGTCAGCATGCCAGTGAGGGTTTGTCTTAATTGTCAACTGACGTAGGGACCGGCCCACTGTGGGCAGTGCCATTACCTGGGCAGACAGTCCTGGGCTGTATAAGAGCCAATAAGCTAGTGAGCCAATAAGCTGAATTCCTCCAGATTGTCTGCCCTGACTTCCCTCAAAGATGAACTGTAACCCATTTTCTGCCCCTAGGCTGCTTTTGGTCAGTGTTTTATCACCGTAAGAGAGATGAAACTAGAACATTTACTTTCTAAAGATAGGCGCTGAGGCCCTATCCAAGCTCCTATCTAGTGTAGATTTACAGTGACATGGTTTTCCCGCGAGCCTTCCTTCCCTGTTGCCTAGTAAGTATACTTTTACTTCACCAAATCCAAAGTCATTTCTGGTTTCATCTTGACTTCTTGAACCTATTGAAAGTATGAATTTTTTCAAGAGTTTAGAGATTATCCTGATTGCCCAACACCATTAGTTTTGAGACTTGTTCTATAGTGCACAACATGGGTTATCTCTGAAAGCTTCTCAGCACTTGATAAGATACAAAATGTCTGCTGAGTATAATTGAACAGAACATTTTAGAAATCCAGTTAGGTAAAGCTACTGAATAATGCTGCCCGAGTCTTCTGGCTCCTGACACATGTAACGCCTTCTTGTTAAAAGGTGCTTACCTTTATAATATGGGTTTGCTTATTTCTCCTGGAACTTGTATCATGTATTTTGAAACCCCAATTTTGCTGTTTAGATTATTTAGGATTGATATGAGCTCCAAATTAACTGACTCCCTTGTTTGCGTGGAGTCACCTTCCCTGCTCCTGCAGTCTACTGTGAAATTGTCCCACTATGGCTTCATTAACTTTTGGTTAGTGTGACATGGTATATAATTCATGTATCTGTAACTGAACTCTTAACCCTTTCACACCTTAACATGTAAGACATGTTTATAGGCATATAGTTGGTCTTTTGCTTTTAAATATACTTTCATTTTCTCTGTCTCTGAAACAGGGTGGTTTAAACTAAACTACTGTGTTCGATATAATTACTAGTGTGATTGGATTTAATTGTATAGTCCTGTTTCCTGTCAGCCCTTTCCTCTCTTCTACATTTTTGGGGTTCTGTATTAGTTACCTTTCTTGTTGCTGTGGTCAAATACCCAAGAAAAGGCAACTTACGAGGCATTTGTTTCGAGCTACAGTTCAAGAGGATGCAATCCACAGTGGGAAAGCAAGGCAGCAGGCAGATCACGGTGGCAGGAGCTGGGTCGCCTTATTTTATCACTCATCTGTAGATCAGGAAGCAGAGTGGGCAGGAAGTGGAGTCAAACTATAAAACCCCAAAGTCCACTGGTAGTCACCTATGTCCTCCAGCAAGGTTCCACCTCCCTAGGTTTCCACAGCCTTCTCAAAACAGCACCCCCTAGCGGAGTTCAAGAGAAACACATGAGCTCTACCACCCAGGTTTCTCATGTCTCCTTCGCTAGCTCATTGCTTAGCACTCCTGCTGTCACATTAGTTGTCAGCTAAAGGCTGTGCTGGGCCACATGTAAAATACATACGTTTCTGTGTGTCCACTTCTCCACACCTGGCTTTTGTTACCCAGCACTTTTTGCTCTCTGTGTTGCAGGTCCTGCAGTGTGTTGCATTTATTTGCCTAAAGAGTAAATTATATGCTACAGAAATTTCCATAATGAAGTATTGTTGGTGTTTTACTCTTTTACTTTCTTCTTTTTGGCCTTTTCGAGGGGCCCCACCACCCAGATCCCAAGTAAATCACACACAGAGGCTTATTCTTAGTTATGAATGCTCAACCTTAGCTTGGCTTGTTTCTTGCCAGCTTCTCTTAACTTAAATTATCCCTATTACCTTTTGCCTCTGGGCTTTTATCTTTCTCTATTTCTGTATACCTTCCCTTCACTCTTACTCCATGGCTGGCTGGGTGGCTGGGTGGCTGGGTGGCTGGGTGGCTGGGTGGCTGGGTGGCTGGGTGGCTGGGTGGCTGGGTGGCTGGGTGGCTGCCCCTTAAGTCCTCCTCTCCTTGTCTTCTTGCTGCTCTTCCTCTTCTTTGTTTCTCCTTCTATGTATTGTCTCTGCCTCCCAGCCCCGCCTATCCCTGCTCCTGACTCAGCTCTTTATTAGACCACCAGGTGTTTTAGACCAGCACAGTAATGCAGCTTCCCAGAGTTAAACAAATGCAGCATAAACAAAAGTCACACACTTTAAAATAATATTCTACCACAATAAAGTAGAAGTGTTTTGCATTTCCTTGTGTGGCACCATTCCTAGAGCTGGCCTGCTTTATTCAGGTTTGATCTCCAAGGAATCTAGAACCTTCTATGCTATGCCTAGGCTTGGTAAGGTATGTTATTTCAGGTAAGGTATGTGTGAAAAGCTTTTATGTTGTCTCTTTCCTTGATTTCCTATTTTCAAATGAGTTTAGATTCACAAGAAGTTGAAAACAAAACAACAACAACAACAAACCTTAGCATCTTGGGAGATGACTTGTGAGTAAGAGCATTTGCTGTAGGACCTGAGTTCTAATCCTCAGATTAGATACCCAACACCCACAGGAAAAGCTAGGTGTGGCCATATGTGCCTATAGCACCAGTGCTGTGACGGGCAGCCACGGGAGGACCACTGATGGCAAGACCCCATCTCAAGGGAATAAGGCAGCATCGGTGGCATCCTCAGGGTACACACAAGTACACACGCTACAGAAAACCACCACACATCCAAAACATTGCAAAGCATTCAGATGTCCTACTGACACTTTGGCACATCCCCCTCACCATGGGAAGTAGGCCTAAGTGCAGCTCTCAGCGTGCACTCTGCTTCCGCAGGCCTTGCACAGCATTCTCGGCACTGTACGTGTATGTTCTATTCATGTAGCCACCACCAGGACCCAGACCCAGGACTGTGCCTCCGTTTCCTTATGCCCCACAGCTGCTAATTGGTTCCCCACATTTGTCATTTGCTGTGTTCTGTAACTGGGTGCGGCAACTTGCACCCCAAAACTGGTTTTCCTCACCTCCATCCTCTGACCCAGCCAGGTCACCTCTATATAACAAGCTCTGTCAGTCCCCTCAGGAGTGTCCATGGTGTAGAGGGGTCAGGTTGCTGAGCCGCTGTCCTGCAGAGGGGTGTTTGGATTTGGGGAGGGTGTCAGTAATTTAATTTTTTTTTTGTTACTGTGCTGTAAATCAAACCAAAGGCCTTCTACATGCTGGGGAAGTGATTTAGTTTTGAGCTGTATCCTTAAGCCTGTTTGGTTTTGTTGTTGTTGTTTTTGTTTGTTTGTTTGTTTGTTTTTTAGTTTTTGGATGTTATGAATAAAATTGCTATGAATGGTGGTGTCCAGCGTTTCAGTGAACATGAATTTCCATTTTTCTGGGATGAAGGCCCGAGAACCCAATGGTGTGTTAAGTGGATCTTTAGTTTCTGAAAACCTACACAAGTCCTTTCCAGGCTGCTGTTCTGTGTTATATGCAGTCCTTGTTTTTATTAAAACTATTCTTATATGCATATAGTGGCAGCACTTCATTGTGGTTAAAATTTGAGTTTCCTTGACAACCAATGATGTTGAACATATTTCTGGACATCTAGACACATGGGTATCTATGAAATGTCTCTCAAGCCATTCTCTCATGGGTTGTCCCTTGAGTATCCTAGACACAACCCCTTTGTTAGGGCTACAGCTCTTGAGTGTCTGCTGCCAGCCTCTAGCTTCTCTCCTCAGTCCCTTTATGAGCTCTTTAGAAAGAGCACCCACCCTCTTCATTCTGGTGAAACCCAAATGACTAATTTGTCCTCTTCCAGGTCAGCTTCTGGTGTCAAACCTGAGAACTCTGCACTCAATCCTAGACCCACAGAGCTCCTCTGTGTGTTCTCTCTCATTTTACAATTAGGTTCATGATCCACCGGCGTTCTTGAGAAAGGCATGAAGCTTAGGCCAAAGCTTGTCTTTTTATCTTGCACCTCTAACTGGTCTAGCATCGTTTGTAGGAAAGTACTTTTCAATGTGGAGGTGTAAACCTCCGTCTCAACTATCTGTTCTTCCTCCTTAATCTCATGTCTCTCCCCACGGACACCCTCTGTCAGCATTGCCATATCAGCAGCACCGCCCCATTGCCAAATCCAACACAAGGTCTTCACCGCTGTGTTGTCAACGCCATCACACTCACCCTTGGCATCGGATCAGATGACTCTTCCACTCTACACTTCTTTATCAAAACCACCCCAGATATTCCCGTTCTGAATCTCCCTCTGATAGTTTTAGAATAGGCCTATCCATTTCGAACAGAGACCTTGCTGGGATCTTGGTAATGACTATACTAACCCTGCCAACCCATATGGATAGAATTGACATGTTTAATAGGGTGAGTCTTCAGCTATTGGGGCTTTAGTAATCTTTCACCTGCATGAAAAAAAAAAGTTTATTTGTTTGTTTGTGACAGGTTTTCTTTGTAGCCCTGGCTGTCCTGGATCTCACTATGTAGACCAGGTTGGCCTTGAACTCAGAGAGATCTGCCTACCTCTGCCTCCACCTCATGAGTGCTGAGATTAAAGGCATGGCCCACCACACCCAGCCTGCCTTTTAAATTTTAACACCGACACACACATTAAAGCTTTACCTTTAATTTCATTTGCCTCATCCTAAATGATATTGTTTATTTAATTTAAATAGATCCAGAAGTTGTTAGAACATGGAAATATGGTTGGGTTTTGCATGCTGACCTTACTGAATTCACTATTAACTCTAGGAGTTTGTTGTAGAAGCCAGGATATATAAAAACAAGGTCATTTAGATCTCCTCCTCCATGTCTTCCATTTCTTTTTCTTTCTCTCTTCCAAAGATTAAAGGGGCTTTTTGGTGTAGAATTTCTGTTCATTTCTTTTCTTGGGGTTCTTTAAAGACACTGCTCTTCCACTGGCAAGAATTGTCACTTTACAGAAAGCCACAACTAGTCAAAATGCAGAGACAACTGACTGTGGGGTGCCCAGTCCAACTGACACATCTACAACACGGTCCCTACACCAAAGGCCCAGGGAGCATCAAGGCAGAGGGGGTGGAAAGATTGTAAGAACCAGAGGACCAGGAAGTCTGCTGCAAGACTGTACCTTCTAGATGTGACAGGGAAGCCACACCCATAATCTCAACAATATAGCTATGTAAATAAGACCTGAACAATGACACCACTTGACAACCCAATTTATATGAGTGAAATATCAGAGGGCCCCACCCCTAGATGGAAAGCTACGAGCAATCATCATCTTCCACAGAGATGAACACCCTAATTGGTTATCCAATCCCAAGTGGTCAGCCATAAAAAGTATAAGTACAAGCAATACTAAACAAACTCAACTCACTGTATTGATATATTTACTTGCGGATATATGATTAAATGAATAAGAGTTCATGAATTTAAAAGGGAGAGAGAGGGAATGTGGGAGGTATTGAAGGGGAATGATATAATTATATTTTAGCTAATTAAAAGAAAAGATTCTCCAATCCCATACTGGATGGTTCTCCAATCCCATGCTGGACAACTCCTTGCCTTAATCCTCATCTTACAGAAAGTGTCTCTCTTTCCCCTTTAAATATGCTGTTCACTGAGGGTTATGTGGGTGACCAGTACTGGGTTAAGAAATACTCTACTCTTTCTACTCCCCAGGAGCTTTTATCACGCATGTGTGTTCAGTTTTGACATTTTTTTCTATGAGTTGATACAAGTGCATTTTTTTCTTCTAGTCTGTTGACTGGCTGGATCACACTCAACTTTATTTTAAAATTTTTATTATATTTTTATTTATTTGTGGATGTGTGGGTACCACAGCACGCATGTAGAGGTCAGAGGTCAACTTTCAGGAGTTAGATCCCCCTCCATCATATGGATCCTGGGGATAAAATTCAGGTCCTCTGGCTCATGTGGCAAGTGCCTTTACACACCGAGACAGTGTGACACACTTTACTTCTAAGAGATGATCTTTTTGACTTGGTGCAATTTTTTTTTTCATTTGGGTCCTTTAATGACGTTGTTCTTTAAAGGCAGAAGGAGGGACATTGGAGGGTGATATTAACTGAGGGTTCAAATTTTCACTGTTTTCTGTGTGAATTCTGCCATCCTTCTAAACTTTGTTCTTGTGTGCACACCATTTGCTGGCTGCTGTTAACATTTTTCTCTTTATCACTGGTTTTCAGCAAACTGATTACATAATTTGGTCTACTTTTCCTCCTTTCTCTGGTATTTAAGGTTTTCATGGATCTGTGGACTTGCTCTTTTTGGAATATGTGGAAAATTTTCAGTTGTTACACATTCAGGTTCTTCAGTCACTACTGCAGCAAGTGTAATCACATATATTATCATATTTTTCCATTTCTAAGTTCATATTGTTTTCAGTGTTATGTATTCAACTTCACTCATTTTCTTCTTTGTGGTACTTAATCTGCTGTTAATTCTACCTACTGTTCTTTCCAGTGTTGACACCCTAGTTTTCAAAAGTAGAAGTTAGATTTGGGTTTTTAATCCTGACCTCTTGAACTTGTAGGCAGTAGCTCCAGAAACAGTGCCCTGCCCTTACTGGCCAAGCTACCCTCCCTCTCATCTCCAGTTGCTTTGCTTGCCTGGCTAATTTGGGCACCATGGTCTGTGCTCACCCACACTTCTGAATGCCTGTTGGTTTCTGACTGGGTGCCAGGCATGTGGATCTCACCACCCTGGGTGCAGGATATATTTCATGTGCTCATTAATTCACCTAAGCTTTGTTCAACATGCAGTTGAATCACTGGGAAGTTTCTGACTCAAGGGGTCTTCCTTGTTTTAAAACTTTACTAGGTTAACACAAAGCCCTCCTGGGGATATTGCTGGGTGTCCTCTGTATTCTCCCACTCTGGGTGAAATGAGGCATTGCCCCCATGCACTGTGAAGTCCCAGGAGTTTTGGGGTGGCTCCTTCCCAGACCTAAGGGTCCTCTAGGTGGGGACAGTCTGATCAGGGCTCCAGGAGTTCAGGTCTCCCTTCGCCTCTGGTCAGCTCTCTCCTCTGCAGCCATCTGCCTTAAATGCCCAGCCTTATCTCACACTGCAGATTCACAGTCTCTGGGTCTTCCACCCTCACCAGGGCCTGGGGCCCTCTCCAAGCTTGTTCGCGTCCCTCAGGGATGCCTGCCTTTCGTTGCCTGATGTCTAATGTCTACCACATGTTTCGTATATTTTGTCCACTTTTGAGTTGTTTTGGTGGGAGAGTAAATCTGGTCCTTGTTAGTTCATCTTGGCTGAAGGAAGAAATTCTGATGCTTGATATTTCAAAGCTTCCTTAGTAGGCCAAACTGCAGTCAGCACACTAGTCAGTCTTCCTTCCCCTGCATTTTATGTCATGTAACAATAATGCTATTCAAGTAAAACTGAGTGTCTAGCCAAGAGAGTGGCTCGTGATCACTGGATATGCCTTGGGGCCTCATATAGTTTTAATCGGAAGGGAGAGCATCAAACGGGCTGAAAAACAGCTCTCACTGCCAAATATGCTTTTTACCTGGAGGAAAAACAAAGGAATCCTGGGCAAGAGCCAAGAGGTTTTCACAGTTTTTTACAAAGCAGAACTGAAGCAAAAGTGTCTCTGTTCAGGTGATGTGGGCATCCTCCTACACAGCTCAGGTGGCCATGGTCATGTGCAGGCCGTGTGCCTGGGGCACTTCACCCTCTTTTCAGGTGCTTGGACTGTCTACAGGTTTCAGAAGATCTTCGCACTCCAGCCACTGCCATCAAAGTCCCACTGCGTCAGAGGCCAGAGCTCGGGACCCATTAGAACTATGACCCGACACAGCCATCATACAGACCTAGAGACCACCCAGCAAATCACCCCCCTACTTGGTTTTATAACCCCAATTGAAGATGACTGGATTCTGTGGACATTTCTCCACTGTGCGTTTCCATACACTGTAACAGGAAGTCTTATTAATGGAGATTCCCTTCACTCCGAGTCCCTGAACAGTAATGATGGTTTGGCTAGGTTTGGCTTACCTTTTGGCTTCCTCTTGAGAAAGGGGTTTGCCAAGCAATTTAATCACTTAAAACAAGAATGCCAGAGCTACTCTTATGGGAACAGGGTTAAAGACCTTAGGAACACTCATTGTCTGCATGCTAATAAGGCTGCTAATTATGAGATTTCTCGCCCTATTCATTGGAGTAGACCCAGCAGGACCTCGACTTGAAAATATGCTATTAGCAATTAGTTCCCATAATGACACATACTTGAAAGGAATAAACAAAATTTTTAAATGCTACCTAATCCCAGACTTTTCACTAATTAAGACTCCACTCAATCTGGATTATAACAGGTCGTTCTTATAGTTCCAATTCTAATTTCAAAGAGCTATTCAAAGGAACTCTACCCAACCCCATCCTCAAAGTTCCCTGTGAGGAAAACCAAGCTAGTCAATCTCTGATCTGCAGATGACATGACACCTGATGAGCAGGTACTGGCATTTGCTTGTGCGTGCGATACGTCTGTTTCATTGTGCTAATATTAACACTGGAAGAAAACAGATCCTCTCATCTTTTTATCTACCCATCACTACCCTTCCTCTCATTCATTTGTCCACACATCTGTCCATCCATCCATCATCCATCATGCATCATCCATCTACTTTCCATCCACTAATCCACCAATCCATCTATCTATCCAACCCTTCACGCATCCTTTCACACACCTCTACTCATTATTCGTCACCTATTTGTCTACCTCTACACTCACCTGCCCACGAACTCACCCATACTCTCATCTACCTGCCACGCACCCGCCTCTCCATCCTCTATCCACCCACCCATTCATCATCCGCTCACCCACCCACCCACTCATCTCATTCCCCCGTGTTTCTAGCAATCTATTCATGATCCTTCTATCATCCCACCCACCCATCTTTCTATTAGTCCACCAACCCACCCATCCTCCCTTCCATTATTCTGTTCCCATTGTGTTGTCTGTGTTTCTGTGTTTGCCCCTTACAACTCATCATGATAGGTAATGTTGAGTCTCAATCAACACTTAACATAAGAGTTTAATATGACCTACTAAGAACAGGAGACACCTGGAGCGGCTATGGTGGTTCAAGCACTGCCCTCCTCTAGTTGAGTATAGATTGGGGTTTTCTATGAGTTGGCTATAGTTTCTTGGAAGATGTGAGTTCCACTCAGTGTGGTAGGCATATCTGTCAGGACAGAATTTTACGTTTGGGCTGTACATCCAGATCTCAGAAGTCCCCTTGTTTCCATCAGCTATTATCCTTTCACCAAACAGAGGGGCACACCCCTACCATCTCAACTCAACTGTTAGTGATGGATGGCTTGGTATTCCCCTTGGAGACAGATTTCCTTGTTACTCTGTAGAACCAGAGCAGAGCCTGGAATCACACCAATTTGGCTGCCTCTGCCTGGAGCTTCTTTAGGGTCAGACCAGGATAGCAGAGCCCAAGCAAGAAAGGTCTGTCACTCTGGAACAACTGGCTAATGTGGACACAGGACACCACAGTCAGCACAGTGGAGGGCCCAGAGAAAGGAAGGGGCTGAATGAGTCAAGACACATATGCTGTAGCACTCTAAGTATTTGGGGATTGTGCTGCCGGGTAAGGAGCCTTAAGTACTGCCCTATCAAAGATGTGTTATCACATTTGATACCTACAATAACTAAGAAGATACCTCTTTGCAGGGGTTAGAAAGCATGGTTGGGAGGATTGCTGAAGGTTCAACACCTACCTAGTTTACATAGTGAGTTCTAGGCCAATTAGGACTACATGGTGAGATCCTGTCTCAAAAAAAAGGAATGAAAGAAAGAAAAATAAACAAGTCTGGAGTCAATGAGCCTGATATAGGAGGTATGAGGAGGCACTTGAGGAAAGGTCTTTGGGCTTTGTGTTTTGGCTACATCTGCACCTCCGTACCTTTCTCACACAGTGCTGCTCTTAGGGCTGGGGTCAAAGGACAGGATGTCGAGTCTCAGAGAGGATGCATTCCTCACCCCACTCTGATCCTGGGCTGTCAGTAGCTTTCTCCAGCTCTATAGTCAGAGCCAAATGCAACTTCATTCCCTTCCAGCCACCAAGTACCAGTTCCACACTGGGACAGTGCCAGCTCTGGGCACTGGCCATGTCCACCTTTCTGCAGCTGGCTGGGTTTCACAATGGATAGGCTCAATCAGGCATGGGAAAATTCTCCCAGGGGACTTCCATGTGCAGAGATCAGCTGAGCTCTGCCAACCCTGCCCAGGGACGAGGTAAACATGGATGAGAGTTGGGACAGAGGGGCTCCCCAGAGCCTGGGAGGGTAGAAAGAATGACATTGCCTCCTTGCCAGTTGGCTGTGGCTATCTGCTCCCAGGGATCCCACCCAGATGGCAATGGGGACAGGATGACAGTCCCTCCCCAGCTCTGGCTATTCTCTGGCTCCAGCTCAAGCCCAACTGTGGCGTGTCATAGGTCATTCCCTGCCTCTTTCTTTTTCTCCTAGCTGTGGCCCAAATTGCACCTCTGTCTTTGAAAAAAGGATGTGTTTCCATCTTTCCAAGGTCCAGTCTCACTCTCAACAGGAAAATCTGCCTCCAACAGCATCAACTGATTAGTCTTCAACAGGAAACACCTCCAGATCATCCTTGGGAGACAAAGAGGAGCCACTGAACTTTCATGGAACAGAAGTGCACAGGGTG
Organism: Cricetulus griseus; assembly: GCF_003668045.3. Classification (NCBI taxonomy): domain Eukaryota; kingdom Metazoa; phylum Chordata; class Mammalia; order Rodentia; family Cricetidae; genus Cricetulus; species Cricetulus griseus. The sequence continues at coordinate 234,762,505 of NC_048595.1, forward strand.
AGTGTGTGGAACAAGCTCCATGTCTGTTGTAAATGTTCCCTGATGGATATCAAGGATCTCCAGGCACAAGAAAGGTGGTCACTTGCAGTTAAAGCAAGGGAAGTACATGGGGCTCCACCTGAGCCCTGGGACCACCCTGAGCCTTCTCAGCTGTTCTTCACCTATCCCCCTCACTGAGTTGGCCAGAGGGCCCTGGTATTCTGCTATACCTCACAGATGTGGAAAGAACTTACCTAAGCTTGCAAAACCAAGTGCAATGAAGGATTCCTCCTCCGTCTTTGGGGTTATATTCGGGGACATCAAGATGTCATCACACAAGCATATGCCAGAGGTCAAAGTTTGACTAACACATTTGAGGAAAAACTCCCAGCACACGTTTGTAAACTTCATTAGCCAGATCATCTGTTTGCTGGTCATGGTTAACCAAAACTTTCTGGCTTATCTTTTGATGGGATCATGGTGAACTGCAGGGTAAGCTCCTCCCATTTAACAGAGAGAAGATTGAGAGTAGGCTTAAACACAAAGCTAATTAGATGCAATCCAGTCAGAGCCTCTGGCTTTCAGAGTGGGTGTGGATGAGACAGGACATGTTGATTTGAGACAACACTTAACAGGTTGTGGCGAGGGAGCCTCCAGGGACCACAGTTGGAGCTGGAGACTGGGGCAGTCATTCTGGGTGCCTGGCAGGATGACCTGGTCATAGGTGACAGTTCTCAGTCTGTGTTCTCACAGGAACATTTGTGCTTGAGCAAAGAGTAGTTCTTCGTGAGTCCTTGATTCCAGGAAACCCTATCCCTGTAAGACTACAAAGGCTGTCCATCTCTGCTCGGAAGTGGACTCATTGGTCTAAGCTAAGAAAAGTCCTAGACTACACACATGCTCTCTCTCTCTCTCTCTTTCTCTCTCTCTCTCTCTCTCTCTCTCTCTCTCTCTCTCTCTCTCTCTGTGTGTGTGTGTGTGTGTGTGTGTGTGTGTGTTTTAGGTTTTGTAGCTGGGGAGATGGATCAGTGGGTAAAATGCTCACTGTTTGTGAAAGAGGACCTGAATGACACCCTCAGCATTCACTTAAAAAGCTGAGTGCAGTGTTGTGTGTGTCTGTAACCCATGATGAAACTGGAAGATCCAAGGATTGCTGGCCAGCTCATAGAGTCCAAATAACAGGAAGCTCCAAGTTTTAATGAAAGAGTGTCCAGCACACCCACTGGAGCTCATATGTCCACATGTACTAGGAGGACATTTGTCATTCAGGATGATGATAATGTTTGGTCAGTATCCACTTGGAGTTGCTAGGTGTCTACTGATTAGCCTATATGATGGGGACCCTCTGGTCTGGACCTAAAGGCATATGGGCCCAAGAGGAGCAGCTGCTGTCAGGAGGACAGCAAACACTGAACTGCTGTCTCCTCATCATAGGCAGGAGACCCAGAGACTTTACAGACATTGTGGAGAGGGGCAACTAGGGCTGCAATGTTCCTGTGGGGTCTGCACCAGATAGTCAGATCGCTAGCCACCCTCAGAGCAGTGACCATGAACATCAGAATTCTCACAGCCACACTTTAAACCTTGGGTTACAAAATAAGGAAGCAAGTGAATTCACCAGAGGTCAACAACTGCTAGGGTTTACCCCTCGAGGCCATCCCTTCTCTCTTTCAAGGTAGCTGTTACTCCATTGCATCATCTTTCTGTACAGGGTCAAGCACCATGTCCAATGCGGTCAACATCAACTGCCTGTCTATAAACCTATGTGAGGCCACCATCCCACCTATCTTTTCAGACAGCTGTGTGGCATTCCTCGTCCTGCTTGCTTTGCTGTCGTGAGTCCCTTGTGTGGGGATATGACCGTCATCTCTGGCTTCAGGGAGCCTGGTGGCTGGACGTCTGTGCCCTCACTTTGTGTGAGATGGAAAATGCTCTCTCATTCTGAGAAGTACAGTTCCCTCAGGTCCTTAGCAACTTGGTTTTCACAATTGGTGTGTAGAAAATATCTCAGTGCTTTAATAATCAGCTTTTTTTTTGTATCACCCTAAAAGGGAAACCCAATTCTCAGTGCATTAATGAAAGGCAGTTTTTTTTTTCAGGAGATTTTTGATGAAAATTAAGGAAGAGATTTATAGATGCAAACCCTTGTTGAACTCTGTTTAGATATTTCTTTTTAGTAGGAGTCTACTCTGGGCAAACAATTGTATTGCTGGCTCCTCTCCCCTTGTCCTACACTGCCCTGAGAGACTCCATCCTCAGACTCATGCAATCACTTCTCTGAAGAGAGGAAGGCAGGAGCACCTCAGATCAGAGACAAGAGAAGTCAGGCCATGTCCACATCCTCAGCTGGGCACCAGCCTCACAAGAAAATGTTAGCGCCTTCCCTGCTATTCTATTCTGATGAATTTGAGGTGATCCTGTTTCATAGTGTTTTGGTGGAGTACTTCAAAATATCACAGAAGTTCCAGATAAGTTGACAGCCTGCCCTACCCCTCAATCAGCAGATCCCATGTCCCTCTGCCTGTTCCAGTCCTTGTCTTCAGAGAGGACACTCTGGCTGAGAAGTCATTGACCACCACCTGAGCCCAGCCCTCATCAGCTGAAGCACCTTCCCCAAGGACTGAGCTCTGTGTAATGCAAACACGCAAATACTGCACATTTTTCTAGGCACAGAGGGGCTTAATGAAAGCGTGTCCACTGACAGATGGGGGGCCGGGGGCGGGTAAGGAGGCAGACTGGCCGCCACATGCTGCCGAGGCCCACGGGGAACTGGCTAGGCTGCAGCAGCCTCTTCAGTGGCACTCTGTAACCAGGCTCCCCTCAGGACATGCTTTGTTCATGAAACAAGGGTGTGTTGTTTCCCGTCTTTTATTCTTGGTGGGTGAGCAATATATTTTTTCTAAGTACTAAACTTGTGGTTTGCAAAGCAAACATTACCCTCACTTGCTGCCAAGGCTTGTGCTGAGATGTGTTCTGTGCTGTCGACCTCCTGGGGCCAAATCCCACTTTAGTCTCAAATACAAGCCTAGAAAATTGGAGTCCTGAGAGTCTGGTGTTTACACTGAAAACATTGTTATGTTTCCAGGATTTCCCTGAACCCAAGCATGGTGACAACAGTTTAAGAATTGAGAAGAAAATGACTCTCCCCTCTCTGACCAAACTCACGCTGCCCCTTGGCTTCGCTGTGGAGCTGGAGACAGCCACTGCCCACTGTCCCCAGCACTCAGATGGGCAGCTGTGACGCTCCCTCCAGGCACTGTAGTGGTCTTCCAAGTGCACTGACGCTTCTGTGCTTCTCTGCCATGAAGCGTGCGTGCAGAGGGGACTCACGCAAGGCAATGGTGATAGAGCTGCAATATGCCAACATCAAGTTGCTCAGCACCTCCTAAAACCAAGTCTGGGGCTAGCCCCTCACATCTGCTGCCATTAAAGCTGGGGGAGTAAGACCCGACAAGGGATTGGTTTCGTTGTAGGGGAAAACCTGCCAGAAGTTTCCTTCAACGACAGAGAGGGTATGGGTGTGTGACTAAGCGACATCACCTACTTTGCCGTAAACAGAACGTTAACTGTCAGGGATCCAGTCCCCATCAGCCTTCATGACTAGATGCTTGCTGGTTGTGCATGGTCAGTATCTCCAGGGGATGAAGAGCTCAGTGGAAATTCACGTCCCCCTCCCTGTCTGCCTTTGTAAAGCAGGTCTGTGTCCTTCAGAATTCCCTGTCACTCTACTGGAGCAGCTTCAAGTAATATTGGTAAGATCTAAAGTCATCCTTTCAGGGTCCTGGTAGCCTGCCCATCCCATGTCACCCTTGTTACCGTCACGCTCACCCTAATTAGCCAACTTCAGCCATTCTCCAACAGGAACACACCAAGCTCAGCTTTGTGCCACGTAAATATATGCAATGATGTGTACTCATTTAACACAGTTTAATGCCAAATTCTTGTTCTGGGTGTGTTTGTAGGGATGTCTGGAAGAGAATGACATTTGAGCAGTGGACTGAATGCAGCAGAAAGTCTTCTCCAGAGTGGTGGCCCCCTGAGCAGAACAAGATGTAATAAGGGGGTGGGGTGTTTCCTGCCTTTAGACCCCAACTGCATGCAGATTAAGGACTGGTGGTGTAGCTCTCCTGGGTCTCCATGGTAACTGCAGGCCTCTGTGAGCAAGTTAGAGAATCTTTGGGGACTGGCAGCCACATGTGTGCAAAGTGCAGAGTTGACTTCTAGGTGTCCATATAAGCATCGAGTATGATTCCTCCAACAATGTCTTTTGTAGCACAGTGATCTATTCACATATGGGACCTCTTGGCAGGCACAGCTGACTAGACACCCAACCACAGCAGCCATTTAGACCTCAACTGCATGGGCTCACTGGATATCTCCAAAGCACACCAAGGAACCCAGCCAGCAAGCCTAGGCTGGGCAGGAATGTGGCTGTGGCTGTGGCTGTGGCTGTGGCTGTGGCCGTGGCTGTGCCTCGGAAGGTCTCCCTCTCCTGCCCAGTGCAGAATGGTTGCTTCAGAGTTGAAATTACTGAAGACAAAAGTGCCAAGAGTAATTAATCCATGTGGAGCTCCTGTCCCACACATTCAGTGTTTCTCAGCTGTGCTGTTTAGTGGTGTTTGCCACCGCAGAAAAGCTGGCTTCACCCAATGGGAGGCTGGCCATTCTGTGTGCTTAATGCTGTGAGCTCTGTTACTTAAAGGAATCTGTGCTTTTCTTACCAAATAGTGGTACTGCCTGTTGAACTAGGAAGAGGGTGAAAAGGACAGAGCCTAGTCTGAATCTCGCTGCCACTGGCTATGATGTCCTTACTTGCTTACTGGATTAGGGAATAGCTCCTCCTATTTCCCAATCCTGCCTAGGTACTGTATGGAGTTCAGGAGCTGTAGCTCAGTGACTAGACCACGGGTGAGGATCCTTGGAGCATGCCACATGTGAATGGCTGCTGAACAAACTGTACACTGTGTCTAAGGACACATGGAACCTTGGGTTCTTGTGTTGATTTGCCTAGGGGTGTGGAGGGTTGGGGGCATGGGTACACAGGCAATGGCATCAGAAGAACGTGAAACAAGCAGACAGCTCTGGGGAATGCGAGGACAAGGCATGAGCACTGGAGGGTTTTGCTTACATTGCCTGTTTAGATGCTGTGATGGGAGCTCAGCAGGATCCGGCTGAGTGGCTGTAGTGACTGTCAACAGCTGCACAAGCTGGACAGAGGGAATGCTACACATACCAGAGCGCCTGAACAGAGGGCAGTGAGGAATGCTGGAAGGAGTGCATCCTGCGAAAGAGCCTTGCCTGGGTCAGGACCTTCAACGGTGGCCTAGCCACTCCTTCCCCCTGCAGCCATGGTGCTCGCTGCTTAAGTATGAGCCCTGAGCAGCAAGGCAGAGCTGGGTCTCAGAACAAGGAACTGGAGATGCACTGAGGTGCATCTTGGGGACTTAGCAGCTCCACAGCGTATGGCCCAGACTCTGATCTTCTAGAATTGGGCTCCAGGACCATTTGGTTGGTATTGTGAAGTGGGCAACTCTACCCTGGCCCACCCTCAGAGCCTGTGCTAGCCTGTGGGCCTCTGGATTGCTCTACCCTCAGGACTGAGGCAAAGTGGTCGTCTCTTCCTCTGTCAAGTGCAGTGTACTGCACGCCTCCACTTGTTTTCTACAAGGCTGCAGTGTTTATTTTACTTTGCATTTTGCTTTCACTTTGCCTATTGCTTGTCACTTGAATTTGGACTTCTCTCAGTGTCCTGGGAGTGTCCCATCCTGTAAATCAGGCAAATGTGTTCTTTCAAACTCAGTTCTGACTCCCTTATGGCTTTCTGGGCTTCTGAGCACACATAGTGCAGTGATAGGGAAAGAATGATGGCCTATGGCCTAGCCCCAGGCATACACACTGAGGAGGAAGAGGGTTAATTAGAGTTTGAAGCATGTCCCGGGGCAGCGATCATGGTGATCAGGCATGCCTTCAATAGCAGGAATTTATCCTGCTACGTAGGAAGCTGGAGTCCCAGAACCAGCATCCACAGGGCTGGTTCCACACAAGATGGAAGCTTCAGCATGCTCCTGTCTCAGCTTCCCCTAGACTTGGACTTGCAGAGTCTCCACTTGAGCCTGGCCTATCTGACCCCAGCCATGTGCATGTCTGTGTTCATACCCCCATTGTCTATTAGAATGTTAGTTGCATGGGACCAGCTGCTGCAATCTGACTTCATCCCACCAGAGTCTCATCTGATCAATGCTCTCCAGCCCAGGCCACTCTGGTACCAAGGCCAGGGTATCAGGACATCACCATGTGCATTTTGGGTTGACACAGTCAACTAATAGCAGAGGTTGGGTCTGTGAAAGCCACCTGTTTTACCAATATACCAGTAACAGGTGGTTACAATCCCAAAGCTGCCCCCCTTCCAGCGGACTCTGTCTAGACCAGTTTTATACTCCTTCCTCATCATTGAAGACATACATTTAAAAATCTCCAGCCACTGATGGTCTGCAGCCTCAAAGCCTCACTTGCTCCTTCCTGCCCACCTACTTCCTCCCTCAGCTTCTTGACCTCAAGACAGAAAACATTTGCATTCTTTTTGATGACTTGGGGGCTTAATCTACAGTAATGCAGATGGAACTGATTTCAGTTTTGTTTTAATCTCTCTGTGTATGTATGTGTATGTGTGTGTGTTTGCATGATGCATGTGTGGGTACAACTATGTATGAGTGTGGGTGTGCATGTGTCGTGGTGCAGGAAAACCTCATGTTTTCCAACCCTTCTACTTTGTTAAAGCAGCGACTCTTGTTTGCCACTGTGCATACCAGGCAAGCTAGCTCTCAAGTCTTCTAGGCTCCTCCCATTTCTGACTGGTATCTCCCCGTAGAAGCACCTAGATTACAGATGTTCACTGTGTGTCTGTTAACATGTGCCCTTGTTATCCAAACTCTGCCTCCCACATTTATGTGACAAGTTCTTTGCCCACTGAGCCATTTCCTGCATCCAATTCATGAAGAAAATAATCAAATTCAAATTTATCCACAGCATGACCTCTCTTAAAATAATCCTCACTGAGTATTCAGTTAAATGCCTGCCACGTAAACATGGCACCTGAATTTCATCCTCAGAATTGATTAAAAACAGAAGCAGCCGGGTGTGATGCATATGCACCAGAAATGTCAGTGCTGGAAGGCAGAGACAGGCAGATCTCTGATCTACTGGTAGCCAGCCCAGCCAAATCCCAGCAAGCTTTGGGAAGTGTACAGACCCTGTCTCATAAAACAAAGTGGTTACCACCCGAGGAACAAGAACCGAGGTTGACATCTGTCTTCCACACACTCACATACATGCACACAAAATGGTTCTCATTTAATCTAAGAAGCATCAATTATTGTAACTTCTTTACAGAATGGTAGAGAGGTAAGCTGGTGAGCTTCCTCCCACTGGCTCACTCACAAACTTTCTGTCCCTGGGTAGCACCCATACATTTTTGCCCTGACCTAAATCAGAGAATTTACACAATCAGATCCAGAACTCAGGACAGTGGCCCTATGGTCTCACCTGCTGCTGTAGTGGTGAGGACAGAAGTGATTCCAGACTTACTGCTAGAGCTGGGCAGCTCTCACAAGATCCACCCATAGGGCCACTGTCCCCCATGTCACTTGTCAGGGCTATGAAGTTCTTGTTTTAACTCTTCTAATTGATTTGCCCTGTAAGGTGGGGTTCAACATACACAGATCCTGACCCCCTGCCTCTCCTATGTGGGACATACATCAGCTCAAGGTGCAGGTGGCCCTACCAGCTCACAGGGTAAGTGGCCCTACCAGCTCACAGGGCAGGTGGTCCTACCAGCCATCTCTGCTCGGGCAGAGAATAAAGTGCCTGAATCCCTAGGCTCTAGGGCTGGAGTAGATATTAGGGAGTCCCCCTCTCTATTCTGACAGGGGTGTGTCTCTTCAGGGTAGCCGGCACATGGTCAGATGTGTCCAGGAGACTGTAGAAATCAGAGCACACCAGGCACCCGCTGCCTTTGAGACTTTCTCAAGTCTTCCAGAGCGAGCGACCGTGCTGAATCCCAGCTGCACCCTGGAAATGGAGAGATGCAGGAAACTGTAGATTTTGCCAAAGGCCGTAGAGTCTTTTGTCTTAGGAACTGAAAATTAGGCAAACTGTTGCCAAACCTCACGCCTATGCTTGGCGGGGCTAAGTTTCAAGGGATTACACCTTTAGCCACAGAGACCAGCGCCATCCCCGGGCGTGGCCCAGGTGATTCACATGAGACCACTCTGACTCACGTACTGGCTGCCCCACCCAGTCATGAGAAAGCAAGCCTCCCAGAGCCAGCCTGGCCTGATCCAGACTCCCAGGAAGCCCAAAATCCAAGTGGACCAAACTGATTCTGGCCTTCTGTGTTAAAGATAGTGTCTAATGAAACAGCCAGCCCAGGATTATTAAGAATTGAATGAGTAAGTAGAGGAGGAATAAGCTAGTAGGTGGGTGTGTGCATGAATGTGTATCAGTAACAACAGCCTTGGAAAAGAAGACAGTAAGTAATAGCCTCTTCTCCTATTGTGACGAGGGAAGCCCAGACAGTGCTGGCGAGCTCAGTGTCTTGTATGTGTTGTTGTCTTATGCTATGATACCCAGATAGTGTCTCATTCCTATTGTTTTTCCACTGTAAGGGTTGATGCCCCTGAATTCTATCCTTAAACAAGGGGTTTCATACTTCGAGCCATCTTACATTCTGCTCTGTCTCTTCAGCATCCTACTCTACTCAAAACTTTCTGGTCACTTGGAGCTGCTGAAAACACCTGATCTCTCCTCTGTGTGCTTGTTGCTCTCTACAGGGCAGCCGGATTCTGAGAGCATGGAGCTAAGCCCCTCTCTACAGCATGCAGTCCTTGCCCACGAGAACACCCTCATAGGCCATGGTGATGCTCCCCAGGTACTCCTCAGAACAGCACCCTAGGAGCTACCACTGGACCCTTGAGTGATGACGTGTAAGGCGAGGCCCATTGGCCATTCGGCCTGAAGCTCGTGGCTTGAGGAGGCCACTAATGAATTTCATGTTGACAGAAGCAAGGGATCAGGCACGTGTAGCCAGCATAAAATCACATCTCCTTGCCTAGAATTAATGCTGTTCCAGGTGCCCCTAGATGCCAACCTTCCTGAGTCTCCAGATTGCATTAATGTCTTTATTCTAACCCAGAGCACAGCCTGCCTTTCTGACTAATGATGAAGAGGATCCTTCAGATAGAGTACCTCTGATTGAAAACAGATCAAGCTTGCCTCTTCCTCAACAGTGGCTGATCGGTCTCAGGTGACCGCACAGTTTGGCTTAAGAAACTTGGGAAAGTGCTGACTGAAGTCCATAAGGGATGTGTGTAACTTTTCCCAGGCACTTTTTATAAACAAGATGATTGGACTAACCTCAGCAGGTGCCCATAGAATGTCTGAGAAAGCTCTATCCAGGCCGCCCGCCAGAAGTGCTTCTCCCAGTGACAGCTAACTCAATCCTTTGTGGAAGTTTTTCAAACTACCTGGGGGCATTAAAATGATGCTGAAGCCACGCCCGGTTCATCGTGCTAAATGCCAACCTGAGGGTGGAAATCACACTTGAGATGCTGACTTGGGTCCATGCAAGTATGCCAAGTCTTCTTTTACCCCCTGCTTTCGAGTCAGAGTCCGGGGTCGCTGCTGTGGGGCACTTTTACATCAGGGTAGGCTTTGCACTGGGGCCTCATTCTGCCACCATCTCATCCCTTCCCATCCTCCATCCTTTTGTTGCTTTTTCTGTCAAAAGAACAATACATAAAACCAAGTTAGGGTCCTGCTTAGTCCCCAGCTTGGGGGTGGCCTTGGCTGGTGGGAGAGGCTCAAGTGGGACCAAAAGCCAGAGGCATGGTGAGCCTCTGAAATATTATAGGACCTCAATAGCTGCCAATCAAGAAATTGTCTCCTAGGGAGCCTCACTTCCTGTTTAAGGATCCGCTTAGGCATCTCCCAGAGAAGCAGTCTGTGCAGGCGGGATAAGGAAGTACGGATTAGAAGCTCCTGTCTCTCTCCTCTCTAGACTATTCTGTCCAGTAGGAGACATGACCCCTAAAGAGTCACATTTTCACATTGTGAGTTTCCCCTGGATCAACCAGAAGAGCTGTCCCTTTGTGTCCAGGACCATGATGCCTTGCCAAAACCAAGGGAGGAGAGAATTGACTGAGGAGCCTCCAATCCTGTAAAGAAGTAACTGGGAATGCGGTTAGTGATAGCAAGTAGCTAATCAAAAAAGGATGTTTGCTGGTTCTGGAGGCAGGGATGGCTAAAAATGACATAGTTGAAGCTGGAAGTATAAGATAGGGTTACCCAAGTATGGCCTTTACAGCCCTGTTAGCAGGAGCAGATGGTGTGTCCCAGGCATGATGGGTAGGGACTTCAGATGTTAGCATTTCCTGCTGGACTATCTCCTGGGCTAAACTTGACCATATTTGAGGACACTGAGTAGCCACTGCCTTCCTGGCCAACGGCACCAACTCTTTGCTCTTGGCCATGGAAAAGTCCAGGGCTGACCACATCCAGTGTCTTCTAAACTCAGCAAGAGTCCAGCCCTTCCCCCGCGCAAGGTAAATGGGAACTCTCCTACAAGGTGACAGTGTCACACCTCCCTCTAGGAAGTGAGGTATGGGAAAATGGTAGTATACCATCTCAGACGCATTGGTGCTTTGGTCACAGAGAAGCCGGCTGCAGAAGCTCTAACAGTAAGAATCCAAGGCACACGTGTCAGAGTACACACATGCTGAATCTGCCTTGTACATGGAATAGAGATGCTTCCATTTCTTCCACAGCTTCCTAAGAAGCTGGCCAAAATTATTTGAGCACCAGAAGCACAGTAAGAAATAAGACACCTAGTGGTGGTGGCACACGCCTTTAACCCCAGCACTGGGGAGGCAGAGGCAGGTGGGTCTTTGTGAGTTTGAAGCCAGACTGTTATACAGTTAGTTCTAGGACAGTGAGGGCTATACAGAAAACCCTGTCTTCAAAAAGAAAAAAAAAGATTTGGGGGCTAATGAGATGGTTCAGCAGCTAAGAGCACTGGCTGCTCATCCAGAGGACCCAGGTTCAATCCCCAGCACCACATGGCAGCTCACAACTGTTTGTAACTCCAGTTCCAGGGAGATCTGACTCCCTCACACAGGCACACATGCAAAACACCAATGCACATGAAATAAAAAATAAATCCTTTATAAAAAAGAAAGAAAGAAAGAAAGAAAAGGAAAAAATCCACAACCTTGATTCCAATGAGTGTGAGGCACAGTGTTCAGTTTTAGCATGTTTTTGGATCAACTGACAGATGGATGAGAAATATTTTTCTTTTACATTTTGTTGAAAAGAACCTTTATTTTACAATGTTTATATCTGTTGTCAATGCTAAGTAGACAAAAGCAACCATACACAAACACACACACTCTCTCTCTCTCTCTCTCTCTCTCTCACACACACACACACACACACACACAGAGAGAGAGAGAGAGAGAGAGAGAGAGAGAGAGAGAGCTTGCTTCTCCTTTACTTGGTGTTTTCAAGGAGCATGTGGCCAAGGCTGTTAGGCAGTGGTACTGGGTGGCAGGGTGTGGCTCTGCAAGCAGACATGGGGAGAGAGAAAACTCTCCCACCCCCGCATGCCAGCTCTCTTGGCTGCTTTGCCTCAAACTGAGCAGCAGCTTCACCTCCATCTGTTGACAAGGAATCCAGCATGGCCGGCGGCCTATCCAACCACACAGCTCCTCCGGCAGCTCCCAGTTTCTGGTGCTGGCGGTCACCATGCTGTTGGCTTCAGACCTTGGCTTCTTGCTGTTGTTGGGGCGTCTGCAGATGGCTTTCCTGTGATCTGAGCACCAATGCTTCTGCCATTTTTCTATATTCCACTTCCATGACACTGTCAACTTGCAGAAGAGATCCTGGAAGCCACCTTCTAGGACTTCTGTCCTCAGTAACTGCTTTTGTTCATAGTTAAGTCTAGGAGCTGCTCTCTCAGTGACTAACAGCTCTGCCCATTGGCTCCCTGTCCTCTATGGGGTCAAGTGTGCTCTTAGCACTTCTGTCTTCTGGGCTCTGGGGCCTTCCTCTATGCTTTCTGATGCTGGGGTGTGTGTGGGTGGGTGCTGACACCTCCCACTCAGAGATCAACGGTAGGAGGAGTAGGGCTAGAAGCTGGGATGGACAAGAACAAGACCCATCCCCAGATACTGCAGGGCCTTTACCCAACACCAGAGCCACAGCCACAGCCACAGCCACAGCCACAGCCAGGCCTGGTCTTGTCCTGCACCATGTTATGCAGCCAAAGAGGTAAGCTGAGCCCCTAACCCAGTATTTCTCCTACAAGCAAAACCATCCTCATAGGATTCTCTCCTTAGGCTCAGGGCCGCTCTTTTTGGAAAGAAACTCCTCCTATTTCTTCAGAGGACACATACAAATGCATACTTGCTGCTAACCTGCTGTGGCAGCTTTGGATGTTTTCTGCTCAGCCTGGGCAGCAAGGCACCGCCCACTCTCTCCTGTACCATCTTGAGAAGAGCTTCAGCTCTCTGTGACACCAGCGTGCTTCCTGTGTTATTTACTGTTTTCCTCCATGTGTGCCTCCCATGCTCCGCCAACCCTGCCAGTTTCCCCCAAACTGGTGTCACTTGAACCTTTGCAGAACTGCTAATTACTGAGCATGCAGCCCCCCAGAAACCAGTCACTGGGTTCTCACTAGCCTTGGAGGTAAACCTTGTCGCTGTCTTTGAGAACCTGATATCCAGGCTAGAGGCTCAACAGGGTTTGCTGCCCACAGTTGACCCCTGGGAATCCTTATCTCCCTTCCCAGAAAGTTTGGTGTTGGAGAGTCCACCTGTCCATCGGACTTTATACCCTAAATAAATGTGTCTCTAGAGAATTCACCCTGTTCCACTCAACTTTATACTCTCTCAAGCCAGGCTTTTTATAATGTCCCATCTTCTTTTCTTCTGGTGGGAATGGTTACCCACGACACTAAGGCCAGAGGGAGATACTGACTGTGTGGAGACCCGCCTGGCGTCAAAGGAACCTGCAGTGTATCCGGCATCACACAGATAGCTGCACTCTGGAGCATCGGCTGGAGCCCCAGGTCCACATTTTCACAAAGAGCTCCTGGGGAAAAAAAGATTAAAGAGGGCATATCAGGGAGCAGTGGTGGTCTGAATGGATGAAGTATGTGTTGTACACATAGCTCTGAGACCACCTTCACTCAAGAATGGCATCGCAGAGCTGTGGCCAGAGCACCATCTGTACTGGGACTGGTCTGCCCCGTGCTCTCCTGTCCTCCAGCCAAAGAGACTGGGGCAGTTCCACAGGGGAAGTGAGAATGGATAGCATACTAGATAAAATAACTGTCTAAAAAGCCATGGCATTTCTCAGGCAAACACATGCCGCTCAGGCCTACTCCTGTTGCCCTTGTCTTCTGTCTTCAGTGCTGTCCCAGTTCAGTTTCCAGATCTGACACATCCTACACCACTGTTCTGTGGGTGTCAACACAGGGGAGTAGCCATGATGAGGCTTGGAGCCTTAAGAATGAGTCCTAGGACCTGGGTCCATGGGGAAGGCAGGTCTAATCCATGAAGTGGGTGGGGCCTCACAAGAATATATGCCTCTCTTAGAGAACACTTTGTTGTGAGTGAGCCCTACCTGTTCCCTGTTGTCTTCTTGCTGTGTGGAATCTCTTCCTCTCACGTGGACCCCACTTGGTAGCATCTTCCCAGGAACCCAAACTCACCCTATACTCAGACCTCCAGAACAGAAAGCTAAACATGCACTGTCATTTATCCTTCCTTGGGTATTTTTACTATAGCAACGTAAAATGAACAAGGACCACCACGAGAGAGATGAGAGACAGAGGTTTGTGCAACCAAGGTCAGAGATTACCTATGGTCACTTAGGTTGCTCTCTCTCTCTCTCTCTCTCTCTCTCTCTCTCTCTCTCTCTCTCTCCATGGCCAAGCCCATCTCAGACAGCAATCATTCAAACTCATCCTGTGACCTCTGAGACAGTAGCATGACCTCCAACCTATTTCAATAACCATACCATCCATCACTGTTGTCCCCCCAAGACAGCTACAGGTGATCTATCTGGTCCTTGCAGCGACATTCAAATGATCCCACCCCCTTGAGAGTATGCCTGACCCCACCCACTCTGACCCCATCTCTCATTGACTTCATCATACCCTGGCCGTACCTGATCATGACCATACCCCCACCACCTGCAGAGCTCAGCTTCTATCCCGACAGCTGCTCCATTCACTTAGACTCTTCCTGGAAAGCCCCAGATTGCTCTCAATCATGTAGGCCACTGACAGACACGGATAGGGCCATGACACAGCACCCATTGTTAGATGCTCAGAATATGTGGTCAGTTGTCCACCAGCCTGAAGCTTTACAGTAAGCACTCGGCTGTTGGAGACCTGAGCTGGGAGCAGGGCCAGCTCTCCTCTGCTGTGCCACAGCACTTGGCTCAACAGGGCCCAGGAGCCCTATGGCTTCTGCCCATGGGAGACATCAGGCTGTGACACTGGGTGGAGGAGATTAACAGAAAGCCTCCTGCTCCTGGGTGTAAGGCACTGGGCGAGGGCTGATGGAGTTCCGAAGAAGTTCCTAATTGTCTGTGAAATTAAGGATCTATTTTAAGATGAGACTTGAGGAATGATTCCACCAAAGGGGTTGCAAACACCTCTCTCTCCTCCACAGTGAAGCTGGGAGAGGGAAAGGCCCACCCCATCACAACAGACTATCTGCCTTTGAGGTCAGTGACAGGCAGATAGTCTCCCAGCATCCCAAGCGTAAGTGGAGCAGCAGAAGAGGAACACAGCCTGTGCTGGGAGCTCATCTTGGCCTCTCACCTCGCCCAAACCTGCGGACACAGCTTTAGTTCGCTCTTGCTCCCAGCTCTTTGTGGCCAAGTAGAAGTTATGCCCTCAGCTGGGTAGCTCAGGCCTGTGGGAGAGGCTTGTGAACATCTGGAGGCAAGGCAAATGGGACTGGGGATGGTGGGATCTAAGCCTGCCTGAGGAGGCTCCTGGTAACTATGCTCAGGCCACACAACAGCTGCACAGACCTGCTCTGCCCCCATCTCCCAAAGGTATGTGCACAGTTTCCACGGGGCAATTTCAGGAACAACATATCTTGACTCACCACATAGTCTCCTTCAGCTTGGGACAGCTTTGATTGATGGCAAGTATCTTAGTTAAGGTTGCCATCGCTTTGATGAAACACCATGTCCAAAGCAACTTGGGGAGGGAAGAGTTTATTTGGCTTACTCTTCCACATCCTAGTTCGTCACTGAAGGAAGTCATGGCAGGAACTCAGGGCAGGAACCTGGAGGCAGGAGTTGATGCAGAGGCCATGGAGGAGTGCTGCTTCCTGGCTTGCTCAGTCCAGTCGTGGCCCCAACCGCAATGGGTTGGGCCCTCCCCCATCAATGAGGAATTTAAAAAATGCCCTGTAGTCTTGCCTACAGAGTCTTACAGAGGCATTTTCTGAATTGAGGCTCCATCCTCTCAATGACTATTGCTGTGACAAATTGACATAAAGTGAGCCAGTACAGAAAGGAAACTCTTCAGTTTTATTCAAGTCACTTCCCTGTCTCTCCCCATTCACCCCAGTGCCATCTGAATCACTACCCTGCCTCCCTGTTTGTCCCAAAACTGTCCTCAGGGGCCATGTAGCTCACATTCACTACCTTCCTCACTCTTGCCCCCTGAGGTTTCTTTGCCAAACAGATGCCCAAGCCTACCATAGTTCCTCAGAGGTCTGAGTTCTGCTACCCTGCTGCTGTGGTGGTCCACTCTGACTGTGCTCCAAGAATGAGGGATGAGATTTATTTCAAGAAATGATTATTAGGGATGCGGATATGGCTCAATCAATAAAGTATTTACCACTCAATGTGAGAAGCTAAGTTCAGGTCCCATTACCCACACAAAAAGCTGAGATGTGCCAGTATTTAGCTATCATCTCAGAACTGAGAGGGAGTGGGTAACAGGAGGATCCCTGGGGCTTACAGGCCAGCTAGTCTAGCTGAATCAGTAATCTCCAGGTTCTCAAAAAGTAAGGTAGAAGACCGTTGCTGGGACATGGGCGCCACTAGATCCAGCCTTGGACTGGGCCTTGCCTGCAGCAGCCACCTATGGGGATATCTTATAAGCTGAACTTGACTGTCACCACATCAGTCACTACTGCCCTTAGGACCACAGAGCATGACTGCTCACCTCCTTCTAGTATAGCCATGTCTTGCCAGCATTGCTAGCTGCTTAGTGACTATGGGCCACCAACATAGGTTGCATCCAGGGAAATGCCTCAGAAGAAATATGCAGTTACATAACTGTCACCCACATTCAGCAGGCTCCTCAGCTGCCAATCCAGGGTCCGTGAGCTCCCACTAGGTCAGGGCAGCTGTCTCTGTGGTTTTCCCATCATGCTCTTGACCCCCTCCCCTTACTCATATGATCCCTCCTCCCTCTGTTCAACTGATCTGTTGGGGGTGGGGCTGGCAGTGGGACCAAGACCTATCCCAGGATATGAACTGGCTTTTTGGAGTCCATTCCCTATGGTGGGATACCTTGATCAGTCTTGATACAGGGGGTGAGGCTTGGTCCTGCTTCAACTTGGTATGCTAGACTTTTTTTTGACTCCACCAAGGGAGGCCTTACCCACTCTGAGGAGTGGATGGGGGGTGTGGGTGAGGGTGAGGGGATGAGAAGAAGGGAGGGAGGGGAAACTGGGGTTGGTATGTAAAATGAAAACAAATTTAAATAAAAGAGAAACTTATGCAGAGTTGCTGGCTGTCACTGAAGAGTTGGTGAAAGAGATCAGACCCACCTATGAAGGGAGCGCCGTGGAGAAGATAAAGGCCTGGTTCAGGGGTGTTGGCTGAAATGGGGTGTGATGCCAGATCCTAGCTTCCTGATTAGCACTGAAGGCCCCATCTTTCTACCAGATGGAGTACTGCGCCTATTGAGGTGAAATTCTGTTCTATCAAAATGGTGACAAATTAGTGTTTTGTTTTGTTTTCTGCCATGGTTCACTAAGCTCTGAACCTACATTCTCAAAGATTTGGAGGACATTTTGCCACTCATTAAGATGTACATTTTAAGTTGTTAGGAAAGACTTGAGCCTTTTTCTTTCTTTTTCAAGCATTGGTTTCAAAGATACATGCGTGATTACATCACAGCAAACCATTGTTTGCCCCTATAGACCAGTCTCTCTCGCTAATGTTCTTTTGTATACCTCTGATGTTTACAACACCCAAATTAACTTGTTCCTTCCATACATTTGTCTGACTCTGAGGGCCTGAGCTGTGCACAGCCCACTTTGCTTAGTAACTGGCCTGCCTGCCATACGGTGCAGGCACTTCTTAATCAAGTTCCTTTGCTTATGAATCTGCTTGACTCTTGAGTGCTTTTCAGTCAGTCTTTAAAATGCACAAATCATAAATACAAAAGAAAGAGCAAGCCACCAAATCCACCCAACCTAACACACGCCTGAAAGTGTCCATTCTGAGACTGTGTGTAGACTTCAGTTTTATGTTAACTGTAAATTGATACAAACATCTGGAAGAAAATGATTGAAATTTTGTGCATTTTTGTAATATTTATTACTTAATACAATAAAGTTTATTTTCATTTTAAAAATAAGGTGAAGAACAATTGAGCAAGATACCTCTGACCTACACACACACACACACACACACACACACACACACACACACACCACGCACGCACGCACGCACGCACGCACGCACGCACGCACGCACGCACGCACGCACACCAAAGCAAGCCCCTGGTTTTATTTTAATCTGTCAGAGAATTTTTGTGCAAATACAGCCCTTTAATTGAAAGTATATGGTTACTTTGGGAAAAAAAGTTTATGGACGACCATCTTTATTTACAAAATCCTTACACATGCAGACACAACTTTTCCTCAGGCCTACAGAGATGCCATGCCCCCTGCTGTTTTTCTCTGCCCTTACCTTAAGAATATTCTGGAAGCAAGTTTCCATGGCTCCCATTGACTTCTCTCTCCCCTCCTACCACAGATCTTGCCCATGTGTGCGGTGGTAGGGCCCCCTCATGCTTGTGGCACACAAAAACAGGCATGAGAAATGAACGATGGCTGCTCTGGGGGCAGATGCAGGAAGACTTTGGCCTGTTTCTGAGACTGCAGTGGCTGAGTTTGCCCTGGGGACAGAAGAAAGGGAGATGCTGTATCTCACCAAGACAATTCACTGGCCTCAGCAATGCTGTTAGCACACCATCTCGTGCACCCACCAGTTAAGGGGACATGAGCAGGAAGTTAAAAGCTATCTCCTTTAGCTGGTTGCAGGCTGGACTCACTGCTTGCCTTTCCAACCTGCTTAACTTTTTTTTAAGAGTCTGTGTGTTGTTTCTTTGTCACTGTGGCAATCAACCCCAAGAATAGATGCATCAAGAGCTACAAAAGGGCAGCCGTGACATTTGAGCATCCCCCATGATGGCTATACTCTCCACCACCAAACCCTGGGGTCCTCCAGAGGCCAGCCATCCTATCTGTCTCCTGGCCACCTTCATTGTCATTTCACCCAAGATAGTCCAAGCTGCACACACACACACACACACACACACACACACACACACACACACACACACACACACCATTTGTGTCCAGCCCAACCAGCACACACATGCAGAAGTAAAATAAAACTTGGTAAACAACACCCTCTGATGAGCGATTCCCAATGGAAATCAGCAGTCCTGTTATGACAGAAATAGATGGTTCTGTCCCGCTCCACCCCCTGACTTTAAACTACTCGTTAGGACTCATTAATTTGATTTCACAACTAGCTAATGGGTTGCGACCTGCAGTTTGCGAAATGCTCTGTCGTCTGCAACCTGGAAGCGGTGGGCAGTGCCGACACCAGCCTCTGGCTTGTCTCTGCATCTCCTACCTTCTTTCTCACAGGATTCTGTGTCCTAATAATCCACTGCAGAGGGATTCTGTCATCACCTCCCCCTGGTCTTAGTGTCATTCCATCAGCCCACTCAGCCCCAAGTCTCTGTACCCAGCAGTCAGCATGCAGGTTTCACCTACCTGACCTTGTCCCCCACTCGTTGGCCTGGGATGCAGAACCCATGTTTTCGTTCCCCGAAGCTGTAAGTGTCCCCAAAACTCACCCTTTCCCATGGCTGGAGACTGGAAAGTGAGACAATGCTACCACAGAAGACACAGCAAAGCTCAGGCCTGGACTATGGCAGTCCAGAATTCTCCTTAAATCCATACTGTGTTTTCCAAGTTGTTTCTAGTGGATTGTGCTGTGCTTGGAACTACAAATAAAGTCAATGTTAAGACAAGAGTAAAATAAAATACAATCCCTGTAGCCTGCCGTTCTGTCTATTCCCTCTGTTAAGACAGGCCTGCTACATGTGGCCTTCAATGAGGGCTGTGTTGTGGAGGGTGTGCTTGCTGCCTAATGCCTGCTGCTAATAGCACAGGCACTGACGGAGTCTAGATGTGCTGACCCACACTTCTTTAGAGCTCCATAGGGTAAGGTCATTACTACCACTAAAGGCCACTTGCAGGAATCGCCAGCCCACAGGGCTGTGTCTGATGGCTTTTGTATGTTCAGTATATGTTCAGCAAATTCCACCCTTGCCATTAAACACGGCTCTGCTCATCTTTACCCTCAGTGAACTTTTCATCTAGCATTTTCCTCACCAGTGAAGATGGTGATAGCCTGGGCTGTCTTGATTTCTGTACAATAGGAGTACCTGGGTCAGGTGACACTGAGATTTGGGGAGGAGGGGAGCAGTGGGACAGATCTCTCCTCTTTCACCAGAGGAGGTTGGGCTGGGCAGAGTCTTAGGTAGGATCTGCTTGTCATCACAGCAGCTCTTCTTTCAGAGATCACAGTGTCCCCAAGATGATGATGTATGGCTAGACACTGAAAGTTACTGTGTATGCATTTTTCGTGTAAATCAAATGGTCTGTGAATGATGCTTCAGTAGAGGAAAAGATAGATCCAGACACACTCTGAGGGCCGCAGCTAGCACAGCAGTGCTTCAGTCTTCGGTATAAGTGGACAGTCAAGGTTCATCTCTTGCTTGTGGAATGTCTATGCAGTGGAGGTGATGCTTCATTGGTACATGGAAGATCTTCACTAAGTTAGAAATCCAGTCATTCTTAGTGCAAAACTGCAGAATGAGAGTACTTACTCCCAGAAGCTGGACAGCACTAAGTCTTAGCTTTCTTTTCCCAAGTCAATTGCTAAGTGATTTTTAGTACTTTACCAGCCCTAAAACAATAAAAAGAAATATAGAAAAAGGAAGAGAAGATACAGATGTATAAAGCAAGAAAACACTCTTATTTATATTTAGAAATATGATTTCAAAATGTGCAATCACACCTACAAAAAGAGATCCTGGAATTTTTGTTTGTTTGCTTTAATTCTTGGAAATCAGTAAAAAAAATAAGGACACCAATAAAAATATGAAAGGAAAAGTTTGAGATAAAACTGAGATATATAGAAAAGGAGAACAAAACACAAAGAGAAACTGGCAGGAGACAGGAGTTATGTAATTGCCCAAGTAAGAGGTCCAACTTCTACCTAAAGATGTTCCAGAGAGAGAAAAGGGAAGTGGAGCAGAGGCTACAGACATAGCCTCCACACTACCTGAGAAACTAGAAGAGAGCCCAGGACCTTCCAGGGAAGAAACAGTGATGGCCAAGGATAGCAGTGAGGACAATACAGGGCCTTGGAGAGAGCCTTGTGTTTCTTAGGAAAATGTGTGGTGTGTGTCACACCCAAGCCCTTAGGAGGCTGAGGCAGGAAAATCAAAAGTTCAAGACCAGCCTGAGCTTCATGGTGAAGCTTTGTTTAAAAAAATTCCCCACCTCAAATCCCAGTGTGGTCAGGACAGGAAAGACACAGTCAGACATAAAGGAGCTCCTAGAAGACATGCTTAATCGCCAGAGTGAGAATGAGCTGTGACGAACAGGTGGAGGCAGGCAAGAGGAGGCCCCAGTGGTCACAGTCACAGGAAGGATGCTCATTGCATATCTGCATTAACGAACTGAAACAGTCTCACTGTACCAGGACTTCTGGCTCTCATGGAAGGTGGGGCTAACTAAGGAAAGGCCACATGCTGGGCATTAAAACAGTTATTAACTTTAGACACAATATAACTGCATAGAAAGGATATACAATGCTATGACAGTGTATAATCAGTGCCAGGTCTTACTGTCCTATGAAAGGCCAATCAGGTCTGCAGTTTAGTTCAATCATTTGTGGCTTAAATAACCCAGAAGCCTATTTCTCCTATGAAACCATTTGCACTTAAGCCTTACAGCTCCTTGGCCCTCCTTCCTAGACAGGTAGTTGTGGTCCCCATGTGACAGCCTGATGTAATGCTCTAACCCTGCCATCAAACCTATGTGTCCTGGAAGGAAGTAGGGGAGAGACATCCTTCATTCACAAGTGGCACTCATAGATGGGCCCTGTTGGTCAAAGCCTCACCCTATGCCCGCTGTATGAAGAAAGCTTAGAACACATCTTTGCTTAGCAGTGTATGAGCATCCTAAGAAGACAGGTAGGCATCTGCAAGGGACAGTGTATGTGATACCAGAGGGTGACCCCAGCTTAGGTTGGCAGGAAAATGCCATCGCATGGAGATACAAATGAACAAGGAATTGCCCGTTAGAAATAACGCTTTTAATAGGAGAATGAAATGATGCCCAAGAGCTACTTAGACTATCAAATGCATGAGGCACTACTTTCAGGACTACACAGAAAGTCTTTTAACAGGTCACAGGATTTCTTTCCTCCTGTCTGGAAGAAGATGCTAGATTTTTTTTCTCTCTGCTGGAGCCCCTACAGCCAGGTAAGAACAACATCTGTGTAGACAAGACCTCCAGACTCCCTGCCTAGAGTCAGCCAGACATCTGACGCGGGTGGGAGTGAGGCAGGTGGCTGCGAAGGCCGACACGTGCTTCTGAGCATGGGTCTTCCTGTGCCCAGGGGGGTAACTGTAGATAGTGTGCAAATCTTAGAAATCGCTGGAGGGCAGCAAAACACAGCTTCTAAACTTGGGAATTAAAAAAAAAAATCTAGCCTGGCGGTGGCAGCTCACACCTTTAATCCCAGAACTCGGGAGGAAGAGGCAGGTGGATCTCTGTGAGTTCGAGACCAGCCTGGTCTCCAGAGAGAGTTCCAGAACAGCCTCCAAAGCCACAGAGAAACCCTGTCTCGAAAAACCAAAAAAAAAAAAAAAAAAAAAAAGAAAAAAAATCCAAACAAACACTGACACCTGAAGGTGGCAACCCAGGCTGCAGTTGTTATAAATATGAAAGTGTATCTGAATTTTTTAAAACTATTAATTTAATAAAAATAAAGTGATATGAGAAAGAAAGTCTTGCTGAAGCAACAGACAGAGGGTGCATGAAAAAAGAAACAGATTTTAAAAACAGAAACAACAGCACAGGAGTGACAGCCACTGTTGGCCCAGGCCTCTGCCACCACCACATCTACCCAGAGTCTGTCAAGGACACAGGAGTCTTCACAGCCAGACACCAAGCACAGTCACCGAGCACTTGAGACCCAAGGCTGGAGGCCAGTGCATAGAGAGTGAGGCACCCCTGGGTGGGGCACCCTTGTCCCTGCGCAATTACGTTGCCAGCATATGGCATCATTCATCCAGCACAGACTCTGGGAGGACCTGTCGTCGTTAGCCCTGTGCTTTTCCCAGATTGCCTGGCTGGCAGCTGGATTCCTGGATCCCATCTGCACCACCCTTTCTGGCTCCTGCAGTGCTTGGAGTAGAAACACAGGTTAAGAGTTTAACTCTTGCATGCTTGGAGCTTAAAAATGAAATCTGGCAAGTGATTAAACTAAATTGCAGACCTAATTGCTTTTGCTTAAAACAATATTAAGGCAAATGTGATATTGTGTTTAACTTGGAGGAAAGGCGCCATTGGCAACGGAGTCTGACTCTGGGTCCTCACAAGGGAGGCCTTGCCCTACAGAAGGCTTGTACAGAAGGCTTAGGAGCTGAAATCCTGAACAAAATTTTCACTTGGAGCAAATGGCCAGCACGCAGATATCCACAGGTGGTGCAGGGCTGACTGTGATAAAAGAAGAGCTTAATCAGGGAGTGTGCTGGGCAGCAACTGTGTGGCACACAAAGGATGAGAAGGAAAGAGTTCCAGAAGATTCTGAAGGACACTTAGGGCCAGGCAGGCCCTGGAAGGAGCTGGGAAAACTATGCAGAATTGCAAAATGACTGAAGGCTTCTATTCTTAACCACCTTCCACCACATTTTGCAATTTTTATGTTCACTCCCAAGTCAGATATTATTCACGGTTGCCAAAACAGCTGTTCACACAGTGGAGATGAGGCCCGAGGGCTTCGCCCCTCCTATCCCGCCTACAGTGAGGCAGCAGGCCCCTGCACAGGGTCTTGGCCACACCCGAGAGTGCTGCAGGAGGGGTGGCCCTGGGGGGCAGGCAGGAGCCCCACTCCTGGAAAGCCTCCCACAGCCCTAGGGTTCCAAAATACAGTGCAGTCAAGGCCTCTCTCTCTCCAGTGGTCCCATGCTGACTGGAAGAAAGACAAGAGAAGGATCATGAATCTGGGACCTGTTTTATTGGTTTCTATTTCACATTTCAAGTTTGGAAAAATGCATGTTTTATGTGTTCTAAGCACCTCATCAATGGCTGAAATATGATGATAAATAAAGGGAGGAGAAAAGACCCTTTTGTATTCAAGAAAACAAATGATGCTCAATTGCAACTCATCCAAAACTCTTCCTGTGTCTAAATTAAATGGTTTCACTTAAGCTCCTCCAGTCTAATTTCAGATGTGGACCTCTTACACTGCTATCAAGTGCTGGCTGCTGGCTGCTGGCTGCTGGCTGCTGGCTGGCTGCTGGCTGCTGGCTGCTGGCTGCTGGCTGCTGGCTGCTGGGCACTGGGCACTGGGTGCTCTCTGGTGCTGCTGACTCCAGCGTGTTTGTGTTTTGCAGAGCACTGTTCCTGGGTGTGGAAGGAAAGTAGGAGTGCAGGCATGGGGGAGGCTGGATGGGGAATTTTGCTGTGCAGGAGCACACTGAGGGAAGGTTTCAAATGAACCTCTGTGGAAAAGCTAGAAGGAGAAAGACTGGAGAGGACCTAGTAGGCGATTTGTGACATGCACTGTCTGAGCATAGCCTTCTTTTCCCAGAGGAGATGGCAACAGTCACCACTCCATTTTGGGCTGGGGCCATGGAGTGAGCACAGGGTTTGGTTTGGCCATAGTCTCTTTCTATAATGGCCCAAGAGAAACTATTTCCATTGAATTGTGAATCTATGTTTACTGCGGGTGTGCCTTGAACAGCAAGAAGCCTGGCCCAGGGACGTGGGTTTTTTTACATGCTGTGCTGGCGTGTCTCCTCCATCCACCGTGATACTGTTAATACAGTACCAGCAGCTGGAAACCATTCAGTCTTATAAATCGAAGTGAGAAGACGGAGAAAAATCCAAACCTGCCTGTCTGCCCCATTCCACAGCTGTACTCACAACTCAGTGAGACTGCCGCCCAAACAAAGCCACCTCCCTGGCGCTGGCAGGCTGACAAGAGGAAAGAAAGGAGATTGCTGTAAGCCCTATGTATTTTGGTGAGCTGGATGCTGGCTGGAGCAAACCTGGGCGCCAGTAACACCTCCAGCTGGCGGGTGTACTTGGCAGCAGTCTTCAGAAGGGCACCCTGGAGAATGTGGGGTGTCCATAGGCCAATGACTTTCCAGCTGCCCAGTAGAAGCAGTGTAGGAACCTAGCCCCACACGGACCAGTGCAGAATTTCCTCAGTGGGTCCTCTGCTCTCCTGAAATGATTGCTGAGAGGACAACAGAGAACTGGGCAGGAGCCCGTATCTACAGATCCAGATCAGATGACCACTTGACACAAGGCTAAAGGCATGGAGAAGCTGGCTCTTATACTGTGCCAGGGGGGCTGAGACACCCACCCACCCCAGCTCTTCTGCCCTCCCCTCCACATGTAGGGGATATCCAGCATTCCTACTTCAGAGGCCAATGATACCATGAGAACTGGGCCACTAAAAGGGGAAGATGTGCCAGGATGAGGCCTGGATGACTAGTGACAGTGATGGTGACAATGGTAATGATGCCAGTGATGGTGGAGCTGGTGATGGTGGCTGTGGAGATAGTTGTCATGGTAGCAGTGGTGTGAATACGAAGATGGTGATAGCGGTAATGGGAATGGCGATTGGTGCTGGTGACGATGGTAACAGTGATTGTGGAGTTAGTTGTGATAGTTGTAGTTATAAATGGTGGTGATGAGAGCAGCGATGGAAGCAATGGTAACAGAGGCCTGGCGGGAGTGTTAGTAGTAATGGGAGTCGTGTTGGCGGTGTTAGTGGTGACGACGGTAGTTGGGACAGAGGTAGTTATGACGGCCGTGATGAATATGTGGGTGTAATGATTATGATGGTGACGGGTTAGAGTAATGTTGATGGTGACGGGGAGGCAATGGCGTGATAGTGGACGTGCCGATGACGTTGGCTGTGGTAACTGGTTTCTACTGACGTGATGTGGATAAAGACAAGTGTCCTCATTGCGTCCTCCCGCGTTTATGGATTTCCCACATGCACCAGCATCCTTCTGGGTGGGCAGCATGGTGATCAGCTGTCCTCGCTACCCTCGATTTTAGAGGAGGGCTACAGTCATTGTCCACACATGAACATCTACAATGCAATGTGTGCAAAGCTATGACTATAAACCCCATGTCAGACTCAGAATCACATAAAAATAGAAAGTGTCTAGTAATTTTCACTTTGATTACAGATTGACGTTTTAATGTCTTCTTGGGGTGAGTTAAATAAAATAAATTTTAAACACACTATATTATTTATTTTTACTTTTTAAAGGTGTCATCTAGAAGACATAATGATACGTGTGCTTCCATTAGATCTCCATCAGACTCTGTGTGTCTAGAAATTGCTATAAAACATTCTCCCACCAGCTGATTTTATTGGCTTTGTGTCTAATCCCCGCAAACGTGAACATGGGTCACAGGGAGATTTCCACAGTGTGGCATTGAATTATTGGGGTGATAGACTTGACTTTGTGTTTTCCTGGTTTTTTTTATTCTTTTTTTATTTTTTTAGCTATTATTTGTATATATTTATATTTATATAAAAAGAGAAATAATGGCAATATGTTATGCATCAATAGCAGCAACAGCTTTTCCAGGTTCTGTAGTCCTTTGAACAAAATTGTAGACACATCCAGCACACTCCATTTTTAAAAAAACAAAAAACAAACAAACAAACAAACAAACAACAACAAAAAAGTAAAAAACAAAATCCCAGGAGACAGCACAGTTCTGTCACTCTTGTGGTACTTGGCACCATTTTTTTTTAATTAGTTTCTCAATCATCATCTGGAAGGAAACCATTCTGAGCAACATCATTAAAAACAGCTCTAATAAAGCATGGTCACTACTATGTATCATAAAGCAGGTCCACATATGAGTGAGTACATACCATGTTTGTCTTTTTGTGATTGGGTTACCTCAATAAGAATGGTTTCTTCGAGTTCCATCCATTTTCCTGCAAATTTCAAGATTCCATTGTTTTTTTCTGCTGAGTAGTACTCCATTGTGTAAATGTACCACATTTTCTCTATCCATTCTTCGGTTGAGGGGCATCTAGGCTGCTTCCAGTTTCTGGCTATTACAAATAATGCTGCTATGAACATGGTTGAACATATGTCCTTGTTATATGAATGTGCTTCTTTTGGGTATATGCCTAGGAGTGGAATTGCTGGATCTTGTGGTAGACTGATTCCCATTTTCTTGAGGAGTCGCCATACTGATTTCCACAGTGGCTTTACAAGTTGGCACTCCCACCAGCAGTGGAGGAGTTCTTCTTTATCTGCATCCTCTCCAGCATAAACTGTCATTGGTATTTTCAATTTTAGCCATTCTGACAGGAGTAAGATGGTATCTCAGAGTTGTTTTGATTTGCATTTCCCTGATGGCTAAGGATGTTGAACACTTTCTTATGTGTCTTTCAGCCATTTTAGATTCCTCTATTGAGAATTGTCTATTTAGTTCTGTACCCCACTTTTTAATTGGGTTGTTTGGTGTTTAGGGGACTAGCTTCTTGAGTTCTTTGTATATTTTGGAGATCAGCCCTCTGTCAGATGTGGGGTTGGTGAATATCTTTTCCCAGTCTGTGGGCTGCCGTTTTGTCTTGCTGACTGTCTCCTTTGCCTTACAGAAGCTTCTCAGTTTCAGGAGGTCCCATTTATCAATTGTTGACCTCAGTGTCTGTGCTACTGGTGTAATGTTCAGGAAGCAGTCTCCTGTACCGATTGATTCAAGGGTATTTCCCACTTTGTCTTCTAATAGGTTCAGTGTAGCTGGATTTATGTTGAGATCTTTGATCCATTTTGACTTAAGTTTTGTGCAAGGCTATAGGCTTGGGTCTAACTGCAGTCTTATGCATGTCTGCATCCAGTTATGGCAGCATCATTTGTTGAAGATGTTCTCTTTGTTCCAGCGTATAAATTTGGATTGTTTGTCAAAAATCAGGTGTTCATAGGTGTGTGGGGTAATATCAGGGTTTTCAATTCTATTCCATTGGTCTACCAGTCTATTTTTGTTCCAATACCAAGCTGTTTTCAGGACTGTAGCTCTGTAATAGAGCTTGAAGTCAGGGATGGTGATGCCTCCAGAAGTTCCTTTATTGTATAGGGCTGATTTGGCTATCCTGGGTCTTTTGTTTCTCCATATAAAGTTGAGAATTGTTCTTTCAAGGTCTGTGAAGAATTGTGTTGGGATTTTGATGGGGATTGCATTGAATCTGTAGATTGCTTTTGGCAAGATTGCCATTTTTACTATGTTGATCCTACCTATCCAAGAGCATGGGAGATCTTTCCATTTTCTGGTATCTTCTTTAATTTCTTTCTTTAGAGACTCAAAATTCTTATGGTACAGGTCTTTCACTTTTTTGGTTAGTGTTACTCCAAGGTATTTTATGTTGTTTGTGGCAATTGTAAAGGGTGGTGCTTCTCTGATTTCTTTCTCCACCAATGTGTCATCTCTATATAGTAGGGCTACAGATTTTTTTGAGTTAATTTTGTATCCTGCCACTTTGCTGAAGGTGTTTAACAGCTGTAGGAGTTCCCTAGTTGAGTTTTTCGGGTCACTTATGTAGACTAGCATATCATCTGCAAATAGTGAGAGTTTGACTTCTTCCTTTCCGATTTGTATTCCCTTGATCTCCTTTTGTTGTCTTATTGCTCTAGCTAGAACTTCAAGGACAATATTGAAGAGGTATGGAGAGAGTGGACAGCCTTGTCTTGCCCCTGATTTTAGAGGAATTGCATTGAGTTTCTCTCCATTTAATTTGATGTTGGCTGTTGACTTGCTGTATATTGCTTTTATTATGTTGAGGTATATTCCTGTTATCCCTGATTTCTCCAGGACCTTTATCATGAAGGGATGTTGGATTTTGTCAAAGGCTTTTTCAGCATATAGTGAGATGATCATGTGATTTTTTTTACCTCAGTCTGTTTATATGGTGGATTACATTGATGGATTTTCGTGTGTTGAACCATCCTTGCATCCCTGGGATGAAGCCTACTTGATCAGGATGGATGATTTCTCTGATGTGTTCTTGGATTCGATTTGCCAATATTTTATTGAGAATTTTTACGTCAATGTTCATGAGGGATATTGGTCTGTAGTTCTCTTTCTTAGTTTTGTCTTTGTGTGGCTTGGGTATCAAGGTTATTGTGGCCTCAAAAAGAAAAGTTTGGTAATGACCCTTCTGCTTCTATTGTGTGGAATACTTTGAGGAGAATTGGTATTAGCTGTACTTTGAATTTCTGGTAGAATTCTGCACTGAAGCTATCTGGTCCTGGGCTTTTTTTGGTTGGGAGACTTCTAATGACTGCTGTGATTTCATTAGAGGTTATAGGTCTATTTAAGTTGCTTATCTGTTCTTGATTGAATTTTGGAAAGTGAAATCTGTCCAGAAAATTGTCCATTTCCTTTAGATTTTCAAATTTTGAGGAATATAGGTTTTCAAATTATGACCTGATGATTCTCTGGATTTCCTCTGTATCTGTTGTTATGACCCCCTTTTCATTCCTGATTTTATTAATTTGCATGTTCACTCTTTGTTGTTTGGTAATTTTGGATAAAGGTTTGTCTATCTTGTTGATTTTCTCGAAGAACGAATTTTTTGTTATATTGATTCTTTGTATTGTTCTCCTAGTTTCCATTTTATTGATTTCAGCTCTCAATTTGAATATTTCCTGGCGTCTGCTCCTCTGGGGTGTATTGGCTTCTTTGTTTTCTAAAGCTTTCAGTTGTGCTGTTAATTCTCTAGTGTGATTATTCTCCTGGTTTTTCATATGGGCACTTAGCTCTATGAACTTTCCTTTTAGCACTGCTTTCAGAGTATCCCATAGGTTTTGATATGTTGTGTCCTCATTCCCATTGAATTCTAGGAAATCTTTAATTTCTTTTTTTATTTCTTCCTGGACCCATGAATTGTGCAATTGGGTGTTACTTTATTTCCATGAGATTGTAGGTTTTCTGTAGTTCTTGTTGTTGTTGAATTCTAATTTTAAAGCATGGTGGTCTGATAAGACACAGGGGGTTATTTCAATTTTTTTGTACTTGTTGAGGTTTGCTATGTTGCCAAGTATTTGGTCAATTTTAGAGAAGGTTCCATGTGGCGCTGAGAAGAAGATAGATTGTTTTGTATTTTGGGTGGAATGTTCTATAGATATCTGTTAAGTCCAATTGCGCCATAATTTCTATTAGTTCTTTTGTTTCTTTGTTAAGTTTCTGTCTGGTGTTCCTGTCCAGTGGTGACAGTGGGGTGTCGAAATCTCCCACTATAAGTGTTTGTGGTTTTATGTGTGATTTGAGTTTTAGTAATGTTTCTTTTACAAACGTGGATGCCTTTGTATTTGGGACATAAATGCTCAGAATTGAGACTTCGTCTTGATGGATTTCTCCTGTGATGAGTAGGAAATGACCTTCTTCATCTCTTTTGAGTGATTTTAGTTTAAAGTCCCAATATGTTGGATATTAGGATTGATAGCCCCGCTTGTTTCTTGGGTCCATTTGATTGGAAGATCTTTCCCCAACCTTTATTCTTAGGTCTTTGAGGTTGAGGTGAGTTTCTTGTAAGGAGCAGAAGGAAGGATTCTGTCTTCTTATCCATTCTGCTAATCTGTGTCTTTTTATAGGGAAGTTAAGACCATTAATGTTGATGGATATTAATGACCACTGATTATTGTTCATTCTTGTTTCTTTTTGATTTGGTGATGGTGGCGAGATTATGTGTGGGATTCTATCCCTTTTTTCTTTTGACTGTTGGAAAATTGGGATTATCTATTGCCTTTGTTTTTCTGCTTGTAGTTAACTTCCCTGGGTTGCAGTTTACCTTCCAGTACTTTCTGTAGGGTTGGATTGGTGGATATGTATTGTTTGAATCTGCTTTTGTCATGGAATATCTTGTTTTCTCCATCTATAATGATTGAAAGCTTTGCTGGGTATAGTAGTCTGGGCTGGCATCCATGGTCTCTTAGTGTAGGTAGGATATCGATCCAGGACCTTCTGGCTTTCAGAGTTTCCAGGGGAAAGTCAGGGGGGATTCTGATAGGTTTGCCTTTATAGGTTACTTGACCTTTTTCCTTTGCTGCTCTTAATATTTTCTCTTTGTTGTGTATGCTTCGTGTTTTGATTATTATGTGGCGAGGTGACCTTTTTTTTTTTTTTTTTTGTTCAGTCTATTTGGTGTTCTGTAGGCGTCTTGTATTTTCATTGGCATGTCTTTCTTTAGGTTGGGAAAATTTTCTTCAATGATTTTGTTGAATATGTTTTCTGCACCTTTGAGCTGTATTTCTTCACCTTCTTCTATACCTATTATTCTTAGGTTTGGTCTTTTCACAGTATCCCATATATCCTGGATATTTTGTGTTAGGGATTTGTTGGACTTGAGATTTTCTTTGGTTGATGAATCTATTTCCACTAGTGTGTCTTCAACTCCTGAGATTCTCTCTTCCATCTCTTGTATTCTGTTGATTATGCTTACATCTGTAGTTCCTGATCGTTTACCCAGCTTTTCTATTTCCAGCATTGCCTCAGATTGTGCTTTCTTTATTGTCTCTGTTTCAGTTTTTAGGTCTTGAACTGTTTCTTGTATTTTTGGTTTGTTTTTTCTTCAATTTCTTTAAGTGATTTTCTCATGTCCTCTTTGAGTTCCTCTATCATTTTCCTGAAGATGTTTTTAAGGTCATTCTCTTCTGGTTCTTCTGCATCATGATGTTGAGGTCTTACTGGTCTTACTGGTGTATGGTTCCTAGTCTCCGGTGGTGTCATACTGGGTTTTCTGTTGTTGGATGTGCTTTTACCTTGCCCTCTTCTCATCCTTTCTTCTGGTGGGTGTAGCAAGCATTTCTTGTTCTCCTGGTGGGTGTGGGACCATGTTTCCCTTCTGGTAGATGCAAACAGATCCAATACTCTGATGTCAGTTCTCTTCTCGTGGATGGAGGTGTCACTGTTACCTGGGTGTTGGCAATGTCCAGGTGTGCTGGGTCCCGCCGGGAGGGCAGTTGGAGGCAGAGCTGTCACTGGGCCTCGGGGTGTCGGATCCCGCTGCCGAACTCCGTATGGACACTTGTGTCAGATGACTCTGAGCAGCGACCACGAACAAGAACTGGAAACAGTTCCTGGCCTACCTGGCCGGCAGATGGGGGCCGGGCTGCCTCTGGGTGATCAGTGTTCAGAGCCCACTGCTGCCGCCAAACTGGGTCTGGTAGTAGAACGCTCGCCTCAGATGACTCTGCGCAGCGATGACAAACCGGAACTGGAAACAGTTCCTGGTCTACCTGGGCCGGCGGATGGGGGCCGGGCTGTCTCTGGGGGCTGCTTCTGGGTGATCGGTGTTCGGGACCCACCACCGCTGCTGAACTGGGTCTGGCAAGCAGGTCGTTTGCTTCAGATGACTCTGAGCAGTGATGACGTTTTCCTGTTTTTTTTTTTTTTTTTTTTTTTTTTAAATGTCAGTAATACAAAACTTCAAAGCAGCATAGAAATAACTCTGTGCAGATTTGGGACCAAATGCCCTACTTGCTTCTCAGTCTACTGCAGCATTTTGTAGGCAGAAGGTATCCATGGGGGCAGAGGAAGGGCTCAGAAAGAAAGCTTTGGGAATGACCTAGGAATAAACATAGGAGTGTGACCACCAACAGGTCACAAGAAAGGAGATATGACCAGAGTTATGTGCAGGGCATCAGATCCGACATCAAACAGAAAGCCACAGAAATCAGGAAGACCAACTTAAATACCCAGAGGCAAAGCAGATTTGGGGACTGTAAGTGTGTGGCAAACCAGATCTGTGTTTCCATCACCTCAGTGTAATGAAACAGAGTGTACAGCATACAGGAGTCTCATCTGATGACATTTGAGGCCAGGTGCAGAGGGAGACTCACCCTAGGCTACATGACCATGTTAAGGGACCAACAGTCTCTTCTTGCAGGTCCTGCAGATGGAGACAACTGTCCTAGCCTGGGGACACAGTCTGAAGGAATTCTCAGTGGACCTTCCATCTTGGGAGCCTATGTGTCAGCTCCATTTTAGAGGGTTCTTGGAAGCATAGTAGAGAGATGGGGCATCACGCAGGGCCAGTGGGAGCACCGTGGACACAATAACCAACTTTACCCCTTACCCAACTCTGCTCCTTGAGTTCCTACTTCACTTATTTTGGGCCCCAGAGATGCCACCAATTAGAGGTCTACTTGGGGTAAATAGGACCCTGATCTAAAACCACAGATTTATCTGAGTATTAAGACACTATTGGTCCCTCACATATTAGCTGGAATAATTTTGCTTATTGTCTTCTTCCCAGCTCTTCAAAGTCAGCTACACTGGGCCTTCAGATGGACCCAGAGCCAGGCTGGAGGACTGTGCCCACCCTATCGGATTCTCTAAATATCATGGGGAAGGAAGCCTGGCCCGTAGATACCCTGTTTGGAGGGATAGACCTGAGATTGTGGTTGCAAAAGAAGGTTTGGAAGCATGTAACTTGTGGTGTCCCTCCAGTGGTTCATTTTGGGGACGTGCCCTTCATTACCCTGACTTGTAAGGAAATACTATCTGCTGTGTGGAACTGAAGTGGCTCTTATGGGGGTCAAAGGATGAATTAGCCTAAGTTTGTCTCCAAAGTTAGTGACTTGAGGCTGGGCATAGTGGCACCTGCCTTCAATCCCAGCTCTTAATTGGCTTAGGAATTTAAGACCAGCTTCAGCTTTAGTAAGTTCAAGACTAGCCTAGGCTACATGAGCCCTTATCTTTAAAAAAAAAAAACTGAAAAAGAAAAACAAAAGGGGAAGGGAGAGGGAGGGAATGAGAGAGAGAGAGAGAGAGAGAGAGAGAGAGAGAGAGAGAGAGAGATTAGGGCAGCAAGTACACTCACACAATGCATACAACACATTTGAAAATACAGTAACACACACAATCTACTCATGTTTATGCTTTATACTTCCAGGCCCTCCTGTCCCAGCTTCCTCCCCACTGTGTCCCAGGTCATGTTTTTTCCTGTCTTCATCTTGGTGGATCTACTTACACGAATATGAAGTGATGGCAATGACCAGAGCTTTGCTTCACCAATAGGCTCTTTCCTTTCCCTAAGCAAACAGAGAAGTGATAGAAGACTTGCCAAGCATGCATGAGGCCCTGAATCCCATCCTTGGTGCAGGAGGAAGCGGAGGGGGGAGGGAAGAAGGGAGGGACCCGCTTCAGTAGGAATGTATGCAGTGGGCAGCTGGTCCATATATAGGACAATGGCCCTGGCCCCATCCCTGATCTCTGATGTGTTCACAAGCCTCACCCCTGTTCCCTGGATGGGGTATCCATCCACAGCTCCTCATTAGTCATCTTTGTGTTGACACAAAAGCACAGTTCCTACCTCAGATATGACTCACCATAGCCAGGAGCATGGGTTCAGATTACTCCAAATACCAAATTCCAATGAGGTAACAATTTCTCAGTCTTTATAATTACTGAACAAAGGAAGGTTGTAAATGCACAGTTCAAATACATCAGTAGAGACATAAGGAAGGTGGGTTACAGAACAGCAGGGATGCCCCTGGGACAGCCTGATTTTATCTGATGGTATCCTTCCTTTGGCTGGTGGAGCCTGGCAGTTAGTACATTCCAAGGCCTCATGGCCGTGGTTAGGGCGAGGCCAGAGATGAGCAATCAATGGCAAAGAGAGCTAGAAGAGCACAGCATAATTTGCTTCCACACCTGTGGTAATCCTCTCCTCCAAAGCCACAGAGGTTCTAATCACTTGGTCAGAGTCTGGGACTCTGCACAGGTATGACCTTTCTTTTTCCCTCTGAGAACTTCAATCCACACTTCTAACTCTCAGGCCAGGTCCCCACCATGTTGTATATCCATGAGAGACCTCTCTCTCGGAGAGCCAAGACTGACAGGAGCTGAGAGAACGGAGCCTAGTTAGTGTCTCTAGAGAGGCAGATCCATCCCGGAGGCTTCCAAAGTAAGGGAGGGGAGAGGGCTCATGGGCACTGCATGCATCTCTCTGTGGAGAGTGCGCAAGGGCTGCACATGGGCACTGCATGCATCTCTCTCTGTGGGGAGAGAGGGTAAGTGCTGCACATGGGCACTGCTTGCATCTCTCTCTGTGGGAGGAAGGGGCAAGGGCTGCACATGGGCACTGTATGCATCTCTCTCTGTGGGGAGAGGGGACAAGGGTTGCACATGGGCACTGCATGCATCTCTCTCTGTGGGGAGAGAGGGCAAGGGCTGCAGATGGGCACTGCATGCATCTCTCTGTGGAGAGAGGGCAAGTGCTGCACATGGGCACTGCATGCATCTCTCTCTGTGGGGAGAGGGGGCAAGGGCTGCACATGGGCACTGCATGCATCTCTCTGTGTGGGGAGAGAGGGCAAGGGCTGCACATGGGCACTGCATGCATCTCTCCGTGGGGGGAGATGGGGCAAGTGCTGCACATGGGCACTGCATGCGTCTCTCTGTGGGGGGAGATGGGGCAAGGGCTGCACATGGGCACTGCATGCATCTCTCTGTGGGGGGAGAGAGGGCAAGGGCTGCACATGGGCACTGCATGCATCTCTCTCTGTGGGGAGAGGGGGCAAGTGCTGCACATGGCACTGCATGCGTCTCTCTGTGGGGGGAGATGGGGCAAGGGCTACACATGGGCACTGCATGCATCTCTCTCTGTGGGGAGAGAGGGCAAGTGCTGCACATGGGCACTGCATGCATCTCTCTGTGGGGAGAGAGGGCAAGTGCTGCACATGGGCACTGCATGCATCTCTCTCTGTGGGGAGAGAGGGCAAGTGCTGCACATGGGCACTGCATGCATATCTCTCTGTGTGGGGAGAGGGCAAGGGCTGCACATGGGCACTGCATGCATCTCTCTCTGTGGGGAGAGGGCAAGTGCTGCACATGGGCAATGCATGCATCTCTCTGTGGGGAAAGAGGGCAAGTGCTGCACATGGGCACTGCATGCATCTCTCTGTGTGGGGGGAGAGGGCAAGGGCTGCACATGGGCACTGCATGCATCTCTCTGTGGGGGGAGAGGGCAAGTGCTGCACATGGGCACTGCATGCATCTCTCTCTGTGGGGAGAGGGGGCAAGGGCTGCACATGGGCACTGCATGCATCTCTCTGTGTGGGGAGAGAGGGCAAGGGCTGCACATGGGCACTGCATGCATCTCTCTGTGGGGGGAGATGGGGCAAGTGCTGCACATGGGCACTGCATGCGTCTCTCTGTGGGGGGAGATGGGGCAAGGGCTGCACATGGGCACTGCATGCATCTCTCTGTGGGGGGAGAGAGGGCAAGGGCTGCCCATGGGCACTGCATGCATCTCTCTCTGTGGGGAGAGAGGGCAAGGGCTGCTCATGGGCACTGCATGCATCTCTCTGTGGGGAGAGGGCAAGTGCTGCACATGGGCACTGCATGCATCTCTCTCTGTGGGGAGAGGGGGCAAGTGCTGCACATGGCACTGCATGCGTCTCTCTGTGGGGGGAGATGGGGCAAGGGCTACACATGGGCACTGCATGCATCTCTCTCTGTGGGGAGAGAGGGCAAGTGCTGCACATGGGCACTGCATGCATCTCTCTGTGGGGAGAGAGGGCAAGTGCTGCACATGGGCACTGCATGCATCTCTCTCTGTGGGGAGAGAGGGCAAGTGCTGCACATGGGCACTGCATGCATATCTCTCTGTGTGGGGAGAGGGCAAGGGCTGCACATGGGCACTGCATGCATCTCTCTCTGTGGGGAGAGGGCAAGTGCTGCACATGGGCACTGCATGCATCTCTCTGTGGGGAAAGAGGGCAAGTGCTGCACATGGGCACTGCATGCATCTCTCTGTGGGGGGAGATGGGGCAAGGGCTGCACATGGGCACTGCATGCATCTCTCTGTGGGGAGAGAGGGCAAGTGCTGCACATGGGCACTGCATGCATCTCTCTGTGGGGAGAGAGGGCAAGTGCTGCACATGGGCACTGCATGTATCTCTCTGTGGAGAGAGAGAGAGCAAGTGCTGCACGTGGGCACTGCATGCATCTCTCTGTGTGTGGGGGGAGAGGGCAAGTGCTGCCTGTGGGCACTGCATGCATCTCTCTGTGGAGAGAGAGAGCAAGTGCTGCACGTGGGCACTGCATGCATCTCTCTCTATGAGGAGAGAGCAAGTGCTGCACATGGGCACTGCATGCATCTCTCTGTGTGTGGGGGGAGGAGGGCAAGTGCTGCCCATGGGCACTGCATGCATCTCTCTCTGTGGGGGGAGAGGGCAAGTGCTGCACATGGGCACTGCATGTGTTTCTCTGTGGGGGGAGAGGGCAAGTGCTACACAGGGGCACCGCATGCATCTCTCTGTGGGGAAAGAGGGCAAGTGCTACACAGGGGCACTGCATGTGTTTCTCTATACGGGAGTACTATATGGGGCACTACACAATACTGCTGCATGGGGTCTTGCAGGCAGGCCTAGCCCATGCAGGCTACCTGGCTCCTCAGTCCAGGAATCAGAACTGCTTGTTTCATGTGATGCAGTTCTTCAGAGTTGCAGTTCTGCCTGCCAGAAGAATGGCCTCTGATCCTTGCCGGCCTGCAAGTGCCTGAACACAAGCCTGGGTCATCCTGAGAGCTATAGAAACTCCAAATTACGACAACCTGAGTGACTTAAAACAGCAAGCTAGTATGACTTTTTGTGGTTTCTTCTTTTTAGGTCTCTCTATGTTGCTCAACCCCCTTGACTCAGTTTCACAAGTCACTAGAACTACAGGTTTACTTCAGCAACGTCAGATTGACATTCACTGTCCAAAGCAGAAGCCTAAATTAAGATGTGGACATTGTTGCACTACTTGGATGCCCTAGGGACACTTTCCCTGCCTGCCTCAGGTAGGAGCACCTCTTGGCCTGTGGTCACATCCTCCCAGTCTCTTCCTTATGATCACACGGTTGCTCTTTGAACCCATGTCCCTTTTCATTAGACACTGGTCACTGACTAGGGCCTTCCATAGTGAGTTGATTCCTATACATCTGCAAAGACCATT
This sequence comes from Cricetulus griseus, assembly GCF_003668045.3. NCBI lineage: Eukaryota > Metazoa > Chordata > Mammalia > Rodentia > Cricetidae > Cricetulus > Cricetulus griseus. The sequence goes on from NC_048595.1 coordinate 234,800,109, forward strand.
GCTAGAGTCTGGATCAGAGGTTTCCAGGTTCTTGGCATTTTGTTCAAAGAACTGGAAAAAAAATACCCAAAAAGCCAGGAGGTGAGGGATTTTAGTCAGAAGCAAAGTGAAAGTACGGTGTATATAAGATGCAAAATAGCAGAGGACCTCGAGCAAGATTTTCCTATGACCTGCAGGTCATTTTTCAAGACTCTCTGAGGGGAGAAGAGGTGGTTGCTAGGGGTGGTTGGTAGGGGCAGGACTGGGGAGGGTTCTGCTCTGATACACTCATGAGAGACACACTTGGGTTATGTAAGCCTTTATTCACTCACTGCAGAAGGCTCTTTCCCATAATGGATCTGATTTCAGTAACATGTATGCACAATCATGCATAGCCATGACATGCTAAATGGGGGGTCCCCTAAAAGTTCACTCGGAGGACACAGGTCATCTTATGACGCATGTACCTAAAACTAGTCCAGACTGGATCAGCATGCTGACTCTAGATCCAGGTTATATTCCAGGATATGTTTAGCTACAAAGGAGATGTTATTAGGGGTTACAAGGGCATTACTAGGAGCCATTGGGACTGAGAGACCGATTGATTTGTATGTGTGTGTGCAATGATGTATGTAGAGGTCCCAGGTTGCTAAACTATCCCCACAAATTGTCTGCCTTGAGTCCTCAAATAAGGAAGCAGGCCCCTGAATCATGGTATCTACAGGCCTTTGGGGGACCACAGCGACATGGTCCAAATAACCTCAGTATCCTTATGTTTTCCTGGCACAAGAAGGGAGGGACTATGCTTCTTTGATGTTTAGTCAATCTGCTCCAACTTGAAGCCTAGGGTTCTCAGACACTGTCCTTCAGGTGTTCATCTACACACAAATAGTTTCACTCCAGCTGCCAAGAGGTCTGATACCCCTCTCAGACTGGGATTGGAATCCTAGGTGGACTGAAGGCTACTGAGGAAAGTCCAGTCCCTTTGACCCTCCCTCTACTTATAAACCATGACTGCCAGGTTCTGATGTCACTGACCCCCATTAGCACACCTAAGCATTGCCCATAGCTTCCTACTTTTTCAATTTACAGGCCTTTGCCCTAGTGCTGGAGGATGCTCCAGGCCACCAAGAAAAGGAGCCACTATCCAGGGCTCATGACAGGCATCAGCTTACCCACTCCACTGAAGGGCTGTTTCAGACCATCAGATGGTAGAGGGAGAGAACTGAACCACCAAGCCATGGTTCCCCTCCTCCACCAGACACACACATAAAAATAAATAAATAGATGTAATCTCTTAAAGATTACTGTCCCCTTCAGTCAGGACTCAGATCTAGGGTTGGAAAAGCCACATTTGGGAGTGGGGTCATTACAACTAGGAGGTAAGGGAGTGACTTCTGGGGGTAGGAACTGTGTGTGGAGAATGGGGGAGTTTTTCCCAGAAGGGGGTGGGGAAAGGAACCACATCTCTATAGAGGAGTCATTTCTGAGGGATAGAGAAATCACAGTGAGGGACACAGCAGTCATTTAGGGAGCTGGGGAAGCGACTTTTGGAGACTTTTAAGAATCATCACAGATGAGGGCTGGAGAGGTCACATCTGGAGGATGGAGAATCCACTTGTAGGAGATGGAAGGATGTCTGTCAGCTTTGAGGGAGAATTTTGGAAAATGATTAACTGAATTTCACAGAGCATTAAGCTCCCAGGACCTGCTGTTTCACCCCTGCTTGCTTGCCTCTCAACACTTACTGTTGTTTCAAGTGAGTCTGGGCTTTCAGAGTGTTCTGATTGGTTCTCTGGCTTTCCTTGAGCTCTCTCTCTCTCTCTCTCTCTCTCTCTCTCTCTCTCTCTCTCTCTCTCTCTCTCCCTCTCTCTCTCCCTCCCTCCCTCCCTCCCTCCCTCAGAATGCCTTGGGAATGAAGTAACAAGGTACCACATATATGGTACCACCAAGATTCTTTGCCACAGACCCTGCCTCGGTGGCTCAGATGGGGCCTTATGAGAATTTGATTTGGAGTCTATAAAGAGAACCACAAAGCTTTGAGGATCAGCTTCATTGAGAGTTAATTAGGAGAGGAGATGGAGAGCTGGTAACACAAATGAAGTCTCTCAGTGGTGGCTCCTGTGGCTAAGACTACACATAAATCAAACTACCCTCTGAGGGTCTGGAAAGCCGTTCCTGGGCTACTCCTGTGTCTTCACATGCTGTAGAGCCCCTCAGACAGGCATTGACATAGCAAGGCACTAGGAGTGAGGCAATAGACAGGTGAGACAGACACCAGGCAGGTTCCGTGGCAGGCAAACTCGGGGCCACTTCAGACATTTCATAGTTCTTTGAATGATCTGCCCTTAGGCAACACAGCAGGACAGGAACGTGCACTATGGGATCCTAGGGTGTCATCTGGCCTTCCTGAAGAAATGCACTGTGTTCCTTAGGGGCCTTCAAGCTCAGGACAACCTCCCGGGATTCTGAGCCACGAATGTTCCAGAACATTCTACTCCAAGAAAGTAGACACCCTCAAGGGTTCAGAAGGCACTAGAAGAACTGGCCCAAAATACAGGGGCCAATGGTTGGATTTCCTTCTTATTCTAATGAATAAGAATTTCCTTCTTATTCTAATGGAACAGGCTACTCTGTGAGGGCTTAAGACAGCTACTGGGTTTATCCAACTGAAAGGTTCTAACATGTTGTGCTAGCACTGATAGTGTACGGGGACCAAGGGACTCCAAGGGGATAGTGGATGTGGCACACAGGTGACAAGGGATCCCAGATCTTAAGAGAACCACAGTGTGAAGGGTGGAGATACAGTATATCCCCAATCCCAAGCCGCGGGCACATGTGGAGGATGGGTGCCATGCAAGACTTTTATAATCTATCCAAGAACAACTAATGAGAAGCTCAGAGCCACACTCCACATCTCTGTCACTCAGTGCCATGACATTTGCTAAAGAACTCTTGATGTTGGTCCTTGAAGCTCCCCTCTGGTGAGCCAAATGGAGAAAACTTCCATTTCTGATGTTTACAAAACTCTATACACTATGACAAGGGTTCCCTGAAATACCTGGGACATTATGGCATCCTGACCTTGAGACATCTGATGACAGATCCCTCTGTGCAGGTCTACAGTGTGGCTTTCACATTCCCCATTTGGAACAAGAGCTATGTACACGATTAGTGAGGGCTCTCTTCCCTGTGGATAGATGATCAGGAGACCTCTGCCACTGACCCAGGAAGAAGGCTTAGGCCTCCCAGCACCCTTCACCAAAGCAACCTCCTTCCCAGTAGGTGGCTGACTTCACATTTGCCTTCCACTGCTCACTGTTTCTCTTTCCAGTCTTGCCAGGAGTCTTTGGCTTCCCATGGATCCTGTTTCCTCCAAATTGTCACCTCCACCCTTTCTGGGTAATCCATCCTCCTGCTATCATGATCCTCACTGCCTTCATTTGATTTGGCCACAGGGCACCTGACAAGCCACCTAGTTCAGCCTCTCCAGCAAGCAAGAAGCCCAACCTTCAAGTTCTCAAAACCCAAAGCGTAAGGCTCAGACTGCAGTAAACCTGTCTCCAGTTCTGTGAAGTCAATGTTTATTAAGCTTGTTTGGAGCCAAACTGGTCTCCTGCCACGGAGCCCCAAAGCATACAAGCTGCAGCCCAGCCGCTCAGACAGCCTTCCAAAGAGGTACGAGAGGAAGGCAGGCAGGGGGCCCCATGACTGGGCTCCAGGGCTCCACAAGTGCAGTCATGGCTTTATTTGCTAAGCAAACCTGCACAGGCGTCCCTGGCTCCTTCTCCAGGGTGAGGCTCTGCCTGGATGTGAGCATCACCGGCTTTTTGTTTTGTTTTCACCAGAGCCTGTCTCCAGCCTTCCTCACCTCGTTTTATGTAAACTCTGGGGCCCTGCTGGCTGAGAGTGAGTCTGTTTGTTCTGCAGCCCTGTGGCTTTTGGACTCAACTGACTTGAAATTAGTTCATGGCGACCCAGACACACATCACAGCTTAGAAACCACACGGGAGCTGTGCCGCGAAGGCCACTGCGCCTCGAAGCAGCCAGAATGAAATTTATAACAGTGACCTGGGCCTCATCAGCCTCATGACAGCGTGTAAAGTGAGTCGCTGCTTACTCACCAATCTGCTGGCAAGGTCGGTGGATTAGGAAATACATCAAAGGTCAGACAGTGGGAGTGCGTCTAGACGGGGTATTTCAGATTCTACACTCCTTGTGTTTCTTTAGCAACCTTTGCAAACACTGATTTTTTAGCAATGTCATAAAGAGCCATTTGCTCACTTCTGCAGTCAGTGAAACCATTCCAAGTGACAAGCACCACATCCAGTTTACATGTTTCTGCAGTGTCCCCAAGTTCCTCTATTTAGAGACAACAGGGACCAAAGGGCATGTCCTGCCTGGCCCTCCCAGGGCCAGACTCCTGGAGAGGCCAGTGCTTCTTGAGTAAACCGGGAAGCTCCAGGCCAGTGGCCAGAGTGTCAAAAAGAAGTGACTGGGTTCCCTCGGGACTTGAGGGTAAGTCTGGTTTGTCATAGCCTTTGTCACCCCTCACGAGTTCTACACAGGGTTTTCTGAGGACTGAGGGGCAGCCATGAGAATGAAACATGTGACTTTGAAGTCCAAGTCCTTCTTACCTTGAAAGGATGTGAGGAGGGTGGAGAGATGTGCGAGACAGGAGAATGGCCTCCTGCTTGAGAACACTGGGGTTCCCAGGACTTGTCACCAGGGTTCTGAGTCTCAGGGTCGTGTGGCAATATCTAGGATGTAGGCTGGGTGTTGGGTGCTATGACTAGACTACAGGAAGCTGCCCCTTATCCTGCAGCACTCCAGATGGTAACACAGGCAGTTTCTTGTGTTGGGGTGAGTGCTGGGGTGAGGAGACCTGGCCCAGAGAAGCAACCAGGTAAGAAAAGGGGGAGAGCCTGGCCAGTAGAAACCCTGAAGCATGGCTCTCACTTCTGTGGTAGCTCTTTCTATGCATCTACTCAGGACGAGTGCATGTCCCATCAGCTCTGGACCACCGGTAAGGGATATAGTCCAAGTCCAGGAGGCCATCTATGTCTGCCAATCCCCAAACCAGGCAGCCCTCTCCTACAGGCACAGATCTGCCATGGGCAGGAGTAGCAAGGAAGGTTAAAGGAAATAGCAGATACAAACAGTAGAACCTGGAAGAAACACAAGAAAACAAAACAGAGGTGCAGGGTCAGAAGGCATCCCAGGGCTGGAGAGATGGCTCAGCAGTTAAGAGAACTGACTGCTCTTCCAGGGGACCACAGTTTGGTTCCCAACACCCACATGGCAGCGCACAACTGTCTGTAACTTCAGTTCCATGGGATCGGATGCCCTCTTCTGGTCTTCACAGTACCAGGCACACGGGCAGTACATAAACATACATGCAGGAAAAACACATTTTTTAAAAATCTTTTAAAAAGGAGGAGGAGTAAGAAGAGGAAGAGGAGAGGCAGGGGAGACAGCATAGGCACTAGCTAGGTCCAGCGGCCGCGCTTAGGAGCCCAGCGCTGAGCAGGCAGCAAAATCACTGCGAGTTCCAGACCCGTCAGGAATACACAGCAAGATCCAGCCTTGAGAAAGAGAGAGAAAGGGAGGGAGGGAGGGAGGGAGGGAGGGAGGAAGGGAGGGGGGAGGGGGGAGGGGGGAGAGAGAGAGTTCAGAATAATCTACATATGTGTATTTCTATGTGTGTGCATGTGTATATGGCTTGTCGGCATATGTGAGTGTATTTCCATGAAACCATTTGCATTCTGTTGGAATCATCCAGGGGCTAAAAGCTGCCTCATGGCTGGGCGGTAGTCTGCCTAAAGCCAAAACCTCAAGCCTGGGTGTCTTTGACCAGCACACCAGTACTGCTGACACTGGACCAGGAAGCTGGCATAGTCACCTGCTGAGGTGTTGCTGTAATAAAGAGTGTGGCATTTTAGGTGTTCTTGTGCCACCCCAGACTGATTCCACAGGACAATGGCTATAGGGAAACTCATCCTGTCCTAGCACGCCTTACCTCTTCCTAGTGATGACCGTTAACATATGGCATTGCAGATGTCTACGAGGAGCCCTGAGCTCACCCCATCAGGAGCCCCAAACACATAATACAAAAGAACCAACAGCCACCAAGAACTAGGGATATGAACCCCTACATTCTATGCCCAATCAGCCATGGTAACTCCCTGATGGCAAACTTGACAGCTCCCTGGTTTAAACCATGCTCACCTGATAAAGCACACCTGCGATGTCATGTTCTGCTGTGCCTCCTGAAGCATCCTCTCCTCTCTCCAGGAGGACAAGGCTGTTTTCACCATCTGTTCAATGTAATGTACAACACCAGGTATTAAACAGCAAAAGGAAAATGTAGCCCCTTAGGCTGAGAACAGAGTTCTTCTCCCCAACCCCACACTCAGGGGCATAGCCAAGTCTAGATGACACCTGTCTAGCTGAAGAGCACAGTGCAAGTGGACCATCTCCCTCAAGCCCCATTAGAATTGCTCTAACAGGAAATTCAGGACACATAAACTCTTCTGGGCCAACACTCTAACTCCACCTACAATGGCCCTCACCAAGGCAAACCACAGGTTATGGTTCTGAGCCACCCCAGTGTAGGGACCACCCAAAGGAGGATAGTAAGACACTGCCTTCACTTTGGACACCTAAAGATGTGTAAGTAAGTACTTGAATAGACAAGCTAACAAGCCTGTAAATGAAGGCAAGAGGACCCACACAGTGAGGAGGCTAGAGGTAATGCAAGAGGGTCCCAGTATAGCCCAAGGGTCAGACTGCTCACTGCTGCTACCACAAGCTCCTAAGACCCAGGGGTGTGACAGGCATAACATTGGAGGACAAAGGAGAGAGGGAGAAGCTGGTATCTGGTCTCCGCAAAGATGTGAACAGAAGAGCACAGTGCCAAGAAAATCCACCTGCTAGAGTGTTCACAGGAAGTTGGTCACAGCCATGGAGCAGAAGAGGGGAGCAGGCAGCTGTGGACGGGAAACTGGGGTTAGGGTACTGGAAATAGAGGGCTGGGAGCATGCTTGAAACAGGGGCTAGAAACAGAAGGGGAAGGGAAGGGAGCTTGGACTAGGGTAGAGCAGAATGATGGGACAAGAAGGAGGGAGAGAGAGGCAAATGATTGGGGGGCAGCATGATGGATCTGGAGGGAAACAGGGGCAAACCACATAGGCTTTTATAAACTTTCCCCCTGAACGGTGGGATTTTGCTAATTCGGAGCCCATTGTCTTGTCTTTTTCTCTTGGATATAGGAGGTGACCCACTAGAAGATGTGTCTGAGGTGATCTCAGGCCTCTCCTGGAAGACCGAAGGGCCTGCCCTGAAGCTGAAATGGCAGTCCCATTTCAGAGCTGTGGAAATAGAAAAGGGCAAAGGACCCTTAGTTTTCTTTAGGAAGAATAATCAGGCCAGCTCGGGCCCTGGTCCTCAGCTAGCTAAGCAGTGTGTGGGTATGGAAGGGCAATTTTGGCCCAGGAGGTCCTGACAATCAGAGGAGGGGCCAAACGTTAGTGTTCCTTGGACATGTGTGGATAAATCCTCCGTGTGACTCATGTCTGGCCAGTAGTTTCAGGACACACCCTGCTCTGTGGACGGAAGGAAGCATCTGCTAGAGGTAACTGCTCTTGTGTCCCTAAATGGGATAAGATGTGTCTGGATGCAATATTGCCTCTGGGGACACCACTGCTCAGCATTCCTGCGTCAACTGCTGATACAAAGTATCAAAGAAGGTTAAAACACAAGAACAGTGACCACAAGGTAGGACCTGGCATGAGGCAATGAATCCTGAGCCTTGAGTACCCTCTGCCTGGTGCACAACCTCAGCTGTGCCCTTCCCTTTGCCCTGGATGCACTCCTGGCCATCGTGAGCTGGTACCATCCCTAGTGTCTCCTCTCTCATTGTTCCAGGGCCTAGCCACCAATTAGGGTGAGCAGCCATTTAGGTTTATTGGAGAAGGCCCCAGTCCCAGGAAAGCTAGGACATCTGGTCGACCTCTCCTACCACTCTTGTTTCCTATTGCTGCTTGATCCTAATGAGTCTTGTGTTCCTCTGGCTCTTGCTGCCCTTTTCTTACCACACAGCAGGAGCCATCATTGTGACACAGTGACTGGCAGGCTGGTAATACTCATTGTATGCTGATGTACCCTGAATCCATGCCAAGCTCAGCTGGCACCATTTTGGCATCTAGAGGTGACTTTCCCTCAGAGCCCTCCCTTACTCTTTTCTGTAAGCACATCCCTAAGCCAATTGGCCTTTCTTCTCCGGGAGCTTTAGCCAGATCTGCTGTCCAGACAAATAGCTAAGCATGTGGTCTCAAGGCCTTAGGCTTCTATAGTCTTCAGAACCATGGAGACTCTGAGATATGATGTCTGTGGATGTCTTCCTGTTCCTGGGTCTGTTCAGTAGCTGCAGAGATAAGCATGCTTACATATCTCTGCCTGTATCACATGCTCAGCCAACACAGAGCATGGTAGAAAGAGTTGCTTCCTCTCATTTGTGTGACTTTCACCGAGGTGACTTGTTCCAGAGGCCTCAAGGAGGGTATTCCCTACCTGGTTGAAGCCTAGAGAGGTGACAGTCAATCTGAATGTTGCCTTGTTTCATTTTACAGATGTTGTAAGACATGTGATCACTTTTTCCTTTTTCCCTCTTTTCACTTGCTTCTAGAATGCACAGTGAGCAATTGTTGCTTCTAAAACATCTGCCACAAGTAATGGTTCATACCTATAATCCCAGCAGGTGTGAAGCAGGAGAATCTCCAAGAGTTTTAGGCTGGCCAGGGATATGGTGTGAAGACTCTGTCTCTAAAAACAACAAAAAGCAAGAAAGGGGGCACTGGAACCTCACTCCAGTCTTGTTTGGGAGAAAGTGGAGTAAATCAATGCACTCAGGTTAAGAGCCAGTAAACATGAAAGGGAGATCCCAGGCCCAGGGCTCCAGCAGGCCCCATAGTCGACCCGTTTTTGAACAGAGCAGGTGACTGGGGTCTGAATGAATCCTTCCTTGAGGACACAGTGCGGAGGCACGGATAATGATTTACAGGACCAGGCTCAAATATAGGTTAAATATAATTTATGTCTGGGAGAAGTCACTTACAGAAGAAGCAGATGGCAGTCGAAGGCTCCTGCTCTAAAGATCTGCACAGGCTGCTCCCTGTGACCCAACCAGACACAAGAGAGAGCCACCTGCCCGGACCCCTAAACTCACTAAACTCACTCCCAGTCTCATCCTCACGCCCAAATGGGTGAGGGTGGGGTGAATATCTCACTACTAATATACTCACTAGTATCTCACTAAAATTCCCCTTTTAATCTAAAGAAAAAGATTTAGCCTTGATACAAAACTATATTCAAAGATAGCAAATATCAAGTATGCTCTAGGAGTAGGACAAGTAAGAACAAACACTTAAGACCTATTGCCAGTGAAGCAACTAGAGCAAAAGGCAAGAACTATATAACACAGTGGCTCCAAGTTCCCCTAGCCTTCCTCTCAATGGAATTTGGCTTGGCCTTGTGCCCCAACCTTGTCTGTCTAGCAGGTGTTTCCCTAATAAATCTGCATATTTAATCCTGCTCTGGGAACGATCTGCCAGACAGGGCCTTGCAAATTACATTTACTGACAAGTGGACAAAGAAAGGGGTCTGTTTGTCTAAAGTACTCCTCTTGAGGCCACAGGCAACATCAGAACGGCTGCCAATTTTATTGATAATAGAGTGAATCTGTGTGAACACGGGGCTGGGGGGGGGGCGATGCAGAGTGTGACACAGTCATTTCCTGGGAAGCAAGTGAGCTCCTGTTTTGGGTTATGATAAGCTGGAGGTCCAGTGTCTTTGGCCTCTGCTCTCAGCACCTGGACCCAACACACCCTCATCCACTCACTCCTGAGGAAACTAGGGTGTGTAGAGTGTTTACATCAACCACTACAAAGGCTATGCCTAGCCGAGCAAGAGGGCAAAAAAGGCTCACATTTCACAGCATGTCATGAAGGAATGGGGAGGGTGCTTCAGGTACAGAGCACGGGTGTGTGGAGGCACAGTCAGGCTCACCGTGAGCTGGGTTCCCCTCTTCCTCCCAGAAGCCAATGGCCTGTCTTTCATCTCGATCTCGTGCTTCCCAGAACCTAGTGGTTTGGGTTTCCCATGCCTTGGCAAGCTGCCAGAGGCCTCCATGCACAGACCCAGGGCTGGCTCAGGGCACAAAGGAGCTCTGTTGGTGAAGCCTAGGGCGGAGGCCCCAGCTGTCTCCAGAGGGGTCTGGCCCAGACCAGCATTGGCAGGAAATCACTGGCAGCCTCAGGTACCAGAGGGAGCACTGAGGGCAAGAGTAGCCTCAGTTAGGGTCTGAGCCATGGCAGGCTCTGAAAACCCCATAACCTAGCAGCCCAGGTGGGGCTGCCAGTGAATTGCTAAAAGGCCTGAAACACACACACACACACACACACACACACACACACACACACACACACACGCATACTCACTGCACACACATACTACACACCACACATATACCACACACACTACACACCACACATCACCACCATAACCAACATCAACACCACCACCACTACCACCACCAACAACAGTAGGCTCAGAAGTCAGGAGGGGTGGAGCTGGCCCCATAAAACAAATAAACATAAGCACTTACAGGGAACCTGAGCCTTTCTGGGGAGGGAGAAGCTTGTGGGTGAGAGTGTAAACATCTGAGAGATATTTGATCTGCTCCAGCAGCAGGCACAGGCCCTTGACATGTACATCCCAATTACAGCCACAGCTCCTCTCGATGTGTGGGCACAGTGTCGTAATGGAACTTGCCCCATGCCTCTGCCACTAATTAGCAGGTGACCTTAGGCAACTCTCCTGAGCCTCGGTTTTCTTGTCCATCGGGAAAGGAGTGATTAATGGAGACACCAAGGGGAGGGGTGAGGGTCCAGCCCCTGGGAAGGTTTTGGCTTATCAAGTGACCAAAGAACAAAGTGACAAGGAGGCTGGAGGGTTTCAGGGCTGCACATTGCCAAGGTAGCCCCTACTGGGCACTGTTGGGGAACACTAGACCCTTAGATCTGTATCTAAGATTCTAGGGATTCTAGGGATTAAGGTGGTCTGAGAGACCCCAAACCCACATCAGCTATGAGCTTGAGAGACAGTGATATTCGAGCCTCAGGCTGTACCCAAAACCAAATCAGTTCCTCCAAGGGCTAGGAGGAAGCAGAATGCAAACCCTACTGAACTAGGCAGGCAAGAGGTGGAGGGCACTCCACTCAGCCACTTCCACCAGACCCAGAGCTTCTTAGCACCCACATCTTCACTGAAATTCACCCTTCATTCAACGTTAACGCCCTAAACAATGTGATGAGGAAATACCCTTAAAGAGCTCAGATCTCAGCCCGGCGTTGGTGGCCTTTAATCTCAGCACTCGGGAGGCAGAGGCAGGTGGATCTCTGTGAGTTCAAGACCAGCCTGGTCTACAAGAGCTAGTACCAGGACAGCCTCCAAAGCCACAGAGAAATCCTGTCTCGAAAAAACAAAAAAAAAAAAAAAAAAAAAAAAAAAAAAAAAAAAAAAAAAAAAAAAAAAAGAGCTCAGAGCTCACCATCAATGAGCATCCCTGATCACAGCTGAGCCCTGTATGCTGGGTACCTTTGTGCCCAACATCGGAGGAGTCACCATGGTGATGTGATGTTCTTAGTACAATGTTCTCACTGCAGAGTCCAGGTAGGCTGACTCCCAGACATGCTGGCCCTCCCTAATGGTGGAAGGCTGTGATATTCTGTTTTCCATCGGGGAACTATCTAAAAGCTAATATGCATCTTCCTGTCCCATAAGACACTTGTGAATTATGTCCTACCCTCAGAAGCTTGTTGAGGATCCCGAGTCATCTTTCCCTCTGTCTTTCTGCTGCCTCTGCCTCTGAGGATTCTGTGAGGAATTAGAAACCATTGCTCCCTAAGATGGAAAAAGTCCTGCAAGCCGCCACATGCATTCCATGGTACATTTAATAAGAACAGTATTTGGAAGCTGAGAATCCGCTGTCCTTTTCACATAAAATCAAATAAGTGCATAAGATGAATTGTATAGATTACCCTGTCCAACCCTTTCCAGAAGGGAAACTGTTTCAGGACCTGTCCCCAGACATCATCACTAACTCAGGTCAGAACAAAGACTTAGAGGCATTTCTCATCTCTACACGTATCGTTTTCTCCAAAGCAGTGTGTGCCTCCTTTCTGTGAGTTTGTGAAACCCGTGGAGTATGTGGGAATCACAAAAGATGAGCAAAGTCAGACACAGAAGAACGGGGCCTGTTCACAGGAGATGTCTGTGTACTGGCTGCCAGAGGTGACTATCCAGGCCGTGGTCTGTTCTACTTCTATACAGGAAGTCATGGTGTCGATCACTGGGGCCAGTGCCAGAGTCACGATCCTCAGCCAGGAATCTATTCCATGTGCTCCACTCAACCCTGGGAAAAGGTGTGGCACTGACACCACCACACATGGGTGGCCACATAGACTCCATGTCCCCACTGCATGCACGCTTGTGTTCCTACACTGGCATCAATCCTGTCATTCCTGGTGAGCAAGTCTTGTTTTGTCTTCATTTCAATAGAAGGCTTTGTGCATGCTATACAAATGCTCTACCAGTGGGTCCACTTTACTGCTGAATTCTGTTTCCTAAAGACAGTGGACAGGTAGACTGAGAAGAGGGTTTCCACAGGCAGCCCCTGGACAAATGAGTGTGAAAGTGAATGCATGAAGAATTGGGATTAAATACACACATCTTCATGACAAGTTCCAACGTCTTCAAATTTAAAAAAGGGAAGGTGGCAGGGTGGGGAGGTGTCCACATGCCCTTAACAGTTCCAGCACTGTTGAGAATCCCAAAGTCTCTTGAGACTCAAGGAAAACTCTTACCTGTGACACTGACACACAGTAAACATCCTATCCAAGTAGAAGCAAGGGGAGCATGGAGAAGAGAGACAGGACCAGAGCAGTCCTCAAACCCACATCTCCAAATTGCTCAACATCCTCCCACAAACCAGTTCAAAAGACCTGAGAACCTTGTGGGTCAGCTTTAGTCTTGGCCACAACCCCACCTTTCTGAGGCCAATTTTAAATGTTAGTTGTTTTTCCATCACTATAACCAACACCTGACAGAAACAACCTAGGGGGGATTTATTTTGGCTTATGGCTTCGGACACTTTAGGTCTGTCAGAGGGAGGAAAGACCTTACAGTGAGGGTAGTAACTATGGTGGGGACTCCACAAACTGTAGATTACCAGGAAGCAGAAATTTTCCAGCACTAACCACTAGTACCCACTTCTGCTAACTAGGCCTTAAGGCTATGGAGCCCTCCAAACTGGTGCTGCCAGCAGTAAGTGTTCCAAATCTGAGGCGAGCACTGGGGTACACCAGGTTCAAACTAATAGGAAGGACAAAATGAAGGAGGAAGAGAAATGACTGGAGACTTCTGTTCTATGTGCCAGGCATTTGGAAGTTATCACTCCAGTCCAACACCAAGGAAAAAAAAGTTGAACAAACTAAAAAGTCAGCTGTTCCTAGAACCATGAAATAGATGAGGTCACAGAGAAATGGTTGTCCTAGTAATGAAGGGACAGGCAGGAAGTCATAGCTCACCCAAGAAGAACTCTCTACAGCAAGCACGAGCCAAGTTAGGAGCCTGGACTGTGATTGACACATTGGTGGAAGCTCAACCTTGGAGAGGAAACTAGAACACCTCGTCCTGAGAACACACTTGGGAATTTCCTCTCAAGACTCTACCTAGGTCTTGTGGGAATATCAGTGGAAAATCCCCTAATGCTTTGGCAGAGGGTGGGGAAACGCCATGCTGGCATACACCAGCACTCTACTCAACAAGACAGCCTTCAGAGGAAACTGACCAGAGCCCAGCCTGCTGGGATTCTATGAGAGTCAAACCTACCAGGGGAAATGAAGTTCGCAACTTGAGTTTTCTCTCACCTTGCTTTTCTACCACACATTTGTGAAGTTGACAGTCCAGGATCACAGGATTAGAAGGGGTAGGACTACTGCCGCCTTACTAGGGGTCTGTTTATGTCATCTACTATCCCCTGTATATAAACTCCTTCCATAAAAATATCTTTAAAATCACAAAGTGGGGCTGGGGTTGGTAGAGTGCTTGCCTAGCATGAACAGAACTCTGAGTTCAGTCCCAGAGACTGAATATAGTGGTGCATGCCTATAGCTCCAGTGCTCAGAAGACAGAGTCAGGAGGATCAGGACTTCAGGAGCATCCTCGGGTACACAGCTGCAGCATAGGCTACAGCAAACTTTATCTCAGAAGAGAAGAGATGAGGAGAATCCTAAAGCACACTAAAATGAAGGACCATAGTTTGCAGAGACAGAGCAAGTCCGAGCTGGGCCAGGAGTGTTGGGAAGACCAGGCAGGAAGTGTCAATGACGATGACAGATAAGATGGCATGGATCTTACTGTTGGTGGAGACACCACACACTTTGGACACAGGACTTGGAAGAAGACAGATGGTATTGACCTTGGAGTCCCTCCTCCCTGAGGACAGCTCTCATGGTATTAGAAGACCTACAAGTTGCCAAGAGAGAAAGGCAATCAATTGTCCTATCCAGGTGCAAAACCTACACACGACAATGGCTGGCCACTGCAAGGTATCCCCAGTGGTGCAACAATGGTACTTTTGTGGCTAATCAACAGCCATCTAATTTTACTTATGGAACTGTAAGACTAGCCAAATCCCTGTGGTTGGTGAGGTCATAGACCCTAAAGGAGAACCTACTGCGGCCATTTTTCTAAAATAATATAATTTCTAATTATATCATAAATACTTTTCTTTATCCCAGCAGGTTAAGTGTAGCTCTCACCCCTCATCAAACAAGACTCTTTTTATCTCATATGGAGACAATCACATAGATCCATGGCTAGTCAACATGCAGAAAATAAGTGATCACAGAGTCCCCATCTCCAGCTGATACATCTGCAATATAGCCCTTATACCTAAGGCTCAGGGAACATTGCAGAATTTTCCAGATGGGTGGGAAGACTGTAAGAGCCAGCAAACTAGGAAGCCTGCTGTAGATAATGTCATCTAGACAAGACAAAGAAGCTGCATCCACCAACTCTCAACAATGTGTTCGTCTAAACAAGACTGGCATAATGACAATACCAGTCGACATTCCAACGTGGGTAGGGGAAATTTCAGAAGGTCCCACTCTTAGATGAAGAGCTACAGGCAATCAATGGCTGCTCAGAGAGGGGAAATCAGTTTGTTATAGGGACTAATTCCCAATAGGTTATTCAGTCCCAAGTGGCCAGCAGCAAATACACGTATGTACAAGAGACACTAAAGAGACTCAGGAGGTGGGTTTCTTGGGGGTGGGTTGTTTGTTTTGTGTGTGTAATAATAATAATTAAAGAAGAAGAGGTGGTGGGCTGGAGGGAGTACAGGAAGGGTTGTAGGGGAGAGGAGATACAAATTTTATGAATTCAGCACTCATGTATGAAATTCACAGAAAAACCTTTGAAAAAATAAATTGAAAGTCTTTGAAAAGAATCCTTTATGTGTAAGTGAAATGAATGACAACAGTGACACAGGGACAGAAAGGAGGAACTGTGGTTATTTTGTTATTGTAGGCTGTTCAGCCCCACACAAAGCATGTGCTTACAAGCAGGGTAATATGACCATTGATAACTATAAATATAACTATAGATAACTGTGAATCTATACAGTAAGCCAGGGAAATTTATATGATATTTTTAATGTAGTTTATATGCTAAGAAAGGGGAAAATGAAGTAATATAAATGTCCCAAACTACAAAAGTTAGAAAAGAGTAGAAGGTGAAAATAGGGACTGAAAGCAAGATGGTGACAACAATGACAGACACTTACTCCACTGTTCCGTTGGTCACTTCAAGTGTCAATATATAAGTGTGCTGATTAAAAGACAGAGATTGGGGTACAGGGGTAGCTCAATGGCTATGTGTACTTTGAGAGTCTGCTCTTCGAGTGGACCCAGGGTCAATTCCCAGCACCCAAATGGCAGCTTATTGTAATCCCAGTTCCAGATAATCCAGTAACCTTTTCTAGTCCCTGCAGGTACTAGGCATGCCCATAGTGCTCAAACATACATACAGGTCAAACATCCATATGCATATAAAAACAATTTTGGTTCTTTGAAAAGACAAACAAATCAGTAAGACTCTAGTCAGGTTGAGAATAAAACAAGACATGAATTTAGCACTGAAACGAAAGATGGGACATCACTACAGATCCCATGAACATTAAAAGGATAATAATAGAATTTTATGGACAAGTCAATTCTTACAATGTTGATAATCTAAATAAAATAGACCACTTGTCTTTTATTACCTCTCTCTCTTTCTCTCTCTCTGTCTCTTTGTGTGTGTGTGTGTGTGTGTGTGTGTGTGTGTGTGTGTGTGTGTGTGTGTGTGTGTGTGTTCATATGCATATTGGATCCCTGGGAGCTAAAATTCTTGGTTGTCATGAACTTCTGACATGGGTACTGGGAACCAAACTCCAGTTCTTTCCAAGAGGAGCAAGCACACTTAATAGCTGCCGTCTTTCCAGTACCCCAAACTAAGTTCTTCAAAGATACAGTATGTCAAAATTCCTTCAGGATGAACTGAGCAATCTTAGTTGGTCAGTTGAATCAATAACTAATAGCTTCATAAAAGAAAGTCCGTGTTTAAAAGCGCTTACCTGTAAATTTTATGAGATCTTTAGAAATTATTCCTGCTCTCTTTTATTTCTTTCAAAATATGGGAGCAGAGGAAACAACTCAAGCTGTGAAGTCAGCATCACCCCAATGGCATCACCAAAGACATCCCAGCACCCACAGCTACAAACCAATTATCTCTCAAGGACACAGATTCCAAAACATTCCTTAACAAAATATTATCTAACACTGCCAGGTAGGGCTTATCCCAGGGATACAAGGGTGGTCGAACACTCCCGGGTTAAGTGATGTAATCTGTCATACCAACAGCTAAAGAAGAAAAATCACATCTTCAAATCAATGCAGTGGAAAAAGCACTTAACAAAATGCAATTACAGGAACTCAGTAAACCATGAGTAAGGGAGAACTTTTATCAGATCAATAAGGAATATGCAAAACTCGTGCAGCAAATAGAAAGTTCCAAGAGTGAAAAACTTGAAACTTTCTCCCTAAAATTGAGAACAGGACAATGATATTTTTTCCCACTGTTTCTTTTCAACATCCTACTAAAATCCCAAGCCAATGCCACAAGATAAAAACTGGAAATAAATAATATACTGATAGGAAGGAACGAACGAACGAACGAAGGAACAAAGGAACGAAGGAGAGAGAAACTAACAAATGTTCATGAATACCAAGACTCAATATGGTTATGGTATCAGCCTTCCAGCTTCCATGTCTGCAGTCGACATAATTATAACCAAATCCTGGCAAGTTATTTTGTGCAATATTGGCAAACTAATTTTAAAGTTTATTTGGAGAAGCAAATAACTTGAGATAGTCAACACAAAAGTGAAGGAGAAAGACAGAGCTGGAAGGCTGACCCTTCTCAGCTTCCAGAAGTACCAAAGAACCACAGTAACAGAGACACTGTGATGTTGGTAACAGAATAGATAAACAGATCAGTGGGCAGAGAATGAGAAGTTCTTGGGAAGCCTGGAATAAGGTTCAGCGCTATTGAGCTCCATGTTTCTATGTGATATGCATGTTTTATGACCTTGCACAAATTTCATAATTTGTATAATGCTTTTAAAGAGGCCGAGTGCAGGCAGCTGGGGACAGGGATCTGCATCCTCTGCCTTGGTGGCAACACAGAGTCCACTGTGAATTTGGACCCGCTCCGTGCCTCTGACTACAGCTCTCTGAGGTTCTGTGGGTGCCGGACTGTTTTCACAAAAAAATCTATGATGTTCTAACTGACATTGGAAACTGTTCACTGAAGACAGCAGGAACCATTTTCCTTCTGGGAGAAGTGTCAGTCTTACACGGCAGCAGGAGTTTCTGCACACTGTTGGATTGCAAAGGAGGGCAACAGACAGCTCTAAGATGCAATGCCCTCATTTTTATATACTGAGAGAGGTCTATTTTTTTATTGTTGTTTTGAATCTAGATAATGTCTTCCTGTTGGCTCCAAATTTGGGAGATAGGTTCATGTGTGAAGCCATGGCAAAGGGCAGCCTCTCTGGGCTATGTAGTCACCGTTTGGCATATGTTGGCCATGCAGCCTGGAAGATCCTAAGGGCTGGACCTGCCCAGGTGCTGAGACAGGAGTCTCAGAGAACTGGAAATCACTTCCAGTGCATGGACAGAGCTTTCAAGAAGTACAGGGGCAGAGAATACAGAAAGCATCTGGCATGGCCAGGAGAAATAGCTAGAGGTCTGCAGAGTAAAAAGCAATGTTATGTAGGAAAAACTTGGAGGAGAAGGGGGACCTAGGATCCCTCTCTCGGCTTAGATTAGCTGAGTTTAACAAAACACTGCAACATTGCCCAAAATGCCCTGTTCTTTAGGAAGATGCTATCATCATGGCCACAACCACGGCAGCTTTGGCCTACCCCATCCACACACTGGCTGTCTGACCTCACTAGCAGAGCCCCTTGACTGAACGACACAACCCACTTCCTGCCCTGTGGATGCAGAAAGAGAGAAGCAGGTCAGACATTGAAGGGTTTGCAGGCTGGGCTTCCATGGCCTGAGACTGCCCTCACCACAACCTGTCCTTATTTTGTTGAGTCTCAGCCCTTTTCTTTCCCTTGGGAGCTGGAATTGAGTCCTCGTCTAGGGAAGAGAACCCCAGAATGGGCAGGGTGCTGAGGAGACAGCATGCAAGTTCACCCTCCTGCAGTTGGTTTGCACTACCCATGGAGGGCATGTATGCACCACTAATGGGGAGCAGGGCAAATGGTGGTGACGAGTGAGAACAATATCGGGGTTGAAAAGAGTGTTAGGGTTAAAACAGAAAACCTGAGAACACTGAGGAGGTGAAGTAAAGTAGACTGAGAGCTGGATATGACATAGGCAAACTGACCACACAGGCAAGCATGCAAAAGAACACGTGTTACACAGGCATTTCCACGGGGGCCAGGTGAGCATGCAGGGTGAGGCTTCCCAGGTGGCTTAGCTTATGACATGCTTAGAGTATCAACCCGTGACAGTAGATATGACCTCGGTATAATCTAGTTTCCACCGTAAGTCCCAATTAAAACAAACAAAAACTAGACACAGCCTCTAAGGGACAGCCCCTTCAGGTCTGTGTCCATGGGGTACCCAGCCCTAGCTGATAAATCTACACTGCACCTAAGGCTCAGGGAAATTGCAGGAGAGAGGGTACAAAGATTTTAAGAGTCAGTGTACCAGGGCATTACACCCATGAACTTTTGACATATAGTTCCCTAAACCAGGCCTGCATGATCACAGCTGCAGCTGACATGCCAACATGGATGACACCCGGCCCCACCTCCAGATGAAACCCACAGGAAATCCATGGCTGCCGAGGGAGAAGACAAGCTCTCGGATATGCTATTGAATCCCATGTGGTCAGCCCCGACACATGTACATAATAGCAACATTAAAATGACTCCGTGTGTGTGCATGCATATGTGTATGTGTGTACATAAATATGTATGCTTAATATGTTTAACAATAATTAGAGAAGAGGTCGTAAACTTGAAAGGAAGGTGGGAGGAGTTGTGGGGGGTTGGAGAGAAAAGTAATGGAAATGATGTAAATACAGTACTCGTGTTTTACATTCTAAAAAAACATGAAAGATGAAATATAAAACTTCACTTTCAAGGACGCTCCCTTTACCCCTCCCCCGTTTTAATGACTCCAGCCAGAATTTTAAACTAAGAGTCTTCTAAGAGTGTGACTCCTATGGTTTTGTTGTTGTTGTTGCTTGTGTTGAAGAGTAGGGAAGGAAGAGGACAGTTGAAGCAAACATCCTAAGATCAGCATCAGAAACACCCCCCAAGTTAGCCTGGCGGAGGCCTCTTTAGGAGGAAACTGAGTCCCAGAGAGCCATCCAGCTGTCTGGCCTGTTCCTTTATTAATCTCCCTTCAAAGCTGTCTTCAGAGAAAAGGCAGTGGCTCTCTAGCTGTCCTCTGACCACCACACCTGAAGGCCATGGCATCAGATAAGCAAGCTGCGGGTGGTTTTGCTGTGTGGGATTCTTCCTCTGGGCAGTCTAGGAAGGTGTCTGTGGGGAACAAAAGTCTACAGACTGCCCTGACTGTTCCCCATGCCTCCCACGGACACCAAGCAGATAAGCCTCTCGGATGGCCACAGCGCTGGGGTTTGCTCTTTTGTGCTTGCTAAGACCTTTGGAGAGACATTACATCCTTGGAGGTTCAGCAGCCCAACAGAAGCCAGGACAGCTGAGAATGCTGCTCTGCCAAGTCCTGCTGGTTTGAAGCTGGAGGCTCCACCGGAACCCCTGAACTGGCCAGGAAAATCAACACCCACAAAGGCGCTGCTTTGTTTGAACTATGCCTCATTCTGAAAAAAAAAAATTGAAAAGCAATTATATTTTAATAAATGTGGCTGTGCTTACAGATGGCACTCCATTTCACAACAGAACCTGTATGCCCTAGCAATTAGCAGCCGGAAAATTAGCAACACGGAGCCCTTTGCTGGGTCTGCGTGATGTTTTCATTACAGGAGTTACAAATCACCTATTAATCTTCTGCTAAACACACAGCAACATGCACGCATTCCTCCCCTCAAAGTCAGTTCTGTGAAGCCGCTCTGAGTAAACAAAACAGGATGCCAGGAGGAGGCCGCTTGTCAGCACAGGACTCCTGGCATCACTAGATCCCCTAGTGACTAGAGGTTTAACCCACAGGAGTTAAGTGGCACGGAGTGGCCAAGACTAGCCTGCAGAACCCAGCCCACCCACAGCCTACCCGGAAGGCCAGTGTGTCTTTGGATAGTCTCCACAGGGATAAAGAGTCTCAGAGAGACCGTGGGCTGTGGGTGGCTACGGGGAACAGAGGAAGCTCTGAGTGAATGTGTAAGAAGTAGATGAAGTCCAGAGCGAACGTGGCTTATTGACAATGACCCCAGTGCCTCAGACCCACGGAAACTTCCTTGGGGCGAACCTTCCTCTGAGCCAATTGCGAGTATTTACAAATGATTGATCAATGTGTACAAAAACTAGCAACTGCAGCCCCTGACGCTGCAATCTAAGACCTCTCTGCTCCAGAGACCCCCACCCCCATAGAGACTAGATAACCTCTCCTCCCCTTGCTGCACACAACAAATTTGCAGAGGTTTTCGGGTGTTGTAGTATAGGCCACTCCATCCTAACAAGCATGACCCACCCAACCCCAGCTTTTCTGCTCTTTCTCCATCCCTTCATTTCCTCAGTCAGGTTTTCAGGACCAAGATATGAGGATGTGGCAGACAGTCATTCTGTAGACGACGGTAAGCGTGAATGGCAGCACTTAGTACATCCAAGGACAGTCAGTTTATCCAAGCATGGCCTGCCTACTAAGAGCTTTCTTTATTGCCTGGAAGCCTGTATCAGAGGCCAGGAGCTGCTGACACAAGAACACTGAGGCACACTCTGCTTCCATATTGCAGCTGAGCCAGGAAATGGTACAGATGCAGGAGGGGTCTTGGGTTTATGAAGCCTTGGGTCCCCTGCCCACACCCTGGCTCTCTGCTTCCTTCATCCATGCTATACATACTTCTTACATGTCTGTAATAGGCCCGCAACTGTAGAGGATAATGGGTAGGAAGACAGGAACGCCGTCTTCTCCTTCATAGAGCCATGGCAGGGGTGGATATGGCTGTCCTTCTAGCCTGCTTTAGCCTCCCACGAGCAGCTCCTTCAGGGACCCAAGGCCTAGGAAGCTCCGCCCTAGTTCGACAAGTCTACAATCAGGGTATCCAAATAGCCTCCTGCTCAGGTCCTCAGATCCCACAGGAGGATCTATCCCATGTCAAGTCCAGGCCACAGGAGGATACGGCACTGCGTGGCCTTCCACTGCTCACAAGTATGCAGTCCAGGGTGGCATGCTTAGAAGCCCAAGGATTTGATTCTCAAGTGGGAGTTCTCAGCACCAAGATTGGCTGTCTGCCCCCTCCCACACACAGTGGCAATGAGAGGGGATCATCCAGCCCACCACTAGGGATTATGTGTCCCCATTCTGGCCCCAGGAGTCAAAATAAACATTCATAGACTTCTCTCACTGAGGTCTTGAAACACTGCATATTCACCATATAGCCTATACACCACAAGGATGCCAGAAGACTCAGCCTAGGGGGAGGGTGGCCACTGGATATTACTCTGTCCTATAAGGTCCTGGGTTACCTCCACTAGACTGTCCCATGGGGAAACTGAGCCATATTGCTGTTTCCCCTACTCTTCCGCCCCACTGCCTGGTGGACATTTACCTCCTGACCTCAGGCCCCACAGGGAGCTGTAAGGAGTTCACACAGGGTCAATCCACCACGTTGGTCCAGGAGCAGCTGAGCCAAGGAAGAGAGCAAAGTCCATAATCTAATGAAGTTTCCCGTCTCTGGCCACAGTGATCGCACGCTAAGAGCCACTCTCTCTTAATTAAGCTCAGCTCCGAATGCTTTTAACCACGCAACGTTCAAAGAAACATGTATCTTTCCAAATTAGCTTTGTATTTAAGAGTGATAAGAGAGTGAGGGTGGTATTAATTAACTTACAGTCAGCTGTAGAACAAATTTGCCAGGTTCTTATTTGCTTCAAAGGGAGCCAACATTTATTAAAGCTAGACCAAGCCTCTAACACTTCCTGGGCACGTCACAGCCATCACCCCAGCCACTGCACAGCGTTCAAGAAGCTGAGATGAGAAACGGAGTCTCAAGGGAAGTTCCTCTCTAAATTCCAGCTAGAGAGCTGAGCTTCCCACCCAAATGTGTCTCACTACAAAGGCCATCCTATATTTTAGAACAATGTCAAAATTAACTACATTAACTACACACTTGTTAAAGCAATACAAGGAATATGCCCAAAACAAGAACTTTGATTGAAAAAGCAGGAATACATACTATTTTAAATAATGGATTTTTTAATTTTTGTTCATTTTTATTTTATGGCTGTGTTTGCCTGCATTTATGTTAAGTGTGCCATATGAGTGCAGTGCTCACAAATGCCAGAAGAGAGCACCAGACCCCCAAAACTGAAGACACAGATGGTTGTGAGCTGTTATATGAATGCTGGGAACTGAACCCAGGTCCTCTGCAAGAGCACCCAGTGTTCTTAGCCTCTGCAACATCTTTCCATCCCCAAAGAACTTAAGAGTAGAAACTGGCTCCATCTGTAAAACTCAAATCCCAAGCCATTCAACAGGGTCTGTTTAAGAATGCCTATCAGGTCCTTAGCCCATAGCAGATGATACATTTGTTTAGCGTACCCACTGGACAGACAGCACTCCACCTTGAAGCTGACTTCAGCCCTGGTCATCTGAGTGTGCACAGAGACACATAAGAAGCCCTCCGGAGGCCAGAGAGTAAGCACAGGAACCGAGGCATCCTGAATACAGGGTACCAGAGACAGAAAATAAAATGCAGGTAACTAGTTCAACTTGGGGAAGACGGTGCTTAGGGGGAACAAGACTGCAAATGCAGTCACACTATCCACAGAAAGATGAGAGAGGAGGTGGTAACCACGCATTGTGATGATTTTCTGGTTTGTAGCCCTTCCAAATGCCCGTGAGTCCAATACCAAGCAAGCTACCACTGTCGTGGGCCAAACGCTTCCACATAGCCACAAAGCCACAAGCTGAGGCAACACCATGCTGGAAGCAAGTCTTAAAAGAGAAACACAGCACAAATATGACAAAGGAAGAAGAGACAGTGTACAGGGTGACAAGGAGAGTCCACAGGTGACTGAGACAACCCTCAGTCTGGAAGGTTCTGGAGCCTGGCACATTACACATATCATGCCAAAGTACAGTGTCTTTGACACCCCACAAGAGACAAATGGCACCTTGAGCTCTCTGAGCAGACCAGCAACAGCAGTATCCATGACTAATGAAAGAAATATGCACTTAATTTACATGGCACCATTCACTGAAGATTTAAACATTCTTTGAAAATAAGATGAGCAGCCATGCTTCATGCATGGTTCCAGAAATAGCTCAGTTTCCACCACTGCTGTCCCGAGAAAGGTGAGAAGAGTCCTGTGAGGGAGAATGGCTCACGCTGACACTCTTGTCCTCATGCCTATCACTCACCCCGTGTCTTTGCATACAGCTCCCCGGGCCAAGCTTTGTAACCCATATTCCCCTAGGACACACCTCTCTAGCTCTGGCTGGTGACCCGAAGCAGGGCACTGGCTGGCCAGGCACCTGTGTCCTTGGCAGTAGAGGCTGGGCTCCCAGTAAACAGTGCCTATCTCCTTCACTTGGATTCCAGAGGAATCTGTTTCTAATCTTAGACTAGGCCAGGCCTTGCCTATCTACAACATCCTCATCCAGTCAATGAATGTGTTGTCACTTCCACCCAAGATGGTCTTCATCTTGCAAAAGGGCCAAAGTAGTTATTCATAAAACCAGACACTTACTTTCTCTTGAGGAGAAACCTGGGAGACACCTGAGATAATCTAGATTCTGGGCAGGGCTGTCCTAGCTTTAGGGTGTCACCAACCACTGCATTTCCTGCAGCCTCCTATACAATCTGCGGTGCTTTCTGCCCCACTCCAGGGAGCTGAAGCTGTCCTTGTCTCTCCTCCCTAGACACCATGGTTACCTGCGGTACCAAGAACCCATGGCAGGTGGAATGATGTGGCTGTGTGATTTTGCAAAATGTTATGTCCATTCCAGGGAGAACAAATGCTCTGGATAGTCAAGAGTACTTGAACAGCGCCATACACTACGGTGGACATATGCAGCAATCCGTAGTCAAAATGTGTACGCTGGGGCCTGGTTTGTTTTCTGATGAGTTTCTTGTCTAGCAGCTTTCCTCGTGTGCTCCAAACAAGAAACTGTGAGCTGTACTTTGCAAGACTGTCCATCAGACCTTCCTGACAGTTGCCCACGACTTAAGAGTTCAGGCCACCAGTCCTGGACGTTCTCGCCCCGCGGCCTCTCCGCCACTCCTTTACCCGGGCGCCTCGGTGCGCTCGGCCAATGTCCTCTGCGAGCGCCCGCCCGAGCGCCCCGGAGCCGGCGGGCGGCGGCCCTCTCCAGGGACCCTCCAGCGGGCCCAGGGGACAAAAGTGGCTCTCAATCTAGCACATGTGCATTGGAGCAATTTAAGGATTTAATATGAAGTACAGAAGCAGATAGTGCCAAATAGCAAGCCCGTTGTTTCACATTCGGTGGTTGGGGCAGCATTTCCTTCTCCCACTGCTGTTGAGATGGCAGAAATCAGCCGAATTCAGTATGGAATGGAATACACCGAAGGTATTAGTCAGCGAATGAGGGTCCCGGAAAAATTAAAAGTAGCACCTCCAAGTGCTGACCTGGACCAAGGGTTCCAAGAAGGAGTTCCAAATGCCAGTGTGATAATGCAAGTCCCAAAGAGGATCGTTGTCACAGAAAATAATGAAGACATTTCATTTTCAAGACCAGCAGATCTTGACCTTATCCAGTCCACTCCCTTTAAACCTCTGGCACTGAAAACACCACCACGGGTGCTCACCCTGAGTGAGAGACCACTAGGTTTTCTGGATTCAGAAAGACCACCTCCAACTCCTCAAAACGAAGAAATCCGAGCAGTTGGCAGGCTAAAAAGAGAGCATTCCATGAGTGAAAATGCTGTTCGCCAGAATGGACAGTTGGTCAGGAATGATTCCATGTATGGCATTTCAAACATAGATGCAGCCATTGAAGGAGCATCAGACGACATGACTGTGGTGGATGCAGCTTCGCTAAGACATCAGATTATCAAATTAAATAGACGTCTGCAACTTCTAGAAGAGGAGAATAAAGAACGTGCTAAAAGAGAAATGGTCATGTATTCAACTACTGTAGCATTCTGGCTGCTTGATAGTTGGCTCTGGTTTCCATGCTAGAGGTAACCTCAGCATTCACATATATTGTCTCAACACCTGGAAATATAAAGGATTTGCAAACCCCATTGTTTCTGTCTTTGCATTGTATGCCGTTTTATAGTCCAAGCCCTGAAAATGTATTTCTTCCAGAAAACAGGGACCTGCTCTGTTACTGATCTGCATTCAGCCAGTTTTGCAGTGGCACCTACACTCTCGCCTTTTGCATGTTTTGTAAATAGGCTGTAGGTTTGTTTGTTTGTTTTTAAAGAAAATCATTTTGGGGGCCTCATCAGTCTGTACAGCTAATTCTCTAAAGAGAAATGAGAGTCATAAAGAATGAGTTTAGAAAACTATCTGTGAAAGAAAACAGTATTTCTCAGATGATTAACCCATTTCTTTGACAGATGCTTTTTGTACCTGCATCACAATTATCAACGCTTTTAAAGTCATAGTCTGGTGCATCACTTAAGAAAAACCAAGCCACCTAACTCTTCTTGATCCCTGTACAGAGGACGTGTAAAAACTTCTAATGATTCAGCAGGTTATCTGTGTGCAATATGTTGTTCCGATTTTCTTCTTAAGTTTTCTATAAAATATGTTTTTACCAAGTCCATGTTTGAATGATTTAAAAAAAAAAACTAAAAAAAAATGAGGTATAAATGTACTGTACTTAATAAACTGTCAAACAAAACAAAACAAACAAAAAAAAAAGAGTTCAGGCCCGCTCTTGGTCTGGAGACATGACCAGATTAGAGCCTTAAGCGATGCCACGGGGTAAAGCCCCAGAGAACAGCACTGCCCATGCACTTAATGCCATGATGTTTCTTTTATTTTTATAAATTTTATTTAAATCAGAAACAATCTAATTTTACATATCAATCCCAGTTCCCTCTCCCTCCCGTCCTCCCCTTCCCCCCACCGACCACCCCCCATCCACTCCCCAGGGAGGACCAGGCCTTCCATGAGGGACCGCGATGTTTCTAAACCCCCACCTATTCCCTTAAGAAGGTGACACTGACTGGGATTGGGGAGTGCTGATGACCACGGCCCCAGTTTGATGATGATGCAAGTGTCCATCTAGTGCCTTTCCTGGCAACTCCAAAGGAGCACAAGGGGGGTGCCACCTCTTCAGTTGATGGAACTTGCCAGAGAGAGCTAGAGATGCAGTAACTACGACTGACCTAGCAGTCACATCTGAGGCCTGCACGGTGTGCTCCCACCAAACACACAATGCCGCTGGCCACTCAGACGGGCACACTGGGCAGGTGGGTCTTTGTGTCCTCAACGATGGCAGGTAAACTACAGTGGTCATCCACAGCAAGACCATGGCTTTCATAGACCTGTGCTGCCCTCAGCCTAGTCAGAGACACTTCTTCATGCAGAGGGCATCAGCTAACTCAGAGCCTTGTAGCTGGTCAAAGCGCTTAGAATAAGCATTGAGTTCTTAGCCCTGAACAGGGCATTTGTAACACCTCTTACCCGACTCAGGAAAGTCTGTAAAAGCGGGACGATGTGGAGGCGGCATGCTGCGCAAACTGTCCTCCAGACATGCTGTGCTGCTGCAGTCATGGCACCGCAGCAGTGGCTCCCTCCACAAGACTGAAAGTCGGGAGCAGACTTGTCAGGAAGAGGAAAGGGTTCTGTGGAGGACGGGGGAGGGGAGTGAGAATGCTCACAGTGCACTGTGTTTGTGCGTGGAACTGGTAGCAAAAAATTAATTAAAAGTTTAAAAGACAAGAGCTTTCGAGTAAAACATGGAGTTTTGGAAAACGTGTGCCTGCCACTGTTAGCTTCCCAAAGTTCAGTTCTTTACGAGGAAGTTGGCAGTGACTCTAACTATGACCCACAGTTGATAAAGGAATGCATCACCAGCTGGAAACTCAGGAAACCACTTTTTCCAAATGAAGAAGCAACTGTGTCACAGCCACACATGGATGAAGACCCCTTCGGTACATGAGCCAGGCCAGGAGGTGTTCATCAATATGGACAGGCAAAATGATTCCATGAGGCTTCTGAGTCCACAGGCAGCTGCCCCGAGGAAGCTTCCCTTGGCGCTGCTTGGTGATAGCAAAGAAGACTTCACAGAGATCCAGCCAATGCTGTGCAGCTACACACTGTGCTTCCTGGTTGCAACCAAAGAAATAGGTGCACAGTCTACACAGAACCAGTGGGCAGTAGGCTGGGTGAGAGAGACTTGCCACTGTCCTTGCTAGTGTTTGCTGTGTTTCGTGACAGCACTAATGATTCAATCAGCTCATGCTGTTTCCTGGTTTTCATACTAACATGACATACCCTGCCAGGTAGGCACAGCGCTTGGGGCCTTCAACAGCATTAAAGACCATAGACAACTTGACATCAGGGTGAGAGAGAGGGAGGGAGACTCCTAGAGGGAGACCTGCTGGGGATAGCAGCTACACACAAATCAAGTTTTCCACCAACTCTGCTGGGTTTGGCCTCTGCCCCAAACACTCTGGAGTATGTAGGAGCAGTCTTGAAGCCAGGCCAGAGCTCCAAATCCCACATACTTTGGGTCCTTTGGTTCATGTGATGACCACTAAGCTCTCCACCCTCGTCTGCATTTTCTCACACACTTCTGTCAACTTTCTTCTATACAGGAAGACAGGACTCTCTCCAGACCCTCCCGTGTTGGTCCCTAGCATGATTACTCACAGTGCAGTGAGCAATCTCTATACTGGTCACAAAACATGGCCCAGCCACAGTCTAATTGAGACCACAGAATTTGGTACTTATTGAATACCTAGTGAGTGTCCTTCCTTACCCAGTCAGAGGTCCGAGATATGACCTTGGAGGGTTTCTTTTTCCAATTTAGCTTGCCTCCAAGAGCTCTAGCTCTGGAGTCTATCTCTGACCATAAGTCAGGTATTCTGTTGACTTTCTCATTTCACCTATTTCTTTCCAAAAGCTTTTGGAATGTTTGGTCAAGATAGAAGACACTGTTTTCCAATTATGGCTGACCGTGTCAATAATTAAAACATTTAATACTTACTTCTGAAAACCACTTGGAAAATAGGCTGTGGCTGTTTATTTCAATCAACTGGCCATACCGGTACCTGGTAAGAAAAGGTAAGGAAACTACAATTAATACACTGCCCTTGACACAACATTCCTCCATTGCCCACATTCTGAAAGTAAACTCCCAATCTTAAGATAATGCAGTTCCATATAATTAATAATTGTAGAAAACCTAATAGGATGTAATTAACAAGTCCAGGTGACAGTAAAACCAGTTTTCCCATATTATCATTTGAATCAAATAGCAAAACCTCTCACATTTAATCCACTTATAACTTTTATTTCCAACACAGCACACAAAATAAAATAGCAGCATCAAGAAATTAAAAAAAAAAAACATGGCCCAGCAAGTATAAACAGTGTCAGCTCTGATGTTACAAACACAGAAGAGGGTGACATGTGGTGACTGACATGTTTCCAAAACCAAGAGACCTCTGGATTATAGTGATTTCAGCAATCTGAGCTGCCATAGAAGTGCAGTGGGGAGAGTATTCACCTCAAGTAGGAGGTAGGTCCCTGAGGAGAGCTTGCCCCATCGTGCTGGCCTCTAGGACTCAGACAATAGGAACTCTGGAAGGTAGGGAAGAGGGAACCAGGGGTGCATTGTCAAGTCACTTCATGAGGTCACCTGTCCAGGTCTTGCTTCCAGGCCACCTTAGAGATTAGGGAGTGTATATGCATGATTGCATATGTCTATGTTTGTATGTGAATATAGGTGTGGTTTTCTGTGTTTAGATGGATGTGTGTACTTTGTTGAGAGTATGGGAGAGCAGATGTGTGTGTGTGTGTGTGTGTGTGTGTGTGTGTGTGCGTGTGCGTGTGTGTGCCTATGGTTACATGTATGTGTGCATTATGTGTTAGTGTGTGATTCTGTGTGTGTTTCATAGGTGGGCATTAGAAATGTATATACATATGCACATATCTGTGTTAATGTGTGCTTGTGTATGCACATGTCATGTGTGGACATGTGTGGTGCTAGGAGTTGGCTGTGTCTCTGGGTGTCTTCCCGAGTATGTCTGTACATGTGAAGGGTGTTAAGTCTCAAGCACGGTTTGGTATGCAGAACTAACCACTGTCTCCATGAGGCAGAGCCATGTGGCAGGGCTTTCAGCTGAGGCTTATAAATAATGTGTTGCTGATCAATACCGTCTGTCTAAACTGGATTGAGCCAGTTTCTTGTGGAAAATCATGGTTCAAATTCCATAGGTTCTGTCCCAAAAGGCCTCCGATGTCTGGCCCATCCCTCTGAGCCCCAGAAAATATGTCATAAGGATATTCCTTCAAGTGTGAGCCCAAGTTCTGCCATCTTGGAGCTCAAATCATTTAGCCAGAGTGGGGTCACTGCCACTCTATGTCATCGCAGACCCAAAGCTGATGGTTGGATTCCAAAGTTACTCTAAAGAATTCAACCTAATTTGCCTGCTGTCATAGTTGTTGTCTAAGTAAAAAGTTACATATAGGTTAAACATAAAGCAACTCTCAGAAACATTCACCATGGTATCTTAGAAGCAAAACTAGATAATTTCTACTTCATACATCAATCCTTACTTATTTAGTCTATCTCTCTCTACATCTTCTATACATTTTTTAAAATCCTGACTTTATAGATTAAATGAATTTAAACATTGCCACTTTTCTGAACAATGTCTCTCCCTTTCACTGAATCCCAGAGAGTTTAGTTCTTTGTCTCTCACCTGGTAGTGGGCCTGAGATGTTCTGTGACTCCATAGCCTTTGACATAGAGTTGAGTTGGGAGGCTGGCTGCCCTCACATTGGCAATGCAGGCTTATGGGCACAGAGCTGGGGTCTCAGTTGATTGACTGCACACTGCTAAATTACAAATAATGACTTGTAATTCACAGAGACATGGAGAACGTCAGGGAAGCCACTCTGTGAGGAAGACATGCACAGATTTTGTGCAGTTACAATTCCCTCCTATAAAGAAAAATGAACAGAAGGATATCCAGAGAGGTAGGGATGAGGACCCCTGGAGTGATGTGATGCGTGGAACATGGACATTTTTAGAACATATGCATCTCACTATATATATGCTTTTATTTTAAGATTAAAACACATAGAGCCTTTCATGATGCAAAACTGACCTTGAAATGCAGAGGACAAGATGGATCCTGGGTTGTGGGGGAGGGCAGAACGAATGCATGAGAGACAGAAATGCTTACTATAGGATCCAGTAATAAGTTCATGAGCATTCAGTGCAGGCTTATTTCGATCTTTCTTCCTATGTGAAATTTTTTTCAGATAAAATGCTTCCTAAGTTTTGTTTGTCCCATTTTGTAGCAACATGTAAGCCTGGATGCACCATCCCACCGAGCTCAGTGTCCCTTTCCCTTTTTCCAACAATACCCACTTTGCTCTCTGCCATAATCTTGGTGTGATGCTGGAGCTCTCTATAGCCCTGACTCCTAAGGCACTGCCCAGAAACATGGTATTCCCTTGCCTTTGGTGGGCATGTTGATGAGCATATGCCCAAATTAGTTCAGGAAGACCACCCCTCAGCTCTAGCCTCTGCTTCAGGACCTTCATGCTCATGACCCAAGTTCTGTCAGAAACTACCAGGTAGTGGAACCAGTCTCAGGATGGGTGAGAATACAAAGATTTAAAACAAGATCAAGTGGTTGGTACTGAATCAAATTATCCTTGAAGCCTGATACCTGTAAACCTGTGAACTATAGTCAACCCGATGTGACCTTACACCTGAATTAACAGTAGTCCTTTCTAGGTGCATGCCAAAATTACAGTTCAGTTTCACGCAGCCTTGAAAGCCATGCCTGGGCTGCAGGGTTCCTAGTTTATAGACTGTTGCTGGTGCCTCTGTATGGCTGCCTCTAGCTGCCATTTTTATTTTTCTATGGATGGAGTAGACTACCTTCAGGACTATAGATCACCAGAAATACAGTTTTATAAGATTGGGTCCTTTTTGTAGCTTAATTCTCTTTATATAGAGAATGGTCACACAGTAATAAAAACATCATTCTCCTGTTTCATCTCAAATACAAGAGTCAGGCAATGACTTACTTATTCCTACCTGTGAGGGAGCTAAGACTGTAGGCCTAATCTGAGGGCTGAGCACTGGGACTTTCCTGTTGTGAGAGTCCCTGAGCAATGCTGACTGTCTCACCCACAAAGAGCTATTTCTGGGAAAGAAGAAACAATCAATTCTCTAAAAACACCCAGGATCCAGGCATGCTTCCCCTTTCAAAGAAAGAACAGAAGTTTCCTCTTCCGTGTTCTTGTGGGAACAAATGCAGGTGCAGGGATGCGAGGCCACTGTCTGAAGAAGAGCCATGCTGGTGGTGACAAGGTCAGCCAATCTGCCGATGAACAATCCCCAGTCACCGTGTGACAGTAGGAACCCTGACTGTCCACTACTGGTAGACAGTGATTAACACTGCAGTGGTTCTTCCTTGCCATGGAACTGGGAATGGGGCCAATTTTTCTTTAACAAATAGCAAGAAAAACAAGACAAAAACAGGAAGGAGGGATCTGTAAGCCCCAAATCAAACATCTGTAGTGTATGGATGCTTCATTTATACTGTGTAGGATGTTACGTCTACAGTGTGTAGCATGTCACTCAAGTAAAACTTTTTAAGGATTCTAGGGCTGAAGAGATGGCTCCATCAGTAAAGTGCTTGCTAGGCATGAGGACCTGGGTTCAGACCACCACCTGAAAAGCAGAGCAAGGGACCATATGACCATAGTCTGAGCACTGAGGAGGCAGATTCAAGAGAATCCCTGGGGCTTGGTGGCCTGCCAGTCTAACCAAATCAGGAGAATACAGATTCAGTGAAAGACCTTGTCTCAAAAACTCAAGGTGGAGAAACTGAAGAAGACACTCAATGTCAACCTCCAGTCTCCTCACAATGTACACCCCCTCACACATAGGCACACATGGTGGGGTTTGAGGTGTTCTCCAGCAAGCAGCACAGAGGCTATTATGTTTAGATGCACATGATATTATTCACATGCCAAACAGCTAAGATCTGGAGTAACAGCTTATGCCTAGATCTCCAAAGGGCAGTGTTGTTTTGGAGTCTCATTCCCAATGTAGTCGTATACCTCCTTTGTATCTTCATTGTTCTTACCATATACCCAGAGGTAGATACTTACAGAGGTGATTGCCACTGTCTGCAGGTGCTCTCTGCAGCAGCCACATCACAAAACGTAGGGGAGAACCCAGGCTAAATCTTTCAGTCACCTCTAGGCTTTCCCAAAAGGGTCTTGCCCCTCCACATGGATTTGGGTACCAGCTCAGTGAGTCCCAGGAAATGCAAATCCAGAGCAGTGGCATGCAGGTGTCACAACAATTCCTACCTCAACTGGGCCAGTTAGGGACAATTCTACAGTTCCTTGAGTCCCCATACAATCATTGCCCTAGGAATGGCATGGGGTCCTTCTTCTGACCGTGTCATGGTCAGATGGGTCCCTCGCCTCTCATCATTCCACAACAGTCTGCTTCACCCGTGAACACCCACGCTGCAATATACAAACCTGTTATGCATTTCCTCTGGTTTTGAGCCCCATTTTCATTCCATCTACCCTGGTTACAATTTATTGGGTTTTGTTTGTTCATTCGTCTGTTTTTGTGTACTCTGCCTGATGCGATCTGTCTCTCATCTTTTCTGGGGTTCATCCAGTTTTAAATCAATTAGCAAGTTGCCATAACTCTGGTTGCTCACACCTTGTGACAGTCATTTCAAGCTGCCTGGTCCTGTGCACAGGTCTGGAGACAGATACTGTCCCATACCTAAGGAGCAAAGGCTGCTTGGCTCGTGCTCCAGTTCACAGAAGGCCACAAAGATGCAGTGCAGCCTGAGGGCCTGAGTCAGTCCCCCATCACCTCCCTCCATAGCTAGAGCAGAGGTGGCTCCTGCGGATCCCCAGCAGTGCCCACACCATGTACCCTGTGTTGGCGGCTGCCATCCAAAAGCTAAGTATAACCTATCACATCCCATGGCCACAGCTGTCAGCTTAGAGCTCTTCACCCACTTCTGGGTCTGCACTTGAGAGAAGCCCTGTGTTTAGAGATCCTAACAGACAGGTGGCAGCTGGCTGTCCCTGAGGTTCCCAGGCCTACTCCTAGCAAAGCTGCCTGCCAGTTGCTGTGTCCATTTGCTCAGCTGGCCATGTGGAGGCCACAGAGGGAACTAAGAGATGCTTCATTGGCGGGGTAGTAAGTGCAGTGACCATCCAGTGGAGGCCCTCATTTGTCATGTCCAAATAAGCAGGTGTCACTCTTCCTAATGGAACTCTAAATCACAGCCTTTCCTCACATCTCTCTGCAGCCTGACCCATGACAGCAGAGCAGGCCAATGGGGTTTCTGTGCCATTGTACCATCCTGGAGAGAAGCAGGGCCAGCTCACAGAAGGTGGAAGGGACTCTTAGAGAGCCGTCCAAGAGACTGGGGCACAAGGGAAAGTCTGTGAACACCAGGAGCTACCAGTACAGGCTCACATGGCCCTTTTGGGACCAAGAGGGTGAAACTTCAGTAGCACAAACAACACAAATCTCCTAACAAGCATCCAATGTAAATTCAGGGCCCCCCGGCACAGGATAGGTGTGCCTAAGGACTGTTACCACAAGTGAGCCCCAGACCTTGAGAACAGCTACCAATACAGGTAAGAAGGTGGGCTGCGGCTTCCCTCTCTGTCCCATTGAAGGAGACTGGCCACCTGAGAGACATGGGCTGCAAGCTGCTGCCCAGCTGTTCTTGAAGGATGGTGAGTAGATGAAGGTGCAGAAAGCCCCAATCTAACAGAGCTCTGCTGTTTCTGTGCCATATTTTCTTTTTGTTTTTCAAGACAGGGTTTCTCTGTGTAGCTCTGCCTATTCTGGAACTTACTCTGTAGACCAGGCTGGCCTTGAAATCACAGAGAACCACCTGCCTCTGCCTGTGCTGGAATTAAAGGAGAGCACCACCCTGCCATTTCTACCATGTTTTAGCTATCCCAACATGATCCCTCCCACCACAAGCCACACCCTCCAGGCACAAAGGCCTATTTGGGCTCCAAATAGAGAAGCATGTCTCCATGAAAATCTCAGTGTCTTTACCTGGGTTTAACCAAGGTTTTCTACACCTAAGGAAAAAATCTCTGTAAGCATTATCATTTGTGTTGGTTCCTGTGAAGCCCCTAGGCAAGACTGCCCCTAACTTACTTTAATGCTAAAGTTCTACTAACTGATAACCTGTTATAGAGACCCAAACTATAACCAGCTTGGTGTATGCATATCACCATGAATGGAGGCTGGAAGATAGCCAGACACCCAGGGTATTAAAATCACCTATTATTAATGGGATGATATTAACCTGTGTCTTTAAAACAAGTAGTACATTTTTATGAATTTGGGTGCTATAGAGATTTTGTATATATATTTAGGCTAGTGATGTCTTTTTGGTTAACTATTGCCTTGATTAAGGTGAAGTTTCCCTCTTTAGCTTTTCTGATTAGTTTTAGTTTGGAGTCTATTTCACCAGATATTAGGATAGTGACACCTACTTGCTTCTGAGTCATTTGGTTAGAATACTTTTCTCCATCCTTTTTCTCTAAAGTGATGCCTGTCTTTAAAGACTTGCTTCTTGCAGACAACAGATGGATGGATCTTGTTTCTTGATCCTTTAAGTCAGCCTGTGCCTTTTGATTGCAGAATTGGGGCCATTAATATTTAAAGCTATTATTGAAATGTGTGTGTTAATTGCAGTCATTGTGTTGTTGATTTTTGGTATTATGATTTGTGTTCTCAGTGCTACTTTGTGTTTTAATAATTATGGCTCTGTATATTTTTCAGCAGTCTCTCTGCTATGCTCATTCTTCTCTTCAGCCCAAAATATTGCTTTCTGAATTTTCTTAAGGTTTAGTTTGTTGGATATAAATTTTTAGACTGTTTGTATTGTGGAATTTTTTCTCTCTCTCCTTCAAGTATAGTGGGTATTTTTACTGGGTATAATAATCAAGGCTGGCTATTATGGTCTGTAGGACTTGGAGTGCATCACTCTGGCTCTTCTGGCTCTCGAAGTTTCCATGGAGAAATCAGCTGTTATTCTGATGGGTTTTCTTGTATTTTTATGTTGTAGCTTTCAATACACTGTCTTTGGTTTGGATACTTAGTGTTTTAACTATCTGGTCTTGTCTATTTTAATGTTCTGTGTGCTGCATGTATATGTGTGGATATGTCTTTCCTCAGTCTGGGGAATTTTTCTTCTATGATGTTGTTGAATATCTAGTCTATGCCATTGGCTTGAGATTCTTTTCTTTCATCTGTGCCTTTAATTTCATAGTGTTCTTCATTTCTTGTATGTTCCGTGTGTGTGTGTGTGTGTGTGTGTGTGTGTGTGTGTGTGTGTGTGTGTGTTTCATATTCCTTGATTATTTGACCTATATATTCTACTTTATTATTGAATCCTGGTATTATCCTGGTATTTTATCTTCTGTTTGATCCATTCTATGTGTAAGGAATTCCTTTGAGTTTTCTAGTTGAGTTATTGGGATTTTCAAATTCATTATCACTTCAGCTTGAGTCTTCTTCAGTGTTTCTACCTCTTTATTGAATTATGTTCTCAATTCCTGTATTGGTTTCATCATTCCCATTAGACTTATATTTCTGTTTTCCTAAGCAACACTCAGTCATTTATTCTCCTTAGGTTTTTCTCCTCAATATCCTTGAGTCATTTCTTTATATCTCTTTTAAGCTCCTCAAATTCTTTAATGAAGTTTATGACTACATTTTTAAAGTCTTGGTACTGGAATTCATGTAGATAATTCTCGTTGGCAAATATTCCCACAGGACTGGTAGGTGCTGGGAAAAACATTCAAACAAACACAACTTTGTCAAGGAAGCTGTCAAGTCTAAACGAAGTCCTGAAATACAGACAACACCTGAGCAGAGAAAATAAAACTACAACAAAATGTGAAATGTTGGAAACTTGAAGTAGCTGCAGGAAGCAGGAGATGTGGGAAGAAACCTTAACCTCGTTGCCCAGATGGGCACCACAGCCATGAAGCGTGGAGAAAATGTTGCGCTCTCATTAGAGCACACAAGCAAACACAAGAAACCTCTGACAGTCAAAGTGATGATGGGAAAAGTCCATAAGATCTGACACATGAGAGAAAGTACAGGCCAAAGACACTGGGATCAACAGGAGACAAGTCATGAGGGGCCATGGATGGAAAAAAAAAGAAACTACCAACCAGAGAGTCAAGAGAAATGTCAAGGAACTAAAGGACTCATCCCTTGGCATGAAGACCTCATGTGGTCCACTACAAATGAAGACCATATTCATTCTTTGTGCAACTTTCACACCTTATTAGAAGGATAGAAACCTTCAGGTCTCCAGAGATAGTTGCACACACAGTGGCTTCTGGCATTTCCAGAGCATTCCTGGAGGCTAGCAGATGTGGCATGTATGACCTCACATTCCAGACACACAACACCTATCCAAACTATCTATCTAGCTCCCTGTAGGACAGTCCATATGTCTACATCTCATGGAGAAAACCATGAAAGAAGAGGCTTGAGACACACACAGTGAGCCCAAGATGATGCACAGAGGTCATGAGGCCAGTGCATTACAAAGCAGGCTGAAACAGGAAGTCAAATGTGCAGGAGAGTTGAGACACTGGGAAGTTGGAATATTGGTATTTGAGGCATGGGGAGTCAAAGCATAATGGGGGGATCCTTGGGGGATAAAACTGGCAGGGCATATAAGATAAGATATGGGGGTTTGGAGACCTTAGGGTCCATTAGTACCTGTGCAGAAATCAGTGTGAATGGGAAAATAGAAATGTTCATTCCAAACGAAGGAAGCACCATTCTGTTTGCTAAATATCTGTTGCTTATATGTCTGTAACAGAGAGGATGCAGACAGGGCAGGAAGAGTAGGAGGGATCTGACCTTTTCAATCAGAAATGCATGACATTCACCTTACAATATAGTCACTGATTGGGTTATTTTTTGTTTTTTATGCAGAGTCTCGCTGGACTGCCCAAGCTGGTCTTGAACTTGATATCCTCCTATCTCAGCCTCCAGAGTAGCTGAGACCACAGCACTTGGCTTTACAGCCAATTATAAGAGACCCCAAATGTCAAAAACAAAACAGCATAGACTAAGAATGTCCTTAGGGACAAGAGCCAAGGCTGCTGTTTGCAGAATGTTCCATAATAAAAACTAATCACAGCATCCAATGGAGCCCTTATGAGGGCCTGCCCCAACCGAGGGTGTGGCCCAAGATAAGGGTGTGCCCATGGAACATCATAGGTGCTGGCAGTGCCCAATACAGGCAGCAGCCACTCATTTCTCATGCCAGTCGTGGGGCCTTCGGAGAAACTGTGATTGCCCCCACTGCTTTCTCACAGCCCCTAGGAATGGAGGCGGGTTGTTGCCTCCCTTGTGGAAATGTAACCTTGGTTTCAAGTCTTGCTCAGCCACAGACTTGGTTTAGAAGAAACACCATGCGAACTTTGTGGGATCTGTAAGCCTTCTTCTGGGACCGCCTCCTTATCATCAAGGTGTTAAAGTTCACAGTGCCAAGAAGTCTGCACATAAAACCAGATGGCCATCCACCAATGGCATTGTGGGCAGGAAGTTTCTTTCTTGAGACTCTTCAATGTGGAAAAAGTAGAAGCGGTGCCTCATCGTGGCCCTATCATGCCCCTGTCATCAGCCATTTGAGCACATTGCAAACTTAGATGCACAGCTTACACACCTCAGTCAAATCACAGAGCATTCATTGGGCAGTGCCTCAGTTTCCCAGTGGAAGATGTGGGAGCATGTGTGTTAAGTTCACTGGAAACAAAAGGAGCTGTAGAGACAGAGCTTGTGGCTTTAACCCTTGGAGCACTGAGAATCTGAGACTCTGCCTCCCTGTTCCAGCTGGGACTTCACCCTTCAGGCAGGGGAAACTAGGAACTGCGTCAAGACACAGTCGTGCTTGCTGTCATCTGCATCCAGACGCTTTGGAGCCATCTGCACCCAGTAAACTAACTGGGACTGAGACTAGTCAGTCACATGTAGTGGGTGGGTGCATGGTAGGAGTGTGAACACACCTGTGCATGTGAACTATTGTGAATATGGACCATGAGCAATGTGCTCGGGGCATTGGAGTACCTGTTCTAGGCAGCACCTGGCCAAGCTATTCCATGAGTAAACCTCCCTTTCTGAGCCACAGGTAAAGTCTATAACTATGATCTTTCACATCAGAGAACAACTAAGTTAAAAATTAGGGGAAGAAGAAAAGGTCCCCCGAGTGTCCCTGGCCTTAAAAAGGGAATATCAAACCAAGAAGTTATTTTCTTAATAGGATAGCAGGCTTGGGAACAAGCTGACTATAAACCACATCCCCTTGTGGGTGCCCTACATGCTCGGGGCAGCCCATGTTGTCAGTTCTTGAAGGATCTGGTGCCTGCAGGGCGTCGGATGTGGCACGCTGGCCACTGGTCTGGTCTGACGGCTGAGAGAGCTGTAGTGTCCTCTGTCATATCTCCTTTGCTCTCAGGAAGCCCTGCAGTGGCCAGAGACTATTTTTACCCAAGAGCTGACTCATAGAGAATCGAGGCCACCTAAAACGTGCACTAGTGTGGCTTTGGTGGGGGGAATCTGAAGACTCTGCATAGCCAACCATAAGCATGCCACATAGGTTCCCCTGAAATACATTTTCCTTTCTTCAGAAAAATAAGCCTGGTATATGATCCAAATTTTGGAAAGCACATGAAAAACAGAAGAAAGGAAAACTAGGTGCTATCCATCGAAATGTAGCTCATGTTGACATTTTATATATGCCCTTCCAATTGCGTGAATGTGAAGGTGTGTGTGTGTGTGTGTGTGTGTGTGTGTGTGTGTGTGTGTGTGTGTGTACGCATGTATGTGAGGTCAGGTGGCCAGAGTCACAACCTAGACAGAGCCTGAATGCACTTAGGTGAGACGGCTTCTCATAAAATGCTGGTCTCCTGAATGTCACATGGGGAAATATGGGAACCTCTCTGTGACATCAGTTTGGATCCTACACATAGGTGCCTACAACACAACTCAGCACGCAGAAGGTGTTTAACAGGTGATTGTAGAGCTAATATGCATGACATATGAACACCAAGCCTGGCCTTTTCAAACAGTGTCTTATCACATCCCATGATAGTACAGCCTTTGACTGTGTGCATGCAGGTATAGGAATATGTACACAGTCTCGCACATATGTGAGTGAACATATCTGTGTGTGCCATGTGAAGGCCAACAGTCAATACTGAGCATCTTTTTTCAGTCATTCTCCACCTTTTTTTTTAAACAGTCTCTCCCACTGAACCCAGAGTTCACTGTTGCAGCTAGACTGGCTGGCCAGCAAACTGGGGGTCCACCAGGCTCCATCCTTCAGTGCTAAGGTTATATATGTATGCCATACCTGGATTTTTATGTATGTGGTGGGCATCTGAACTCAAATCATCATGCTATCATGGTAAATGCTTCACCAACTGAGCCTTCTCCCCAACCTGAAAATATGATTTCAATCCATGGTGCCATTTCCTACCTGTTGGAAGTTCCTGCTGTTTCTGATTGTAATGGCACTCTCTTGTGTGTGAGGCTGGTGTGAGGATGAGTGGCAGGGATCCTGTTGTGGATAAAGTATGCTGTTGTGTCACATCAACCATGTGGCCCCACTGAGGAGTGTCTCGAGAGGAGCACCGCCTCCCCAATCTTGCCACTTGCCAGATAGCAGAGTGTCACATGCAAAAGCAAAAGCAAAAGGTAGTCAGGAAGTTGGAGATGAAGGACAGAATTTGAGGCAGAGTGTTGCCCATTCTCCTGGGAGACAACTCCTGTGTCTGCATCCATCCTGTTCTAGAGTCCCAACCTCTTTTCCAGGAGTTATTAGGGAGCCCTCTCTCCTCAGATAACAGTCCCATCCCTGTCAGGCAAGAGTACAGCATGGCACCATTCCTTGTGCCTCAGGAATTCAAACAGTACACAAGGACACAATCAAGCCACTGAGCAAACCCTCTGCCTTTTGCCAGCTTGTCCTTGGGCATGCTATGGACTTGGATCTTTCCTGTGCTGTCACATGTCTGACTTAGCATTGTAAGTGCCTCAGGAAAGGTATACATATTAACACAAAAGGACAAAGACAGTAGGTGTTAGAAATGGTTACATGTAGTGGTCCTCACCCAACTGAAGCAGGAGAGGCCTAGAGATTCAGGAACAGCCAAGGAAGACCATCTGGGCTGGGAATTGGATAAATATGTTTCATGAGTACACTGGGGTCTAGTGTGACATGGGCCATCTCTGAGCTTAGTTCCTCTCCCCATTGCACCATTACCATCCTAAGAGCTGCTAAACCATGGACGGTCACCTTCATATAGTTTAAGGAGACAGCATTATATTATCTGAATTTGGTAGGAAGCTAAGACTACTGTGTTCCGTATTTCTACTTAGACTTCAAATCTTGAGGGGAAAAAAAAGGTAAACATTGCAATGAAATCTGAAGCACTTTATGAACTTTCAGAAAGCATAAACTACCTGGGAAAAAAAGTAAAGTATGATTAAGTTACATAAAAATTCATCACAAAAAAATCCAGTTCTTCCTCTTTTGGAAGCTAATATGGTCTACTTAATCACAGTCCTCTCTGAGTGACCTGCCATTTGCCAGTGTGACTGTCACACAATTAGACACCACAAGATGAGTAGATGGAACTCGACTTCTGCATGGGGCAAACATGAACCTATTCCAGCTACTAGCACATACCCAGCTCAGCTCCCCAAAGAAACAAACCCTACTACAGGGAAGGTGGTTCAGACTACATTCCAATAAGGCATCCAGAAACCAACAGCATGGGGAGCAGCCTTGATAAAATGCTAGGTCTCTTCAAATGTGGTCATGGAACACAGCCTCCCCTGTGTTTAGAGCAGGTTTTCTTCCTGTAAGAACTCAATTACACACAGGTAGTATGTGTTCATTCTTGATCCACACTCATCCTTAATTAACCAGTCCTTCAACAATTGCTTACTGAAGACCACATGTTATGTGGTTAATGTGGATCTGGAGAAATGCAAAAAATAAAAATAAAATAAAAAGTCACTCATCCTTAAACTGTTTGTCATCTAGTAGGTAGACCCTGATGGCAGAGGAGAATGTTAGGAGGCAGGTTAGAGGGACACACCTCTTTTTGGAGTACTGGGAGTACTGGTGAGTCTCTATTTGTAAATACCTTTTTTTATGCTTTCTGAGAATGATGAGACTGTCAAGAGCTGAATCTTCAGCAGGCCCTTCCCTTATGCCTGGCAGCCACGATCAGGGAGCTGCCAGCAAAGCACATCTTATGACCACCATCCAGAGTTCCCTTGTGACACTCAGTCTGCTTTGAACACAATACAACAGTGATTCTCAACCTGTGGGTCGTGATCCCTTTGGGGCCAAAGGACCCTGTCATAAGGGTCATATATTTAGCAGATATCCTGCATATCAGATATTTGCATTATGATTCTTATATAACAGTAGCAAAAATTACTGTTATGAAGTAGCAATGAAAATAAT
This sequence comes from Cricetulus griseus, assembly GCF_003668045.3. Taxonomy (NCBI): domain Eukaryota; kingdom Metazoa; phylum Chordata; class Mammalia; order Rodentia; family Cricetidae; genus Cricetulus; species Cricetulus griseus. The sequence goes on from NC_048595.1 coordinate 234,842,658, forward strand.
TTTATAGTTGGGGGTCAACACAACATGAGGAAGTGTATTAAAGGGTCACAGCATTAGGAAGGTTGAAAACCACTGTAGTTCTGTAGTCACTCTGAGGTCACTCCTGCTGTTGCAGAGGGACACAGTTCCCTCTGCTGAAGACAACTCCAGAAAGCCCATGACAGCCTTGGAAACAGCACTCTAAAACCAAGATGGCTCTCAGAAAACTCTAGATGGCCCCTGGCTGGAGTAGGGTCACTTTCATCGAGACCCAGTAAAGGCCTGTGATTGGTGCAAACACAGTCCTTCATTTGCATGAGGGACTGTGCAGTGAGAGTGTGTCAAGATGTTAATACTTACCCTGATGTAGCAACTTTAGGCCCAATAAAAGGGTTGTCTAGAGTGGCCTTTCCTCCCCTGTTTTTGGCCTGTATCATTTATAAAGAAGGCGGAACCAGTAATACAAAGAGAGGACTATAGAGATAGAAGCCTAGCTGTGGTGGGGCTGAGGTGGCAGCAGCCTCTACCCCAGGGTCAGCAACAAAAGCAACAGGCAGAAACAAGGTGAGGGGAGATGAAGAGAGCTGGAAAGTGGCTGGGAAAGAAATGATGAGAACAAAGACAACAAAGCCAGCCAGAGCTGTGAAGAGCTAAAGTCAAGAAACCTCAGGCCCTGGTCACTGTGAGTGGCCACACCTTCAACACTGATGGTCTCAGACACCTTAGCTAAGAGCTGTGACACTTTTCAAGGGCTGAGAATCCAAATACTCAAGCCTGACAGTTGTAATGCTGGCAGCGATGGGGCTGAATGTCCAGAATCTGATATGAGGGCAGTATTAGTGAGTTGCCTTGTTGCAGAGACAAGTATCTGGTAAAAGCATCTTAAGGAAGGGTTTATTTGGGGTTATAGTTCAAAGGTCAAGTCTCGAGCTAAGGAAAGTGTGCTGGTGGGTCCACGGGGCATCTAGTCACATTAGATCTAAGCAGAGTCACTCAAGCACTTCTCTCTTTGTACTGAGCCCAGGACCTCAGCCCATGATGTGGTGCTTCCCATAGTGAAAGGGGGGCCTTCCCATCCCAACTAACCTAACCTAGACAACCCTTTACAGAAATGCCAGGTGCTTGGTTCCGACATGAATCTAGAGCCAATCAAGTTGACAATCAAGATGACACACCACACAGTTATGAAAGAATAAGGGTGTTGGCAATGAGTTTTAGGTGGTGCTGAGGTCAGCATCAGGCACAATCTCCCATACCCCCTATCAATGACCATTCTTGGGGCCATTATAATAAAAATTCCACAGTCTGCTCTGTTGAGGAAACTGAGTCTGTAGAACAGGCTAGCTGCACCACAAATGGGGGAGACAGACATTAACCCCAATACCTCAGTGTCCTTGTGAAGAAGGAACCACACTCTATCCAGGAAAAGGGTGACTGTGAACTTGTTGTTTGCTTTTTGTCACTCCAGGGACACCAAGTGGCAGAGATGAGTCAATGAAGGGATAAACAATGAAGCAATATTCAAGTAATTATTCCTGAGGAGTGGTGGATGCCCAGGGAACGGGGACTCTAAGCCCCACAGCAGCTTGTATTTTAGGCTTGGCATGTTGGGATTCTCAGGTCTTGAAAGGTGGATCCACAGGGAATAGGTAGGATCCCTAGGGGATCTCCAGTTCCAAGGAAATAAATGGTTCCCCAGGAAATAAGTGGATTCCTGAGAAACAGGTATGAACCCCTAGGAATAGGTGACTCACCAAAGAATAGGAGAATGGCCAGCAGCTTTTGTACCACTTATGATTTGTTGAGGGCACTCTGGTTTTGGGATCTATGTAGTACAGTGGCTTTCCTTGCTGATCCTGCCATTGAGGAATTTTGGTGGCTGATGGCCTCCATACCCCACACCATCCTGCCAACACACACACACACACACACACACACACACACACACACACACACACACACACACACACACACTCACACACACACACACACTCACACACACACACACACTCACTCACACACACACACACACACTCACACACACACACACACACAAACACACTCACACACTCACACTCACACACACACACTCACTCACACACACACTCACACACACACACACACTCACTCACACACACACACACACACCAAAGCTCAGCTTTCTCATCTCTAGATGTTGAGGGAAAGGAGAATGTGCCTACCCTGTAAGGTCAGGATTAATATTTCTAATGTAGCATAAGCAGATAAGCAACAGGCCTACCGTTTTGCAATTAAAATCAATTGTTTTTTTTCTGCCACCCCATTTAAAATTTATCGACCAAAGTGAACATTATAATCAATAGGACAGCCAAACTAAGAAACTTATTTTTACTAAAAAGGTTTTATGGAAAATAAAAATATCTGTTGTAATTTCTCCACATACAGCAGCTAATTCTAATTTAAAAATATGTGCATCTGGGATGCTCATGTGGGTGGCAACATGAATTCCCAGGCCCCAAACAGAAGCTGCATCCAAGGCTGTCATCTGTAAAACTGAGCCCTGATAGTGCAGCCCGGGGTTCCTCCCTGGCCAGTGGTGCTGGGACTCCTGCCCTGGCGGCCTTGCCTGAGCCACCCTGCTGTCCCTTAGCACATACTCACAGTCATCTCGTAGATACCAAACCAGAACTGTACACTGCTCAGCCCAGTGCCCCCAAGACCTCCTACTGCTGGGTGGCATAGCTCGTGAGAGAAAGGGTGATGAGAGGATGGACCTGTTCCTCTATTCTGCTTGCTGATCCCTCTCCTCAGATATCCTGAAATTATTCCAAGACTGCTGTCTTCCCCAGAGACCCCTCTACCAATCACTGGCAAGCCCCACCACATTACCAGTGTGCCTCGCCACACTTACTCCCACCCACTCACAGGCTGCCCCTTTCAAGTATTCTGCAAGGGAACCAGATTCTCTGCCACCTGCCCTGGTGGGTACCCATAGCTTACCATGTTGTTATCTTTTCCCTTTTAACTGGGGCGCAAGTACTCTTACCATCCCAAAACTGGACAATTAAAAATGGGGTACAGATCTAAACAGAGAATTCTCAACAGAAGAATCTCTCAAATGGCCAAGAAACACTTAGGAGAGTTCAACATCGTTAGCCATCAGGGAAATGCAAATCAAAATGACTCTGAGATACCATCTTTTACCTGTCAGGATGGCTAAGATCAAAAACACTAGTGATGGTTCTTGCTGAAGAGGATGTGGAGAAAGGGGAACACTCCTCCACTGCTGATGGGAGTGCAAACTCATACAGCCATTTTGGAAATAAGTATGGTGGTTTCTCAGAACACTGGAAATCAATCTGCCTCAAGACCCAACTATACAACTCTTGGGCATATACACAATGGATGCTCAATCACGCCACATGGACACTTGCTCAACTATTTGTGATAGCCAGAACCTGGAAACAACCAGGTGTCACTAAACCAATGAATGGATAAAGTAAATGTGGTCCATTTACACAATGGATTATTGTTCAGCTGTTAAAAACAAGGAATTTGAAGGCAAATGGATGGAATTAGAAGAAAAATCACACTGAGTGAGGTAACCCAGACCAAGAAAGAGAAACATGGTATGTACTCACTCATAAGTGGCTATCAGGAGTAAAGTGCAGGATAACCAGGCTACAATGCATAGCCCCAGCAAGACTGAATAACAAGGAGGGCTCATGGTGGCGATGCTAGGATCTCCCTGGGAAGGGGAAATAGAAGAGATTTCATGGGTGGGGATGGGAACATAAGCATTCAGGTTGCGGGGCAGAGGGGGCATGTACTGAAGAGGCTACTGGAAGAGGGGGGATATTTCAGGGTCTAGTAAGAACCTGGTGCCAGGGAATTTCCCAGCAATCTACAAGGATGACCCCAGCCAAGACTCCTAGCAATAGTAGATATGTAGACTGAAGTAGCCATCTCCTGTGGCCAGGCAAGACTTTAAGTGGAGGGACTGGGCTGGTGGCCCAGTCCTACAGTCTGTCTGTCCTATAGTCTGTCCTGCTTATGGGATGTGTTTGGGTAAGGGTGTCCTAGAGCTTGAGGGAGTGGCCAATCAATGACTGGTTTAGCCTAAAACCCACCCCTGACACTGCCTGGAGCACCAGGACCCACAGGCTGAATGACCCAGAGACCTAGGACAGAATCAAACACAACTGGAGGAACAGTGTCAATGTAATGATACCTAATGACATTCTGCTGTACACATAGATTGATGCCTAGCCAACTGTCATCAGAGAGCTGTCATCCAGCAACTGATGGAAACAGATGCATTCAAACATTAGGTGGAGCTTAGGAAATCCTGCAAGTGGGGGAAGGATTGTAGGAGTCAGAGGGGTCAAGGACACCTCAAGAAAATCATAGAATCAACTAACCTGGGTTCATAGGAGCTCACAGAAACTGAACCCACAACATGGGACTTTCTATATGTTAGAGTTTTGTAGCTTGTCCCTCTTATGAAACCCCGACCAGTGGGCACAGGGACTCTCTCCAACTCCTTTACTGGATTTTGGGACCCTACTCCTCATACTGGGTCTCCTTGCATAGCCTGAATACATGGGAAGGTGTTAGTCTTACTGCAACTTGATATGCCATGTTTAGTTGATATTCATGGGAGACCTGCCCCCCTTTCCTAAACAGAAACAGAGGAGGAGTCATTGGGGGTCGGAACAGAGGGGGTTATGAGGGAGGGACTTGGGGGAGAGGAGGGACAGGAAACTACGACCAGGATGTAAAATACATAAATAAATTTAAAGAAAGGAAGGAAGAAAAGAAAAGAAAGAAAGGGCTTCTGCTTTGTAGAGTTAGAAGGTGGCCCCATGAAGGGAAGAGAAACCACTGTGACCTAAAGACATGGCTTGTGTAACCACTTCCTCTCCCAGAAAAGACAGATTTCCTGAGCCTCCCTATGGTGTCAGGGTCAGAAGACAGAGCCACACACAGAGCTGGCTGCATTTACCATCCCCTCCTGTAGCAGAGACACTTCCTCGCTGACCAGCAGAGTTGCCTCTGGGCAGCCAAGCATCTCTGGGGCCTCATTCTGCTAAAAGGTATCCTTCCTCATCTCCAGCACAGACTAAGGATACCCACTGAGAATCAGCATTCCCTGTCTAACGACAAGTTTGGAATACTCCACTGCCTGTGGCTTTTAAAGCCAATGGATGTCAATGGACCCACCCTGTTAGGCACCCAATCAGTCTCACAGTCTGGAGCCTAGATGTACCAATATGAATCCCTGTAGTTTTAAAGAGCAAGCCCACAGCCAAAAAGGTCAGCTCTGTCAGTTCTACCATATGCAGAATCCCAGGCTGTGTGTGGTTAAGAATGTGGCACTGGGACACAGTCATTAAAGGCCCTCGGAAATCACTTGATGTCTTTCTTTGATCAGCTGAGATTCAACAGGTTCAGTTCCTATTGGGTACAGGGCACTGGACACTGCTCCCAGGCACTCACTGCTGGCCTACAAAAGCAGTAGCAGCCTATGTTTCTGGGGAAGCTGACTCTGTTCCCTGTCTCCAGCCACTGGTAGAGAATCAGAAATGCTGCCCACTGGGTGGTATGCCCTCAGTCCCTGGAGGGCCCTGCTTTCAATGGCCTGGGGCTGTGGCTACTCTTTTTTGTCTTTAAAATGGGAAAGACTGGGGTTAAAGCACCACTGGGGGTGCTGTTGTGGACAAGGGTGACCATGATGGGGTCCATTGTCCCTCTTCAGGAACAGTATAGCAGGCAGCTGTTGGAGGCTTGTCCCAAACTTGTGCTGCCCAGCCCACAACCTCCAGCCCACAGGAGCTGAAATGGTGAGACTTCATTGGGTCAGGAGGCAGCAGTCTGTAGCTGAGGCAGAATGCCAGAGACTCTTCAGGAAGGGGCCTGTCTCCTAGATATGAATTTGGACAATGTGATCCAGGATGCAGAGACAGGGCCCTACAGATGTGGAATGTTGACAACCCAGCAAAAACTCAAGGCCACGCCAGCCCTGGGGCCGCATGCTGTCAGCCACACTTTCTTTTCCTGTGGCAGTTGGAATGGTGAAGACAAGTTGTCTCTAGAGACAACCTCAGACTTCTGTTTTCAAATTGGAAACAGCATTACTGGCTCTAATTTTCTGTGAAATTAACCGACTCTCTCGCTCTCCTCCAGCGCTCGGGCTGCCATCCTGTGGGCGACAGTGGAACAGGGGCCAAGAGCAGATTTCCACTGGAGGAGGAGGTGTTCACTGTGGGAAGGCTGTAAGCACCCCTGGGAAGAGCTGCCTTCCTCTTAGGGCCTGTAGGTTGAGTCTACAGGGGCCTCACCTCAACTGGAAACAGAGTAGTGGTGGCCTCAGATTGATGTCCTGAAGAACCCCAGGGGAGGGCTCCCTACCTGACCCTACAGAGTTCAAGTGAAGCCGGTTCTGATCAGAAGCAGTGAGACACAGCCAGGCTCTCAGCGAGTCACCCAAGTCTTTAAAGGATCTAAAATTTCCCCTCCCCTGGGGGTTAGGGGGATGTGGGGTGGAGGAGTTCTGATGAGATTTCTAGGAACCAACTTCAGAAAGAAACAAACCCTGCGTAGGAAGGTGTGAGCAGGTGTTTCAAATGCCAGTCTTTACTGTGAACTGGGAAGGGTCCCACCGATTCTGTCCTTCTCTAGCTCCCTGACAGAGGCAAACTTTGCCACTGAGGCGAGAACTTCGGCTTTAAAGTTTGGGGTTTTTTTGGTTTTCCTATTTTTTGAGAAAAAAGCATCATAATGTAGCCTTGGTGTCCCTGCCTCCCAAGTACTGAGGTTACAGACATGAGCCATCAAGCCCGACTTAAATCATTCTATAACCTTTAACTCTTCAGTCAAAACTCCTAAGTAATGCCAGTTCTCCAGAAGCTGACTGTGCTGTTTTTTTTTTTAAGCATTTATTTTAGTTTAAGGAAAATGAGCCAATCACTCTGTATGTTTAGACCCTGATCCCTACTCCAGGGTATATAGGGTGGTGGGGGGCTTAGAGTTGGTGTTGGGAAGGCTATCTGAACTCCTGCCTGTCTGGCAACCACATAGGCAATCAAGACACCTCCAGAGGGAGCAGAGCTATGGATAATCTCTGCCTCATTCCCTAACCACCAGGATTCTGTCATTTGAAAAACAGCCAGCCGTAGGTACACAGCTGGTGCCTAGTTTTTGTGAAACTAAGGTGAGAGGATTATTGAGAGACAAGACAAACCTGAGCTGTGTAGTAAGTTTCAGGGCTACAGAGTGAGACTCCACCTCAACCAGAAATAAATCAATACTTCTCATCACTAGTAGGACAGTCAGGTAGGTGGTGCAGTTTAGCTCAGCGGCCTGTGTCTTCTCTGGGCTTCCTGCTGGAAAACCGGTCATGACTCTTAAGTGTTGTGGATCAGAACACGGCTTTGGTGGGGTAAGGGAACAGGCCATCCCTTTCAAATGCATGCCACTCACTGACTTTGTGTCCAAGTTCCCACGTGGTACCCATCCCCTCCCAGAAGCCTGTTAGAAAAGCTTAGGAGAAGTGCAAAATGGACAACCACAAGAAGGACCAAAAAGAATGACACAAGGGAAAGGAAAGTCAAGATGATGGAGTTTGATTGTTTCAAAGTCAAGAAAATGATGAACAGAGTAACCAAGAATGAAGTTAAGAAACACAAAAGGAGGTGATGCGGGAAGCTTCTCCTGGACCCACGCTCCAAAAGAATGTCAGTTGTTCTTGTGGCTATAGCAACAGTTGGCTATAGTAACTGCTACTGCTGCTAAAGCTAAACTATCAACCGATAAGCGCAATGGGGACAGGCAAGAAGGCCCTGCCCAGGAGGCCACAGTCCAGAGGGCAGTGACTCCTCTTAAAACTCAAAAGGGTCGGAATATTCCAGCCCAGAAAGCACCTGCTCCGAAGGTAAGAAAGCATGAGACGCCGGGTGTTGGTGGCGCACGCCTTTAATCCCAGCACTTGGGAGGCAGAGGCAGGCGGATCTCTGTGAGTTCAAGGCCAGCCTGGTCTCCAGAGCGAGTGCCAGGATAGGCTCCAAAGCTACACAGAGAAACCCTGTCTCGAAAAACCAAAAAAAAAAAAAAAAAAGCATGAGACGTTTTTCAGAGAACTGAAGGTTCTTTTTGGGAAAAACAAAACAATTAGCTGGAGTAGAATACCCAGAATTCCAAAACCAAGTCACGAAGGGCTAACCTTTCCTGAAATATAAAGATGTGCCTTTGGTGGGTTTTGAAAACTGCAGTAAAAATACACAGACTGTCCAGTGTTCCATCCTAAGTAGTTCCAGGCATCCAGTTCAGCAGTGGGTGTACATCTACATGACTATGTAGCCAGCCATTGCCACCACCCATAGAACTCTTCTATCATATATAGATGAAACTCTGTCCCCATTAAACTCTGTGCCCCTCGGCAGCCACCATGCTACTCTGTCTCTGTGAATTTGGAGAAATCACATATGTGTACCCCTTTTTGGCAGGCTTGTCACAATGTTCTCAAGGATCAGCTGTGTGTTGCCTATGTCATGTTTTTTTTTTTTCCTTTTTAGGGAGGAAGACTGTTCTGTAGTGTGTGTTTGCCCACCCATCTATTGATGGGTAAAGTTCGGTAGCATCTTGGCTATTTTGAACAGTGCTGCTGTGAACATGATGACAGGACAACCTCCATGAAACCCAGACTTCATTTCTTCAGGTCTAAACTCAATCTTCACTGTATCTTAATAAAGGATTTTATTTCCTTAAGCCTTTTCATAAAATATTTTATTTAGTTGAGATGTATCTGTAAAAAATATTTTTCACATTTGTAACTACAGAATCCTCTAGATAAGCTTTCTGCTAATAAATACTCCAGGACTTAAGAGAGCTATGGAATGGAGGAGAGGAAAAACAAAGGGAGAGAGGAGGCAGGGCAGGTAGGGTTTGAAAGGGAGGTGTAAAACCCTGACCACATCCCAGGGCTGAGCTCTTCCTCCACCATCTATAAGCCTCTTCCTTTCTACTCTCCTGTGTCCCTGTTAGGACAAGCCGGGTCTTTCTAACTTCCATTCAGCCTTGGGCTCCTTCCGTCCTCTGAAACTGTCCACTGTAATTTCTGGAACATGATGGCACCCCTCTCAAAAGCTGTCCTCACTTTGCTCACTATGTAGAGAGGCATAGGGTTTTGTTTGAAGGATGTGATAAACACAGAAAAATAAAGTCCACATTGCATGAGTAATATTTGAAGATACAATTGTGCCACAGTGTGGTGACACTTAAGAATGCAGACCCGAGAACCCCCATCAGTGTGGGTGTGACAAATTTGCACAGTCATGTACATCATGCCATGTTTGGAGTAAACGGATGACAGCAATGTCCCACCACCTCCCTGAAGGCTATGGCTTGTGTGCTGCCTAAGATGAGATGCGCTGTGACCAGTGCTTGCTAATCTACTCGGTCCCTCGGTAAATGTTTCTAAAACATCTTTTCTATTCTCCCCCAAGCTCTGTGGGCAGATGCTTAACAACAGATAAACCCCCTCTATGAAACAGCATTGTGCAAACTGACTGTCCACACAAGCAGGAGAGGAAGTGTGGGAATGCCTACCCCAAAACCTGCAACGGTGCTGAGAAGCAGCCCTAGCAGGCCCACATCCCCCCCCCATCTATTCTCCCAGATAAAGCAGGTGGCAGCCCTGCCTGAAAGCAGCCACACACAGATGTGTTCGAGCAAAGGCAGAATCATTCTGAGACAGGGTAACAGACTCAAAGAAAATCTATAGATGACCCATAGATGAATACATTTGGTAACCTCTTTGGCAAGTATTGACTGCTCAGAATTTCTCTTTCTTCCAGGAGAAAATGGGAATAATAGTATAATATGGTCACTAAAATAAAATAACCCAAGAAGTCTTGGGAGCCTACACATGTGTACCTACATGCATGCATACAGATACACTCACATGAGCATGCAACATTCCATGGAAAGGGGGAGGTAGTTGGGGGACAAAGAGAGGCCTGTCTGCTCCTCCTAGTCCTGAAGCAGAAAGAAGCTGGAAAACCCCAAGGGATTCACTAATCTGATTTTCAAGTTTCGGAGAATCTAGCTAAGCCTCGTGGATGGCTGTGTAGCCCACAGGTCCTACATCACCCTTCCTCTGCTCCGACTGAGCCCCCAGTGACACTCATAGCCCCTAGCTCACACGGATAGGTCCCTAATTCCATAAAGAGCTGCTTCCTGATTGTGTTAGCTGCGTGATGAAGTTCCATCATCCTGGGGCAGGCCTTCCCTTCGCTTATCTGATGGCATGAAGTTAATCAACGGCTGCCTGCTTCAGAGGCCTGAGAGAACAGCAAGTGAGGTGAATTATCATGCCCCTGGTGTGAAGGATCTCAGATACCACATCAGACACTAGTTTCTATCTGCTTCCAGACACGATTCCCACCACACTGAGTTAGAGGCTGCCCTCCCGCATTGTCCATCACCAACACCTGCGACTCCCACCCACAGCCTTGCCCCTCACACAACAGGAATACTATCACACCGGATCTCGTTTCCCTCACATTAGTGTGTTGTTATTTCGAGGCAGTGTCTCACCGTGCAACTGTGGCTAGCCCAGAACTCACTGTGTAGACCAGCTGGCCACAAACTCACAGAGATTCCCCGGCTTCTGCCTCCTGAGTGTAGAATTAAGGGTGTTCGTCATCATACCCAGTCTCCAGTACGTTATTGTTCAACAGTCTTTTCTTAAAAGAAATTTAGTCTCATCCTCAATAACATGAGTAACTAGCTAAACGTGATTCTTTCTAGGACACATTCAAAATATACATAATCAGTCAAGCATAACACATTTGTAATCAAATGAAAACTGTGGTTCACACACTCCCTAAAACACCACCCCAGGGCCAAAGATGCAGGTGTGGGGTGTTCTGGGACTTGGGAGACAAAGCTTGCCTTCACATACTCCCCCACTGTGGGGCCACAGCCCAGTCCACACAGACCGCAGGGCTATGGAGAGAGGTCTCCATCTAGCGGCCTCTTCTCTCGTTACATAGGAGAGGCACATTCATTCTGTCCCCATGGGGGAAAGGGTGTTTCCCTAGAAATCTTTAATGAAATCAAAATGGTGATATTCTCATAAACTTGCAGGTATGGTGGGAGCCACTGAAGCCAACAGTTTAAGGAGGATAGGAAAGTTCACACTCTGGAGTTTTAAAAAGAATATTGTGGAAAAGTTTCTTACGAGCAGAAAGGAAGGTCCGTATCTTAGACTCACATGACCCAGGGAGGCTGGTACCCTCACATTGTTGTAGAAATGTGAATTTTGACACCCAGGGTTCAGAGTTTTGAAAAATGGAAACATTTATTTCATATGTGTTTGTAAACCCTGTCTCAGTTCCTGGGAAGGCAGTCTGCCCAGGACCCCTTCTCTGATATCTACCAAGTTGTTTCTTTTTAAGGCCACCTTCCCCCACTGAGATTCCAGGGCTGCAATTACAGATCTGAGATGTGCACACAGGCCTTCACTCCTGCTCCACTGGGCTGGTGGGTGTGGTTAAATTATGATGTTTTATTCTAGGGGAGTAAGAAACAGCTGCTTCTTGATGGGAGCCATGTGTTATTACAAGACACTACGTCAGGCGTTTTAACACGATATATTCCTCACAATTACACTCACCACATAGAATACCGATGCAGAATTCCCACTAATGTTCTCATCACACACCAACTCAAGGATCTTCCTCTGCACCTCCGTGGGATTGATCAGTGCAATTATTCTGTAAAGGTCTTTGTCAGTAGATTCAAAATAACCAGAAACAGTAATTATTATTATTTAGGATTCAAGTGTTAATTTTCCAGCTGAGACACAGCCTCAGCCACACACAGCTACAGGTGTGGATAAAAAAGAAAACAAAGTTGCCTGCACAGCATATTTTCATATCTTCAGAAGGGGTCTTGGGCATACTGTTTCAATGTTCTTCCAGAACAAGCTGCCTATGCAAGTGTTGAAGATGCTTGCTACAGGTGAGGACCCAGGGTGACCCTCAAGCTTCGAAAGTACATGTTATGCTCACCGTAATTGGTCTTCCTTCTCCATCAGATAAGAAAGTATCTCTACAATCAAACCTGAAGTGCTGCCTGAGACAGGAAGAGGCTTGTACTGTCTCCAGGGCACAAAGCCCCAGCAGAGCTGAGCAGGACTGGAAAGTAAGTGTGAGCAGTAGTTGGAGATGAATTGGAGAGCCACGTCTGCATCTTCGAGGAGCTCTGAGCCAGACTCTAGGATGCTCAGCCTGCCTCCACTCTAAGCCCCCTCCTCCCTCTGCCTCCTCGCCTTGCCTTTCACAGCTATGAACACATACCACCCAGAAGTCCACCTGCAAGGCAGACCCACCCTGTGATGCACAGGGCAGCCTAGGAGACAAAGAATCACCTGGTCCAAAACATCAGCACTGCAGAACCTGTGAGAGGCCCTGAGATAGACTAATCAAGGAGAGACTGGCAGCAACGAAGACTGGAGTCATGAGGGAAAGGGACGTCACTGCCAACTGTATGCAAAAATAGAATTACTGTGATGGAATACACCAACCACTGTACACAAATTAACATGGAATAGAAAAACTAGAAAGATGCAAATGACCAGAAGTGACTCAAGAAGAAATAAAAAACAGCCTCTAGCAAGTAAACAAATTTAACTGTGACAAAAAAAAAAAAAAAATCTACCCACAGAGGAAAGCTCAGGCCCAGATGGTTTCAGTGGTTAGATCTCTCAAGCCTCTAAAGAAAATACAACACCAGTTCCACACAACACTTTCAGAAAAAGGATTGCATGGCACATCGAGCTCATGCTATCAAGCAAGTGTCATCCTGATCCCCAAGTTCTAGTGACATGAAACAATATTATATATCATGGCCAACTGCAAGATGGGTTTAACATCTGAAGACCAATGGATCTACGGGGGGGGGGAGGGGAAATAATAATAAAACTCAATATCTGTTTGTGATTTTTAAAAATCTTTCAAAAAACAAAGACTGGGAAGAAGGGAGTGTTCCCAATCTTCTAATGGTAATGAGCAAAATCCACAGTTGATAGGATGATGGCAAAGGCCTGAACGTGTCCCATTTAGATAATAAAACAAGAAGTCTGTTCCAATCCTCCTGCTCAGTACTGTGCTAGAAGTTCTAGGCTTCTAGAAGGAGAGAAGGGAAAAAGAAAATAGATCAGAGCCACAGATACTGAAAGTATAGTGTTAGCAACCTGATCTACTAACCAACAAACAAAAAACCCTAAGGAATTTACAAAAGAAAAAGCCTACTCAAGTGGATAAACAATGGGATTACAGGACACAAAAGTAACAAGCAACCTAACCATCCAATGGTGAAAACAATTCCATTAAAAACAGCCCCAACTCACCAAGAGTCTGGTAGAGCTGGCTCCAACCCCACCTGAGAGGAGTGGTCCCAGAGGCCTGGACTGACCAACTCATCTGCCACCCGGGGAACACATCCAGGGCTTGGAGAAGACACACACCAACATCTACCCCATATCTATAACCTGCTGGGCCACAGGAAGGGGCTGGTCCTGCAGAACCATAGCAGCAGGAACTCCACGACTCAGGGCAGCGGCAGGGTGTTAGAGAGAAACGCTGATGGGGATCCGGTATAGATGGTGTACCACAGCCAGAGGCTTTGAACCTGACCAACAACAAGCTACAAAATGGACATTTGCCAGTAAAGCGGTTTGGACAAAAGGGTATACCACATGACACATGGCAGCTCCCAATGCCGCTGAGATGAAGGAAGAGGGCATGGAGTGGTGGGAAAGATGGAGGAGTGAAGTGTTTTCCTTTTCTTCTTTTTTATTATCATTGCTTACTTTATCTTATTTTTATTCTTATTTTAGCTTTCCTTTGGAGGGGACACTACAAGAGGGAGCGGCAGATGTGGAGGGGCCGGGGGAGGCGAGTGTGGCTGCAGTGCGTGATGTGAAATTCCCAATGAATAAATAAAAAGTAAACAAAGTAAAAACAGCCCCAAAAGAATAGAGTGCCCTGACATGGTGAACAAACGCTTTTAATCTCAGCACTGGGGAGTCGGAAGCAGGCAGATTTCCATGAGATTTGAGGCCAGCTTCATCTGCACCTGGAGTCCCAGTCCAATCAGGGCTACATGGTGAGGTCCAGTCTAAAGCAATTAATTTAAAAATAAAACGCTTTTTATTAAATGCAACAAAAACATGCAACATTTATGATCTAAAAATTGTGAACACTTGAGAGCTAGGCCTGCGGCTGCTTCACACATCAAATGTAGATCTAAATAAATGGAGATCTACACTCACAGATTAAAAGGTTTAATGTTTATATCTCAGTTCTCCACAAATTGCTAGAGTTCAGTGCAATCACTACCAAAATGCCTGCTCACTTTTGTGGAAATAGGTAAGCCAAGATTTTCATGTATACAGATGTGACGAGACTGTGGGACAAGCAGAACATTATGAGAAAAAAAGAATTCAGAGAATGTACACTACTGAATTTCAAACTCATTAGAAAGCTACAGTGGAGGGCCATGCCCTTTGGGCGTGGTTACAGGACCACAGGCAAGAAGTGGCTACATTATAATGTCATGGGCATTGCTATACGAATAGATTTCAGGGTCTTAGAACAGAACTGGGAGTGAAGGATGCTGGTCTAGCTGGAGCCGTGAGGTGTTGGAGAGCCACTGGACTGAGGCGTCTTCGGGAAAGAACCCTCTCCATCCTAAAACTTCTACCCTGCATCCTTGCACTGTTTGTCCAGGATGCTAGCCCATTCTGTTTTGAAATATGCTACAATGATCCATCTAGAAACCCTACTGATTATAAACTCTCTCCAGCAAATAGAAACTCAGAAAGAATGAGATGAGAAGAAAATTAGAAGGTACAGCGTATATAAGTCATAAGCAAATTTATTCAGTGAGTCTCTTTCCTCTGGCCCAACCTTTAAAATTGACCATTATGAAAGATTTCAAACACTTGCAAAAAAAAAATTGACATTCCTACCCATCCTTCAGCAGCCAGGAATGCAAACCTGCCAGGTTTCAGTTTCCCAACTGCTCTAGAGGCAAACTCCAGATAGCATCTCACTCCATCTGTAAGAGCTCTGGGATGTACTTCTTAGTGACAAGGGTTCTTTTTGTTTTGTTTTGTTTTGTTTTTGCTTTGTTCTTAAGACAGGGTTCTTAAATCAAGGTTTAAGCCACCGTTAAGCTCCTGTTGGATTTCTTTATATAAACAGACACCTCCAAGTGCTGCATGGCTTACCTACATTCAGCCCAAAGCCAGAGGTCTCCAACAGGGCCTCTGCAGATCCATGTGAAGAGAAAGCAAGTGGGCTTTTAGACTGTTGTCCAAAACTTGTACCCATCCCAGCTAGAAAGCACACAATGTCATATGTGGTGGTTCAGTCAGCTTTGCAGTTTACCAGCCAGAATAAATAGGCCAGGGATAAGCGACGGTAGGACCTAATCACTAATTTGCAGTGTGTTTCTGGGGTACAGTGACAATGCTGGAGAAGCTGAAAGCTGCCCACCCACCTCCTGTAGCCCCACAGGGCTCTCGCTGGAAACCCAATTCCACACCTGGCAGAGTGAAGTACTAGATGAAAGCCTGTGGGCTGTAAGTGTGAATCAGAGTCACTGTGAGATTTCTTTTCTCTTCGTAATGCCTGACTTATAATAACAATAGGAAATTAAACCCAAGCTGAGTGGAAATGCCCAGTGTGCAACATTTTTATCCTCCCCCGACACCATCTCTTGTACTATTAACATATACACAGTGACCATTCTCTGGTGAAATCAAACCCCTCACCAAAGTATGATACTAGAATCCCAGTCATGAAAAAATACAACTAGGAGGAGCAGCGTCGAGGAAGTTGTGAAACCTCTCCTGTCTCTTGTCTTCTGTGATGACGCAAGAGGTACACAAATGATCAGGAAGCAACATGCCCCGCCCTCTTCTCACCCCGGCCCTGCACAACACACCAGCTGCTCTCATGGTGACAAATCTCAACTGTTGTTACATCCCCTCGTAACCCCACCATCTCTGCAGAGCAGAAGGGAGGCATCCCTGCTCCCCTGGATTTGTAGTGTGTACTACTGCCTCCTTTAAAAATAAAAGCAAAACAAAACAAAACAACAACAACAAAAAAACAAAAAACAAAAAAACAAATCAGAAAATGCGGTGCATTCCTTTTAGCAAAAATTCATGTTTGCAAGGGTCCTCTGTTTCCCAAGAACCATTTCTCTTGAAAGTTCTGTGCTGTGTGGCACAGCCTACAGGACAGTGTCAGGACACAGTGGGCCAAGGGAGAATGGAAGAATCTAGAAGGCCTGTGCTGTGTCTCAGAGTGCAGCTATCCTGAGGTTAATCTATTAAGTGATAACACCTGAGACACAGCTGCTTGTGTTTGTAGACACCCTACCGAGTTCTCTTCTCTCTCTGAAGCCCAAGCCAAAAGTATCTCTTCCTCCAGACTTCCATCTGCTAGCAAGAATCTTCCCTTTATCCTCCACCCTCTTCCAACCCATCCCTCAAAATGAGAGGGCTGTGAGCATCCACTGCCTGGAGGCTAGGACCATGTCTCAAAAATGAGATGAAAAGGAGAGAGAAATGAAGGCAGAAGAGACGATGGGGAGGGGAAGTTAGTGTCCCTTTGTATCTTTGCAACCCAGTTCCAAACAGAGCAGGAAGATGGGAAGGACTGCCCATTCGTGACAAGAAAACATCCTAGACACTCTGAAGGCCGTCAAACAGTGGAAAATGCAAACTCCAGCTTAGGATTCAGTTTTCTATGTCAGCATCAGGCTTAAAGAAATAAATCAAAACTCCCAATCAAGAAATCCCTAATGCCTGGATGTCAGAGAGGGAAATACATGAAAGGACAAGAGAGCATGCTCTCCTGGAACCACCAGAAGGCTGCAGGGCACAGCCTGTCCTGAAAGGATGCAAGAATGCTCCCATTGGGCCCATGGCTCTTGCCAGAAGCAAATGCTACCAAGTTTTCACCAAATAACACCAAAATACACTCATGAAGATAAATCAATACTGTGGACACATACGAAAACAGACCACAGAAACACCAACTCTTCAAAATGTAAGACACATAACTCTTAAAAACCAAATGTGAATGATTACAGAAAACACATAAGATGGCCAAAATGGGAAATAACAAAGAAGTGTAAATGAAGTAGACTATTTTTTAAATATCTAAAGAGAAGTTTTATAAATGAAAATTTCAATTGCTGAATTAAAATCTCAAAATATGAGACAAGATCCCAGTGTGTGGACCTGAAGAAACTGCACAGACTGCTTACCCTGAATTCAGGAAAGGAGAAATAACTCACACAAGACTCAGAGTGGTAAATTAGAGAGTCTGGAGTGTTAGCAGCTTACTCGGAGCTCCAGAAAAAGTGCAGGGGAAGAAGAGCTGTCGGTGAGTTCATGTTTGAAAATTGCTACAAAGGGCATTCAGTTCCATCTTCAAAAGTCCCCAAAGTCTTAACAATTTTAAAACTGTTCAAAAATTCAAAATTTGGTCTCAGACTCAAGGCAATCTCTTAAGCACAAACCAGTTTAAAATTTTAAACACAGAATAAACACTGTTATTCCAAAAAGAGGAAAGAAGGAATAGTGAAGACTAGCTCAGAGCAAGCTGAAACCCTAAGAGAAAAACACCAGACTTGCATGTCCATTGCAAACACCTGGAACTCATAATAGACTCATTTAACTTCCAGTGACCTTTGGGTATCCCACCCTTTGGCTTTATCACCTATAGCACAGGTGGCCTCTCATTTCAGCTGGCTTCTTTCCAGGCCTGTTGCTCTTAGTGGGTGTTTCATGCTCCAGGCATCTCTAACATTATGGGGTCTTCTTTGCAATTTAGGCTTCACTTTGCCTGCTTTACACAATGGTCTCCCAAGGCCTCCTAGTGGGGAATATGACCCTGTCAACATTGCCTACCACTGGTGGCATTGTAAAACCATGCTGCAAGTCTCCACTGCCCTGCTACTTTTGCATGTTGAATGCCTGCAAAACCAGCAACATGTGGATGATACTGGCAAGTTCTGTTGCCAGCTCAAAATGTAACCTGGCATACTTCTACCGCCAATGATGTCCTTTGTGTACTTTTGTGACTGAACCTGGGAAAACACTCCCCTACCCAGTTGTTTGGAAACAAAACAGCCCTTGAACAGCACTCTGGGTTCAGGCTCTCTCCCTTCAGATGGATTTGTGTTAGCACAAGACAGAGCCTTCAGTGGGTGGGATCAAAGCAGCTTCCTATTGTCTCAATCCAGAGCCCAAGGTTTCCTCTTTAATGACACTAATTAATGTCCTTAACAATTAGAGCTGTTTTCTCCTCTCCTGCTTGGTCTGCAACTTTAAGCTCTCTCACACATCTTTCCTCGTGAAACTGCATATTTTTCGTGTGCTTTAAAGTCTCATTATGAATCCTAAGTGCAATGAATGGTAACCATTCCACAGCCTTAATGCTCTTCAGCCTCAAATTTTCCTCTACCAAATGACTTAGACTATTCCTTTTGAATTCAGCCTTGTTCTAATTTTAGGACACGGGCAGAATGCAGCCAGATTTTCCCCATACACTATGTAAATGACCCCTTATTCAATTCCTAATAGAATATTTGTTCTCCTAGGAAACCCTGTATCAGTCTTTACTACTTGCTTTCCTATTGACATTCTGTTCTTTACATTCTCACCACTAAGCATTCTGGGATCTTCTAGTTCACAGTGCCAAACACTTCCAAAATCCGCCCACAAACCAATTCCAGAATCCTATAAGTCATGCAGTCAGGTGGTCATAGCAACAGCTCCACTCCTCAATACCAACTTCCTGTCTTAGTTGATTTTCTTGTCACTGTAAGAAAATCTCTGCAGAAACAAAGTTTTATTTGGGCTCAGAATTCAGCGAGGGGTACAGTCTAGCATAGCAGAAAGGCTATGGAGTTCAAAAATGGCTGTCTGCACGCTGGGAAGCCTGGGAGCCCAATAATTGCTCAGTTCTTGAAGCTAGATGTCTCAGCAGCCCTAATCTAGTGCTGATGGCCTATAAGATTCCTGGACCGCCACTACTGTTCAGTCCACATTGGAAGGTCGAAAACGTTGCAATCTGATGTCAGTGAAGTGTGGCCAGACACACTCAGCATCAAAAAGCAAAGGCAGGCAAGGAAGGAAGCCTCTCACAAGCCTCAGACTGTAACCTCTCCTCAGTGTGGCTGGGTAATGAATGGCTCATACTGAATACTGAAGACCCTGCTTCTCTCTTTTATACCCTTCTAGGACTGGAACTAAAGGCATGTGATTTGTTACTCTTTTAGACTGATTCAATCTCGTATATCCCTGGCTGGGCGGCCTTGAACTCAGAGAGATCTATCTCTTAATCCTGAGTCCTAGGATTAAAAGTGTGTATCTGACTTCTATGGCTTGTGTCTGACTTAATATATCACCAGATACACTGCTTTTGAGGAAATGCCTACTCTGCCTCTTTTGCATTCAGTCTGGAGAGCAAGCCTACCTGCCCATTTTTAAATTGCCTTTGAGTTGTAGAAATTCTTGGCACGCACTGGTTATTAGCCCCTAACCACACATACACCTTGCAAATAGTTTCTCATTTTGCAAGCTGTATTTCCATTATTGTGTCTTCTGACAGAGGACACTTTTCAAGCTTGATGCGGTTTGTTTGTCTGTTTTTGCTTTTGTTGCCTGTGGATCTGTCACATCAAGAGATCAATGCTAAGTCCAATGCCATGAAGCTCTTCCTGTTCTGGAAATGCTGGGGTTTTTAGATCTGTCTTCAACCCAGTTCAAGCTTATTTTCATTTACCTTATAAAGGTGTGTGCTCATGGCTTTTCTGGAAGCCACAAGCTTGTGCATAAAACAGGTGATTGGTCTTTAACATAGGCATACAAACATGCAGTTGGAAGTCTGGTAGCCTGGGAAATCTGGCCATGTTGAGGTGTTGTTCTTGCCCTGGCAGACCTCTTATCTTTCCTCTTAACTGCCTCTCAGTTTTGACCTCACTAGCATTGGCCAGCATCTGTTCATCAGAGAACAGGGTCTGAAAGAAACATCTTAGCCAGGAAAACTGATGAGGTAATTCTCCAGCTTGTGTAAAACAGTCTAGGTAAAGTAAATCAGGCTGGAATTCAAGAGAGGAGGGGCCTCCTTCCCCTGTGTCATAAAGATTAATTCATCACATATATAGATAGTATGTTAGTTCTCAACCTCAGGACAAATGGCTGAGTACTGATTAGCATGTCAAAACTGACACTGGCTGCCAGGTTCTCCCCGCATCCCTCGGTCCCCACCTGTTACCAGCCCCTTTACCTAAACTTCTCCAGTTCAGAGCCTTTCCTGGGGTGCCCTTCCCCCAGCCATTCTTCCCAGTGTAATTCAGCCATTTTGGCTATACTGACCCTTTTTTGGCCTCTTGCCCTCTTGGCTGCTGCTCCTGGTTCTCCTCTCTTCCTAGCCCATACCCCTCTCCTCATGTGACCTGGTTTGGTTGGCTGATCTTGTTTGTTGCAGGATAAATAAAACACCCAGAGACTGATACTGGGGTTCAAGCTTCAAGCTGAAGATCAGAAAAGCAATGCAGCTGGCCACTAGCTCTTACTCTACCTCAGAATGAAAGATGATCCTGGCTCCACCAAACCTGACTTCAGCCTTTCCTCAGCGTGGCTGGAGAATTCTGAGACTTCAGTGTCTTCCTAACCCTCAATGTGGCTAGAGAATGAATCCCTCCTATCCTCAGTGTGACTGGAGAATAAATCCCCAATACTGACTACTGGAGACTCTTCTCCTATCTTTTTATACCCCCCTAGTTCTGGTATTAAAGGTGTGTGATCCCCAGGTGCTGAGATTATCTTTGAGTCAGATGTTTCTCTTTAAGAGTCAATCAACAGATCTGGGTAGCCTTGGACTCACAGAGATCCATCTACCTCTTAATCCTGTACCACCACCTCCTAGCTTTGGGCTGCTGGGATTAAAGGTGTATACCACTACTGCCTGATCCCTGTATCTTGAGGCTCATTTTGCTTTCTGAATTCTCAGGCAAGCTTTAATAAATCATAAATAATGTATCACCACACTTGTTCAGTCTGGACCCTTCCAGAGGCCTCTGGCTATGCCCTCCCTCATATCTGCAATAAACCTCCTCCACCATACTCAGGAGCAGTCCTGTCCTTTTAATTCTTTTTTTCACTCATAGTACTCATATCTTTCTTGATAGTTCCAAAAATCCATAGTTTAAAACACAGTAACTTTAGAGGAACTTATTTGATGGCAGAATCTGACATGAATTGACATAGAATAGTTTCATACATTTTTTTCTGTAATGTTTCATGAAGATGCTGTTTCTACTTGCAGATGATAAATTCACATATCAATTTCTTAAAATCTGAAAAATTATGGACTCAGAAACCCATCCATTCCTAAGATTTTATGATAGAGGGTTGTAGCTTATGATAAACTTTCCTGGCTATGGCCTCACCTTCTGCAAACTAGTTACCATTCTTTCTAGTGATTAATAATTCTCACAATCTGTCTGATACTCACGTTTGTCTCAGCTTGTACAAACAAAATAACTCCCTGGTGAATTTGGGCTGTAGGTCAGAGGTCACACTCCCACCCCAGTCTCATAATCTGGTTACACTATTACAATTTATTTTCTTATTTACTGGTGGACTAGTAATAAGAAACGTTCATTTCCGAACACAGTAATCCTTACTTGGTGTCTCAGGGAAGCTACCAGTATGAGGAAACATTGTGCCCAAAAGCAACTTGGGAGGGAAAGGGTCTATTTCCACTGACACTTCCACATCACTGTCTGTCTTAGTTAGGCTTGCTGTTGCTATGATGAAACAGCATGACCAAAAGCAAGATGGGGAGGAAACAGGTTTATTTGGCTTGTATTTACATTTCATAGTTCATCATTCAAGGGAGTGAGGCAGGAACTCAAACAGGGCAGGAACTTGGAGACAGGAACTGATGCAGAGGGCATGGAGGGATGCTGCTCACTGGTTTGCTCTTTCGCCCTGTTTTCTTATAGAACCCAGGACCATATGGACTGAGCTCACCCATATTAGTCACTAATTAAGAAAATGCCCTACAGACTTGCCTACTCCCCAATCTTATGGAGTCATTTTCTCAATTGAGGGTCCCTTCTCTGATGACTCTAGTGTCAAGCTGACATAAAACTAGCCAGTACACTGTCTGTAGGAACTCAATCAGGGCAGAAACTGAAGCAGAGGCCATGGAGGGGTGCTGCTTACTGACTTGCTCCCTATGGCTTGCTCGGCAAGTTTTCTTAGACATTCCAGGACCACCAGTCCAGGTATGACACTACCCACAATAGGCTGGGTCCTTCCACATCAATCATTAATTAGGGAAATGCAGCACAGACTTGCCTATAAGCAAATGTTATAGAGGCCATTTTCTCAATCGAAGAACCCCTCTTCCCAAATAACTCTAATTTATACCTGCAATGTATAACGTAGAGGACCTATCAATGAACTGTGGCATCCCTTGGAAACCTATAGCAGTTTTAAGCAAGAGTATGTATTCACTTGGGTTTGTTTGTATGTTTTGTTTTTTTCGAGACAGGGTTTCTCTGTGTAGCTTTGGAGCCCATCCTGGCACTCGCTCTGGAGACCAGGCTGGCCTCGAACTCACAGAGATCCGCCTGCCTCTGCCTCCCGAGTGCTGGGATTAAAGGCGTGCGGCTTCACTTGGTTTGTAAGCCAGAAAAACAAACTCCCCGCACACTATTCGCTGCACTTTAGGCAATTCGTTGGAGCACAGCCAATAGGAACAAAGACCCGATGGCTTTGCAGAGGATGCGGGAACAAGTGTAGGCATCTTTGGGACAAGCGTGCTGGCGCAGCCTGGGACACCACTCAAGCTTTATGAGAGTGCTATTTGATAGGATTCGGAAACTGCGCAATCTCCAGCCAGAGATACTCCTGGCTTCCACTTGTAGGCTTGGTGAACGCTCCAAACAGGACCCGATAGGTATCAGCATACCACAGTCCGGGAGGGGCGGGCGGGCGAGGTGGACACCCTAAACCAACCGTAGCCCCACACTAGAACTCTACTCTGAAAACAGCGCCAGCTCCGCCGAGCACCGGACTAGGGCAGAGCCGATTGCGACCAGCAGACACTCAGTCTCGCTGCTCCAGGATTCGCAGTGCACCACGGGAGTGGTGGGACCGGGGTTCGCGTTGCATGCTGGGAGTGGTAGTTCCTCTCCACGTCAGGACTACAGCGCTGAACGCTTTTAGCAGGCGAAGTCTCCGGTGGTCGGAACTCGCAGTGTACGACGGAAGTGGGCGCAAGACTCGCGCTGCATGCCGGAACCGGTAGTCTCGATGCGTCAGGATTTGCAGCGTGTGACCCAAGTCTTGTGACAGCGACCCGCGTGGCACGTCTGTAGTCTCAACACCGCGGACCGGCGCCCGGCGGGTGTAGACCAGCGCCTCCCGGCTTCGCGTGGGCCGACTGTTTACCCGCGGCGGGAGAGCACGCAGTCACGCGTCCGCACGCCGCCGGCCCCGCCCCGTGACGTAGCACGCCTCCCGGAAGTGAGTGCGCAGCGAGCGGCGGGTGAAGCCGGTGTCGGAGCGGGAACCGCAGTGTCGCCGCCCCCCGCGGTGGGCGCCGCGCCCTGAGCGCCTGTGCTTCCTTCCTTACCTCCGTTGTTCCGACCGCCCTCGCCGCTCGCTGGGTCGCGATGGAAGCGCTGCCGCGGCCGGCGTTCCGCCGAGGGCGCCGGCGGCGGCCGGGGCAGAGGTGCGCTGCCCGGGCCCCACGCCGCTGCGCCTGCTCGAGTGGAAGGTGGCGGCGGGCGCGGCGGTGCGCATTGGCTCGGTGCTGGCCGTGTACGAGGCCGCTGCCTCCGCGGAGCCCGCCGCCCCGGCCCCGGCTCGCACCGCCTCTGGGAGCTGTGTGCGCGCCGCGCGCACCGAGCGCAGGCTCAGGTCGGAGCGCGCCGGCGTGGTCCGTGAACTGTGTGCGCAGCCAGGCCAGGTGGTGGCCCCCGGGTGAGTGTGCGGGGACCCGGGTCTCTGGGGTCTCTGGCTGCTGCTGTGGCTGGCCGTGCGGGGCCCCGAGGGTGCTGCGGTGTGACACTGTGTATAGTAAGATCTTCTCAGACCCGACGTACTTTGAGTTTGAAAAGTTCTCGGTGACCCAAGGTTACCCTTTTGGGAAATGTTTTGCATTCGTCCCTCTTCTGTAATTGGTGGACTCCACCTTGGTAAGTGAAGGCAACTTGGGTGGCTGTGCCCACAGGACTACTCAGGCAAGTTCCAGGCTCGTTACTGAAATAGAAGCTGTGGGGCGTGTGTGTCTTTAAACGCTTATAAAACTTTGGGAAACGCGGTTGTAAAACCCCGGTGATGATTCTGCATCATAGCCACGGAAAGAGAAGGACCCAGGCAGCATCTCGGGTGATGGGT
Organism: Cricetulus griseus; assembly: GCF_003668045.3. Classification (NCBI taxonomy): domain Eukaryota; kingdom Metazoa; phylum Chordata; class Mammalia; order Rodentia; family Cricetidae; genus Cricetulus; species Cricetulus griseus. Next base: position 234,867,124 of record NC_048595.1, read on the forward strand.
ACTTGGTTCTCAAGAAATTGGAGGACTCTCTTTGTTGTTCTAGCTCTACGGGATCTTGAATTGGTTTGATCTGCCACTAGTCTGGCTTTATGCTTGATTTTGCCAGTGTTGTGTGTTAAACCTGAGTTAACACGTGGGCATGTGTGTCCCATGGCTGTGATTGTTTTGGTTGTAACTAGCAGAAACTACTGGGGGAGGTGAGCCCTCCTGCCTACAGTGTGTTGGGCTGGGAACTTCCCTCTGAAAACATTCTTTCTGTTCCTCTTCTGGTATCCTATGCTTCTTTGGTACCTATCCTGCTTTTGAGTATTTGCTGCCCATCATTCTCCATAAGGAAAATTTCCATTTTCCACTGGTCTTCTCACAGACTGAGATCCCTGCCTAGCTGTCTTCCTGGTCACTCCTCCTGGTGCATCTTTGTAGATGCTGTCTGGCTTCTTGGCCTGTGGACCTTGCCCCTTACTCCTGCCCACTATGCTGGAGGGTGGTGTTGCACAGCTACCAGAAAGACTTATTTGGGGCTGACCCCCCTTGAGAGAGCTGCCTGCTTGGCTTCTTCTGGGAGGACAAGGCTGTGGGCTTGGTAGGCACTGTTCCTACATCAGAGAAGCTCCTATCTCAGCTTCACCTGGGCCCTCACTAGCAGCAGTGGTACCCTGCTTTTGAGTAGAAAATGCCCACAATGAATGTCTCATTTCATACTGGTCCCCGTGGCAGCAACACTAAGGCCCAAACAGGTTCTACCATTGTCCCACCACTCTTATAAATCAAACCTACCTGGTTCATTACCCAAGGAGTCAGCAGAGTGGCTACCAACTGGTAGCCTCTTGACTGTGAAAGTAGTGTCCCTTCTCAGATGGAGCATTTAGGTGTCCCTGGAATGATTATTGGAATCCTGGACCACTCACGGTACATGTACCACCAGTTCAGTGATGTCAGTTGAATTCCTACTTTTGGGAAAACCATTAGCAACATTACTTTGATAATTTTTAAAATGTTTCCTTCCCATTTCCTATTGTGTGCATTTATGGACAGTGTTTTGCTAGCATTCTGGGGACTATTGCGGTGAGGTGGCATGCATATTTCCCATAGTTCTCCTGTGTGCCTGCATGTACACGGTGACCAGTGTGAAAGATCCAGGAAGGAGCAGTTAACAAAGCCTTAGTTTAAAGCTCTGTTTCATGCCCTGTATTGATCCTAATAGTTTCTTTGGAATAAATTTCATGGCTGTGGGTTGCCTTTCCCAGTTGAATTCATGGGTGTTTGCGCCATTAACTTACTGACAAGCAGTAAGTTTTTGGAACTACTGGCTCTTGGGAACACCACTTAGGCCTCCCCAAAATGTCATACTTTTGTAGAACAGAGTTTAAAAAAAAAAATCACTGAGTTAAGTCACACCACTTAGTAGAGAATTGTCTTCATACAGCATCCACTGAGAATCTGTACAGAGGATGCTACCAGTAGCAGTCAACAGAGCTCTTCATTTACAGTCTGTACAGGCTTTTGTAGCACACAGATTTCAGCTAAGTGGGTCTTGGCTCCACAATTTAGTTGTACAGGTTGGGTATCCTTAATTCTAAAATCCAAAGTCTAAAATATTTCAGTATCCAAAGCTACGGCATGCTTGCTTTTGAGTTTTCCAACGTTCAACATGTGAGGCCTATATAAACATACCAAACTCCAAATGGCCCCCCACAACTGCAGCACTTCTGGTCTCTAGCATTTTTGAATGAGGGACTTGCATATTAGGAAGTCTTTCTAAAGGATGTGTGCATTTCCCTGTTTGAGAAGACTGTGAGTAGTAGATACCATTTGATCCTGGTATTGAGTGATACTTGCCATGATTGTTAGGCCTTAGTCAGCAAAGAGCTGCTTGGCTCACACCAGGTACCCTGAGCCAAAGTCGTCTGTTTTTAGAAGGATTTCTGTCTCTGGCTGCAGCCTCATCCAGTAGCAGTTCCATCACAACAGTGGCTTCACCCAACGTGGGGACCCAGGAAGAGAGGATATCAGGAAGAAGTCGCCATGCCTTATAGGCCTAGATGCTTACTTCTCTCTGAGCACATATCAGAATCACACAAGTACTTTATAAACAATTTATCAGAGCAGTACTGGAAGTTTGTTCATGGTCTCAAGTTCTGGTCTTCCAGCAATACTGCCCCCCTTTGTTCTTAGTTCTGGGATTACAGATGTGCACCACTGAGTTTGACTACAAAATCACATGGGAGAGTCAGCATTTACTGACATTTGCATTAAACCTTTGTAGAGTGATTTTTGGATGGTGGACCTTAGAGGCCCCCCTCCCACACACACACACACACATACACACATACACACTTAAGTCACATCTGCTTATATAGACTTAGGATTGGTGAATTTAGAACTGTTTTCAGGAAACTCTTGTCCACCTTCAGCTTGCGTGTTGGCAGAGGAGGCACCTGTGGGGAGCTTTCTTTTTCTGAATCTCCCCTCACCAGTGGAACGTATGGCTCTTGTGATGAGTGGCAAGCTCAGTCAGTACATTGCTGAGGAGCTTGGTGGTAGAGTGTCAGTCTTGTACAACTGCCTAAATAATACATAGCTGAGTTAGTCTGCCAAGACATAAACACTGCTTCTGGTGCAAACTGGACCCGAGTCTTCATCTGTGTGTTGCTGCACTGTTTGGTCCTTATTGGCGTCTCTTCTGAGGCCAGACCATTCTTAAGCTCCTGTAGGCAGCATGAAGAGGTTCTAAGCCTGACATCTTTGTGATTTTCCTGCCCATTATTGTTCTGATTTCTCCCAGGGTTGCTGGCACCATACTTTTGAAGAATGAAAAAAGATCACCCACAGCCTGGGTGCTGTGGCACAGCTAAGCCCAGATGTGTGCACTTGGTGACAGCAGACCTCATTGACAGGTTGCTTGACACTAGCCTGTTTTTGCTGAGACCACAAAGCTGGGCAGAGAAGGTGGCTTGTGTACTTAATAAAGAATGATAAAAATGAGCCCCCCTGTGATTGTAGTTGTCAGTTGTTTTGGTCATTAGCAACACCCAGTCATGCCACATCTGAGTTTGTTCCCAAAGAACTCTGTCTGGATGCAGTTGAAATATATCACTAGACTGTCTTTTTTGAGTTGTGCTAGTACTGTTTCGTCAGCACTTCATCCTCTTGGATGAAAGATGGAACTCTGTGCGGAGCAGGTAAAGAGGAAGCTGAAGGTGCACAGTGGCACACTGCTAGGCTGCTATGTATAAGGTGTTGTCAGCCAATGGCCACTCAGTATACTCGCTAGACCTTATCGTGATCCTAGAGCTCGGTAGAAAACAGGGAGAGAATCACGCCCTGTAAACTGCTACAGAGTATCTATCCACTCTCCCTTGTTTCCTATTGAGCTCCAGCACCATGAAAGGTCTAGGGAGTATAAACCAATACAGAGTATCACTCTCCCTGTAAACTGCTACAGAGTATCTATCATTCTCCCTGTTTTCTACTGGGAGAAGAATATTTGCATAGCCAGCCCTGGCAGGAGCACCCATGCTAAAAAGGGGAATTATCCCAGCTGCCTAGAGAATGAAAAAAAATCTTAGAAAGCCTGTAACAAAGTAACTCAGGGATGCTCTTAGGATTAGTCCCTATTTCAGTGTTGGAAAGTTAGATGGACAGAGGGGCACAAAGTCACAGCACACCCAGGTGCCCTGGCACTGAAGCCGGTGCCATGCACAGTCTGGCTTTGGAAGTAAGATTCTACACTCCCATACCCAGGATTTTTATGAATGAATATTCTTTGGCTATTGCTCATGACTTTCCCTTTTGGTGTCTGCTCTATCTAAATAATTACTCAGAAGACATTCTTGTCTGAAGCTAGGGAAACTGTTACTTTAACTGAACTTGTTGAATGCAGATGATCTGTACTTCAGATGGAGCTGCTTTATATTGTGATGCGTTCTCAGTTTTGAAGGAACTCTTCAGGCCTTTTTGGTTCCTGAGTTTTGTGTGCAGGCTTTTAAGAAGCTTGATACAATCATTTAACAGAGGCCTCTGAGGTAGGTGGGCTTTGAAGTATGTCCACCTAGGAACAGCACATTGGCTCTAAGAATTGTATGTGCATTGAGAAATGTATCGCCAGCCTGTGTTTTCTTTACTTCTTTATTTTAGAAGAGATTAAGCAAGGGGTCAGAGGTTAAGAGCACATACTGCTCTTCAGAGGATCTGAGTTCGATTTCCAGCACCTACATGGTAGCTCACAACCGTCTGTGACTCCAGTTCTAGGGAGCCCAACACCTTCTCTGGCCTTTGCCAGCACCAGGCATATATGTAGTACACATACATGCAGGCACAATACCCATACACATTAAATGAATCTTAAAAAAAAAAAAAAAAAAAAAGATTAAATGAAATCCTCATATGTGGAGGAATAGAGAAGTCAATTTCATATATATTTTATATTATGCATAGATACTGTTGTCATTGCCAAACATAACAAGTGATGTAGGTCCATTGTCTCAGGAAATGTGCATTTTATTTGGGGGAAGAGAAAATAGAACAAATCAGTTTTGAAATGGTTAGAAAATACTTTAAAGATATACATCATAAAGTCTATAAACTGAGATCTTAATGGATGTTTAAATGTTATATATGCACACACTTCCATTTAATTAAAAATGAGCTATTTTTAAATCTTATAATTTTGTTTTTAGTAGTTTTTAGAAGTCTCAGTTTTCATGTGTACATTAAATTATGGGTAATGTTGATTTCATAAATTTATGCAGTTTGTGTGCATGTGTGCACGTGTGTGTTAACTGCACTGGTGGAGTCTTGTGCCTTTAGATGGTAGGTGTGTATACTCTGCAGCTTTGGAGCTTAAAGAGCATCTATGGTTTTATGCAACTGCAAGCATTTATACCCTTGGTTGGTGAAGTTCTGAAACAGGTTTGGCTGGTACATCCATCCTTAGAGGGTGAGTGACATGTGCATACAGCTTCCATGCTTGAGAGTAGCAGCCCTGGACCGCAGAGGTGGGTGGGTGGGGGGGTCTCTTTGTGTCCTCAACATCAGTAGAGAGCTTTTGAATCTTAGCTGATCCTCAGTAGATTCCTTAGATGGCTTCTTAGTCCTTCTCCAAATGTTTTAGACTGTTTGTTATAACTGCTGCCAGAGACTGACCTGTCTAGTTGCTTCAGGCTTTGACCTGGCCCTGTGTCTCCTAAGCCCCAGCACCAAATGGTTACAGACTTCTTAAGAAGTGTGTTCTTTTCAGCTTTTTTTTTTTTTTAAAGCTTTTTGGCTCTTTTTTTTTCTATTGTGTTATTTTGTTTTGTTTTAAATTTTTGGTTATTGTGTTTTGATATGAAGTATCCCTCACCGTAAAAGCTCATGGATTGAAGGCTTGGTCACCCAGCTGGTAGTGCTAACCCCATCAATGAGTTACTACCACACTGAATGGGCTGTTAGGAGGAGTGGCAGTAATTGGAGGAAGTGAGTCCTTGGGAGTGTGCCTTTGAAGAGTATGTGTTACCACTGGTCCTGCTATCTTTATTGCTCTGCTTCAGAGCTACCATGTGGTGAGCAGCTCTGCTCCACTATGCCCTGTCACCCTGATGGGGCCAAATGACCAGGGAACTGTGAATAAATCTTCTGCAAAGTAAATCTTCCCTCCATTAACTGAGTTGATTAACTCAGATGCATTGTCACATTCTAAACAATGACTAGCAGCCAGAGCTCTCACGTGAGTGTCACTCAGGTTTCTAAAGTGTCAGCATTTACCACGTTTACGTTGTCACTTTTCTCTGAAGAGTTGGAGCATCAGTTGCACTGAGATATCACATTCTCCTAAATACTCACTCTCCAAAACACAAAGGTCCTCTTTGGTGAGTACTGTGTAGTCATCAAACCAGAAGTTAACATCTGTGCAGTGCTGTGTTGTCCTCTGCAGATTTCTCTGCTTTCTTCTTGACTGTGGCCTTTATAGTAGAAGCAAACTCTGTCCCACTGTCAGTTAGTTGCATGTCACACCTCAGCTTCTCTGTCCTCCTTCCTCTTAGCATTAGTAGTGAATTGTTTATAGAGTGTCCTTTGGTTAGACTGTGGCTCTGTGTGTGGCTCGGCTGACAGACAGTGGTATAATCCTTTCAAACTCAAGGTCTTCGGCTTGAGTTTGTCTCACCATGTATAGTTGAATGTTGACCACTGGGTAGTGGTGGCATCTGTTGGGTTCCTGTTATGGAAAGATAGTGACTTTCTCATCGGGTTTCGGTGTCATGATAGATGTTTTATTCATCTGTAAGTACTGTATATTCTCATCAAACTTTGACCCTAAAATAAGTAGATGTGGTTACACTTCTGCGTTTCTTTGAAGCTTGTGTAGGCTGTGTTCTGTCTAGGCCATCAGTGTACATATTGTACCTGTCTCAGTGTGTTTTGGGGGCACAGGACCAACCCCAGACGCCTACATCTCTCATGCTCCAGAAACACCAGAAATGGGGTTGGGAATGCTCAGCAAGCAGACACAGCCATCAAGAGTGTGGCAGCAGATAGCATGTGGGCTTTGTTTGTAAGTTGTGTAGCCCACTGTTTAGGTGATGACAATGTTTCTTCTGTGTTTGAAGCTGAGCCTATTAGCAGAGGAGTTTTTGCCCATGGCTTTGATGTTGGGCCCATGCTCCAGGGAAGACCAAACTGGACAGATTACCCACCAGGGTGGTTGTCTTTGTTTCCAACTCTGTCCTCACAGAAGCTTTATGACTTTACTCCTGCTCTTGATGGTAGCTCAGTGCTACCATGTAAAACATCCCTAGTCTGGTTTCTAGACAGGCACAGGAGGGAGCGAACCAGGCTGACTCCACAGAGGTTGGTGGGCAGGGGTACTTAAGGGCTCAAGGAACTTTCCTGTGTCTGAATTAATACTGATAAGGTGATATCCTGCTGGAGGGTGGGGAGGAGGTGGTTTCCTCATGCAGCCTGTGTGGCCATGTGGAAGATGCTGACTTGTTACCCAAGCAGAGTTTAAGTTTAGCAGCTGTGCTTACGGAAAATGCTGAGCTGGTCCTGATGTCTGTACAGAAATACAGGGAACCTCAAACAACCACTGGAAGAAAGAATAGAGTTGGGAGCTTTTATTAACTGGTTTGGAGACTTATTTTAGAGCTACAATAATCAAGGTCCTATTCAATCTTATTGTTGACTTGTGAGGGTTCTTCATGCTAGATAGTAGCTCTTTGTTAGGACTGTGGGTCCCTGGCCAACAACTCAGAGAGATCCTGCACCTGGCACTAGGCTTTGTGTTTAGTTGTAATCTATCGGGTTTGGTATAAGGTATGAACCTTAAATCAAAAGTCCTCTTTTGTTTTGCTTTTTCTTGCCTATGGTATCACACAGCACCAGTGGAAAAAGCTCTCTTGTCTCTACTGGATTGTGGTGTAGGCCCTTGGGCATATGCCCAGCTCAGGTGAGTTCCTCTCCTAAACCTCATGCACAAGAAGGCAGGGATGGGTGCAGAGACCCAGAATAGAAACTCTGTCCAGGGAGGCTGGACCCGGAGCTGTGTACAGTCTTGGGGTTGGCCTTGTACCTCTTGTGAAGTGCCGTACACACCAGGGAAGTGCCCTTTGTTGTTCCTACCTGGCCAAGCTTTGGTCTCATCTTTGCCCCGCTTCCCTTCCTCTCTTTCAATAGAGTGCTGTGAGGGGAGCAGTGGAAAGTCTGCTCTGGCCAGGTCCCTGGAAGGGCCAAGTGTTCTGGCTTAGAGTATGATAGGTAGGGCCCTTGGGAGCTTCTGCTGGGGACAAGTGAGACCAAGAAGCAGAGTGCTCTTGCGTGTAGAGTGGGGCAGAACCAGTTCTGGTTTCTAGGAGATGACCCTGTTTCTGGAGACTGTTAATTTCATGCCACTAGGAAATAATTGGAAAGGTCCCAGCAACAAACATGGGCCTGACAAGGACCCTGCTAAGCCATATTGTAGGTTCGAATCTCTGATGGGTTATCAGGGTGCAGCCTCTGCTTTTACACTCTTGGGAATTGACTATAGTAATCCCTCCCTGAGGCAGTGGAAAAATAGTTTCTGTTTATTTAAAAGTTAGAAAGTGGACATGGTGGCATATCCCAGTACTTGGGAGGCTGAGGCAAGAGGATGGGGAAGTCAGTGTGGGCTACCTGGTCAAATACTGTTTTCAAAGAAAACAAGCAGACAGCTAGCGAATATTATGATAATTCTGTCAGGAAAATGTCAGATGACTATGAGCTGGTCTAGACTGGGAGTCATCTGTGAGAGGGAACAGGAATTTATTTTGGAATTATGCAAACATGCGCTTATAGTAATGTAGGCAAAACTTTGGTATTGACTCATTCTTTATCAGAAACGTGAGAGGGTGGTGTGCATGTAGTTATTGAGACCATCTGTGTGTCATCTCCTCTTCAAATTAGACTTCTGCAGCTTGCTTTTAAAAGCAGTAGATGTTTGTCCTGGCTAGAGTAAATTGGGAGTCAGATGGAGCCAGCCTGAAGACTTGCTTGGGATGCTATTCCCATTCAGGTGCCCATTCTCACACCATGGGGATGAACCAAGAGATTTTTTAACGTAATTAAGTTGTTAATGTTTACTTCTATTTTTGCAGAGCACTTCTGGTGAGATTGGAAGGATGCAGCCATCCTGTTGTCATGAAGGGCCTGTGTGCTGAGTGTGGCCAGGACCTGACTCAGTGAGTGCACATGGGGAGTGAGGCTTCAGAGTCTGAGGTTCTCGGGTGGGTGAGCCCGTGGGTACTGAGGGCAGTGGTGCAGAAGGCATAATACAGCGTCCTGCTGCCTCTGCCAAGAGTTGGGCCTAGAACCATGGCCAGTTTCAAACCCAAGGAAAGAATCCTTTGTGTTTTCAGCCATCATTGCCTGACACCCTAGATTGTGCAGGGTACATTTCTTCAGTATTCTGGAAGGCATGTGCTTTTCTCAGTGGAGATTGCTACTCACCTTCTACGTCTGGAACACACCCTCATCCCTATTCAGGATGTAGCACAGCTTTGACGCTGAGCCTGTTTTTCTGATGCTCTGTAGCTGACCACTGATGCTAAGTGATCTCTAGTCATCAGCAGTGTAGGTAGAAGGTGGTTGTCACTGTTTCTGTTTGGTTCTGTGTAACTGCAGTTGGTTTACACAGAGAATTGACTCTTGCACTGAGCACATGACTGGCACGTCTGGCTGTAGGTATGACCTAGAGCTCAGTTTCTAGTGTTTTCCTATGTTTAAAGACAGGCAGCGTTCACTTGGCGTCTGTAGGAGGGTGCTAGGATAGGAGTGTTGGTTACCATGTGCTGACGGCATGCCGCTCACAGTTAGATGTCCCTTCCGTTCAGTTAACCAGATGTTCTTTCCACACTCACAGGTTGCAGAGTAAAAATGGAAAGCAGCAGGTACCACTTTCTACAGCAACTGTTTCCATGGTCCACAGTGTGCCGGAGTTGATGGTGAGCTCTGAGGTGAGAGGAGCAGCAGCTGCTGGGCTCATTAGGGGAACTCTGGAGCCTGTATGGGTAGACATCTTTTCATAGGCAACCCTCATCTGGAACATTGCTTCCCAAGACTCGGAAGCTGCCAGTTTTTATTTTTTCCTTCATTAACACCTGTGTCTAGATGGATGCGTCGAAGCCCCACAGCTCTTAGTTTTGCATATCAGTGACCTCCTTGGTGCTGCCAACACAATAGCAGGGGTGGCTTCAGTTCCCCTTGAGCCAGACTTTGCTTAGAAATTCTGTGATAGGCTGCTAACATGGAGGCAGAGGTGATGACTAGGAACTTGCTATGTGCTTTTTCTTAATCAAATTGAATTTTATTTTTTAATCAAAATATACATACATTGTCATTTTTTCTTTTCCTTTTTGACTTTAGCAAGCTGAAAAACTAGGAAGGGAAGATCAGCAACGACTCCATCGAAACAGAAAACTGGTCCTCATGGTTGATTTGGACCAGACCCTGATTCATACGACTGAACAGCAGTGTCCCCAGATGTCCAACAAAGTGAGTGACACCAGCTTTCCCCACAGCGGCTCTCACAACAGCCTCAGACCCCATGATTATATTTCAAAGTACATTATCTTGTTTTAAGTGAGTTCCTGTCATCACCTAGATGTGGGAAACAGGCCAATCATGTGTCTGTGTCTGGGCTGGGCCTGGTGGCACTGACCGTGGCCTCTTACTGTTAGCATTGAGCTTTGGTGTGAAGGTCACATCTGCTGGGGTCACCAGGATGTAAGAGTTCAGACACCTGTAAAGACGGGGGTGGGGGGTGATGGTGACACACAAGACATGCTATTGAGGACATGGTCTCGTAGAGTTCCTCATATCTGGATGTCTAGAACAAGAGGATATCTGTGTCTGTGTTCAAGAGAACTTGGGAATCACTATGAGGGAATTGAATTCTCCAGGGTGACATAGGAAGTAACCAGGTGTGGAGTCACATTGAGGTTAAGCCTGAATGGGAAATCAACTGTTTGGAGGGAAGTTGAGGTTTAGGAGCAAAAAGCTTTTAGTGCCTGTAAGAGAAAATGACCTAAAGCCTGCAGTCATTCGGACTGTTAACAAGGAAGGCCTGGCTAGTGTCAGGTTGCCAGGTTTTAAAGTATTAGCTGTTGGGCAAGTGACTTATGACTAATATTTTAGATTTGGGGAACCATTACAGCTTTGTATGTGTCCTGCTGTGCCAGGTCTAGAGATGGGAAGATACTAGAAGCTGATCACAGCCTAGGAGATGTATGGGTCACCATAGAGCCAAATTCCTTTGCTTGAATGAACTGCTGTGGATATAATGGTGATATGAATAGTGACCAGTGAAAATAATTTAACAAGAGTGTAGGTAGAGTTTTGTGAAGACTAGCCTAATATGACTAGAGTTTTGCCTCCATGGCACAGCTTATGCTTACATGTATATTAGTTTTCTTTGTGTATCATGAAATAGGACAGGACAATGTACACTGTCCTGTATACGGTATTTGGTGTCAGAGAAGTTCTTACTGAATAGTGTGTCATTTCAGTCACACCACCTGCCTATGTAGGGGGCATTTGAAGGGCACATAGTGGAAGGACTTCACTCTTGTGTGTCTTAACATGTGTTGCTGTGGTTGTTTCTTTTATTGTGCCTTTGGAGTTGCACATTTTACATTAGTTCAGTAAGACAGACTGAACCAGTTCTCATTTGTAAGGAATCTGGACTACTACAGTGTCTACACAGGGATAACCCCTTTCACAGGGCTTACCTAAGACCATTGGAAAATAGTATTTACGTGACAATTTATAACAGCAAAATTACAATTATGAAGCAGCAACAAAAATAACTTTATAGTAGGGGGTTACCACAACCTGAGGAACTATATTAAACTGTATAGGGTGATTTAGGCAGGTCTAGATCTCTCCTAATATCAGTACTGCCAGGAGGATGTCACCTCTGGCCAGGGCCTGGGCCACCACTGAAACATAATTGTAGGCCTCTGAGTTTAGTTCTGAAGTCTGGACACCTGGGGAAGGGCTCTTTATTCTTGCTCTGGCCATCCATCCATGCCTGTACCATTATGGAGGTTAACATTACAACTGTTGGACTGCTTACTGTTGAGAAGGGGAAGCTAATAATAGAATCTCTCACTCTGTGTCTTTGACACAGTTCAGTTTCACCATCCTGGTGTGTTTATATTGGAGCTAGTGAGTGTCAGTCCTAAGTAGTTTCCCTTTTTAATTGTTAAAGAAGTCAGTATTTTTGCTGAGAAAATAATGGTAAATAGAAGTAAACAGATCGTAGCTTCGTTCCCTAGCTGCAAAATAATACACATTTCGCCTGCCTGAAAGGTGATCTAGACCACTAATTCATCACTCATACACCCTAGTGAAGCTGTGTATCAGCCATTAGCAATTGTACCCTCATTGGCAGCTCAGGAACCACCATGGGTGTGTTCAGCATGGTGGCTACAGCTCTGTAGCAGAGGTGAAGGCAATAACATAATAGCACAGATGGGACACACAGCCTAGCACTGATCCCAAGACATGATGGTGGTTATCACAGATAGTTATCATGGTGGTTGATCCTGAATACTTATAGGTGGTTATAGTGACTGATAGTTACCAGGTAGTTTATAGTAAGTAGTGTCATGGACGTTATAATTATGAGAGGTAGTTACTGTAGCCTGTTATTACAGTGGCTAGTTGGCATAGTTATGATAGTCAGTGGCATCCATCATCACACACCTCCCCGTGCCTCATTTGTACAGTATGTGGATCTTGTGTGCCCTGTATAGTCAAGCCCCTCATCTGTCCTGTAGTCTGCAGGCTTTGCAGGGTCCACAGCTCAGACGCTACCTGGGCAGTTCCCCCTGCACCCTCTTCTCACTCTTGCTATTCTTTTTACAGGGCATCTTTCACTTCCAGCTGGGTCGGGGTGAGCCCATGCTGCACACCCGCCTGCGGCCTCACTGCAGGGACTTTTTGGAGAAGATCGCCAAGCTGTATGAGTTGCATGTTTTCACTTTTGGCAGCCGTCTCTATGCCCACACCATTGCAGGTCAGTCAAGCACAGTGTGAGGTCTACAAACGAATATAGGTGGCAAGTTATTTTCTGTTATCAAGTGCATTTTCTTCAAAACAAGGAATAGTGCAGAAACTGGGGGTTAGAACTGGCAGTTACAGTGGGAAAGTTGATTGGGACCATAGGTGAGGTAAACTTATGTGGGTGCATTTTCAAAGGTAGTTCCTTTAGCTCACTAAAGGTGGTTTTGGAGCTCTGTTGTCTAAATGTCTGCCAAATGCTTTATCGGCCATCATGAGTTAGTTGAAGACTGAGGAACCGAGTGGCCTGGCCTTTGCTTGTCTCACTGGCAGTCACTTCATGTGCTTTTAGTGTGCAGTGGCCACCAGATGGCAGCACTGTCCAGGGAATGAATTCTAGCTACAGGAAGCTAGAAGTTACCACTGAGCTACTGTACATCTCAGTCCCTGTTAGAATGATGAGGGAGGAAACATGGATTCCAGCAGGCTTGTGGCACCTGAGTGGGTAGCAGTTGCAGAACTTGTTCAAGTGAGCACTTTAAATTCAAAGTCAGCTCTTACTGTGCAAGCATGAGGACCTGAGTGCACATCTCCAGCACCATTAAAAATCAAAATGGCCAGCCAGTTTCTGAACCAGTGGGATCAGGTACCCTGTTTCAAAACATGGAAAACAGCGAAACGGAGGAAGAAACCTGGTGTTGACCTCTGGCCTTCACACTTGCATGCATGGATGAGTGGGTCTACGCATGCGCACAACACACACACACACACACACACACACACACACACACACACTTCAAAGGTACAGATTGATCTCTGTCTTTGTTGATGGAGTTGATACTTTAGAATCTCCGTTTAGCCTTCAGTTTCTTTGTAGCCTATTTTTAAATAGGCTTTATTTTTTAGGTCAACTTTAGGTTCACAGCAGAATTGCAGAGATTTCCCATATACACTCTTCCCTCCACAAACTCTGCCCGTACTACACACACCCTACCCCAAACATATCCTGCCTCCCCGCTGTCAAAAGCTCCCACTAGAATATATACTCATCATAATTTGTGAATCTACTCTGATACTGTTTTTGTCACAAACACTGAAGCCAGATGTTAAAGCTGATCCATATCGTCTGTGATTCAGTGTTTTAAGGTTGTGACTCCTGTGTACCTGGAACATAGGATTTGAAGATTTGTGTGATTGTGTAATAGGAAGGTAAGCCATCAGACCAATAAAGAACCTTGTGCTCTGAGTGCATATTCTAACCTTTAATCAGCAAGGTGATTATTAGGTGGCGGCCTTGGGAGGTTATGAAAGTGACCTCAGGGCGCTTGCTTGTCCTTTCTGCCTTTCAAAGGCATAATGAGATGGTACCATCAACAGAGACTACTGCCTGTCGCGGGAGCTGCAGATGCCTTGATCTTGGGTTTACAACCTCTAGAGCTGTTGGTTATAAATCACCCAGTCTGCAGCAGTTGGCTGTGGCAGTCCCAGCAGCTAAGGCATCCTATATAAAAGTCGATGCACACCCAAGCTTGTGGCTTTTCCATTGAAACCTTGCCTCTCTGGGTGGTGATTAGTGACTCCTGGGGTAACAGTGATAAAGGTGCAAGCTTTAGGCAGGTGACGTGGAGAGACGTCAACAACCCAGTTAAGTGAGCACTTTGGTGCTTTTCATCTTTAAGTTAAAGGTGTCAGAAAAGCTAAAAATTAGAAAAATAGTCACCACTGTCATTATGTCCACATGTATTCCCTCTTTTGGTGTGTGTGTCTGTGTGTTCCCATAGTCTTACATACACACCCGCGCCATGTTCTTCTCACACAATATTCTTATACCATTGTGGTTGTTAATAAATCTCTGTCACATAACTACATAGTAACTATCTCTTTTTGAACAGTTACATTCATTTTGCTCTTTCTTCATAAGAAAAATGTCCACTGAGCATCCAACATTTATAAACTTTCTTGCTTTGGATTGGCTCCTGTGGGTGAGCCTGTGCCTCCTGCCCATCTAATAGCAATGTCAATCTTTCTTTCTTTCTTTCTTTCTTTCTTTCTTTCTTTCTTTCTTTCTTTCTCTCTCTCTCTCTCTCTTTTTTTTTTTTTTTGTTTTGTTTGTTTTGTTTTTGTTTTTCGAGACAGAGTTTCTCTGTGTAGCTTTGGAGCCCATACTGGTGCTCGCTCTGGAGACCAGGCTGTCCTCAAACTCACGGAGATCCGCCTGCCTCTGCCTCCCTAGTGCTGGGATTAAAGGCGTATGTCACCAATGCCCGGCTGGTAAATATTTCTTATTTGGGGTTCTTTAAGATCTTACAGTTATTTAGGACAGTTGCTGGACAAATCCTAGAGCAGTAGTTCTGAACCTGTGGCTCAACCCTTTTGGAGGTGGAAGGACCCTTTCACCGGGCTCACCTATTAGATATTCTGCATGTCAGATATGTATACTTCTGTTCATAATAGTAACAAAATTACAGTTATGAAGTAGCCACAAAAATAATTCATAGTTCAGGGTCACCACAACATGAGAAACTGTATTAGAAGGTCACAACATTAGGAAGGTTGAGAACCACTGGCCTACAGTCACTCCTCCTTGTAGATACTGTGTTTTATTGATCTGACCATACAGACCCAGCAAGGACCAGAATGGAGAGGCTTAGGGACTGTGTCAGTACTGAGCAAGAGAACATTTGCTTAAGCAAAGTCACATCCTGGGTTTCATCTAGGTCTCACCCTCATTCATCCTGTGACACTCAGTGTGTTACTGTACCAGGCCCCTGTCAATAAGGCCCCAGTGATGACGTTAAGAGAAGAAAGAATGCCAGGCTGCTTTCAGCTCAGATGAAGGAGAGCTTGCTGCTTTAATAGTGTCTGTACTGGTGGTAGTGTTGACAGTGTCACCATAGGAGGCAGCTAACAACCCTGGCCCTGTGTGGCTGCCAACTCAAATCCTGATGCTGTGAGTTTTCCTGTACTAGCAGACACTTGAGGCCTTGGGCACTGACTCCATTTCTAGCTGTGGCTTTAGGGAAGAATTCCAGTACCCAGTCCATCAGAAGCATATTGGACAGAATTGGACAGCAATATCCAATAAAACTGTAGACAGTATCTTTACCAACATAAGTGTACAATTCTTCTGGGAACACTTTATGCCAGAGCCTGAGGAAACTGGACAGGATGTGAAATCCAATGGCAGTTACACACGAGGACCCTAAGTCCTAAGTGTACTGCACTGTGTACAGCAAGGTGACTGTGGATACGAGTGGCACCAGTGGGAGGTAGGTCAGTGGGAGGAAGTGGGATCTGATGGGACACAGTGGGGTTATTAGGGCAGTGTCCTTAGGGGATCCTGAGACCATGCGTCTAGGCTTTATGCAGCACAGTGTGTCTTCCAGATGCTTCAAGTCAATGTTGCTGTAGACAGCAAATGTGGTTTTGCTGGTTTTGCTTTAGACATACTGTGGTATGTAAGAGAAGAATAGGTCTCAGATGTACTGGTCACAGTGTGAAGTGCTGTATGCACAGCACGACCATTGTCCGTTTTTATCTTACAGGTTTTTTGGACCCTGAGAAGAAGCTTTTTTCTCATCGAATATTGTCTAGAGATGAATGTATTGACCCATTTTCTAAAACAGGAAACCTTAGGTATGTACTTGACTAATTACCATGGGACTGCTTACTATCCGGTTTCCACACAGTAGTGGCACACGCCTTTAATCCCAGCACTCAGGAGGCAGAGGCAGGCGGATCTCCGAGTTGAGGCTAGTCTGGTCTACAGAGGCCATTGGTGTACAGCCAGGTCTACACAGAGAAACTCTGTCTTGGGGGAAAACAAAAGGAAAGGAAGAGAAATTGAATTTCGAGACTCAGTTTCAGAGGGTTAGTGCATGACCATCATTGTGGGGAGTGTGACAGTCATCAGGTGTGGTGCTGGGGTACTAGCTGAGAACCCATATCTGATCCATAGTGAAACTGGGCCTCCTCCAACAAGGCTACACCTCCTAATGTTCCCAGAACTGTTCACCAGGTGGGATCCAAACATTCAAATCTATGAGCCTATGGGTCTTCTCATGCAAACCACCACAGGCCTAAGGGTACCTGTGCAGCTACTCTGAGGTGGTTCTTCGTGTCTGTCAGAAGTGGTAGGTACGGTAATCATTTCTCCTGCATGGGCTACATGGTGGCTTCCCCTTCATCTCTCACCCATCTGCCTTCCATACCTCCCTTCACCAGCTGGCCTGGGAGAAGAAACCTTCAATTTCCAGCCATTTTAGAGGCCTGGCTAGACCTCACTATTGCAGAGACAGGAAGCAGTCACCTTGGAGGTGCCAGTCTGGGGCTCATAAAGCAAAGTAGCCGAGAGAAAGTGGAGGGTCTGTAGGAAGCAGCAGTGTGAGCCCAGCAGCTGGTAGAACGTCCCAGTTTCTTCACATAGCTTTCTGAATTGAAGGATGAGGACAGCAGTGCCAGCATCTCAGAGTTTTAATTTGTTAGCAGTTTGCCAGGCATTCATTCCACTTATATATAAAACCCAAGTTAAATAGCCAAGTGTTATATCTTTCCTGTTTCCACTTCTTCCTTTCTGTTGTTTCCTGTCTTCTCTAAGTTTTTGTGACAGAGCTAGTTCATCCAAGTCCTACTTGGAAAGCAGTGCTATATCTGAACTTTCTCACTTTTGCACAAAGCAGTTCCCATTTCTACCCTGAAAGCCTGTGTCTACTGCTCCTGTGTATCAAGTGGCATTCGTTTCTGGAGTGTGCTTATGCCAGGTGAAGGGGTGTGGCTTACACAGGCACCCTCTTCTGACACTTAATCTTTAAGGGCTCCCAAGAGACCTAAAATATCAATAACAAGAAGAGACTGAGGTGTCCAGTTGACAGTAGGCCTCACTTTTGCTAGCTATGGTAGAGGGAGCAAACTGAAAGCACAAGAGCATACAAAGCTGTCTAAAGGGATGGTTGCTAGACCCCAGTGAAATCACCCTGGACAGGCACGTGCTGCACCTGCCGTGTGCTCAGGGACAGCTGCAGGTCCATGCTCGGGTCCCAGGTGAACTCTTGGCTCTGTACCCTGGCTGTGTTTGTGAGTGTGGTCTGATCCATTTGTTTACAAGAACTGTGTTCTGACCTGTGACTGGAGAAGTTAACATTTTTAGAAGTTTTTTTTTAAGGGGAGTCAAACAGTGGAAGAAAATTACTATTTTTTCTTAAATTCTTTTATTAGTTCAAATTAGGAACAAGCTTGTTTCACATGTCAATCCCTTCTCCCTCTCCCCCCCCAACAACCCACCTGCCCCTAGCCATCCCCCCTCCACTCCCCAGGCAGGGTAAGGCCCTCAAAGGGGGCTCCCCAAAGTCTACCACATCATCCTGGGCCAGGCCTAGGCCCTTCCCCATGTGTCCAGGCCAAGAGAGCATCCCTTCACATAGGATGGGCTCTCAAAATCCCTTCTTCTTCTTCTTCTTTTTTTTTTTAATATACCTTACATATTTAATACAGTGCGTTACCCCTGTACAAATGGAAAAAAATTAAGTTCAACATTTCTAGACCAATATGGCTGTTAATTTTTGTATAATGCCAACTCAACACGGTAAACTGGGATACTTTTTTTCCAAAGTTGACAGCACATCTAAAGTTTCCAAAAATTCAAATTTTATATATATATATATTTATATAAAATGACCAATAATGGCAGTATGTTATGCATCAATAACAGCAACAGCTTTTCTAGGTTCTGCAGTCATTTGAACAAAATTGTTTCTTTTAGCAGAATAAAAATTGATTATTGCAACTGGCAGATGAGTGTTTGTGTAAACTGCATGTTTTTGTTTGTAGAAATCTCTTTCCCTGTGGAGATTCAATGGTTTGCATTATTGACGACCGAGAAGATGTCTGGAAGTTTGCCCCTAACCTTATAACTGTGAAGAAGTATGTCTACTTCCCAGGTACAGGGGACGTGAATGCACCCCCTGGGTCCCGGGAACCTCAGACAAGAAAAAGAGGTGGGTGACTCGGCATTGTGAAGTTAGCATTTTGATAAATGTTTATCTTTTTGTACCTCTATAATGACTTATAAATTCAATATTCACTTTATTCTTTTTTGCCTTTTTTTCTTTTGTATTTCAAATTTCCTGAGGCAATTGGGTTTATGCAATAAAAAGTAGAATATTTAAAAATCATATTAGGGGCTGATGATATTGTTCATGGTTATACTGCTCACCTACCTTTCACGAGGCCCTGGGTTCACCTGGAGGAGAAAATGGGGAGTAGCGGGGGATATCATACTGTTTACATTTTTACTGGTTGAGTAATATTTAAAATGTTGAGTATCTAACTGTGATGCTGTTGCATTTCATCCCAGGGTTTCTTAAACAATACACCCTGTGGATTATATATCCCATAGAGGAAGTGAGATATGGATTACAGTTGTTCCCCTTATAAGAACCAACTCCAAGCAGGGACTTAGTCTGTTGCCTGCGTGGATACTGTAGGCAGTGTCTTTTAGGGACTTGTGAGCTGGAGTGTCTGAAGGAAATGTATATTTCTTTTTCCTTCCCCCCCCCCCCTTTTTTTTTTAAGACATAGTCTTTTTATGTAGCCCAGACCCTCTACTTCAACCCAAATTCAGGGATTACAGATGTGCATCACCAAATTCAATTTAAAAGAATGTTTAGAGGCATGCCATTAACTCCCATAGTCACTAAAGTAGAGAGAGAAGGTAAAACCCCTTTTCTTGGGCCTTGTTGATATGGACATTGACCTGGAAAGCCACACCCACATGGACTATAAAGGCAGAAGGTGTGTATATGGCCACAGACCTGAGCTACTTATTGTCTGGCTTTTAGATCAGAAACTTCCTGAGGCCTGAGCTAGAGGGCAGACATTTCAGGCTGTCCTGGAGAGGGGGCAGTTTAGTTTAATTTTGAAAGTTATTTGCCATTGAGTGACAGTAACTTTTCCTTTTGTGTGTATATTTAGTCAGTCACTCTTCTAAAGGAGCCGATATCTTGGAACAAGCTCTGTCAGTGAAGGATCCTGAGGAAGGCAGACCTGCTCCTGGGGTGGAGCAAAGCAATGGCCTTGGGAAGGCCTCTAGGGAGCTCAATGGTGGTGAGGCTGTACCAGGAGCTTTCCCCAGTAAAACTGACGAGAAGGATACCTGGTCCCTCACCCGGGCCTCTCCGACCAGCAGTCCCGGTGGCCATGGGCTGACAGAACCTTCCGATCTCCCAGTGTCTTGTGAATGGGATAATCGGACCACACCAGGAGTACAGCCCACTCAGGGAGACTCCACCCAGGATCTGAATTTTGACTTGTCCAGTGACAGTGAGAGCAGTGAGAGCAGTGAAAGCAGCAAGTCAGAAGGGCAGAGGTCCTTCTCGGCTTCTGATGCGGAGGGCGAGGAGAAAAGAGACCAGAAGTCTCCAGCCACACAGGACAGAACCAAAGTTCCACAGCAGGGGGCGTCCCCTGACACAAGTGGGGGAAGACCTACAGCAAGCCCCTTGGGTGATAAAGTATCAGACCTGGATACACAGGAGGAGGGTGAACGGGACAGTCTCTGTGGCCTGGGCAATGGCTGTGTGGACCGGAAGGAGGCTGAAACAGAGTCACAGAACAGTGAACAGTCGGGTGTCACTGCGGGCGAGTCCCTGGACCAGAGTGTGGGGGAGGAGGAGGAAGAGGACACAGATGATGATGACCATTTGATACACCTTGAGGAGATCCTGGTCCGGGTCCACACCGACTATTACACAAAATACGACAGATACCTCAAGAAGGAGCTAGAGGAAGCTCCAGATATACGGAAAATTGTGCCCGAGCTCAAGAGCAAGGTGCTGGCAGATGTGGCTGTGATATTCAGTGGGCTGCACCCAACAAACTTCCCTGTGGAGAAGACTCGTGAACACTATCATGCCACGGCCCTGGGAGCCAAGGTCCTCACTCAGCTGGTGCTGAACCCTGATGCCCCCGACAGGGCCACTCATCTCATTGCTGCTAGAGCTGGTATGTGACACCATCCCTGATCCTTTCGGTAGGGACAGCAACCAACAGTGCTCCCGGGTGAGCATGCACCTCTTGTGCTTCCCTTGGTCTCTTTTCGAGGCCAGATCATAATGGAACACTCTTTATAAACATGGCTTTTTAAAAGCAGGGTGACTGGCTAGGGAGATAAGTGAGTAGATGAAGTGTTTGCCACATGGGTGTTAGGATCTGAGTTAGGATCCCCAGGAGTCATTTAGAGCCAGGCTTAGTGGTGCATGTCTACAATCTCTATGCTCCTACAGTATGATGCAGTGACAGACGGGAGAATCCCAGAAGCTTGTGAGCAGGATAGTCTGGCATAAGCAGACAACAGCCCCTGCGTCACGGTGGAAGACAAAAAACCAGCATCCAGGCTTGTCCTCTGACATCCACATTTGTGTATGGCACTGCACGCATGTGTTTCTCTCTCTCTCTCTCTCTCTCTCTCTCTCTCTCTCTCTCTCTCTCTCTTTCTCTCTCCTCTCATTCTCTCTCTCTCTCTCTCTCTCTCTCTCTCTCTCTCTCTCTCTCTCTCTCTCTCTCTCGATAATTGACTTTGGATAAAGTTTTTTCCTGTACACATTTCACTTGTCTTGGGTCCCTAGAACATTTATTTTGATGTTTTGTATAGCATGGTAATTGATGCTGCTTTAAGGAAAGCTTAAAGAAAACCAATAGCCAGTTACTATTTTAAATGGTCGTCATAAGCAGTTTGACTTACTAAAGATCACCCATGCTATCTTGTCCCCTTGCTAGTTCTCAGCAATAGTCAGTGAGTTGGGGCTCTGCTCGGCTGTGGAGGTGACTCATTCCCAGTCTCCTTAAAGGTTGCAGTTTTGTTTGATTGACTCTGGCTTGTGACTGTGATGTCACCTGCTCTGTAGACCGAGCAGTTAGCACAATTAGTGGGGATCAGACAGGCTCTCTGGCCCCAGCAACCTCTTGTCGTCCTTCCACATCAGGTCCCTCCTTGTGGTGTCTGTGTGTGCACCTGCTCGTGTAGGGACTATCCAGAACTTGGTCCACATCTCTGTTCCGCCTAGTTCTGAAGCTCTTTCCTCTGTGGACACTTCAGCCAAAGGGACGATGTGAGATGTGACAGGCATGTTCTTATCCTACCTTTTCCTTTGAAGAGAATGACTTCCTTGAAACACAGTTAGCTGGGGACTCAGTTGGCCATCTTACAGCATAGGGTCACTGAGCTGTGTACAGAATAGCTATCATACACTAGGATAAGGCAGGATCGGCTGGAGATAGAGTGAGGAGTCACAGAGTCACTCAGTGGGTGATCAGGAGTCCTCCAGGGGACCCTTGATACATGCAGGAAGGACAAAAAGAGGTGGGGGGAGGCAGGGGCGGGACAGGGTCAGGCAAGACTGGTTAAGGAGGTCTGGAGTTGAAAACTGATAGGATCCCTTATTGTAGGGAAAATTGACAGGGCCTCCTGATAGATCTCTTGCCATGGGTGGTGCCAGAGCCCAGGTCATAGACAAGCCTGGAGGGCAGGTCCTCAGGCTGTATGTGGGGATAGCTCCAGGATTAGAAAGTAAATTAGGGCCGGGCGTTAGTGGCGCACGCCTTTAATCCCAGCACTTTGGGAGGCAGAGGCAGGGCGGATCTCTGTGAGTTCGAGGCCAGCCTGGTCTCCCGAGAGAGTGCCAGGATAGGCTCCAAAGCTACACAGAGAAACCCTGTCTCGGAAAACAAACAAAAAAAAAAAAAAATAAAGAAAGAAAGAAAGTGAAGTAAATCCGGTACAGAATTCCTGTTGGCAGCCAGGCATTGGTGGTGCACTCGGGAGGCAGAGGCAAGTGGATCTCTGAGTTTGAAACCAGCCTGTTCTACAAGAGCTAGTTTCAGGACAGCCTCGAAAGCCACAGAGAAACCCTGTCTTGAAAAACAAAAACAGAAAAGCCTGTTGGCAGAGGTTCTAACCCCAGTGGTGAGGAGGATGCTTGTCTGTAAGCCTGGTATGCAGCTCCATCCTAGGGAATATATAACCCCCACTCTGGTACACCAGGGCAGGCAGTCTGACATGTTGTCTCTCTAGGCACAGAGAAGGTGCGCCAGGCACAGGAGTGTAGGCACCTACATGTGGTCAGCCCTGACTGGCTGTGGAGCTGCCTGGAACGCTGGGACAAGGTTGAGGAGCAGCTCTTCCCGCTCATAGACGATGATGCCCGGGCACACAGGTAGGCTTGCTACCTCCACATTGTCCTATTCCACACTGCCATTCTTCCCTGAGGTACCTAGCCTCAAGCAGGCATCTAGGTGTGCCCTCCCCCCCACCTCATCCCCCCACCTCCGCCCCCACCCACCGTGATCTTCCCAAGCTGGCCAGGAGTTTCTGCAGACTCAGTTCTACTTCATATCCAGCAGTGTTTTCAGGTGGAAAACTTGAGTTCTGACTGGATACAGTGTGGAGAGCCTTGTTGCTGCAGAGTGTCCATCCAAGGTTCATGACATTAGTTACTTGTCCTGATGCCTTGACACAGTACCCTGAAACAGTTTAAAGGAGGAGGGAGTCTTATCTGTCATGGTAGGATCTGCTCTCAGGAGCTTGAGGCAGCTTGACATGCTGGTTCACCATTTAGGATGAAAGAATGATAAGTGTTGGTGCTCAGCTGGCTTTCTCCTTTCTGGGCAGTGAGGACCCAAGCCCAGAGACTTGGGGATGGCACCCCACATACTTTGGGGGTGAGTTTCCTCTCCTCAGTTAGCTTAATCAGAATAATCATTCACAGGCCTGACTAGAAACAATTGCTGTAGACCTTTCAAGGTAGTCATTACTAACCCTTACAAATGCCACCCAACTCCCAAGGCTGCAGTGCTCCCAAGAGGAGCCTGTTCTGTCCACCCTGGCCTTGATCTTGCAACTCCTCTGTGAACTCAAAGATGAGCAACCGTTAACATCCAGGGAAGCATCAGATCTGGGTTTTCTCTTGGTACAATTCAATGTGGGATTCATTAGTACATCCTAGTTTGCATACATTTCTTCAGGGTTGATATATTATAAATTATAGAAAGGAACCAAAGGAAGAGTGGTGGGATGAGGGCCATGGAGAAGGTCTGCAGAATTACTCCAAAGAGGAGGTATATGGAAAAGGAACTTGCCATCTTTTGTGTATCTGTGATGAGAAATTTGGTTGTTGGGCAAGTGGCAGTCAGTTTCTGTTGAGAGTAGCTCTGGTCATTGTCAGCTCAAGCAGATAGCAAAGTGTGAAGTGGAGAGCGCTGACGTCCTGCTGCTTGGCAGGCTTGGTGATGCTGTCAGGTGAGCAGCATCGTTGTGCTCTAGAGTCTGAGTTACAAATCTTCCATGTTAAGCGTTCAGCCAAGAATTGAAGAAGCTTTTCATCTGGAGCCTAGCCAGTAGTTGCCACACATTGCCACATCCCTGTATCCACACCCTTCATGTTATTGTGCCTCTCTTTCATCTTGTTGATAATACAGTTCATGGCCTTTGCTCTCATCCCACAGAGGTAACAGCCCTGCAGCCTTTCCAGACAGACAGAATGTGCTCCCAGCAGCCTTGTTCCACCCAACACCCATCCATTCCAAGGCCCATCCTGGCCCCGAGGTTCGAATCTATGATTCCAACACAGGCAAGCTCATCCGGATGGGCACCCAGGGTCCTGCACCAGCTCCCTCCAGCGCTCCACTTATTCATGGGGAGCCTTCCTCCTTCAGGTACTTGTGGCATATGTAAGCGTCTTTGGCTGAGAAAATAGGCATCTAAAGTGTTTAGTTTTCTAAACCTACTAAGATGGTTATGTTGGACCACAGTGTACACAGGTGATATTTGAGGCTCTGTCCAGTCCTGAGTCTGTGTTGGGCTGCCCGCCTCCCTGACAATGGTGATCTCCAGTGCAGAGAGTGCCTCCCAGCGTGTACTGGACTCTTGGGTTTCTTCCGCCTCATCTTGGGTTATAAAACTAAAAGTAGAGGAACCCTTGCTTCAGTTCTGCGGTGTCCTATATGAGTCACGTGTTTCTGCAGGGTGCCTCAGTGACACACGGGCAGTTGGAGGCAGGATTGGCACGAACAGAGAAACCAAAATGTTTGTTCAGGACTGATGTGAAGCGGCACTCTCTGCTTCCTCAGTGTGCCTTCTGCTTTGCAATTCAAGACTAAAAGTGTTAGTCATTCACATGCTGGAGTGTATCCACTTGCTGCTGCTGCTTCTCGTCTGCACCATCACGTCACCAAAGTGGGGTCATTGAGTTCAAGGTCACAAATAGTATTACTGTAGTACAGCATAGCAACTGTTTTACCAAAATGTGCTGCAGTTAGCCCTGACACCCAGAAGAGTAGACCTGTATGCATACCTTGGTGAGGTGTGTGCTAGACATACCTGGTGAGCTGTCCTGGCACGCTAGGGGGTGGCAGGAGCCTTGTGGAGGCAGCCTAACCTCCTGTGGATATAGGCTCACTCTCAGAGTGTCCTCTCAGTCCCTTTTGTCTATTGAGCTCTTCCTGTGAGAGGAGGTGTAGGGTTGGTTTGTCTTGTGAAGGTTTGTCAAGCACCCCCTAGGTGCTTACAGGAGATGCTTTGGTTAGTGCCTGATGGGGGAGGTCCTTCTGTGTATATGTTTGTCTTATTGGTTGATAAATAAAGCACTGTTGGCCAATAGGGAGTAAGTTAGGCGGGACTAGGAGAGAAGGGGAATTCTGGGAAATTGGTAGAGAGACGTCGCCATGAGATCCCGGGAAAAGAGGATGCATACTGCTGGCGTCCTCAATAAGTCTTTATAAAATATATAAACTAATGGTTATGGTTGATACTTAAGACAGAGTTAGCAATAAGAAATCCTAGTCATTGGCCAGCAGCATTGTAAGTAATATTAATTTCTGTGTTATTTGGGGGCCCTAACATGGCAGTGGAACTCAGGCCTCTGGTGGAAAGAGTTACCATTACAAGTGCCATCCTGCCCAGCTTCCCTGCCTGTGCATGACCTCACTGAGTGGTATGGAGGACTAGGGATTTTCCTCTGGAGCAGGCACCTATGGCTCAGCCATTCAGTCACTATCTGCTATACATCATTTTCTTGAATTTTCACAGCTCAGTCTGAGCCTCCTTTTAGAGTCTGTTGTGATTAATACCATTTGGCAAGTTCTCCACACTCTGAAGTGTCACCTGGTCCCAGAGCACAGGGACAACAGAAGTTTCGGCACCTCCTGCCGTAGCCACAGCAAAGCTTGGCTGCTATGCAGAACCTAGCAGGTTTGAGGTTACAGTCACACACATGATAAATTGTTTGTGTTACAGTATGAGAAGTCTTCCTTTTTCTGTCCTAAGGTGAAATACTTACTCTTTTGTCAATATGTCCTTTAAAAATGCTGAGGCTGTCCTCATTTTTGAGGTCTTAGCTAAAAGTAAAGAGGATGAATGGGCAAGGCCACAGCTGGCGGGAGGGGGGGGAGCCATGCTGTACTCCTAGAACCCACATAAATGCTGGCCACAGTGGTGTGCGTCAGTTAGAGGCCATGTCTCATGCATATAAAGTGGAGGGTGATTGAGAAGACACATGATGACAGCCTGTGGCCTACACACATGCACATTACCATACACATACCACAAAAAAGTGTAAAAGTAGTCACCTCAGATGGGCACAGTGACAGCTCTGTTCACCACCCATACCTGCCATCCCACTGCTTTCTGCTTCTGTGACACATGACAGTGGAGGAGGGCACAGGCACTCAGAACTGTGATCAGTTGGTGGAGTGGCAGTGTTCTAAAGAATCTTCTAGCAGAGCTCCATAGCAGAGATGCCAGGGTCCAGCCTATATCAGTCCCACGCTACAGAGGCCATCTATTCCGGACTGATATCTTTGGGGCTGCAGTCGAAGCCAGCCAAACAGCCCTAGGTCCACCATCCCTGAGTGGGAGAGTGTGGATCGGGAAACTCCTAGCTACCCCATTGCATTAAGGACCAGACAGACACATCTCGTCATCTCAGGAGGGCTTTTAGTCCATGCTGGAGTTTATTCAAGCATCCTCTTAAATAGCTTTCCGACAGTGGGGGTGATATCAGAAGACAACTGTTAGCATGTATAAAGCTGATACCAAATATTTCCGTTAATCCTCGAGGCACTCCTGAAACTGCACGTCATCACCAACCTCTCACCAGTCCCCTAGGCATGTATAGAAGCCCTCAGAATAGGTGTGGGCCCACCCAGGACCTAGGTCTGTTGTTATGCAAACTAGGAGATATTCTCCACTGAGGCCAAGCCATCCAGTGTCGCCATCTAAAAGACAATGTGAGATTCGAGCTCCTGGGATAGAGTTTGAGGCCTGTATCTGAAATACCATAATTGATATTTTGGGCCCCGACACAGAGAGTGTGTTGTAACAGAAAGTTAAACCACATGATACCAAAAAGCTTAAAACCAGGTGAGGTAACATGGAACTTGTTGGCTATAAGTGTGTGCAGGTCCTTTGTGTGGGACACAGATGCACCCAGTTGGAAGTCAGGGCAAGTATGGCCTCAGGACTGAGCTGGGTACCTGGAGCCCAGGTAGGTGGTCAGTACATTGCCAAGAGGAGACACTGGCAATGGAGAGAGATTAAGCATTCAGCTTGTGGGAATTGGGGGGGTGTGATGAACAATAGCCTCCACACTAAGTCCAAAGGTTTCACTCATGTGCTGCCTGTTCATTCAGACATGAAGTGTGCTTGTGTTTCAGTGAGGATGTTTAAGTGGGCTCAGCATTTGGCTGGGCTCTGGCAGTGTTTCCTGAGAGTTCATACCCTTTGACCCAGGTTCTGCTTTGGGAGCTGTGCCCTAGAAATAAAAGCATTAGCTGAGGGAACGCCAATTTCTTTCTTGCTGAAAATAATCATAAAGCTGTCCCACAAAACAATAATAGCTGGTGTTGGGAGCAGCCCCAATGACCGGCTGGGCTATGGCTTGTGTCCACACTGGTGTTATTATTATCTATGGGTGCTGCACTACAGTGGGGGTGCTGAAACCACCACAGCATCCAGGATTTGAGAAACAAAGCTGAGAGTAGAGGCCCAGAGGGAGCCTGGTGACTGCAGATACCTTTTTATTCTAGAGTTGTGAGTGTGCCATGGTCAGCCCAGAGAGGCAGATGGGTGTGGAAAAGCAGAGAAAAGATGGAGAAGTCAGGCAGGGTTTGGGGAATGTGTGGGCCTTTCCTGGGGTAGTGGAGACTGGGTACAGGAGCTCAGTCCCGATGCAGTGGGGACATGCACATGGTCCCACCCTCTGGAGGTTTTGTGTAGGACACTTTACATGAGTATAGTAACTTAATCACTGCTCCTGAGTGATTGGCTCTCTGGAGGTTAGAGGTTGGGATTGGGGTTTGAAGTTCTAGGTGTCAGTCTTTCTAGGGACCAATGATACTGGAAGAACCAGCCCTGTTGTGAAGCCATCTCACACCTTGATGGACACTCCAAGGTTTTGACTTTTGTGTCAGGAACCGGGAACACCCTAAGATTTCCCCTTTGAGCACAAAGTCTCAGTGGTCAAGGGGTCCTCATCTCTGTTGCTGTCTGTTCTGCAGTATTATTATAACCTGATAAGGGGCAAGGAGGAGCTGTGATTGAAGGCTATTTCTGAAATTCAGTTTCTAAATTGCAGTTGGACAGCAGTGCTTCCAGAATTTAAAGCAGCCGCAAAGTCAGTATGTGCTGGTGTGCACCTGCGCAACACCTGTGCAGTCTGCTTTCCCCACTGTGGAAAACAACTCAACTTCTCATTTCTTTTCCCTTAACTAAAAAGCAAAGGCCCCTTGTCTAAGGTGAGTACAGTGTTAGGCACAATATTGTTCCTTTAATTACTTGACTTTGTTTGAAGTGTATATCAGTAGACAAGGGATATCCAAGACAAGTGAAAGCAATGAAGTGTTGTCTGAAAACTAATTAAGTGTGGTAGGCTGAGCCTCAATAAAGCTTTTATTTCAGCAGCAGAGAAAGCAGGTTTCTAAATGTGAAGCCACCTCATGCAGCTGCAGGAGCCGGTCTCTGGCAGTGCATGCTGGGGAGGTGACTTGTGCTGATGTTTTTGTCTTTAGAACCTGGAAGTGTCTTGTGCATCCAGGTGCCAACCTATCTTGGTACATTAGAGGATAGTAATGAGTTATCGATTGTATTGGTTATAGAAACTTTATAATGGAAAGTGGTTTTGTATTGTCACACTGACACGTCATCTCAGCCCAGTTCACTTTGCAGGCTCCCAGGTAACCTGCCAAGTACCTTACTCTCGCTCTCCTCACTGCGAGGGCAACAGGAGTCAGAACTACTTACTTATTCATGGCCCTGACTTCAAAAGCCAATGAACTGACCAGTTTACATAAGGAAACATGGAATCCCTGCCCCTTTCTCTTCCTGGCTGCACACAGCACTGGATGTCGGTGGAGCAGGAGCATCCAAATGCTCTCCTTGTGGGTGTTTGTGTCCACTAAGGAATGTAGCTGAGGGATTTGACCCCCACTTTGATCAGACCCACTCTGCCAGACTCCTCCTCTGCTGAGTGAGGAAGTCTAGCATGTTTTCCTACCAGCACCATGGGTGTTACTGCCTTTTAATTTAACTAGAGAATCCTCCCATCCTTGTTGGACTTTGCTTCCTTTCTGCTGAGTCTCATATGCTGAGCCACTGAACAAGTAAGGGTGCTCTGGTTCAGTTCTCCACGATGGTGGTTGGCACCTGGTGACTTTCTTTTATAGTCATATCCACCACAATTCCAGACATCCACAGTAGCCCTGGTAGCCAGGCCACATCCGTGACTGTAGAGAGTCCTTGGCCCCATCCAGCATAGTGAAATGGACCAGTGTCTACCCATCCTACAGCCTGTGTAGCTCCTACTCGGTCTGTCACAGGGCTCCTGTGCCTGCTAAACTTATGAGAATTAACCTTGTTAGCTCTATGAAAGTGGCAGTTAACCTCAACCAGGACCCGGAACTCTATGTAGACCCATTGTGACAGGGCGCTTGGCAACAGCACCAAGCGCTATCTTTGAGGATCATTGTCACCCAAGCTGTGAAGTTGTAAGTTTTGCTTGGTACTTGGTAGCTAAGAGTAGGGTGGAGTCTCCCAGACTTGTTACTGAGTGACGTCAGGAACATCTACAGGCACTCCTTAATGACACTCAAGCACAGTAAACGTGTGGCTTGAGAGCAGGCTGTGTCTAGTTGGTAGGTGATGTCCATCTGGCATCCCTCTACCTCAGGGTGTCTGAAGCAGGGTCAGGTACAGGTCCCCACTGACCATGTGAAGAGGTGGACCCCTCGGCCTGACTGAACTTGCCAAGATGACAGGGGTCCCATCTGGAAGCCAGAGCCCAGGGAGAAGCCAAACATGGCTCTCTGGGGGACACTGAGCTAGGAGCATCCATTGAATATGCTTGCTCTTTGGTGGAATGACTGTGTCTTTGTACATTCTCTAATTGAATTGTTTGATTATTACTGTTAACGTAAGCCTTTGTATGTTTTTACTTAAATGAGCATTTTCTCAGTCCACTGTAGTTTGTCTTTGCACCTTTGAACTGGGCCTTTGATAGAATAAGAGTTTTTGCTTTGTGAATTTTTGAAGTTCTACTTGTCAGCTTTTCTTTTTATTAATTGTGTTTTCATTGTTGAGTTTATTACTGATAGGCCAACCTTCAGATTTCTCTGGTGTTTTATTTCTAATCATTTGCATATACTAAAATAATCTGTTTTCAATCAGGTTTGGTTTTTTTTTTTTTTTTTTTTTTTTTTGGAAGGAGGGTGGTATGAGGAGGTGTGGCTTGTGTGTGCGAGTGC
The DNA here is from genome assembly GCF_003668045.3 of Cricetulus griseus. NCBI lineage: Eukaryota > Metazoa > Chordata > Mammalia > Rodentia > Cricetidae > Cricetulus > Cricetulus griseus. Next base: position 234,897,409 of record NC_048595.1, read on the forward strand.
GCATGCGCACGTGTACACACACACACACACACACACACACACACACACACACATGCACGCACACACGCACGCACACACGCACGCACGTATGTGGAGGCCAGAGGTCAGTGTCCCATGGTATCTTCATTTGCTCTTAACCTTACAGTTTAAGACAAGAATCTCTCACTAGACATGAGCTCAGCTGACCAATGAATTCCTGAGATCTGCCTGTTTGCGTCTCCAGCACTGGGATTAAAGGAACATGTGTGGCCAGCCATGCCAGGCTTTTACCGGGGTTCTGAGGACCCCAACTCAGGTATTCGTTTGCATGACAATCACTTTACTACGTTACTTTTTATAGAAGTTGTAAGAGGTCTTTTCAACCCCCTCCTACCCCATGAGGTTATGGGGGGATTGATGGGTTAGCATTTGGGACAGTCTCACTTTTCCTCCTGCCTTAGCTTCTCTACTGCAGGAATCACGGGGGTGCATCTCCATGCCTCACTAAGCTGTGAGGCTTTCTTGCCTCAGACTTTTTTGTTGAAAATGTCCTTGCAAGTATGTTTCTGTGGCTCTATTTCCTAGTTCTGTCTGTCCCATTGCCCTGAGGATGTAGCACCTTTCTTTCAGTCTTGAGTGGAGTACTGTCTTGTTGCTGGGTTGTTGAGAGCTGTGGGGTTGGGTGCATCCTCCTTGTCACACTGGGGAGGGTCCCTTCTTCCTCCCTCTGGTAGGAACTTCCCGTCAGGGTAGTGGCTGACATAAGCCTGTAGTTTTCTTCTTGACGTGCTTTGACATGGGTAGTTAGCTTTCTTTGCTTTTTCTGTGTCACATTTATGCACTTGTTTCTTAGAGGGAAGCTGTTTGGGCTTGTGGGACATGCCACAGAGCAAGTGTGGAGGCCACAAGACAACTTAGAGGACCATAGAGGTCCTGAGGGTCAAACTCAAAGCTCAGGTCAGCAAGCTTGGCAGCAAGTACCTTCATCCAGAGCATCTCCCTGGCCCACTCATTGATTTGAAATAAAACAAAATATCTTCAGACTCTTAGAATGGACTATGCTTATGGGTTTGTATATGTTGGCAGGCACACCAACCATGAGTCTGTGACATATTTACTCCTCTGCATTTTCACATGCCCGTGTGATGATTTGCTTCACAAGATGGGTCAGCAGTGCTCCCTCCTTTTCCCTCCCTCCGTTGAGCCTGTGGAGATCTGGTGCCACACCTTTTATTGTCCGTGTGTTTCAATGATACGGACTGACCCTGGGGTAGCCAGCCCTCTTTGCTCTGATTCCAGGAACCTTGTCTTTTTTGCACATCAGTCGGGAGACCTCTTTGTAAAAACCACTTGTTTGCACTTGGGAGGCAGATAGATAGGCAAGAGGATCAGAGGTTCAAAAATACGCTAAGGTCAGCTAGACAGCCTGATACTCTGTCTCAAAAATGAAACAAGCAGCAATTATTTATTGACTTGTGGTAGTGTCCTTCTGTTCAGCTCCATGGTTTCTGTTCTCTATCATCTTTCTCCTGCTTGCTGTCTTATAATTTGTTCTAGCAGTTGGATGCAGTCCAGAAGACTGCTTCAGAGCAGGGTCTTCTGTAGTGCCCTCACCTGCTCCGTCCTGCGTATGCTTCAGACTCCATGCCTCTGCATGAGAGAGATCCATGGTGGGCTCTCTGTTCCCTTTGCCTCAAGTAGTCATGACTTAGCTCCATTCCTGAGAGTTGTATTCCAGTATAAGGATCTAGGCTAATAGTTCTGTTTCAATCTCCTGGAAGCATCTGGCCCTTCCTGGTCTCTGAATTTGCTAGGCAGGCCCTACTGTTGCCTTTCTTTCTCCCTATAGGAATAGGTAAGGCATCTTTCCTCACCGCTTCCAGGACACCTGTTTATTTATTTAACTTGAATTGCCCCCTGTGTGGGTTGCTGTGGGTTTTGAGAGTCTGTGCAGTTTAGGGTTCACTCAGCCTCTTAGATCAGAAGGTTATGTCTTATGCCTGCCTGGGTTAGGGATGGCTCCAGCCATTGCTGTTTGGGTTCATCTCTGCCTGTCAGGGGGTCAGAACCTTTGCTTCCCTCTGCATTCATCTTTCCTTTCCACTGTGTTTCCTCTCTGTCCAGACATATTGATTCTGTGACACTTCCCCCTTCTTCAGCTTGCTGCCAAGCCCGTCCTGTGTGTGTCTTTTCATTATGCTTTTCATCTCCTAGACTTCCCCTTCTCCTTCTCACCTTCTATTTTTTGCCAAGGGTTTCTTCTTTTTTCATCTCTTTCAGATATATTTGTAATTGATGGTTAAAGTTGTTGATGCTTTAAAATCTTTGAAAGCTAAAAGGTCACCTTGGAGTTGACAGCCCTCTGTTAATTGTCCTTTACATCAGTTGGAGGTCTTCCTGGTCCCTGCACAAAAAGTAATTCAGATTGAAGCCTAGTCACTTTCCCTTCGCATTAAAGATCTGGGTCTGGTTCATTCTCTGTCTTACCTGACAAATGGTATTGAGGTAAAGGACAGTGGCAGAGTTACTAGAAAATAATACCAAGTCTCCTCTCTCCTGTGCCTCCTCTGGTGCCCAGCATGGACGTTAGACTCCAAGCTTCCTACCTGCCTCCCATCTTCATTAAGGTAGCACAAACAGGCTGACTGTCATACATTCTCTTTGGGGGCTATTTCTTGGAGTAACTGGCCTTGCCCTGGGTTATCCCGGGGAGAGCAGGAGCTCACAGGCACTCCAAGGAGCCCTTGGAAGCTTCTGAATGGGTCTGTATGTAATGTCTTATAGGTCAAAGAAAGTGTTACTCATTTTTAAGCACCTGGAACCTATCACCCTTTCAGAGCTCTCCTGGCACTGCCAGACTCAGGATGGCTGTGATCTGGGCGTGGCCTTGGCAGTGTTGACCTTTGAAGATCAACACTCAGTAGAGAGGTCTTTCTTGAAATTGCACCTCAAACTTGGTTGGAACGTTAGACAACCTTAAAGAGAAGCATAGTACACTTAATTTTAGTTAAAGGAAAACTTGCACAAGCTTTTTCCTACTTATCTTTGGAGCTGTGGGTATTGGAAGCAAACAGTGGTTGCAATAAATGTGGCCAATCAGGTGTCTGGGGTCCTGCTGCAGTCTCTGGATAGAAAGCATGGCCAGCAGGGAAGGAGATGGTCTCTTCAAGTGCTTGTTACTCAGGCTTGGATAGCTGTTAACAGTTCTCCACCAAGCCTCAGGTGTCTGGGCCCTTGGCTCTCCAAAATGTTTATAAAGGCTCTCCAAGTGCCCAGCCCCCTGTAGGTCTAGGAGATTTAGAATTCCTTAGATGCTGGCATCAGTTGGCATTGGAACTTCCCTACAGGCCTAGATGCCAGGATTCCCTAGCCCTTGACTGCAGACTCTGTCTTCTAGCACCAAGGTCCGTGGTTTCTTTTCTCTAGTTCTTCAGTCTCTGTTTGTCATCCTCGGGTCACCCCTTGTTTTTGTCCTGGATGTTCTAAGCTCTTCAGCTACCAGCCCTGCCACTTTGGCACCTCTATGTGCCGACTGTTCAACTGTCACTGCCACTCTGCCTTCGGCATGACTGTGGCTCTGCTGTCTCCGCTGCTGTCTTCATCTTGCCACTTAGCCCCCTCTACTAAAAGAAGGCAAATGAAGATTAAAGAGAAGCCTAATGCTGCAGAACTAGGATAGGCATCACAGGAGAGCACTGCCCATCTAGCTCACCAAGTGAGCCAGTCAGCCTGTCCCGGACAGCCAGAGGGTGGGGTTTTCACGGTACTCACAGCATTGCCCTTTGGTGCCAGTCAAAGGCAGATCTCTGGAAGACCACCAGGGGAAGTGGTGTCCCTTTAGTCTAGGTGGAAACTGTTTTAGGGTCTTCTGGAGTTTGCCAAACCTTGGCTTATGATAGCAAAAACTCTGGTACAGAGGGTTTGAAACAGCCTTGGGACAAGCAGCTTCAGTTGCTGTGTAGCTTTCCCACAGTGTCCATGGAGGTTTGAAAATGGCCAGTGCTGCATAAAGATTATAGTTCAGCTGTCTGCTTGAGGCAGCCAGGACAACAGGGAAAGTCTGCTTGCCTCATCCCCAAATTCTTTGATTACTTACAAGAAAACAACATCAGAAGGAGTGTTTATTGTATTTATCAACACTAATAGTGGTGTTTTATTGCTTTAAGAGTCACTTCATCTGTCTCATAAAGGCAGCATTGGGCCTTGGCCACACCCATCCTGATCATACTTTCTGCTGAGGTGGTTGACTGTGGTTTTGCCAAGGATCTGAACATGGAGTCTTAACTACAGAAAAGCAGAGATTGCACTTTTAGATTTCTAGGTAGAAAATATTTTACCCTTATTGGACATGTGGCTAGCCTAATATAGTTGCTTTTTAATTTGTGACTTTGGGTTAATACCCCATTATTCTTGTTTATTACATTTTAATCTTTATGTATATGTGCATACTCACATGCATATGTTTGTGTAGGAATGCATGTGCTATGGCTTCTTTGTGGAGGTCAGAGAACTTGTAGGAGTCCTTGTGGGTCCTAGGGGTCCAATTCAATTGGCCAGGCCTGGCTACAGGAACCTTTATCAGCTGTGCCATCTGTCTGGGTCCCACATGTCTCACTCCTTTACCTGGGGAAAGATCTGTTATAGAGATAACTGTCTTACTCTCTAGCACAGGCTGGCCTCATAGGCTGGCCTCAGACTCTTAACAGTTTTCTTGCCTCAGCCTTTCAAGTCCTAGAATGTGCATGTGAACCACTGTGCCTGGTGTGCCTTAAATTTTGACACAAGCTTAAACATGCATAAAATATATTCAGTGAGGTTTGGAACACCTGGATACACATTGCATACAGATGCTGTTTGCACAGAGCTGCAGTTTTTTTGCCAGTAAGAATCCCAGCTTTATGTAGGCATGTTGGGGGTCACTTGGTCCTTGCGGCTGATTGGTTCTGTAGTTCTCAGTGAAGCTGAACACAGGTAACCTACTGTTTCTTCCCCAGCCTTTGTACGCAGATCAGTTCCACTCCGTTGATGCCCCTCTCTTAATTCACTCCTCCTGTTTGTGCTCTGAGTAGAATGTAAATGTCACTTTTGTTTTCTTTTGTCTTGTGATTCTTGTGACTTTGAGGGTAAATGACATTTCCTGATGATTTCTAGCAAACCATTTGTCTTTAAGTTTTGTGCTCAGGTCAGGTGATGCCCTGTGGACAGGGTGGATTCTCTGTGAAGGAGGTGAGTGTTAGCCTCCACAAGGCCAAGGACATGGCCCAGGAGAGATGCTGGGTACGCTAAACATGCAGAGATAGCAAGTGGGTACAGTGGCGAGGACACCTTACTTTACCTCCAAGTGTCTTCCGTGTGTCTCACCTTGTCCAAGAGTCAGGCGTCTGCTCCGAGCTGGGAAGGTGCTGTGAACTGGTTTCCTCACACAGGACTGTAAAATTCCTTTCAGAGCGGTTCAGCCACAGCAGCAGCAGATGTTTGGTGAAGAGCTGCCAGAAGCTCAAGATGGAGAGCAGCCTGGCCCTGCTAGAAGAAAGCGACAACCCAGTATGTCAGAGACAATGCCGCTGTATACTCTCTGTAAGGAGGACTTAGAGAGTATGGATAAAGAGGTGAGAATGTCATGCAGGTCCCAGGTCCTAGAGGCTGGTGTGCACCAGCTCAGTACAGAGTCACTGGGGTCCTGGGCAGGACAGGACAGGTGTTGTGAACCAGCACCTGTTTTCCTGTCAAAATGATGTACTCTGTGTGTTTGGCAACACTCCCAGAGCTCTGTGACAGTGTCTGAGACATTGCAAATGCTGTCATAACAAGAGGTGCTTCTGGCATTTGGTGGTACAGGAAACACAAATGCTTTTCAGGGTACCCTGCTAAGGAACAGTCCAGGCAGAAAGTTGATGGGATTCAAGATGAGAAAACCTAAATTAGTTTGTATCCATATCCAGGTGAATATGGATTTTTAAATACATGAATTCAGACAAATTAGCACCAGTTTTTCCTGTCTTTTTGTTTTTGTTTTTTTGTTTTTCAAGACAGGGTTTCTCTGTGTAGCTTTGGAGCGTATCCTGGCACTCCCTCTGGAGACTAGGCTGGCCTCGAACTCACAGAGATCCGCCTGCCTCTGCCTCCCAAGTGCTGGGATTAAAGGCGTGTGCCACCAACGCCCGGCTCCTGTTACTTTTATACCACTAAATAGTTTTAGGTACATAAGTAGTTAGCTTTTTCAAATGCTCTACTTTGAGAATTGAACACTGGGACTACAGATGTGTTTTAATTACAGCTTAAATACAGGGTACATATCCTTTGGAACTAAAGCAAAACTGACTCCCGTGTCAATGGTTTGTATTCTAGACTCATGTCCTTACACAAACCCTGGCTCAGCCCTGGGATTCCTGTGTCCATTGGCCTTACACACCCTCCTCTGGGCTCTCAGGCTAGCACTCTACAGAAACTTTTGCTCCAGGGATTTTGTTATGTAGTCTGCAGTGTCATTGCTCCGAAGACTGCTATTAGGGTACCACTGTAAGAGATGAGCCTCAGGTCAAGGAGACAAAGCCACCTCTACACTTTTCCTGCAGCTGCAGTTGAGCACAGTCTGCCTGGCATGCTGTGTTGTGGGGACAGGAATGTTGTGTTTCCATTGATGATGCAGCAAAGAGTGCCCACCAAGAAAGCATGGTTTTCATTGCTTTTTAGCAAAAGCAAGAAATGCAAACACTTATTTTTGGGGTCCATTCCCATCGGCAACTCAAGATTTTCTCTCAGAAGATAGCTTACTTCTGAGCTCTTTACCATTTCTGTGTCTTTGAACATTAACTATTTCATTGCCTGAAAAGGTTTTTCTCAGCCACTACTTCCTTGTCCTCAAAGTCAGCTGACTCTTATCTAGAACAGTGCCTGCTCCCTGCAAGCATGGTTGACTCTTCACCCTGTATGGCTGCCATGCTGCTATTTACCTTCTGGTCTGTCATGGGCCTCCCTTGTGGTCCAGCTTGGCCATACTTTTGGTTTTTATTCACTTGATGTCAAAAGACCTCAAATTATCATGTGAAGCAGCAACTTTGGGCAATAAAAGCCAGCCTAACACCCAGCCTGCGTTCCTGGGAAGTGTGCTTCTAAGGAGGAGTGGCTGGCGCTATGGCTTCACGTGCATGGGCACTTGCTTACAGGAGAGGAAGAAGACACGAGGCTTCACAGCCCTCAGAACCCTGCATGGGCTTTGTTCATTCTGGGTCCTGGGCCCAGAAGAGAAAACATCCCTGTCCTCCAACAAATATAGCAGCCAGGCTTCTCCATACTTAGGCATAAGGGAAATGTTCTTGCCTTCTGAGTGCCTTGGGCTCTTTTCCCAGTCTTCATGGGGGAGAAAGAGGGCAGGTAAGTCGCACAAGATGGAAGCACCAGCCTATTCTCACATGCTCTGGCCACCTAGGATCTGCCTGAAATGTCTGCATCCATTTAGTGTTGATATGCCTGCCACATAGATGCAGAGTTTAAAACTCTTTGTCATGGTCTGTCCCTCTCTCAGCAGTCACTGGTTACTGCTCTTGGACCACCCTGATCCAGGTGGCCTCATCTTACCTAGCACAAAGACCCTATCTCCAATGAAACCATAGACACAAGGACCAGAACAAAGCCTGGGGAGCAGGGGTTCGGAACTTGGGGAACTGAACTCTTTCTGCCAGAAACCACACTCACATCCCTCTCTGTAGCTTCCTGGGGTGCTTCCTTGGGTGAGTTGAAGCAGGATTTTTTTACCTGAGAAATTAACCTAGTTTATAAAATATGTATACAAATCAAACATTTACTTGTAGTAAATCATGAAGAAATTTATTTGAAAACAATTCTTTGATGTACATCTAATCTTGTCATTTACTAAACATGAAAGCAAACTTGCATACCAATAAGATGAATATGCTGATTTGAAGAGTGTTCATGAATACATATGTTGCCATGCCTGTGGAGACCAGAGGACAACCTTGGACATTGTCCCTAAGGTACTGTCCACCTTGGTGGTTTTTTTTGTTTTTGTTTTTGTTTTTTTAATGTGTGTAATGACAATTTTTTTTTAACATTTTATTTATTATGGATACAATGTTCTGCCTGCATGTATGCCTGCAGGCCGGAAGAGGGCACCAGATCTCATTATAGATGGTTGTGAGCCACTATGTGGTTGCTGGGAATTGAACTCAGGATCTCTGGAAGAGCAAGTCAATGCTTTTAACCTCTGAGCCATCTCTCCAGCCCCCACCTTAGTTTTGAGACAGAGTCTCTCACCAACTAGGCTAGGCTAACTGGCTAGCCAGCCCAGTGGGTCCACCTCTTTGCCTGCAGAGCTGGATTATAAATGTGTACCGTTATGCCTGTCCTTTTGGGTTTTGGGTTTTTTTTTTTTCTCTCTCTTTTTTTTTTAATTTTATTTTTATGATTGTAATTAGACCAATTTTAAATTAGAAACAAGCTTGTTTTACATATCAATCCCAGATCCCTCTCCCTTCCCTCCTCCCCTGGCCCCCACCAACCCCCCTATCCGAACCCCTTTCTGCTCCCCAGGGAGGGTGAGGCCTGGCCTTTTTGTCAAGTTGTAGGTCTTTCATTCAGATCTTCAGGCCTCGTGCTTGCATAGCAAACATTTTACCCACTGAGCTGTGGTCCCAGCATTGTGTCTTCATTAAATATTTGATACTGCAAAGTATGGAACATCCTCAACATTTTTCATACTAGAATACCATCTACACTCACACACACTCTCTCACACACACGCACGCACGCACGCACGCACGCACATCATATAAAATATATGATCATATAAGCAGTAATATGCTTAGGGCCATTTCAAAAATTTTTGGGAAATTATGTGCTAATCCCAAACCAGAGTTCTTTTGATGATTTTTATAAATGAAATTCAAGTAAACACCTCAAACACCATGTTTAAAATCACCATTCTACACAATATAAATGAAAGAGACACTAATTTCATATGTTTTCTGCCAACAGTAGTTTGTGTATGAGCAGACAATTTTTTTTGGTACAGCAGCAGAATTGGCTGTAGTTGAGTCTCCAGTCTGAGCTGCGGTATTTCAGGCAGCAACTGTCAACTTGACACAGCCCAGAAGCACCCAGAAAGTGAATCCTAGTGAAGAATTACCTCACTCAGTTGGCCTGTGGGCATGCCTGTGGAGGGTTGTCTGACTGTTAATTGAGTTGGGAAGACCACCCTGAATGTGGGCAGTGCCATTTAATGGGCTGGCCCTTGAATTGTGTGAGAGTGAAGAAAGCTAGCTGGGCACAGTGCAAGCAAGCAGGCAGCAGAGGTGTGTGTACTTGTTTCTCTGCCTTTACTGGATGGGATGTGACTAGCTATTTCATCTGCCACCTTGACTTCCTTAATAATGGAATGACCCGAATTGTAAGCCAGACAAGCCCTTTCTCTCCCTTACGTTGCTTTGGTCGGGGTGTTTTTACCATAGCAACAGAAATGAAGCTACAACAGAAAACCCACAGTGAAGTGGGTTTGTGCTTTCTTGTGCCTTGGACTCTTGTCGGAGGATTGTGGAGGATTTCAGAACTTGGGGCCAGAGAAGCTTTTGAGTGCTGAGAGCTTAATGGTCCTTTCTGGTAGGAGCTTGGAAGATAAGATTGCTAAGAATAATGCAGACAATGGAGAAATAGTTCAGAGGGGAACCAGAATTTTTGTCTTAACTCAGTTGGGGCTATTTGTGACTATTTTTGCTAAGAATCTGTGTGCCTGGGAGTGGAGAAATGCTGTGATTATCCAAGAGCTCAGCACTACTGAGGTGAAGCTTCCATGTCTCAAAAGCAGGGACAACAGGAACATGTTTCCTGGGGGTCAACACAGAGAAGCCGCCAAAGGGGCAGGCTACAGCTTGAGTTTCAAGCAGGACCTGACAATGTGTAAGCATTGTCCGCACACTGTGCTGGGCTTAGAGGCATGGAAGATAAAAGGTTGAGAGAGCCGTATAGAGTGTCTGAAGCTTCCTGCCTTGTGGCAGGGTCACAGAGCCTGTGGAGAGAGGTCCTGCTTAGGGAAAAAGACTCAGAAACGAGCAGTACTTTCCCTTCCTCCCCACCGTGTCTATTCTTCCTGACCTGGTGAACAAGATTCCCACCCTTGTCACTGTCTTGTTCCTGGCCTGCTTCGCAGAAGTTTTAATGGCTTCCTGCTAGCTTCACTCATGCTCTCTCTCTCCACCTCTATGCCTTCCAGGTTCTAGTAACGGGGTCCTGAAATACCTGGTATAGTCAGATAGCTGCTGTGGCCCCCCACACAGGAAGTTCTGCAGACACTGTGTATCCCCGAGCATACTGTGAGTGGTGGTCTTGGGGGGCGTCTCATCGTCTTGCCGCCCCACGCCCACACTGCCCCTTTTAGTACTGCTGAGGGATCACCCTTAGCATGGCTCCCAAGCACATCTGGCTGGCACCCTGCAGTACACAGCCATATCAGAAGTTCTATTAAACAAATCTTTCAGCCCTTTGACTTTGTTCAGAAAACTAAAGTGTAAGCAGACCTAGTAAGGATGTGTGTGTCTGTGTTTGTGCTGTATACATACACCGAACTCCTGCAAAGGGAAGGCAGGCACTTGTGCTGTATACACCGAACTCCTACAAAGGGAAGGCAGGCACTTGTGCTGTATACACCGAACTCCTGCAAAGGGAAGGCAGGCACTTGTGCATGTGACATCGATGCAGTTGGGTGGAAGGAGGTGAATACTATGGGGTGGTTGTATGAGTGAGCAACAGTGCAGACCGGCATTGACACAGGTAGATGCTGCAGGGTCGGCAGCTCTGACAGGCCTCCCTGAAGAAGTTGCAGGTTTGTGCACATGTGACTGCACTGTCAGCCATTCCTAATCCCATTGTATACTGTCTTGCAGTACGTAAGTTTGAGTTCCGTGTTGCAGGGCTGGGGATCCAGCTCAGCCTTATGCATGCTAGGCAGTTCCTCTACTGCCGAGCCACGTGCACCCCAAGATTATAGTTTGAAGATTGTTTTGCTTTATTACTACATTTTTACTTATGGGGGGAAACACATGCCACAGCATGTATGTTGAAGATCAGAGGAGAACTTGCTGGACTTGGTTCTCTCCTACTATGTGGCTCCAGGGGACGAGACTGAGTTTGTCAGACTTGGCCACAAACACCTTTACCAACTGAGCCATATTGCTGGTCTCGGAGGTTTTGTTTCTGCTGAACATTTATATACTTGTTTAGGATGCATATGAGCTATAAGCTTATGGTCCTATGCTTGGTTCATGCATTTATGAACTAAAGGTGACTGAAGAAAATGGAAACTCTGAAGCATGCTCATATTACCTGGTTAGCTCAAAGTCTGTTTGGTGTGAGCTAATTGAAGGTAGAGACCACCTCAGAACCTGCAAGCTAGTCTGCTCTGTACAGTTTCCATCCAGGCTCCCTGCACCTCAGGGAGCCTGACAATGGTGGGCATGACATGATCAGTTGTTCCGTCACCACCTTCTCCCTCTGGTGTTCCACAGCTGTGCTCAGTGCGGAGCTGCGGCTACTACACGTAAGTGCTTTTCCCACTCCTACTGGGTGCCATGTTCACGTGTGGATTTCATAAGACATGTCCTTTGCTGTAGGCAAATTGTGTCTGGCAGTTGTTACTTTCTGAGTGAAAGAGGCACCTTTCCTTTGCCCAGCAAGTGTTAAGATGAGGCGAGTTTGCTTCTGGAGCTGGGAAGGCCCCTGGAGCCACGGCATGGATTCAGGCCCACATGCTCTTGTGTAAGAAGGCATTGCTAATAGTGCTTCATGATCCTTTGCATAGCATTAGGGCTAACCTGCTATACTGTGCTGTCACTTTTCAAAAGTCCTGTTCTCTGGTTCTCTTAGGGTACTCACTGTGTGTGATCCCATCACTAGTGCGTGAGGATGGGGAGCAAGTAAGGGTTCAGCTTGGAAACTCAAGTGTGCACTGGGAGGTGTCAGGTCATACTGTGCGTACCCCATGCCTAGAGCACTGAACCAAAGGAAAGGCAGGGTGGCGCTTTCAGGGCAAAGTGGATAAGTTGAGTTCCAGTGCAGTCCATCACTGCATTGCCCATGCCACAGCAAGGATTTGTGTTGTGGAACAATGGCAGTTTTGATGTCCCTACAAATCTCTTTACATGTATCTGAGGACTGTTGGCCTGAAAGAAGGGATCACTGGTTTATACAGACTCTCCTTAAGTGAGCTGTGCAGAGCTATGCAGGAGTCTGACCCAGACTTGAAGGTAATAAAAGAGACTGACTACAAAGTGAAGGCAAAGATACCAAGGTTTTTGTTTGCCCATTAGGCATCTGCTGGCCCCAGTGAAATGGCAGAGCTCTCATCAAAACTGGCCCCTGTGGTTTGAGAGCCCATGACTTTTGCCACTTTGTCAAGAGCAGCTCTGATCCCAAAAAACTACATACCAGACCCACTGCAGAGTGGGGGCTGAGGGTAAGTCTCTGAGGGAGATGATGGGAAGGAACCCTCCCCTGTGTGGGTGGATTATGAGCCCATACCAGTGTCCGCATCATCTGAAAGCACAGATGTGAGCCAGTGGCCATTAGAACTGACCAAGGATAGGAGTGATCATCCCAGCGTCTACCTCAACAGTATTGTATAGCATTGCAGGGCCTCTTAGATTCGCTTTGGAGTCTTGTCCATGGAAAGCAACACAGATTTCATCTGCTAAGTCGGGGCTATACAGTGGAAAGCAGGAGTGTGACAGTGAAACAGTCAAGCAGAGGCCTGTGAATGGCGAACAATCCTAAAGTTATTGAAGAAATATGAACTATACAGAAGAACCAGTTTCAGAAATGACACATGCAGGAAGTGTGGCTGAGCAGAGCCACTAAAATCCACCAGTGACACCATAGTGCACAGGGGTAACAGGGAAGTATCCCAGGACCTTTTCCAGACAACCTCAGGAGTGGTTTACCATGAAGATTACCTAGGAATGGTGGTGGGGTACCTAGGAGGACTGCTGATGGTCTGAATCTGAAGAAGGGTGGGCTAGAGCAGGAATGTTCTAGAAGAAATGATGGCTGAGTGAACTGAGAGGTAGATGGCAACCTCTTGGCGTGGGTGGACAGGTTAAATCCATCCTGTGTCAGTGCCAAGTCCAGACTTGGGATCTGATGCTTTTGTTGCATCTCTCTGACCCAACAAAAGGTGTGTCTGCAGGAGGCTTGGGGTGGGGCTCTGTCAGGTAGTCACCAGGTAGGCTTGCGTGGTCCTCTGCTTCTTCACCTGGTGTGTAGGCTCTGGAGAGTAGGGCTGGGAATTGGCCCAAGGACTCTATACCAGGAAATTTTGCAGTTACTTGCCAAAATTTAAATGCTTGTTTTCATAACTTTTGTGTGTTTGTCCTGACCTCCTTTGCACTGCACCGTGATTGTGTCCTGTGACTGCAACAGAGATAGCTCACATCTGTCTCGTGGCCTGTCTGTTGTATGCTGTCTTGGAAAGAATGTGTTAGGTCAGCCATGAAAACCAGGAGACTGACTGACTTGTGCAAGTTGAAGGCTTATCAGAGCAATGTTTTAAGAAAAAAAAAAATCGGTGCTAGAGAATTCTGTGTCTTTAATCTTTCTGTTTTAGGAAGTAAGTCCCCATTAGTATTGTGGACATTCTGTTTATCCTCAGATGATTAACAAATATTGACCTTTTTTTATAAGAAAAAACTACAAGAGCAGTAATACCTGAGAAGACCATTTTATATTGTGATAATGACTAGAGACAGACAGACACATCATCATATTTCCTTGCTTGCCTGCTTCTGTGATCAGCCTTAGAGAACTGCTGCTGAGGAAGGCCAGTTGTCAAAAGAAGCCTGCAAGTACCTGCATGGCCTGTGGAGAAGAGCAGAGCAGAGTGGCTCCTTGGTTGCTTAACCTTCAGTCCACCTCTCTGTCCTTGAAGACTTGCTCTTACTACCTCAGGAAGCTAAGAGGGTGTGATGAGTGCTTGTGGGTAGATTTGCTCACACAGTGTAAGCATTGTCTCCTGATTCAGTATTTGGCACCATAACCTAAAAACTACTGTTGTTAGAGTGGGTTTGTTGTTCCACTGAATTCATCGCTCGTCTGTCTGCTCCCATTTTCTTTATTACAGTAATTAATCACCTCTTACCGTTTGGGCTAAGATCAACTGTATAACAGTAATTCATGCTGAATTAGAATCTGTCCAGGGAACTGAAAAGAGAGTATGCACTGTTTACACATCTGGGGATTTGTTTCTCAGATCACAGCAGTCATTCCTACCACTTGTCAATTGTGGCTGGATCTTAGACAATCATCCTAGTTAACCAGGCCTAAGAACACATCCTTTTTGTAAACTGTTTAGTCACGAGATGTCATGGAGCACTTGGTAACAATGTATCCTACACAGAATGCTCTTTGACAATGATCTGAAACTTCCTTATCTGGTGTTTATGCTCTGTTTTGATTTTTAGTCAAGTGTTTGGAAGAATGATCCTGTCTCTCTGGCCCTTTGTTTATTTCCTAAAAGTGTTGGTCACTGGAGTTTTAGTTAAAGTTAATTGCATGTGAAAATCTATATTCGAGAAAGAGCTTGTGGTTATCTTTTGTTTTCATCTCCCTGGTGTAAAAAACTTTCTTGGGGGTTTTAGAGTAATTTGCATAAGTGGTTTTTAGAACATATGTGCTGCCTACAGCCAGCATCTGTGTGACAGTTTTAAATCCTCTTGAGCAGTTTCAGAATGCCTCAAGTTTGTTTTCCAAGTTTGGGGTTTTTCACATGTCATTAAAGTTTCTCCTTGGCCTTCAAAGTGTTTTCTGTTCATAAAAATAGCTTCTCAGTTGACATCATTCTTCTTAAAATACCTTCCACCACTGTATCAGTTTTCTGTGCTGCGTAACAAGTACACCAATGCAGAACTTAAAGCAACCTCTATCTATGCCTCTGTCCTGGTCCTGGGGTCAGGAACTGAGCACAGGGAGTAGGATCCCTGCTGGGCCTCACCATTCTGGGTCAGTCAACCAGCCCAGAGTCCTCCCAGCTCCTAGTGGATGCAGGTTGATTTCCTGCTGTTATAGGACTGAGGTCCTGAGGTCCTAGGCTGCCATTGGCATCACCACTAGGCCACTGGGCCGCAGTAGGACTCTCTTCTAAATGGCCAGAACAGCCTGTGTAGGAAAATCCACCCTAGGAATGGTAGTCTGCTCTGTTGCATTTGCCTGTGGAGTAAGGTACAGATACCTCCTGTCTTACTTGAGTGCTTGGCTCCAAGCTGATGTTCAGGGCCCAGCACTGAAGAATCCAAGAAGCATCCTGTGTGGGAAATACAAGGCCTTGTCCAACAGCAGAAAACAAGCCTAGCTACAGACAAAGAAGGTACTGTGAGATGGTGCTGTTTATGAAGCTGAATCATGGTCATTGACATATGTCAGGAACTGTGACTGGCGGACATTAACTTTAAGGAAGAGGCCAGGGTGGTCTCAGGAAGCAACACGGTGACCCAGGTCATGAAGTCAGCATGTGTCAGCAGTGTCCTGGAGGTCCCGAAATTCTGTGTGGCTTCCCCTCTGTCCTTTGTGACATCATCAGTAAACTTCCAAAAAGAGCTACTATAAGTACATTCAGAAAGCTCTACTAATCAGAATGTTGGTTCTTTGGGACAAAGAAGTACATTTATTTGGGTTCCAAATAAGTTGGTACAAGTTTAAGGTTAAGAAACTTGTTCCTTGGAGCTCGTGTTCTCTGATCAGTCACATGAATGGTGGCACTTTTGGGGCAGTGCTGGTCCTGTTTGGTGAAGTGGGAATGGAGCAAGTTCTGCATTCGCCCTCTGGCTTCTGTGCCAGGTGAGGAAGAGGCTGTCTGACAGTTTGTTGCATGGCACTTTGATGACCGAGGAGAAGGACTCTGGACTTCTGGGCTGGCTGCTGTATTCTGTCCCTTGTGTCCAAGTGCCACTGTCTGCCTATCTAATGGCTCTAAAGCTGTAATGAGACATTCTCAGAAAGCTTGTCCCCGAAATTGACTGGAGACTGTCTTGTATGCTGTGTGTTGATAGACACAGGAGTGTTTGAAATACAGTATGGCCTTTTGTGAGGATCTTAGTTCTTAATTCAGTATATGCTGATTTTTTTTCCATGTCACATACTTGTTTTTATGTTTTCCCTTAACATTTAAAACAACTTTACTGTTTTGTCTTTTAAATTAAGTTCACTACAGATAACTAGTTTTCAAAAGGCAGTTGACACATTTGTAAAAGAAAGCCTTTGGAAGATTCATGTCCTTTCCAAATGGAAGCTTGATTGAAACAAGGCCAGACTTGTATGCCCACATTTTGTTTTGGCTTTTAAGATGTTTCTGTAAGTCTTTGGCCTGCCAGCAGAGTTAATGCATGCACAAGTCAGCTGTCTGCCACACAAGGATGCTAGCACAGATATGGAAATGCTTTCTGATTGGGTATAGATGCAGTCAACCACACAGAGACACTGGTGGCCATGTATCTCACTCAGGTTGCCCCTTGGCCTGGCAAAGCTATGCTGTGGGCGGAAGCCCCCAACAGAGCTGCCCATCAGGGCTGTGGTGGGCGGGACTTAACCACATTATTGCTGCAACTCAGTAAACCCCTCACTGTCTTGAGCAGGTGATGCAGCCCCATTCTACCCTGTTCTGCTCAACCCTACAGTACAGGATGAGAGCTAAGAGCTTGAGTTCTGGTGTCAGAGTGCCAAAGCCAGGTGCTGTCTTTGCCTTTGCTTTCTCTGCACAGCATTGGCTCCTGCTTGCAGTAACAATAACACCAGCCCCTACTCTGGTTGGACCCAAGTGAGGATCCCCTAATGGCAACCTGTGTTCTATTTGCTGTGCACCTCAACCCCCCTCCCCCATTATCTGCCCCTGACACCTCACTTCCCTCTGTCCACCCTCAAGTCTCAGTAGCCAGAATCCAGGTAGTCTGGTCGGCCTGTTCCTTTTCCCCATCACATTTTTCCAGCATCAGCCTCGTGTCATATTCCCAGCTTGACATAGAGGGAAAGAGAAAGCCAGCTAAACAGTTGCTTTGCAGCACAACTGCACTCAAGACTCCAGTATCTAAAGAGCCATCTCCCTGTGGGAAGTACATGCTCAGGCTCTGGGTCTCACTGATCTAGAGCATGTTAAGTAAATGTCCAGCTCACAAAAAATCCATCAGTACAATCTGTGAAACTAAGCCTGTAGATGAAAGCCGCCGACTCTTCCTCAGGATTCGTATGTGCAGACTACACACACATGCACACATGCACACATGCACACGAACGCGCTCGCGCGCGCGCGCACACACACGCACGCATACACACACACATCACCCCTCTTCTGCTGTCATTGAAGCCTAGTGTCAGACCCCAGCATTCGAGTATAAAGCAGAACTAAACAAGCATCCAGCCCCCTGCAGAATGGTACTAAGTATGCCCTTATGTGGGGATGATGTGAAGCTATCGTGGTCCTTCCTGGGTGAGTGTGGATCATGTGACTCCTACAGAAAACTAACTTGCAAGACTACTGACTCTCCACCTTTTGTTAGGTCGATGACATCCTTGGAGAAGGCAGCGACGACAGTGACAGTGAGAAGAAGAAGCCAGAATACCAAGAAAATGAACAGGAGAGAGCACCAAAGTCCAGGAAGCCCAGGACCCCAGGGATCCGAAGAGAGCAACCTCTAGGCTTGTCCTCATCTGGCGAGAGGAGCGCCACTGGCATGCGTGGACCCAGGTGAGAATGGCCTGGGCCCTGGGCAGTAGAGGGACCCATGAGGGAGGGAATCCAGGGAAAGTGAAACCGCAGGCAGTCCTGGGCTGCACACCGCACAACAGTGAGAAGGGAGACAAGAACCCTACTTGACCTGTTTTGGTGTCCTCGGGACACTGTCACAGTGTCAGACCGTTCATAGGAACTAGTTGTGACTACGTGTGGCTTTAGCTCTACACTGAGAGGTCTGACTGGTCACACCGCCCCGGTCATTCTATGCAGTGGTGAAGGGTGGCACCTGTGGAGGTTGGGGAGTGGCCTGAGGTGCATCCTTGGCCTTGCTCAGAGAAGCATAGTCCTTATGCTCCAGGAGCCTATCCTTGAGCCTGTGCGGCGCCTGCCTATGCCAGTGGGCATGTAGTTGGCTCTGGTAGCACTTTTAGAGGCTCCGTCCTAGGGACGCTACCCCAGGATGCCTTGTCCTTCCTTCTCCCATGTGTAAGTACAAACACAGATGAGGTGCTGCTGTGGGAACGCTTCCTCAGTATCGGGGGTCACTTCTTCCCCTCCTCTTAATGAGTGGTCAGTACTCTATCTCATCTCCATATGTGAGTGTGCTGTCAGCCTACCATTTGTGTTTGCCTTGAGGTCCCATTGCACAGTTTCTAAACAGCTTTTGTGCATAGTTATAGAGCTAGGTTTCCTGGCCTCAAGATATTCGGTAACACGTGTTTCACCAGATACTTTAGGCCTTGACTTTCCAACATATGTATCTTAGTAAAAAGAGACAGGGTTTCTGTGTGTCTTTGGAACCTGTCCTGGAACTCACCCTGTAGACCCACTGGTCTGGAACTCACAGAGACCCACCAATCTCTGCCTCCCAAGTGATGGGATTAAAGGCGTGTGCCACCACCACCTGGCTCCTATGTGCTGTTATTAAATAGCGGTAGGGCATTATATCTTCAACAAGTTGATTTGCCTTTAAAATTTTATCAAATTGACATGAATTTATTTAAAATCCAGAAAGCACTGGAAGGCATAGAATAAAGATAATCAGTCCAGGTGTTCTGCCCCGAGTCCTGCCCTGCCCTGAATACATTCTGCTGCCTTTTGTTGCATTTTCATGTTAAAGAGAAAGACCTTGCTTTACCATGCTTTAACCTTTCCCTTGCCTCAGTCCTGCCAGTGTAATCCTTCCAGGTATAGATTATAGGATTATGCAGTATTTTTGTGTGTGTGTGTGTGTGTGTGACTTAAATCATTTTTCTAAATCTAGAAGGCCACATGGTTATATTTTCTTTCATAATCATCTTTGGTCTTTTCCTGATTTGATAATTATCTCATCTTTATTTGTGTAATGTTTGTGCCTGCCTGGCTGTCTGCCTGTGCAGAGGGTAGCTGAGTACAAAGTTACATGTTGTTTCTGTCCTCTCTTATCTCACAGTGGTGGGCAGGATACAGAGCTCAGGAATAGTGTGTAAAGGTCCTTATGGAACAAACATCAGAGATAACATGGCTTAATCAGTGTATACATATACATCCTTATGGCATTCCTGTGACCTCAATGTCATTACAGCCTTATTGCATCCATGTAGCCTTAGTGGCATAGCCCTGTGGTGATAAAATAGCATCCATTGAAACTGTGTGTTACCATATCAGGTGGACAGAGGAACTTAAAATATGTGTAAAACAGAGCTCCACTGCACAGTGGCTGCAGAGCCACTGAGCTCACATGAATACAGATGCTTCCTGGCGAAGGCTCTGGTGTGCTGTGTCCCTGTCCAGGAATGCTGTTACAGTGGAGGCCTTTGACTTCCTGACCCTAGCCCTTTGTCTAGGATTTGTAGTCTTGTCTTATCCTTGCTATTGTCTCTTATGTGGTCCTCACAGCTCAGAGTGGGATGTGGACTGTACCACACCTCACACTCATGCTCTTTCTCCTTAAAACTTTAGACAGCTCATCTGAGAGAAAAAGTTGAGCTCTGCAGTCTGGCTGAGCCTCAGTTTACAAAAAAACTGCAAACCAGATACATCTTAAGGGTCTCTCCTTTAGACCTCCGTTTCTGGTGCCTTCTTCCATCCACTGTATGATGTGGGAGAGTTGCTCAGCCTCCTGGCACCCATCCACCTGAGAAAGCCACATGAGACTAGCGACAGCATTAGGAAGTCAGTCTCCACTCATCTGGCCTGACCCTTTGACTGTTCTTTAGTGAAATGCAGCAGGCAGAAAGAAAGACTGTGTCTGCTTCTTGAGGTCCTGTTCCACCAGCAGCAAATGGAGATGGTGTCACTTACAGTGGGATAGTCCTTATCCCATAGTTAGAATGGCAGGACAGGTGGGTTCACAGCTTAACAGCGATCAGGGTTCTCTTTGTGCCCTTAAGAAGGGGTACTTCCTGGTCGCATTGAAATGCTGCAGAATCATGGTACATTAAAGAGATCTGAGGAATGGACTTAGGAAGCCCATTTCACATAGAGGGATACTCCCTCAGCCTAGACACATGGAGGGCAGGGGGGATAGGCCCTATCGCAAAGGATATGACAGACTCTGAAGACCACCCCCCCCATGGAAGGAGCAGAAATGGTATGGGATAGGTAGGGTGTTAGTGGGGGGCAGGGCAGGAGGGGAGGGTGAGGGAACTGGGGTTGACATGTAAAACAATCTTGTTTCTAATTTGAAAAAAAAAGAGAGAGAGAGATCTGTAGCCGGGCGTTGGTGGCGCACTCCTTTAATCCCAGCACTTAGGAGGCAGAGTCAGACGGATCTCTGTGAGAGCTAGTTCAAGGACAGCCTCCAAAGCCACAAAGAAACCCTGTCTTTAAAAAAAAAAAAAAAAAGGAGAGAGATCTGTAAGTTGTATACTGTGGCATGACAAACCTGTCTTTCCACAAGAGTTGCATGTTTTGGTAGACAGGTCTTCATCTCTGGGAAGCTTGAGGTCCAGGTCCGCCTTGGGGAGGGAGTCATGGGGTAGGGCTCTTAGGATTTTGTGCCCCCTTAAGAGCCTGGATGTAAGGTGGGCTTTATGCTGCTAACTTAGGTCTCTGTTGCAGTGTTTCCATGGACCTACTGGGTGTCTCGCTACTGCTTGCCTCCTTGCCACATCCTGGCCATGTCTCTGATCTTAGTTATGTGCAGCGCTGAAATTCAGGAAGACTCCACAGAGTCTCAGGCTTGGGGAGGGGAGGGGAGGGTTAAGCTCTGCTCCTGGGCTGAAGGGAGCCCTGGGTATTTACAGGGGGGATGGGTTGGGCAAGGTTCTGGCCCCTGCTGTGTTCCTGGCTCACTGGACTCTTGGGCACGTCACTGCCTTCATCGTATCTGCTGTGCACCCCATTTCAGCGTTACTCCATGAGAAAGCAAGCTGACCTCCAGGACAGAGTCTGTGCGTGGTCAGGAGTCCTCTAAGCAAAAACCACCTGACTTAACCAGAAGAGTCTGGGTGTTGTTCACCTGGGTGCAGAATGATGGAGCATTCAAGATGGCGTAGCCTGGTATATGCCCACGTGGAATTTTAGGTAACAGGCCTGTCCACTCTCTAGCTCCTCAGATAAGAAGTCATATCTATAATTGTGTTGCAGTTTTGACTAATTATCTGGGAACTTAAGAACAGAAGAACCAAGCCCATGGGCTGAAGGAGAACCTTGTTAGCAAACACACCCAGTTCTCACACTTCAGGTTTGTTCCTCACACTTAAGACCCACGTCAGCCTCAGCAGTTCTCAAATGAAGCGCTCAAATCCCCGTGGCCTTTCCTATCATGGTGTCTGAGCTGTTTCTGATAACCGTCACAACCAACAGAGCCAGCGCATCCTCTGTTGGAAATGGCATAGGAAGGCAACATTCTGGATGAGGCCAGCTCCATCAACTTTGTGCCTCTTAGACTTGGATGTCTCACGTGTCAGCCAAGTGTCTTAACTCTTTCTGTGCTTGATGGTGCTTTGCAGCTGAGATGCAGGCTTGGTTTGTCACATGCTGCTCTGCTTGGCAGCACATCCTGTCAGGTTCACACAGCCAAACTGTTCAGAATCTTAGCACCACTTGAACTTGAAAATGACTAACAGAAGGAAGGAAGCTGTATTTTGCACTTACCCACCAAGCAGTGATTCATTCTCCTCTCATAGCAGCGCACCGCATTCTCTGTACACATTCCTTAGATAAGGCACAAGCTTGCAAAGTGTCTGCCACACAGGTGTAGCATGACCTGTCAGACTTGGTTCTTCGTAGCTACCTTCCCTTCCATCAGAGCTTTTTGCAGGGAGAAGGGGTATGTATCACAGCCAACAGCTGTCAACCTTGAAATACAGAACAATTTAGTCTGTTGCTAGAGTTAGTGCAAAAGTGAAAGCAACAGCATTTACGGCAAAGCCCACAGCAGTTTTGCCGATCCCTGTAACTCTTGGGTGACAGAAAGCCTGACGAGGTGTATCTGTCCTTCCTTGACTGTGACAGCATTAGAACCTGTTCTTTGTTGATCTTAGTGTTGCTTCTACCCTATTGTTATTCCACACATGCTGCTTGGAGGACCCTCTAAGATGCTAGCCCCAGCACAGGCTCTGCTGTTGTTTATTTAGCACTGTCCTAGGTATGGGGACACAAGGAAAATAGCACTACTTTAATAAGGAATAATGTTCTGGCCCCAGGTTCTGTTGTGTTGTGTCTTCTCATGGAGCGTGTGTGGTTACCAGGGATGGCCAGGGCAGCTCTGCTCGAGCCTGCCTCATCCCTCCCATTCTCTGGAGGCTTGTGTTAGTCCCAGCTCTCACATCGAGGGACCTCACGAAGCAGTGCTTCATAGATGGTCACACAGAAATTAGTTTTGGCATGATAATTAACTTTAGGAAAAAGAAAGCAGAAAAAAATATTCTTGGGGGAAATCTTCCAAAATTTGATGGCATTGATTTTTGTGACCCAAAAGTTAAACACTGCATGGATGATAAGAAATCCACATCAGACACAGTACAGTACAATTGTGAAAGATGAGAAGAAAACCTAAAAGGCAGCAAGAAAGCATGGTGTGTTTCCAGAGGCTTTCCGGTGCTTACATATAAATGCTTCCAGGTGCTCACAGAGCAGTCAGTCACCTGACAGGACTCCTGTGCCTGGCAACACTGTGCCTCAGAAGTGGAGGGGAACTCCCTTGCCAGTAGACTCCTTCCAAGGAACCCTGACACTTTAGACTGAATGTTATTGTTTTGTTTAAAAAGAAGAAAAGAGAAAAGCTGAGACATGAGACATAAGACTATAAGTTTATTATAAAGGCCCGGCAGAATGGGGAGACTAAGAAGAGGAACAGGGTAATGGCTGACCGCCATGGCCGGTCGCCATAGAGAGACAGAGCGGGAAACAGAGAGACGGGAGAGCACACAGCGGGACAGAGGAACAGAGAGAACGGGAACAGAGAGAGAGAGAAACAGAGAGAAACAGAGAGCGTAAAGGGGCAGGGGCCTACCTTTTAAAGGGGTCCTCTGCACCTGCGTGCAGACTTCTTTCCCATGGAACCTTGGGCTGACCAGGGTATTGCCTGAGTGGATTCCACCAGGTAACAGGGGCAGGCCAGCATAATGCCTGAACCTTTCACTGAATATGTAATACTTCAACAACATTGAGAACCCCATAGGCAGTAGGGAATGTCCAGTAGCCATGGAAAAGAGTGCTTTGTGTTTTCTTCCTTCTTCTGATTGACTTGTGCTGTGATGCATATAGCTATACTGCTAGCCCTAACCAAAGTGCAGTGTTTGCCAGCAGCACCGTAGAGGAAGGAGGCAGGAACATTTAGCTCACAGCTGTAGCCTCAGATATGATGCTGACTTACCCTGTCGGCCCTTGAAATAAAGACTGTGGTCCAGAAGGAAGCTCAGGATTTTGGGGCAGCTGGTAATGTATGGAAAAGTCTAGCCTGAATCAGTGTATCTGAGGCTAGCCGGGAGAATGGCAGAACAGCTCAGAAACCTCCTGGGTGAAACGTGCATCACCTGTGTCTGTGTGAGCTTGCAGACTTTTCAAAAGCTGTCAAAGATGGTAAGTGTTCTGAAAAGACACATGAGCTGTGTGTGTGACCACATTGTGTAAATGGACATTTCCTGTCCCAGAGCGGCTCAGTCCCAAATACCTGACAACCACTTCCCAAATTACCACACAGAAGCTTATATTACATATAAATGCTCAGCCGGTAGCTCAGGCTTGTTACTAGCTCAACACAGAATTCTTATCAATGTTTTGCCACGTGGCTTGGTACCTTTTCTCAGTACAGCATTCTCATCTTGCTTCTCTGTGTTTGCCGGCGACCCTCTGACTCTGCCCAGAATTCTCCTAGTCTGGCTCTTACGCTCAATCCCTTCCTGCCCAGCTATTGGCCAATCAGCTTTTCCACAGCAACACTGTACGTCCTAACTGCATTTTCTGTGCTGCTGCCTGTTGAGATCTGGGCACTAGAATGGACCTCATAAAGTGTGTGCATGTGAGTCAGGGGAGGCCCAACATTTGTTCTCTATGTAGTTTTATCTGTGTGCTAAGTCACACAGACCCAAATCTTTGGAGAATGGTTTCTCCATGCTTGTGCAGCTAACCCAAACTGGTCCCTATTCAGGGACGATAGTGGAATAAAGCGGGGTTGCCACATATAACGCTGGTCTTTTCTTTCCTTTCTGCCAAACCAACATGGTTGTAATCATCAACATGTGAGCAGTGCACATGTGAGTCGTTGGCTCTTGCTAGATTGGGTGCTGCTGTAAAACAGTATCTTTTTGAATAATAAACCTTAGGCAGTGTTCCATGTGTGCTGTGATGACAATGAGTTCAGAAAGCTGAGATACTGGAGAGGAAATTTACATCTATTATTCATATTTATAGCCTTCTACCTCATTGAATTTGATACGCTTATTTAAGTTCTCAGATTTTCCAAAATTAAATCTGCTAATATTTCTCTATGGAGTTGCGCAGCTGGTTGTAAGAGCAAAATATAAACACTGCATGTTATACTAAGAGAAAGTGAAACATACCAGTTACAGGCACTTATCACTGTGGCCTGCTGCTGTCTGTTTCTAATTTTCGAAGTAATTTTTAATTGCCTAAATTTATTCATGCTATATTTTACACTGTACTGCTGCAAACATGTTTTAGCCTGTGCATTGTTTCTATAAAGTTCTACCCGGGTCTCTTACAGGCTGAGGCCATAAAAGCTGGACTAGTCTGGTTATCCACAGTAGGACGTATCACTAAAGAGCTCTCTCCGTTCTCTTCGCTGTAAACCTGCTAGCCATCTGCCCCTCCTGCCATGGCCTGCTCTCATCTTTCTCTTTCCCCGTGCTCTTACTGTCCCAATCTGTGTTCTCTCGTGGTCTTACCGTCTCTGCAGAGGACATGTGCTCTGCCTCCTGTTTCCTTGGAGTCAGCACAAGTTCCCACCCTTGTGCATTTCAGTGAGAGTCCCTTATTTGTAAAGTTGATGAACACTTGCAGTCGCTGTGCGCTCGAACCCGTGGATCAGACACTGCTCTGTTTGAAGGGCCTGTGAGACCCTTAGAGATGCAGTGGTGACTGCTCTGCCTGGAGCCTGGGGGCCAGCTGGATGGGTGCGTAGCTCAGGCAGCCCCCCTGTACAGATCAAAGGCTGTGTGCAAAGATTCTGTCAGCCTAAGTGTCCTGGAAATGCGAAGCCTGTTGTAAAATTCAGTTCTAATGGTGTCTATACCTTGGCTCTTGTTTATTTTAAACGTAATTCATCATTTGGCTTGCTATCCAGAACAGTACCCCACCTTTACCTTTCCTTTTTCTTATGTTATACACATACCTTTAAGTACCGGTTTAAATTTTAGAGACATTGAAAGGCCAAATCGACCTTCAAAGGATTACTTGAAGATCAGAAAAAGATGGTATTTGTACTTTGTCTGTTGTTTTCAAACTGTTAGAGCTAGGTGTGGCTGTACATGCCTGTAATTCCAGGGATGCAAAGGTAAGAGAATTAGAAGTCCAAGTGCTCCAGCGGCACAATGTCCAAGGGTAAGCCTTGACTACTTGAGACCCTGCCTCAAGACCCCTCCCCACAAAGAAGTTAAGTTTGTAGTTAAAAAAATGTGCTTGAGGGAATTAACTCTCCATAGCGAAGCCTGCCTTTGTATAGCTGAGCTCTGTGCATCACACCCTAGGAGGAAGTAAGGATTTCCAGAATCTGAACCACATTTCCCTGCTTTCTGGAGGGTAAGCCGGGCATTTGAAGCCTGACACTAGAGAAAGGAGGGGGCCTAACTGTGTCGACATTTGAACTCAGTTCCCATAGCAGCACTCGCTTTCTGACTGAAGTCTACAGCCCGGGAGTCATGATATATTTGAGGATGGAAAGTCACCAGGGGCCATCAGCATTGACAGTAGCCAGTTGCATTGAATCAGATAGAAGATCATCCTTGTGTCAGGGTTAACGACCTCCTTGTTCCCAACTCACCAGCTGTCAGGTACCCAGAATAGGCAGGCACATGTGGCTGCAGTCCTCTCCTATGGTATGCTCAGGTCCCAGGCTGTAACAGTGCAAATAAAGTTAGGTGCCTAACATATTTTTAACCTCATTTTGTCACTATCTTTGGGGTTTTTGAAGGATTCTTGGTTGGTTGGTTGGTTGGATTTGGGTTTTGTTGTTGGGTTTTTGTGACCAGGTAGCCCCTGCTGGCCTGGAATTCACAAAGATCTACCTGTCTCTGTCTTTAGTTTTAGCTGGTAACGTGTTCAGTCTTTTCCTGTAATAATATTGTAATGTTTCTGGCTAAGCAGGGTGGTTGCTGGTGGGAAGTGGTGTCTGTAGAAGAGGCTTCTGCAGCTTGTGAGCTGGAGCATCAGGTGTCAGCCCTGGAAAGACTTCTGGGGTCATTTTTCAGTCAGAACTCCTGATGGTTAGGACATCAACTTCTTGCTGTAGACTCCTCCCCAGTCACACCGTGGTTTTCTGAACACATCTGCTGTCAAGACACTACTGGGTCTGTCAGGCTAAGAGTTGCCACACTGGGGCTGGAGAGATGGCTCAGAGGTTAAGAGCCCTGTCTGCTCTTCCAGAGGTCCTGAGTTCGATTCCCAGCAACCGCATGGTGGCTCACAACCGTCTATAATGAGATCTGGTGCCCTCTTCCGGCCTGCAGGCATACATGCAGGCAGAACATTGTATACATAATAAAAATAAAATCTTAAAAAAAAAAAAAAAAAGAGTTGCCACACTGTGGTGTCTTCTGTTCTTTGTTCCTTCTGGGTGCTCTGCAGGCTGCTACTAGAATGCTTGACTACTATGAGACATGTTCACTGCTTGGCTTTAAAAGGATGCTGTGAGGATCAGTTCTTGTGCCTTTTTCTGTCTTCCTCTGACTTTTTTCCACCTGCTCCTTCTGGGTCCTGCCAGGCACCTCTCCCCTCATACTTCCTCAGGAACCTCTGAACTCCCAGCTGCAAACCTGTGTCCACTCTGGGCATCATCATTAGTCCAAGGCAGGCAGTGGTGCCACTCAGCTGTCAGAGTTTTGCACCAATGATGTAATCAAATGTAAGGATCGTCAACAATGAATACAGCCTTCCCAGAACAGAGCTACATGGGTTCCATGTCTGCCCAGCATCTCCTCCTCCTGACTGACCCCTGGGCACTCATTTCTACTACACTGGAGCCCAGTGCTCAAGGTGGGGAGGCTGGCTGTCCTGTAGTATTCATCCACTCAGCCACAGTTTGGAGCTGTCCCTGTCTTGTGCTCACTCTTTGTGGAAGATGTGGTTGGAGAAAGAAGCATGCTAAGTGGAAGGGATCTGTGAGGTGGATGAGATTTATTTCATTAACTTTGAGCATGGATAGCAAGCAGTAGTGAGAACGCATTTTAGAATCTGGTGCAAGTTGTCCCAGCAGCTGCCAGCCCTGAACCTCAGTACCCTGAGATCTGTATACCTCCTTCTTTGTTGTCACAAGGTTGAATGACCTCCTCCTAGGCTTGTTTTCTGTGTGCTGGAGCATGCACACATGCACAGGTGATGCATTGGTCTCTCACCTAACATGGAACTTCCCATTTCAGCGATGCTAGCCAGCAAATATGTCCCCAGGATCACTTTTCTCCACTCCCACTCCACCCCTACCTGGGATTATGGGTTTTCACCGTCCTGTCCAGTTTTTCCAGCAATGCAAGCTTAGGCCTGTCTTCCTCCACTTTTCCCCACTGAGTCATCTCCATGTTGATCCTGGACCAACACTCATCTCATCTGGAGATGTTTTATTCCTGACAGGTGATGTCCTGCAGGTGGGACAAAGCACACATGGACCAAAGCAGATGTGTGTTTCAAGACCAGCACGTTGTTGGGTCTGTTTTAGAAAGAGCCTGAGTTCATGCAGCTCCCAGAACTCAAGGCATCGGGTGCTTGCACCCAGCTGGGGAAGGCATTCCTCCACCTCCATACCCACCCTGGCAACTGAGGTGTTCTGCACCCTGCTTACTCTGACTTACATTTCCCAGCACTCTGTGTTTACTGTCTGCTTGAATTTTGGTGGTTTTGTTCACTTGGGGAGTATTTCTCTTCTAGGTTATTTGTTGTCCTGCCGCTTTTTTAGAGCATTTCATACATTGCATCACATAGTGTATGCCATCTGCCTTGCAAATTCAGTGCTTGCAACTTTGTGATCTGTTTGGCTAAACAAATACTCACTTTCCTGCAGCCAAATACACTTTTGGGGAGGTTTCTTCTTTTGCTTCAAAATTCAGCTTCTTTGAATAGTGGGTCTTTATATTCCCTCAGGAAGGTCTTTCCCACAAATGGTGCTATAGCAACTATGCTATGAGCTGTGCAACTACAAAAGAAAGAAATCTCAATCCATAACTTACACTCAACCCAGAAATTAACTCAGAATAGAGACAGACCTAAATAGAATTGAAGTTTCCAGGAACATGTGTTACACATGAGTATTTAGTAGCGATATAGAAAGCACTGGCCATAATTAAAAGGTAACTTGTTTGTAAAAGAAACATAAGAAGTAAGAAGATAGCTACAGATGGAGTGATGCATGGGTGCACACCTAGAGACTCCCCCAGACCCGAGCAGTGTCACCTTGTGGTGGTCATTTCCTGTTGTCCACTGTCACAAGCATCATGCTCTTTCCATTGGGTTAGAACCAGCTCCGCTGGGGTTGAGAGCCCATGCATGTGTTTGAGTGACCCTGTACATCACCACCTTTTACTCACCAGTCTTGTTTTTTGTGGTCCCTCCTGTTATAAATCTGTCACCTACACCTACAGAATTCCTCCTTGGCATATACCTGAGGATTGGGATGTTCACCAGTCCACACAGCCCTCCGCCACTCCCTTCCCTTCCAAATGCAGCCACATGTGGAGTGTGCCACATAACATGCCCTGCCTGAGACAGTGACCACGGGGTTATCTTGTGCCAGGATGACTTGGGGCCTGCATGCTTGCCCACTGTCGGTGTTTCATGATGCTCTTGCTCTCATCTCTCCTCAGAGGCCACAAGAGAAAACTGAATGAGGAAGATGCTGCCAGTGAGTCCAGTGGAGAATCCAGCAACGATGATGAGGAGGGCAGCAGTTCGGAAGCAGATGAGATGGCTGCCGCTCTGGAGGCAGAGCTGAACGACCTCATGTGAAGTGGACCCTGCCACCACACCAGCCTGGCTTGAGTCCTTCTTCTCCAGGAAAAAAACAAACATACATACAGAAACACATTATTTTACAGAAATAAGTGTTTGTAAGAAGTTTTACTATAGGAAAGTCTACTTTTTTAAGCGACAAAGTGTTATGAGGAGTTGGTGTGCTATGCCAAAGAGCTCAGCAGGGCCTCCCGTGGCGAGAGTGGATGTGTGATGTCTGGTCATGTAGTGAGAGGCCTTGGGGACTTCCCTTTGAATACATCAGCATATTTAGTGTGAGGGCTGGGGGGACCCAGTGAGACTCAGAGAGCAATGTAGCAAAAACCTGGCATCTTGGGCTTTTTTTTTCTGCTGACACTATGAGAACTTTGAAGGATTTTTCCATTGAAATGGCAGTGTACATACATGTGTATAGGACACCAAGACTCACAGGCAGGCCTGGGAGCCCCAGCCACCCTTGAGCCCCTCAACGGATCTGCAGATGACCTGGTTCTGTTTGCAGCCTGGGCTGCCTGGGCCTTAGCTTGCCAGTATGGGCAGTGTGACGAGAGGTGGTCTCTGCTGCCCTAAGAGCCAATGTAAAGTTTTTGTATATTTCATATTCCACCCACCAGATTCTTCCTCCATTTAATAAAGTCCTTTTTGTAAGTTCTCTCCTCTGGTGCATGACAGCAGTGCGAACGGCCCTCTCCTGGGATTCCTTCAGCCAGACTCCAGCTCAGCAGCCAGAGCCTGTTCTTGTCAGAGCTGTGGAACAACAAACACAGCATACTAATAGAGAATTAATAGCAATTGAGAATAATTCCCTGGGATTAGATGACAGAGCTTGTTGTCACCCACTGGTTGCAGTGCACCCCCCCCTTCCTTCCAGAAGATTGTATCAAAGCATGAAGAGTGCAGAACCCTAATTTCCAGCATGAGATGGACACCTGGGGAGTCAGGTGGCTCTGTTCCAGTGTTTAGGGCCCGAAGCTGGAGAGGGTTCATCATGAGTTGCATCTCGTGCTCTTTACTGCATTGATGCCAGAGTCAGTCTCCCACACAGTGTACTCAGGAGAAAGGGGCAGAGGAGCGCAGAGTGGCCTCTGTCTTCAAAGATATCTGAACAAAAGAGCCAGTCATTTATTCTCTCTGGCAGCTTGTTCTCCTAAGCTGTGGGCATTGAGGGAAGAAGTCTACGTGTATGTAGGGTCCATGATGTCATGGCCAGTGCTTCAGACCTGTCATTGAGACAGTTATTTTGTCTCACCTGTTTGTGAACAAAGAACAAAGCAACAAATAGCAGAAGTGTGAGCAAGATGAGAATCTGTTAGCGTGAGCCTGAGAGTTCCAACAAGAAACCTGGTCACCACGCAGGAATGACAGCAGCAATGGAACAATGATTAGTTGCACAGGATGCTAGCTGAGAGCACACCAACATGTTAGGAGGCCTGGGTTCCAGTCTGCACTCAGCAGCGAGAGACCAAGTAAGTTCTCTGCCTAAGTGAGAACCCAAGGCATTCTTGCCTCTCTTACTCCAGGCAAATTGTTTGCCTGTCCAGAGCCTGTTCATCCTGTTCCATAGACCCCCATAAGCACTGATTAGCTGGGCATCGGTATGCAAATTAAGTATAAAATGAAGACCAGTCAAGGGAGCTGTCATTGCCTCCCAAAAGCTTCCCAATCAGGTCAGCCATCCATTCCCACCTGGTGGTGGTGGTAGGGAAGCAGGTACTTGATGGTTGAGGGCGCAACAGAGCAGTCCGTTTCAGGTTGCCCTCATGTTTAACTTGAGGCCATCCAGAAGGTAGGTCTTTGCTTGCACATTGTAAGCAGCCTGTTTGTGGCTAGAGTTGGGGCCTCAGGTTTTGTTTGTTTGGGCCCCTTTTATCCCTGTGCCGGGCTGGTGTGCACTCGGGATGAGTTTTGTTCATAAAGACTACCGATGTCCCCTTCCTGGGTTAACCACTACATTGGCAATGAAGTTCAGGGCCAAGCCTGCATCGCCCATGCTCAGCTACATCTCATGAGCACACTCTGGTGGGCTCAGCCTCTTATATGGACTGGATTTTCAGAGAAGTTGTGGGTGGAACTTCACAATACTCTCCCCTGAATGATGTGAACAACGGATGGGGATCACAGGAAGACTGTCGTGGGCTCAGACACCCAAAAGCCACACCTCGCAAGTGTCATTGAGTTCGTTCATTTACTCCAACAGCAGTAAGCAGGACCTCTGTGTCTTCAGTCAGTGCTTCCTGTGAAACAGTAAAGGGGGAGCCTTGTCAGCAGAGTTGCGCTGGGATGGAAGTGAAAACATCAAGGTCATCTGGGAATATGCCAAGCCAGCTCTCCACCTGGCTTTCTGAGCAGTGTCCTTCAGCATCTTCTCACAGTGTCGTTCTTGGTGGTGTGCTCATTGGGTCCTCAGCTGCCGCTCACCTCCCGCCCCCAGTTTCATCCCACTCCCTGTATGGCCCAGATGAACAAAACCCTTTCTAACATGGCCCCATCTGCTCCTCTCCCTGGAAGGTGAGTAGGATAGCTGCTCTAGGGCATTGCCACTCTTTATCCGCAGCTGAGGAGCACGGGCTTGCTGCAAATGCTGGGCCAGGGCAGGGCTCCTCTCAGACCACCGCCACCTGTCTGTACTCCTGTCCTCAGGGCTTTGCTGTCCATTGAGATGGGGCTTAGCCCCAGAGCACCTCACACAGATTAAGACGCATTTTCTATCCCCCAACCCCATTTTTGGCTGCCTTTGCACACCAATGCCAGGGCTGAGCCAAGCAGAAAAGTAGGTGGTGAAACCCTACCACAGGTTTTTAAAGATTCCATGCTGACTCCAGCTGTCAGACTGGCCGTATCCTCTGGTAGTCCCCTGACCTGCAACCCTCCTGAAGCCCTATCTAGAGCTGGCTGCACACATGTGGTGATCGAATGGCAATGAAAACCCTGCACCAAACCCAGGTCCTCTCTAGACGTGGGTCCTATCATCACGTTCCAGAAAATAGGTTTCATAGTTTGTACGTCTATTTTAAATAAAATCTTAGTGAAGTTTAATAGCTTGAACTTGCTTCTCTGAGGTTTTGTTTGTTTGTTTAAATAGAGACAGGGTCTCTATGTAGCCTTGGCTGTCCTAGAATTCACTGTGTGGACCAGGCTGGCCTGTAACACCTGCCTCAGCCTCCCAAGCGCTGGGATTAAAGATGTGCTCCACTGCCAGGCAGGGGTCCTTTTTATGATCTAGAGTTGACAAGTATTGGGTGCTGGAGGCTGTGCACTCAAGAAGTTGAGTCAAGAGGGCTACTGTGAATTCAGGATCAGCCTGGGCTCATGAGACCCTGTGTCAAAAAGCTCATCCACGTCCAAAGGAAACCTTTATGTAAGTAGGAAGTAAACTGACATAGCTTCCAATATCTGAAAATCCATAACAACTGGAATTGAATGGTCTTCCCTTTTCTTTTTTCCAAGACTGTCTTACTGTATAACACAGATAAATTTAGGTCCACAATCAGGGCTACAAGTGTTGGAATTACGGTGTATGCCGCCAAGCTCAGTGTCTACTGTATAACACAGATTCCGCTTAGGTGCATGGTCTGAGTTACAAGTGTTGGAATTGCAGCATGCCGCCATGCTCAGTCTATTTTCTGATCTTTTTTGAGAAACAGAGTGTTGGCATTTTGAGTGTATTTTGTATCCAGAAGTTTTTATTGTAAGTTTTCAAGGTGGCCATAAATCACTAACCTTTGAGTACATTTGTTTTGTGCTGCAAATGCAGACCTAGCCACAAGGCCTCCCCAACCTTCATGGCTGCAGAGTCCTCAATGACTGCATAGTTTATTCTTTTTGTCTTTCTGAGTGAAACACTGTTGATTTAGGCATTCCCCTACCAAAGGACATTTTGGTTGTGAATGTGGACTGATGACTATAGCTCTGGGTAAATACCTGGGTGTGGGGTGACTGGATACCACTTGTATTCAGGTTTGTAAGGATGTGACAAAGCTGCTGCTCCATTGTGTCCTGCCAGCTTGGGGTGGCAGTCCTGCTGCAGACACAGCACCATTTCCTACTGTGCCTTTTTCTGTGTTTTGTGCACAGTCACTTATCATTGGTTTTCTGGTTTTCACGTGCTATATTTGGAGCTGGGGAATCCCTAATATTCACGTGGTCTCTGTGTCCCAGGAGCGGCTTAGAGATCTTCCCAGCCCCTGCCAGTCATTCTCTTAGAATTTCACATGTCTTCATGGTGACCCTTCCTCTTTAATACCTAACTGACCAGGCACATGGGCAAAGGCTAGGTGTCACTCTGTGCTGTCTGAGTTAAGGAGGCCTTCCCCTCGGGTATGAAACGCTGTCACACCCGAAAACTATAAACTTGTCTTCATGTGCTTTGGCTTTGTGTGTGCTAGGCAAGAAGTGCCCTGCCACTGAACTACACCCCACAGTTCCTTGTCCTCAACTATTTGCCTAGGTGGAGTTAAAAATTGCCTCATCTATCACACCATTACACTTTAAAACTCAGTGCACTCAAAATTACAACAGGAGAGTTTTAGGCATAATTTCCTCCAGAAGATTTAAGTCTCAGAAGTGGTTTTCTTACTAACAAAACAATAAATTGCTCACCTTTAGGGGGTGCTGTTGTAATGGTTTATCTTCATTGTCAATTGAGCTGTCTTTATACCCACCCAAAAGAAAGTTGTTATTTTAAATATTGAAACACCTATGGATAAAATATCTGAGTTTTCATTAAACTACATGACTCAGGGAGCCAGTGGTGCTTTAAGATCTGCCATTCAGAAAGTTGGGTCATGATCCAGTCCAAATTCTACCTATTTCTGTGTTAGAAATGACATGTAATGAGAACATAATAGTCTTACAGATTTTAAATACATAAAATTATGCAAGATCTTTCATAATCAAAATGACTTAATTGCTCTGGGGCAACCCAGGTCTTCTTTTAAAGTCATTGGAACTGCATCGAGTAAATACTGGAAGCACATAGTGCCACTTTCAGGTGGACTTCTAGGAAGATAAAGATTGGTGCAGGCAGGCTTATGAGCCCTTTGCCAATGCTGGGTGCAGATGAGGGGGGCTCAGCAGTTGTGAATCCTTGCTAGAGGATTCACAGTTCCACCCAAACTGAGAAGAGACTGGTGGGTCTTAAACCACAATTTCTTGGTTCTTGGGACAGGAATTCTGCTTCATCTGCATGTTTAGAGAGGATGGTTTGGTCTTCTGAGCCATTGTGGACTGTGGTCTTCTCAAAATGGATAATTAATGGTCCAGCCATCGGCCAGTCAGACTCGACTGTTGCACAATTGCCATTACTACAAAAGTTCATGTTCCAGATCATCTAGAACATTTTAGAATTGTTTTTATAATTTTATTTCAGGATTTCTTTGTATATAATGTCTTTGTGCTGTTTTTGTTTGAGAATGAGCCTGCATGCATGAATCCTTTTGGCATAAATTACCTTTGGGTTTGCTTCCCTTGGGTTTTCCTGAGCCTTCTGGGAGAAGCTTAGTTGCCACTGTCTGTCACTTCTCACATTTTCATCCCCTTGGCATCTGCCCCCAAATCCTGGGAGGACTTCCCAGGACATTCTCCAAACACTTGATGCGCACTCCTGGCAGGCATCTCAGCTGCGGCCTAGATCAGGCGATGGCTCAGCCTGACTCCTCCGCTCTTGTCTCATAACACCCCTGCAGCCTCCTGCTTTTCTGCATCTTGCATAAAAAGCGAAACTTCTCAGATGCCCTTCAGGTCAGTGATTTTCCAAAAGTATATAGGCTGTTTTTCTTTTTGCATAGTTTTCAAAGGCCTCCATTTAGATTTTTCTTTTTAACCTCAGGAAGAGAGGTGTACTCAGCTTCAAAATGGAGTTCTTTGGGGCCTGGAGATGTGACTTAGTGGTAGAGAACTCGCCTGACATTCAAAGGGCCCTGTATTTGATCCCCAGTACATATGTGCACACACACGCACACCACATGAGAATAAGAGTCACAGCCCTAGCTGTGGGCCCCGAGGCAGCTCCTTGCATTGCCCTACCCACTCCGTCAGCCTCTCGGCTCTGACAGGATGGCCTATTCCTGTCCCAGGGCCTTTACTTGTGCTTTGTGTTTCCCTCCCTCCTTAGGCATGACAGCTCACACCAGTGTCCACCAAGTATTGCAGAGTACTCCTTTACACTGTGTAAAGATGTGTCACTGTGACTGGTTTAATACAGAGCTTAATGGCCAATAGCTAGGCAGGAAGAGGTAAGGTGGGATTTCTGGGGACAGAGAGGATTTAGAGAGGAAAAAAGTCAGGGTCGCCAGCCAGACACTGAGAAAGCAGCATGAGCAGTACAGGGTGATGGGGTGACGGGCATCATGACAGAGTGCAGAGAAAATAAGTGCAGTCATTGAGTTAGAAGAGCTAGTGGGCCAAGCCTAAGCTAAAGCCAAGCTTTCATAATTAATAGTAAGTGTCCATTGGTTATCTGGGAGCTGGTGGGACAGAGAAAGACTTCTACAACTAAGTCTTGGCACAAACCCCTCTCCCACCCTCTCAAGCTTCCCTCACCATCTGTCTCCTCCCCTTATTTAATCTTTCTTACCACCTTGTGGTTGGTTTGGGCTCTTTCTCCCCACCCCTGTTTCTTGGCTGACATCTCCCTGCTATATGCTGCATGGCAGCAGAGAGGCAGTTGGACTATGGTAACTTTGTAGCTTCTATTGCCAGCACAGGCCTGTCTCTGGTACCTGTTCAGCAGAAGTTTGTTGTCTGGTATGGTTCAGGTACCCCGCAGCTTGCTTCAGTTCACTTCCCATCTCACACTGGGGTTCCGGGTTACTTCTCGGTCTCCAGTCACAAACCTAAGCAACACTTGTTAGATGCAATTGCTGACCATGTGGGAGAATTAGAGGAGCAAGAGCTGAGAAAAGTGGGTCTCTCAGACCTTGCCAGGGCTGGCATTGGTTACCCAATTTTGTTCCTCTGTGTTGTAGAAAGAGAGTGTGTATGTGAATGCTCTTTAAACCGTGAATGGAGTTGGGCAGTTGCTGAAGGAAAAGTCATCCAGATTGTACATAAAACTCTTTTTCCCAGGGAACACTTGCATAGGACAAACATTCAGCAAGGTTGCAGGGTATAACATCAGTTCACAAAAACAGGTTGTGACAGACATAGTGGTACACATCTGTAATCCCAGCACTCAGGAGGCCAGTCTGGACTGTGTAATGAATTCAAGAGCAGACTGGGCTACAAAGCATGACCCACTAAAAACAATGCCTTCAACAAATGGTCCTGGGAAAATTGGATTGCACATGGAAAACAATGGCGACCCCTTCCTCACCCAAAATGGAACAAATGCTTAAATGGAGACCAGAAACAGCAAAACTCTTGGAAATGAACATAGATACAAACCTTCATATATTGGGCCAATCAAATATTTCTCAAGTGTGGTAACTAGAGCACAAGCAACCAACGGAGTGGTTAAGTGGGACCTCACCAAAACCACAAGATTTTGTACAAAATATACTATCAAGAAATAAAAATGCAGTTTACAGAAGAGGAAAATGCAAAAAAAAAAAAAATTTCGAGACAGGGTTTCTCTGTGGCTTTGGAGGCTGACCTGGAACTTGCTCTTACAGACCAGGCTGGCTCGAACTCAGAGAGATCCGACTGCCTTTGCCTCCCAAGTGCTGGGATTAAAGGCATGTGCCACCACCACCACCCGACGAAAATGCAAATTATTATAGGCAGGTAGTAATGAATTTGCCAGATCTGGTAGAATAATTGACGGTGTTTTATTGGTAGAAGAACTTACACAGAAAACAGCAAGTGACTGTAGTGGCATTCCTGCTCCAAGGACGCAGCCCTGCCTCCTCCATGCTGACCTCAGGGGCCTTCTGAGCTCAGATCCTTTCCCTTTAACCAGTCACATCAGCACTTGTAACCACGCCCAAAAAGGCGTGGTCACTGCTACAGGTGCAGAGGTGAATATATCGCTACAAATTATATCATTGATAAGACTCTAGAATATCTGGAATATGTAAAAAAAAAAAACAATGTAAAAATAGTTGAAGAACCTAGACATTTCTCAAAAAAGTATATAGATAGATAGATAGATAGATAGATAGATAGATAGATAGATAGATTAGATTAAACAAGGCTCAATACCATTCATCCAAGAAGGCTACAAGGCAGGAGAGATTGCTCAATGGTTAGGGCTACTTGTTACAAAGTCTCGAGGTCGGGTTTGACTCCCACTTAATAAGCCAGGCATCCCACCATCACCTGCAACTCCAGCTCTGAGGGATCTGATGCCATTTCTGGGCTCTGTGTGCACACACACACACACACACACACCACATATGGAGGGAGGGACAGAGCGGGTTCGAGGGAGGGACGGTAGGGGGGAGAGGGGGAGAGAGCACTAAAATCACACCCACTGGAGTTGACAAATGAGTCTGCATAAAATGTACAAGCTGCTCAGCCAATCACAACCAGCAGAAAGAAAAGTGCCCACAGAATGGGAGAAAATCTTTGCCACCTGCACATCTAACAGGGTTAGCATCTACAATATATAAAGAACTCAAATAAATACCAGAGAAACATCCAATGAGTGAACAGATTGGATGAGTGGACAACTCTCAAAAGATGGAGAACAGATGCCTAATAAAGACGTGGAAAAGTGTTCACTAGCTTTTTTTTTTTTTTTTTTTTTGGTTTCTTTTTCGAGACAGTGTTTCTGGAGACCAGGCCAGGCTGGCCTCGAACTCACAGAGATCTGCCTGCCTCTGCCTCTGCTTCTGCTGGGATTAAAGGCGTATGCCACCAATGCCTGGCCAAGTGTTCAGTGACTTAAGCATCTGGATCAATGCAAATGAGAGCACTGAGATTCCATGCCCCCCTAATCAGAATGGCTAATGATAAGAGAAGGAATACAGGCTGGGACTATGCCACAGTGGTTGTTTGCCCAAGGAAAAAGGAAATCTGAAAAGCATGTGGAGAAAAAGGAAGGAGAATCCATTGCTGGTGAGAATGTAAACAAGTGTGGCAACTATGGGAATCACCGTGGAGGTACCTCAGAACCCTTAGTAAAGCTATCCTATGCTTCAGCCAGCCCAGTCCTGGCTGTGTACCCTAAGGAAGATAGATAAGCCACAAGAGATACTTGCACACATCCATGCTCAATACAGCACTAATACCAGAGCCATGCAACCTGGCTATCCACCAACAGATGCATGGGGCCAGCATGCATGACAACCCTAGATTCTACAATCCAAAGTCAAAAAAAAAAAAAAAAAGGTAAAGGAAATCTGGGTATACCCAATTACCCAATAGTGTGTCATTGCACCATAAGGAAGAATAAAATGTTTACATGAAAATGGAACTGGAAACCATCATGTCGAGTGAAATAGACTAGTCTCACAAGTGTCTCTTCTTTGTTTCCCTTACATACATATGACATTATGGTAGATGAGGACCAGTGGGATTGCAGAGAACAGGACAGGAGAGAGAAATTTGATCAGTGTAAATGAAAGACTTGAATAATGATGAAACCATGACTGTATAGTGTACATGTACTAACAAAAATGCAGAGAAATGGAGTAGGTGAAAGGTTCAGGCACTACACTGGCCTGGCCCTGTTACTTGGCAGAATCCACTCCACTCAGGCAGTACCCTGGTCAGTCCAGGGTTCCATGGGAACTAAGTCTGCACGCAGGTGTAGAGGACCCTTTAAAAGACAGACCCCGCCCACTTATGCTCTCTCTCCTACTCTCTCTTCTCTTACTCTCCTTTTGCTCTCTTCTCTTCCTCTCTTCTCTCTCTTGCTTTCCTCTCTCTCCTGCTCCCCCCCCCCACACACACACCTGGAATAAACTGTGGTTTATGTATCTCTGGCTCTCGGGTCTCATCTTGCATCTTTTTATATTTTTAAACTTAAACAAGATCACAACAGTAGGCCATTTTATTTCATTTTAATTAGAACATTAAGTAGTTCTATGTGGCTGGTGGCTTCATTCTAGAGACTTTAAAGAGACTTTTTTTTTCCATTTTTCAGGACAGGGTTTCTCCATGTGGCTTTGTAGATCTGACTGGCCTCAAACGCACAGAGATCTGCCTCTGAGTGCTGGGATTAAAGGCATATGCCACCACCCCTGGCTCAGACTTTTCTTAATGATGATATTTAAGTAAAATTCTTTTCAAAGTATAACCCTTTTTTTCTTCCAGTTTCTAGCTCCTAGAACCATCTGCTTCTGTCTCTATTATTTTGATTTTTCCAGAAAGTCATATAAATGAAATTCTATATGGTTTGCTTGAGATTCATTTTAAAAAAAAAAAAAGGATGGCAGAGAGCAGAGGGTGTGTCATCCCAGCCAATGTGTCCTAGCGTGGGGGGGCTCTCCCACATCCGGAGCTTCTGGAGGAAAGTGAGCCAGGCACTGGCAGCATTTTAGCTCCCAAGTCATTTTGTTGTTAAAAATTCGTGGTTTATGTTTTGCCATGAGAAAAAGCAAGGAAGCTGGCAGTGGGCACTTGGAGCCAGGAGGCTCTGAATGTCTGCAGCCAGCATGTCAGGGAGTCTCACAGAACAGCGGTGCCCCAGGGAAGAAAGGTCTGCAGTCACAACAGGGGCTCCCTAAGAAGTGGCACCAAAGTGGGCTACCTGGGCAAAGGCAAATACCCTCAGGGTTACCACAGAATCTGCCAAGAACCGATCACAGGTACTTTAAAAGGCTCAATCCCGAGGATGTCAACTGTTTTACAAGTCATAGAAAGGAGAAACGCTAACTCCCAACCTAAGCCCAAGGTAGAAAGAAGGTGTGAGAACACTACTTCAGTCTACTCCCAGCGCTTCCTGGGAGACACACCTTGATCATCCCCAGCTGCTGTCTCAGTGGCCTTGTCACTTTCGTGCCACCATGTATTGCTGAGGCCTTTCAGCTGCCTGTCCAGTCGGAAAGAAAGGCTGTCTCAATCCACTCCTTGTTTCCTAGAACTAGAACATTAGCTCTAACCCAAGTGGGGACTCATTGCAGATCAGCAAACAAGCCTCAGACCTCCGGAGAGGACTCTGCTAGCCAGGCTGAGCCCCTGGGTAATGCGCCTAGGCCCTGGGCTGCTGGCTGTCCGAGAGCCCAGATGCACGCACCGGTGTTTGTTCTAGGGCAGGGAAAGTTGCCCTCACAGCCTGGGAACCTCATCTCTGGGCCAAGCAGGAGACAAAGATGTGCTCCCTCCCTCAGCATAGCATGGTAATCGGGTGCTCCTCCACCTGCTGCTTATGCTACCAAACTAGTTTATTTCCCCTCCCCAGGAGTGGAGTCTTTGCTTCCCTCTTTCTGGACACCAGAAGTCCCGAAAGGACATCATCTCCCAGCTCCTGTGTCAAGGGTCTCCCCAGGTGGAACTGAGTTCTGAATGACTCAGGCTGGGGCATACAGAGAGCAGATTCATGCTGGAGAAGCCTGTGTGTTCATCTTCTTCAACTTAAGCTTTCAGCTTCTTCTTCTTTTTTTTTTTTTTTCAGAAAAAACACAAGACAAAAAAACCATACGACTTTCTCACCAGCATGAGGGAATATGCAATACCAATAAGAGCAGAACAGCCTCCTTGGACCCATCTCTGGCCTGCATCCCCCATCTCCCACACAAGACAAGGTCTGCAGCTTTCTGACATTGCCGAGTGACGAGCGTAAGAAGTCTCCCTTCCCTGGCCTCCTACTGGCTTCTTCCACTTCACTTCAACCCAGTCCCCCGAGAACGGTGAAGTACATTGGCATTTAATAATTGCACCAGTAAGCCAGTATCCACCAATGCGTGATTGAGAGCATGAGCAAGTTGTCAGGAACCCGACAAGCCAGGCAAGAGTGGTAAGTGTTCCAGAAGGTGAATGGGCAGTAATTAAGAGGTACCCCCTGCAGCCAGCATGCTCATAACCCTCAGACACCAAAGTCACCCTGAGTCGTGCGCACTTAGCTCCAATGGGCACCTGCTGTGGAGACAGGCAGAGCACCCTTGATCGTTGGTACATCCTAGTTTTCCAGAGCATTCTCAATAGCAACTAATTGGTGACTACTGGGGGGAGTGCTGTGGGTGCTACCCCAGTGTTGAATGAAGCACAGCCCTTGGCCCTATCCAGCAGCCATCACGTCCTTCCATCTACACTGCTTCCTCTTGGGGCCACGCTCACAGGGCCTGATGAAACTCTCTGTGACCAGCTCCAGCACCTCACTATCTAGGGCACCTTACCCCACTCCGTGAGATGCACAGAACAACCAGAGGTGGCGCTGGACCCAGAGTCTTGTTACTAGGGGTGCTTTTAGATGTTTCTCAGTTAACTAATCCGTACTGCCCTTGATGGGAGGGGATTTGGGCATCTGATGCAGCAAGTTAGTTTCATATCAAGGCTGCTCTGTGGCAGGCACATCTCCACAAGGCAGTACCTCCTTTCCTGAATGGACAAAGCTCCATCACAGCCAGCCAGCCACCTGATCCAGGAACCACAGTGCATACAGGCAGATATAGTCCCTTCCTGTTGCCTTTTTTACCCAAATGTCCAAATGACCACTGTGGTTGGATCCATGGGTCACTGACAGAGAGAGTGAAGTCCTGCCATTTGAGGCCAGTGACATGCTATGGGGTAGTACTAGGAGGGAGGTGCTCAGAGCACCTCACCTTGTGAGAGCAGTGCAGGGAGGAATCTCAAGTCCCAACCCTGCTTTTCCTTTACGATGCTAAGCACACAACCTTCCCCATCTGCACAATGGGCATCAAAGCAGCAATGTGATGTGTCCACCCACAGAGCCAGTACGGAGGAGAGGAAGCCCTGAGTGATTGAGGAAAATCATGTGTGACTATATATATTTGATAGGAGAATGTCATGTCAAGGCCCCCAGTGTGTCAGGCTCACGGGAATGGCAAAGCCTTCCCTAGGCGAGACTCCAGGATATCAAGCCTCCTCTGGGGTCCATGGGTGAACAACTGACCAGTGTGTACAAATACTAGCAGCTGCAGCTTCCTCCTCTGTGATGTTTAGAGCTTGAGACTGCTCACCTGCAGACCAGTAAGTCCTCCTCCTGTGCTGTTCCCAGTCAACACTGAAGCTCTGGGGTGTGGCGGTGCTTGGTGTCTCTCCATCAGAGTGTGCACAGCTCCCCTGCCCCCAGATTTCCTACACATGTGCCTTCCTCTCTTCACTCCCTCACTGCTGTAGTCAGGTGTTCAGACCCAAGCCGTGTGGGTCACGGCAGGAACCAAGGTGAGAGCATGTCAACAGACAGCTAGCCATGAGTCTGGTGTCCCAGTGAGTCAAAATTTATTTCTCATGAGTGTTCAAATCTCTTACCTGCTGTCTTTACTCTCAATCACTTCCACTGTCATTAATATCAAACTTTCAGACCTCAGGGTCTCCATGTCACCTCACCAGTAGGCATAAGATTGCCTGAGACCTTCTGTACCTCATCCCAGCCTTCTCCTTCCTGAGACTCTGGTCAGCTCCCTGAAGTGACACTCATCTTGGTGTGTTCATACTCTCACATGCACTGTTACCTACTGAGACGTGCTGTCCTTCTCCATCTGGAAAAACTGTGGCCCATCTTTC
Source organism: Cricetulus griseus (assembly GCF_003668045.3). Lineage (NCBI taxonomy): Eukaryota > Metazoa > Chordata > Mammalia > Rodentia > Cricetidae > Cricetulus > Cricetulus griseus. The sequence goes on from NC_048595.1 coordinate 234,940,280, forward strand.
AGGATCTGATTTCAAGTGGTCCCCAGAAGCCTGATAGAATAATGGTGACTCCATTTTCTGTTATTTAAGAATGTGTTGTCTTGATTACTTTTTATTTGCTGTGAAGGACACCATGACCAAGACGATTTATAAAAGAAATCACTTAATTGGGGTTCACAGTTCTGGAGAGTAGTAGGGTCCACGACCCTCATGGCCAATAGCATGGCAGTGGGCAGGCAGACCGAGCTGGAGCAGTTACTGAGAGCTAAAAGTTTGAGATAACAGTCATGATGTAGGAACAGAGCTAACTGATAATGGAATGGTCTTTTGGAACCTCAAAGCCTATCGCCAGGGACCCACCTCCTCCAACAAGGACATACCTCCAACTTCAGAGCAAGCATTCAAATGAGCCGTAATGAGCCTCTGGGGGCTTCTCATTGAAAGCACATTGCCTCATTTCCCAGGTCACAGAGTAGTTAGCACAGTCCTTGGGAAGCAGAGGACTCGGGGGCTGAGTAAACCTCAAATAGTTTCACCCACCCAAAGCATGCCTTAAAACATAGTACCCACCAGGAGCCTGGCTTCCCATGAGAAGTTCGTCTTCATCACCTGAGCCATAAGGCCAGTGACACAAAATCGGGTGGAGACCCTTCCATTCCTTGGCTCCTGGAGCTATCAGGCAGAAGGCATGTAACCGTCTGCACCTGTCTTAGGACCCTGGGACACAACCCCCAAGACACGATTCAGGGGATCTCTTTTCATACCCAACTCCTCCCTTCGGGACGTCGAGGCTCTGGCTGTCCTGGCTCTAGGCTCAGCTAGACTCATCTGAGGTTCCATGGGACTGGGACATTCTGCTAGGGAACACAAATGGCCGCAGGTTGTTGGTCTGTGGCTGCAAAAGAATCTGAGTCTCCCTCTCAGGGGAGCTGCATACCCTGTGGTCTCTATAAGATGCAAAGCTTGGTCACAGGAGGGCACATGACACCCAGGGAGACCCAGGACACAAAAGACAAGTCAAGCCTGCTTCCATCCACCCAAATCACAGCATCCTTGGTGTGCGTTGGTCACCAACTTCCAGTCCGCAGCTCCTTCCTACACCCTGGCCCACTGTAGTTGACTTCAAATACAAACACAGTCTCCATGCTTTTACTTCATTTTATTTTTTATTTTTATTTTTGGCTTGGAAAATGCTCAATAGGCCATTGTTCTTAGAATCAACACACAACATACATATATGTATGTAGCTTGTTATGTTTCCCTTCTGATTAAAAAGTGACATGGAATTGTGCTTGGAGCAGGTGCTCACAGCACCCTAGCACCCTGACCCTGAGCCTATGGCACCAGTGAGGTCACAGTGTCCTCAGGTGCCGGTTCAGGGAATATTTAGGCGGGAGCCTCCTCTTTCTCATGTTGGCAGGTTTCGCTTTCACATTGCTCCTGGCCTCAGAAGTTCTGGTTGAGCTTTAGCTCTGTGGCCAATGCTGATGTGATGTAGGTGGGCCAGTGTCACTCCCCAGGACACAGCCTGGAGCTGACTGGCTCCTCATTCTATGCATAAGTTGGCGATTTCCTTCTAACACCTGGACTGGATTAATGTGTGTGCAAATGCACCTCTCCCTAGGACAGCCACAGTGTAAGACGATGAGGTGTACTCCCATCAGCTTGTCCCTGGAGAGACACAAGAGAATTCTGGTCACTTTCCGGGACACTGCTTCCCAACTCCATTTCCCTGGAGATGATGGCATGTTCCAGAAAAGTCAGTCCACATTTGTGACTGGGGAACTAGGAGATGGTTTGACACAGCTTCCTGCTTCCCTCAGGCCTAGCTACCTGGGGCTCAAGGTCAAGGCTGACCTCATGTCACCTTGGGAAAGGGGCCTTGGGGAAGCCTCCCTTACTTCCCTTATGAAGGGTGGCCCCGTGTGCGTAGTCAATCTGAAACCATCTATAGATGCTCCTGGCCCAAGGTGTCTGCATCCATGAGGCACACCAGAGAGCTCTGAGCACTCCTTGCTTCCAGAGGCTGCTGCTGATGGAGACAAAGTGCTAAACTGCCCATGGAACAGTGAGCATTTGCATTCTTTATTATTATTTTATGTCTACGAGTATGTTGCCTGCATGTATGTATGTGCACCAAATGTATGCCTGGTGCATGAGGAGGTTAGAAGAAGGCATTGGGTCTCCTGGGACTGGAGTTACAGTTGGTTGTGAGCTTCCATATGGATGGTGGGAATGGAACCTAGGTCCTCTGCAAGAGCAACAAATCTTCTTAACGGCTGAGCCATCTCTCCAGACATTCTTAGACCTCATATAATTTCTCCTTGTGCTGGTGAGCTATGGTAGCTCAGGCCAGTCACTGGACTCCACCTCTCCCTTTGCCCAGGTGGTCTCATATCTACAAAGGTAACACCTACTTATGAGTCATTTACCTAGGGCCAGGCCAGGTACATAGAGCTGGGGGCGGGGTGAAGTACTTGGGGACCGCATGACTGGGTTGCATTGACTAGGAGAGAGAAGCCAACACTGTCCAGGAAAGGAAATGGATAATTGGCAGCAGAGACCTCAGGCAGGGGCCAGCTGCCTCCTAGCAGCTGCACCGGCCAACTGGATGTCCACAGAGAACCTCATGCCAGGCGGGTCCTACCCAGGAAGGACTTTCAGGCTGAGAGCATCACCTCTGACTGTGACACGGTCTCCGGTGACCGTCCATACAGATCTGAGAGCTCCTGGGCTCAAGTCTCTTTGCCTTGGGGGAATTCTCACATTTGCTTCAGTCCAGTGGTTTCTAGGAGAGTCATGAGGTAGAAGAGAGACCCTTCCCAATATGTGCTGGACTGTGGCCTCCTCCCCAAACTGGACTGTGGATGTCACCTGAATGTCCCCCAAACCACTGCAGAACTACAAGAGCTTCCAGCCCACTCCTCTCTGAAGCATTGCCCTTCTCCATCTCTTCCAGCCTCCAAGGTGAACATCCTTGACCTGCACATGCACAACAGCCAAGGTCTCACACTGGCATAGTCACCCACCCCGCTGTTTGGCCCCTCCCTGCACTGTGAGGACTCCACACAGGGTCCTTTGGGTCTCACTGGGACTTGGACTGGGCATAGGTGTCATATCATCAAAAGGCAGTATTCCCCAATGAGTGTCAACACAGATATTTCACATGTCCGTGTGAGCCAGATGTCACTGCCCTCCCAACAGATATCTTCTAAGTAGCAAATCTGTGGACCATAAGCCCCACCTGGTAAAACATCAAAGGAAATGTTGACAAATAGTGACTGAGGATGAGGACAAGAGCAGGAGAGTGAGGGAATCCTTCTGCTGGGGGTGGGGGGACCTCCATCATCTCCACCATTCGTTTAGGTTTCTGCTGAGAATACCTGGGGTTCAGTCACTTGGACTGTGACTGTGCCCTGAAGAGGCCCAGTAGCAAAGGTATAATGTATCCATGGGCCTTCCACTCTCCTGCATCTAAGAAATCGGGGTGGGGTGGGGCTGCATCTCACAGGGGTAATGAAGTGCTTAACTTCTGCCTCCCTTCTTTATGAACAGCGCAGCAGGGGCCCTCAGAAGGCTCTGGAAGTCTGCAGCAGTTGCTAGCTGGCATCAGAAACAGGTGACGTCGTCATCAGGCCCGTCTGTGCTAGCTGCCACTGTTCATGCTCTGTGTTTGGAGCACTTGGGGTCAGGTTCTCAAGAAAGGAAAGCAGATCTGTCCAAAGCTCCCTTCGCCAGAAAAAGTCAACTGGACCCTGGAGGAACTCCAGCCCTAGACAAACCGAGACTGCAGAGCCAGCACAGTGGGGCACAAGGAAGCTCAGTGGGAGAATAAAAGCAAACTAAAACCCTGTGTGGCAGTTGGACATCGCAAAGGGTAAGTGAAGAGAGGGAGCAGCTTCAGGACCCCAGGCCTCATGAAGTCACCACCTAAGTGTAAGAAATTTATTTCTGTGGCATCAGCATCTAGGACTTGTGAACAAGTGTTCAATCCATTCAATTAGTACTGGCATCAGAAACTACAGTTCGAGCCATGTGTCAGCTTTCTCACAGAATGCTGTGTGGTGGCATTTGTTCTCTCTGTGGGTTGCACGAAGACAGCTCAATCCATGGCCCCACCCTGCTGGCTAACCCTAAAGTCCCCAGTGGAGATATGATGGTGTGTCTTTTTACACATGCTCTACTGGAATTGCAATCCATGGGAACAAATGATAACACAGAAGAAATCAACACGAAGTAGTGTGTGCCCACTTTTGTGTGCAGGTCTCCTGCAAAGCTGTTCATAGTGTCTCATATCCAATATGAAGTCATACCCAATTCCCAGAAGTCAGACAGCCATGAGGTAACCTTTCCCTGCTATGAACAGGCAAACAAAGAGGTCTCAAGCCCAAGGTTTTGCCCCCTTTCTGCCCACTAGACATGGTAGTGATAACATCAGCTCTTCATCATCGGTGACTGGCTGGCAGTAGCCTAACTTCTCTCCCAGAAGTCCCCTGTATTCTGAGCCCTCACTTCACATGGTAAAGAGCAGCTGAGGGCCAGGTGAAATGGCACAAATGCTAAAGGTACTGCCTTCCAAGCCTGATGACCTGAATTTGATTCCTGGAACCCACACGGTGGAAGGAGAAAGCTGGCTGTCTCAAGTTGTTCTTTGATCTTCACATGTGTGGGTATGAGCATGCACGCACACACGCGCACACACACACACACTCACACTCACACACACACACAATAAATGTAAAACAATAATAATTTCTATTGTTGTTATTATCATTACTATTTGGTTTTTGGAGACAGGATTTCTCTCTGTAGCCACCCTGGAATTTACCAGCCTGGCCTCAAACTCAGACATTCACCTGCCTCTGCCTCCCAAGTGGCAAAAAAAAAAAATATTTACTTTTTAAAAAGAGTAGCTGGGGCCCACAGGCTCTCTCACTTGAAAGCTGTGCTTCCTACCATCATGTGGCTTACAATGCTAAAACTGTATATAGCAGATTTGACTTGCCAGGGTCAGGTCTTCCTCTAATACTACTAGTATTGATGGTTTCTAAACTTGGGAAGAAAAGGTAACTCCCATCCCTGGGTAGTGGATCTCCAGCCAGAGTCAGCACTATAGCATGATACAGCAAACATGGGCTGTGAGACAACACCAAGGTCATTCTCCTGGTGTAACCAGCCCCAGGACCTCTCCGCTCTGAAGGTGCTAGGGAGGCTTCAATGCCACAGCGGTGCCTGTGTCTCCAGCCGAATCTGACAGTAGTCATGACCCTAACGGCCCACCATACATGGAGCTCAGCTATTCCGAGTCCAGCAGGCTTCTGGAGACAAGTGTTTGCGATTGTAGCAGCTGTTCTCCACTCCACCCTGTAGTGGTCTTGCAGTGAACTTGTAACCATGGCCACACCACCTTGGGCGTGGCCTCAGGCAGATGGAAGGCCAGCTAGGTAGCTCACGCCAGTAGTCCTAGCTACTAGAGGAGGATCCAGGAGGATCGCTGGAGTCCAGGAGTTCTGGGCTCTGTGCTATGCCGATCGAGTGTCCGCACTAAGTTTGGCATCAATATGGTGACCTCCCGGGAGCCGGGGACCACCAGGCTGCCTAAGGAGGGGTGAACTGGCCCAGGGCGGAAATGGAGCAGGTCAAAACTCCTGTGCTGATCAGTAGTGGAATCGCACCTGTGAATAGTCACTGCACTCCACATAGCAAGACCGCTACAATACCCCCTCCCTGTGTGGCTCACTGGCTCTGTCTTCCTGAGCAACCTGGTCACCTCACTGGCATAGCTGTTCCACTTGGCACCCATTTTCCTGCCTGCTTTCCTGTTGAGGCATGGTGGCCTCCCTGGACCCGCACAACAGCAGGTGCTAGGAGCTGATCCTTGAATGATGACTGGTCAGGGACAGAAGTGGTGTTCCTGAATGCAAGAGAGAATGATGGGTACAGCCTGGAGGCTAGAAGGGGCCTCGTTTATTATCCCCCCTCAGGCGCAACCCCAGTATGCAGCTTTCTAGAGCATACTGGACTTCCACATAGGAAGCTGCTTGCAGAAAGAGTTTCCCTGAAAATAAAAGAAATTGTGACAGCAATGATGAAGGTGGCAGTACTTGGAAGCTTGATGGCGCTAAATTTGGAACTTCTAACACCAAAAAAGAAAATAATAACACACACACCACTGGCAACCCCTTCGTTGACACACAGAGGAAGCCAGTCTGCCACACAGGTCCACTCCTCTATAGCACACACAGAAACACTTGGGAGCCTTTCTGTAAACAGTAGCCAAACTAATCCATTCCCACTCAGGATGTCACAACGTGCGTTAATGAATGAGGAAGGAAGCGCCCCACACATGCACACACCTCTCATTTAGTCCAATAAAAGGGTCTTTCTCTAACATCAATAAATAGAGGAAAGAAAAGGAAAGAAACCTCTGTCTGGTTTCCTCCCTGACCATGACCAATAACAACTTGCAACCAAACCCCCTAAATGATGACAAATACCCATAAGCCACCGAACAACAAAACTCACCTACCCCACCTCTATAGAATGTGGGTGTCATGTTCTTAAAATTGCTTCCTGTTGTCCGGTGGCAACTGTATCTTTAGGAGACCCTGAGAAAATTGAGATCATGGTCAAGTCCTGGGAGAGCTATGTGTCATTTGTTGTCCAATCCGTATATGATGGGTACGTGCAGGGCTGATCTCAAGTCCCGGCTGGAGTAGTCTGTGAGACTGGACCATCTCAGCTGGCAGCTTTGACGTTGTCCCAGATGCAGATTTCTGAGGAAGTGACAATGGAGCATTCTGAGAGACTGGATCACCTAGGCTACTTGTCTTCATTGGTGTCTGGTTTTTTTTGTTCTAAAAGCACACAAACTTTTAACGGTAATATACATATCTGCATTAACACAAGTGTGAAATGTGCAGTGTGTGCTAAAGACGCTTTTCTGTTCTGTTTGAGCAGGCAAAAGGCATCTGTCAACTTTATAAGTCCATTTGAACTACATAACCAAACTGTCATGAGGACTCTGTAGCCACAGATTTACCATGTCTCATCCAGTCTCAGAGCTGTTCCCATGTAGAGGGATCTGGATATACATCCCATGTCTAGTGGTTTTTCTTGGTTTCTTCTTTCATGCCTGCAGCCAAGGTTTGCAGGCGGTCTCACCTGATCAGTTCTGGTGTTTATTAATTTTAAAGGAATCGATAACTTTTTGTTCCCTGTGGAAAAAAAAGCATAATCTCTCCCCCAATGCAACACACTTCCTGACTGGTTTAATTTAGCAGTTTTTCCCCCACAATCCAGTGTCTCTCAGCAGATGTAAAGCTAACAAAGCACTGTATATGGTCTGAATACCCTGTATTTTGATATTTCCCTTCATTGCATGGTTTATTCTTTTTATCTTACTTTATTCTCTCTTTAAAGACTTCACTTTATTATTTTCAAACTATTTTTTTCTATTACTGTCTATACCCATTTTCTTTTCTTTCTTTGGTACCTAAGCACATTTTCAAGCATACTGTACCTGTTCACAGGTTTTTCTGGCTTTTTGTATGGCTGCAGTATGAGACAAACCTTAAAGGGCCAGGCCACATGAGACAAGCCTTAAAGAGCCAGGCCACCCATTTCTACCCACCCAACCGGAAGGGGAGGTTGCATGAGCGTGTACAAGCTTTCCGGAAAGACTGCAGCATCTGCACCGTGACTCTGGGAAAATGGTTTGCATGTTTGTGGCCTTCTTCTAGTTCATGGCACTGGTGGCTTGCTCTGCTCCTCAGTCCCCTTGGGTTGGTCCAGCAGGCTATACCACTGGTTCTGGGCTGCAGCAGTTGCTTGCCTTTCCATGAGAGCCTAGCCTCACACCCCCGGGACAATTGCCTGCCTAAGAGGCTGTGGTTGCTAGGAAGCTGCACCCAGCTCAGTGTCCAGAACTTTTCTCAGCTTTCTCAGGCCCTATGTTTAGATAGAAGTGCCATGCATTGTCACCATTAATAGCTGGACTTTCTTTAGACCACCAGCTCCCGAATAATGACACTGACTTTTTTATTAATTATAATGAAAGCTTGGCCTTAGTTTAGGCTTGTTCCTAACTAGCTCTTAAAACTTAAATTAACCCATTTATATTGATCTACATTCTCCCATGTGGCTCACTGCCTCTTCTCAGTAATGTACATCCAACTTTCTCCATGTTGGCTGGCGAACCCTGCCACAGAGTCTTTCCTAGAGTTCCTATCTCTGCCCAGACATCCCACCTACCCTCTCCTGCCTAGCTATTGGCCATGCAGCACTTTATCAAGCTAATCAGAAGGTGCCTAAAAGACTATCTGAGCACAGGAGTCCCTACACATCCTGCAGCAGTCTTGCTGTATCTGTGATAGAGTTAATGTTGCATTTGTAAGATCCCACCAGCTACAGTCATCAGTGTATTGTTTGCTTGCAATATTTTTGATAACATTAATCAAATGGCAACACATATCAATTCACAATACTAGTAATAGTACACTAGAACTTTAATCTCAGCTCCCCACACCAAGCCCTCACTCAGTCTGTTGCAGCATATGACAAATCTGCATGCTATAATGCAACAGGTTTGTTTCCCACTCTCACAGAGTATGGCTCACACAGCAACCTGTAAATCCTCAGCCTAGCATGACATGGTGCTTGTCCTTCTCCACATATTTGAAGACACACTCCAAAGCAGCACTACAGCTCAACCGTGCTTCTGGTACCTTGGATCCCCCCTTTGGCCTCTGCACCCAAGGGAGAAAGAGAGTGGGGGGGGTGCGAGCAGACCATATATCCTGCTTTCCACACAGGTAACTGATGGCGTTTGGATATATGCTGTGTCCATTCTTTCACCGTTTCACACCTGAATGTTGGCTTTGGTACTTCCAGGAGACTCTGCTTCTGAGGAAGTGATGTGTAGGAAGACAGAATGGGCTGGAGAAAGCATGGTGGGGGGATGGGAAGAGCTCCAGGATGGGAGAGGTTGTGGGAGGATCTAGAAGAATCTAGAGGAAGGATCTTCAAGTTTAGAACATGAGGCCAAGTGGAGTCCATGCATCCATCATGGCTGAAGGATCTTTGGGGGCCCTGCCACTCATTTATTGATGACAGTCCTCTCTGGTTTTGATGTGTAATGTTCAGGGAACAAATAGATATCCCAGTGCGGGAGACTAAGGGTGGGACACAGCATCCTAGAGGCCAACCCTGGGGGCTGCATCCCCGGGGGATGGCTCCTTAGGAGCCATCCACCTTGATATTTGAGACAGGGGCTTTCACTGGCCTGAGACTCACCAATCAAGCCAGTTTGGATGGCCATCAAGCCCACAGATCTGCCTATCTTTGCCTTTCCAGGACTGGATTTATATGAGTTACCATGCTTGGGCTTTCTACATGGTTCTCCAGAGTGAATTCAGGTCCTCAGGCTTGCAAGGCAAGTTCTCTGTCAGCCGAGAATTCTTCCTAGTTCATTAAACTTTCTACACTAGGAAATTATATGAACGAAAGCTAAGTGTTGTAACTCTACATCCCAGGATCTCCTGAGCAGCTCAACAAGCCCCATGATGACCAGGGCAGGCACACTCTATTGGGCTGTGTTTCTGGAGCACATGGGCAACTCTTTGCCAAGGACAGATGGGAAGGGAGGAAGAATTGCTCCCTAGTAAGAAACAAAAATACCCAGTGGAGAAAAGGACACGAGTCTTCACACACAACCCTCAGAGCAGCTTCAGGCTGTGGTAGGAACAGCTTGTGGAACTGGGGAGGCTGATGTCTCAGCGTACCAGATGAGGAGATCTCCAGTGTGGTGGCCAAGCCTCCATGGTTGATAGCCATCCTCCACAGGGCAGTTGTTTCTTCATCGCTGCAGTGACCCTCCTTTGAGGATGGACCTGCCTGGGGTGTTGAGACAACTAAGACAGACACACAAAAAGAAAAATTGGGATCACATGACCTGGGCTTCCTGATGAAGAAACCACAGGACTCCAGAAGTGTAGCAAGTTTTTAATACACAGTTGAGGAGAGAGATAGAGTTACTGCACACAGCTGAACAAGGACGCTGGAGATTACAGATAAACAAGACTTGAGGCACACAGCTGGATCAAGGAGACAAGTTTAGCTGATTTGTACAGGAGCAGGCAGATGGACCTGGAGGGAGCAATCTTCAGGTCATAAACACAGAGGGGCAAGCTATAGTGACATTTTCTGCACATACTGTCACTATCCCCACACGGATCAGAGGAAAATTTTGTCAAACCTCTAGGGATGCTCTGAGCCTCACTCTGTGGGGAAGACTGCCATTTGCCCATGGGTCTGAGGTTATGGGACCCTTGACATGTTTGTGCCCATGTTGACAGCATGCATTCAATCAGGAGGGATGGTGCTGTATGGTGATCTATTCTTCCTGTAATTTTGTGTAATGAAGTGACTGGGGATTCTAAGCATCTAAACGGATCAACTGAGGGCAGACTGATACAATTATGTTCTGCTTTTAGGGTCACATTGCCAGGATTTGCTGCTGTCGTTGAGTGTGGGGCCTCACTGTGACTGCACCTGCCATTCATGAAGTTTACCCCCTTTTGTTTGAGTTTCTGTTTCCTTCCAGGAGCCATTACCTAGCGACTGGTGGCCCACGGGCTTGCTTCTCCATCCTGGCTGGAATGCGGCCCTTGGTCTTACTGAAAACACCCTGCAGGGAAAGGTTTCTGCCTAATGCTGCATGCTCTATATGCCTTAGACAAAGGAGGTGTCCCCTCTGGGGACCACAGCGCCTGATGACTAGGAAAAGCCAGAAGTAGAGGCTCCACCAGGGCTGAGGTGTTCAGGCCTGAGAGGATGAATAAGGAAGGACATGCAGCAGCAGGAAGGGTCTGTCACAATGTTTGCCAGGGAAAACATTCAGTATTTGGAGCATGTTTAAGAAACTGAATATGAAAAATATAATATAAATCATGCATGTATATTTAGCTGTGGTTTTCTACTTCAGCAACAGAAAAAGATAGTAACACAAAATCTACACACGTATTGAACTTGGCTTATGTTTGCCTTACCCATTTTAATACACTTGTACATTTGGAGAAGTTGGCATTATCCCATTTTGATACACATGTAAAACTGGAGAAGTTGAGCCATCCCTGGCCATTACCACCAGCTGCAGCTATTGACTGGGCAGCTCCCGCATCCTGCGGGCTGTGGGTTAGGCCTTTGGCTGTCATCCATGGAAACAGTGTGAGACTCCATGTCCAGCTCTGAAGGAGAAGCAATGGTGGGCTGGGAGACTACACCCGCTAAGAAGCACAGCACATGTAGTTCCCTGACCTCCCTCCCACTGTGACCCAAATTTCTGAAGTGTCCCAGTTCACTGGACTCAGATGGTTAATGGATAAAGCCTGGGATGCAGATGGGCATGGCCACCATGCCAGACTACAAGACCCAGAATCCCCCGCTGTGAATAACAAGCCCACTTCCACCATCTGCTGCTGACCTCCAGAGTCTCCTTACAGGAAGTGGAGTCCATGCGAGCCAATCAGAGTGGCAGCATTGATTGAATGTCCGGTGATGAGAGGCGGAACGAAGCTGACCCTCTAGAGAGGGTGCACTGTCTGCCCCTTTTGCGAGAGCCCACAGTAGTGAAGGAGCCATCGCCAGAGCCCGAGGTTTGAAACTGAAAACATCCACGAAACTCCTGGGGTATTGAGGTGGCTTGACCGTTGTCATTTCAAAGCCCTCTTCCCTTCCATGACCTCCACAGGAAAAGTGTGTGGCAACATGGAGTTCCATATGCTCAGAAGATGTTTTTTGGATAATGTTTTTATCAGGCACTGTGCTAGGAGTCACAGAAACAAGCTAGAGGGGAAAACTGGGAACAAAGGGGATTATTCGAATATTATGTCAAATGCTAACTCCACAAGTGTGCTTTGGCGTTCACCCTCAGAGGAAGGACACCAAATGATGAATCCAGACACAGCTATAATTAGTTTAAGCCAAGAGAGACTCTTATTTTATGATGAGGACTGAAAAGTCAAATGGAAAGGCTGAGAGTTATCATCAGGAATGGCTGATGATAGCCCATTGTCATCTTTACCTATCTGCTTTCTCTACTGCCCAACTTCTTCTAGGCCAGACAAGGTAAAGCCAAGCTCCCAAGACATACCCGTCTGACTGGAGAACCCAGTTTGCTTTCCTCACTGATGGTGTGAACTCCTGTTGTCTAGTCTTTGACCACAGCCCATCCACCTGCCAAGGAGAGTCTTTCTGCCAGTGTAAACATATGGTTTGATGGAGAAGTGATTCCCTGGGTGGCACTGATGCTACAACACAGGGGTGGTTTGGGGCCAGAAAAACAGTTTCCCTCCCCTCCACTATACACAACCAAACCTTGGAAGTAGAGGAGCCCCCAAGGCAGACAATCCTGAGTTGAGTCTTTACCAAAGAAAGGGAGTCCACTTCGGGACACACAGAGCCAGAGGCCCTGTGGGATTGCCAGTCAAGTACCCTCTGGAGTACACTGGGATTCCAGCACTGATACTCAGGAAGGTGGAGAGTTAACCCAAAGAATGAACATGCGCAGTAGTGTTGCATGTACCAGCCCCCATCTCAACGATTAGCACCCCTGGAGCCCGGGGCAGCCCTTCTGCTGATACCATCTTCTGGTCTGGCCAGGACTTCGCTGCTGCCCCCATTAGGGCTGGGTCAGTGGCTTCATGCATTGTACACTTTATACACCCTAAGTTCCTATAGCTGATATACCTTAGACTATAGACAGGCTTCTGGTATTTAAAGAAGGCCACTGTCTTATTCTTCAACATGTTTCTTTCTTTCTTTTTTTTTTGTTTTTGTTTTGTTTTTCCCTGTGGCTTTGGAGGCTGTCATGGAACTAGCTCTTGTAGACCAGGCTGGTCTCGAACTCACAGAGATCCGCCTGCCTCTGCCTCCTGAGTGCTGGGATTAAAGGCGTGTGCTACCACTGCCCAGCACTTCAACATGTTTCATACAGGTTTAGTTTGTGCTGGTTATATAGTTGACCCTAGACACACAGTCTCAGACCTTATGTTTTGTGTGTGCACAGCCTCACCCCTTGCCTTCGCCCTGCCAGCTCTGGCCAATATCTGGTACTGTGGTCCTCACTGTTCCTGGCTCCACTCAGAGCTGCTGGGCTCCAGGCTGTGTCCTTCTGAGGAATTCCAGCTGCCAGTAGAACCAGGTCACTCCAGCTACAGGACTTGCAGGGCATGATTTCCAACAACCCAGGGGTGGGCCATGCTGGGACCTGTGTTAAGAGTGCTGTGTCAAAAGCCATGATGGTGCTAGCTGCACTTGACACTGAAGGGCAGAGGGCATATCTAATAAGTCCTCTGGGGATGCCTCTCACACACAGCCTGAGGATCCTCAGGTAGAGGATAAGGGAGCAGGCTCTTCCATCAGCAGGTACAAGGGAGGATGCCCCAAAGCTTGCATCCCTGCTTCAGAGGCACTCACTCCCACTCGCTCACACCAGTACCCTTTGTTAGCAGGGCCTGCCCTGTCCGCATGAATCCAAGTGGCCAACTGTGACCTGTGCCATTGGCAGAGTCAGTCCTGTGTTCTAGACATGGGGAAGTCATATGACACGGTCTAGTGGAAATGTGACATTAATATTCTCCCACAGAGGTCAGAATACGTAGCACTGATATTAAAGGTGGAGGCATGTGGCAGTAGGTATCAGAAGGTCACATGTCTGATGTCACCTTAGCTGGAGCACTCAGGCCTTCTTGCTGACCTGTCCCTGGGACCTCTGACTTGCTCTACTGAAGTCCTCCACACACCTTCTCAAGTACACTTGACCCTTTCAAGCATTTTCGGAGTGTTCTTGGTTGTGTAATGTGCCTGGGCCATGCTTGGGGACTTCAGCAGGTCTGTCTAGAAGCATGTCCCATGGACATTGAGAGTACACCAGATGCCCAGTCATTGATCATGTTGGAAGTAGGTGTGTATGGTGAGAGGTATCTGTACACAAGATTCATTCATTAAATACTGCTTGACGGTGCCTATGTCTGTTGGCCCCTGTGGGTCCTGCAGCTAACCTCATGCAACATAGCTTTCAAGCCTGGTGTGGCTGTTCAGTAACCATCCCCCACCCTGAGTGTGGCTACAAACAAGTTTAGAGAGGTAATTAGGAACTGATGAGTTTTGTTCTTGATATATTTGATTTGAAGCTTATGAATGTTCATTTTTAATAATAGCTGCTATCTGACTGGCCAAGCTTCTGCACTCCGACAACTCCCAGCTGCCTGCCCTAGCAGCTTATGCATCTCTTTGAGCTAGCATCCAATAGCAATAGCCCTCTGCCCACTGACCTGGGCCATTCTGAGGAGCCTTGCCAAGGTCCCTTTATGGCCTTTTAAGAGCTTGCATTTCCTCTCTCAAAAATAAAATGAACCTGCCGTCAGATGAGCCCTGGGGATCTTCTGCTTAAGCCCCTCCACCTTAATTACATGGCATCAACTGGAGACCCTAGTCTGTGGGTGGTGGGCTGAGATTCAGCCTGTATTTCTAACGATACCCATGAGAGCAGGCAGACCACAATGCAGGCAACAGAACCAGCCAAATACCTGCCACTGAGGAGCAAGAATCTGAGGCACAGGAAGGTTTCCCCTAACCACCACAGCTCATGGACAGTGGCGGCTTGTCCTCACGGAGTCTCGACTTCTTGTGTCGGCCTGTCTTACAGTTCTCTTCCCATTGAATGTAGTGACCATCCTCAGGCATTTCCCTGACACATTTGTGTGAATATACATGTTAAACAAACCATAAAGAATCACTATAGGGACAAAATGCCCCAGAATATTTGGTTAATTACATGATGGTAAATATGTAAGGTCAGTTAAAGAGTGTGATCCTCCACACCTCACGTTCTGCAGGCTGGGGTTCTCCAGATCTCTGTGTATAGTGCAATTCTGCCATCATTTGTCTATTAAGCTTCATGTGTTGGGGGACACTTCTGAGACAGCTTCCATCAATCCCAAGGCTCTGGCACTCATTGTTTGGCCACACTGTCACCTTAGGTCAATAAATTGGAAAATGTCTCTTCCTCCAGAACTGAGAAGACCGCATCCTTCCTGGATGATTGGCACCAAAATACAGCACGTGAAACCGTGTCTATTCCTGCCACACCCTGAGCACACACTCATTCCCTTTCTCCAAAGTTCCTAGATGAATTGGCTTCCTGGGTAGGTAGGCCTAGCTTCTGACTGCTCTTTCTATCCAGAGACAACCCCTCCTCCACTGTGTTGTTGTGTGGTGCCCATTTGGAGAGCAGGCAGCAGCAATGATGGCCAGAACAATAGTGGCTGAGCTCTGAGCTGAGAGGAAGCCAAGCCTGTACTCCAGGCTGGCTCCTCCCCCTGGCTGGGGTGCAAGCAGCCTCGTCCTCAGTTGGGTAGAATCTCCTCTTCTACTTTGGAGGAAACTAGAGGCCTCTAGGAAGAGCAGCAGCTACTCTGGGCCAGCCTGTCTCTGGCTGAGATGCGGGGCTCCTGGACATATCTTTTGTTGAGATGACTGTAGCCAGGGTTTCAAGGCTATGCACTGCTTGTAACTGGAAAGGTGTGTCAGGGCAGCAGCTCTAACAAGGGGATTCTCTGCCTGTTGACATCGACATTGGCCCTTCTGCAAGACCCACTGCTACCCTCGTACCCGTGTGCTGCCGAGTTTCCTTCTAAAATCCAAATTTGCACATTTATAACTCAGCCAGAGTCCAATTTGACAAAAACATTTTAAAGTGGGCAGCATTTGATATTTTCTTTCTCACTAGCAAATGCTTATCTAATTGCTCTCAGAGTTCCTGCCAGGCACACTGGGGGAGGCTTGGGGGAGCCTTCGATCAAGGTTGTACCTTGTTTGGAAAGTTGTCGGCTTTTTATTTTTGGCCCTAGTAATCTCTGGCTCGTAGGTGTTGAGGGATCAGGAATTTTCCAGTCACTCCACTGCAAATACAGGACAACTAAGCAGGGCCACAGTCTGAGATCAAGCTCTAGCCTCCTGCCATGTGGCTTTTCCTCTCTAGCTTCACAACTGTTCTTGAATAAACATTTTCAAAATCATATACTGACCTATTGTTAGCCATGCCCTTAAAGTCCTACTGCCTGTCTTTTGGTGGCCAAATCAGTTACAGCAGGTGAGCCGGGGGCTGGTGTGGTAAGAGCTTGATTACCACTTGCTAGAGGAGTAGGTGAGAAGGCAGATGAAGATTCCTTGGCCAGTCTGAACAAATGCTTTTCCAGCATCGTGGGGACTGGAGTCTTCAGCTTATAGTTGCTCCTCAGTGGGCAACTCTTCGGATTCTCCTGGCCTCAGCCACTCAGCTGCAGGAACTAAATTCATATTCAAAGGGTCACTGTGGGAACAGTCCCTGTCAGAATCAAGGTACCTGAAGCTGCTCACTAGGCAGTTGTCACTGCATTGCTAATTCTTCAAATGACATTGCAGGAACTGGCAAGGTTTTAGCTTGTCCAGGGCCTGGAGTCGCAGGCTGCTTGGGGGCTGATGACCCCAGTCAGAAGGACCCAGTGCCCACATGGTTCACACTAGTCAGTGATACTGCTTCTTACTAGTTGAAAGTGTTCTCTTCATGCTTTCCCTCTAGAAAACCTCTTCAGAGTGTTTAATCATGGCCCAGGCATTAATCCAACAGTGTGTGCTCTCTAGGTGGTGTCCATGGGCTACCACGCCAGCATTCATCATAACACCTGTAGGAGATGGCACTTCCTTACAGAAACAAAGAGCTCCCGCCTTGGGCTTCATGGAAACCATTCTAATTTTCTTACACACAGTGGGTTTCTAAAAGAGTGCCTTGTTGCTTATTCTAGTTGACTTTCTTTGTTAAGATAAAAACACTCTAATCAAAAACGAATTGGGGAGGATAGGGTTTATTTCAGTTTACAGGGTACAGTTTATCATCATTGCCATGGCAGGAACTCGCAGAAGAAAACATGGAGGAAACTCTTTACTGGCTTGCTCTCACTGGCTTACACTCGGTGAGCTTTCGTATACAACCCAGGCCTACTTGCCGAGGACTGGCATTGCCCACAGTGGCCTGGCCCTTACAGCAAGCAGCAAGCAAGAAAATGCCTCATTGGGTCTGGACAGATGGGTACATGGTTAGGAGCACTTGATGCTCTTGACAAAGAACCTGGGTTCAGTCCTCAGTGCCCATACTGGAGCTCACAGCCATTCTGTAATTCCCGTGCCAGGGGACCTGACCCCTTCTTCTGGACTTTTCAAGTGCCACACATATGTGGTGCATTTAAACACATGCAGTCAAACACTCATACATATAAAATAAAATAAAATCTTTAAAAAGAAAATGATGGGGAACGTACTGTGTATGTTTATCTTATTGATTGTTTAATAAAGTTCTGTTTGGCCAATGAAACAGCAAGTTAGGACTAGGAGTCAAAGAGGATTCTGGGAAATGTAGCAGAGAACTGGTGATCCAGGCCGGAAGTGAAATAGCAAGGAGACTCATATTCGAGCAAGGAGAAATAGGAAGGGTCCCTTTTCCCCTTCCTCCTCCAGCGGCGGGATGTGAGCCACCGGCAAGAGAGGGTGCCAGCAAAAGGCAACCTCTATAAAGATAAGTCTTATAACATATATAGATTTATGATAATTAAGACTGAGCTAGCAGATGAGAAGTCCTAGTCTTTGGCCAAGCAGCATTTGTACCTAATACAAGTTTCTGTGTATTCATTTGGGCCTTAACTCGGGTTAAGCTGTCGTAAAGCGCACACATGGCGTTGGGGCTCAGGTCGCTTTTGGCGGAAAGATTTATTGTAACAAGAAAATGTCACAGAAATCAACAGCCAAGCACAGGACTGAGCTCCGGGAGTCCTGCTGAAGAGAGGGAGGAAGGATTGTGTGAGCCAGGGGATCAAGGTCATGGCTGGGGAACCCACAGAGACAGCTGACCTGAGCTCATGGGAGCTCATGGACTCTGGATTTAGGGAGCCTACATGGGACCAACATAGGCCCTCTGCATGTATGTAGCAGTGGTGTAGCTTGATCTGGCTGTGAGGCTCCTAGCGGTGATAGCCCCACCTATCAGTGTTTTATTCATCAACCAATAAGTGAAACATATATACAGAAGGGCATCCCCCATCACATTATGATGAAGGCAACTCCTCAACTGAGTCCCCTTTCCTGGTGACTCTAGTGTGTATCAGGTTGACAACAAAACTAAGCAGTATATTGCTATTTATCCTAATAGCAATTAAGTACATTTTAACATTCAAAGTACACCTGGAATTAACATTCCTTCAGATACAAAATAAAAGGACTTTCCAGGCCAGTGAAATGGCTTAGTGGGTAAAGGCACCTCTGCCAAGCCTATGACCTGAGTTTAGTCCCCAGGATGAACACTGCAGAAAAAGAGAACCAAGTAGCATAACTCCCACAAGTTACCCTCTGACTTTCACATATGTGGCATGTGCATGTGTGTGCACATGTGTGTGCATTTGTGCATGCATACAAACACACACTCACTGAAAATTTCAATGTTATAAAAAGGATATTCCTTAAGTATTTGTGTGGTGTTACCTAACAAGCTACCCACAAGTGTTACTAAGTGAGGGAGGCACAGTGCTGGGGTATGGAGAGATCCTGCAGTCACCGTGAGGGCAGTCTGAACCCCACAGAAATGACTGCCTGTTACTGATGTTCCAAGGGTCATGTCATACATGATGACATCACACAAAACAGTACCACACACGATGCATCAAGGCAGTGACATCATATGAGATGACGTCACAACTGATGGCATCACACTGAATATTGCCATGGAGATGATATGAAATGATACAGCACCACACACAGTGACATTATGGGAGCATCAATAAGATGATGTCACAACTGACGGCACCAAACCGGATGACATAACATAGGGGATGTCAGGTCATCGTCTAGAGCTTCAATTGCAATCTGTCAAACGAGAGCAGAATGACCTCGCCAGTTGAGAGGGCCCAGAGGACTCTCGGAAGCCCATACCCCTTTGCTCCGTCCTGGCTTCCCAGCTCTGGACACAGTGTTCCCCATGCTCTGGAGGATGTGAGCTCTGTCCGTCACCCTGATGTAACCAGTGGCCATTGTCCCTGTCCATCTGAACACAGAGCTCATGCCTATATTTGCTCTCAGGTGTCCTGACAGGAAGGACAGGATGGAGGAAGTGTTGGGGGCTACCAGCCAGCACAGGAACTGACAAAGGCCTTATCTCCTCCACAGCCTTCACCCCTGCACTCTCTTTGTGCCTGGGTCAAGGCTTGTGTACAGAGGGCACCCAGGGTTTCGTGAGTGGTGAATATGCTCAGTGTGGCACACAGTCCCCTTCTGCTTCCTGAGGACCAAGATATAGAACTCTCAGCTCCTCCTCAAGCACCGTGTCTGCCTGCACACTGCTGAGCATCGGCGATAATGTACTGGATCTCTGAACTGTAAGCCAGCCCCAATCAGATGTTTTCCTTTATAAGACTTTCCGTGGCCATGGTGTCTCTTCACAGCAATAAAAACTATAACTAAGACAGGAGGTTTCTCTTCTCGCCCTTTGAGAGACAAGAACACTCTGTCCCACTAGTGCCTAGCCAGCCTGGATTACAGCTGTAGGTGGAGGGACTCCAGGTTTCCTTTCCAAGGATGGCATGGTAAAAACTATAGTTACTAATTTGGATATTTTCCCCCTCAAATATGAGTCAGTCATAATATAGATTGCTTTCAGACCACAATCTGTGTAAATACACACACACACACACACACACACACACACACACACACACACACACACACGGGCTGAGACCGGCCTTCCTTTTGCTTCTGAGGGATGTAACCAACTGGAAGGCTCTGTAGGCTTCAGGAGGAGCCCAAGTTGGCTGTGTGGGTTGGTAGGAGGTGGTGAAAGGACAACACCAGAGATATATTATAAAAACACAAAGCTACTTAAGCACTTCCCTCCTGGTCGTAGCTGGCTGCTGTATGAGGGGCAGGTTGTGTGCCACACACCAAGGTCTATCTGAACTCCCATAAGCCAGGGAAGTTTAGGGTTGGGACAAGTTCTGAAATCAGTGACAATTATTTATGAAGCAGCTGGCCTCAAATATTAGTACTTTCCCTGTCAGTTTATCTCTTCTTCAGGGCTTCAAAATGGATGGGCCCAAAAGCCAGAAACCCAGCTCTGAGCTGAGCCAGAAATCAGCCCAGGTCAGTCCTGAGCAGAGGCAGAAACAGCCCTCAACTGGCCCCCTGCTGAGAGGAAGGAAGTTTGGGGAAAGAAGCTCAAACTCAGACCTGACTTTGTCATGAGTTAGTTGTCACTTTGCAAACTGGGGCACAGGCGTGGAGAAACTGACATTACTCAGCACTTCTAGATAAGTGGTAGCCAGGGAAATTTCTAGAAAGACTCAGATTGATGGGTAAGAGTTACTGAAAAGGCAGGCCAGTGCCTCTCTCTGCAAATGAGGCAGGAAAGCTGGCAAGCGGAAAACCTCTGGGGCAGTGGAAGTATTGAGGGCAGCAGGGATGGGGAGAGAGAACTGGGGGAGGTGTGGCGTGCTCCTGACTGGAGCAGAAGAGCAGAAGAATTTGCTCTGGGCCTACCCTGCACTTCGCTCCTGGTGGAGGCCTCCAGGGGGACCTCACTACTGGGCTGGTGGTCCCTCCCTCAGACCACCTGGACACTCAGGCTTCAAGACAGCAGGCAGCCCACCCTGGCGGAGAGGGACAAGGACCAAACCCAGAGTGTAGTGAAAGGGGAACAATCCTGATGGACTTTTCCTCAGTCTCCCCTGTCACTTGCCTTGGTATCTTTCTTGCCTCCAACTACAGCAGTTCCTCAAAGACAGAAAGCCCAGAACATTGTGTGACGTTAAGGGAAGTTTTTTTTTTTTTCTTTTGGTTTTTCTTTTTTCTTTTTGTTTGTTTGTTTGTTTCGAGACAGGGTTTCTCTGTGGCTTTGGAGGCTGTCCTGGAACTAGTTGTAGACCAGGCTAGCCTCGAACTCAGAGAGATCTGCCTGCCTCTGACTCCCGAGTTCTGGGATTAAAGGTGTGTGCCACCACCGCCTGGCTCATTTGGTTTTTCAAGACAGGGTTTCTCTGTGTAGCCCTGGCTGTCCTGGAACTCACTCTGTAGACCAGGCTGGCCTCCAACTCAGAGATCCACCTGCCTATGCCTCCCAGGTGCTGGTATTAAAGGCATGTGCCACCACCTCCCAGCTGCTCTGGGAAGTTCTTCAGCAAATGTAATCATTTTGCAATAAGGGAAATCTACTGCCAGCATCCATGTCTGTCATACAAGCAGGTGTTTTCTGTTATGATGTTGACATGTCAGCTAGAAATATAGGATATAAGAGGTAAATTTGGGGCTGATACCTTGAGTCACAGCAGTTAAGCTGCTGTAAAGTGTTTGTGGAGGACAGGCAGACAGAGCAACACATCTCTCCCCTGCTCACTCCTGCTTGAATGCAGGAAGATTTTCCCTGAGACATGTTGGTTGAAACTATCCCAGAGCAGACAGACATTCCTACAGAAAGCGTGCATGAATCAAATTCTCCCTTCATGGTATCCAGCTTTGAATCTGACAGACCCAGGGTTGGATTGCACTATGACCCGCAACACAAGCAAGAGGGGAAGTCTCAGGGTGTGTAATCCACAGCCACACAGGCGATTACACTGCTGGCAGATACGTCCTAAGAAAAATTGCAAACGGAATTGGAACTATTTAGCTCAGAGCAGGGAGAAGGCAGGCTGCAGTCATTACCCCGCAGCTCTTCGCGACTCTATTTTTGGCTCCTGCAATCCCTGTATTGCAGGTTGGGGAATTTGAGGACTATTAAGGCAGTCACTGGTTATCACTGCTACCGCCAGTCCACAGGCCTGGGAATGGGACCTCTTGTCTTTGCCTGCCTCCTAGCCCATTTCCTCCTATGTACACCAGCAGAATCACATTTTCCTTCATCATAATGAATAGTCAGCCTGAAACAACTGACACAAATGAGACCTTTGTCTTTTTCTTTCTCTAAATTGTATTTGAGATGATTCTAAACTTTTCTCACCAGTCAAATGAGAGCAGGGCAAAGTAGCTGCTAATATTAAGTTGAAATGACATCCAATCCTATCCAGCCCTAGTATACAGTGTTTTTCTTTTGACTCCAACAGAAAATTCAGGGAAGGGACATTGCACAGTGTAGAGTTCCCTCAGAGGACAACAGGGCTGCTACTCAACACCCTGCAATGCAAAAGACACACCCCTGACAATGGCCACACCTCAAGCTCCTGCCAGTGGAAACTGGGAGCCAGGTGTAGTCATCACTTGATTCAACATCACTGTGCTGACCACACTCACTGGTCCCAGGACAGCCTCAGTCCCCATCAGATCCTAATCCCTCAGAGACCCGAATCACACATCTCTGCTGAGCTAGTCCCTGCTTCCCACCGTCTCAGTATCCTCCATAGAACTTTTGTCCCAGTCAGAGCCTCCCTAAGAGTTCTGCCAGACCCTTTGCATGGATAGAGTTATTCCAACCAAACCTGGAGTCACAGGGGGCTCATCTCTACATGGGAGCAATGGAGAGCAGAGCTGAGAGTCACTTGTAGCATGCTAGCAATGGAGCCTATGTCTCTGCACATGTCACATGAATTTGGAAGTGCTTGTCAATTCAACCAACAGTCCCAGCCAGCACACGCCTCAACAAATGCTGTTAGTGAAAGGCAAGATGTTCTAATGAAATGCAAAACCACAGTTGGAACCTCAAGGGGCAGAGGAGACTGTTTTCAGAAAGCCTAGCATTAGTTTAGTGTGGTTTAAGCTATTTGCAAACCTCCATCCCCTTTCCTTTTCCTCTTGTTAATAGTGTGAGGAAGTCTAATACAGCGGGAGTTTTTTTTCTGTTTTTTTGTTTGTTTGTTTGTTTGTTTTATAGTCACTCAATTGCTCTATGGTTAAGAATAGTACTTTAAATTCTTAATATTTTATGAAATTGTAAGATAACCTGTTAGTAAAATATTACTGAGGCTTCCATGCATTGGAGTATCAAACCACAGGATAAACCACAAAAGGCAACTCTGGGGGCTGGGGGCAGAGGACGGACGGGCTCAGCGCTGGCTACAGAAATGGGGCAAACAGAGGATGGTGGCATTCCCTTCATTGCTGCACACTTCTCATTTTGTACAGCAATAGAAGTTAAAAAAATTCTTTGTAGAAAACACGGGAAACACAGAAAAATTAAAAAAAGAACACAATCATTCAGACACATTACCCCAGAGGCTCCACCATGTTCCCATCCCTGTCATCCCTCACATACACAGGGTGGCTCACTGCAGGCCGGGTGTTTCTAAGTGCTTTCAGAGTCCCTCAGGTGCACAGCACCTATGGAGGACAGTTACACAAAGCTCAGAGTTACATACAGACCAGGAGAGTGAAGGACCCAGATAGTGCAGACATTCCCAGAGGTTGTAAAAGGAGCAAGCAGGTGATGTATTCCATCAACCTACTGGCTGCGTGCCTGTTCCACCCCTACTTGGGATCTACTCCACCACACAATAGACATCAGGCCATAGACAGTTCTATACATGCCTTTTGCAAGTTTTATAAAACAGTCTTTGGATTTTGTTGTCAGTGTTTGGTTTTGGGGTCTTTTTGAGACAAGGTCTCAAGTGGCCCAGCCTGCCCTTGAACTAGTTATGTAGCTTAAGGATGCCTTAAACTCTTGATCCTGGTTTCCACATCCGAGCACTGAAACCATAGGTATTATCCACTATTATCCAGCTTCTGGGAATACTTTTAATGGCTACACATTTCTGTGTATCATGCGACTGTCATGTTATCTATCAACTCAATCTACTGTTGTTGGTTCTCATGGTTCTGATATCTCAGTACTGTGATGCAGCATCTGTAGACATTCCCAGACGTAAACATCGAGGACTTCATGGGCTAGATGAGGAAGGTAGGGTTTTTAGCTTAGAAGTGCTGACAGCATTCTTGTAAGAAGCAGCAGGCTGGGAGGGGCAACCCTGCAGCCAGAGCTGCCACTAATACCTCTCTTGCTCCTACCCCAATCTTTCCCAGGCCTCTCCTGCTCCCCAGCTGTACTGAAGGAAGAACCAAACCGTTATAGTTCTGCAGGTTCATTAACCTCTACTGGAAGGTGGCCATCTCCCTCCCAGGCAGAAACCCCTGCTGGTATCTACTCACTCACAGAGAATGGTGTTGTGCTAATTGGGTTGTGGGGGTGAGAAGGCCAAGCTCCCACATTCCAGTTCTTTCCAGGTGCTGTGTCTATCCTTTGAGACTGAGCCTGGGAGGGGGAATTTAAAGCTAATTTTAAAGGAGGAGCAGAACCCACAGGCGCTGTGATCTTCAGCTCTTACTCAGGCTTGCTTTTTAACCATCCCCCAAATTTGACTTTTCATCTGGCTGAATAACTAGGATGCTTCTTTGACAGTTTTTGAGCCTCCACCCTCTTGAGAGCAGTAGCTGTTTGAAGCTTCTGTGCCTAGCTTGCCTGACTTGGGGTGGGGGGTGTCTCTTGTTGTGACAGATGACCAGGCAAATGTACTAGACTGAATATAGACAATGATCTACCCCCAAACGGAAAATGGGGTTCCATTAAGCACAAGGCAGGAGACAAATCTCTTCAGAATGTCTCATTCTCATGGAACATGGGGAAACAGGGCTCACATCACCCAGAACCTCCTTCACTCACCAGTCAGTGCTAAGCAATGCAAATATTTCAACATGTGACTCCATCTAGCTCGGAACTGCTTCTAAGCATCAGAAAATTGAATGCCAGCTGGTCAGTGTCACAGTGGTGGTGGTGAAGGGCCCCGTGTTCTTCAGGGCCTGTGATCAGCAGGATACTGCAGAAGAAATTTTGGGCACTTACTGGACATGATTCTGAATATAGAAGACTGTGTTGTGAGGCTGGAAAGATGGCTCAGCAGTTAAGAGCCTGGGTCACTCTTGCAAAGAATCAGGGTCAGTTCTCAACACCTACCAGGTGGCTCACTGTTGTAAGTTTTCTGGCCTGGCAGGTCCCTCTGCCCTTGAGCCCCAAATAAACACAAAAAACCCATATTAATTATGAAACTGTTGGCTAATGACTAGGGCTTCTTATTGACTAGCTCTGTCTTAACTATTAACCTATTTCTATTAATCTATGTATTTCCACGTGGTCTTGGCTTACCAGAGAACGCCTTGTGTATCCTCTTTCAGGCTCTACGTGACAACTCTGTCTGCCTGCGTTTCCCAGAATTCTCCTCCTCTGCTCGTCCTGCCCATCTTTCTGCCTCATTGGCCAATGTGTGTTATTCATCAACCAATAAGAGAAACATATATACAGAAGACCAACTCCCGTGACTCCAGTTCCATGGGATCTGGCCCCCTCTTCTGACCTCTGTGGGTCCCAGGCACACATGTGGTACACATCCATGTAAGCAGGCACACATTCATTGACATAAAATTTAAAACCTTTTTTAAAGCTGTGTTGTGAATGTTATGTGACTCCTCTCCTAGACCTTGTTCATTAATGTTCACGCGCGTAACGCTACACAGAAATGCTGGCCATCTTCAGTCTCACATATAGCTGCATGTTGCAGGGGGACAGGAACCCTGTCGCAGACAAAGCAGGCTACTCTTTCCTTGTCTCCTGGACAAGAAAATTCAAGGGGCTAAACCCCTCCCTTGTCAAAGAGTGAGAAACTGGCTGCTTATTCCAGAAAGAAGTCATGGAGAGGAACTCTCTGCAGGAGGACTGACATGCAAATCCAGAGACAGCATTTTAGTTTACATAGATTTCAGAAACTCACAAGTGAGGCCGCCTGCTGCTTCTGCATGCAGGCACTCGTCCAGAGGACAGAGTGAGCTCTGCCTTGCCAAGTGCATGTTCAGAGACGGGAAGATAAGTTGAAGTGATGAGCTCTACATTTTGGCTGCCTCCCTTGGGAGCCCAGACAAGGTGGGGACACAAGAATGATGGTCGGGAATCTAGGATATAGGATTCAAAGTAATGAACAAAGGTGGGACGTTGAGAAAGCTCAAAGAGAGTACAAATTCCCCACGATGAAGAATGTTTGATCTATCAAAAGCTGGATGGTAGGGAAAACAAGAAAGAGGTGTGACTGGCAGACAAGAGCTATGGTGGAGCAGTGGAGGAACAGATCTGGGGCCCTTTGGGGCAATTGTGTAACAGAGTGGAGATGTGGAATGCTGCAAGCAGTTGACAGTAAAGAAAAAAACAGAGACTAGAACAGCAAATTATTCCATATAGGGTCCTCGGGGAATGAATGGCCGAGGGGATGTGGGGTGCTCAGGAACAGGCAGGCTGGCTGTGGGGATGCTGAGGCCCACAGAAGGCTCTCTGCTCAACATTCAAAAGGGTCAGGCTTTGGAAGAGGAGCTGTGTCTTCTAGAAGAGAAGAAGCTATGGGCATTCCAGAGCAAGGCACACTCACAAAAGAACACACGTCCCCAGAGTGGACAGATATCCAAGAACAGGTGGCATACGCAACCCAAGGGAACTCCAGGCTCCTTCAGGCCCCCTGAGCATTGATAGGTAAGATGGACAGGACCAGAAGTACCAAGTGTGGGAAAGGTGTCCAGGTTTCCTTGTGAATGACAAGCATATAAAATTGGCTACAAAGATGTCTGCAAACATTGTAAAAGTCACAGAACTGGCCACCATGAAGTGCACGGTCTCTAATTGGCTCTCATTGAAGCTGTTAATGGCAACAGAATGGAATATATCATCTTCCATTGAAAAGCAGCCAAGAAATGAAATTATAGTTAAATGTTTAGGAGGAAACCACCAATTTAGAGAATGCCAGCAATGAAAGTAACTTGATATCTGCTCAAGTTAAATAAAAATGGACTCCCAAGCCTGAAGAATCCTGGGCAGATGGAGCCAGGCAGGCCTCTGAAGCGACCCAGCGCACTAGGTTTGCAAACATCAGGAGCACTTGGCTGTGGCTTGTAAATGCCTGTGTTAAAGAGAAACAGAACCTAAGCTAAGGCAGGCATGTTACATAACGAGTGCCTCCCAGTGCAGACACTGGCTATGCAGCCCCCTCGTCATGGCCAGTCAGACTTCTGCTGTTTGCCACACTGCGTTGGTCCTATGACATCCTCACTTGGTCCCTGAGCCACTTCCAGGTTGCAGCTCCTCAGTATGCTCATCTTTATGGGCTCAGTGTCTCTACGAGTTTATTGTACCTCTGTTTACTTTATAACACACAATTTACAACAGTATCCACTCACCTCCTTTCTGACACA
This sequence comes from Cricetulus griseus, assembly GCF_003668045.3. NCBI lineage: Eukaryota > Metazoa > Chordata > Mammalia > Rodentia > Cricetidae > Cricetulus > Cricetulus griseus. Next base: position 234,967,544 of record NC_048595.1, read on the forward strand.
AACAGTAAATAACTATTAACTTATAAGCTCACATGATAGGCCCTGTGCTGAGGACCAATGCTGCAAAAATAAAACATGCCCCTACCCTACAGGCCAGTGTTTGCTAAGACAGAGAGGTAAATGTGCTCATAATTTCCAGTTTCTTCAAATAAATCAATTTTCAACTTCAGATCAAGGCATCATTTACTTTGGGAATTTTTTTGCTAACACTATGCCAGCTGGAATTAGGTAATACGTTAATGTAGCCAAGAAAGGGACCCAAGTACGTCTATGAAGGTAAAGTTCTTTGAGAGTGGAAAGTTGGAGAGAACGCCATGTCAATTAATAAGGCATGCTACTAGTCACAGAGACTGGAATTCTGTTTATGTAACTCCTAACTTTTATGTGTGACAATAGAAACACTGGGAACATTTGTTACCTGTTCAGTGGTGAAATGTCAGCATAGTTATAATGTTATTTTTGTATATAAATGAACCAAAAGTATTTTTACATAAAAATGACCAAAGTGTTTTGGTGTCAAAATTGGCACCAAAATATTAACAATGGTAAAGTTTAGATAATGGAAGTTTGCTATTTTCCCTTTGTGTTTTTCACTAGTTGATTCTCTTTTTTCTATAATAATTATACACTGTAGACAGAAACCATCTAAAACATTGCTCCTTCCTAAAACAGTGGCTACCCCAAAGTGTAAATGCCTCACCTAGATGTGAAAAAAATAAAACAGTTTAAACCATCTTGGCAGGATCACTAATCACATCCCACCAACTTCCCAGGGAGAAGCCCATGTTGGCACCAGCAGCCAACAGAATGCCCCATGTCCTCTCGAGTCTCCTTCTGCTGACACTGCCTAACTAAGACACAAAATACTCACAAGTCCTGAGATGAAGCAGTGAGAATTGGGAAGGTGGCACCCAGTGGGGATTATGGGGCCTGGAGAGATGGAGACTGGCTGAACGACGTGCAAGCATTCTGCCTGTCATGGAGGTTGGTTGTGTGGCTGACAACCCTTAGAATATCCCTATGCCTCAAGACACTGCGCGTCCTAGGGCAGGAAGCTGGACTGGTGACCTCACCACACCTACTGGAGCCTGCATCCCAAGATCTCTCAACCGCAGCAATGGTTAGTGTGTCAACCTTCCTGAAACATTCTTACTATTATTATCATTTTTTTTTTTTGGTTTTCTGAGACAGGGTTTCTCTGTGTAGCTTTGGAGCCTATCCTGGCACTTGCTCTGGAGACCAGGCTGGCCTCGAACTCACAGAGATCCGCCTGCCTCTGCCTCCCGAGTGCTGGAATTAAAGGCGTGCGCCATCAACGCCCAGCCATTTTTACAATATTTATAGCATTTTATTTCAGTGTTTTGCAGGCTTTAACAGTCTCAGAATGTTTACAGTGGGCCTGGCATTCCCATTACTTCATTCAGTTACCAAAGGTATCAAACAACACAAAGTTCTTGTCCTTGTTCTCAGTCTACAGACAAAGACACTCAGATAGATGTAAGGGATGCATAGACTCCTATGCAACCAGAGCCAGACGAGCTCAACTGTACTGATCTACAAAACACCAATTGAGGTAGTTGAGACTGATGAGGTCATGTTAAGTTATATGTGTTGTCTTGTTTTAGAATGTATGTAATATTGGTAGTAGACTTGCCAGTTTAAATGTCCCATCAATTAAATTTCAATTTCAAAAGATAGTAAATCAATGCTGGCATCATTCTAAAATCACATGGAAAATACTGGATGGATAAAGCAGCCAAGTGGGGACCAGCACCAAGGCTGATATGACCCCTGGGCCCATAACTGTTTGTTCTTGCCCGAATCAGCCTACCCTGAGGTGGAGTGCTGTGTTGCAGCATGTGTATGTGCTTTTGGAAACCAGACCCATACTGAGGACAAGCCACCCTAACCAGTCAGCTTTGTAGATGTCAAAGGGAATAAGGAGACAGAGTAAGGCTAAGATTCTAAAGCATCCAACAGGCTCACTAACAGGGGAAATAAAAAGGAATGAGATGAAATTTAATAGGAACAAATTGTAATCTACATTTCAAAGCATCAAAAAAAAACCCTGAAGATTGCAATGGATCAGCAAAATGAATACCAATAACTACATAGATGAAATACAAGGCTTGGGGACTTGGGTTGAACAAAGCCAGGGTCATCTGCAAATGTGCTGGGTGCCAGGCAATGATAATTAGTGCTTTGGCTGAATACACAGTGGTACAGAGTCTGCAAAAGAGAGAGATAAGCTAGCTCCCGTGCATGGTCACCGTAACCCAGAGACTTGGCACAGGTGAGCATCTGAAAGGGGTGGCTAGAGTAAAGCTGGACCTAGCCATTTCTTCCCAGGAAGAACAGGACAGGGACAAGGAATAAGAGGCCCAGAAATCAACTGGATCCCTGTAACCTGTGGGCACTGGCTGTGAGGGTCCTGAGAGTTGCCCTGCATATCAATCTGCTTATCATTGCATCAAAGACATTCCCAGGCTGTCCTGTCTCTGTTGCCACAAGTATCAGAGGGCTGGCCAGGAGCACCTGTCCCCAGAGACCGATTGTGTTGACAAGTAGAACTGCCTCAAAGGGCACACGCTCCGAAAGCAGTCATTTCCTGCTGAACATGGTGGCCTTCCAGGGATAGCAACGCCTGGGCTTCTGAGATCTAAATCCAATGAGCGGTTTCCAGGGAGAAAACGCCTCTCTCCCAGGCCTGGTGCAGGACAAGGAAAGAACATTGCCATCTCCATGCAAACAATGACACAGCGGCCACAAGAGACCTCCTGCCACCAGATCCATATAAGGCCCCTGTCATAGGTGGAAGCCCGTATCTCCTGCTTGACTTGTGCCTTCAGATCCCACAGTTGGAACTTGTCCATAGACTGGAAACTCACACCTTATCCTTCCACTGTCTCTGGAGTTTGTTGGGAAGAGCTTTGTTTTCTCCTCTTGTGGCATGGCTATGTAGGGGTCAGTCAGTGCACCTCGAATGGCACGGGGTGCAAGTTCAAATGAGTGAGTCCCATACTTGGTCTGAGTGACTGTGCAGGTGCGTATAATAATGAGTGTGTGCATGCCAGTATGTTTGATTGTGTGTGAGAGAGAGTGCCCTGTTAGCTCCCGAGTGTGTGTGCGCAAGTGCCTGTGCATATACCGTGAGTGTGTGCCTGTGTGCTTGTATGTGTGCCCTAGGTTGTGTCTGGGTGGTGAATGTGAGCACTTAGTGAACATGTAAGTCTGTATACACGTGTATACCTGTGTAGCTGTGTGTGCCTTTCTGAGTGTGGTTGAATGTTGAGAGTAGAAACCCATGTGTTTGAGTGCGTGGGTGCAGAAGCACGTGCCTTTATCCTTCCATGCTTGGTTCCAAGGTCCAAAGAAGCCAGCCAGCCTCGAGCTCCCCAGCCATGAAGGGAACCCTCGCCCTGGACCCGCTGGGCACGAGGGGGCGCCTCGCTACCGTAGCCGGGACGCGCTGGCCCCGGCGGCCCGGGGGCGGCTCACGGGGCGGTGCCGGACTCTTGAGCTGTGGGCTCTGGGGACGCTGCGCTCAGCCCCGAGGAGCCACGGCCCGGCACGCGGAGCAAGCAGCCAGAAGCCCGCGCCGGAGGTAAAGTTGAATTTCCAGTGTGTGACGGGATCGGAGTCTGCTCCGATCGTCCCTGGGACCGGTCGGGAAAGGGGTCTGTGCGGCGGGTCCCGAGTCCGAGCGGAGTGTGGGCACCTGTCCGCGGGGCGGCCACAGGAGGGAACGCAGCCCGGTTAGGATGACTGGGCGCGCTGAGGGAGCCATAGCCCACGGAGGGGCGCTCGAGGGGTCGGGCCGGGCGGAGGCAAGCGCCGCGGGGTCGCCCGCGCTCCGCGCGCTTGCTGGAAGCCGGAGGTGCGCTTTCATGGAGGTTCGGGCGGCCACCGGAGGCTCGGTCCTGCTGCCGCCCCGTCTGCCCGCGTCGGTTCTACCAGATTCTGGGTAAGGAGGAGAGAGGAGGGCGAAGGAGGTCTGCATCCAGGAAGGGGCCCAGGGTTCCCGGGAAGGGGCCCGGGCTCTCCCGGACGGTCCCGGGCTTGAAGGATGTGCTCACCGGCTTCGCGGGGAGAGGCGACTGGGCGAATTCACGGTGTTGGTTCCCTTTTCTGGTCCGAGGTGGTGAAGTGAACGCCCACCCACCCACCGCTTACACGTTCAGTCGCGCGCACACACGCGCTTTGCACGCTCGGCTACCCTTCCTTCTCTAGCCTACCAGGGCGCGGGCTTGAATCCCGGCTCCCGCACTCCGAATTCTGCAAAGTCTCTCTCCTCCCCGACTCGGACAGCTACCTCTGGTCGGGACAGTGGCGCCAGGAGTGAGTGTTGAGCGCTGAGGGGAATCTGAGCCTTGCCAGGCTTGTGTGGAAGGTGAGCTGGCTCCTATGTGACCTGGAAGATTGTCCAACCTCGGGATTTTGGGGGTACCCCACGAGTGTTTGCCATCCAGTGGTTTCGGAGTTTGGAAGCCCCGTGTTCTCAGTCGAGTTCTGACTCTTGAAGCCCTGCCACGCGAGGAAGCACTGAGGTCATGTGCTGTCCTTGGGACCCTTTTGGTCACATCCAAATTCTCCTGCTCTTTGACCCTGGAGTTTAAAAGCTCAGGCTTGTCCTTGACCCTTGGAGGTCCTAGACATTCTCCCTTGCAGCCTCTGTCCTCTTTTGTCCCTCCTTTGCCCTTGGCTAAAAAAGGCCAGGCCAGCATTTGTATGCTGTGAATAATGGATTTTGATCCAGTCTGGAACTCTGGGAGTGATTAAGTAGTGGCTCATGCTGTGGCCTGTGGGTTAGTTAAGAAAATCCCTCCCTGACAGGAATTTGCCTTCAGCAAGTGCTTTTCATTTGACATTTCCCCCACAGATGTCAGGGGGAATCCGCAAGCTCCAAAGGCAAGAGGACTGGCCTCTCTTCCCTCTTGGGCTGTGAAGGACTTTCACTGGCCTCTGGCTGGCTTGCGCATGTTGTCAGTGGGATTGCTGTATTTGCTTACACTGTGAATCCGGAGGCTGTTGTGGCACAGCTAGGGGTGAAACCCACTTGCCTGGGGGTCCTTGGTCTGTGCAGTCTACACAGACACAGGCACGGTGCTATACACAGGGGGCTCTTGTTTCTGGTCTTTTGGAGAGACTGATGACAGCTTTCCAAGCCCAGTGCCAGTTTATATATTCCATTTTGAGTTTTCCCCCTTGCCTTGAGGTTGCCATAATTAAAACAAAACAAAGCCAAGTTGGGTGTTTGTGGAGGCAAGGGGGGAGAAGGGAGTGAGTTCCTAGCTGACACAGAATGGAGCTGTGTAGTTTTCCTTTCCCAGTGCTTACAGAGCCATGCGTGGGCCAGATGCTCAGAAAATGTGTGCTGGTTGATTAATTGTTTGAGTTATAATTAAGAGTTTCTACCTAGTGTATGGCTGGGAGAGGCATTATCATAATTACAGGTGTGCGTGCTGTAATTAGTAGGTCCTCTAGAACACAAAGGTTGATAGGAAATGATAAAATGCCGGGGTTTGCCCCAGTGAGTGCAGGTCCTAAGCTTCTCTGAGTTGGAGGAGGATGGGTTGAAGCAGATATGATGAGCCTTGGGGTCCTCTTTCCCCCTAGTTGTGGGCTGGTCTTCTGGAAGAAGTGTGTCTCACCAGGTACCCAGAGGGCAGGGTAAGCCACAGGGTTCTGTCTGCTCATGCAGATATGTGGGGATAGACTGGAGGGGAGCAGATGTGTGACACTGAGTGTGTAGGTGTTGAAGGCAAGCAGATCTGAATGACGTGGCTGGCCTCTGGCCCACAGTGGCACTTTGGGGCTGAAGATCTGAGTGCCTGCCCACTGATGGTCATTGGTACAGAAACACTCAGAGCTGATGCTATCCAGGGACACTCTACAGGGTGAGGGCTCGAGGAGCTCTCCAGTTCTAAAGTGGGAGTATCTGACTGAACAGACGGCCCTGGCATGGCCACCAGTCCCCACCCATGAGGAGAGGTAACCATGTTGCTAGATAGGGGCTGGCTCACTGAAGCCTCCACAGTGGCTGACTGACAGCTACTGAAACACAGCTGGCTTGCACTCCCCTCCCCCCACCAATAGGCTGAGTCAAAACCGCCATTCACAGGGGTCACATCTTCACCTTCCAGAACTTAAGGGTACTCAGGATCCCTTTCTGTGGCAAACACACCTCATCAGCCTCTCAAGTCCACCAAGCTCTTTAAGCAGAGTTCCAGCAGTTCCTTCTCCCGGTCAGGCCCAAGAGGGAGCGAGTCCTTTCCCACCCAGGCACCACCTCAAAGATCTCCTCAGAGTTGAAAGAACTTTGGCTGCTGCAGATATGAGGAGGCTTGGGGTCCTCTCTCCCCCTTTTCTAAACAGCTTGGAAGAAGACACTTGAATAGCAGCCATTATCCAACCAATGGTCACATTCCTCTGAGGGCACAGGTACAGCAAACATGGGTCTGTGTGTCCATGGATGTGGGGGCAGTCCGCAGGGCTCATGTAGAATTCAGTCCCTGAATCAGGTAAAAGGCTGCACCAAACAACATTGCTGTGCTCTAGCTTCGGGGAGGTTTGCGCATACAGTAAAACCCAAACCACATCCCACTAGAAATACCCAGCATTTTGATTTGATTGTGAGTTTAGAAAAAGACTAATTGGAATGTGAATGTAGTACAGAAAACCTTACTTTCTTCCCCCAAGAGAGGGACCCTGCAGAGTAACAGACACATGGGCAAAGGCAGAGGCATGGCTCCAGTGCCTCTAGGGTCTTGACACTGTTATCTCTCTGCTACTCTCCCTGATGAGCCACCTCTTTAGTTGAGCTCTTTCTCTAAGCACCCCAGTTTTCTCCACCAAGGCAGCTTCCCAAGATCTGGGCTCCAGTGAGGAAGGCAGGGTGCAGGCTACAGTCTAAGAACTCGATGTCCATCCTAGATATTCCCAACCGCCTTAGACATTTAAATAGTGGCATTTAGATGTCAGACTAGACCTGAGTGGTGCCTTGGAATCAAAGACTACAAGTCAGAGGCTCCCCCACTCCCCCAACCGCTAAGCCTCCAAACCAGTTGTGACTATGGGGGCAGTTCTAGCTGAATTCCATCCCTAAGAGGCAGATTTATTTTTGTCAAGGCTTGGCTATGGTGGGAAGGGCTGTGCGATCCCCCTGTGCCTGACTCTGGGCTCCACTCTCCCTGTGGCTTCTTAGCTCCAGAAACTGCCTCCAACCGGTGGGCTTCTTGGGGTTCTGTGCCCCATTGCGCTATTGTACATCATCTACCTCCCAAGTTAAGAGGGAGCTGAGGGTCCTTCAGACAGCCTGGCATGTGTACCACTTGGCTGTTCCATGTTAGGTCCTGCCCAGGACGGGTTGGGGGTCTAGTTTGGTAGTGAAGGTGTGGCCTGGAGAAGTAGATTCTGAATGTGGATCCTAAGCGATTCTGTGTGTGTGTGTGTGTGTGTGTGTGTGTGTGTGTGTGTGTGTGTGTGTGTGTGTGCATGCACACACAGACCTAAGTGCGCCAGAGCACAGGTGTTGAGGTCAGAGAACCACCTCGGCTATCAGTCCTCACCTAACACCTTGTGTGAGACAGGCCCCCTTGTTGTACACTGCCGGCCATTGATCCTCCAGGGGCTCTCCTGCTTCCTATCTCAAAGGTGAGGCTCTTCACATATTACCTGGCTTATTACACAGGAGGCTTTGGGATGCCCTTACCATGTGATGTGTCGGCATTTTTAATCTCTTTACCCCTTCACTGTGTGGCTTATTGTGAAAGTCACCATGGCCCCTCTGCAGTGCTTCTCAGGGGAAATATTACCACGACCAGGACACTTGCCTCTGACGGTTCCCCATAGATAGAGTTGGTCATGGTATCCACCTGTGTGGACAGAGACAGGCTTCAGTCTCCAATTTGATGTCACAGAACTTTGTGCCCTTGGGGGATCCTTTTCATCCATCCCCTCCCCTCCCTGCCATCTGTTTCCCTGTGATGCTCTTGGTGTTTCTCTGCCATCCATTTTCTTTGTCCCAGTTCTGCCATAAGCTTCTCCATCCTCAGATAATTTTCTGCACCCAACGTGGCTGTCCACATGCTTCCCATCTTTCAATACCATAACAGACACTGGTGCTTGGTGGCTTCACTACAGCGCTGCCATGTGTATACCAAATGGCCAAAGTAAGATTCGAGAGCCAATGAGCCTAGGCATTTGCTGTGACCTGGAACCTGTGCTGGCATCTGTGTGTTTGGATTAGGGAAATACCTCAGCTACCAGAACCTAAGCTTCCATTGTATAATAAAGGAAATGTTGCACATGAGTGCATACTCACACATGTGCACACATGCACACACTCCTAAACACGTGCCTGATGGGTGAGGCACACTAACAGGTAGTGGATATATAGAGGCTGATGTGAGCACCCCAGAAGGGGGTGCGGTGTGCAGCTAGCCTGAGCTGCTGTGTTCACCACGTCTCTCCAGGTTAGTTCAATAACAGAATGCAGCACAGGTGTTAATTATCTTTCATAGGAATGGCTATAACAAGATATCTGAGGTAGGCCACTTAATAAACACTAGATTTTTTTGGGGGGGGGTCTCACTGCTCCAAAGGGATACAGTCTATCACAGTGAAGGAAGACACAGCAGCCAGCAGGGAGGGATAGACCGCAAGGTCAGGATGCTGGCTGGTCATGGTATAGCCATACTCAGGAAGCAGAGTATAAACAGGAAGTGGGGCCAGGATATGAAGTCTGAAAGCCCACCCCCAATCACTCACTCCAGGAAGGCTCCATCTTCTAAGGTTCCACTGTTTTCTTTCCCAAAGCACCAAGTGAGCCTATGAGGGGGGGCATTACCCAATTTCACATTCAAATTTCCATGTTTCCTTTCCTGTGAACACACCAGGATCCCATCACAGTTCCATCCTGATAACTCTGTCTAAAGACTCCACCCCTAAACACACAGTGGGATTAACTGTTCACCTCCTTAACACATTAGCATTTGGGGGCCTGAGTTAAACTACATTCAAAACAGCAGAGATTGCCAGCCATGGTGGCCAACACTTTTAAGGCCAGCACTGGAAGGCAGAGGCAGATGGATCTCTGTGAGTTCGAGGCCAGCTTGGTCTACAAAGCAAGTTCCAAGATAGCCAGGACTGTTAGACAGAGAAAACCTGTCTTGAAAAACAAAACAAATCAAAAGCAAAATATAGCAGAGGTGAGGTGATGAATTGTCACAGTTGCCACAGCCTGTCTCTGGAAAGTGCCTGCATCCCATGTCTTCACAGTAGTTTCAGGCAACCCTTGAATAATGTTCCCTCCTGCTTGAGGACAATAGTTGTCTCTTGTTCAAAGCTGATAAGAGCCTGTGGTAGTTTGAATGTAACTGGCCCCCATAATCTCACAGGGAGTGGCACTATTAGGAGGTGTAGCTTTGTTAGAGTCAGTACGGCCTTGTTGGAGGAAGTGGGGTTGGACTTTGTGTCTCAGACCACTTCCTGTTCCCTGTAGGTTAAGATATAAGAATATCAGCTCCTTCTCCAGCACTGGGTCTGCCTGCATACCATCATGACGATAATGGACTGAACCTCTGAACTGTAAGACACCCCAATTAAATGTTTTTCTTTACAAGGGTTGCCATGGTCATGGTGTCTCTTCACAGCAATAGAAACTCTAAGACAGAGCCATTCTGCCCATGGAGCTCACACTGTTCCTGGGCGGTGCTATTGTGTTTCTGGGGCAGGAGGTGGGGAGACCCATAGCACTCACTGTGTATTATCAGGGGTGATCTTGTGAAGTCTTTTGAGGCCTGGGCATGACCTTGATTTCTTCTGTGTCCCATTAAGGGGATAATTTTGGAGCCCTCAGACACTCATTTGCTTCTAGCCAGGCCTTGAGAGGAACGTGTACTGGTGAGAGGCCCTTTCTTCCCTCAAGTTGATGCATGTGTGAATGTGAAATGTGTGTGTGTGATCACTTGTGTGTGTGTGGTCACATGTGTGTGTATATGTGTGTGTCCACATTGTGTGTGTAAGGGGCTATGAACATGTTCATTGTGGGTGGGGGAGTGAAGGTCAGAGCATGACACCAAGTGTCTTCCTCTATTGTAATTTTTTTTTTTTTTTTGGCTAGACTGACTGATCAGTCATTCTAAGATATATCTGTCTGTTCCCTCCTTCCAGCCAGTGTTAGGGCTACAGGAGCACTTCCTGATTTTCCATGGGAGCTGGGGATCCAAACTCCGGTCCTCACGCTTGAGCAGCAAACGCTTTATCTGCTGAACTATCTCTTCATCTCCCTGATGCTTTTAAGAGAAGTGCTGGTAGGGTTTGTCCTTGCTAGGAGAGAGCTGGAGAACACTGGCTGCTTCTCCCTCTGAGAATTAGTAGTGTCCTTCTCGTCTGCCTCACGGGAACAGCTTTTAGACTGTGTAATGACTTTCTGCAGGCTGACACAGAGACCAGGTAGACACATCTTTCCTGGAAAATTAATAAGGAAGAACACATGTCCCTTTCTTCCTTTTTAGCTCAGTTTTCAGCAATGTGCCTCAGCTCAGTGCTAGAACAACAAAATTAATAAGTGAAATGTTTCTACCATTTTCTTCCCACTCATCCTCAAGTATCCAGGATCTGCTCAGGGCCTTGCAGCTCCATTAAAGGTGGAGTGCCTCCTACGTGGTTGTGTAGGAATGTTGAGTAAAATCTGAACCCTTTACCCTCAAGCTCAGGTCCTCAGAATTGGAGAGGTCTTGGGGGTTAGGTGACCTTGCAGGTAGAGAGGTCTCCCATCTGGGTTGGTCCGAGGTCAGCTGTGGAATGTTTGCACACTCAATGCTCAGAAATGACTTGTGACTCTGTACATCACTGTAATGAGATGCCATCAAATCCTGAGGCTGGGATGTTTAGCTATAGAAGAGAAACTGGTGTTATTGAGAGGCATCCCAAGCCAACATGTTCTAAGTGAGTGCCAGCCCTTTCTTGTCTCCGGTCCTCAGGACTACTTAAAATACCATTGCAAATAGTGAAAGAGCAACTGGGCTTATCTAGTCCAGAATTTATCCATCTGCACAGTTGCTGTGAATTTCCAGAAGTTTCCCTCATGAAAGCTTGGACTCTTCACCAGGTCCTTGCCTCATGCTTGCAACAGCCTGGGCATGTTCATGTGGCTGGGCTCAGAGCAGAGAAGCCCTTTACTCTCTGAGGGGCTAGAGGAACATAGAGACAGCTTTCTGCCTGAGTCAGGGAGGAGCTCTCAAAAATGTTGTTAGAGCCCTGATCTTATGTGGGAGGATTTTCTGTCTATCTGAGGGGAAGTCTGTGTTTAGCTTTGTTCGCATATAATAAGTGTACCAAATGTGTTTTATTATGACATTTGCATACATGTGTAATGCAACTTAATCATATCCACAGCTCCTAATTACCCCCTCTTACACCTTCTCATCCAGTCCCTTTCCTCTTCCCAAATAGCCCTCTTTCTCCTTTCATGTCTTTATTTAAATCTATCACAATCTGAGTTTTTTTTTTTAATAGGAACTTAGAAATAGTCTAAGAGATAAAAGACAGAGCAAAGGGGACAAAGGGAATCCTTTAAAGGATTACTTGAAAAAGAGAGAGGGCTGACACAGGACAGGGCAGGAGGCTCAGGAGTTCAAGGCCACCCTTGGCTAAGTAGTGAGCCTTGCAGAGGAGGAGTGATGTAATGGTGTTCCATTTGTAGTTGCGTTCTCCACAGACCCTTCTCTGAACTTTGACCAGTCATAAGTGTCTGTCCATGTTAACCACCTTCGGCTGCACAAAGAAACTTCTCTGACGAGGTGTGAGATCTGCACTAATGTAAGAGTAGAGCTGTATGGGTTTACGGGGCACTTGTTTACTATGTCAATTTAGCAGAATAATAGTAGTAGGTTTTCCCCTGGAATCTCTGAGATCCTCAACTGTGGATTCCTGACCAGACTGCTAATGCCAGGCATATGTCTCCTCTTTTGGAGCCCATCTTAGATCCAGCTAGAAAGTGGTTGGTTGTCCTGGAGACATCTGTGCCACTGTTGTGACACACTGGCATATCTTGCCACATTAGTCCTTATTGAGGTTCACAGCGAACAAGGCTGCTGCTGACTTTCCCACCACTGCAGCCCACATATAGCACCTTCCAGTGCTGTGCAAGCTAGTCATCGGGCAACATGTTTCTAAGTCAGCACCAACTGGATTTTTCCATGTCTTATGACTATTGTGTTTGGTATTTTCAGCAATATTGTGAAAATGACTATCTTTGTAAAAAAGCAACCCATAGATTAAGTGCAATTTTCATCAACATTTCAATGCAATTCTTCACAGAATTTTTTTAATGTTAAAGTTTATATAGAAGCATAAACAAGCCTAGGTAGCAAAAAAAAAAAAAAAGTCTTGAACAATAAAAATACATCTGAAGGGATCACTATGCCCAATTTCAAATTAGGCTACAAAGCCATAGTAATAAAAACACCATGGTACTTGAACAAAATAGACACACTGGCCAATGGAATGCAATTGAACATTCGTTTATATAAGTATATGCAGCCTACTTGAGTTTTGACAAAGATGATAAAAAACATACACTGAGCAAAAGCATCTTTATCAAATGGTGTTGGGGAAGCTGGGTAGCTACTTATAGAAGAATAAAATCTCTCTTGTGTTGCACACAATCAATTCCAAGTGGATCAGAGATCTCAGAGTTAGGCCCGGAACTCTGAGACTTCTAGAAGGAGTGTCTGTCAGCAAATAGGCTTAGTAGAGACTTTCTGGACAGGGCTCTGATTGACCAGAAAATAAGACCACCAATCAACGGCTGTAAATTCATTAAATTATAAAGATTTGTACTGTAAACAATGCTGTTAATCAGCTGAAGAGGCAGACTAAAGAGTGAAGGGAAAACCTTTGGTAGCTGAGTTAGGGTTAGTGTCTACAATACACAGGAAACTCAAAAATTAAACAGCAAGAAAACAAGCAACTCAATTAAAAAGGAGAGTACTGAACTGAACAGAAAGTTCTCAGAAGAAATACAAATGATTAAAAATTGTGTTAAAAAGTGTTTGTCATCCTTAATCATTGGGGAATGCAAATTACTTTGAGATCTCCTATTACCATAGTTAGAATGGCTATTACAAAAGCTAAAGACAGCAAATGCTGGTGAGGATGTGGGGATCAGGGAGCCCTTGTGCAAGTTGGTGGGAGTGCAAATTGGTGTGGACACATGGAAAACAGCCCGACAGTTCCTCAGAAAACTACAAACAGGAGCACATATGACCCAACTATGACACTCATGGGTGCACAGTCAGAGAACTCTTATTTCCTACTACAGAGACACATGCTCATCCATGTTCATAGATGCTCTATTCCTAATAGTTAGCACATGGAAACACCTTCGATTGCCACCAACTGATGAGCGGATGATATGATGGTACCTAAATGCAATGAGATTTTACTCAACTGTAAAAAAATAAAATTTCAGGTAGATGTGCACAACTGGAAAAGAGACTGAGTGAGTTGGCACAGACACAGGATGACAAATGGTACCTATGAAATAGCACATTTTTAAACAATTGTGAGTCAGAGTCAAAGGAATTACTGTTTTGCAGTGGTCTCACAAGGCAGCCCAGGATGTCCTCAAACTATCTTCTTGCCTCATCCTCCTGAGTTTACAGGCATGATCCCTGGCTTCAGAGGAAAACCTTAAAATACATACAACTAAATGAAAATACAACAAATCAAAATGTTTATGCAGAAGCAGAGCACTTGGGGAACTTAACCTTACCAGACGCTTACAGAAGAAATAGAAAAGGGTTAGTCAGTGATTTATGTCCAGATTTGAATCAGGTCCTTTAAGACCCCTGGAAAAGAAATCCCCAGGAAGTTTTAGTGGAGAATTCTACCAAACATCGGGAGAAGACAGAACTTTCCCTAACTCACTTGGTGACATTATAGTTACCTGGTAGCCCAATGAGCAGACAGCATAGAAAAAGCAAACTGCAGATAAATACCCTCCATGAGTGCTGTCTTAGTTTGGGTTTTATTGTTGTGAAGAGACACCATGACCACAGTAACTTTTATAAGGAAAACGTTTAACTAGGGTGGCTGGCTTACAGTTTCAGAGGTTCAGTCCATTGTCACCAGGGTGGGGAGCATGGTGGATTGCAGACAGACATGGTGCTGCAGCTGAGGGTCCCACATCTTGCAGGCAACAGGACTGAATGTCACACTGAGGGAAGCTTGAGCAAAAGAGACCTCAAAGTCTGCCCCCACAGTGACACACTTCCTCCAACAAAGCCACACCTCCTAATAGTGCCACTCCCTTTGGGGGCCATTTTCTTTCAAACCACCACATTCCACTCCAAAACTTTAGCCATATCATAATGCAAAACTCAAGAGCCCAACTTCAAAAGTTTCCATACTTTATCACAGTCTCAACAATATTTTAAAATCCAAAGTCCAAAGTCTCTTCTGAGATTCATGTGATCTCTTAACTGTAATCCCCTATAAAGTCAAAATCAAAAAGCAAATCACATACTTTCAACATATAATGGCACAGGATGTATATTACCATTCCAAAACATAAGGAAGAAGCATAGTGAGAAAATACTGGACCAAAGAAAAACCAAAACCCAGGTGGGCAAACTCCAAAACCTGAATCTCCATGTCTGATGTCAAAATGCTCTCTACATCTCCAACTCCTTTCAGCTTTGTTGACTGCAACACACTTCTCTCTCTCGGGCTGGTTCCACTCCCTGTTAGTAGCTCTCCTTGGCAGGTATCCCATGACTCTGGCATCTTTAACATCTTGGATTTTCAAAAAAAACAATCCAGACTTCAACTTCACAGCTTCATGCAGTGGATTCTCCACTAGGCCCCCATTGGGGACACCCCTGACACATGCCTGGCCCTAGAGCTTTCTTTAGGCATAGAGGAAAATTCCATAATCCATTTCTTCTGTCCTTAACTCTAAAGCCAGAACCATGTGGCTGACGCTGTCAAGTTTTGCTGTTTGCTGGGCCTGGAACATGGCCCCCTCATTCAATTACATCTTCAGCAGCTTTCTGTCTTTCACTGCCTAAGCCTGGCTATTCTGAAACCTGCTCTGTAGACCAGGCTGGCCTCAGACACAGAGATCTGCCAGCCTCTGCCTTCCCAGTGCTGGGATTAAAGGTGTGCACCGCTATACCCCACTGTAAACTTTCCTTTCCTTTTCATAAATTGGAAATTTAGCTGGGTGGGCTCTTATCCTGAGGTCGCCACTCCCTTTATTGCATTTCTTACTCTGTTTATCTCCTTGAACACAGGATTTAGCTCCATTCCACTTCCTGGTGCTCCTTTTCTCCTCAAAATTTACTTTCTGTAATTCACCCTGCTCAGCTTGCTCCTTTTCACTATAAATTTTCATTAAACTTATCACTAATATTCACACAATATACTAGGCTGTTTTGAGGTTTCCTCTGCCAGTGGACTTAATCCAAAACTCTTCACTTTAACCTCAGGCAGATTCTTTGGACAAGGGCAAAAGACAGCCACATTCTCCACCAAAACATCCCAAGAATGATCTCTAGGCAACATAATAAAATTCTCCTCCTCTGAAACCTCTTGAGTGAACTCCTGACAGTTCAAATAACTCTCAGCACCTCTGTCTTCCATGCTCCTACTAGTCTGGTTCATTAAGCAGTGCTTAAATAACCCGAAGTACCAAAGTTCAAATTTCTCCAAACACATGGTCAGGCCTATCACAAAAATCCTCTAGTCCCTAGTACCAGCTTCTACCTTAGGTTTTTATATTGCTGTGAAGAGACTCCATGACCACAGCAACTCTTGTAAAGGAAAACCTTTAATTGGGATGGCAGTTTACAGTTCAGAGGTTCAGTCTTTTATTATCACGGTGAGGCATGACCACATGCAGGCAGACATGGTGCTGGAGAAGTAGCTGAGAGTCCTACATCTTGCAGGCAACAGGAAGTGTTGTGTCACATTGGGCAGTATCCTGAGCATATATGAGGCCTCAAAGTCCATCTCCACAGTAACACACTTCTTCCGACAAGACCGTAATTCTTAATAGCACCACTCCCTTTGGGAGCCATTTTCTTCCAAATCACCACAAGTACAGATTCAAAATCCTCAAGAAGATATTAGAAAACTATTCTTTGAATATTGAACAAATATGATCAAAGATATATATGAGAATGCCATTAAAAAAACAAAAGCATGAATCCCATCTTTTTAGGTGGTAGGGAACAGAATATTTTCAAAATTAAAGAGTCAAATTTTAAAATGTACTAGAAAATTGATTTCAGCATTGTATAGAGTAGCTGAGCCAGGTGAAACTTAATTCAGGTATGCAAGGCTGTCTGTCCTACATTTAAAGATCAATTAATGTATTCAACCACAGCAGCAGGAAGCCAACAGCTGATGCAGGAGGGCATTTAACAAAATCCAACACCTAGTCAGAATGAAAATTCCCATAAATTTATTCGTAGGCCCTTTGCTTGAGAGAGAGTACAATAATGGTTGAAAATAAAGACTGAAGGTTCTCCTTAGGATCCAAAAGAAGACAATGATGTCCACTGCCACCATTGCTACTCAGTCAAATCCTGGAAGTTAAAAAGAGCAGTGGGATATGTAATAGACATGCAGGTTATGGGAGAGTTACCCTCTCTTTTTGCAGATGACATGATCATTTTAAGAAATGTACATTCCAGCAAATGCGTCTCCCCCCAAATTCCCAGAACTGGTGAGTTCAGCAAGATTGCAGCATGTATAGTCAAAAGAGAACTCACACTTCTGTATGGAAACATTAGCTTTGTGGTAGTGCACCTACCTAGAAGGCCATTTGCAATCATTCTAAACCAAATAAAATAGGAGGCCTATGTGACATAGTAGACACACAATCTGTTTGCTGTAAGTTAGGAATGTTGATCAAGGATTTCTGAGAAAGCCTGGGGATGTAAGGCAGGGACATGGGACATGCTTAAGGCCCCACATTCAGTCACCGATACCACAGAAAAAGGGAGAAGATAGCCAAGAAACACCTAAGATGAAAGTGATACCATGTTCATGGATTAGAAGATGGTGGTACAAGTGTTGGTTCCCAAACTGATGGATGGGTTTAACATAACTTGTGAAAGCATCCCCATAAAGTTTTCTAGAGGAACTGTATATAGATAGGCACATTGAGCTTATTCTGGAGTCCCCAGGGAAAGCACAGGCTCCAAAACAGCCATAAGAACCCTGCAAAGGGTGAGGAGTTGGTGGCGCATGCCTTTAATCCCAACACTCGGGAGACAGAATCAGGTGGATCTCTGTGAGTTTGAGGCCAGCCTGGTCTCCAGAGGAAGTGCTAGGATAGTCTCCAAAGCTACACAGAGAAACCCTGTCTCTAAACCAAAAAATAAAAAATAAAAAATAAAAAAAAGAACCCTACAAAGGACAACAGTGGCTTGAACCATTCCAGCTATATTAAAACTTACTCTGTAGAGTAAGTTATCTAGACAGTGGTATTGATTATATCCTGAAGGGACATTGATTGCTAGATCAATAGAACAGGACACAGAAACCATATGCTATGCCCAGCTGAGTTTTGGGCTGTTCCAAAATTCAATGGTAGACCCTCTCAATAAAAGATACTGGAATAATCAATCATCTATAAAGGACTGGGCTGAATCACCCTAAGCCTAACAGCACTCTGAAGTCTGGCCCACAAATTCCCATGTAAATATAAAATGTAAGACTGGGGAAAATCATTCTGATCTAAGGTAGGCAAAAAATTCCTAGATTTGAAACCAAGACTGTGGCCCATAAAAAAAACAAACCTGATACTTGAGACCTTATCAGAATCCAAAACTACCCTACAAGACCACTTAACAGAATGGAAGGAAAATTACAGAGTGGGAGGACATATTTGCAAGCTGTCCATTCAGGAAAGAAAACACCAATATGAAGAATCAATAATCTGTCAAGGAACTCCAATTAAAACTAGGCAAAATATGAGAACAGACACTAAAGAGGAAATCCAGATGATAAATTGTCATGAAAACATATTCCATGTCATTAATCTTTAGGAATGTGCAAATTAGACCACAGTGAGATACCATGGCCCATCTATCAAGATGGCTACAGTAAAAATTACTGGCAACACCAAATGCTGACAAAGAAGCAGGGGACCATTGCTCACATGGGCTTGTATATGTCCTGTGGAAACCACTTAGTGGTTTTTTTGTGTGTTAAAAATAAACATCCAACTACAATATAGCTCTGTGATCACTACCACTACCCTAAAGAAGTGGAAACAGGGCCAATACGATGGCTCAGTGGGTGAAGGCCCTTCCTGCCAATCATGATGATCTGAGCTGGCTCTCCAGGACCACATAGGGAAGGAAAGAACGGACTCTCAGGCTGTTCTTAGACTTCCTGATACATGCATGCACAAGAACACACACAATTTCTAAAGTTTCAAGGAGGGAACGCTCATAAAAGCCTACCATTGATTTCCACAATGCCAAAAATGTTCCTTGTGGCCCCAAAAAGGAAATGACCTGATGTCCTCAGAGAGGAGGCTTCTCTGTGGTGGAACACAGCTCTGAGGGAGAATTATCGAGAAGGGTAAAGAGCAGATCTCATGGTTTTCATACCTCACGATCCTACTTTCACTGCATCAGAGTAGCTGAGCTGTGGGACTACACTGTGCTGTGTGGGCGAGGCTGTGGAGGGCGATAGGAACATGTCGATGGGTGATGGGCTGTCCTCAGGACCAACCTGTCACCGCCTGATGGTAAGAGTAGTTCATGGATTTATAAGAAGAGATCCATATGAGAACTGGCTGACCCTCCCAATGTTAAGTGTAGGGAATCTCAACATGCAAAGTATAATTTACAAAGTCTGTCCGTGTATCATACACAGGCTTAGTGAAAGTTCTGCACAAATGGAATTACCTTAAAAGTGGTGTCCAGCAGGGAAGGGACTCAACTTTGGAGGGCAGAAAGCTGTCTACAAAGGCTGGGTAGGGGCAGGCAGGTGATACCCAGGTCTTCTCTTTCTTCTTCAGAAGAGCTCAGACATGGAGCCCAAATGACATTTGAGCATGGGCCCACTGCAGGCCAGACACCATCCAAGGGGGATGTGATGACTCCTCCCCTCCCCCTCCTGCCTCTTCTTCCCCTGTCCTCCAAGGGTCCTCCTGGAGCAACTGCCTTACTTCATCTTTGGTTCTCCTTTCCTGTCGCCTGGAGATTATTAATTAAAATTCTTTCAGAATCAATTTTCTGAGCAAAGTTGGTGTGTGAATGAGGCATTTATGCAATTCCCTCTCACTGTTTTTCTTCCAGAAGTGGATAATGGGCTCGTTTCAAATTGTATTAAGAGATAATTAGCACACATGCGGACAGACATGAGAGTACTCTCTCTCTCTCTCTCTCTCTCTCTCGCTCTCTCTCTCTCTGTGTGTGTGTGTGTGTGTGTGTGTGTATGTGTGTCTGTCTCTCTCTCTCTGTTTCTCATATTAAATTGTTCCTATAAAGGCTTGGTTGTGGGCCTGACCAGTGGGATATAAAGGAATGGTCCCCGACCCTTTCATACAACCATGGGACCCTTGGAGAGCCTAATGCATGTGAGTTGTGTGTGTGGGGAGCGACGCAGCATCCCTGGTGGCATTTGGGCCACTAGGATGGCAATGAGGACCCAGCCACACCAAGTCATGCATTCAGAGTTAGATGGTATATCCCCAGTAGAGCAATTGCCTGAAGGCTTGCAGCGAGACAGCTAGAAGGCATCCTTGTCACGTGGTTGTTCCAGCATGTGTCACCCATTACAACACAGTTCTCACCCACTCACGTTGTGTTCACAAAGCAATGACACTCTATTGTTACAACTCTCAACAGACTGGGATAACTTGTCACAGGCTGTCACTCTTGTTATAAGTTGTCACACAGTGGCGCACTGTTCCGTGCTGTCCCCAGACCACTCACACCCCGCTGAAGTCACTGGTAACCATCCTACTTGCTCTGCAGCTTTCATACTCTTTGCCCTATTTTTGACAACTGCCCTCTTTCTTCAGCTTTCTGAAGCTTGAATAATGCCTCCACCCCCTCAACATCACCCCCATCCTGCGATCCCCACCATGCTTAACCCAAGAGCATGTGTCTCAGGCCCAGTTATGAGCAGGTTAGAAGCAGTGCAGGGCAAGGTGACTTTGGGTCATCACCAGGTAACCATTTCCAGTTCTTTCCTGGAGGGCATGGGGCAACTGAAGCTGAGGCTGAGGGAGGAGGGAGCCTGAGCCTCCCCTGGACCCACAGTCTCCTGCCCCTCTCCCCAGTTTACCAGTTCCTTCTCTAGGCCCTGCTCATTTCCACCTGGGCCAATTGTATGACTCCATTTGGGTGGAGACCTCAGGTGGTCCCCTGGGCCACCATAGGATCACCTCCTTAGAGAAGGTATAGTAGAGGCATGTTTCAGGAAGAAGCTCCCCTCAGGCAGCACCTGGCTTCCTCCTTCCTAGGCAAGTAGCCTAGGTATCTGGTATGGTGGCCAGGATAGTCTATGCTCTGGCCCTGATGGTCTGACCTGATTCACCTCAGATCACCTTCAGCTGTAAAAGCCTCAAGTGATGAGAGACACACAAGCTTCAACTCCTATCCCCACAGGAAACAGTATTTCTTCCAGAAAAAATGTGTTTTCTAGTCCTGTACATCTAAGCAACCCACACACAAATTACCCAAAGGCGTGGGCAGGAGTTCCACTGGGGCCCTAATTATACCGTACAGCAAGTGGGAGTGTCAGGTGTCTCTGTGGTGACTGCTCCAGAGCCCATGAGGCAGAACTCTGCTCTGGCAATGAGCCTGGGCCTGAGTCTCTGTTGGACAACCTGCCCCCACCCCCAGAGTGCCTGATGCTGCTCCCCAAGCTGCTAGAATAGAGCCTCAGAGCCCAACCAGCAAAGACTGCAGCCTTAGAGTGTGCTTCATAAAACTCTGTGTGTAGTATGTGTGTGTGTGTGTGTGTGTGTGTGTGTGTGTGTGTGTGTGTGTGCATTTGTGTGTGTGTGTGTGTGCATTTGTGTGTGAGAGAGAATTGTGTGTATGTGTGTGTGTATGACAGAATGTATCATTTTAACCACCTTAGTGTATAATTTATTAGCACCAATTACATTCACCGTATCGTGTGACCATTACCTCTGTTCCCAAATTTTGTAACTCTAAACAGAAACAACCCCTACCCCCCACACACACACAGACCATACATTCTGATCTACTTTTCATATTTATAACTAACTTTGCCTGGTTCTAGTTTGGGGCTTCTTAAGCATTTGTCATTTGCAATCCCCTTTCATCTGGAAATTTTTTATGTGACCCTGGATATGTATATGCACACATACACAGTAAGTATAGAGATAAAATATTAATTGATAATGCTGAATTTTTAAAAATGATGCTTTGGCATATATATATATATATATATATATATATATATATATGCAGGTTTTATGTGTCTTGACACAAACTAGAATCATCAGAGGAAGGAGCCTCAGCTGAGGAAATGCCTCCATGAGTTCAAGCTATGAGGCATTTTCTCATTAGTGATCAACGGAGAGGGCTCAGCCCATGGTGGGTGGTGCCATCCCTGGGCTGCTGGTCCTGGTTTCTGTAAGAAAGCAGGCTGAGCAAGTCAGGGAAACCAAGCCAGTAAGCAGCTCACCCCCATGGCCTGTGCATCAGCTCCTGCCTCCAAGTTCCAGCCCTGCTTGAGTCCAGAACTCCTTCAGGGATGAAAAGCAATGTGGAAGTGTAACCTGAATAAACCCTTTCCTCCCCAACCTGCTTTTTGGCCATGGTATGTCATCAAAGTAATAAAAATCCTAACTAAGACAATATCTATTTTTTAGCATTAACTAAAGATTAAAGCAAATTTTCATATTGCTGAGTACTTGTTCATTTTTACAGAAAGGTTGAGTCTTGCCTGAATATCTGACTCTGGGTTGCATGGCATCTTCAGTGTTTTTCACAGCTAACTAATGTTTTCATTTTATAGTCAACAATGTTGGAATGCTACTTAATGTAAATATGTAGTACAAAATGGCAGTTTATGTTTAGGAACCATTCCAAAGTTGTTGGAAATTTTGTGCTAATCTCAAGCCAAAGTTCATTTAGTGGGTTTATTTTTCTTTTAATGGAATTTAAGTCAGCAGCTCAAATACTGACTTTTTAAATTAAACATTCTAACATGATACAGTGTCAGGGTATTCTAACATTTTCAGGAATGGTGGTAGGAATATATTGAAAGTATGTTCTGTGATTAAGCCATTATATTTCTGTAAGAGTGTGAAGCATTATGCATACAGTTAAAACTCTGCAATTCATAATATAGAATGGCCTGGAATCTAGGTGGTGTTTGTTGGGATTACCTGGCACAATAGCATGCATGATGCAAAGTGCACATGTTGAATGCAGTGAAGCTTAGGCTGCACTAAGGTTGCACAATGCTACAGAAATGAGCGATACTGGGAACAACTTGGATTCATGACTTACTTGATCTTGTTAATGTTCATCATAGTTCATGAATTTAGAATCTTTTACTGCCATCAAATGTTTTGTGACACTCCCCCACACATTGTTACATGAGAAATTGTGACCCTCGGTTAAAGGAGCTGTACTCTAGGTTTTCCTGTCCCTGGGATTGTCACCTATGTCATAGAGCTGTACGTGGTATGAGGCTGGGCCTTCTTGTGGATGTCCCCTTTCTCGGCATCATCTTATGGCAGGGACTCCTTGCTGACATGTCTATATTCTCTGTTCCCCAGGGTGCTGCCCATAAACACCCAGATCTGTCTGGGCTCTTTGTGCTGTCTTGTTGACTAAGATATGTGGTACCACACTGTCTTAACTGCTGGAGCTTTTTAGATCCTTTGGCCGCTGGGAAGGGTTCCAGTGTGGCCCTTCCATGCCAGATTATATGGGCTGCCCACAGGTCATTGTGATTCCATGCAAGTTAAGATCAGCCTTTTCCATTTCTACAGAACCCTCTGAGATTCTGATGAGCTGTTCTAGAAAGGCATTGCTTGTGAGGAAGTCCCAGCACGAGCACTTGGGGTGTGAAGACTTCAGTTAACACATCAACTTCTGACTCAGGGTGCTTTTCTTTCCAGGACCCCAGGGTTAAGCTGGAAAATTTAGGGTTTTAAACACTTTTATCTAAGCTATTTTTGGACTTGCAGAAGAATTGGGGAGTTTGTGCCATTTTCTAAGCCAGTGTCCTCCAGCGCTGGTATCTCCTAGGGGAATTGGACCTTGCTCCATCACAGCCTGTCCCTCTAATGGGTTGCTGTAAGGCTCTGTCCAGGACCTTGTTTGTGCTTCTTGGTCTCCTGTGTTTTCTGATGACTCTGCAAGTTTGTTTGGGTCTTTATGATCTTGACACTTTAAAGGGGGGTTGTTCTGAGCCTGGGAATCCTTCTAGCTACAAATTTTTTGTCTTCATGCTCATTTTCAAATGATCACTTTCTGGTAACTGGAGTGTTGTTCTCTGCCCACTGTCCCTTATGGCTTTGCACTTGCCTGGGATGGGCTCTGTCCTGTTTGTAGCTGTGTGTATCCATGTGGATATGGCCCTGTCTGTGGGGTGGGGATGTGTGTCTGAGCTCTGGCCACAGAGACAGTTGGGTCCTGTTCCTAAGCTCCCTCCCACCTGCACCTCAGGACCAGGGTGTACAGTGCCGTAGCCCTGGCCACTGTCTGTATGCCCACCCTGTGTTATTCTGCCCTGAGGCTTCTCCCTCAGCAATATTTCCTGCGTCTTGCCCCAGGATGGCCAGATCCTCTTCCTATGGATGCAGTGTACTCCTGTGGGAGTCCATGACTTTCCAGTCTCTTTCCTCGGCCAGGATTTGGGATCTTCCTATCATTTGCCAGCTACAGCCACTTTGCAGTGAAGAGCCCTATGTGTGCATTTTAAGTTGCTTTGGGGTTATAGCCTAGAGTTGGATGGGCTTAGCGCTTCTAGACTTCCTGCAGGGAGCTGGGCAAAGAGTAGCCTCACAGCTGAGCGATACCATCCGCTGGTGACAAGGGGGTCCTCAGTTATGTGCCAGCTGCCATGCATCTAACTAGGGGTGAGCACAGACATTTCCACCCATACACTTGAGGGCCATTTTTATCCTCTGACTTTCCCTCTTTCTCCATGGATTTTGGTCCTTTGTCACTCAGTTATCGAGAATTCCATGTTCGTTTTTCTTCTCATGCTTCTTCCGTGTCCCTTCACACTTATTCTTTATTATTAAGGTATCTTCATTTGAAATTAACTTACTTTGTTTTAGGGGGAAGAGGGTAGGATTTAATTTATAATTAATACCAAAAGGAGAGTATCATGGTCTGGGGGAGTTGGCTTGGTGGGTTATGCTGAGTTTGGGTCCACAGCACCCAGGCAAAAGCTGGGCATGGTCGTGCATGTCTGAAACCCCAGACCTGGGGATGAGACAGGAGAATTGCTGAGGCCTGCTGGCCAGCCAACCTAGGCGGAAATGGTGAGCTCCATGTTCAGTGAAATCCTGTCTCAGAAGGGGGAGGGGACATCACAATGTTGGGTGGTTTTGTCCCAGAACAGAGGATTGTATTCCTCGTGATCTGGCTGACTGTTCTGACATGGTGGATGGAATCCAAGGCTGTGCATATACTGAAGCAAGCACTTGACCACTGAGCCACACCCCTAGTCCAGTTCAAGTCTACCGCTGCTTTTTCAGAGTACTGCCAACTTTCCCTGTTAAGAACAGTGCATGTTTTCTTTCGGAACTCACTCTTCTTTTGTTGTTGTTGTTGTTATTTTAAGCCGACATCTTTTTAGTCACCAGGTCCTCTGTTTGTTCATTCTATAGCCAGCCATTTTAATAAACTCTTTTATTCATTCAAGGCATGCTCACTAGATTCTTGAGGTCTGCACCGTTTTATAGTCCTGTCTGCAAACAGAAGTACTCCCAGACCACCCTGTGCCATTAACTGCTCCTCTGTCTACTGGCTTGGCTGGTGCCTCTCAAGCAGTGACAACTGGGGCCAACCCTGCCCCATCCACTCACTTGCTCCTAGCTTCCATTCTTTCCCATTAACACAAGAGCGGCTCTAGATCCCCAGCCTGACAGTTCATCCATCTTGACCCTGGGCTCCCTGAGCATTTGGAGAAGGCTTTCTTGGCGTCTATGGAGATAATCATATGTGGCAAATGACAGTGTTGCTCACACTCCACTGGCACACAGTGATGGGCATGTACAACACCATGTTTTTGTTCTTCTGTCCTGTGGGCTCAAGACTTGCAACATGAATAACATTTTTATTGCCCAGAGCTTCAGAAGAAGGGAGCGGGCCCAGGGCCACAAAGGTCCTGATGAGCTCTGTGTCTCTGCTGACCTCAGGCCACCCATGGGCTTCACACCCAGGATGTCCATGAGCATTAGGGTGCAGGAAATGATACATTATCATTTCACAGGGACTACACACTCCTATAAAAGTATCTGTAAGATGGTATTTTCTCTCCTAAAATTGGAATGCTTTTATTCCTCTTTCTAGTTACTAAAATTACCTGTATCTTTTGTTAAAAATAATCTTAAAGGGAAAAATGCAACACAGAAAAACTAAGGAAGAAGTGAAAATCGCCTGAATTTTCACACCCAATCTGCATAACTACCTAAGTTTCTTTGGGTGTCCCCTCTTGCTATCTACAGCACCCTGTGACCTGTTCTATTTATTGCCCGAGCACTGTCTTGGGACACCATTCCCACTAGACCCAATGGAAAGACTGAAGAAAATACATAGTCCTAAGGGAAGGCTTGGGTTTCTGAGTCCATTTCAACTCCATGAGCTTGCCCCCTGGATTGCCTCAAATATTGTCAGGAGGGGTCCCACTGATGCAATGCCAGTGGTCTTGGGGTACAGGAGCATAAAGGAAGGATGTGTCACTCTTGGCAAATCCAAAAACATTGGTGTCAAGCTGAGAAGGGTTTTTCTGAACGTAAGATAAGGTGGAGGAGGCTGATGTTAAGGGAAAGATTAGCAGTTCCAGGTCTGGGAACTATGCATAACCCCCAAAGAGTATCCACTGGAAACCAGGATAACAGGACATTGAGAGGCCAGTATTGGCCCCAAAATATAGCCACCCATAATAGCCCAGTATGACCTTCACAATGAAACAGCAGATTTTCCAAAGATTAACTATGTGCTTTACATGTGATGAAGGGTCTGAGATGATTAAACATTTATTAGAAAAAGAAATCATCAGTTAAGAACCATAATAATTGAAAAGTAAAATGTCTTCTTCTGACTTCCACTGCACAAGGCATGAGTGTGGTTCACAATCATACATGTAGATAAAACATATATATGCATATATATGGTAAATATTTTTGAACTTTTAATAAATAAACTAGGGAGCAATCAAAGAAACCACCTGATGCTGATCTCTGGCTTCCAAAGACATGCACCTGCAAAACACATGTACACACATCCATAAATACCTCATGCTCCACACCCATAAACATAATAAGTAAAATTTAATTGTCTGGAATGTGTTCTGGTTTTCAGTCCCTTTCTGTGCAGTGCTAGATTTGTTTCTAAGGAATCTGGCTTAACCTGTGGGTGCTGGGGAACGGCATCCATCCGAGGTCCAGAGAAGAGGGGCTCTGAAGTGTGCTGGGGTGCAGGGAGGTCGAGTTCTTAGAGCTATGATGTCCTGTTACCCCTACTGCCTACAGTTCCTCAGATAGAACTCCCATGGGCTGGACCTAAGTCCCTCTTCTCTGGGCTCCACAGCAAAAAAGCTGATGGAAATATCCACTTTAGAGGGGACAAAATGGTCTTAACGGTATATTTGCATACAAATACACCAATTATTCTCCTCTTCCTATGTACTGGAACGGAATTAGCAGTTACAGCTATTCTGGAACACAGTATTCTGAAAATCTGTAGGCACATAGGCACGCAGAGATGCCTAAGTACACATAGGAATGTTTGCACATGCATATGTATGCACACTTTGCATCTATGTGTCTCTGCAAATGTCTGTGCGTGTGCACATTAGCATATATGTGCATATCTGTCTCTGTGTGCATGTATGCTTGGGTGTGTCTGTGTGAACATGTGTGCATGGGTATCAGTGTGTGCATGTATACCTGTATGTTATGTCTGTCTATGTCCTAATGTCTGCACGTGTGTGTGTGTGTGTGTGTGTGTGTGTGTGTGTGTGTGTGTGTGTATCCATGTGTAACTGAGCACTGGGGACAAAGCCTTCAGCACATGAGTTTAGGGGGATGTTTCATGTGAACCATGCCACATGCTAACCATCTTTTTGGTCGGCCAATTCTTTGTGGTTATTAGTGCCTGTGTGTTAGGGTAGGAAATTTTTATATCTCTGAAACAGACAAGATACAGCATGTAGACTATTTCTGAAAGAGAACCATGAAGTCCCCGGTCTGTAGCCGAAGGGCTTGCCTTCTGTTGACACCCACTTCAACCCCATTGCCACATGGTCTCTAGCTTCATGGGGGAGGGCTGTTTGTCGTGGCTGCCTTTTGAAAGGCAGCAGAGAGAGTGGCTGGTGCTCCTGATGAACTGCAATCCTGTCACACACAGGACGTCACAGCAGCAGCACCACACTTAATAAAAACCCTTGGTATCAGGGACTGCTCTGCAATGGAGTTTGCCAGAAAACCAGATTGCACTGAGGCTGTAAATCACATCCTTCCATGGAAGTGTAAAGTCTTGGAAACAGCTGACAATAAACATCCTGTTTCTTTTTCATCCTGTTGTAGCCATAGCAGCCGGACTGAACAGTCACTTTTCTAAGTCAGGGAGCAGCAAGGTAGGGCTTGGGAGTCAGTGGGGGATGCCAGGGATTGAAGGACAACCTTCAGGAGGAAGTGCATGGGCCATCCACCCTTAGATGGATGGCCCATGGGGGCCTGTGAGCGCTGTGTGAGAAGGCACTGTGACAGTGATAGGGTGGAGGCCCTCTTCCAGAGAGGTGGGTCAGAGAGTGAGCCTGGCTAGAGTCACAGGCCTGAGGGAGTTTCTGTGTTCTGTATCTGTGTGGAGAAAAGAGAGCCTGACAGAGGAGCTCGGAAGAGAGGTGATGAGAAGAGCCACTCCTGACACTCTGGTCGGGTGGGATCCAGAGCAATCCCCTTTTCCTGAAAGAATAGGACACATGGCACGAACAGAGAGTGAAGCAGAGGGGCTTCTGGAAGGGTGTTCTGTCGGGTTAGGACCCTTAGAAGGATGGAAAGACTGGGCTTTGGGTCTGAGCTTCAGGAGATGGTTCTTACCTTCTCTGGTGCCATGTTCCCAAATATCGGTCTAATTTGTTCGTGGAGGACAGAATGCTAAGGAAGAAGAACCGGTTCTGAAAAGCTATTATGTTTTCATTTGTCTTGTCAGAACTCTGCACTGGGAGACTCATTTGCACAGTGAGGACGCTGTTGGGGGAAGAAAGCACAAACTACAGTGATTCAGTTCAATGCTGTCAGAATAGATGTAAAAATGTTCCTGAAATGTCAGT
Source organism: Cricetulus griseus (assembly GCF_003668045.3). Taxonomy (NCBI): domain Eukaryota; kingdom Metazoa; phylum Chordata; class Mammalia; order Rodentia; family Cricetidae; genus Cricetulus; species Cricetulus griseus. Next base: position 234,996,077 of record NC_048595.1, read on the forward strand.
GTAGCAATGATTGATTCCATGGGGTCCGAAAGCCACACGGGACCCAAGGCAGTGAGTGGCTGCATACATGCTGTGAGAAGTGGAATGTTTCCTGACTTCTCCAAGGGCTGGGTGTCCCTGTACTAAATATGAAATTTGTCATATCATTTCAGGGGTTTGAGAGGCGTTGACAGAGATCTCATGAGATGGCACCAGATGAAAATAGTCAACTAGGATGAGCCCCCACTTGGAAACCGTGATCAAGGGTAAGGAACGTGACTGTCGAGTAAAGGTGCATTGCCTGGGAAGAAGCAAGGGTCTGCCACAGACCGTCCGAAGGCAGCATCAAATGGAGACAGCATTACAGTAGGACAGAAGATAGGATGTGGAGGAAGTAGCAAAGGATGAGCATTCAACTGCAGATCCCCCTGTAGTGTTCTGGCAATGCCGTCCCTGGTTATGGGTTGGGGAAGCTGGCGTGAGGGAGCTGTTTTTGGAGATAACACTAAGTTTCATGTACTAAAATCTGCATGATGGGTATGTGTGGGAAGGTACCATCGTCCTTGAGAGAGCTCGAAGCCTCATAATGTGCCTCACGCTTACCTGCCTGCCTTGTGGGGGCAGGCGACTAGCGTGTGAAAGCCGGATTTTCTTAAAGTTTGGAGTGTCCATCTTTCTCCTATAGGAACATTGTCCTACTGTCACCTCCAGCGGCTGCTGTTCACATCAGGGAGGTTTATAGGAAGGCAGGTGATCTCTGTGCCAGCAGCAGCCCTGTCCACTGCTCACTGGGCACAATGGGTGCCCACATGCCTCCTCTCAAGCATGCCCGCTTCAGCCTGGTTCCTGAGTCTCTCCATGCATGCCACACTCTGCTCAGTTCTGGGGGTCCTGCCTGCCTTCTCCCCTTCCCTCCCTCCCCTTTCTACATCTGCCCACTCTTCCTGCTCACTCCTCCCCTTACCCTCACCTACTCATCCTCCCCTTCCCTCCCTCCCTCCCTCCCTCCCTCCCTCTTCCCGCTTTCTCCCTCTTTCCCATCATAACCCACCTTTACCGGCTCCCCCTCGCTCTACCCTCCTCTCCTTCAGCATCTTTCCCTTTCTTCCTTCCTCTTCCCAGCGCCCTCTGGAGTTTGTTTTGTGTGTTCTTCCTGGGTTCTTTCCGATACCTCACATGTGGACAAGAGAGGTGGGCATGACTGGTGATGACGGGCACGGTGTGGCCAAGCCTGGACCCTGTTCTTCCCACTCGGTCCCTGGTCCTCCATCCATAGCGTGGAGAGTCCTCTCCTGCACACAGGGTGGGTGCTCCTGGAACCACACACGGGTAGATGAAGGGGGGTGTCTTTCCTGCAGCCTTGCTTTGTGTCACCCATCCCTTCCCATAAGCTGAGCAGGCTGACCCCAAGGTGCTGTGGTGGTACACCCTGAGCTGCCTGCCTTAATACCTCAAGTAGCACAGCCCACAGGTTTGGGGTGGTGGTGGTGCATAATTGCCCCAAACACCGGCAATGGAGGAAGGATGTTTTACAATGTCCTCCGCTGTGTATCCCAGCGCTCCTCAAGCCAGCCATTAAAAGCATCTTGATGTCTAACTTGAGTCCCTTCACTGCAGTTTGTTGACTGTGTTACCATTGCTGGGAATTTTTATTGAGATTCTAATTGTTGTTTTTCCTTCAACACCCACACTGTTAGTACTGTGTTTGGAAAGTGAGAAATCACAGAATGTGAGTTGCAGAACAAACCCCAAATTTGTTTGGCCACAATAGTCTAAAAGAAGCAAACTTTCCCTCAGATGTTGTCTCACTGGCAGACACAGCTGAGGAAGTCAGTGGATTGTGTGAGTGAGAGCATAAGAGGACCAGAGGCTTCCACCTGGTCTGGTCTGCTTCTGAAGAGCAAGAAGATGCCCCCCCCCAATGCATTTCAGGGGCTGGAAGACGGATCAGGTGTCTCATGAGAAGCTCCACAGGATTCCACCCTCCCAGTCTTGTGGTGCCTCTGAAAATCTCCTGCTCAGTCATGAGGCGCCATCCTTGGATGCAGGCAGAGGCCAAATGGGAAACCTGGGCTCTGCCCACCTGCTGGTCATGAGCTGCTGTTCAGTGCCTTGCAGCATGGAGTCAGCCACAGTGGAGCGTCTGGCAACATGGGACACAAGTGTCCAGATTCCAGCAAAGAAGTCTCCCATCACACAAAGAATCGGGAAGATCTCCAAATGAGAGAGGAAGGTCAATCAGCAGATATGAAGTCACGATGACCAGACCCTAGAGTTACTGGACAGTGACGTAAGCTGCTATTGTGGAGATGCTCAGGTGAGCAGAGATCTGGTGGCAATGTGAGCTAGCAGGGCCTCCACAATGGAACAGAATACATAAATAAAAACTGACTAAACTGAGAAATATAAGAAGTTAAATGGAATTCTCCAGGGATGGGCTCAGAGGCTGTTGGCATAAACAGATGAGAGTTATTGAACCAGAGAGAGAATGACCAACCCATTGAGCTTGCTCTTCAGCTGTAACAACAAATTCGGTGGTGATACTCAGTTTGGGCATGCTAAGGACCCATCTTGCTGGAGGGATGCAAAATGGTCCAGCTTTTCTGGAAGATACTTTGGCAGTTTCCTTTAGAAATAAACTTGCAACAGTCAGCCAATATAGTAAAAAATGATAACTCAGACCTTGGTCTAATTTAAAACTTTTTCTCTCTCCAGAGTGGGGCAGGAGGGTTGGGGCATGCAGGGATGTTTGTAGCAGCTTTGTTCACAATAACAAAGTCCTGGAAATAAGCAAAATGCTCTTCCGCTTCTGAATGCTTGGTTAAACTATAGTCCATCCTGCCAATTAGGTGTGAAAAGGTGTCATGTGCACAGAGGGCCAGGTCATCTGTGCAGTGACGAGCAGATCTCAAAATAATCGGACTCCGGGGTTCTGTTTTCTCAGCCTCCCAGAATGGCTTGACTGTGGGACGAGAGAGCAGGCTGGTGACATGGGGGGGGGGGTAAAGAGTGCTATGGCAGGAGTATGGTGTGTGCGGGCGGTGGAAGCAAGCAAATGCTGGTAAGCTGGGTACTCTGGGTACTCAGCTATAGGTTTTCAGGAGGTGTCTGTTGTATTGCTGGGGAGAGGGGCGGCAGGATCTCTCTGTGTTATACTGATGGTTTTATGTGAGTCTGCAGAAATCACAGTGTTAAAAGTCTCCGGGACAGTGACAGTAGCCTTGCCTTGTGCATAGGAGCCATTAGTCACCAGGTTCCCTCGTGCCTATGGATTTGGAGAGTATGTCCCATTAATCATAACTGAAAAACATTTGTCAATTTCTCTGTCAACATTATGGCTAAAAAAAATGGATCTAATTAGCAAGCTCTCAGTCCAGTTCATTACACACTCTTGTGCATATATGAAAATTAACACTTGGTAATTGTGTCCCTTTGACAAAGGAAGTAAACCCATTTCAAAATAAAATGACTGAATTCATATATGAGTTTAAGACTCAGAAAGAAATTGTAGGAATAATATTAACATTCCAACTCATAGTTTTACCACAAGCATCTCCTGAATCATATTTTACTTAAAACTGTTTACTTTAAAGCCAGGTGTGGTGACACATGCCTATGATGTCAGCACTGGGGAGGCTGAAGCAAGAAGATTGTTTTAAGTTCAAGACTTGCCTGGACAACGACATAGTAAGATCCTGTCTCAAACAAACAAACAAATAAAAATATCTACTTCAGCTCCTTTCTCAACTTATAAGTAATCATTACCCCAATCCATATGATGTTTTCATTGGTAGAACAGGTAAAACTGAAAATTAGCAAATGTTGAGTATTGACCTCCTGGTCGATGGTCAGACGCTTTGTAATTTTAAACGTTTCTCAGCTGCAGTCATTCAAGAATTGGTTAAGGGAAAGCGAATTTCGTTTAGGTCACACATGGCCTGCACATGTGTGAAAACCTGTACTCTCAAAGCTTGTCTCTGCCTGGAAAAAAGACAAGCCTAATGGAAGAGACTAGAATATTTCCTTGAGTACCTACAGATTCAACTCATTCTCCTTAAACCAATTTATGAAAATATCAGAGTCACACAGATGGTCACACCCATGAAAAGCTTTATATGAAGCTGGGAAGATAGTCTTGCCATTCAATCATGAGGGCTTGAGTTCAGTCTCCCAGAATCCATGTAAAAAGCAAGGCATACTGACACATTCTTGTAATCCCAGAGCTGGGAAGGCAGAGACAAGCAGATCTCTGGGGCTTGTTGGCCAGCTAGTACAGCCAACTTGTTTTCTCCCTCATACACTCACACAGGTGCGTGCACACACAAACACACACTTAGCTTTGTTTGCCTGGGTATCCTTAGCAGGAAAGGATACCTTAGCAGGAAATAATACCTTAGCAGGAAAGTCTTTACATCCTTAAATGGTTGAAGCCTAAGCTTAGACCAAAGTTAGCCTCAGAGACTCCTCTTTGGAGTGCTGCAGCTTGGTGTGACAGGTCCTCTGACACCTGCCTACCCCAGGCTCAATCACTCCTGGTATGATTATTTTCAGAGTCATTCACTCCATGATACTGAGCGAGTTCTGGCCCTTGGCACCATAACACGTTGTGTTGGGTACTGTTTATATCCATGTTTGGAGTGACAAATGTGGATCAACTTCCTTGACTATCACTTGGTGTGAGAAACACTTCTACAGTGACAAACTGAAATGTCTATGGAAGTCTCCATGTGTCCTCTGGTCTGGAGACCACTTGGGTTATCTACCTAGCAGGAACTCATTAGTTCAAGGGGAATACTTGCCTTTGGTTCTCCTCCAGCTCTGACATTGCTTGTTATGGGATATTTGGTTGCACTGTGATTCTCCCAGAATGTCAATAAAGTTAAACATTGAATCAAGGGGCAGAGTCCATGACTGGCTGATCAGAATTTACCATAGAGATTTTGGAGGGCCCAGATAGAGAGGCACAGGAAGAGATAGAGAGGTGCTTTGAAAGGTTTGCAGACTTTTCGATCTGGGAAAGCAGAGAAAGGGTCAGATAGTCGTTCTTCCACTGCTTTCTTGATCTATCAGATTTGTGCATCAATATCTGACTCCCACGTTTTTTATTAATAACAAAACTGTGTAGGTAAAGGCTTCAGCTGCTCACTTGCGTCATTCCTCCCATCCCTCATTGCTTTAGTAGTTCTCACAGCCCAGGTGTCATTCCAGCCTTACAGAGAGGCTGGCACCTGTGCCTGGTCCCTCATGTCCAGGGCACCCCCTCCCCAGGATACTTCCTGAGCTCTGGAGTCTATGTTGGGTAGAGTGTCAGTCTGTGGCGTGTGGGGGAGGGGGAGCCCACGCTCACCCATCTATGCTACAGAGTTCACCCTAGTTGCAGCCTCCGCTCCCCTGACCTCCCTCCTCCCACTGTAGTGTCATGCACACATCTGTGCACACACAGAGGCTTGCACCCAGACACATGGAAGCAAAACCTGTTAGCCACCTAACCCATGCCCCTCCCCCACCTCGGCAAGCCCATTGTCATCCAGCCCCTCCTGAAGGCAATTTGGGTTTGTATGAGGTTGATTTGTTCTAATCCTTTGCTATTTGATAGAGCTCTCAATAAAATCATTTGATGATTTTAGAGGAAAAGTAGATATTTAATTACTGTTTTCATTGTTTTCAGTGATTGTAGATGCATTAGGGGTTTCTATTTCTTTGTTCCTGTATGAAGTGCACTGTGACCCTGCTGCCCAGGCTGGTCTCGAACGCCTGGGCTTGATGGATCCTCCACCTCAGCTACTGTGCCCCGCCACACCCAGGTTTCTGTTTCTGCAGTCTATTTTAGTACTGTGTGTTTTTGTTTTGAGATACTTCTTTCTTTCCTTTTATCCCTCTAGGAGCATAGAGCCATCATTGTATTTCTTCGTGGTGTGTTGGTCCCTGCTGGACCTGTGGCCATGTCTCTTTTTTAGGCCCAGCTTCTCATTTCTCTTCTTCATTAACCCTCCAGTTTTGACTTTTTCCATCTGGATAAGAACTAGAGCTTAACTTTGCTTTCTTACTTTTTCTTTGGCTTTATAATGAATTTTTTAAACATATTTTGTGATTAGTTTTCTCCTCAGTGTTGTTAAGCTTAAAACCTTTGTCATACACATTGCTTTTCTCTTGAAGTTTTATCGTTGTTGTTGGTACTTGTGGTGGTAGTGTGGTGTATGAGAGAGATGTGTTTCTATATGTATGTGTGTATATGGTACATGGTAAGTGTGTGTGTGGTGGTTTGAATGAGAATGACCCCATAGGCTCATATATTTGAATGCTTGGTCTCCAGTTAGTGGAACTGTTGGGGAAAGATTAGGAGATGTGGCCTTGTTGGAGGAAGTATGGCACTGGGAGTGGGTCTTGAAGTTTTAAAACCAATTGCCAGGCCCAATGTTTCTCTTTCTTTCTGCTGGCTGGCTGCAGATTAAGTTGTAAAGCTCTCTGCTACTGCTTCAGGACCATGCCTGTCTGCTTCCCATCACAATGATCATGGTATAACCCTGGTATAACATCTGATTAAATGCTTTCTTTTGTAAGTATTGCCTTGGTCATGGTGTTTCTTCACAGCAATAGAACAGAAACTAAAACATTTTATATATATATATATATATATATATATATATATATATATATGTGTGTGTGTGTGTGTGTGTGTGTGTGTGTGTGTGTGTGTGTGTGTTATACATACTCATCAGTATATGATTGTGTGTGTGTGTGTATGTGTCTGTGTGTGTGTGTGTGTGTGTGGTTGTGACAGAGCATCTTTCTCAATCGATCTCTATTTTTTGAGACAAAGTCTTTTTTTTCCAACTTTTTTATTTGAATTAGGAACAGGATTGTTTTACATGACAATCCCATTTCCCTTCTCCCACCTGTCCTCCCCTACCCACCCACCCCCACACTTAAACCTTATCTGTCACATATCTTCTCTGCTCCCCCTGGATGGTGAGGCCTTCCATAGGGTGTCATCAGAGTCTTATGTTTCCTTTGCGGTAGGGCCTAGGCCCACCCCCGTGTGTCTTGGCTCAGGGAGTATTCCTCTATATGGACTGAGCTCCCAAAGTCCACACCTATGCTAGGGATAAATACTGGACTTCTACAGGAGTTCCTATAGATTTCTGAGGTTTCCTCGCAGAAACCCATGTTCCTTGGGTCTGGATCAGTCCCATGCTGGTATTCCAGCTATCTGCATCTGGGTTCCAGTTCAGATCGGTGATTAGTTATGGGTGAGACAAAGTCTTTCATGAATCTGAAGCTCATTGATTTGACTAGACTGGATGACCAGTGAATTCAAGGGATCTGCCAGTCACCTGGTTCTTTTTGTTTGTTCTAGGGGCTCTAACGTTCGCTTCCCATGCTTTGCACCAGGCACCTTACTGAATAAACCATCTCCTCAGTGCCCACTCTGAATTTAATGTCAGAAGCCAAGAGAGACAGTACTTAGAAGGAATTCCAGCAGACTCTTGGCAAGGCAAAGTTCAGTACACTGAGGCATAGATGGAGCCAGTTCTACTCCCAACATCATGGAGCATAGGTCTTAGGACCAAGACACACACTAGACCAACAGTCTGTTTTAGGCATTGGCCTAGAAGGCTGAGAAGCAGCCCAAGGGCTTTGTGGTGTGTGTGTGTGTTTATGTGTGTCTGTGTGTGTCTGTGTGTGTTTATGTGTGTCTGTGTGTGGGGGGGGGTGTGTTTATGTGTGTCTGTGTGTGTCTATGTGTGTCTATGTGTGTCTGTGTGTGTCTGTGTGTGTCTGTGTGTGTCTGTGTGTGTTTATGTGTGTCTGTGTGTGTGTGTGTGTGTCTGTGTCTGTGTCTGTGTGTCTGTGTGTGTTTGTGTGTGTCTGTGTGTGTTTATGTGTGTCTGTGTGTGTCTGTGTGTGTTTATGTGTGTCTGTGTGTGTTTATGTGTGTCTGTGTGTGTTTATGTGTGTCTGTGTGTGTACGTGTTAGTTTGAAAGAAAATGGCCCCCAAAGGGAGGGGCACTAATGAGAGGTGTGGCTTTGTTGGGGTAGGCGTGGCCTTGCTGGAGGAAGTGTGTTACCATGGAGGTGGGCTTTGAGGTCTCATATATGCTCAAGCCACATCTCAGACCACTTCCTGTTGCCTGTAAGTCAAGATGTAAGAACTCTCAGCTCCTTGTCTAGTACCACATCTGCCTGCATGATGCCTTGTTTCCCACCATGGTGATAATGGACTAAACCTCTGAACTGTAAGTGAGCCACCCCAATTAAATGTTTTCCTTTATAAGAGTTGCTATGGTCGTGGAGTCTCTTTCACAGCAATAGAAACCCTAATAAGACAGTGTGTGTGTGAGTGTGTGTGTGTGTGTGTGAGTGTGTGTGTGTGTGTGAATGTGTGTGTGTGAGAGTGTGTGTGTGAGTGTGTGTGAATGTGTGTGTGTGTGAGTGTGTGTGTGTGAATGTGTGTGTATGTGTGAGTGTGTGTGTGTGTGAATGTGTGTGTGTATGTGTGAGTGTGTGTGTGAATGTGTGTGTGTGTGAGTGTGTGTGTGAGTGTGAGTGTGTGTGTGTGTGTGAATGTGTGTGTGTGAATGTGTGTGTGTGAATGTGTGTGTGTGAATGTGTGTGTATGTGTGTGTGTGAATGAGTGTGTGTATGTGTGAGTGTGTGTGTGTGTGAATGTGTGTGTGTGAGTGTGTGTGTGAATTTGTGTGTGTGTGAATGTGTGAATGTGTGTGTGTGAATGTGTGTGAATGTGTGAGTGTGTGTGTGTGAATGTGTGTGTGTGAATGTGTGTGTGTATGTGTGAGTGTGTGTGTGTGTGAATGTGTGTGTATGTGTGAGTGTGTGTGTGAGTGTGTGTGTGTATATGTGTGTGTGAATGTGTGTGTGAGTGTGTGAGTGTGTGTGTGTGTGAATGTGTGTGTGAGTGTGTGAGTGTGTGTGAATGTGTGTGTGTGTGTGAATGTGTGTGTGTGTGAATGTGTGTGTGTGAATGTACACATACTGTCGGATAGGAAAAGGTGTGCTTCCAGAGTGCTCTCAACAGTGTCTTTAATCTTCACAATTGCCTTAAGATATGAGCGAGCTTGTCACTATGACAAAATATCTGACAGATATAGATTAAGAGAGGAAAACATTTTGCTCATGATTTCACAGGTTTCAGTCCCTCACGATGAAAGAGAGCTGCTCACATCATGGTGGCCAGGAAACAAAAACTACAGGAAAGAACCAGAGTGAGAGATAGCTCCCAAGTGCAGTCTCCCAGTGCCATGCTTCTTCCAGCCCAGTCCCACCTTCCAGCAATGCCATCTTCTTATAGATCCATCAGGAGTTAGTCCACTAATTAGTTCAGCACCTTCATGATCTAACTGTCTCTAGAAAAGCCTTTTAGACACACACAGATGTACTTCTTAAGCCAACCAGTGACAGTCAAAACCAACCACCACCCTTTGTAAAACAGGTATGATTGTACAAGTGGTCCCCAAGAGACAGTCAAAACCAGTCACCATGCCTTGTAAGACAGGTACAATTATACAAGTGGCCCCCAAGTGATGATGGTTTGACTTTTGACATTTCAAATCTGCAGTGGCATGAATGCCACAAGCTCTCAGTGGAGATTGCATTGAATATTAACTGTTTAGTCACCCTTACAACTATAGTTCTTCGTTTTCAGTACAGTATCACTAAATTAGCTGGAGTACTCAGGTTTTACACTAAAGTAGCCTTTGTTTTGGATGACTAAGCTCTGCTAGAGCTGGTTCCAGGTCTCCGAGCACTCTAAGGTGGGTGGGGCTAAACTGTCTGTGGTGCTTGGTGCCCTACATGCACTTTCAGCTGTCAGTCTGCAATGAGCCCATCTGTAGCCCTGTGAGTACAGGAGCACCCACACCACCTTTATCCTGCTCTCTGGACGTGGCAAGGAGAAGTCATTATTAGAAGGTCATGAGGCAAATAAGCTGAGATGACCAGACTTTACTCACCTTTAACTAGATTTTGAAATGTCCCAAGACGCCTTGGGTTGCAGCTAGCATTGTGGGGACTCAAAGTCACCATGGTCTACATAAGTAATGTTTAATTACCACCCATGAGCTATGTTCGCTCCCAATGGCCTCCTTTCAGGAAAGCTCTCTCTGTTTTCCTAAGTGCCATCCCAAGGGAGAAGATAATGTCAGCATTGATGCTTCTGATAATGTGCCATTAATCTCCAGCAGTGGGAAGAGAGATACTCAGCTCCACCCAGAACATTCTGTATCCAACTGGACCTTTGCTTTATGTCTGTGTAACAAACCCACCTAAAGAGCCCAAGGCTGTCACAATGTATCCATGGCAGATTTAGACCCCAACAAACAAAGGAAGAGCTACCCATAACAGGCCCACACCCAGGGATCAGACTACACTGCTGGGGAGAAGTTTAGGTCCAATCTTTTGTCCTTGAGAGAGCCAGGGACCTACCTACTCCTTTTAGGGTTTGATGTCCTTGACTGTCCCTGGTACCTGCTTGTTTTTGCCATATAAGTGATGGTATCATTCCTCACACAATTGCTGATATCCATGGATTGCAGCATATCACATCTGGTGTTCTCAAGTCAAGGGTGACACTAAAGAAAGCCAGAGCTGGACTCTTAACATGTTGACAGGGAAATTAAAATGAGCAGAGGCCCATGGCTGTCCAGCCAGAGACAGAGAGAGCTGCCAGGGTTCATTATCTCAGTTTAGGATCTTCTCTGCTTCCAACAGTGCAGGGACTCCATGTTTTCCCTGTAGGATTCATATTGTTTTTTTCTGACCCGATTTCCCTCTCTGGACACCATCAAGAGCCGCAGCAGGGCTGGATATGCCAAGCCAGCTTCCATCCTACTGACACCTCTTTTGGTTCCTGCTCCTAAATGCTACTATGCCCACCATGGCCATCATACCCAACTCCAGATCTAACCAAGCATCCTGAGACAGTGTTGTGGAGATACCTCTAATGATGAATTTCCCATCTACCTCAGGGAAGTCACCAGTCACAGCAGCCTTCTTCACACGGTCACCAAGTAGCTTTGAATTTCACGGGTAGAATTCCAACTCCACACATCAGCTTGAGCTCTGGAACTTACAACTTTATTTTTTATTTTTTATTAACCTAGAACTAGAGAGAGAAATCACATGACCTCCTTTATTGGATAGATTTTCTTGCAGATGTTCTTTTTGCCACTGCTGAGGCTGCAAATGTCACCTCTAGCTCTTTACTTCATTCTGTGAGTGGAGAGCAATCTGCCTTTTATAACCTAACCATGGCCCTGTGGAATTTGGCTTGTGGATCTGTCTCACCATGGTGCCTTCCGGGTACTGCTTGGTTTTGCTACAGTGTAGGGCACCGAGTGTTTTTTTTATCCATCAGGAGGCTTCTTGGCCTTGAGTGGACAGTGGATGGAGTTGCCTATTTTTTCTATAGAGCTGTCAGGCTCCCACCCTGATCACAGAACCTGTGGCTTTCCACTGTGCTCCATAGGAAGGGTGGGAAGAACGTCAGAGCTTTCAACTTTGCAATCTTAATTCAAAAACACTTATAACATTGTATAATTACAGTTCATGTTTCCAGATGTGTATTCTATGGGAAGAAAACTCAGCCAGTAGAAGTTTCTCAGCAATTGTCCAGAGATGCTCATCACTACTCATCCTTCCCTAGGAACCCTCGGACTTGCCTGTGGTGACAGAAGGAGCCAGGCCATCCAGCCCCAGCAGAAGAAGACATGGGGGTGGGAGCATGGGGACAGGAAGGCAGGCAGTGGCAGGACCTCTCTCTAAATGTGATGTCCCCATGGAACAGACAGGCATCTCCTCTCTTTCTCAGGTAGACCTTGGACTAGTACTAACTTTGGCAGTAGGAGACAATGAACTGCACTCTGCAGGGCCTTGCAAACCCAAGCCCCACAGGATTTGGCAGAAGAGCTCAGCAATACCTCTGAGGTTGCTCTTTAATTCCAGGAGTCTGAATTCCAGAAATGCTTCTGCTTTTGGCTCAGCAGAGAGGGTGAGACACTGATGCACATTTGCCAGAGGAGTGTGGCCAGGGCATTAGGAAGATGGGTGTGATACTTTCAGGGAGCCCTATCTGCAACCTAGGACAAATTACATCTGCAAGGACATGGCAGGTGGGCAGGACTACATACAAACCAGGGTTCTAGGTTCAGATGATGCCCTCTGGACAATCGGGACAGCTGCCATTCATCTCCTGATCCATATCTTCCTGTTCACTGATCCACTTTGTCTGCAAACTGACTCCCTGCTTCATGTCTCCACAGCAGATGGCTATTGAGTCTATCAGGACCACCCAAGCCCTAATACTTCCAGGGTCCTCAATGCTGTGGTCCACTGCCCTACTCTGGGAAGCCTCCCAGCTATGCTCTACCTCTCTGGAACACCATCCTTGCCATGTAAGACAAGCCGGTATAAGATCTTTGACATCTCATGGCTGGCACAGGGAGGTAAAAATGAATATGTCCTGGGCCAGGGACTTGGTGTTGGTCTTGAGTGCCCCAACGACTGAGCTCTTGGAGGTTGCAGCACACTCAGCACAGACTGTTGGAAGTCTTCCTCCCTTCTCCCCACACAGTCACACTAAAGTGACTTCTCACGTTCAGAAGGAGCTTCCCAATTCCTCACTGGCACATAGAACTTACTGGCAAGTGTGGGCACATTATTTATTTACTTATTTTGCTGTGACAAACTTAAGAGGGAACAATTTAGTCTGGCTCACAGTTTGAGGGCACAGCATGTTGTGTCAGGGAAGGAGTAGTAGCAGGAGTATGAATTCTGGTGACATGATGTCTTAGTTTGGGTTTCTATTGTTGTGAAGAGACACCATGACCACTGCCCTCTTATACTGGAATAAGTAGGGAACTCTTATATTGGAATAATGTTTAAGTAGGGCTTCTTACACTTTCAGAGGTTTAGTCCATTCATTGTCATCATGGACAGGACTGGATTTCACCTGAACCTATTTGCTCCGAATTTTTTCAAACTGAGATAAAGTCATTTAATCATTTTGAAGTATATGGTTTGGTGGATTTATAAAACACATTAACAATGTTATAGAATCATTACCACTGTCTTGTTTCAGCCGGAACCCCTTGTTTCAGGCCATTGTCATCATGCCAGCAGGAACCCCTCACCTACTAAATGCTTGTGCTCCATTCCCCTGCTGCACTGTTAATTCAGGTCTCAGTGAATGAACTAACCCATGTCATATCAGTGGGTTCACTCTGTCTGACCTCTTACATGTGGCATAGCATGTTCCAGTTTTGTCCATGTGGTAGTAGTACTACTTCATGGCTTTTGTCTCAGTAATATTTCAGTGCACAGAGGTGCCAGCTTCTGTTTCTGCACTCAGCAGTTGATGGAATTTGGGATATATTCATTCTACTTTGAAGGCTTCTATAAGCATGTTTGTATACCTTTTTGTTTGGATGCATGTTTTCTTTCCTCTCGGGTACTTATGTAGGAGGTGATCGCTGAGTCATGAGGAGAGGTGATTGTCTAATCTTGGGGACACTGCCAACTGTTTGCTATGGGCTGTGCTGTGTAGCTTTCCCACCACGTATGACATTCTAGTGTTTCTACATCTTCTCTAACATTTGTTTTTACCATCTGTTTGGTGTGTAAGTGTGTGTGTGTGTTTGAGCATGTGCACATATGTACACATATGTGTGGAGGCCAGAGGTCAACGTCAGGTGTCATTCTTTAAGAGCTGTCCACCTTGTTTTTTGAGATAAGGTCTCTTGCTGGGACCTGAGGCTCACCAGTTCATCTAGACTGGTTCCAGTGAACCCCAAAGACCAGCCTGTCTCTGCCTTCCCAGATCTGGGGTTAAAAGCAATCATCACCCTCTGGCTTCTTCCAGGAATGCTGGGGACTAAACTCAGACTCTCCGTTGTATGTGCAAATGCACCTGCACAGTACTGGATTTCACCCAGATCTCCTTGCTTGGAATGAGTTCCAGTTGAAATAAAAATCACATAGAATTATACTTAACATTTTAATTGTTTTAAAGTATGCAGGTCAGCTTTTTTTAAAAATACATTAACAGTGCCTTGCAATGATCACAGTATAGCTTTTACACTGAGCTATTTCCACAGCTCCCTTTGTTTGGCTATAACTAAACCAAGTGGCATCTCTCTGTGTGAGGTGTGCCCTCACTCCACCTGCTGGCCTCAAGGTGGGACACTGACAGTTTCCCCTAGTGAAGATCCCTTGGATGAATAACAAGTAGCCTCTCTCACTGCTTTCAAAATACTCTTGTATCCTGTCTTTAGACAGTTAATGTGAGCTATGCCACTATGGATCTCTGAATTTATCTGGCTTGGAGTTTCTTGAGACACAGAATAATGGCTTTCATCAAATATGGGGATAATTTTATAGTTTGAGAAATTCATAAACATAAATGCTTTGATCAAGTCCATCATCTCCCAACCCCTCCCCTCCAATTCCTCCTCTATCCCAACCCCACCCCAGTCCCTACCAAGTTTCATGTGTTCTTTTTTTTCTTAAACCCAGCATGTCCACTTAGTTCTGCCTGTATGCACTTGGGTGTAGGCCATCTACTGGATCATGGGTGGTCTCTTAGGGGGCTCATCCTATAAGATAGCTAGCTGACTCTCAGATTTAGGGATTTTTAAAGGCATTTTTTCAAGCGTTGTCTTCACCTTTTCCCCCTTTCCTCTCCCTTTGGGATGCGTCTTACCCAAGGCAGTTGGCTTCTTCCTGCCCACAGCTCTGCTTCCCATTCTTGTTTCCCCTCTGAGCCTTAAGGCTCTCACGGGACTTGTTTTCTTCCTGTGATGCAATTGGACTTTCCTTTGGGTCACCAACTCACAAATAACAACACCAAGACTTATTATGAATTATGAAAGCTTGGTCTTAGCTTAGGCTTGTCCCACTAGTTCTTACAACTTAAATTAACCCATATTTTTATTAATCTATACCCTACCACATGGCTTTTACCTCTCTCATGTTTCATGTGTCCAACTTGTTCTGCATCTAGATGGCACCTTGCACACCTTGATTCATCTCCGACTTCCTCTCTCTGCCCGGAAGTCCTGCCTATACCTCCTGCCTAGCTATTGGCCATCCCTCTCTTTATTAAACCAATCACAGCAATACCAGTGTACAAATGTCCCACAACACTGTGACACTACCTGAGGCCTGCTCACTTCTACAGCTTCTGATCTTAGTATACTTTTCAGCTCCAGTATTCTCCTGCTTCCTTTTTTATAATTTCTGTCTCCTTATTGGTACTGCTTATGGAGTCATTCTCATGATTCCTTTAGGGCATGACCTCCTTTAACTTTTTTGTTTGCTGATTTTTGTTTTTGAAGCAGGGTCTCACACTGCAGACCAAGAGGACCTGAAACTTACTTTGTAGCCCAGGCTAACCTCAAACTCATTACTCAAACTCAGTTTCCCAAGTGCTAGGATTACAGGCATGCATCATTACCGTAGGCTATCTCTTGAACATATTTAATTTAGTTTATTTAATCATATCTGGTGAATCTGCTGTACAGGTTTCCTTAGGGACAGTTCATTTTAGTTGCTCTCTGCCTTCGTGGTGGTCATTCTTCTTTATTCTTCATAGTCTGTAATTGATGCTGTTGAAGACTGGGCATTTTGAATAGTGTAAGCAGCAGATCTGGAAACCAGATCCCTACTCACTGATTTGTCATAGTCAGTGGTGTTTGTTTGCACAGCCCATAGTTTAAAGCATCGATTTTTGTAAATTCTGTATGCCTTGCCTTGTCAGACCTGGCCATAATGTCTCTGTTCCATTAGATTCACAGAGGAAAAGCAAACCCAGTCTTGGCAGCACTCAGCCAGGTGGCCTGTACCGTGCTTCTGCTCACCTGCTTTCATGCTTAAAGGTCAGCACCAAAAAGCACTGGATGCTTCTTTGAGATGCACTGAGTTAACATGCAGCCCTGGCATATGTATGGCATCTTCCAATTCCTTATTCCCCAAGCACCTCATGTCCGGCCTGTCCTCAGAAGCTCTTGCTTGTTCCAATTGCAATCCATTGCCTTAGGCAATAACAGCTAAACCATCCTCCCATGGATGGCTTTGACAGACAGTCTTAAGCTGGCTGTATTGGCACCAGGAAGGTTTCTGGTGTGGGAGATAATGGCAAAGCCTTGGGTCAGTCTTCCTGGAGCTTGGAGGGTGACCCCTGGTGAGGTGTGTTCTTCCACTGCCAGCACTGGTGTCAGTAATACAGGCTGTGTTTTTCAAAGGCACCACTGAGCTGGGAGCATGGAGTGGACAAAGTGAGTTCTCTGAACTAGGTGCAGGACATCGACAAGATGAATCCCCAAGCTGAGACAGGAGAGTGGCTGTGGGGGAGTCCCCCAAGCTGAGATCAGAGGGTGGCTGTGGGGTGAGTTCCTTAAGCTCAGGGGTTGCTGTAAGGGAAGTTCCTTGAACTGGAATAGGGCAGACACAGGGTTAGTCCAGTTGCTGCAAAAGCTCATTAAAATTCAGTTGCTTTCTCTTAAGGTCCTCATGGTCACTGACAGTTTTTAGTCACAAAGTTTTACCTGTTTTTTATTACCTTAAGGATGGATTTTGGAGTGCTTTGTTGTGCAATGTATTTGTCACATAGGATACTATGGTTGGTGCTAGGAAAATTCTTTCCTAGTATATGGACTGATGATTATCATTTGTCTGTCTGTCACTTTGAGAACATGGGGAGAAATGTCCCCCAACAGACACTCATGGTGTCCCCAATGGCTGGTTGCTCCAACCTGAACCAACTGGGACTTGCCGGCTCCATACTCTTGCTGCTGTTACCTCAGCTCTACATGCCTCTGCTGGACCTCTGTCCCTCTATTCCAGGGAGCAAAGAAGTGCTGTAAACAGTAAATTGGAGGGGGTGGGGAGTCCTCTGGGAAAAAGAGCAGAATCCTCTGTGCAGTCCAAATTTTGGATGTTAATAATGTTATCCCACCCCTTATATAGAATCCTCCAGGAAAAGTGAGCCCAGTGGAGGAAAAAAAAAGTGTATGCCAAACAGTTGGCATAGAAACCTAGAAGGCTCACAGACCATCTGAAGAATTTCTGTGGGTACCAAACAGTTCCTCTGACTTAGAAATCAAGGCTGGCTGAAAAATCAAGCGCTGTGGGTTTCTGCCTTTCTTGATTGATTGGTGTTTCTAAACCCCAGCTGTGCAGCAAAATTACCTGGAAGCTTTGTTCCAAGCAGAGTGGACCACTGCCATCATGGAGATGTCAAAGATGCATGAAGCATAGCAAGGCCTGTTGTGATGCAAACCGCTGTGAGACGTAGGCAGTTTCCTCTGCGACCACCAGTGTCTGCGAATATGCAGGCAGGACCTCTAAGAAAAACTGCCCTGGTTTTTCATATACAATTATCATAGCTTTACATTTTCTTTTCCTTCCTACATTGTGCTCAGTGTTTCTCATTTGGCTTTAAATGTCTTTTTTATAATTGGTTCCTTTAAATCCGGTCCAGAGCAGTGTACACACCGTGCATTTTCTGGAATTTCATAAGTCTGTTTCTAATTTATGGCAAACCCCACCCCACCTCTATTTTCTTCCTTTGTTAAAGGGTGGGGTAGATGCTCACTTTTTAAACACTGACCAGCCCAGGGCTGACCAGACATGGGTTTGTAAAAAGCCTTATTATGCTACATAACAAGAACTGTTCACGTCTAAGGTTTCTTAAACCATTTCCACCCATGACTCCTCCTTGCCTGAGAAATTTTTATATGTCCCTGCTCTCTAGGAGATGAAGTAAGGTAAAATGTCCCCTGGAAAGTTTGGGAGAATCCCATGTCTGGACAAGGTGGAGCCTGCAAGTGTGCCAGAGTTGGACCTGGGGACTGGACGCTCCTGGTCCCCGGAAGCCTGGACACTTGACTAGGCAGGCCTTCTCAGCCCTCAGACTTAACATTCGGATTCCTCTTGCAGGCCCAGTCTCCTGATCGCAGCTGGCATATGGGGCCATGGCCCGGCTCCCGGGGCACCCGGAGGTCCCCGGCCCAGAGCTTGGCAGCACAGGCCGGGGAGGCAGAGGCGGTCGAGCGGCCCGGGCGCGACATGTCATTATCAACGTCGGGGGCTGCAGGGTGCGGCTGGCCTGGGCCGCGCTGGCCCGCTGTCCCCTGGCTCGCCTCGAGCGCTTGCGAGCCTGCCGCGGCCACGACGAGCTGCTGCGTGTGTGTGACGACTACGATGTAAGCCGCGACGAGTTCTTCTTCGACCGCAGCCCGTGCGCTTTCCGCGCCATCGTGGCGCTGCTGCGTGCTGGCAAGCTGCGGCTGCTGAGGGGCCCGTGCGCCCTGGCCTTCCGCGACGAGCTAGCCTACTGGGGCATCGACGAGGCGCGGCTGGAACGCTGCTGCCTTCGTCGCCTGCGCCGCGAGGAAGAGGCCGCCGAGGCGTGCTCAGGGCCACCCAGCTGCGGACCACAGGGGAGCCCAGCGCATGCCCTGGGGACAGGGCGGCTAGAGCGGGGCCGACGGCGCCTGCGCGATGTGGTGGAGAACCCGCATTCCGGGCTGGCAGGCAAGCTCTTCGCCTATATCTCGGTGGCCTTCGTGGCTGTCACAGCCGTCGGCCTGTGTCTGAGCACTATGCCTGACATCAGAGCAGAAGAGGAACGGGTAAGTGTGGGCTTTGGGGCAAGGGCAGGACAGAGGGGAGGCCAGGATCGTGGAGGTGTGGACCCAGGTGGCATGTAGCCATTCATGCCGAGTGCATGCCGATTGCTTGTCATGGTTGTCCACTATAGCCCCTGCCCTGGCTACAGACTGCACAGCCCTTTCCCTCCCATGCCATGGAGTGGCCAGGAGGGAGGGTCCAATGAGCTGATGCATGGGGCTCCAAACTACATTAAGTTTCAAGACAAGGACCCACAGCCTTTATCTTGGGGCCCCTCTCTGTATCCCTAATAACTCAGCAGGCAGTACCTACAAAGTCTGGACAAGGTAGAGCTAAAAAATACCCAGTATCTTAAGTGTCTAGAACAGCCATTCTCAACATGCCTGCTGGTCCCAGAGTTAAATATGCACCTGTTGACACGGTTCTAGCACCCACAAAAGGGCTGTGTAACATGGCTTTGCACTGTTGGCCCGGAGAAGCAGCACTTGCTGCAGGTACTGGAAGGATCATGTGTTTACATATAGTCTTTCTGTTAGAATCACACCTTCTACTTTTCTACAAGCTTTCAGCTCTTCAAATCTGTTTATAAACTGCTATTCTCATGGGATACAGTTCTTTCTCATAATTCTTGTGTTGTGTTCATAACCCCCCACTAAGTGGAGACCTTTCCCTATGGGATTGTGTGCCTCTGCTGCACCTGGGATGCAGCCTTCCATCTGTAACTCCCATTCCAGGGGATTGGACACCTTCTTCTGGCCTCTGAAGACAGTGCATGCATGTGTTACACACACATATGGTGCAAGCAAAACACCCATAAATAAAAATAAAGGGAAACATTTATAGGTAGCTTAAACAATCAGAGAATCTCCTCTCCCAAGTAACCACTAATCTTACATAACTTTGGGAAGGAATTTAGTGAGTCCTGTAAATTTCAGGAGCTTCTTGAGCCTTGTAAGTAAACTACTTCCTGAATCCCACTAGCCTGCCTCCCCACTCTAGAAGAGAATATTTCAATTAGGAGGAAATAGCTACACAACATCAGAGTCCCTAGAGATCCCCAGGACAGTGGTGCTAAAAGAACCTATAACAAACACAGGCCCTGACCATGACTGGCCCTGATTACTATGGAATCATTTGGAAGTAGATGCTGTCTGCGAACTATATCCACAAGGCAAAAGGTAACAGTGGAAGAAATGTGCTCTTTTCTGATTTTGAAGGTGCTCTTATTGGTAGGAAATGCACGGGGGTCAGGCTTTGGGCCAGGAAGGTACGTTGTGTGTCTGTTCTGAGTGATTCACATGTGTGGAGAGACAGTGCACAGACAATTTTATTCCAGCAGCGAGCTCCAAAGTTCCTTCTATGCGGTGGTGGCTGCTGTGTTGCCTGGAGACAGAGCTAAGCACTTGTCTGGGCCCTGGCTCGCAGCAGGGACGGTCTGTGCTTGCCAGCCTGCCTGAGAACAGCGTGTGGCTGTTGAAGGCCCATGGGGTGCATGGTGCTTTGCAAAATCCAGCATTTCCTTTTTTGTTGCGCTGTGTGACTGTGCCAGCCAGTGTTTCCTTTCGGTCACATGATTAAATTAAGGCTAGTGTAATGTGAGCTATGGATTTCATGCCTGGGATCTCAGCTTCGAATTCACAGCAGCCTGGAAAGCTGGTGACAAAGTTTCTGCTGCTCAGACACCCTCCAGCAAACACAAAGCTCTGCCACCTTCTGGCAGAGCGAGGGCTTAGCTGTCTCTGGGCCAGTTAGTCAGGGTTCCCAGAGACAGAAATGAAAGATGTGCACACAGGGTTTCTCTGTAAGGACTCAATGTATACAGCCTCTGGCTGAACTGTCCTAGATCTGCAGCTTCTGTGAGAGACCCAGAGGGCCTAGGTACAGGCTCAGAGCAGAGGAGGCCAAGACCCCGGCCCCACAGTCATGCAGGACTCTCTGTCACCCAGGACAGAGGCTGGGCAAGGCCAGTTACAGGGGAGGAACATCTGTGTTGCACCATTTTATCTAGACACCCTGGCAAGCACATCTGGAGTTATGTCTGACCAACACCCGGCACCCCAGAGTCCACCCAGTGCACCCAAAGTTCCCCATCACCTGAGCTCTGGCCTTTGGCCCAAGTCCACCCTGGTGTGTGTAGCTGGAGGTCCTCCATTCACAGGTACCCCACGAGAGCCCTGGCAGATGACAAACTGCACTTCCAGCACTGATTCGGACATACTGGGCATTTGTTGTTCTTAACTCTGGATCATGTCTGGGGAAAGCTCTGACTGGTTTCACCAAGAGATTTTAATGCTGGAATATTCTCACCTTTCTACTGTTTCTCTTTCCTTCCTTCTTCCTTCCTTCCTTCCTTCCTTCCTTCCTTTCTTTCTTTCTTTTTTTTTGGTTTTTTGAGACAGGGTTTCTCTGTGGCTTTGGAGGCTATGCTGGAACTAGCTCTTGTAGACCAGGCTGGTCTCGAATTCACAGAGATCCACCTGCCTCTGCCTCCCAAGTGCTAGGATTAAAGGTGTGCGCCACCACCGCCCATCCCAGCTCTGACTGGTTTCAAGGGATATGAAGTCTGAGGCTTGAGGGGGTTCATCTCCAGGGAATGACCAGAGGAATTTCAGTGTTGGGCTTCCTATCCACATTGGTATGGAAATGGCCCTTTTACATGTGACACGGAGCCCTACTCTGTAATCTCAACGTCAAGGCTCCTTCCATTGCCCAGCAGCACGGCCAGCAGCATGTTTTTTTTTTTTTTCTACATTCCCCAAAATGCTCTAAGACCGTCCTTTCCTGCACAACAAGGGCAAAAGAATGTAAGACAGATGGCTTTGAGTGGGGCTTGAGTCAAGGGGCTGGATCTCTTGTGTGGGGCAGCAAGAAATCTGCCATGCACTATGCTTAGGGAGCCAGGTGGGAATTGTCTTAGCCAGGTAGTTATGAACCCAGGAAAGAAAAGCCTCAGTTGCTCTTTGCTGAGACAAAAGACATAACCACTGCAGGAGTCTTTACCATTGCTGACAATGACAATGACTGCCCTGTACCTCTGCATGGACATGTCACCAGGTCCTTTCACATTTAGAACCACAGGATAGAAGGTAGAGATTTGGCCTTACCTAAGACCCAAGCACTGCAGAAACACTGTGTGGTCAGGTCGGTTAGCTCTAGACTCCATGTCCCCTGTCCAGCCAGTAGTGTGTCTTTATTGGTTTATCTGCCTCTTTGCAAATCTACCTGTCAGCAAACCAGCAGGGGCATTACAAAGTGAGTCAGTGAAGTGTTGAGCTGCAGCCAGCGATCTGAGCAGGTCTGTATGCATTTCTCTTCTATAAAAACAATGTGGATTGTTCTTCAGAGTGCTGGGACTGTGGAGCAAGCATGATGTGTGGCTTTGTGCCCTGTTCGGTGCAGCCTCCTTCCCTCCTTCTTATGACCAACCCTACTGCTCAGATTTGGTGTGGGAGCTCATGGCCAAGATTGCTGCCCATTTCCATGTTGGGTCCTGTGGGTGCTTCTAGAGGTGTGAGAACAGCGGGGCCTGGTTAGTTTGCTGGACACTGGCTAAAGATAAAGTAAGGGCATTTGTTTTTCTCAGCTTCCTGCACAAATTTAGCAGAGAAAAAAATCTAGATTTATGTTTTGGATGTTTGCCTTAGTTTGAAAAATATATGTTAAAGATGTATCTAAATGCCTAGGGGAGAAGCTACAAGATTCCTTCAGTATCTACCCAAGGTCTTTCGTCTCTCCCATTATAAGAGTCAAAAGTGGATACTGGTTAAATCTTTACACTAAATGCCTAATCTTTTTTTATTATTAATTTCAAGTGTGTGTGTGTGTGTGTGTGAGAGAGAGAGAGAGAGAGAGAGAGAGAGAGAGAGAGAGAGAGAGACAGACAGACAGACAGGCAGACAGACAGACAGACAGACAGACAGACAGACAGACAGACAGAGACAGGGAGAGGGAGGTGGGGGCAGAGACTGCATGAGGAAGCCAGAGGTGTCTGATCCCCCGGAGCTGGAGTTTCAGATAGTTACAAGCTGCATGATGTGGATGCTAGGAACTGAACTGGGCTCTTCTAGAAGAGCATCAGGTGCTCTTAGCCACCCAGCCCCTAAATGCCTCTTCTGACTGTCGTGGGACCATTAAACATGTATTTCTCCTCTAGGACTCACATTCTCTGCAGGTTCTTCAGAGATAAGTCAGTGATTCATGGTAATTAGGGGACTTGCCATCCTTTTGCCCACAAGAATACAAACAAACATCAAAGGGCCATGGTAGCACTGTAAGCGGGGCTTTGTTTGGTACAGGTGGACCCCAGCCCTGTGAAGTGGGCAACACCACCCACCCCCAGACTCTAGAAGGTTCTGATAACAAACAAGGGCTGTGGTCTGCAGATACAGCAAAGTTGGGTGAGAGTGGCAGGCCAGAAAACCTCTGCCTCCACTGGTGATGTGCTCAGCACACGAAGGCCATTGGTTCTGCCCCCACACCCCCTTTTTTGCTAACCATCTCTGTATACAGGGTTATTCTGCTGCACTGTCCTCCACATCGGCCAGTGAGCACAGCTGAGATGCTAAGAACTCACCGGAACTGAGAAGAAATGGAAGATTTTCCTGAGTGTGTGTGATTCCATTGCCTCCCAGCAGTTCCCTAAATAGGATTGAATTATTTTGACAGACAAGCTGTATTTTTAAGGGAACTTAGTTCACCCAAGCATGAATTCATCAGGCACCACCCAGTTAGGAGAACATAGTTGAAAAGTTGGAATTGAGATGATTTTTTTTTTAACTCTAGCAAAACCTGAAATATTGAAGGGTAGCATAAAGGAGAAGTTGTCAAAGTTCACCAAGTTAGTCATGGTTGGCTTACGTGGTTCAACCAAAACTGTTTGCCATGAGGCATCATGGAAGCTCTGTTGTGGTTTGGAGTGGAACTCTATAGCAAAGAGCCAGGTGAACCTGTGTCCTCTGGGTTCCCTGTCTGCTAGGGGAAGCCTGCACTTCCACAGCAAACAGTTCTGAAAGTATTTAACCTGGGAGTCAGAGTTGTCTCTCTTGAATATGGACTTGGGCATCTTGAAAAATAACCCTGCCACCTCCGTGGGAGCATTTGTTACGAGCTCAGAAGAAGCAGTCGAACCTCAGGTCCTGATACTTAAACTCTCTGTCCACTAGTCAGGGGTCTCCATGCCTCCTCCCTGTAGCCTGATGAACATGGGGACTCTCAGAGTATTTGTTGTTGTTGTTACTATTGTTGTTGTTGTTATGGACGATTGCAGAATGCAGAGCCATTCCCAGAACAGAAGAAGATTTAACTGAGAGGGCCGACTAGGCCGATGGGCTTCTCTTAGCCACTTCCTCCTCATACCTTCCCTTTCCTGCCAGAATGGAGGCCCACCCCCAGCCCCACAGCCAGCTGGTCTCCAGCAGCACCGTGGCCAGAGCCCCTCCCTACCCCACCCCTGCATCTATCTGCACAGCATGGGGATGCGATGTTAAATGCTCCCTTGTGGCTGCTCTTCCCCAGCTCTTTGCTGTTGTGACTGACTCTGGGGTGATCCTTCTTGTCCACAGATAACACTGAGGCATTTCATCGCATGGAGTGTCACTACTTGTGACTGGGCCTTGTGTTGGCTCCACAGGCTGCTCCTCAGAGGTTGGATCAATGATCTTGGGTCCACTCATCTGTATGTCCATTCAGGTTGCTGGGCCATACCAGCGAAGGACCTTTCTCCAGATTCACCCCACCCTGTCTCAAACAATATCTCACAACCATTTAAGTTTTCTAAATCGCCAGGTGGTAGACGGGCTTTTGCATACATAGTGGCTAATTTCTCCTCTGAAAATTGCCATCTCTTCTTTGCCAACGGCCCTTAGGTAGTTGTCATGGTTGTTGCTTCTTGATCCCATGCATACCCTGCAGTGCTTTCCCATTGGTCACGTGTGTCTCCGCCTGGGCCTCTGCTTGCTATGGCCACAGTTTCCCCATCTTGCTTCTCCTCCTACTTAGACCCCTATCTCAGCATGACACTCAACAGGCAGTGTCCTCCTCCTCCTGGGCACCTCCTTGACAATCCCAGACTGACTCAGTTCAGTGAACAACCAAGAAAGAGCTTTGTCTGTGCCTTTTAAAACCAGGTGAGGGTCAGCTTGGCCCTGGGTGCCTTCCAATTTACAACCCTGCCTAAGATGCTCCGGATCTTGCTAGCCTTGGATCCACAGTGAGCCTGACCATCAGTGGATATCTGTTGAATCTTCACTTGGTAATGTAGAGAGAGTCTGAGAGAGAGTGGTGTGTGCTTCTGCCTCCCATCAGAGGCTGAAAGAGGCACTCTGCCCATAACTGCTGGTCAGCAGGCTGAACAAGGACAACCAGAGCAAGGTCGTTACGCCTCAGATGTGCACTTCCTAACAGTTAGCATTGTTTCTAATAGTCCTAACAGACTGCCATAAATAGGTTCTTTATTTTAACATGGTATGGTAAAAATATGGATGGTTAAATAAATGTAAATGCTACTTTTTACTCTTGAGACTTTGGTTCTATGTGTACATGATCCAGCACAAGCATTGACCATACATTGGCAAAGTTACTGCCTCTGAGTCCATCAGTTTGGAGCAGGTCCTTCTGCTCTTGGGACACACCCTGAGCAGGAAGTTTGGGTTTTTTTTAAGATTTATTTATTTAATGTTCTCTGTCTGCAAGTATGTCTTCATGCCAGAAGGTATTAGATCCCACTATACATGGTTGTGAGCCACCATGTGGTTGCTGGGATTTGAACTCTGGAAGAGCAGACAGTGCTCTTAACCTCTGAGCCATCTCTCCAGCCCAGTGTTTTATCAGTTCCTTTCTGCTTTCTGCTTCCTGGGTCTGTGATTGCATTCCAATGACAATGGTCAGGGGCTTTTTCCTCACAGGCTGTGGCCACCTTTTATGTGGATTTTGCTGCAACTCCAAGTAAAATAGCTGAAAATGTATTCAAAACAAGTGAAATTTGTCAAGGTGTTTAAAAATAAACAGAAAAAAATCAGTCACTTCTCTGCACACCAAAGTGGTAAAAAAAAAAAAAAAAATGGTAAACCAGTATTAGAATAAAAACATGAAGTGCCTTGCAATAGACTTATCAAAAAAGGCTCTGTGTTCAAAAGAGAAGCCAACATGAGACCAGGTGAGGCATAGAAAGGGAGTGAGTGTAGCATCTTGTGTGCTTAGATGGTTGAAGTGGCTCCCCAAGTTAATACATAGACACGATGCTGTCTGTCACAAGTGTTCCAGGCACTTTCAGAGCCTCCTTAAGGACTTAGAGAAATGTGTATTTCCAACTAGTTGTGAGTTGCAAAGAATAAGGAAATGAGATGAGTAGGAAGCCGGTCATGTTGGTGTCTAACAGCTTCCTAGACTCTGAGTGTGGGAGCGATGGTTACATGCTTACTAGTGGCTGTGGTTAATATTCAGCTGAAGTCAGCGCTGTCCCCATATCATCTATTTGGTCTCATTTCCCAGGTAGCTAGCCAGAAAAAAAAAGTGCCCCAACCTATGCAGAACACAATCTTCTCCACAGTTTTGTTGGGGACACACATATCTAACACCAGCATTGACACAGGAAGGAAGACAGGGATCCTTGGGGACATCATCATTAATATTGCACAGTTCCTATATTTACCAGATATAGGAACATAGTATAAACAAAATTAAACAGTCACATACTTAGTAACAGCTCTTAGAAATACTATATGCAAAATTAAATATGTTCTTAGTAAGACATACATTGGAAAGTGCAATAAGTAAAATTAAACAGACATATATACTTAGCAGCAACAGCATACTTGCCCTGGCAATTTGGAGATGATCACACACAGAAATAGAACAAATCTGTGTGGCAACTTAGTGTGCATGGTGAAGCCTTCTGGCATCTGTGCGTGGTTGTCTGAATAGATGCTGCCTGAAAGGTGTTGTGGTTGTTTTTGGTGTTGGTTGGTTGGTTGGTTGGTTGGTTTCAAGACAGGGTTTCTCTGTGTAACAGCTCTGGCTGTCCTGGAACTCACTCTGTAGACCAGGCTGGCCTCCACCTGCCTCTGCTTCCTGAGTACTGGGATCAAAGGCACACGCCACCACCAGCAGCCTGAAAGATATTTAATAAATTCCAAGTATGTTGGACACCATGGAAAAAAAAATCCATGTAATTAGAAAAAAAAGTAAGTTAATATACTGTGTCTCATGGATGTGGGGAAAACCATTTTAGCCTCCACAAGAAAGTCAGACACCATAAAGGCAATAAAACTACAGTGTACTTGACAATAGGTTAATAATCTTCATATAGAAGCAGCTCAAATACATTAATAAGAACAAATGGCACCTCAGGGAGGTAAATCGGCTCTGAAGGTTAGCAACGTTCTCTATAGTAAAAAGAATAGTATATCCCATTCAATGATGTATAGTGTTTTCTTTCTGTGTGGGCGGAGACTCCAATTCTTGTCCACACCAGTGTGTGAGGTCTTTAGAGATGGGCCTTTCACAAACAGTGAATGAAGCCAAAGAGGAGGCTGTCCCAGGTGAGCCTACCCAGAGGAGGAAAGAGTGAGTCTCCAGTAGGAAGACCACTTCTGGGGCTAGGGAATCTATCTAGTTCAGTGTTAGTGTCTGCCTAGCATGGGTGAAGCCCTGGATTCAGTACAAAAAAAAAAGAAAAAAAAAAAAAAAGAACAAAACAGAAAGCCCATTTCTGGGAACTCTGCCTAAGAAGCCATGGGCTTTCATTGCTTAGCATGTTCCCTGGTGCATTGTTTGTAGTAGGTAAAAATTTAATGAGAGAGAACGTAGTTTCTAGTAATAATGGCAGTTGGGTTAATTCAAACCAACCCACCTGCCTCAAAGCCCTTGGAGGGTTGAGCCAGGCACAGAGCAGCAAGCCCACCCTCGCCCTCAGCTGCAGCTGTGGGATGCAGCCTTCAGGAAACAGCGAAAATTAGCAGCTCAATGAAGAACAGTGGCTGCGCGCCTTTCGTCCCTTTGTTGAACCAAATGGTCATCTAACCCACACTCTCCTGTTTGTCTGCATCCCACTGATTCCCTCTGTCCATCTAGCTAGAACCTCAAAGCTGGGTGAGGGCACGGTTGACACTCCCAAGGACACAGCAGAGCCCCCAACTGCAGGAAACACACAGGCAGCCTGTGCCAGTCACGATGTTGGCAGCCCCCAACCCCATGAGCTTGCCTACTGTGAATCTCTCGCTCCCACAAAAAAACAGCCACATTTGGGGCCAGAGCCCTTGAAGGATGTGTTTATGCAGCATAACACAAACTGGTTAATACAGTGTTATCAGGAGATTGGCAAGTCTGTCTCATTCAGCACAGACTATCCAAAATAAGCACCTCATTATTTCTGCTTAAATGACTGTCGTGATGTTTTTAAACAAAAGCCCCTCCTGAGTAGATGTGATATTCATTTCTCTGCTACTTTTCTGCTTGCTTCGACAAATCTGACTACGAGAGCACTATTCCATAGATAATTAAGAAGAATAAACCTCAAATGAGTTCAAAGTCAAATTTGGAGTTAGTGAAATGAGCTGACAAAGTTTTGTTCTGGTTCTTCTGAAACAGAAGGTAAAATCAGCATGGTCATTAGCAAGAATGTGTTCCGCTGTGGTCTCAGCCATCACTGTGTCTGTCTGTGGAGGGCACCAAGTTAAGACTGTAACTACAGGAGGCTGGGTAACCCCTACAGCCTGTGCTACCTAGACCTCCCGCAGACAGATGGACTGGTGAAGAGCTGGAGTCAGTCCAGGTGATGCACAGGCTGTAGCAGAGGTACTCAGAGGAATTTAATCACCCACCAAGGAAGACACAACTTAAGATATATCTATCTTCCTATGCTTCTTCCTGTCTCCTGGTCTTCTGGCTGTGTTTAATTTACAGAGGCTAAAAATACACAGTAGTCACATAAGACAAAAGTAGGGACAAAAGTGAGCCTGTATGGAGTAGCATGTTAGTATAGCTCAGTGGCACACCTGCCCCACTGCCAATTGAAGTCTCATCACCATGGGAATTGAGCCCATCTTTTGTTTTCACCAGAAAGTGAACAAGACCAGTGCCAACATCAGCCCCACATCTACAGACCTTGCTTTCTGGAGTTTTTGGTTTTCCAGAGTGTGCCTGCCCTGTTCGCTAGTTGTGAACCAGCCTGGACTTCTTATTTCTTTCCTCTGCTACCAGGATGGGTAGGATATTGGTCACATTCCTTTCTGATTGCTGTGCTGGTCACGTAGTTTCTCAGATGTGGCATGTGTGGGCCACACACTTGGGTTTTGTTTATTAGTGTGAACATTGCAATTCAACAGCAGAGTCAAAAGCTGGGGCCTGGTGGCATCACCAGCATCCTGAGTGAGAGTTATTTTCTACTCAGCATTCCTCAAGCAAAATGAGTAACCTGTGTCAAGACAGAAGAAAGACATTCTAGATGTGCAAAATCTAAAAGAAATCTGTGCTACCGCTGTTCTTTAGACTGCCCGAGGGTATGCTTCAACAAAATGACCAGTGGGAGAGACATCTTGTGTAGGAAACAGGAATCTACAGCTGGAAAGAGAAGCTGGAGGTCCAGGCAGGTGATATCTCCTGAGGGGCAAAAGATAAGGCCAGTTCCAATGGCATATTCCTGTAACCCCGCTACTTAGGGCACTGCAACAGGGGGATAGAAAATTCAAGTCTAGCCTAAGTAACTTAATTGAGACCCTATCTCAAAAATAAAGGACTAAAGAAATATCTTAGTGACCAAGGCAAAGATTCAATCCCCAGTTACCATGGGGATGGTGGCAAGGGGAGGAGGAGGAAGGGGGAGAGGGGAGGGGGGAGAGAAGTGGAGAGGAGAGAGGGGAGAATAAAGCAGAGGGCCTGCTATCTGATGTGCTAGCACACTTAGAGAGGATTACCAAATCTTAGAGAAAACCAAGCAGCTTTAGAATAAATCCATAAAACCTCACATCTTAGAAGTAGAAAAAAAGTAGACCATTGCCCGGCTCCGCTGGTTCAGTCTTCTGGGTAATTTCCAATCTTTAACGGACAGGTCAACATGAAAGATGGAGTATTTGTCCCTCTCTTTTTGCCAGGCTATGATATACTAGATACTCTCTCTGAGGCATTGAAGCAAGAAAATGGAGAGCATGTGATTTGAGACCTGTTACGATAAATCTTTCCACCAAAAGCCGCCTGAGCCCCACCGCCACGTGTGTGTTTTACACCAGCTGCCTGCCCGAGTTAGGCCCAAATGAATACACAGAAACTTGTATTAGGGTCAATGCTGCTTGGCCAATAACTAGAATTCCTCATCTGTTAGCTCAGTCTTAACTATCATAAATCTATATATTTTATAAGACTTATCTTATCGGACGCCTTATTGGCGTCCCTCCTTGCCGGTGGATCACATTGTGCTGCTGGAGCAGGAACGGAGGGGAAAAGAGAGCCCTTCCTGTCTCTCCTTCACTTAAATATGAGTCTCCTTGCTATGTCACTTCCTGCCTGGATCACCACTTCTCTACTACATTTCCCAGAGTCCTCTTTGACTCCTAGTCCCGTCTACTTGCTGTCTCTTGGCCAAACAGTATTTTATTTAACAATCAATAAGATAAACATACACAGTACATTCCCCATCAGAGACCCCAAAAAATCATTGAGTTAGGACAACCACAGGACTCTCAATAGATAAAATCCAGCTGTACAAGCACAACCAGCAATGAACAAATGGAATCGGTTTCTTGAAGTACTATTCAGAGCTGCACTGACCATCAACAGACAGAAGGCTAGTATCTGAGGAGGTGTGTGTGGATCTTCTATGTGTCCTAAGTTACAAGTCAGCCAGATTAATGCACATACCTATAATTCTAACACTTGAAAGGCAATGGCAGGATGGTTAGAAGTACTAGGCCAACCTGGCATGGTGAGTTTCTGGATAGATAGGTAGATAGATAGATAGATAGATAGATAGATAGATAGATAGATAGATAGATGATAGATAGATGATAGATAGATAGATAGATAGATAGATAGATAGATAGATAGAGCACCCGTGATAAGAGACATCCATTACCAAAGTGAGCAGACCTGCATTGCTTACCATAAATTGGGAGACCACCCCAGTGAATGCTATGGGCTGTGAAATCTCATTCCAAACTTGTTCTTTTTGTAAATATTAGAAAGCTGATTCTAAAATATTTGTGGGACAATTGAGGACCCATTTTTAAGAACTCGCTGGAGGAATCGCATCTCCTAACTTAAAGATTTACTACAAAGCTGCAATTAGATTTTGTAGCACTGTGAGAGGTAAAACCTGCAGTCAACACAGAAAGCAGACACACATGGACATGATCAGTTGAATTTTTATTTTTTATTTTTATGTGTACAGGTGTTTTGCCTATGTGTGTGTCTGTGTATCGTGTGCATGCAGTGCCCAAGAAGGCCAGAGGAGGGCGTCAGATGCCCTGGGACTGGAGTTATGAATGGTTGTGAGCCAGCATATGGACACTAGGAATTGAACCTGGGTCCTCTAGAAGAGCACTGAGCCATATCTCCAGCCTCTTGCCTTATATTTTATTTTTTAAAAACTCAGCTCAAAATGGACCATCGATATAAACCTAAAATACAAAATGTGGAACTTCTACAGGAAAACCTAAGAGACGGTCTTTGCTTGTCTAGATTGGAGCCTTCAGATGTTATATCAAAAGCCTTTCTACAGAGGAAAAATTGGTAAATTGCATTTCATCAAAGTTAAACACTTTGCCTCTGAAAGACTGCTAAGGGAATGAAAAGGCATGGCTCAGACTAGGAGAAATATTTGCAAATCACAGATCTGACAAAAGACTTGCAATTAGACTATATAATGAGCTGTGTAAACTCAGCTGTAAGAAAACCCATTTTAAAAGGAACAAAAGATTTGAGCAGATACTAGAAAAGACACACAAATGATAACACAGGAGAAGATGCTGAACTCTGCTAGCGTCTAGAGTATACAGATTAAATGTATACACTCATACACTTTATAAGGGCAAAGAGAGGGAGAGAGAATGATAACATGTGTAGGTGGACTGTGATTTGAAAAAGCAATCAGGAACAAGTGCTCACAAGGCTACAGGGCACTGGAGTCCCAGACCCTCCATGGAGGGTGGCATGGCCATGGTAGTGTGCTCTGATCCTGACATGATCTGGTCCAATGATCTACTCTAGGGATTTATCCAAAAGAAAAGCAGATACTCACAGAGACTGACTCGTTGATGTTCATACCAGCTTTATTTCCAAAAGTCCCCCAGAACACAAGTGCATATCCACATCTGGACAGTGGGTATACACTGGCGCCATCATAGAATGGGATCAGCCAATAGCCAAAAGGAGCAAATGTTGAGAGAGTAACACAAGGGAGCCACAGCCTCCTTGAGCAGGAACGTGGACACCAAAGCCTTAGTCAGGATGCCATCCATGTGCCTTTCTGGAGCAGGCAGGGTCAGCAGCCCTGGGAGACTGGCCAGCCCTGTGGGATCTGTGTTGAGTGGGACCAATATGAATCTTACTCTGGAAGACTCATTGGTGTTCTGTCTCAGTTCACAGAACTGCACTCTCATATGTGGGTTCTCCTTGCGCAGAAGGCTTTGGACCCATTTCTATGTTCCCTAAGAGTCTAGTCCCCAAAATGGAATTTCCATGTCAAAGTGGACAGTGTTTGACATTTACCTGTGTAGAGTTGTCTTTGTATATGTTGCCCAGCATTCTAGACCTCGCCTGGATTACCCTGGATTCACACCTTAGCCTCAGGCCCAGCTGACCTGTGTGTAATAGAGAATGGATAGACTAGAGATGGATTGACTCAGGAATGTCAAATAGACAAGGGAATGTGTCTGTCCTGTGAAGCTACATCTCACATCCAGCCACCCAAGAGAAACCTAGTGTATGAACACGGCATTCCCAGCAGGTTTGGTTTTGTAAGTTGTTGGGGGGTTGGGAGGAGGTTGTTTCTGTTGTTTTTGGTAATTGTGGATAATTCCACATGTGAGATTAAATGAAATGCACCAAATCCAAATTCAGCTCAATGTTTCTTCTTTTTCCTTCTTCCTTTCTTTCTTTCTTTCTTTCTTTCTTTCTTTCTTTCTTTCTTTCTTTCTTTCTTTCATTTCTCTGTGTAACCTGGCTTCTTCATGCAGCAACCCATACCACTACCTCTGTCCTAGGCTCCCTGGAAAGGTGCTAGCCTCTGAAGGGGACAAGAGGGTTCCAGAGACAGAGAAGGTGCCTAGTGGCCACTGTTGGTCTAGAGAAAGTGAAATCTAGAATCTGGAATTTCCTTTATTGTTGCATTTGCTACCTGAAAGCTGGACACTGTTGCAGATCCTGGGTAGACTGGAGTATGGCAAGTCCTGATCACAGAGCTACCCATGCTCCTCCACCTGGACATTGTGCACATTTGCTGTTCCAGGAACTCTTGACTGTGGTGTGGGCTCCACCCAGCCCTCCAACCCTCAGGCCTTCATATCTTACACCGCACACGGACATTACAGCTTATAGAATAATCAGAACTTGAATGAGGAAAAGTACAAACAGACGTCAAATAGAGTTACACAGGGAAACTCTCTGAGCCAATCATGGATAAGTCCAGGCTTGCTTCTGACCTGGTTGGGCCAAGTAGGACAGATATGCCATGTCATGATGAATCAGGCTATGCCTTCTGGGCTGAAAGTTCCAGAAACTGCTCGCTTACACTAACCCAGGCTTGAAGATACCACCACCCTTGACTCAACGTGGTGTTTCTAGCCAGGGAGGTTTAGCAGGACTTCCTCCTGTCCAGGACAATAGTGATCTGTGGGTACTGAAGGGAAATGTTCTGGGCCCTGGTGCCCCCTGTTTTGTGGTTCTCAACCCACCAGGGGACACAGGGTTTGTTTTCTCCCTACAACAGCAGCAATGCCTCCAAAATGGCTTTAGGTAATGTCCTTGAGGTCAAACTGCCCAATTCAGATTCCATGTCTGTGACCTGAGCAAGCTACCCAAGGAACACAGGGAAGGGGACATTGAGACAAAGACGGACAGGAGACCTCTGTGAACATCCAGTGTCCTTACTGAACTGTGCATCAGAGTTCCCTTGAACAAGGCTGAAGCTAGAGTCTTTCTTGCCCTATATGTCTGGAAGCAGAGACTTTGACAACAACAAGCAGCCTTCCATGGATAAGACTGTGGGGCCAGGGCCAGGGTGCTTTCTTGGGCTTGAGTGCAGCCTCCACCCCTCTCATTAGCAGTAGTGTGAGCACAAGGATGGCATCTCAAGCCCCACAACAGGATGTAGGTCAATGCAGGTTAATCTGTAGGTCAAGGTGGGGTCCTGGCAGCCCATTAAAGCAGGGGTGGATGAGGATGAGGACTCAGGCACAAAGTACTCTTAGTTACAGATGGCATTTACATGTGGATAGCTAGGATTTGCAAAAGCGAACAGAGAGGTTTGACTGCCAGCTATCTGAATTCCTTTCAAACTTGTCATCTATCAGGTTCCCCATCATACACAGGATGTCCTGCACATCCCTGAGTGTTCCTCCCACCCACATCCCTCTGTGTACACCAAAAGTCATTTCGAAGCCAAGACCTGATGACCACTGAAGCCTCAGACCCCTTCTGAGTGGAGGTCTCACTAGAGACAGAAGGCTACAAGTCTTACCACTCTGTCCACTGCGCCTCGGACACAGGCTCCTGTCTCCATATGCTCACATGGACCTGGAGGTTCCTTGCAGGAGGTGAAACCAGGGCCTGAGTGGTACAAGCATCATTGTGGATACTTCTCCCATAGTGGAGGTGACCTGGTGACAGATTCTATTGCACAGAATCAAATACTCTGTGTTAGTGTCTCTGGGAGTCCCCTGGGTCAAGGTCGGAGAGGGTAGTGTGTGCTGTTTGCCTGGCCTGCAGCCTCCCTGAAACTCGGAGACAATCAGACGCAACAGGAAGTCAAGTCAAGCAAGATCTCGTTTATTGTTTAACAGCAAAGTCCTCTTAAAGTAAAAACCACAGGGCAGGAAAGTATTACCCATTAATTTTAAAGGTATTCCTATTATGTATCTAGTGTCCTTTCCCTTCTTGGGCACGGTCTGCTAGTGTGATGACCTCATCTAGTGTGAGTTTGGGCAGCCAATTATTTTTCTTAGTAAACACTTGAAGCCTCTCCGTAGCTTCCCCCCAGCGCCATCTTGTAATGGTACCAGTCATCAGCTTGGGCCACTCCCTCTTCTGGTGGGACATGATCTATGCTCCTCCACAACTCTGAGCCAGGATGGCCTGTGGGCTGGGTGTGGTGTAATAGAGTGGGGAATCATTAGGTAAGACATGGCAGCCTTGAAGTTGTGTGTGGCCAGGTAGGTCTGCCCCATTTCCCAGAAAGGTAACAGTCTTCTATGCTGTTTATTAAATGTAGCTCTAAGCCCCAGATTGTATCCCAACAGTGAGATGAAAATTGCAACCTCTGACTGTTGCTATTTGCTTGTTTTCTCTAGCCCAGCTAGCCACATACACTTGGGTTTGCTTAGAGATTGTTTCCAGTAAAAATATTTTATTGAGATACAATTCACATACCATATATTTAACACACTTGAAGTATCTTCCTATTCCATTGTTTTCAGAAGTAGTTCTATCAACACAAATGAAACCCCGTGTGCCCCAAACCATGGCTCCTCAACCCCAACCCTTGGCAGCCACTAATCCACTTTACCATACATTTTTTTATCTTGAACTTTGATACAAATTGAACCATCAAGTGTGTCTTTTGTGCCTGGCATCTCTCGCATCACATTTTCAGGGTCCACTTACACTGGTTAGCTGACGATTTGGAATACTCCATCATATGAAAGACCACATTCTGTTTATGCTCCATGCATAGACGTAGGCGGAAGTCTCTGTCCCACAAGCCACTCTCAAGTAACTGACACAGAGACTTAATATTAATTGTAAATTCTGGGCCAATAGCTCAGGGTTGTTTCTAGCTAACTCTTTCTTTCAAATTAACCAGTATTTATCATCTATACTTTGCCACATGGCTCATGCATGGCTTGTTACCTCATTTTCTACACATCCTGCTTTCTCTGCCTCTCCTGTTGTCTGTACAGCTTCACCCTTCTTCTTCCCATCATTCTCAGTTTGGCTCTCCTGCCTAACTTTATCCTATTCAGCTATTGGTTAGTCAGCTTCTTTATTAAGACAACCACAGTGACAAATCTTGGTAGTGTACAAAAGGGTTATTCCACAGCACATAAAATCACTTTGGGCTATTTTGCCTCCTGAGGTAAAATCCTGTACAAGGTCTATGGAGACCTGCTTTCTCCAGCAGAGACCCACGCACGGAACTGTGGGGTCTGATAGTAACTCCACTGATTTGAGGGGCTACCAGATGTTCTCTGAGTGACTGGACCACTCTGCGTTCCCATCGGCAGTGTCTGAGAGTTCCAGATCCTTCATATTCTCACTGGCACTTGTTACTGTTGGACTCTATCTTACTATGTGGACTGTTCTTCAGAACTAAGGCGTTGTGTATGTATGAGAGAGAGACAGAGACAAGACAGACAAAGACAGAGAGAAAGACAAAGACAGAAAAGGAAAGAGCTATTTGTATACCTTCTTTCGTGGTATTGTGAATGAGATTTAAAAATTTTCATTTTCAGATTATTTCTTGAAAGTTAGAGATGAAATTGACTTTTGTATATTTATCTCATATCCTTCAATGTCACTGAATTAATTTTTCAGCTCTAATGTGTTCATTTATTTTAGTGGATTTTTTGGCTTTTCTGTACTCAAGGTCATGTCACCTGTGAATATACAATTAATTCTTTCCAAACTGGATTTATTTGTGTCTGCTCTGCTTGAATCTTCAGAACTTTTTTGATAGGAGTAACAAGGGCAGACCTGATTGTCTGGTCTTACTGGGGGTTGGGAGATGAGACAGGGTTTCTCTGTATAGCCCTGGCTATCCTAGAACTCACTCTATAGACGTGGCTGACTTTGAACTCAGAGACCTGTCTGCCTCTGCCTCCCAAGTACTGCCTCTGCCTCCCAAGAACCACCCTGTTCTAATCTTACTTTTGTTTTCTGTTTGTTTTTCGAGACAAGGTTTCTCTGTGTAACAGTTCTGGCTGTGCTGGAACTCACTCTGTAGACCAGCCTGGCCTCGAACTCACTAAGATTCACCTGCCTCTGTTTCCCAAGTGCTAGGATTTGATCTTACTTTTTAAATATGCTATTATTATGAATTATATTAATCAAGTTCAGGTGCTGAGTCAATCTTGCTTCCCTAACAAATCTTTCTCCATCATGTTTTTTTAAAAATTACTACATGTATCTAGTTATTGAGGGGAGGGCATTGTGCCATGACCCATTGGTGAAGGTTAACTTGAAGAAATTGGTTCTCTCCTTCCACCATGTGGGTCTTAGGAATCAAAACAAAGTCCTCAGTCTCGGTGGCAAATGCATGTACCTGATGAGCCATCTCAGAGAGGCCCTCTCTCATGGCTTCTGAGTCTCCTATCTGCTGCTGGGTTCCGTTTGTTACCACTTTAAGCTTTTATTGTTTCCTTTTTGTTTCTGAGATGGTCTTATGTAGCCTACTCTGGCCTCAAGATCAATATATAGTTGAGGATGGCCTTGAATCTCTGATCCTCCTGCCTCCACCTCCCAAGTGTTGGGGTTAGAGAGGCACACCGTCATGATTGGCTTTGTTTATCTTTATGCCTCTGTAGTTTTCCTAAGATCAAGCTGTCCGGGTTTTGTGTCTAAGTCAACAGAAGATCTCTTGTCATAGACGATGAAGACTTGGTGTTAATACTTAGAACGCTGGAGAATTCCTTGTATGGTCGTCTGAACTTGGGATCTGCGTGGGCAGATTGCTGACTTAATCTCCCAGCCACTGCCTCTTTCTCCAGGCTTGCTCTAGGTCTATTCAGATGCCCATTTCTGTTTTGCCATTTGAGAATTTGCCTGTTGTATCTAAATTACCCACCTGGCAGGCACATTATTCAGTGTGACCTATATATATCCTTTTCCTCCTTGGTGGCAGTAGCAGTGTCCCCACCTGCATTTCCTGTTCCAGTTGTATGAAATGTTTCGAGAATCGGCTTCTCAGGTCTGCCTTCTGTTTAGATATTCCTGTTCTAATTTCTATTGCCTCGTTTGGTGCACTGATTCCTTTTTCTCTCCTTTGCCCGGCTGTCTAAACGTGGAATGATAGTTATTCATGCCAAAGCCTTTTTTGTAGGCATCTCACCAATCAAATTAGAAGTGCTCAGTGGTCAGTGGTTCCAGGTTTTGAATGTCTTTCCAGTTTCCGGAATCAACCTGCTCACTAGCCCATATATGGAAATGATGTTAAATAAATCTTTAAATAAAAGGGTGGATCGGGCCTTTTCAGCCAAATTTTTCTATTATCTCCCGGTGCAAGGTCTGTATCCGCCAACCGGATATTCCTCTTCTCCTTAGGGCGAATGCTCCACAAAGTGCCGCAACCTGTTCGTGCTGGAGACAGTGTGCGTGGCCTGGTTCTCCTTCGAGTTCCTGCTGCGCTCCCTGCAGGCCGAGAGCAAGTGCGCCTTCCTGCGGACTCCGCTTGCCATCATCGACATCCTAGCCATCCTACCCTTCTACGTGTCGCTGCTCGCGGGGCTGGCGGCAGGGCCCACGGGCAGCAAGATGCTGGAGCGCGCGGGGCTGGTGCTGCGGCTGCTGCGGGCGCTACGCGTGCTCTACGTGATGCGCCTGGCGCGCCACTCGCTGGGACTGCGCTCGCTTGGCCTCACCGTGCGCCGCTGCGCGCGCGAGTTCGGACTGCTGCTGCTCTTCCTCTGTGTGGCCATGGCGCTCTTCGCGCCACTCGTGCACCTGGCTGAGCGCGAGCTGGGCGCTCGCCGCGACTTCTCCAGCGTCCCCGCCAGCTACTGGTGGGCCGTCATCTCCATGACCACCGTGGGCTATGGAGACATGGTGCCGCGCAGCCTTCCGGGCCAGGTGGTGGCGCTGAGCAGCATCCTCAGCGGCATCCTACTCATGGCCTTCCCTGTCACCTCCATCTTCCACACCTTCTCCCGCTCCTACTCGGAGCTCAAGGAGCAGCAACAGCGTGCAGCCAGCCCTGAGCCGGTCCTGCGTGAGGACAGCACGCACGACGATAGCATGCATTCGGCTAGCGCCACCGAGGACAGCTCGCAGGTCCCCGAGAGGGCAGGCGCAGCAGGAAGCTCACCAGGTCGGATGGGACCCTAAGCCCAGTGCTCTGCTGAGAGGTTCCGGGGGATGAGGGGGTCAAAGTCTTGGAGGACACCAAGCACCCGCTGATCCAAAAGTCGCAAACTTGGTCTGGCATGTCGTTGCAGCCGGCCTGGCACCCCAACTAACCTCGAGCTTCGTGTAGCCTGGAGTTTATAGCAGCCTGGTCTTTCTCCCCCTTTTATTTTCCCTCCAGTTTTAAATTTTTTATGGCCAATTAAAAATAATCGAGTCCCAGAAATTCCAAGTCTGAAGCAAATGACCACCACCCTAGGCCAACTTTTGTTCTCCCCTGCTCTTAAACTAGGGCTGCCCCAGGAAACAAACGGTAGCATCAACCTTGTGACGCTTAGTGGGCAATACCCCGTGTAGAGGAGGACTTTACTGGGCACTCGACACTGCCAGTGTCCACCTGACAAGTGGTAAACAGGTTTGAGGGGATACTTAGCCCCCTAATTCTAAGTACTCTTTGCAAGCGGGAGAGGAGAAACCTCAGCGTTGATCTTTGTTCCTCCACACCAGCTCAAAAAGGTGATAAGGTTGCTCAAGGTTTGCATAGCGGCTTTTTAACCTTTCCTCGCCCTCCCAGATGGTCTGTGGTACAGTTGTCTGTTTCCAGGGGATGTTCTCTTCCATTGGGACCTTTCCCTCAGACATGGCTCAAATGAAGACAAAACCCTTGGCGAGAGGCCTCGTGAGGTAAGGTGGCAGTTCAGGGAGAAGATGGTGAAGCCACCTCCGGAAGGCTCCTTGCTGGGATGCTGATATGCCAAAGAAGCTGAGGCCACAGCAAGCCCAGCCCTATGTCCTTCTGGGAAGGTTTTTAGGTGGGGAATCCTCCTGGTCTCTAAAGGCAGAGAAGCCCAAAGCGGTGGTCTGCTAGCTCAGAAGGAATGTGTCCTCTCCACACCATTCTCAACAGAGCTGGTTGTCACCCCCTGCCATGTGGTAATAGGGTGGCTTTTGGTGCCCCGGTTGAGAGTGCTGTTAGTTACTGGCCATAATGACAAGGGGTTCCTTGCTCATTCTTCATGGCTTCCCTGGCTTCCAAGGGACAGAAATCTGAAGTTTACTCCTAGGATCTTCACGGAGGAAGTCAGTGCACCTGCCTAGCAGGAGTCCAAACTGTCCCTGGAAGGGGCCACTTCAAATGCCAGCTTGATACAGTAGGGTTCCCTCCGGCTAGACCTCTGTCTGCTGGTACCAAAATCCCTGTTGGGACCTAAGCAAGCCCAAAGCCATTGTTACAGGAAGGGCAGTTCACCTTGAAAGTCCCAGACCCATCTTCAGTGTGTGTTCAAGGTCTACCCATGTTGTTATACATGCCAGGGAGGCAGGTCTGAGTACACTAGGGTAACTTCCATCTCCAACCCCCTCTTGGAGGAAGCTCTGACTCTTCCAGATCCTGTACTTTCCCCATTCCTTTAAAGGTATCTTTAAAAACTCTGTTGGTTTTGGTCTTGGTGGATGTGGGCACAGTAGCAACAAGTGGGCTCTGTTCTGTTCTGTGGCTGCAACTGGGGGCTCAGCGAGCCCCGTGCCAGACTCCAGGTTTCAGCCAGGATTAGCCAGGCCTATCCTGAGCCACTGTTTTCTAAATATGAAAACAGTGCACCCTTTTTGTCTCAGGAGATTGTACAAAGATCCCAGAGAAGGTGGGATGCTCTAAAGAGACATGGAAGAACATTCTCTTGGCTGGGTCACTGGTCTCCATCCCTTGCTTGGTCCTGGAGGAGTGCTGCTGGCAAGACCAAGTTACCTGTTTGCTTCACAGGACCCTCTCTCATACCTAGTGCCTGGATAGGTGAAGCCCATTTGGATGCACGTCTGCCACTCCATGCCACCCCTACCGTTAGAGCCATACCATGGACATCCAAGCCCATTCGAGTCCTGGATTCAGTTCTCTACCTGACACCCTGAAATAACCCCCTGCCCTGGGAGTGAGGACAATTTAAGGTCAGGTTAACTGTATTGTCAGAGCAGTGTGTACAGTCAACAAGGATGCTAGCAGAGTCAAAGGTTGGAGTGCTCTGTTCCTGCTGTGTGCATTTGCCAACCCCCCCCCCAAATCATAGGAAACTAACCCCCTTTCTAGTTCTAGGAGCCCCAGGCTCAGCGTGGACCACACAGAACATAAATGATTTCCAACTAAGAGGAACTCAGCTTACTGCTGTGTGGAGGGGCTAGCAACTTTTTATTTGATTGCAGTAGATTCTTGCAAATCCTGTGGTACAAGGGTCCCAAATGGGCCTGTACTGAGCTCACACAGGGGCCTTACTGAAAGCTACTGGCGGTAGGCAGTGATTATGGCCTGAAGAATAGGATCTCCCTTCTGATGGAGAAGGTCTATGACTATCTTAGGGTGTGTGTGTGTGTGTGTGTGTGTGTGTGTGTGTGTGTGTGTGTGTGTGTACTGACACCTGCCAGGCTACTGAGGCACAGCCTCGGCATTGCAAGCAGTGACCCTGCAGTCTACCAACACTCTGCCAGGCTAGAGAACAGAAAGGTGCCTCACTCAAGAGCTTCTGTTTCCTCACAGTTAAAAAGAGTTGGTTGGTCCCCCAAACCTTCTACTTCAACAGCTTGGAAAAGCATAATCCCAGTGTATCTCTGGCTTCATCGCAGAAGCCTACATCCTCAAATGCCAGACAGATACCCTCATCCACCCAGACCTGGACCAAGGTCCCTAAGAGCCACATGAGCCTTTCAGCCTGATGCAAGCCTGTACCAGTCTCCACTTCCCAAACTAGTATCAGTCACCCTTCTCCAAAAATTTGTACCACCCTCACCAGCCTCTACCCTACATCTCACCGCACTCCTGCCCTGTGTACCTGCTATGATTCTATCCTACCTACTGGACCCACAAGCTGTTGATTGACTTAAAACCACCACATGGAGTATGCTCATTCAGCAACTAGGCCTGCAACCAATGGCATTTAGTTTGGAGGTAATTACCACTACAGACATCTTCATTTTTAAAAAATAAACATCTTACAAGCATCTTACAGGCCAGAGAGTAAGCAAAAATCTCACTCACACTCTTAGAATATCTGAGGGAAGCTTGAGGGTGGCACAGTGTGGACTCTTTAGCCATCTGATGAGCCACCATAACTGCCAGAGCTATTGTGCTGACTGTGGATGGCATCACTGTGTGCACAAGAAGACCTTCTGCCCAGCAGAAGGGAAGAAACTTATGTAGAAGCATCTAGAACATTCTGGACCCAGGAACCAGCCAGGTTCTGCACAAGGCTGCCAAGCATACATGATCTCATGATGAGCAGAGAGAGGGGCAAAATAGAGTGACAAGTGTCAGGCCAGCACCTTCCATCTCCAGCAGGTGCAGCAGACACACCCGTGGTACCCACAGGGGAGTGGGACAGAGCAGGAGGGCAGACAAGCCATCAGAAGCCATGACTACACACTGTCTAGAGCGCCACAGGGTCTTCTAGGAGACAAAAGGCTCACTGAGGGAAACTGGCTGAGGAAGGGACTCAGCGTGTTGCTGGGCCTGCCCTCTTGCTTAGTTTTATGGACCTATTTCACGGTCGGGCCAGTGTTTTTCTGAAGGAGGTAAGGAAAGACACCTGCCTTTTCTGCCACCTTGAAAACACCACAAAGCCAGCTCAGCCTCCACTGTTCCAGGGCCCCCCACCTGAAGGCTATGGGGACAAGCACTCCACTTCATCTCTCTGCCCACACTTGGCCTGTTCATCTGTGGAGTGCGCAGGGCCAGCCTCCCTAATGCAGAAGCACAGGCTGGGGCTCAGCACCCATGACTGATTGGTCACATGTCCTTGTCTTCCCTTGATGCCTGTCAGAGAGCCTTGGCACTGACAGGGTGCACTGCATGAGGTACTGGCTTCTGGGGGTGATGAGCAAAGGCATAGGCCTGCCCCAGAATAGCCAGGTCCACCATGACCTGCAGTAGACCACAGACTGAGAACTGGAGAGGTGCACCATTGAGCAAGAAGTAGACTGTCTTGAAGGTGTCACCACTTGTCCACATGAGTACCATCTTGAGGCTGTAAAGATACAAAGGGACAGTCAGTGTTGACCCAATGATAGTAACATATATTCAGAAGGACATATATACATGTCAGCAGTGTGACACAAAGGATTAGGGGGCACATTAAGAAATGAGGACCACAGAAGGGGGTGGAATACCCTGACTCAAGCCTGTCCAACCTACCACACCTGGCACCCTTCCCTGGTCCCAGAGAGAGGACGGTCTACCTCACACCAGGACCTGGGAGTTCTGACACCCATGGGTCATACCATGGCTCAGACCATGGCTCTGGCCAGGCCTTGAGAATGGCTTAATCACAGGGAGGCCAGGACCTCAGGGTTCATCAACCTGGCCCAGGAGGTTCCCACACTGGGTGCTACAGATGTGGGGTGGGTGGAGAAGGCAGAGGCAGGACACAAAAGCATAAAGTAGCTGCCCTGGGGCCTTCTCTCAAGAGAGATTTCCATTAGAGAAACAGAAATGGCCACTGCCTGTTGCCCCACACATCCCTTGTCTTCACATGACATTGGAGACCACAGACTGACATAACTGTTTTGCGGCATAATAAATGCAAACAAGCCCAGCTTTCCTGGCAGCTGAACCTACAGCACTAACTTTAACTGCATGCATCCCAAGTGTGCAGGCTGCACCTGGTGCCCCCAGGAAGACAGTAGATTGCTGCTGACAGCTGCAAATCCCCTAACACACTATGCAGAGGAAACACCCCACACGCTAAAGACACATCCGCTTTCTCTGGCCACCTCTCTGCAGTATGCCAGCTTCCTTCCTCCTGGAGACACCATCTTACTCCTTCCTGAAATGGCTGTCTCTTTATGCCAACCCCAGTGCTGCAGCTCAGATGCCCAAGAACAAAAGGGGCAGCACACCCAGGTGTGGTGACACTCGGATGGTGGGGGCAGATGGTTTAGGAGTTCAAGATAAGCCTCAACTACAAGACTTTGTCTCAAAGCAAACCAACACACACTACTGGAAAACCAATTATGAGAAGACACCACACACATACACAATCCAGATAAAAGACCCATGATGGGTATACTAATGTGGAGCCATATGGAGGGTACTAGTGGCTGGTGTTTCACATGTGGCTGGACAAGTCTGGGGCTACAGGTGACTGAAGTCAGTATGTATGACATGACATATCTAGGGCCAGGAATGCCAGATTTCACCTCTCAGCAAGTGGCAATGTCCCTCATAATCCTACAACACCAAATGAACAGGAAACGATGCCTATAGGATCTTCTGTGAGAGTCAAGCCCAGAAATAAGGCTTTTAGTTCTCATTTTAAAATCAGGTAAAGTCAGGGCCTAGAGCAATGGCTCAGCAGTTAAGAACATTGGCTGCTCTTCTAGGTTCAATTCCCAGCACCCACATGGCAGCTTACAACTGCCAGTAACTCCAGTTCTAGGGGATCCAACGCCCTCATATAGACATACATGGTAGCAAAACATC
The DNA here is from genome assembly GCF_003668045.3 of Cricetulus griseus. Classification (NCBI taxonomy): domain Eukaryota; kingdom Metazoa; phylum Chordata; class Mammalia; order Rodentia; family Cricetidae; genus Cricetulus; species Cricetulus griseus. The sequence continues at coordinate 235,040,425 of NC_048595.1, forward strand.
AATCAATGTTCATAAAATAAAAATAAATTATTTTTAAAAATCAGGTAAAGCCAAACCAGTAGGCTCAGAACACCCAGGGTAATAGATGGAGGTGGTAGGAATGAACTCTGGGTCTTGTTGGATCACCCGTGCATGCAACAACGCCCTCACACCTGAGCTCCAGTCCCCAATAGAGGAGCAGAGCATGAGAAGGGTTGGGATCATTCCCCTGCTTAGGTGGGCCACATCTGATTCACCACCTCTCAAACAGAGCCCAGGATCCCCCTACGACAGACAGACAGACAGACAGGCAGGCAGGCAGGCAGGCAGGCAGGCAGGCATGTCAAACTTCCAGAGGCCTCAGGGACAAGTCACACCTGTCCGGGACCCCAGGAAATGCCTGGACAGTCATGTCTTTATACTTATCCCAAGCAGAAAGCAGGTGCTGGACTCTCAGGGACCAGCCTTTAAGTCAGTGACCCAAAGCCCTGGTCAGACATGCCATGGCCTAGACAGAAACCAGAACCAGCTGTGACCCATGTGGGTATTCTATAAACCAACATAGATTAGGAAGACCCTGCAGCAAAGGTGACTAACTTGCCCTCAGAGTCACAGGTGCCTGGTGAGCATGTGCTGGGACAAAACATGCAGAGGTGACCTGTGTGTGTGATTCAGTTAGACACACAGAGAAGGTGTTTAAATAATTCACCCAATGTCACATACTAAGTGGGTATGGGATCCCTTGGGCTCAACTCCACAGTCTGGCAGAGACAGAGCCGCAGCACAGGATTTACAGCTATAGGCCTTAGCCTCAGACCACCTGTCCCTGCCCAGGCCACCTGCCCAGTGCCCTCACTGTTAAGATCCCATTGGCCCCAAGTGCATAGTTGTGTCTGTAACAGCAAGTGGAGACATGAGGTAATCCCTGGAGCATGGCACTGCCCAGTGCCAAGGATATTCTTAGGCTCTTGGATTCTTCCTTTGGATGGTCTCTATCCTCCAGGAAAGATAGCTTGTTGGTGACGTCAACGCCATTCTGTTCCCGGGACAGGAACATGCTGATGTTTTGACACAGTCTGAATGGCTCAGAGAGGTAGCAGGGGGAAAGGAGACCACGGTCTACACATCAGAAGCTACAGGGCCTCTGGACACAGGGAAAACTCACGGGTCAGTTTCCTGGAACTGTTAATGCTTCATTTGCTCTGAGGCAATGAACACTAGGCTTTTCTCCACACTGGGGTTTCCCCAATCCTTTACTTCAGTGGCACCTGCATGTGCAAACAGTGAACCCTGCCCCTGAAATCCCAGCACTCAGGAGGCTAAGGCAGGAGGATCAAGTGTTGAACATGGCAAGCATGATGATGTATGCCTTTAATCCCAGTACTTAGGAGGAGAGGCAAGAGGACCTCTGCGAGTTCAAGGCCAGCCTGGTCCACATAGCAAGTTCTAGGCTACATAGAGAGACCCTGTCTCAAAGGGGGTAAGGGGAAGGAAGAAAAATGGAGCCCAAGGGCAGCATGGGGAAGTGAGGGGTAGAGACACATTGCATCCCAAGAAGTCTGTCACTCATCCTTGGATGGAGGAAACAGCTGGCCTAGGGTCTAGCCAAAAGATACCCAGAGTGCAAGGTATCTGCTCTCCTAGGTAGGGAGCGAGCCTTGCAGCAAAGCCAGTGTGGGTGTGGAGCAGACTGTCACCCCTGAAGCCTAGATTTTCTACTTCAAGATTATACTGAAGATCAGGAAGTAGAGAGAGGGAGATCAAGATCACATGGAGGCCTAGGCACAGCTGCGGCTCCCTCTTTGCTCCCTCTCTGCCCAGAGCTGACTGCTCTCTCTTCAATGGGCCTCTTGGCCTGACCCTCCTGTCCTCCCACACTGTTTTAATCTAGGCTCCCATTACCTCATTCTTGGCTCCAGCATTTTTCTTCCAAACCAGGCTGCCAGATCACTGCTCTTAAAATACCTCCTCACCTCATCTTTGCCCTGGGCAGCCGACAGGGTGCCTCTCTTTGGCACCCAGGACAGTAAAACCAACTGTTGCACCTGCTCATCTTGCCTTCCCTCGTCAGCCCACTGACACGCTGACCGCAGCCCAGGACCAAGTCACCACCACCGCCACCTATAAAAGCTTCCCCAGGACTGACATCAAGCCAAGCCATGTCCCCTTGGAGGTGATTTGTAACCCTGGGTTAGGCAGTTCTCTTAAATGGAACACCAAAAACAATAAAAGACAAAGCAGATATACTCCGTGTCACCAAAGCTGACAGGGTGTTAAGTCTCCTAGACTTTCCTTGCAGTCCTAACATAGCTGGGGATGACCCTGAATTCATAATTCTCCTGCCTCCACATGCTGGGTTTACAGGAGTGTACCCCATACCTAGTTTGTGTGGTACTGAAGATCAAACCTCCAGAGCATGCCAGGCAAGCACTCTACCAACAGAGCCATTCCTATCCCCTAGGGTTGAAACATAGGCATTGCAACAGACAACATTGAAAAAGTAAGCAGACAAGCCAGAGTAGGATATAAAGGAAATATTTATAAATCATATATTTGATATGATTCTAATACCCAGAATAGAACGTTTTAGTTCTTAAAATTCAGTATAAAACACTACAAATACACATTCTAAAATGGGTAGGGATTCCAAAGAGACACTTCTTCAAGGGCATAGCCAGGTCTACATGAGATGTTCATCGTCATTTAATTGTCAGTGAAAGCCAAGCACTTCATTCACACCCAGAAGGATGTTAGGAATTAAGAACAAACAAGAAGAGCTATGGGGCTCAGCCACCTCACCACACACACAGCAGGTGGAATGTGGAAATGTGCCTCTCTGGAAAACAGGCTGGTAGTTTCATAGAGGTCACATACCACAACAATCATGTGACCTAGTCATTCTATGTCTACATGCTTTTTGGTTTTTCGAGACAGGGTTTCTCTGTGTGTCTGTGTAGCTTTGGAGCCTATCCTGGCACTTGCTTGGAGACCAGGCTGGCCTCGAACTCACAGAGATCCGCCTGCCCTCTGCCTCCCGAGTGCTGGGATTAAAGGCGTGCGCCACCAATGCTCAGCCCTACATGCTTTCTTGGTAAATGAAAACATAGTACGTTGTGTTTTGAAGTTGTGCATGAAGCCAGGAGAGCATGAGTCACAGCATCCACCAACTGAAAACATAGACATCTGGTATACCCACATAATCAAATCATGGACAGGAATGAAGCTCAGACCAGACACAGATGGCCACACGCTGTATGATTCCACAGGTATGTGATGACCAAAGCAGTCCAATCAGGAAAGACAGAACTCAGGTAAAAGGTGTGGAGGAGTCTGGCTCAGGTGGGCATGGCTACTAAAGAGTTCAAGTTGCTCAGCCTTTACCATGAGGAAACTGCTCCAAAACTAGAACAGGGTGCTGGCTACAGCCTGTGCCTGCACTAACATGCACCACTAGGTACTCTGCAAGCAGGTGACTTGTGGTATATGAATGGTATGTTCCAGTGGGTGGTACCTGCCCTTTCTGCCGTGGGCACTGTGAGCAGTACTTCTCACAGAGCTATCAGAATGAACAAACAACACAGGCTGATTATAGAGGTCTGGCAGTGACAAAAACATGTCCCAGAAGAAGCATGCTGGGTTTCCCAGAAGGCTATAAATGCAAGGGGCCTGCTCAGCGGACCAAGGCTAGATCTGTAGGATCATTGGTGAAGCAAAGCCCAGCTTTTGGGAGCATGTCACTATGGCAAGAGCCCAGAGTCCTAACTGGATCCTGCAGAATGACCTGGCCGGTTGCTCAGCCTCCTTGACTTTTAACTGTCCATGTTTTCATCCTGTCCTCACATGGCCTCCACCCTCCCTCATGTGGGCCCTGCCTCTAAGCACCTTCCCTGCTAGACTCTTCGGGCTCTGCAATGCCTCTGTCTCCCCATCCTGTACTCCCAGTGCCTTCCCCAGCTACTCCTTCCTGTTCCATGCTGTTGAAGGTTGCCTAATGCTTGGCTCGCTCTTATCTTTTACACCCACCCCTGTTCTCCAGTAATTACTTGTTAGGGAACAGTCTTCAAATCTAGTAAAAACCTGGAGGAAGAAGAATGCAAATACCCCCCCCATCCGCCTTGCGGAGTTCACTGAATTAATTAGTAAAGTCATTCCAAACATATCATCATTCATCCCTGGCTCAAGAACCACAGCCAATCAATGTTTTTCAAGAGGAAAATTATTCAAAAATATCTCCATCAGTAGCTCCAAGGTAGGAAATCTGCGTATGTGCCTGTTGGATTGTGTATGCATGCTCATCTGTACACATGTGTAAAGTAAGACTTCACAGAAAATCTGCTCTGAAGGAGCCCCTGCTCCCTGACTCCCAGCCCCAGGGACCCATATGTAGAGGAGAGTTGGGTGGAGGTCCCAAGGTAGATCCCTCCCCATTATGGTGCAAGGGTGTGAGCAGGTCCTTAGAGTAAAGTAATAAAACCTACATGGTCATGTTACCACCTGTCAGCAGCCTCTACTTTCATTGTGTTTAAGTGATTATGTGTGTGCACGTGTTTTAAACACAACACTTTCAACTCCATCACAAGAAGCACCCACACTCTAAATGTATTTGAAACTGCACTTTCCACAGCTTCAAGAGTCACAATCCCCAGATTTGGGGTAGTCCAGCACTCCATCTGGAAAAAGTGAGGAGACGGTGGGGCCTGAGACACCCGCAACTAGGATTCCTGGTGGGCAATCCTAATAATAGCATCCGCCCCTTCAGTAATGGAAGCTTGGCTGGCAAGTGCCTCTGTGCACATGAAGGCACCTAGCACCCTGCCCCAAGAAGACATGCTAGCGGGAAGCCCTATATCTCCTTGGCCCTAAGATACCTTCTCTAAAACATCTCTGCTGTCAGATGAAAATGGGTCACCAACACTCAAGTTTTGGAACAGCAACAGCAAAGAGTTAACGGCCTCCAGAAGTTACCCCAAGGCTTTTCCTCCGTGCCCAGTATTGACACAGACTCAGAACTGTAGCTCTACCTGTATATCCACCAGCCCCAAGCCAGAGCTTCGGGATCTTCATGGCTCCAACCCCACCAGACATTAAAACAAACAAACAAACAAAAAAAAAAATCAAGGCCTAATTCAGGGGTCTATCCACCTTCATTTAGGAAACTGGACTCACTGTGGTCACAACTGTCAACCTACCTCTGCCCTGCACATCTGTGTATCTTGTTAGAGCCTAAATGGCACTAACTCCCCTCACCCTGCCCTGCCCTACACTCTATACCTGAACCCACACCTCACGTGTGCCTTCACTCTACACATGTATGCATAAGCCTCAAACTTGCAATCCTGCATCCAATAAAAAGAACTGCTGAGAGCTATTGAAACACAGTTTCCGGCGTGACCCCAAACCTCTGCACTATCCACTGTCAGCCTGCTCTTTCCAGGATTTAGTTTTCTCAACAAAACAGGATGCTGTGATTCCAATGACATTAAAGGGCCACCACAATACACAAGGGCACAGAGAACCCTCAGAGAAAGGGGGACTCTAAGTGTCTTCCACAAGCTGTGGGATGACTTTAGTGAGAAGTGGCCAGGGTCTCAGGGAGAAGTAGGAGGGAGTCACAGACGTGGGCGGGGTCTCTGAGAAGTTAGCAGGGTCTCTGTGTGAAGGCAGGCAAATGGCTTCCTCAAGGATGGTGTCCAATTAAACCCATGGCCGTGTTCTTCCCCGCTCCCCACCAACTGACCTGTGCTCAGTGAATGCTATTTCCTTCGAGACTTCCCAGCAGTCTCTGGGGACTGTCCTATGCTATACAGATGTTTCCACACAGTTCTTAGCATGACCCTCACAACGGCTCTATACCCCTTCTCTAGACTGTGGCAAGTCCCAGTGTGAAAAAGTCATAGTTAAGGCACCTTTGGTAAGGCCACCTGCACTGCCACATCCAGTTGGCTGGGTACCATGCTCCTCAATCCCTGGTCCCAGGAATGAGCTGCAGCTTCTGATGGACCATGATCTCCACAGAGGGTTTCTGCTTCCCTCCCCGGCCCCATCTAAAAATATCTTCTCAGACAAGAGTCAAGGCCCAGTCTTCTTAAGCAGCATGATTCAGTCATACTGTCAGTGCCCAATAGCCCCAGTGAGTGCCGTGGGAACCTCCTCAGGAACACCCTTACCTCATGCCCTCCGTGGAGCGGTGACGGTAGTTTCGATACAGCTGTGGCACACCCAGCATGGCCTCAGTCAGCACAGCCAGGAAACCCAGCGTCTCCACAAACAGAGCTGAGTCAATGGACAGGTAGGTGACATAGCCTGCCACACCTGTGAAGGCCAGGACACACTGCACATAGTCTGCAAAGCTGCTCCAATGCCAGAAATGGTGAGTATCAAAGTCTGGGGACAGAGAGAGAGAGGGGGGTGACTCAGTTGGGAGTGCAAATTGGAGCTTATGGGGAGAGAAATAACAAGGCATGGGCAGGTGAAGTCAGTATGGGTAGTGGAACCATGTGACGTGTCAAGGTCATAGTGAGGAGAAATGAATGGGTTAGAACAATCCAAGGTTAGTGTGGAGAAAAATACAAAGGGGTCAAGGCCAATGGGAGGAGACCTGAGTGGGTCAAGGTCAATCAGTGCAGGAGATGTGGATAGCTCAAATTCCACGTGTGAGAAGAGACGTGAGCAAGCAGTCAGGGTGGAGGGGAGCAGGCTGAGGTCAGTATGGAGAGATGAGAGCATTCTGATAAAAGCAATTCCAGAGACTTTTGGTACCAATACTGAGCCAACAGAAAGGATGCCAAGTCCTTTAACTTCATCCCGATAGTTCTAGGAAGGAGCCCAGGATATTGTACCACAGCCTCTGGAATCTGACTCCTGGGTTAGAACTACAGCTCTGCCCTCTGTAACTCTGATTGAATTAACCATTAACTATAACTCTGGCTAACGCTGGTTAACGTACCCACCTCCTGGGACTGGTCTAAGGGTTAATGCATCAGTCTATGAGCCTTATGGTGTTTTCAGCCCACAGTAGGGATTCAGTCAACACACAGTACTATTACTTCATATTTGGTTGCCACAACAATATCCTGTCTTGTTTCATGATAGACTCTGTGGAATATCCACAAGCAATCACACAAATGGACTAAATGACACTCCAGGGGACCTGGAGACTGTGGCAGCTGCAGAGAAGCTTCAGATGAGAAGGGGAAACCTGGCATAAGACAGGATGTGGCATGGCTATGTCTGACCTGGTTCTCAGATCAAATGCAAGACAGAAACATCCAGCAGGTGTAAGTGGGCAGGGCCCAGAGATGCCAGGGCGTGAGTTCTGCTAAGTGTGGCTGTTTCAATGGAGTGGTGGGATGTTTTTCTCTTCTATTTTTGTCATTGCTTTGCTTTTGGTGCTGGGGAAGCATTCCAGGCAAGTGCTCTACCACTGAGCTAAACCCCAGCACACTGAATACATTCTGTCATAAGGAAAACGGCTAGCGAGTTACTGACTAGTTATCCCTCTTTGTAAATGGAAACTGGACTGACCTTAACATGCAGGCCACAGCAAAGCTGCAGAGACCCAGAGGTTTTCAGAGGTCCAGCCCACCCTGCATCAGCATTTCTGCCTTCTGCATCCAAACTGTGCATGTGAGTTAGCAGGTCACCATCTCCCTGTGCTACACATTAAATTCTGTGTGTGTGTGTGTGTGTGTGTGTGTGTGTGTGTGTGTGTGTGGTATGTGTGGTATGTGTGTATGGTGTGTATGGGGGGGGGCTAGCTAACTTCCTCCCAGTTACTCACTCAGCACATGAGAAAGGCCATTTCTAACACTACCCCAGAAGTTCCGTTTTAGTTCTGGGGGTGGACTAGGCCAAAAAGGAGTAATCTGGAGAACCCCCAGAGAGCACACACTGACCAGGTTACCTGCACTAAAGGGCATTTTATGTGGGTTACGCACTGTCTAGCTTGGAGGTAATGTTGTCCCATACCCACCCCACTTACCAGACTCAGAGACACAAGGGAACCACCCTGTCCAAGGTTACAAGTCTCACTGAAGCCTGAACCCAGGAGAAACTACACAATAAAGACCCGCCTTTCTGGGTTTGGGGGTCTCAGAGGTCCCCCTCCTGAGCCTCAGCAACAGACATGTGGCCCTGACAGCCTAGATGTGTTATGAACACATCAATAAAAATGTGACTTGGGGCCTACGATAGGGCTAAAGCTGTGCACAGAGAACTGGGAATGTCACCATGTGTCATCCACAGCAAGGCTCTCAAGTGTTGGTGGCTCATGGACTATATGGCTTTAGTTTCTCTGCATTCTAGAGCCTTCCACAGCTCCAATGCATCCTGATGGTCTAAGAGGCAACAAGCACTGGACCCTCAGATGAGAAGCCCAATCATGAAAGGAGCCTGCCCTGGGGCAGCAGGTGTAAGCAGAACTGTCCTGAACTACACAGGGAGTACCCAGGCTGCACTGCCACCCTGGGCAGTGTCCCAACACTTTCAGGGAGAGCGAAACCAACCCTCAGAGGTAAAGAGATTCCCAAAAGATCACCAGAGAGAAGCATCGGCCCAATGCAACATCATCCCATGTGGCATGCGGTGACCAGAGACCTGGAGGCCAGGGGTAGTCCTGTTGAAGGTAGCAAGGGTCAGATGAGGGACAAGGGATGGCTCCTGGGACAACTGGTTACTGAGAGGCTGTGAGAAAACTTGAGGATGACAGGCAAGACACAGTACCCCAAGGAAGACAGACAGTAAAGAGGCTTTAATAATGTAAAACAAGCATTGCTGAAAGCTCTGATGTCACTCCTAATGTCATTCAGAATCTATGATGTGCAACAGGATGGACAACCCAATTTAAAAAAAAAAAATGGGCAAAAGTAATGGACAGAATGTAGCCAAGAAGCACATGGAAGAAAACTCAGCATCCTCATGTCATTAGGACAAGTCCAGTCATCCTGGACCCAATGAGCAGACCCTGAGTTCAGAGTTGTCCTAACACTGCTATGACGGAGAGACACTCGGGGTTTACCACAGTGTTGAGCACAGAAGGAAACCAAGACCAGGAAAGGGCACTTTTATTGTTGTCATTGAGGTTGTTGTATACCCTCAATAGCCTATCTCTAGGGCAGTGGTGGATACCACCTTGAGATGCCACCAAAGACAGCACAGTTAGTTACACAAGGCAGTTTCAACACCCGTGGTTTACAACCCGTGGTCCTACGGTAGCCCACGAGCACCCTCGTGTGGCTTGTCTGTGCCAGTTCAGGCAATGCCTTCCTGCTCCCGCAGGAGCAAAGTGAGAACAAGTCACATCCTCCAGATAGCAGCAGAGTCCGACTCTGGCAGACAAGGCCTGGGTTCTCTCATCCCCCGCCTAAAGTCCAAGCCAATGACAATCAGCCACTGAAAAGGCTGAGTGAACCCCAGACCCAGGGGGGAGAGCAAGGTACAGGGCTCTACTGTGTACGAGTTCTCAGAAATGACAGTTCCGCTCCTAGCCAGCAGAGGTCAGGGGCCTTCCACAACCAGCTGTGGCAGTAACCTCTGAGAAGCTGTGGGGGGTGGGGGTGGGGAGGGGCTGATGGCACAGACACAAAGTAGGACCCAGGAGAGTGAGCTGTTAGAGGTGGTGAGCTGGGTAAGGACAGGCCACCCTGACGACAGCATGGCACCATATGTAGAACCTCAAAGCTCGACCTGGCAAGGGACTGTGGCATGTTTCTCTCCAGTCCCCTGAAGTACTCAGCCCCACCACGGCAGAACCCACAGCCTCCAGGCTCAGAAAGGTTTCTTGTGGCTGCCATGCTGTCCCATATCATCTGTGGCACAAGTCTGGAACCGTGGACTGGAGAGAGAAGGAGCTCAGCTGGCCACCCAGAGCCTACACCTTAGTCTGTGAATTCGGGAGAGCCCAGATGAATTCCCATCAGCTGCAACTAACACCGGCCACTCTTTCCTTGAGCTTCACTGAACAAGGCCACCTAATGAGACCACAAGGTGATTCTCACCCAAAACTGGGCATCCCCATGGCCTTGCAGTCATCACAGCCCCCTGGGTCAACACTCCAGAACAGCTCCCACCATCCTGGGGGACAGCAGCATCAAGGGAGACATCTTTAAACCAATCAGAAGAAACAGGAAATGCAGTACTCTGTCCCCAGCTGGACAATTAAAGATTGACCAGGGCTCTGTACAGGAGACCAAGAACCAGGCTCAGCAGCACAAGGGCAGAGGCACCTGCCAAGCTCTTTCCCCATGAATCACACAAACATGCTTGTTTTCAAACCTGAAGGCCCTTCCTTCCTAGACAGTTATGGCTCCTTCTTCTGCCAGGGTCCCACCAGCATGCTAACCCCACATACCAACCAGGAATGGAGAGTATACACCTGATGACTCCAAAAGCTTAGCACAATGAATAGGCCTGTCCAACAATGTCTGTGCTGACTGTACATTGAAAGAATGTTTTATAAAATAAACATAAAGGGTAACTTCACCCATTTCTTTTCCCTTGTCTGGGGGACGGAGCCTTGGAGCAGGTGGTCTCAGATCCTGGGCCTCCTGAGCCTGGGGCTCTGGGTCTGCCCTGCTGCTTTTCCATCTTCTTGGATGGGCTACTGAAAACTCTGCACTTGGCTGTGTGGCTCATGCACTGGCTACATTGTTTCCTCAGCAGAGCAGACTGCTCTTCACTACTGCCTAGAAGCACCATCTGCGTAGATCACCTGAGATTGAGACAGTTATCCTCATCAGACAGCCTGCCCAGAGGGTTCCAGGCCAGCCCTCCAACCCCCAGCCTGGCCAGACCCTCAGTCAGAAGACCATCTGAGCCAGGGCTTCCCAGGTCAGGGCCAGAGAGAGGAAGACCAAACAGGCAGAAACTAGAGCCTAGAACAGGGTTACCAAAGTCTAGAGCTCTGCTCCTGGGGGTAAGACAACAGAGTATGTAGCAACTGATTTGGGCTCTTGTCTGGAGGCAACTGTGGCCTGTTGACATTGACATTCTAAGCAGTTGTGGGGAAACAACCTTGTATTTGGAAAATGCACTTAACCTCAAATGGCTCAGGAGAAAATAATAACTGTAGTCCAAACTAAACTTGGTGACATCCAAATAAATTAATTAAAATAAAAACAAAAGACTCTAAGCCTAGCCAGCCTGGTTCAGATTCATGCATAGCCTTCCTTCCTCCCACTCGTGCCCACAGGAACACCCGCTGAGAGGCAGAGGCCCTAGTCTCAGGGCCAAGCCTGTATGAGATTCCAGGGCATGGACCCCCAGGTGGAGAGATGATGAGAGCCACACAGCCCCAGCCCTCCACAGGCCAGTGCCCTCTTTCACTCTACCTGAGTCCAGGTCAGATACATGAAACAGTTTTTAAGATTAACAACAACTCCTGCAGCAGCTGAAATGGCCCTCCTGGCCTTCCATATCAGATTGCTGGTCTGGACTCATCCCAGCACTTCCCTCACCCACAACAGAAAAGGGACAGGCAAGGATGGCTGAGACCCAGAACCAGTATTCTAGGAATGGGGCGCTAGCTCACCAAGGAAGCTGGGCAGCAGTGCTGGTTGTGTGCCATGTCCAGTCCCCTGCTCCTGGCTTCCAGAAAGGGTCCCCTGGCTGACTGGGAGCACCCACTGCTTGGCCAGAATAAAACAAGCAGCTTTGTATTAACAGAGGCTGGCATCCCAATCCACTGTCAAGTTGCCTGAATATGGCTAGTAATGGTAACACATCACTATGTTAGTGACTCCCGGGAAGGCCAGGAAAACTGGAGTCAGTGATGCTCAGTGTGTGCAGGCTGTTGGTGCTGTTGACTCTGCCTCTCCCTTTAGGAGTCCTTTCTGAATCTCTCCTTACCAACACACCAACAGAGGTTTGGAACACTCGACTCCAAGTTTTTCCCTCAATGGCACTGACAGGTAACACTGAAGCCTGTCTGTGGTCAAGTTGGTATGAAACATTGTTCCTTAGCAGGGTTCCCTTCGACACAGAGATGAGCCAGGAAAGAGGACTCAGGGACCCACACCTATTCTGTCACCATACTGCAGTTGACGATAGCAACCTCTGCTACCAACAGTTCCATATGAGCTTATTACAGTACAGTTCACAAACAGCCAAAAGGCGCAGCAAGGCTCTGGCCCAGGGGCCACAAGAATAAACAGTTCTACCACCCAAAATGGTGCCTTCACTTTCAAGAAGTTTTAAGGTTCCTGCTTTACAGCAGTCTTGTAAACAACACTGTGCTCAGTGCCAACAGTGAGCTACCATGGAACACTCCATCCCAAGTTTAGTCCTTGATGGCACTGATTGAAAACAACACTAGAACAGTTAGGTACACACACTTGTAGAAAACCATACCAGAAAACCCCTGAGCTGGTAGAGACAGAGGGTCTGAGCATGCAGTAGTGGTCCAGCTACAGTCAGCATCCTCTCCTGTTTAGCTCCTCTGCTCCAGGCTCATGCCCAGCCAGCCAGCACACACAGGGCAGGAGCTCCACACTAGGGACACTATCACACGCAGGGTGGGGACTCCCTACAGGAGGAAAAGGCTGAGAGGACCAGCAGTCACCCAGAGCCTGTCCTCAGAGGAAGCTGTTGCCCGGAGAGATTCACTACTGTTCTTGCCACCAGCTCTGGAGCAGCATCTGAGGTTCTGTCCTGGGGATGTGTGTGGAAGCAGAGAGTTCAAGGCCCTCGCTAAGGGACAGATGCTCAGAACAGAGCACAAGCTTGAGCTCAAGAGTGCTATCAAAAGAATGAAGAACTAGGTCCTGAGGGATGAAGAGGAAGTTGAGCCAGGAATGGTGGAATACCCGTGATTTTTACACTTGGGAACTAACATGGGAAGATGGTGAATACCAGGCTGGCCTGGGTTACATAGGGCACCTAACCAGAACCTGTCTTGGAGGAGAATGGAAGCAATGAGGCAGAGGCCGCAACTAGTGGCTCCATGGTCAGGGAAAGAAGCAGGCTGCTGCAGTTAAGAGCTCTCCTGAAAGCAGAGCAGTTTCCAGACTGGCCTTAATGGCCCCAGTGCCCACTGTGATGTAGCATCACCCAGCATATTAGCACATCAACAGAGCAGAGCAATGCAGGTAGTGAAGGCCAAGTGTGGCACTGAGAGGGCAGAGTATTCAGGGGCTCAAAGCTGACCAGGGAGAAGTGCAGCAATCAATATCACCAAGCCTACGGGAGGCTGGACTCAAACTGCCCCATCAAATCAAACCAGCAAGTAAGACATCCTCCCGACATATGAGATGAGTGCCTATGGCTGTCACAATATTAACTTTAAATGACCAGTGTGCAAACAAGCAGGTAAATGTAGTCCCTACATGGAAGGTAAAAAAAAAAAAAAAGAAAAAGAAAAAAAAAAACATTATTTGTGAAGAGATATTAGACCAAGCAGGGGAAAAAACAAACAAACAAACAAACAACTAAAGGAAACAAAGAATAAAGAACTAACAGAGGTACCGGCTATCCTAAAGGGAGAGCAATCACTGAGAAGCAGGAGAGTCTGGAGCCAGGCTGTATGTGAAATAGAACTCATTTTCTGAGCTCAGTAAGCGACATGAGCTAACTTCAAGACATTTCCATGGACATTGTGCTGCCGGAAGAAGGAAACTAAGAGTGCCTCTGAGAAACACAGACAAAACCAAGTGCAGCAGCACAGGCACACAGGGCATTCTGAGGAGAAGGAAAGAGAAAAGGGAACATGAAAAGGCCTCCAAACAGACCGCCAACCCGAGAAGCCCCATGACCTCCAAGTACAAAACACAGATCCCGATTACCTCAACAACTATGGCTGAATGTCAGAGATAAAGACATAATCTTGAAAGCAGCAGGAGAAAAATGATGTCACTTACAGGGGACCCCCAGTAAGATGAGCCACTCAGTGACTTCTCACCAGACACAATGCAGTTCAGAAGGCAGAAGGATGGCATTCAAAGTGCTGAAAAGAAAAACAACCATCAGCCAGGAGTCAGCGCTTAAGAAAGCTCTTAGGGAGAAAACAACCCCAGGTAAACAAGAACTGCAAAAACTGTTGCTTTCCACATGGAAATCAAGTGAGGTCAGAAGTTGTGTGAATGCATAGGATGAAAATGGAATGTGTACATAAAGGAAATTATGTAGGTTGCTCCAAAAAGATGCCAGTGAGTGGTTCCCATGTGTGATTCTAGCACTGTGGGGGGGGGGGGAGCATGAGGAAGTCCTGGACTTCATTGGAAAATCTGTTTCAAGGAAAAAGCACTCCCTCCACACACAAAAAGAAAATAAACAAAACTACAAGAATACAAGTACACACATACACACCTTTCTTGTCTTAACTGGCTTATAAAGGAACTGCAGAAAACCAATATGTTATAGTACTACCTGGGGTGTTTTAACATGCCTTCCATGACATAGTCTCCAAGACAGCACAGTAGCAGGGCAATGCCTGCGGTGGTAACTCAAACCCACAGAGACAAGAGAGGGTAGCCAAAACTTGCAAAGAAGCTTGACACAGTAGCTAACTTCTCCTTTCTCTCCTCATCTTCTTTGAAAGGAGTAAAATCTAAACAGAGTAACAATTAGAAGATACATAGTTACATTTGTAACACTCATAAACAAAATACAAATATAGTCCTCACACCAGCAAGAGAGAGAGTGGAATTACCCAGGACTTTCTATATCTCACCAAAATGAAGTCAGTACAAATTAAAAGGGCTCTGGTAAGTGAAAGTCTGTATTGTAAGCCTCAGAGAAACTAAATAAATAAATAAATAAATAAAAATTAAAAGTTATCAACATATAGTTAAAAATCACTAAAGGAATTAAAACTCCACACTATTAAAATAGTTAATAAAACAAACTGTCTTAAAGTTAAAAGAACAGGGACACACAAGAGACAAAAAGAATGACAGACAGATTAAAACATTAATCCAGGGGCTGGAGAGATGGCTCAGCAGTTAACTACACTGGCTCCTCTTCCAGAGGTCCTGGGTTCAATTCCCAGCACCTATATGGCAGCTAACAATTTTGTCTGTAACTCCAAGACCCGATACTATTACAAAGACATACATGCAGGCAAAACACCAATGCAAAAAAAAAAAAAAAAAAAAAAAAAAAAAAAAAAACATTAATCCAATATTAATCAGATAATAGGATAGAAATGGTTTTGATTTTTAGCTTTACATTTATCTATTTGTGTGACTGCAATGGTGTGCATGTGAAGGTCAGAGGTCAGTATGTGAGAGTTATTTTTCTTCCTTTCAACCACGTGGGTCCGAGGATACATCTCAGGTCTCCAGGCTGAAGAGCAACTACCTAATACCAACTTAACTATCTCACTAGCCCTGTGTTTTCTTATTTTGTTTTGAAACAAGATCTTACTAAGTATCCCAAGATGGCCTTGAACTTGCCATCTGCCTGTTGTTCAAAGTGTTAACCACAGGTGATCCACAGAAGCTATGTTAATATTAGAATAAGCTTTAAGCTAGAACTGTGGGGTGGGTCATCGACCCAGCTCCTTGGTCAAACCTTCAAGGCCTGCTTAGACTGTAGTCAGTTCAGCAGAGGCAATTTAGTGAACCCAGTCTCAAAAGAAAAAGCAAAAAGAAGACTGGGGAGGTAACTGGGTGGTGGTGCCTCCCCTGCATGAGGCCCTGAGCAAGAAGAGAAGCAACAACAACAGCAAAAAAAGTCATAGAAGACATTTTATAATGGCAAAAAAGGTCAACTCAACAGAATGACACAACTACATATGAACCTAACAACTGTTCTCAACCAGGAAAGCAACAACTGTCAGAAACGAAAGGGGAGAAAGATAATTAACAAATATTGGGACATTTCAATGCCAACTTTCAAAAAGAATACAGTTGGGCAGATTAAATAATGAGGAAAGAGAAGGCCACAGGATTACTGTAAACAGTGACCCAACAGGTACCCACCTCCCCTCAACGGGGAACACCAACAAGGACCCACAGAGAGAACACCGCAGGAAGGGCCCAGAACGAGCTCCACTCAGAATATCTGAATGTGTTCTCGACAGCTACAGCAGAGGATCCCGGAAACCAGCAAAGAAATGTGTGACCCATAAGCATGAAGGTTGCAGTGCATTCTTAAATAGAAAATGCATTGAAGAAAAGGAGGAAACACTAAGACAGAAAAAAATACAATACAACAGACCAAAACACACAGAAGGCCAGTTCTCCATTGCACAGTGACTTTACAGCTGTAAACACAGATGTTTCAAAATACAATCAATAACCCTCCACATTAAAAAACCAGAAGACAGTGCTAACTGTGGCAAAAGCAGTTGGAAAACAAAACAAACAACCAAAGTGGGGGAGGAGTTAAAGTGGAATTAAGTAAACTAGATAAAGAAAAACCAATAAAACCAAAAATTGGTTCTTTGAAAAGATCAATAAAATCAACACACCTGTAAGTAGAATAACAAAAACAACGGATGGAGATGGGATGAAAATCAGAGTCTGGAAGAAGACAAGGGTTAGTACCAAGTGCACAGGAAGTAAAAAAAGATTACAAAAGAACAAGAAAAACGATGCGCCCTTGCCAGGCAGTGGTGGCGCACACCTTTAGTCCCAGCACTCGGGAGGCAGAGGCAAGAGGATCTCTGTGAGTGAGTTTGAGGCCAGCCTGGTCTACAGAGGGAGTTCAGGATAGCCAGAACTACACAAAGAAACTCTGTATCAAAAGGGAGGGAGGGAGGGAGAGAGAGAGGGAGGGAGGGAGGGAGAGAGAGAGAAGAGAAAAATGATATGCCCACAGCTGTTGAGACAAATCTGAAATGAAGGCACAGTACAGATGAACCAAGATGGGTGAAGAAAGCAACAGACAATCTAGATAGGCTTAGAACAATAGGTGGAGCTGACACTGTTAAGTCCAGGTCCAGCCTTATCAGGTAACCGTACCAAAATTCTAAGGAGAAACTGGCCCAACCCTTCACAAAAACTCAGGAACTTACTTCATTAGCCTACTGACCTATATTTAGGATATACTAAAACCAAAGCCATGGCAATGAAAAAGGACTCCAGACCAAAACTTTTCATGAGTATGGACATAAAAAAAAAATCTTCAACATAATATTAACAATGCCATCCAGCAGTTGAGAGGTAACCAGACTCCATAATCAAATGGAATTTAGTTCAACACACAGAAGTCAATCACCACAAAATACCATAAAAACAGAATAAAAGGCAAAACTCATGCAACCATCTCCACAGACATGGCACAGTGCCTGCCTAGCCAGTGCCATCCATGACAGCAAAACAAGCCCCTTCAGCTCACAATAGCAAGGGGCTCCCTTCAGCCATTAAAGGCAACTGTGAAAAGACAGAGAGTGGCAATGAGGAGAGATAGAAGTCCTCAATGGAACCAAGAGTGGAACACACAAATCTCTCGTCTCCATCCAGTGAGGGTGATGAGGAAAGACTGGAAAGGAAGCAAACTGCTATCCCTTCTTGCAGGTGACATGACCTTTTAGGTGGGCAATCTCAAGAAGTCCAGGCACTGATCCATGGATGACAGGTTACTGAGGCTGCAGCACCAATCACCAGGTAGAAGCCAGTGTTATTGCTATAGAGTAGCAGTGAAGGATTCAAGAGGGAATGGGAATAACAAGTCCGTTTGGGTATCATCATAACTTGGAACAAGTTTAAAGTTTGTAATCTTGAATTTTCTGCATCCATTCTTCCTTCCTTTGGGTCCACCCCTCCCTTGAAATCGGCAGGTTGTAAATATTCCAGGCTGAGAGAAGCAGGGCTGTGGGTTAAGTGTATCATGCCGTGAACAGGCCATTCTTGGTGAAGCAGCTTGTGAGGTCACAGTAAGTGCTGACAGAGGGACAGGCTGCAGGGGGGAAATGGAGGAGTGTCTCAGTAGTACATACCCAGGTAGGGCCGCCTGGGGGGGGCTTTGAGTTCTTCATCCTTACTGTCTGTGGCTACATTTAAAAAGAGAGAGAAACAAAACAAAGAAAAGAGACAAAAAACACTGTTTTTAACACTGGCAAGTGAGTATTTCCTGGCACTGTTGCATTTCTTAAAAAAGACAAACAACAACGAAACAACAAAGACACCAGAGCAGAAGATTTTTGTTTCCATTGTTCAAAAATCTACTTTCTGAGCTGATCTCCAGTCTCTTCAGACAGTGCACAGGAGGACGAGGGGAAATCTCTCCCCCAAACCTAAGCCAGCAAGTTCTCACTGTTTCCACAGTCAAGGGACATTAACTACTGTGATGTAACAGGCCCCTAGAAGCTCAGGCAGCCTGGGATTGAGAACAGTTAATCCGGGGCTGAAATGCTCTTACAGACTGTGTGGTACAACTATTTTAGAGCACACACAGCAATCGGTCCACTGCCAAAGGGCAGCCAGTTTCACTGTGAATGTGACAAACACGGTGCAGAGACATCATGACAAAGACAGCCTGCCTGGACAGATATCTCACCTGGAATAGTCAGAACATCAGGAAGGATCAGCAGTTATGCTTTAACCTCCCTGCTGGCACACACCAGGTTAATAGCCCAAAGCCCTCCATGCCAGGGCACCTCGGGGCAGCTGGCAGACTCTCACTTTCTGGGGTATAAACTGCTCAAACAGAGGTGAGGTCACAGGCTGTGTCCCTGGCAGCACACCGTGGATGTAAACAACTCAAAGCTAACAGTAGATGACCTCTTCCCTATGAAGAGGAGTGGGGGAACCTGTCACCAAATCTGTGGTTTGCAGACCACAGGCACCAGACAAAGTGTAGCCTCCTGGCACCCAGCTATAATTCAAACCAATTTTATTGGTACCTCTTTTAAAGATCAAGACCCACAAATATAGAACGAGAGAAAGAACATGCTGGAACATTCAGACACAAAGTGTGGGCAGAGCAAAGGCACAGTGGTAGTGGCCCAGGATGGAGAAGTGCAGGACATATAATGCCCCTAGGCACCTATTTTCACAGCCAAACAAGCTTAGAGTTGAAAACTGCTTGTTTACAGGGCAGACAGGACAAAGTCCCAAGCTGAGAAGAACATGAGGCAGCCATCAAGCATCTCTACAGATTTGTTCCATTCTCCACAGGCACTGGGGATCTGGAGCCCCAGAAATGGCTGGATGTTCATCAGGAAATGTAGCTCATGTCTTACCCTTGAGTGACTCTGTGTGTGTGTGTGTGTGTGTGTGTGTGTGTGTGTGTGTGTGTGTGTGTGTGTGTCCTTTCCAATCCTCAGATGCTATGTGACTTCCAAGGCCAGATTGTAAGAAAGACACAGCTCAGATCCTTCTTTCCCTACTTCAGTTTTAGGGTAACCTGAAGATAAGGCCCAAGACTCGTGTGGGAGGTCTTCAGCAAGTGTTCAGCTGACATGTATACCCCACTTCTCAAGACTCAGGAAGGCAGGTCTGCATAGCAGGACCACTGTGTGCAGGACAGGCCGTGGGCAATGGCTGCAGGTGGGATGGATGAGAGGGCAGCTCAGGCGACAAAGCCAAGGCAAGCCAGCTTAGAGCTGGTGTGGGATGCATGCACAGAAGTTCCTGCTGTGACTTGCAGCAGCAGTAGCAGCAGGGGAAGCCCTCTCACGAAATACTCCATAAAATGTGCCCAGGAAGGTTGACAGCTCAATGGCTCTTGTACACCCACAGAAGGGCAATCACCATGACCACCAATTAGGAACATTTTCATCACATGGAAGAATGCTTTACCCATAGGTAGACACTACCCATCTACCCTAGAAAGTCCCAACCTGGAGTTCTAAACACTAGGAATTGAGACAGAGAAATTCAACCACCTGACTTGGAGGCACTATTTAGTCAAATAACTACTAAAATAAATTTAAAATGAAAAATACAGTATAAAACAAAATTTAAATTAAAAAAAAAACAGAAGTTAGAAACAAATCACGCTGGGCATTGGTGGCACACGCCTTTAATCCCAGCACTCGGGAGGCAGAGGCGGGCAGATCTCTGTGAGTTTGAGGCCAGCCTGGTCTCCAGAGCGAGTGCCAGGATAGGCTCCAAAGCTACACAGAGAAACCCTGTCTTGAAAAACAAAGAAAAGAAAAGAAAAGAAAAGAAAAGAAAAGAAAAGAAAAAAATCATAATGGACACACATCCTGCTGGTGGAGTGTCTGGTTAAAGACACTGCTCACAGGGACGCTGAGGTTCATCTCAGCCACAACGTGGCCTAAGATCACTCAGCCCTGAGTGTATAACCCTCCAATCCACCCACTGTCCCAGCAACCACATTGCTGGCATCATTATTCTTGCTTATGAAAGCAGTATGGGCTATGACCCACATCCCATAATACTTTGGGTTCCTAAGAAACACAGTTGGGACACAGGTGGTAGAAGAGCTCAGTCATGTCTAAAGTGCAGCTGGTCTTGCCGCAAGGGCTCAGCAGAAGAGTCTGTGCAGTAATGGGGGGGGGGTCCCAAAAGACACCTCCCACCTCTGCTGTAGCCCAGAGAAGGGATGGTGCAGAGAAGAAGCAAGGTTCCAAAGACCTAGTGCTTCCACCAAGCACCCCCACTGGCCAGAACAAGTGGGCATCAGAAAGTATAACAAAAGCAGCCAAGTAGAACACAACATGACATACGTCAGCGTGATGTACAGCATCACAGCAGCTTCCAGGAAGTCAGTGGTGAAAACTGAGGGAGACCTCCACTTCCGCCACAAATCAATCCTGGCAGCTCAGTGAGTGGGCAGGGAGCCTCTGACCAGAAGTGCTCTAGCCGACAGAGGAACAAACACTATGCAGCCCTCAAGGATAAAGGATCCCCTCAGGTGACAATCCCGACAACAGTGTGTCCTTAAAACCCACAAAGACACCCTGAGGCCAAGAAACCTCTAGGTCCAGCAAAGTAGACACGAAGTCCTGTAAATATGAATTGGACTCTAAAAATGCTAAAGATGTAAATAACAATAATTCTCTGGCCAGGTATGGTGCACATACCTTTAGCTCCAGCACTCGGGAGACAGAGGCAGAAGGATCTCTGTGAGTTTGAGACCAGCTTTGTCTATATGGTGAGTTCTAAGAGTTCAAGGACCCCATCTCAAAAAAGAGAAATAACAACAGCAAAAATAATTCTTGATGGGCGGTGGTGGCACACGCCTTTAATCCTAGCACTTGGGAGGCAGAGGCAGGTGGATCTCTGTGAGTTCAAGGCCAGTCTTATCTACAGAGGGAGTGCCAGGACAGGCTCCAAAGCTACAGAGAAACCCTGTCTGGAAAACAATAATAGTAATTGTAATCAGGCAAGCACCACTGTCCCTGCAGTGGTTGAAAGGTCTGAAGCCCAAGTGACCCTCAGGTTCTTGAGGTGGGTCCTGCTCTAGTCCTTGAAATTAGAAGCTACAAAGGAGACCCAGAATAATCTTCTTCCTCATGGTCCCCCATGTTAATCACATCTGCAGAGGCCCTTCCTAAATTAGGTGACATCCCTGGGGCCAATATTATGCCCATAATGAGCTCCTGATACAAACTCCTATATCTCAGTCCTAACCCTAAAACCTGCAGTTCACTATTTTAACTCAAATAGTGGTAGCCTAGTTACCAAAATATTGCCTTAGAAATTTTACATAGAACAACACACAAGAGAACAATTGGGACTCCACTGCCCACACACTTTCTGGTCTAGACTGTCCTGTGGTATGACACTCCCAACCCCAGTATGCTCTAAAGCTCCCTGAACTCACCGTCAGTCACCTGGGGTGAAGGGACAAGTACAGTGTGGCTCTGAATAAATAAAAGCCGTGCTCTAAGCACTGCCTATGGTGCAAACCTTCTATAGCTATCATCTGACGTGGGTCACTGTCAGAGCCAATACACATGGCAATCCAAGCCACAAACCTGTCCTTGTATTTGCAGGCCAGAACAGTGCAAACAGGGCAAGCCTCTGGCATCCCGGAAATAACTCTCTCCTCGGGCTTCTTTCAGCATTCCCGCATGCAAGCATGGCAAGGGACCCACCACCCTGCAGCCATGACAACATCTGTTTCAAGTGGATGCTGAGGTTCAGAGGGGCTCAGATTTTGCTATATGGAAACTTGGAGCATAGAGAAGTAGGGCAGGCAGGTCACGCTTCTAAGAAGCAAGCCATGGTACCACATAGAGCCGTGAAGCCTTAGCTCCTACACGATATCCTGTTTTCTCTCTAGGTAGGATTCTCAATATTATCAGCACCAGCTCTGGTGTCGTCCTAACAAAATCACACCAGGAGGATGGTGAATAGATACCCAGGGACATTAGAGATGATATCAATGGGAAGAACAGATGAGAACAAGCCAAAAGATTGGTGTGAGCTATCATCCTTATAGGCTTCTCCCCGAAACCAGATGTGTCTGCTTTCTGCGAAGACAGGGTTGTCATCACCCGTTTTACTAAAACCGGGTAGAAACAGAAGGAGCCTGATAAAGGGGAAAAATAATCATCAGAAATAAAAAATATAGACACCACCTCCACAGCAGGCCCTACACTAAACACTAAGCCAAATACTTCTAACAGAAAGATTAACATACTCAGACAAATTCTAAGAGAGAGCTGTACTAGTTCACTAGCAGAAAGATAAAGGAAAGCTTTTGCTGGGTATGGTGGTTGCATACCTATCTATATTCCTAGCACTGAGGAGGCTGAGGCAGGAGGATTGAGAGTTTAAGGCCAGCCTGAGTTATGGAAAGAGAATTAGTCCCAAAGAAAGGAAAAAGACAAAGGAGGAGAGAGGGGAGGGGAATCAGAATTAGGAGGAGGAGGAATTGAATTCTCCTGCACTCAGGATGTCTAGCAGTCTCCACTGACTATGGAGTGCCTATCAGAAAGCTTTTATGAAGGAAAGGCCGAACACAGCAAGTATTTTGTGTTTTCCAAGCTGCCCAAGGTCAAGGAGTGTCTTGTGCTTAGCACGTGATGGTTCTCGCCCAGTCTTCAGACCACAGAAGACACAGACCCTGGGTGGGTGGCCGTGCCGTGTGGAACATGGCTACCAGGCATACTGATGGGGTTCAATTCACCTGGAAGCTGCACACAGACATGACCCTGGCTTCTTCAGTTCTTTGGTGACAACGGGCAGTCAGGACGTGAACAAAGTGCCAGGAAGAGGAGTTAGAACCTCACCCAGATTCCAGGAGAGAAATTCTTATCTAATTGTTTCAAACTGTGAAATGTTCAGTTCTTTTATAATATGGAAAATACTACTATGGATTACAGATAATCTCCATTTAGTGAAATGAAATCTGCCTTGATAATGCCGAAGTGGTTTTTTGGCTTCCCAAGAGCTAAGTTGTGTCTGTTGACTAAGCAAGACTTTCCGGGAGACATCACACGCCCACCTGAGAAGGAGCGGCGCTTAACGTTCAGCTCGTTGGCCACGCGGACCTCAGTGCAGAGCTTCAGCATCAGCAGCATGGTCAGGATCATCACTATGCTCTGCCACAGGAGCGGGGACTCGAAGTGCCTTCCGAACCTAGGGAGGGAAACAGAGAGCCTGCAGCAGGAAGGAAGCAGACACCAGTCCCCGACAGCAGAGCCTGAGCTGCAGGCTGGGAAGTGTGGAGAGGGACTTGTACACATCACTTGCTGCCTGCTCTTCCAGGGTCCCCGTGGAACTGGGCTAGGATGGGGAAGGGTCAAGGGACCCAGGTCAGACTCAGCAAGGGACCTGGAACTAACTCCATGCCCAAATGAGGCTTTCCCAAAGCCTCATTTCCCCTCCATAGACTCTGTGATCCAGTCACAGACTCCCACCCAGGGCCACATATTGGTATGAGAGGTCCCTACATACCTACCTTCCTGTCAAAATGTAACCCTAACCAAGCAAGACACTATTTCCAGACCACAGCAGCTGTGCTTCTTGCCTGGAGAAGAAATATCTGTGAAGGCATGGAGCCTAGCGCCAATTTTCCATATGCATCCCTCCACTAAGAAGAGAAGGCAGCCAAGGCTATCCCACCAAAGATCCTTCCTCCACCCCAGTCCTCTTAGCCCAGGGCCATCTTCCCTCCCTAGTTACCCCTCCCCCAGCTATTCTAGTGGCTTCCACTAGTGTTGAATAGTTTATTGACTGGGCCATTCGCTCTGGAGGTCAGAAGTGCAATTCAGCAACCAACAAGGTCTGTGGATCACACCCTTGGCAGAGCAGAATTCCATCAGGCTGTGACATAGAGACAAGCCCACACAGCTTCCCTTCCAAAGGCAGGCCCCAACTCAGCCTTAACCCTACCGCTGTAAAGCACAAAAATGCAGGCTAGAATTGTCCTGAGTTTGGCTTGAAAGTTGTTTCTAAGACCTTAATTGGTGGTTAGCACATGAAATTCAGGAGACTCTACAGAAGCCCCACAGCTCCTGGAAA
Source organism: Cricetulus griseus (assembly GCF_003668045.3). NCBI lineage: Eukaryota > Metazoa > Chordata > Mammalia > Rodentia > Cricetidae > Cricetulus > Cricetulus griseus. The sequence continues at coordinate 235,064,724 of NC_048595.1, forward strand.
TTATGAGACTCCGCAACAGTGTCAGCCTTTCTCTTCCCCTTGGTCCCTTACTCCACTCTATCTCCTGGGACAGGAGTGACCTCCAGGCCTGATGAGGGCAGCCAGTAAACCTTGTTAATGCAGTACCCAAGCCCATATACTGGAGGTACATGGGGAAACAGTCTTGCTGATTCATAGCCAACACCAAGCCTGCTTAGGTACACATCCTATCACATCATCCATGTGGCTACTACTATGCCAGGAACCTGCTAAAAATCAATCCACAAATGAAAACCAAAGCATATTTCATATGCTGGTTGTATGGTACACTCCCATAGGGCCACACTTGGGAGACTAAAGCCAGAGAATTATAAGGTTGTGGCTAGCTTGGACAACATAGCAAGTTCCAAGCCAAGTCTGACAGTAGTAAATAATTTACAAAATAAAAGCATTTCACAAAACTCTGCATGCAGTGACAGCAATTTGTAAAAGACCAGCTGGAGACAGGGAGAAGCGTTGCCTGTATCTCAAAGACTGTGTTCCCAGGCCTGCGTGTTCCACGGGGAAATGCTGCCCCATCATGCACAATACACAAACCCTTTAATTGACCCAAAAGCTACCTTCAGTTCCTGAAAGTTGTGCCTACAAACAATTCCCAGTCAGAGAGAATTCTAACGGGCTTGAGGGCCTTCAGAGAGCTCTGGACATTCCCTAAGTAGCTTCCCATGGGATGTGCTGTGGCCTAAGTAAGCAGAACCAGCAGAAGATGTTACACAAGGGAGGACATGCTATAGCGAGGCTCCCTTCAGCAACGGGGCGTGTCTGTTCCCTTTGGGGTGGCAAGCCAAGACCGTATCTTCGAAGTCCAGGACAAGTCTGCTATGCAGGTTTCAAGGCCCAAATGCCCCCTGGGAGTTCAGAAGCTCCACGGAGTGCCTGAAGAAACTGCCTGAGCTTAGGAAAGCTTAGGGAGCTGACGGGAAGACAAAGAAAAGAGACAACCTAGGCACAGTGTGGATACGGAGCTAGCACAGGCAGAAGAACTCCGTTCTAGGATATGTCCCAGGGTCCTGTGGTTACCACACTGCCCCCAGATCTGTGCATATATGACCCACCATCTCGGAGCCTTCCTATTTTTACTTGAAAAGTGTAAATCATAACCTTAGAGTTATTGGGAGGCAGGCCAAGCCCTTAGTCACTTCTAGGAACTGTTCTTCCTCACTGGCTATCTTCCTCACTGGCAATTTGCTCACAAAGAGGGTTATGTGGGGAGGTTACATGGGAAGGTGTCACTTCAGGGCCATGCAAGGATGAAGGCAATTTCCCAAACAAATTGAGAGCTGCTACTAGAAAGACTACAGAGGACAAGGTCAAGGTTTAAGCTTCCATGTGCCACATCAAAGTCAATCCTAATAAGCTTGATTGCCACAGGAAAGGGGGGGACCACTTAACAGAGTGCCAGCAAGCAGAGCTGAGGATTTGGCTGGCTGGCTTTATGGGAAGACAGCAGCAACAGGACACACACAAATTTTCAAAAAGCCTAACTCTGAATGGCATAAGCAACAAATAGGAAACATTTAACATCATCAAGTTTACAGATATAGGAAGGTGTCATTTCTCACCAAAATAATGTCAACCGCCTCCTACTGAGTATATCTAAGAGTGTTGTCCCTCTCCTGGCTAAGACTGTGGGTTAATAGAACTCATTTGTGGGCAGGTGGTGATTGTCATCACACCGCTATGGATGGTGAGTCCGACGACTCTCATAGGAACGAAAGCTGGGGAGACGTGTGCTAAAAAGAGTGGGGTGCACAAGGCTGCCCAAGTCCAGCAACTGGTTCTTTGGACAACTTCCCCAAGCCTCAAAGTAACAGAAATACTCCTCTGGAGGAGGTTAGATATCTCTATAGCCACTCCCTACATATCAAAGGAAACTTATCACCATAGTAGCAGAATGTTACCACCTCTCAGATACAGGGTTTCATGCTCACAGCCAAGACCTGCTGCCAGCAGTGGTAGAGTCAGAGCACGGCCATCCTCAGATCTGCCAGGACTGGAGAACTTTGCTCAAATAGAACGTGGGCACCAGTCTTGCCCTTCTCCACTTCTACTACCTATCTTGGCCTGCAAACATTAGATAAAGGGATCACTTGGCTCCAGCCTGTAACATCAAGAATGCAAAATTCCATAACCCACATTTTATTGAGAACAGACTGCTAAAGGTGACTTCTCTAACATGATAAGGATTCTAAGAAATAAAGGTTTGAGAGTTCCCCAAGCTGGGCGGTGGTGGTGCATGCCTTAATCCCAGCACTCGGGAGGCAGAGGCAGGTGGATCTCTGTGAGTTCAAGATCAGCCAGGTCTACAAGAGCTAGTTCTAGGACAGCCTCCAAAGCCACAGAGAAACCCTGGCTTGAAAAACCAAGAAAAAGAAAAAAAAAAGAGAGAGTTCCCTATAACGAGAACGAAGACGATCCGTAGTCCGTAAGGTCAAGATATCTTTATTTAGATAAACACCAGCCAAACTCAAGCCAGATGGTGCCAGGAGCAGCAAGGCAGGGAGGCCAGAGAGAAGGGGGCTCCCATGTGCTTGCAGCCCCTTAAGAGCCCATCCCGAATCATCCTGACCTCACCTTGACAGGCGTGGTCGGGCACACCTGTAGCCAGCCTCTAACAGGCGTGGCTTACTGTCCCCTGTAGTTCCCCAAGTTTCAGAATCCCTAGGTTTGCACAGTTGGATGAGTTCCTTTTTCTAAAGGACTGTCCAACCTAAAAAAAAAAAAAAACAAAACAAAAAACACAAACAAAAATAGTGTCCCAAACCTCCAGTGAGTCCGGAGATCTGTGTCCCAGCTAGTGTAAAACAGCTGGTGGTGCTACCTCTTTCATAGTTTGGAGGGCTCTCATCTCATCTGGAGTCTGCCACACTCAGGACCTGCTCTCCACCTTAGGGGGCAGGAGAGAACTGTATAAACAGGGAAGGGGTGTGTGTTCCAGTGGCTGCTCCCACTGAAGCACAGACACTACAGCCTTTGGCGCTGTGAAGCTGAGAAGATGCTGAACTGAGAAACCTTGAGAGGGATGCCAAGACTCGGGCTACAGAAGGCTCTGTGAAGAAGCCCATAAGAACCCCTACATCACCTTGGAGCATCAGTGTCCACAGATGGGCATCAGTATCCCAGACACTGTCCAGACTTCTGACTTTCTTAAGTCAGGATCGAGAAAGGTACTTCCCAGATGGAAACATTTAGGAGGGCCAAGACGCTCAGCCTCTCCCTTCTTCACAGTCTTCTAGAATGCCCTGGGTGGGCTTCCTGGATATGGATATGGATTCTACTAAAAAGACCATTTGGCCTCCACAAAAGGCAACCAGGCCCCCATGATGAAAAGTATTCAAAGTCTTCCCAGAGGGCCCAGCACAAAAGCAAGGGGAGCAGTCCCAATGTCCCTCTTCACTAGGGTACACAAGGAAAATGGCCTTACTTCTGATTGCTCCAAACCAGGTCAGTAGTCAAAACTCAGGCAGTACTTGGAGAAATTCATTCCTGAAGCCAAAACATGAATATCCTGTCCCTACATAAGCTAAACAGTGAGGCTGGGATACACTGGGCAGCCTGCATGACATCAAGGCTCCATCCTATGCACACAGAGCACCCAACAGTGTGAGCATGGCTGTACCAAAGGGTCTGCTTCCATTCAACCTTAGATGTAATTAAGCTTTTTCACTGCACCCAGCCACAGTGACAGCCCAGCTGGGGACCTCCACCTTCCTCCCAGGGGAAAACAAGAGGAAGGAATCTTCGAAATGCAATTTCCCAGCTTTTTAAAAACAAAAGTGAGAATTCAATGACCCATTCCTCAGAAGTCAACTGGCCCAAGACAAACAGCAAGGTGACATCCTCCAAGGCTGCTACAGTGACCAACTTATACCAATTCAAAGTCAGCTCACTAGCTGACCTCCTCATAGACCCAGGCAAGAACCCACTCCTGGGACACAGGGTGCCAGTGCTGGGACAGAATGCAAAAGTGCAGCATGAACTCTCTACTCATAAACTCAGGGTGGACACCTTTGACAAAGCTCACTAAACTGTACAAAGTGGGTGTGTTTTTATTTAATGTAGTTTTACTGCGTTTGTTTCTGCATGTGTGGAGGACAGAGTTAATTCCTTCCACCACACGGAAGAGACTGAACTCATGGTTGGTAGCAAGCTCCTTCACTCAGAACCATCTTGCTGACATAGTATGACTGATTTTAATTGATTGTAATATGAGTTAGTAAAAACTGAGGCCATTTTGAACAGTAAACAAAAAAGTCAACCAAGCCAGGCGGTGGTGGTACTCGCCTTTAATACCAGCATTTGGGAGGCAGAGGCAGGAGGATCTCTGAGTTCCAGACTAGCTTGGTCTACAAGAGCTAGTTCCAGGGCAGCCTCCAAAGCCACAGAGAAACCCTGTCTTGAAAAACCAAAATAAATAAATATATTTTTAAAAAAGTCAACTGAAAAGAACTCTGCCACCAACTTCCTGGGTCCCTCCTCCCTAGATTCCTTCTTCCTGGATCCCTCCTCCCTGGCTCCCTTCTCCCTGGATTCCTTCTCCCTGGATTCCTTCTCAGTGGATCCCTCCTCCCTGGATCCCTCCTCCCTGGCTTCTGCAGGTCCTTCATGGGGGCTACAAAGCCTTCCTATGTGCACAGAAGACTTGGAATTGGCCAAAAGAAAAACTACAAACATTTAGCATGTAGTGAGGAAACTTTTGGGGGGAGGGGAGCTGAGACAGGGTTTCTCTGTGTAGCTTTGTAGACCAGGCTGGCCTTGAACTCGGAGATCTGCCTGCTTCTCCCTCCCAAGTGCTGGGATTAAAGGCCTGTGCCGCCCACCACCACACCGCCCACTAGGGAGACCTTTTCTTATTTCTTCTAAAAATTCATCCTCTCAAGTATATAAGAGATAGCCATTGGTGGCACACACCTTTAATCTCAGAAATCAGGAGGCAGAGGCAAGAGGACCTCTGAGTTTGAACGCAAATAAGTCTACAAAGTGAACTCAGTGACAAAGTGAAACCCCGTTTCAAAACAACAACAAAATCGTCAAGTGTGTATGGTTTCAACAATTGTTAAAATTAATTTCAACTTCCTGGGCAGAATGAAAATGAAAAGGAGAGGAAGCTGACCCAAGAATGGCTAAGCATTATGTGGAAGTCTGATTTCCTACTTTAGATGATACAAGCCACATAGAAAATCAAGGGGAAGCTGTGGGGGTGTGGACCCACGCCTTTGATGCCAGTACTCAGGAGGCAAAGGCAGTTGGAGCTCTGCGAGTTTGAGGTCAGCCTGGTCTACAGAGCAAGTTTTAGAGCAGCCAGGAAACCCTGTGTCTGAAAAAAACAAACAGCAACAAAAACAAAGTCAGGGAGAAAGGATTGCAGAAGGCTCTCCCCGGATAGCAGAAGGCAAGTCCTGGGAAGCTTTCTGTTACTAAGTCACTGTATTGTTTCTCACTCTGGCACCACACACTAGAACAGAAAGGCAGGGATCCAGGAACTATGCCCAGAGAATGGCCCCAGGGTCTATCAGACAAAGGTAAGCATGGATTAAATGAAAGAGAAGATCTGGAGATTATATTTGACTCTCTGCTCCAGCCCTGCCAATCTTCCTGGAAATGACGCGTCCTGGTAAATTCAGTAATGATTCAGGCTACTCAACCACCATGGAAGAATAAGCGCCAGTTCTTCCAAAGGTCCTTCGGGGAAGAAGTCAGCGCCACTCGCTGCCTCAAGAACAAAGCCATCTCTCCAGCAGCGCTTCGAGGTAGGAAAGTCCTGAACTTACCAGAAGAGTATCCGTAAAATATTGGCCACTAGTAACACCAGGCACACATGGGTGGAGAAACCGTCGGCGTTCTGAGTCCTCCGGATGTCCCTGTACTGGGGGATGTACGGCACCACCCCTCCGAAGACCATAGCCCCGGCGGCCACCCAGGAAACCAGCTGGTGCAGCGGGACCAGAAGCCAACCCAAGCCTTCCACTTCCATCGCCAGCACCGAGGTCGCTATGCCAGCCAGACGTCCACCTAATCCAAGCACCTCTGCGCTCCACAGGCTGTCACCTCCACATGGCCGCCACTACCCTGCGCAGTCAGTTACCATTCCGACCTGGAAGGGAGAACAAGGGTAAAGCACTGACACGGGCTGGACCAAGACGCACCTGTTGGGGACCTGGAGTCTACCCGTGGCCTGAGAACCTTGCGCTCCACACCACAGCCTTGGAAGCCCAGGCTCCCAGGGGCGCGCCGCGGGGGTTCCCGGCACAGACAGGACCGGTCCTGCGCCCTGGAAGACTGGGGAGCTGGAGATGCGCGCCTGGCCCTCTGCCCGCCTCCCAGAGACTAGGAGTGCACGCCACCGAGTTAGGAGAAGGAAGGGGTGCACCGCCCCAGAGCGAAAGCCGCGGGGGTGACACCGCCCCAAAACGGGTTCAACTAGTGGGGGAGGGGTGGACGCGTGGCCCAGCGAGAAGCATAGCAACCTGGACCCTAAGTCCTCAGGTTCCCCAGGCAGGCTCCGCCCGACAGCGAATAGCAACCAAAGTAAAGCAAACCCACGACCCTTACCAGCCACACCGCGCCAGTCGGTCCTTCTGTCCCTCAGTCCCAGCCAGAGGAAGCCCCGCCTCTTGACGTCACAATGGACACCACGCCCACTCCAGGATCCCGCGGCTATCCCACTGGGTCCTAAAGCGCGCACTGCGGAGTGGGACCGAAGTGGCAGTGGGCACTCAGCTCTGTTCTGCTGTGTGTCCCAGATTAGGAAAAATCTACAGGGAGGCGTTTTCAGGCCAAGTGACCACGTGTACTTGTCTCCAGCTACCGCCGCGCGCTGGGCACAATGTAGATGTAATGCCGAGCCACTAACAGCTGAGGATGAGATACTGAGTGTTGAAAAAAGAACTGTCACAGTGGCCAGTTCTAGGCCTAGGGCGCCATCCTCCCCTAAATTCCAGAGTTTTTTGAAAGCCTCTGAGCAAGTCTACGAGGGGATGGCAACCCTTGCCCAGATCGGGGCTTGAGGCTACCCACTGACTAACCCAGGTGACTGCAGGGCTGGAGTCAGCACGCTACAGTTGCTGAGCCTCCTCATTCATATGTGAGGTCAGTCGTGCTCTGGGTGCTCATTTACAGGAAAAGAACATCGGAATTCCCAAATACGTCTCTGACATCAAACGGACCTGGTAGTCTGGACAAGCTGAACCAGAAGAACCCGTTGCCCTGCCTGTCAGTAGGGACCTATGCAATGAGGCGCCAGATGAGAAAGTGACAGCAAACATTAGAAAACTTATATCCAAGTCTGCCTGGAGTCCTTCTTCTGCATAAGAGGGACAGCATGAGCAGGGCAGTCTCCGCCCCGCCCCCAGAACACAACTCACCCCCACCCATCTCACCAGGTCTGGCCCTGTTTTCCAGGTGGTTCGTTTTGTGGGAAATCATTATAAGACTCACCTAAGATCAATTCCAAAGAAGCCTGATTGTCCAGGGGCCAAGAAAACACGGGGAAGCGCTTTCCCCACAGACCGCCCGACCGCACCCCCGCACCCCCCCTGCCCCCAGCCACTTCCTGAATCAACACACTTAATGCTCAGCACCAGGAAGGAACAGGAGTGAGATGAATAAGCAAGCAAAAGGAAGCCACGGCAGAGCTCAGTGAGGGCGAAGTAGGTGTTCCCATTTATTTAGCACATTCCTGACCCCAAGGCTCTGAGATTCTGTTGCTTCTCCTTGACTTTCTTGATGCATTGAAGGGGTCACATATGGTCACCTTGCTTGTCCTGAACATTCCAGGGCCTGTGGACACACAAATGGGGGCTTACTGCTCAGCATGTGCCAGAGGTACCTCCAGGAGTCCAGATAAGTGCACACAGTCTTGCATTTTGGTCCAGTACTGCACACCATGGTGAGGCAAACTCCATCTGTAGATCTAGCTGCAGCTGCTTTTTAACACCTTACTGGGGTTCTGAGCCCTTGGTCTAGAGTATCAGTGCAAGGACGGACATTCAGGTTTGTTTGTTTGTTTGTTTGTTTGTTTGTTTTTCGAGACAAGGTTTCTCTGTGGCTTTGGAGGCTGTCCTGGAACTAGCTCTTGTAGACCAGGCTGGTCTCGAACTCACAGAGATCCACCTACCTGCCTCTGCCTCCAGAGTGCTGGGATTAAAGGCATGCGCCACCAACGCCTGGCCGGACATTCAGTTCTTCCCAGGTGCCCCACTAGCATCTGAATCCCCCTATTCCCAAGGAAGGAAGCCAACAGAGCTGTACAAGGCTGAAGAATGGCCTCCAGAGATGGTTTGCCCTCATTCTGACAGTAGTGCAAGCTAACCTATGTGGGGCGAGGGTGATCGTGTTTTTGCAGATGTGATTTAGTTAAGCATTTTTGTTTCTGTTTTGTTTTGGTTTTTGTTTTGTTTTTAGAGTCAGCGTTTCTCTGGAGGCTGTCCTGGAACTCACTCTGTAGACCAGGGTTGCCTCGAACTCACAGAGATCTGCCGGCCTCTGCCTCCTGAGTGCTGGGCTTAAAGGTGTGTGTGCCACCAACACCCAACCCCCAGTTAGTTAAGCATCTTGAACTGGGCCCACTTAAGGTTGGGAACTCTCCTTGGGGCCTTTTAGTACAATATCATGTATTTTCACTGGAGAGGACAGACTTAAGGATGCACAGAAGAGAAAACCAAAGAAGATGGAGCCGAGAGTGCTCTCAAAATGCAGTCCTGAAATCAGAACTGAGCCCAAGGTAGTCTGTGAGCCAGGATTTCAAAAGCATACAATATGAAGACATTTCAACCGTTTTAGAATAAATAAAAAGAAACAAAAATATACTTAAGTCTACACACTCAAATAGTTACTCCCAAAAGAGTTCTTTTACAAAATTTTAGTGATAAGTTTCATCAATAATACAGAAAGAGTAGCAGGAGAGGGCAGAGGAGAGGAGGAAATATGGGAAGGGATAACTGTCACTACAGGCCTTTTGAAAAGCCATATGGGAACCTGCTAGAATATAGAAGCTTCTAAAAGATATACATCTATAAAAGTTTAGAGTTACCCTATATTGGGGGTTCAAGATCCCAACTAGACGTTATATGCCACCAAATAAAACTCATAACTACCAGGAATTTGCTTTTCTGAGTTGTTGGCCAATGTGGTCCCATAGGACCTCCCCACCCCACAAACATTAAAAGCTATTGCCAAAACTATTATTTATGACCCAGAACTTGATAGTAAGATACCACAATCTTATGTCACAGAACATGAAGAAATCTAGCTGGTGGAAGCTCCAGCCCTACTAGCTAGCACTCACAGTGCTATGAAATCTTGCAAGCTACAGTAAGGACCTGCAATTCCAGACATGCACACAGGTGCAGCAGTGGCATGAATATCAGAGTATGCAGACTTCGTCAGTATCTGAAAGGGAGGCTGACCTCTTGGAATCAGTACAGGACATACCCAGACACCAAATTCTCCGCACAAAGAAGGGCAAGGGGAGTGCAGTGGGGTGGGGCGTTGAAAGCCAGCAGGAGCAGCAAGGACAAGCAGCAACCTAGAAAGGCCAGGCAGCAAGAGGGTGTGAAAGACCCCGGAGGCTCAGGCCCCCAGGATCTCGGTCCAGGACCTCGACAACCCCAATCACCAGACAGAGTCAAAAGCTTGATGCAAACAGCACGAGGTTTTATTGCAGTTGTTTTAACAAGATAACCCCATGTTAGCTCGGGCCTTTCATCCATCCACCATGGCTGATGGCTGGGAAAGATGCCGAGACGCCATGGCATAAAGATCTTATAGGGCAGTGTAAGGGGAGTGTCTAGGAGTATGCACAGGCTCAGGATTGGTGTGCCTCCAGGCCTGGAGAACTTGCCCTGTGTTGATTGGTCAACTGGTTGCTATGGCCCATAGGCCATCCCAGGGCGGTTGCTATGCTCTGCACGTCATTGCTGTGCACTTGTCCATAAAGCACACCCAGAGCCATAAAGCATAGCACTACCAGCTAACTTCCAATTGGTTCCTTGCCACAAGGCAGGCATCTGACCTCCTAGTGACCAAGGCAAGGTCAGGCAAGCACGTGGTAGGCTGTTATAGCTGCTGAAATGGGGAGCTGGTCCCTTCATTCCCCCATTTTCTTTTGTGGAGATTCCAGTCATGGAATTGCTGTCTCTCCAGTGTCCTTATCAGGAAGTGAGAGATAATTGGCACCCCCTATGTAAAGGAGTTTTGAGGGGGAATGTGCTTCTGTGTATGTTCATCTTATTGATTGTTCAATAAAGTACTGTTTGCCAATGTGGCAGCACGTTAGGTGGGAGGATTCTGGGAAATGTAGTAAAGAAGTGGTGATCCAGGCAGGAAGTGACATAGCAGGAAGACTCATATTTAAGGAAGGACAAGCAGGAAGTAGTCCTCTTCCCCCTCTTCTCTTCCTCCAGATTCACGATATGATCCACCAGCAAGAGAGGACGCCAATGGAAGGTGTCTGATAAGTCTTATAAAATACATAGATTTTATGATAATTAAGACTGAGCTAACAGATGAGCATCCTCGTCATTGGCCAAGCAGCATTTGTACCTAATATAAGTCTCTGTGCATTAATTGGGCCCTAACTCGGCGGGCAGAACTCAGGTGGCTGGTGGAGACCATCCACGTGGCTGTAGGGTTCGGGCAGCTTTTGGCGGAAAGATTTATTGTAACAGAGTTTATTTTGACTTAGCATTTCAACCAGGGAAAATGGGCAACGTATTCTTTCCCATTCTACTTCCTGCTGACTTTGAGACGAAGTTAGGGACCCAAGAAGGCTGAAATGCTAGTCAAAAGCAAAAAGGGAATTCAGGCAATGGGGAATCCATCAGGAGCTTCTGGTTGGCAGACTCTGTTGCAGAGACAGCGGCTGTCCATATCAGCTGGACTGGTTCACATCCACAGCACATCCAGGGCTCGCAGTCTACTTAGGAACAGCCTGTAGTCAGCAACTGATACTCAGATGTGTCTGCCAGAAGCAGAAACCTGTTTAAGACATGTTTAAACTGGGAATAGAAGTTTTTGAAACCCACAGTGCAGAAAAAGCAGATATCTAGATATCTGTTCAAACAGCAGGAACATATTTATAACTTGGAGTCTTAGCAAAAACTACAGATTTAGGCTAGAAGCATGTACATTTGTCTTCTGTCCAGGAGCCAGGTATGGATTGGACAGAGGTGCCTTTGGCCTGATGAAAAGCCCTTTAAGTTTGTACTTAGATGACAACTAAAATAAACCTAAAAACCTTGAGCTTATGACTGAACAGTAGGTAGTCACTATTTTATCAGCTACCAGCTGACTATAGTCTATAGTGGATCTGACTGCCTGATGCTATTAAGCTGACAACCATTACTACTTTCAGAGATCTGAGAAGGGTAAATTTTATACAGTTTCTGAATCTATTAAAAAGTGACAGAAGCCAGTTAGAAGCCAGTCCATATACAGTTAGCCATACCCAAGTCTCTCCATTAGCATTGGAGGCAGAAGTATCAAAGAACAGTGATCTTCACCAGGCCTATAAGGTGAGAGGTTTTTTCTCTCTCTGTGGAAGAGGGACATGGAAAAGACTGACCTTGTTTTGTCTAGGCAAAGGGGTGCAATCAATTTTCCAGTGTCCAGCAGCTTTGTCCACTGTCTTGGCAAGGTCCTGGCAGGCAGTAGGTGTCACATTTGAGCATCTCGCTCACTGGTCAGTGTCATCATCCAGGTGCAGGAACTGGGGTGCCTCATAATCTTTAGAGACTTTGGGTCACTGTCAGGATCTGGCAGTCTGTTTGATATTACAAACTTTTAAAATAACATTTTAAATGCCATATTCTGCAGGTCTCTGAAGCATTAGAGTTCTGTCTGTCTGTCTTAGTTACTTGCCTTAAGCACATAGATGGCTAGGTAAGGCCTTATTTCTGTAATTTTTAGTCTGACTGTAACAGGTTTTAACTTAGTAAAATGGTTGAAACTTAGCACAGTTGAATTTAAAACTGCATAGAATTACCTTATATTCCTTAAACAGTAGCTACATGTATACATTTTAGCTGCTTGCTTAAACTTAACTTCTGAAAACATAAACTGTAACATCTTATAATACATTAACAGCTTTTATAAAACAAGAACTTTACATTGTTAGGCTTTGCTTAAAAATAATTCTAAAATAAAAACATTTTAAAAACATAAACATTCAAAAAACTTCTCTCATTTCTCTGGTTTTAAAAAGAAATTTAAAATCCCTTAATGTCTTTCTGTAACATATAGAAGCATTAACATTTTAAATCTTAATTGAAAACTTGCTTATAAGATGGTACCTCCTAATTTCCATGTGGTCACCTTTAGTCAAGATGGTGGTTCAAGTATCTTTTCAACTTCAGCAAAATAGCTACCAGCCAGCCACGTGACCAGCTTGACATGCGGCTGGCTGCAAAACGGCAGTGACCTGCACCATTTGTTTTAGCTGTATGCTTGTAACTTAGGTTATGCCAGGAAACAGATAGAACATTTTAAAACAAGCATACATAAATTACTTGAGAAATAAACAGAACTTTTTAAACAGAATTAACTTAATATGGTTAAAATTTTAGCTTATATTACCAATTTTTACTATTTGTAAGTATGAGAAACCATAACAAACAGTTTACATTTTTTTTCTGACCTTTAACAACATGTCCTCTGACCTTCTATGACTTTTGACCCTCTATAACTTCCTATATACCTTCAGTTCATTCCTCTGATTCCCTTAGACATTCTTAGACAAATTTCTTTCTCTTTCCCTCTTTATTACTTTAGTCTCCTACATTTTCTCTCATTTCTTGGTCGACATAGAAACTCTTTTTTTGGGGGGGGGGTTGGAGACAGGGTTTCTCTGTAGCTTTGGAGCCTATCCTGGCACTCGCTCTGGAGACCAGGCTGGCCTCAAAATCACAGAGATCCGCCTGCCTCTGCCTCCTGAGTGCTGGGATTAAAGGCATGTGCCACCAACGCCAAGCTCAACATAAAAACTCTTACCAAAGTCCTTATAGTTTTTAATAGCTTTAAGGCCGTTTCTTTAGAACATCCAGATCAGGCCAGATGGTTCACCTGCCCCAGCTCCAAGTGCTCAGCTGGGGGGTGGGGTGCTGCTGGCAATCCCAGACCCTCTGCCAATGTGGGGGTGGGGAAGAGACCCCCACGGTTTCCCTGCTCCAGCATTCTGCACACCACGTGTATGTGAAGGGACCAGCTTCCCTTTTGGCAGCCATAACGGCCGAACACGTGCTTCTATGACCTTGTCCTAGACACTAGAAAGTCAGATGCCTGCCTCATGACAAGGAACCAATCAGAAGTTAGCTGGTGGCGCTATGCTTTATGACCCTGGGTGTGCTTTACGGACAAGCACACAGCAACGACGTAGAGAGCATAGCAACCACCCTGGGAGGGCCTATGGGCCATAACAACCAGTTGACCAATCAACACAGGGCAAGCCCTCCAAGCCTGGAGGCACACCAATCGTAAGCCTGTGCGTAAGCCTGTGCGTACCCCTAGGCACTCCCCTTACGCTGCCCTATAAGATCTCTTGGGAGGCCCTAGGAGCCGTCTTTTGCGAGCCATCCGCCATGGCAGGTGGGTGAAAGACCCAAGCTAACATGGGGTTAGCTCGTTAAATTACAATAAAGCCTCATGCAGTTTGCAGCAAGCTCTCGAATCCACCTGGTGATTGGGGTGACCGTGAATGTGGCCCAGGACCCCGGATACTTGAGTTTTCCGGGGTTCTAACATATGGAGCACGGAGAAGGCCGGGCAAATGGTGGCCAAGCAAGCTATGTGCTCAGGGAAGGGAAACTCCTGCCGCATGCAGGACCCACCGCAGGATGGCAGTTGGGGCAGAGAGGGCCCCACTTTGCATGCCTCACAGACAGGCAGCTGAGGATGGAGAGATCGACTCACCTGCACCGGCCAGGCTCAGCTGTGAGGGCCGCAGCAGTGGTTGGAGTTCAGAACAGCAGCCTCACCATGTGCTCGGTGACAGGGGACCCCTCCGAGGCACACTCTAACCCATGGCACATGGCAGAGGAACTCCTGTCCCGCATGCCATGTGCTCAGGGCAGCAAGAAAAGACCCCTGACCCAAGCATGCCACATGCATGGGCAGTAAGGACAGAGAGAGACGCTTACACAATTAACAAAAACAGTAGACATGAAAACACAAAACTGACACAGCATCGAAAAGCAGGCGGGTAGGGTGTGGATTGCAACAGATCAGATAACAAACCCGCTTAACTAGCCAATCACACAGCCTGTTCCAATCCTCCAGACTTCACAGAAGCCATACAGAAACAAAGACAGAAGAAAGAAAGTTACCTAGTGTGGCACCACGTGACTCAGCGAAAGGGGGCGTCGTAACTTTATCTGACTGAATATGGTCCTTAACGTCTGTCCAGTGGTCAAAAGTCAAAAGTCAGACTGAGGGGGGTAGTTACAGTCGGTCCCATCGTCAAAGTCACAAAAAAGACCCAAGACACAGAGACAAAAACTAACAGATGTCTGTCTCCACCTAGACAGACAAAACCACTCCAGAAATACAGACAGCCGGGAGGGTGTGTAACTCCCCAATCCAGGAGAACCACCGTACCCTCACCAGCACCCAGACAGAAACCTCGGTTCCCCCAGACCTCTGGGACGTCTCCCAGGTCAGCAGTCGGTGATCTCCTAGTCGTCTGCTGATCACACTCTCTGTCTCCTCCAGGAGAGGTTTGCTAATAGAAGCACAGACCTCTGGATAAGAGTATCCAAGCAGGGGCTGGAGAGATGGCTCAGAGGTTAAGAGCACTGACTGTTCTTCCAGAGGACCTGAGTTCAATTCAATTCCCAACAGCCACATGGTGGCTCACAACCATCTGTAATGTGGTGCCCTCTTCTGGCCTGCAGGCATACATACAGACAGAACACTGAATATATAACAAATAAGTAAATTTTTTTTAAAGAAGTAATCCCTTATTTATGGAGCAGCCTCTCCCTCTCTGCCTCCTCACACTGTAGCATTCTCAGTCAGTAACTGGTGTTTCTTATAATGGAGTCATTTAATAGGTGACCTTTCTTCCTTTGATGTTTTTGAAGTTCATTTGTTATATATACCAGAATTACACTCCTTTGGTTGTTGGATTGTATTTATATGTGCACATACTTGATCTGATCTGTTTGCCCATCAGGCTGTTTCCTCTTTGACTGTTGTGATGAATGAGTACTGCTATAAAAGGTATGCATGATTCTGTGTGGGTGTGTGTGCTGCTGTTTCTTACACACACCTAGGAATGGAATGTGGTTATGTGTAAACTGTTTACCTGTGTTTTCCAATGGGGCTGCAATGATCTGCATTTTTCCTGGCATCCCCATGGGTGTGAAGCAGGGGCTCCTTGTGCATGCTGGTGACTAATGGCGTTGGGTGCTTTTGCCTGTAAAGCTGTGTTCTGTTTAAATCTTAAATTTTTATTTACTTTTATGTGTAGGATTGTTGTTGTTGGTAAGCGCACCATGTACCTGCAATACCTGTGGAGGCCAGGAGAGGGCAGTAGATCACCGAGAACTGGAGTTACAAATAGTTGAGCAGCCAACTGGGGTTCTGGGAACCAAATCCTAGTCCTCCAGGAAAGCAAGTGCCCTTAACCAGTGAACCATCTGCAGCTGCACTGAACTGCTCCATCTATTTACACACATGCAGCACATTGGCATCTATGTGCTGTCTCTGTACTGGGCTCTAGAAGTATTGAGGTGGCCTAAAAAAACACTATCTGATCATCCTTTCAACCTTCAGTCCTAGGAGTAAACACGTAAAGAAAATAGGAAATTACCCACAAGGTGACCACAACTCAGAGCTAAAGAGAAAAGGGGTCCTGAGATTTTGTTTCCAGACCCACAGTGAAATCTGACTTGAGCATCCGTGAAGACGCTCAACCCTGGAGCTGACATCTTTAGATCTTCAGAAATGACAGATTTGCAGTAACAGATTCAGTTTTCAGTGTGGTATGCCATCGGCCGCTGGCAGCTGCCAGGGCCCCGGTAAGAGGCAGCACATCATATGAAAGTTTGTACCTAGACAAAAGCTAGGGTGTGGGATCGGAAGAGCAAGAGGGGAGGGCCACTTGCTGTTTGATGGGCACTGTGAGTCCAGAAGCTCTGGAGATGGGCAGTAGGGTGGGTGTGCTTAATGCATTGCCTGTACGTTCAGAAGGGACTGAATTGGCGGTCACTATCCTGTCGCATTAATTTACCATGAAATGTACAATGAAAAGTACCGACAGAGGCCGGCGTTGGTGGCACACACCTTTAATGTCAGCACTCGGGAGGCAAAGGCAGGGGGATCTCTGTGAGTTCAAGGCCAGCCTGGTCTACAGAGCGTGTGTAGAGAAACCCTGTCTCGAAAAGCCAACAAATAAATATACAAACAAATAAATAAATAAATACCCACAGCGTTCCTCCCAGGTCACCTCTAAGGATGAAAGCACGCAGCAAAGCCGGATTGGCCGGCTGCTGGTCCGGTCCGCACCTGCATCTGCTCTCTCTCAGGGTTTGCCAGTGCTCAGCCCGAGGCGCGACACACGCTGGGTCCAACCCAAGACCCGGGACCCCAGACTGCTTGCTACACCAGTGCGGATGGACGTCCGAGCGCCGGAAGTCCCTTGCGGGGACGTGCTGCAGAACGCGGTGAGTGACGCATGCCGTAGTGCTCCGTGGACCGAGGTCGCCCGCTTTAGGGTACTGGAAGGGATTAAGACCACAGTCCTAGGAGTGCTGTGCTACAGAAGTCGTGAGCCAAAGGGGTAGATGACGGACACTGGGCGGCTGGGGATGAAACTTGTCCCTACAGAGCCCATCTCCTTGTCCCATACTTTGCTCAGCCTCTCCCCTCCCCCACTTCAGTCCTGTCCTATGTCCCTAGCCAGGTGTCCATCTGAGTTCCTTTCCCTTCCTCCAGGTCCCGCCTGCAAGTCCCAGATTCCGCCCACCCCTCCTTTGCCTCCTAAAGGCTCCGCCTCAAGCCCAAGCCCCGCCCCATTCCTTCTCCTGGTGTCTTCTCTGGTCCCTGCCAATCTGTCTCCATGGCAGGTCCTTATGTGTGACTTATTTAAAAGAAGAACCAGCTAGAGTCCACTTCATCTACATTCTTCTGAAAGGCCACCTGCCACAGGGAACCTCTATAGAAGAGGGCAGGGTCCAGGTTCCAGGATGGGCACCAAGGGTGTTGGGACAAGGATCACACACAAGGGAGACTCACACAGGATGTGTGGACTATAAGGCTTCAAACAAACCAAAAGCCTGACATTCACCACAGTGGCATTTCTGTAGGCATTGTTCCATACACTGTTAAATGGCCAAAGTGCAAACAAAGGACACACTGGCCTTTGAGTCACCCTAGACTGACTGTTTCCTGTGCTAACATCTACAATGAGATGACTTAAATCTCCACTCTCATGCTTTAGATTGTGTCCATCATAGTGGTCGTGCTGGCACAGGTCTATAATCCCAGTGTTGGAGAGGTGAGGCAGGAGGATCTGAGTTCCAGGTCAGCCTGACTGTGCCTCAAAAAAACCACAAACAAGTGCTCTGTGCTGTGGGGGTAACTTACATTCCCAACACCGTGAGTCAGAAGATCACTGAAGCTAGGCAGTGGTGGCGCACGCCCTTATCCCAGCATTTGGGAGGCAGAGGCAGGTGGATCTCTGTGAGTTAGAGGCCAGCCTGATCTACAAACTGAGTTCCACAGAGAAACTGTCTCAAAAAAAAAAAAAAAAAAAAAAAATTAAAAAAAGAAAGAAAAAGGCGGGGGGAGGAGCTCACTGAAGTTGGAGGCCAGCTGGGTCCAAGCATGGAATTCCATCCCAGCTAGGATTATATGGGGAGGCCATGTCTGAAACAACAGCAACAACAAAACATCAGTGGGCATGCATGTCTAGGTACTCTGATATTTACAATGCCCTACACTAATTATAAATGCCTTTTCATTTTCAGGCAGAAAATCTACTTCAGGAGCTTGAAGAACACTTCCGAGCTCTGACTACAACATTAAACCTCAGAGATATCCTTTCCTGGTGGTACTAAACACTATAAAGCTGTTGGGCTGTCTCGCTGCAGCGGGGTAGCGTCTTGTTCTCCAATAATAGTGCATGATTGCTTACACATGATTCCCGGTGTTTACATCTGTGCTTCTGTGTGGCATCTGGGTGTACTAAATATCATCCGCTCATGGCAGGCTTTGCTTCCTGGTTGATTGGCAATGCAGGGCATGAATGGCCAGGAGCAAATGCTCAGCTCCGATTGAGGGGTTGCCCTGCAAGCCTGACTGAGCCAGTCTGGTCTGCAGCACAGGCTCTGCAGTATAGGCTCTGCAACACAGGGTGTGTTGATGGTCTCCAGCAAGGAAGAACATTCCTGGGACAAACCTTCAATTTGACTGGAACAAGCAAGTCAGTGTTGAATGAAATTAGTTAGAATTGAATGGTCAGTCCCAACTCCACATGTCAGTGAACTCTACATATTTAGAATGGCCAGCTGGGACTGGGCGAGTGTCTAAGGCACTTGCTTAAACTGGTTCTGTGATGGTTTTATTTGTGAGTTCACTAGAATATAGTTATTTTATAAAATTTTAAAATAAAATAGAGTGTTTACAGTTTGTGTAAACTGTGTAAATCCAGGTTAACATCTGCCTAAGACTTGCCCAATCTAAGGAAGGAGTTGTTTTTCAAGTGTGATTAAATTCACTTAAAAAATCATATTATTTGGGCTGGAGAGATGGCTCAGCAGTTAGAGCATGTGCTGCTCTTGCAGAGGCCCTGGGTTTGGTTCCCAGCACCCACACAGTGGCTCACAACTATCTGTAACTCAGTTTCAGGGGATCTTACACCTCTTGCTGGTCTCGTCAGGCACTGGGCATGTCTGTGGTGAACATAAATACATACATACAGGCAAAGCACTTATACACATAAAATAAATAAATCTTAAATAACAAATTGAATGAGTCAACTGTAAGAGCTTGCTGCCACGCTCTAGTTCTGTCTATTCGATCCACCCTGAAAAGAGAGAACTGCTTCAGAAAGTTGTCCCTGACCTTCAAACCTGTGTCATTGTACACACAGACACACACACTCACTCATACCCACGTATGCCATTCTCCTTAACATTGTACTAGAGGAAATGGGAAATCGCATCAAGGACTTACAGAAAAACGTTGATGACCTAATGGTTCAAGCTGGAATAGAGAATCCGATCAAAGAACAAATGGTAAGGCCATGATTTAGACATAGCCTTTTGTGCATCTTGACTTCTTTCACCACTATGTGAATTACTGTCCCTGTGTTACATGTAAAATCTTCAGTACTAACGAGAGGCACTTCCATGTGCTTTTTTGCAACTAAAACATGCTCCTCATTCCTTAGAAGGTACATATTCCAAGTGAAAATTCTCATTTAAAAATCAGATCTTATTAAAGTATTTTTCATCCTTACTCCTTAAATCAGTTTTTAGCCACAACACAAATTATAATGAATAAAAAGTTGAGATTATAGCTAGCTACTCCTGTCTGAGATGACATATTTGTTTGATCATTTAAAGAAAACAGATGCAGCCAGGCATGGTAGTGCATGCCTTTAATTCTAGCTCTCAGGAAGCAGAGGCAGGCTGATCTCTGTGAGTTCAAGACCAGCCTAGTCTACAGAGCTAGTTCCAGGACAGCCAGAGTTACACAAAGAAATGCTATTTCAAAAAACAAAAACAACAGCAACAAAAGAAGACAGATAAACACTGAGTCTTAACATATCCCATGAGCACCTTGGAGGATAACACAGCCTCTGCCATGGAAGCGTTCTCTTTCTAAGGAATTTCATTTTTTTGGGGGGGGGGTTCGAGACAGGGTTTCTCTGTGTAGCTTTGGAGCCTATCCTGGCACTCTCTCTGGAGACCAGGCTGGCCTCGAACTCACAGAGATCTGCCTGCCTCTGCCTCCCTGGGAGTGCTGGGATTAAAGGCGTGCGTCACCAACACCCGGCAGGAATTTCATTCTTGAGGAGCAAATAAATGCTGTTTCAAGTCTTGGACCCATGTGACATACCTGGAGATATATGATTTTATCAACTACTTAGGCATATTATGACATGGTGTTCTAAGTATATACATGCTTTCAATGAGTGTTTTCTTAAAGATTTATTTACTTATTATGTATACAGTGTTCTGCCTGCATACACCTGCTTGCCAGAAAAGGGCACCAGATCTCATTACAGGTGGTTGTGAGCCACCATGTGGTTGCTGGGAATTGAACTCAGGACCTCTGGAAGAGCAGCCAGTGCTCTTAACCAATGAGCCATCTCTCCAGCCCCTCAATGAGTGTTTTTTATATTAGTATAAAAATGGGCTTCATTGTGGCATTTTCATTTACTTCTTTACTTCTAGCATGTGTGTATGCGTTTTTTTGTGTACATGCATGTATGTGAATACACCCACACCCACCCACACACACACACACACACACACACACACACACGTGCACCATGACAAGTGTATGGAGATCAGAGGACAGACAAGTTGTAGAAGCTCCTCCTCTTCTACTAGGCTACTAGGAATCTAACCATGTCATCAGTCTTGGTGGCAGGTGATTTTACCCCAAGCGGTATCTCTGGCCCCATTATGGCATTGTTATACACATATGACATTCTACTTTTCTTCTCTTCTCACTCACCTCTTCTCCACCCCTCCCCTTCAACTGCTACACACACACACACACGCACGCACGCACGCTCGCTCGCACGCACGCACGCACACACTGAACAATTTAGATACCTTTGTTTGCTTCTGTCTCACAATCAATTTACGGTAAATTACCCCTACTTATCCAGCTAAATCAGAGCTGGGTCACCACCTATCAATGACACATGAATATCCCAATCAGTGGCTTCAAAACACTGGAGAAACAGACATGAAGAACCTAAGATCCCATCCTCCAAACTCGAAATGGCAAAATAAAAATAAAATTTCTGACTGGATGCAAGACATACTGCTTCACCTACAAAAGTGCTACCAGACATACCCCATTCGCCCAGGTGCTTCTGGGCACTGTGGGTTCCAAACCCTGCACACTCCCACCATCAAATTCCCATCTTTGAGACCAGGGCATAGAGTGGCAGCAGGAACAGCCAGGCCTGGTCTCCCAGGTACACTGGCTGGTGCTACTCTGGAAGTCACCCTGCAGGGTGGACTCCCTAAGCTCTGGCTTCTTTATCCAATGGATTAAAAAACAACAACTAGATGTCGGCCCAGATGACAAATTGAGTGTTGACATAATTGTCAAAATTCTGCTTCCTTGATGCACACAGTCACTAGAGGCAACATGGCAAGAGGCCAGCTATTTAAAAGCCTTTAAAATTTTTCATATTAAAGGCCTAAGTAATCAGAATACTTGCACCAACTTGTTCTTGCTCTTGGCTGGGGGTTTCACACCACATGGGGCTTCAGAAATTCTGCAAACCCTACACTGTTCTCCCATTGGGGAGACAGCTCCAGACCCTTGCTAAAAACTCTTACAGTTGATGGGGTGGGATTTTATCTGTGCTTCTAAATTGTACAATCTTCCCCGGCATGCAGTAAATGCAGAATTTTGCATAGAAAGTCCCTGTTCCCTATACAATAGAGGACAGTGAGTTGTGGGTGGTTGGTCATGGTGACAGGCTCCACACTGCTGCTCCAATGCCTGCAAAGTGTGTGCGCTGTTCCTTCCATCCAAGTTCTGGATCCACCCTGACTCTTAGCTGAAGAAAAGGAATATCTATCATTTAAGTATTTCTTTCTACTGAATTTTGCCTACATATAAATGTTTAGCAATTACTTGTAACTACAGAATTTTATTGAAGACCACTCTTGAACTTATTTAACTGAGCATTAGTTAATCAGAATATAAACCATGTAAATAAACTAATCTCTCTGAAAACTCTCTTTCAGACCTGAAGATGTTTTTAAAAAGTCATGTAAAATTGCTAAAATGGGGCTGGAGAGATGGCTCAGAGGTTAAGAGCACCGACTGCTCTTCCAGAGGTCCTGAGTTCAATTCCCAGCAACCACATGGTGGCTCACAACCATCTGTTATGAGATCTGGTGCCCTCTTCTGGTGTGCAGATATACATGGAAGCAGAATGTTGTATATATAATAAATAAATAAAATTTAAAAATTGCTAAAATGAAATCTATACTGTTTGAATAATCTATGCAATATGAATTTTGATGTTCAGTTTTTAGTTTTGTTTTTTGGAGACTTGAAATCAAACCCAAGGCCCAAAATGTAGTAGGTAAGTGGCTACCAATGAGCTATATGCTAACCCATTAAAAAGCAAAATTTATTTTTAACAAAAAACAGCAACAAGCCAGGCATTGGTGGCACACGCCTTTATTCCCAGCACTCGGGAGGCAGAGGCAGGTGGATCTCTGTGAGTTCGAGGCCAGCCTGGTCTCCAGAGCAAGTGCTAGGATAGGCTCCAAAGCTACACAGAGAAACCCTGTTTGGAAAAAAAAAAAAACAGCAAGAAAAGCAATGAAATAATAACATAATTCAGAAGGTAACCATTTACCAGAGATGAGACTTGTAAATAATGACAAAAGATTTTTCAATACATATTTGTAAATCATGGAAGTAAATTATACACTGTATTAGTTCACATATTTTCCAAATTAAAATTGTACATTGGTTTTTTTTAAAAAACTCATCTGAGGTAGCTGCTTTTAGCTATTTTTTTTTCCCGAGACAGGGTTTCTCTGTGTAGCTTTGGAGCCTATCCTGGCACTCGCTCTGGAGACCAGGCTGGCCTTGAACTCACAGAGATCTGCCTGCCTCTGCCTCCCGGGTGTTGGGATTAAAGCACCGCCCGGCTCTTTTTAATTTTTATTGTTATTTTTTCTTACACTATGTTTTATTCTCTTCTGTCCTTCCCCTCACTCCTCTCCCACTCACCCAATTTCTTGTTCTTTCTTGTAGCTGCTTTTATTATTTTTACTTTCTTCTTAATCAATATGATGCTTTTTAAATTTTTTTTGAGTTATGTTTTATTCTGTTTGCTTGCATGTCTGCCTGTGCACCACATGTGTGCAGGGTTTGGGAGAGAATGCTGGGTCCCATGGAACTTGAGTTAAAGATAGTTTCTGGC
Source organism: Cricetulus griseus (assembly GCF_003668045.3). Lineage (NCBI taxonomy): Eukaryota > Metazoa > Chordata > Mammalia > Rodentia > Cricetidae > Cricetulus > Cricetulus griseus. The sequence goes on from NC_048595.1 coordinate 235,087,897, forward strand.
TGTTGTGAAGGTGCTGGGAATCTAACCCAGGTCCTCAAGAAGAGCAATTAGTGCTCTTTAAAAAAAAATCTATTTATTATGTATACAGTGTTCTACCTCCATGTATACCTGCAGGCCAGAAGAGGGGGCATGAGATCTCACCACAGATGGTTGTGAGCCACCATGTAGTTGCTGGGAATTGAACTCAGGACCCCTGGAAGAACAGTCAGTGCTCTTAACCTCCGAGCCTTCTCTGCAGCCCTCAGTTAGTGCTCTTAAGCCACTCTACAGCCCCATTATGTGTCTGCTTTTGACTTATAACTATTCTAGCTCCCTCCTGCTAGTCACTCAATTTAACATAACCAGCCTAAGGAAGCTCAGCACCAACTATTCTACAAAATGAAGACCCCAGAGCCCAGCCAAATCAACACACAGGAACTAGCAAAGCCGGCTTCTCGGCCTCAGAACCCTGTTCCATAGCAGCCAGACTATGTCCTTCATCCTTCACCTTAGGGGCAGATGCTTTTCTTCCAGAGAGACCTTCCCTATGCCTTGAGGAGAATCTCACCCCACCAAGAAATCACTGAAGGTTAGAACAAGGTCAAGATAATTTGGTAGGCTATTGAGCTTTCAAATAGTTACTCAAATCACTGTAAAATAGTTATTGGCCTCTCACTTATAAAACAATGTTCCTACATAACATAAACCTAAAATAACCCCGATTGGCCACTGATGACACTTGTCCTATGGAGTTTAATATGTTCAATAATAATAGCTATTATTCCCTTTACCTCTCATAACATTGTCCCACAGTGGCTGCCTAATATTCCAGTACATGGCAATAGGCAACTAAAGGTTTACTAGCTCTTGGACATTGAGGTCATTGTTCCTTTTCATGATATTAATAATGCCATTGTGAGAAATTACCCACAAAACCCTTGCACATTTCTGCAAGTTCGACTAAATCCACAGCATTCAGCCAAACACAGCTAAGAAAGGAAGGAGCAGCCAATGTTCCCATTGATGGTAGACATCTTTTGATCCTAAAAGGTGTGCCTTTCTTTGGAACCTTCAAGTTTGATGGTCTTGGTGGTTTGAAATCTTGGTAGTGCTGTTTGACTATGCTGAATTTCAAAGCATCTTAGCCATAATTGTAATTTTAGCAGTCTTAGTGGATATTTGAAGTCAGATCTGCTACCTTATCGTTAGAATCGTGAAAGCGAGGTGGTTGTACATGCCAGCAATCCCTTCGCTAGGGAAGCTGAGGCAGGAAGACCGTGAATGAAGCCACCCTTGGCTCTATAGCCAATACCTGCAAAATAACAAAACCCCCGTAGATCGAGATTATTTACTTAGTGTTCAAGAAATGAGTTCTCCTTTGCCTTCTATGAGCCTCTGCATGTTCATCCACCTTATTTCCCCCTGCCTTTGGCTTTAATTTAAAATAAATGGCTTGTGGGGGATTAAAGCAGAGGCAGGCAGATCTCTGTCAGTCTGAGCAGCCAGGTCTACTTAGTGATTCTAGGCCAGCCAGGGCTGCAGGGTTAGACCCTGTTCCAAAAACAACCACAAAACTATAATTTTTATGTTTTTAATCACTTGAATTTTTAATCTACAGGTGGGATCACACCTCCATTCTTTAATTTTTGGCTGCTCTGTGTGCTGTGCTGTACCTGTCATGCCTTCTCTGTGGTTCCAGAGGAGTCAGGAGCTGCCCATCCTTAGGGTTGCCAAATGGACCAGTGTGAACACAGTGTGTTCATGTGTTAGGTCATGTCGTGCATGTTCCAAGACTGCACAGGCAGTCTACACCCTTCTACACCTTGCTATTTACTGTACTGGGCTCAGCAGGGAATCTGTACCTGGGACTCTGGACCAACAACTCAGTGCTATGCAAGTCACTGAACTGTTTAGTTTCTCTTCTCTGTGCCTGGTACATTTCTCAATAGTGCTGCAATGAGCCTGCCTCTTCCCTTGTGTACACTGGTGAAGCTGTGTATCTCTGCAAACTTGATTCTTTCCTCCTTCTGGGCCCCCTGGGTTTACTTTGAGGCTTACTCTTCTTGAGTAATTCCTGGACATTGCCTAAAGGGCATCCTGGGATGTTTGGAGGTCTCCAGATGCTGAGAGACCCATCAGCTGGTTTCTGCCGGATCCAAGCAGGAATGCAAGATCAAGTCAACTATTCTGCAGTCTGGAGCACCAGGAAGATGGTCACCGAGTGAGAGCCAACTGAACATAACTGCTGTGATGGTCTGGATCATCCCCACAGCTGGTATGTTTGGACACTGACCCCAGCGCAGCTGCATTTGGAGAGAAAGCCTCTCAGGAAATAATTAAGGGAAATGAGGTCACTAGGGCAGCACCCTGATCCAGTAGGTCTGATAGCCTCATAAGAGACAAGTTTGCTCTTTCTCTGCGTGCACACTAAGGACAGACCATGAGGACACAGTGAGAAGGCTGTCTTCTGCAAGCCAGTGTCCTGCAGCCGAACTGTCTCTGAACCTTGGCCTTGTACGAAATCCACTTCCTTTTTTTTAAGCCAGACTGTTGATTCTGTAGGACTGTCCAAGTAGACCAATAACAAGAGGTATATAACGAACAAGGAATGTGGAATACAAACTGTTTGCTCACCTTTTCCTCATACATCTGAAAAGCTATTATCAATAAAGCGTAATCTAACTTCCTACAATTCACCCTAATTCAGTAAACAACCTTAAGTGCATTGTGCAGACAACATAATTCTAGAGCATGTTCATAATCTCAAAGAAATCCCGCAGCAGTTTGCTATGTACCCACTTCCTACCACACCTCCTATGCAACCACTTACCCGCTTTCTGTCTGAACAGACTTGCCTATCTGCATATTGGACACCTGGGCTTCCACATTTGGGCAGCTGTGGATCAAAGTTTCTGTGTGGACATTTGTCCTTTTTGGGGGGCGGGGTGCATGTAGGAGTATACCTAGGAGTGACATGACTATAATATAATGTCATACTGAACTGAGGCCATTCCTGCCTGTTTTCCAAAGTGGCTACATACTATTATAGTCCCTCCCGCAGTTTATGAAGACTACAATCTCTCCCCATATTCACCAACACTTGATATTGCCTGTTCTTATGAGTCAAGCATCCCAGTGCAGGAGAAATGGAATCAAACCGTGGCTGATTCCATCTCCTTCCTGTACAGTGATGTTGAGTATTTTTATATGTTTTCTGGTCATTTTCCCTTCTAGAAAAGACTGTCAGAAATATACACAATGTCTGTTATATGCTAGGTGTTTGAAGTCACATTTTTTTAACTAGCTCTTTATAATACTAAGATGTAGTTTTACTTATTTTTAACTTTTTTGAGAGTATGGTATTTTAGCTCAGACTAGCCTTGAACTCCAGTTCCTCCTGCCTCCATCTCGAGTGCTGTGACCACACACATGTGCCACAGTGCCCAACTTTATACCATTATTTCTTTATAATTTATTTTTAGTTAGAAACTATTTTTCCATCCACTTTCTACTTTGCTTAAGTGCCTGGAGAAGAGTATTTAATTGTGGTAATGTAGTTTCTAGAAGTAAATTCTCTTGTTTCTCTAGATTCTTGATTGCCCTGCCCCAAGGACCTCAGTAATGGCCAACTGGGAAAGCTATTTATTGATCACCTAATATTTTTAGCAATGTGCTAATACAGTGGTTCTCAAACCTGTGTGTTTTGATCCCTTTGGAGATTGAACTACCCCTTCCCAGGGGTGGCCTAAGGCAACCAGAAAACACAGATATTTATGATTCATAACAGTAGCAAAATTACAGTTATGAAGTAACAACAAAAATAATTTCATGTTTGGGGTCAGTACAACATGAATTGTGTTAAAGGATCACAGCGCGTTAGAAAGGTTGAGAACCATGGCACTAATCCCTAGCAGTGGTCATCTGTGGGCTAAAAAAAGGAACTCCCTACCCTCTTTATGGGCCCCCACCTTTCTTAACTGTAACCACCCCAGCTTGCAAGCACTGTGAGCTTTCTCAGAGGTCCCTCTCTGCAGGATTCCCCCCACCCAAAGAAAAGGACTGCACAGTTTTATGTTGCTTGTTTTTGTTTTTTTTTTTTTTTTTGCTGACCTTTCAGTGATCACTTGGTAGTTGTTTGACTCCATTCAGTGGCTGAACAGTGGGAGGTAAAGTGCAGTCCTCGGTGGTTCAGGCACAGGGACACCTGAATGCCTTTGGACCAGTCTGCTGCCTCTGGCTGAACAGCAGTGAACTCAGGCACTGACACAGTCCACTCATCCTGAAATTCCTCCTTGGTCACAGCCATCTCAGGAGCAGCTTGCTCTTCGTTCTCCATCTCCTCGGGATCTCAGTTGACATCAGGCATGTCCTCCCATTGGTGCTCATGGGTGTAAGCGACCATGGTAGACCATTGAGTGAGCTCCTTTGCTGCATGGAATGGCAAAGTCTACACAGTGTACAGGAACATGTTGTTATAGAGACATGGTAGGCAGGATGACATGAAATGCCTCTGCGAAGGGAGGGGCTAGTGGGCAGCCCTGGTATCAGTCACCACCAGAACTGGTTTCTGGAAGGTTCCAGGTGTGAAAGGACAGGCCACATTGATGACACCTGCAGGGATTTTAAAGGTGACATGGCTCTAGCTCAGCAGCAGCTTTCCTCAGGTTCTCACATGTATGATGTACACACACCGTCACTTTCCCTTTTGTAGATGTGCTCTTCTGTGTGGAAAGCAAAGTATACTACCTGATTTCCTGCCACAAATAATTTGAGGATATTCTCCTCCACCTGCAGGAAATCAAGGGCTCCAGACAGAGTTTCCCTTTATGTCAGGAATCAAGAACACTTCCACATGGACCCATCCCTAGGCAATGAGGAAAGCGACTTCTTTTTTCTTGACAGGGTCTTACTACATAAACCACATGAGCAAACTGGCTTCACAACCAGAGATGTGCCTGCTTCTGCCTCCCAAGTATGTGCCACCATGCTCAGCTACACTACTTTTTTAAATGGGTAAATTGCAGATCTGCACATGAATTTTACTTTTTGCAGTGCTAGGAACTGTGCATACCACCTCTCCCACTGAGCTGCATCCCAAATCCATGTTTCAATCCATTTGACAAGTGAATTTATTTGTAACTGTAGGTTAGAAATTTGCATCACTCCTGAGTTTTGACAATAATGGACCCACTTACTAACAACAGAAGGCACGGTCCATCTGCCAGGTGCCCGGTGAGCAGCCACCAACCACTATGTTCCATGGAGACAGATGAGAAGAGGTACAGAGAGGCCTGCCCGAGTCCATGAGGAGCTTCTTGATAAGGTCAGCACCTTGTATGCTGACCTTTCACTTCTGAGGATGTCTTCAGAGAGGTGACAGGGAAGAGCCAGGTCCCTCCAAATCACCAGGAAAGAGAGGAAACTGACCTAGATAAGGGGCCTTCCACAGGGTGGTCTGAGTACCCCCACCTCAATAGAAGCATGATACAGACACAGTCTGAGCAAGAGTGGGAAACTACTTGAGGGAAGGCTGCAAACAATCAGTGTGTGTGTGTGTGTGTGTGTGTGTGTGTGTGTGTGTGTGTTGAGATGAGACTAGCTTTGGACTTGGCAACTTTGTGTCCCAAGCTAGACTGTAGGAGTGCATTCGGGCTCACTGTGCTATTTTATACGCCAAGTAAGATTAAGACTAGATCCTGTAATGCGCTATGTCACCCCAAAATTCATCTTATTGATATTTTAAACCCAGTATCTCAGATCATGACTTTATTTGGAGTGGTCAAAATAAAGTTGTACAGAAGTGGGGTGGGCCCCTTAGGCAATGTGTACTGGTGTTCTTATAACTAGGGGGTATTAAAACAAAAACACTATGAGAAAACTTGTAAAGAAAATGGCAAAGATAAAGTACCCTCAACCCAAGGATCAGCAAAGAATTCCAGTAACCTCCAGAGCCAAGGGCTAGGACAGAGGCCCACAATCCCAAATGGAACCCCAGAACACTGTTACCTCAGGTTCGAACCTCGAAGCCAAAACATCTTTGTCAAATCTACCCATCTGTGGCAGTTTATTCTAACAGCTCTAGCAACTTGAGGATGCAGAACTTGACAGCCTAATGGGACAAACACCTAGATTTCACTTCAAGAGTAAAGACATTTACAATCAGTAAAACACACAGCAGATTCTACTGTTCTTCACCATGTTTATTTCCTTCAGCGAGTTATGGCCCTGTTATTCTCATCTCAAGGATCCTCTTGCCCTAAGGCCATGTTCCACTGCAGGCCCTTCCCAAAGGCTACGAAGAGCTGAGGGTTTCTACACAGAAGAGGCTCCCAGTGTCCTTTGCACAGTCTGTGAGAGCAGTGCTTAGTATCTGTACTTTGTAGAGTAGTCCTTGGGAGACACCACTAGACCCCGGCCCTTTCGGGCACCACGGTACACAGTCTCTATGATGTCAACCATTTCTTGCTTGTCTTCCATGGCCCAATTGATCTTGTTGTTGTTGCCAGTGCCCAAATCAATCATGATATGTTTGTTTCTGAAAGAGAAAAGAGCAGCAATGCTCACAAGAGAATTCCACAAGCAAGCCCATTCTTCCTGCTGTTCTAAGCTACTATAATGTAGTCAAAGAGACCACAGTCCAAAATCAAATAAAAACAAACACTAAATACTATTCCCTAGAAATGTAATGCAGCAATCATACACTTTTCCTGTGCGCACACACACACACACACACACACACACACACACACACACACTTTTAAATTTAGATTTTTTTTTTTCTGCTTTTTCAAGGTTTTCTCAGTGGCTTTGGAGGCTGTCCTGGAACTAGCTCTTTGTAGACCACGCTGGTCTCGAACTCACAGAGATCTGCCTACCTCTGCCTCCCAAGTGCTGGGATTAAAGGCATGCGCCACCAACGCCCGGCTTGATTTTTTTTTAAAGGCAGAGTTTCTCTACATAGCTCTTACTGTCCTGGAACTCACAATACAGACCAGGCTGGCCTCAAACTCAGAGATTTGCCTGCCTCTGCCTCCCAAGTGCTGGATTGAAGGCATGCACCTGTGTCTTACAATTGTACATTCCTAAGACTATAAAGGCCTACAAAAGACAGTTGTAGTGGGCGTTGGTGCTACACGCCTTTAATCCCAGCACTCGGGAGGCAGAGGCAGGCAGATCTTTGTGTGTTCAAGGCCAGCCTGGTCTCCAGAGTGAGTGCCAGGATAGGCTCCAAAGCTACACAGAGAAACCCAGTCTCGAAACACCCCCCCCCAAAAAAAAGACAGTTGTATCACTTAGAAAGACAAGTAGTTTTCCATAGTTGGCACTAATTTTCCTGAAAAAGCAATGAGTAACTTTTTCATGTTTTGCTTACAGGAACTTGGTACAGATTTACCAAAAGTCTTGTAACTGTGAGTTGAGAATGGTGACTTGCATGACCTTGCCTGCCGTGACTGGGAAGCAAATTAATCCTTTAGTCAGTTGTCTTTCAGAGGAGAGGTCCCCCCCACTCCCTCAGGAACCTGTATTTGCACTTTCTGAATAAAGATGTTAACTCCTGTTGTACCTCCATGAATTTTTCAAGTTTGCGAAGGTCTAGTTTTATTCACATCTACAGGATCACATTTGGCTTCAACTATATAGTCCATGATCATGCCCCACTGGTTCTGAGAGCAATGAAGAGGTTGGTCTGACATAATTTCTGTATGTCAAGCGTTTGCTCTTAGGATGGCATTCCATGTCCTCAGTTAGCCCAGGGATGGGGTGGACACCACATTGCCTACAGCCCACACCCACAGCAGACCTGCTGGACAAGCACACTGAACATGACTTGTCTTTTACACACCTAGCAGGTGTGTGATTTAGACAGCCTTCTTCATCACGTGTCTCTTTGTCTCTACAGAGAGAGGAGTGTAGCTTCTCCTACTCTCTGTCCCCGACCTAAGAGTAAAACCTGCTCTTGACACTTGTTATAGAATTTTGGGTTGCAGAGGGAAGAGGAAGTTTGTCTTCTTTTCTGAGTATACCATCTGCCCTAAAGACTCAACTATGCTAACTATGTCCTGCTTTGCTTATAGGAAGAATGGTAATCTCAAGGAGTAATGGGTAAAATCCTATGGTACTTCCCTGTGACACTGTGACTACAGGTGCTCTTCTGCCTGTGACTCCTGAATGTGACACTACACAGGACACTCCAGGCAGGAATCAAGCTCCTCTGAAGTTGGCTTTAAAAAGGGATTGTCCTGCATTATATGGGTGAGTATAACCCTCCTTCTAAGTGGCAGAGTTGGAAGTCAGGACTGTATAAACAGGACTCACTGTGACAGACAATGGATGCTGCCTTATTATGGGCGAGGAGCCTTTAAGAGCAGAGTGGCTCCCACCAACAGCAGCAAGATGCCTTAGACACCGGAAGAGACTACAGACAATTCCACAGCCTACACGTCCTGCCTGTGAGGCCCTGGCAGGGAATCAGTTGGTCCTGCTCATCTCCAGAACTGTAAGTTCATACATGAGAGCCAGTTTACACTGCTGAATCTCTGTGTAAGATGAAACAAACACACAAACTGCTTATCAATTTGGACACTACTTTTGACTATATACCAACTGCTTTAGTAATTACAGGAGAAACTTTTGCTGAGCAGTGCCAATGTCAAATGGAGATCTCTTTCCAAATCTCCAGCAGAGTTTGAGATGATGAAACAATGTTGACTTGTATAAGCAAAGTAGTTAAGTTCAGGTTTTCTTGAATTTTATCAAAAGACACCAAATAACATGGGGAAGGGCCCAGGACCAGCACAGGAAGATTTGGTGGACTTTGCAGAGCCCCCGTTGAGGGCCCTACCCTGCCTGGGGAGTGGTGGGTGGATGGGGTGGGGGTAGGCTGGGGGTGGGGGAGGAGGGATGGGGGTGAGGGGAGGGAGAGGGAGAAGGGACTTACATGTGAAACAAGCTTGTTCCCTAACTAGAACTAATAAATAAATTTAAAAAAAACGACACCAAATAGTAATAATATTTAACAAGTGGAGCTACATTTTAAAAGGTTTATTCAACAGTAGATTTTAAAATGCCAGTAAGAATGTCTCCCATTTGGGCTGGAGAGATGGCTCAGAGGTTAAGAGCACAGGCTGCTCTTCCAGAGGTCCTGAGCTCAATTCCCAGCAACCACATGGTGGCTCACAACCATCCATTATGAGATCTGGTGCCTTCTTCTGGTGTGCAGATATACATGGAAGCAGAATGTTACATTCATAATAAATAAAATCTTTAAAAAAAAAAAAAAAGAATGTCTTCCATTTAATTACACTTCACACCAGTTTCTGCACAGTATTTCAAACGTGTAATTTGTTACTGAGTCAATGTTAAACCTGGAATTGCTACTTTGAAATCATTTAAAAGATTCACATTGAGTGCCTTGTGGTAAAACTTGCATAACTGACTTCCTTCTAAACAAAAGAATCTGTCTGATCACACTTCCATTAAGTAACAGCTCTAGGAAACATACCTGAAGAAAAACATGACAGTACATGGGTCGTACAGCTCATACATCTTGTTGAAGTCGGGTACTTCTGTAATATCCACAAGATAAATAACTGCAAAATTTTTAACCTAGAAAGAGATTTAAAAACTAAAATATCAAATTGGCTTTCATTTCATAATCATTTCATTTCAAATCAAAGTGAAAACAAGATTGTGTAACTGGGCATTTTTTCAAACCAATTATTAAATATTTGTCCCATAGAGCTGACAGAGGAAAACCCCAGGATGCTACCAGGGTTCTGTAGTGCTAATTACAGCTCACTCTGATATTTCCAAGTCACTTGGAAACTAAACTTGTTTCAGGCATCAAGTTAATAGTCCTGCAGAAAATGTCCACAGCCCTCTCACTCACCTACCAAAAAGCCACATGCATTTTTGTAATTTGTACTTTGACAAATAGTCATTACATGAATTAAGCATGCTCTAAACATGTTTATAAAACTCGACTATCCATTCTTCCCAACTGCTTCTGCTTCAACACTTGTAAACAGTTACTGTCCCACGAATGAAATATTCTACAATTTCAAAGAACTTTCTAGTTTAAATTCATCAGTTCAGAAAAATTTTTTTAAAAAAATGAGAAGACAATTATCTTAAATCTCACAACTGCTGTTAATGTTTTTTGCTAAGTTCTGCCCCACCTTTTCCTAAGTATATTCTAAAACTATACCATTTTAATAAAGTGTGATCATATTGTATCTATGTCCTGTTTCAATTATAGGCATTCTCATGTAAATTTCCAAAGACATTTTTTGCTTAAGACATGCTGACCTCCACCTGACACACGTCGAAGGATGACCTTAACCTTCTGGTCCTCCTGCCTGAATGCTGCGTGTCAAGATTACAAGCTGGCACCACACCTGGTTTTTTGGTAACACTGGAATTGGAACCTGGGGCTTTATGCATGTTAGGTGAGAATTCTAACTGAGCCATATATTTAGCCTTCACCAAAGACCAGTTTTTTAGCTGCCTGGTAATCCATCAAATGGCTACACCATATTTAGCACTCTTTGGTTATTTTCTTCCTGAGATTCTACGAGTACCAATAAGACCATCATGCACATTGCCTTTACATCTTTATGTACACATTTCATCATTTCCTAAGGACACAGAGGGTGATTTGCTCCTTAAAAATGCTCTGTGCACTATATAAAGGCACAACTCAGACACGTCATAGTTGAACTGTGCCCAGGAGTCTTAATTCCCAACTCTAAAACTGAGAAGTGACTCCAGGAAGAGGGTCACTGCAGATGGTTAGTCAGGGTCAAGATGAGGAGTGGGTCAGAGACTGCTCTCTATTAATAGGGACAAGGTTACATGACGGCCACAGGAAAACACAGGGACTAGAGACATATATACAAGCTGAAGACACCAGTGACAGCTTGCCATTACCAGGAGTGGTACCAACCAACAAACCAACCTACTTCAAAACCATTTTCCATTCTTCCTTTAAAAACCTTTAAATTTATTATGGGTCTGTGTGTGGGGATGGGGGTGTGCCACCGCACGCATGAGAAGGTCAGAGGACAACTTTAGGAGCCAGGCTTTTTACCTGAGGGTTGAGCTTAGGTCATCAGGCTTATGGGGCAATAAATGCTTTTACCTGCTTGCTAGTAGGCCATCTTGCTACACACACCCATTCTTGGACCTAATGTCTTTTTATTATCACAAGAACCTTAAAAGGCTGCCCTCAGAGAGTAAGTCACTACCTGGCACAAGGTCATCTGATTCCATCATCTTTCCTAAGTTGCTTTAACATCCCTGAAGTGTCAATACTGCTGAGTTGGTCTTCACTTTCCTCAGCTGAAGACTAGAGATTGTTCAACAGGTAAGAGCTCTTGCCATCAAGGCCAACAACCTGAGTATGCTGCAACGCATATGATGTGGCATGTACTCACACAAAACAGGATCTTCCATATCTTGTATGTTTTGGGTTTGTCTGAGACAGGATCTTACTATGTAGCCCAGGATGACCTCAAATTTGCTATGTAGTCCAAGGGGACCTTGAGGCGTGATCCTTCCGCTTCAGCCTCTGCAGTGCAGGGATTACAGGTTTACACCGACCTCTCCTGACTAAGACATTTCAGGGCTTTTTCCTTTGTGGCACTGGGGATTGAACCCAGGGCCTCAGGCCTCCTAGGCAAGCATGTTGCCACTCAAATAGTTCTGGCATTTTGTGTTTTTTATTTTGAAAGTCTCACTAAATTTTCCTAACTGTCCTTGAACTCAGAAGCCCAGGCAGGCTCTGAACTTGTGACCCTCCTGTTCCAAGTTCTTAGACGGCAGGCACTCACCATTATGCCTACTTCCTTTATTTCTTAATACGACTAACACTCTTACAACCTACCAGATGGGCATATAATCTAGTGATTGGAGTGTTTGCTACATGTGCAAGGTCCTAGGTTCAATGCCCAGTGTGCTCTTCCACCTAGCCACCTGTAAAAAACAAAACTCTAGGAATGTAGGTCAGTGGTGGGGCACTTGCCTAGCACATGCAAAGCCCTGGACTGGATTGACAGAACCACAAAAACAACAAACCCCACCTGAAATGCAGTTTAGAAAATTTATGCGGAGTACCATGGCGTCTGGGATCTGCTTCCAATGATACAGCACAGACAAGCTGGAGAATACCACACTGAGAGTGGGACAGGCACTCTAGTGTTGGTAGTATTTTGAAAACTGGTAAGGAAATTCAATCTACCACAACAAAGTGACAGTTTACACTTAACAAGTACACCACCTGTCTATAGCTTTAGTGGAGATCTTTTGTTTCTTGAGACAGGGTTTCTCTGTATTGTTCTGGAGTTTGGAGGCTGTCCTGGAACTTGCTCTGTAGACCAGGCTGGCCTCAAACTCAGAGATCCACCTGCCTCTGCCTCCCGAGTGCCGAGTGCTGGGATTAAGGGCATGTGCCACCAACACCCGGCCTTAGTGGAGATCTTAAACATGGTACATGGTGCATGCTCCACTGCCAACACATCCTGGTACAAAAGGACTATGCGCCATGTACATGTCATGTCACAGTGCATGGAGATACGTGCAGATACCATCTGCACATTCTGGTGCACAAGGGATGCTGCTCTTCTATTAGCCACTCCAGAAACACTGTGCCCTCACACGCCATGCACACACCTTAGCTGGGTCTCACTCTGAATGCCTATCTGCTTTCCCTTCATATTCATGTTGAAACCATTAGCCAATCACCAGGACCCAACTTTCAGAGTAAACACACTCTATTCTGGTTTTAAAAATAAAATAGCTCACTACAAAAACAGGCCACAGAATCAAGAGATTAGACATGGAGACTGTATTCCATTTTCTCTTCTACTGGCTCAGGATCAAACCCTACAGTTAAAATATGGGGACACGTAGTGACTGGGGAGAGCACCTGACTAAACACCAACCTGTCTGAAGACACAAATGTTTCTCCTGTGTCTTCAAGCTCAGTCTGGCCCACCATCATTTGATGAAGACTTCATGTCAAACACACATACTGTAAGGACTTACAAAAACATTTCACGGCAGATTGGCTCAAAAATGTCCACGAACCTACTACATTGAAGAAACTTGTCACTCATGAATTCTAACCCTTTCTACAGTCTTGGAGACCTTGTTGGTGTTTCACGTATAGAGATTAAGGCTCAAAGAGATCATGTGGCACCAAGCCCCATGGAAAATAGCAGAGCTGAAACTGGACCCAGGTCTGTCCAACACCTCTGGATAACATTTCCTGAGCCTAGTCATGAAAATTGTTCCACTTAAAAAGGCAGAGGCAGAACTGCAGAGGGTGGGAGTCATTCAGGTAGAGAGAACTCTGCCTATAAAGACAAACACACAGCCTGGTGGGAGGCAGAGGCAGGCGATCTCTGGGAGCTCAAGGCCAGCCTGGTATACAGAGAGAGTTCCAGGACAACCCTGTCTTGAAAAAACAAAGGGGAAGTGTGTGTGGGGGGGGCAAAGACACAAGAAAGCAGCCAAATCCTTTATCTAACTCCTGTCAGAAAAAAAAGGAGACACCCTTCTTGAAGGGCCAATCTGCAAAGGCCTGTACAGTGGCTGGGCTCAAGATGTATCCAAGTCCAATTGGTACAAAATGAGTCTGAGAAAGCTCAGCACCAGGACAATGGCTTGACGGAGGTGCTTGGAATGAACCTGAGGCTGGGCTGGGGAAGACCACCTCACAGCCACATTTGCTTCCAGCAGGGCCCAAGCACAGGTGCTGCTGATGCCGGGGCTTCAGTGTTAGCATAGAAGCCTTTTACAGAGCCAGTGCTTAGTGTGTGTGAGGCCTGCACAGGAATCTCCAACACCAAACCCAACCAATAAGGAGGTACCTGTGTTGACTGACCCTTGGGCTGTCACAGATGGGGCAAAACAGGGAAAAACTGCACAAAAGTTCTGAGCTGAGGTAGTCCCTGGGAAATAAGACAGGAAAGGATGGAGAGGTGGATAGGGAAGGAAAGTGTCTCTTCAGCCTTAACTCCCACCAACATGGATCTGCTGTGCTTCTTCCTGGTCCTAAACAGCCCTGGGATTCGGGGGTTAAGTCACAAGCCACAGGACTTCCTGTGTAGTCCCATCTTACCCAGAACTCACTCTCTATATCAGACTGGCTTGGGACCCAAGGAGATCTGCCTACAGAGTGCTGGGATCAAAGGGGTATGTCACCACACTCTTACTCTGCCAGTGGCCTGTTGACCTTACGTGTCACAAAGCAGAAATACTCTACATCTCATATGCATTACAACAAAATTAAAATAAAATTGCCAATGAGAAAACTGCCTTCTAAAGGATTTAACTGCAAATCCAATGAAAGGTCAGAATACCTTAGCCGTCTAGACTCTCCAGTGCCCCAAATAAAAAAAGAAACTGGTAAGAGGAACCATGTCCTCTCAAAAATGAAAACCTCACCTGTTTTATAAACAAGCACATAAATATTCTACTTCATCCATCTCACATGGCTTTCCACACTGGATGCTGGTTCATAGCGAAACTTAAAACTTTTCATTTATTTTATATCCTGATTGCAGTTTCCCCGCCTTCATCTCCTCCTCCCCTCTATGCCCCCATCCATTCTTCCTCAGTCTGCTTCAGAAAGGAGCAGGCCTCCCATGGGCATCAACAAAGCATGACCAAGCTCCTCCCTTGCATCAAGCTGGGCAAGGCAACCAACCCAGCATGGGTAATAGGTTCCCAAAAGCCAGCTCAAACCCCAGGGACAGGCCCTGATCCCACTATTAAGAGCCCCACAAACAGACCAAGCTACACAATTGCCATACACAAGTAGAGGGCCTAGGTTGGTCCCATGCATGTTCCCTAGCTGTCGGTTCAGAGCCCATGAGCTCCCACAAACTCAGGTCAGCTGTCTCTGTGGGTTCCCCCATCATGACCTTGAACCCTCTGGCTGGTACAATCCTTTCTCCCTCCTACAGAACTCTAGGAGCTATAACCCGAATTAAGAGTGGAACTTTTTTTGTTTTGTTTTGTTTTTTTTCGAGACAGGGTTTCTCTGTATAGCTTTGGAGCCTATCCTGGCACTTGCTCTGGAGACCACACTGGCCTCGAACTCACAGAGATCCACCTGCCTCTCGAGTGCTGGGATTAAAGGCATGCGCCACCAACGCCCAGCTAAGAGTGAAACTTTTTAAAAGGCCTTATTTCCTATTCTTCACTGGATAAGGAAAGAAAGTCATCCAGAAGTAAAGACAGTGACATCACAGCCTTTTACCTTCCTTTGCATCACGACTTTGAGATCAACCTATAACCCGGAAGGGTGGAATCTGTTACCTCCTCTGAGGTGGCCTTGGGACCAAATACACAGTACTAGGTAAGATTAACCAATGAATTTTCACAACCAATGTGTATTCCTTTTTGGTATCTTTATTTCTTCAGATTAGAGATTACAATTTCATTTCTGCTTGTCACTTCCTTAAGATCTACAAATTCTTGGGTATAGAAGTCCAAGTCACCTTCTCCCACTGGGAAAGGGAACATTCTTCTTCAAAAGGAGGGAGGCAGGGCAGTTTCCAGAGAAAGCAAGAGTAGGTAACTTCCACCAGACAGAGGCAGAGGGCATAAGGACTAACTTGATGGTCCTGCCTACTCAAGAATGCAAACACAAATAAATGGCAAACGCTAAAAGCTGGGGAGCTTTCAAGTTGTTCCTGCTTCCTGTTTGGCATCCTAGACAAAACCCTACAGGATACACACAATCAGTGCAGGACAACTGCAAACAACACAATGGCAGCATGAAGAAGCCAAGGAAGGTGCTGCCATGGCAGTCCTCAAGACTCCTTGGTTCCCGCACAGCAGGTTCTGTGTCCAGGAGTGCCTCATGATCAAATTAGGCTATGTGGAAGGTTGCTGCTAAGCATTGAAAATGAAAAGCCATTTGGGTCACTGTGAAATGACCCCAGAGTAGGTACTGCAGAGCACAGCCAGGGTTACCAGGAAAAATGTGGCTAGAAATACAAGAAGTTATAATGCTCAAGCAGGCTCTAAGAGGTGGAATCCAAGTCCTGCAGGCTGTCTTGGACATCAGTGATGTCTTTGCTGTCACTGCCACTATCATCTCCGGCCAGGTTCTCCTGCTGACAGGCCTCTTCAGAACCAGGAGTGTTGCCCTGATTCTCCTTGGAACCCAGAACCACATATCTGCCTTTCTTCAGCACCAGCTGCCGTCTGAGCTCATCTGCCATCTGTGAGAGGTCTCGCTTCATAGCATATGCATCCTCTCCATCTGCATAGTACTTGGGCTCCACCTCACTAACCTGGAAGTTCAGGGTGTTGGAATAAAGGTGCAAGGCTGCGCGGTTGCTCTTTCTGACATGCAGGGATACATACTTGGCGCTGAAGTTCTCGATCATGGCTCGTGAGGCCTGGTCCATCAGCTTCTGGGCCAGGCCGAGACGCCGGTGGGAGCGTTTCACAGCCAGTGAAGTGATGTGTCCGTGAGGGACATCATCAGGATCCTCCTCCATTTTGGCCAGGACATAACCCACAATCTTCCCGTCCTCATCCTCAGCAATATAGGAGAGCTGGGGCCAGGAGAGGCCGTGATAGAAATAGTACTTCATCTGGTAGTTCTCCGGCAGGCAGAGCAGGTTGCAGTGCTGCATGTTCATCAGGTCATCTGGCCGAGCACGGCGGATGTTCATTTTGGCAGCAGACAGGCCTATCAGGCTCCAGAGAACAAGAGAGGATGCCACGGAGCACAAGCGACACCAACACCGTTTGCCTCGAGGAATTGACACAAAGGCGTATTTCAAAACTTAAGAAACACAGCACTGTCATAAATGTATCTTTGAAGAATATGGATTTAACAGGTATCCTGGTCATGTGACCTTAGTGCAACTACATAATCTTAATTTTGTACTCATGCTTGCAGAGGCTCTCATCCATCAATACTTGGGGAGCAGGGTTTGGCAAAGGCTGAAACCCTTCTAGTGAGGATGGGGTCTCTGCCTATGAGGGTATATGTTCATGTGACAATTAGCTGAGAAGGTACCAACATAGCATTCAACCTCCCCGGTCCCCTGCTAACTCCTAAACCTTCCTGGATTCTATCTGCAATAGCAGTGTATGCAAAGCATCTCAAAATGGGCTGCTTGGACGCTGGCTCTTGCTTCCATGTGGGCTAGAATAAAAAGTCAGCAGTACTGTTTATCCTGCTACTGTCCACCCATTTATCAATTTGTAGTTAGCTAAAATTTTCACCTGTGTCTTATATAAAACTGAGATTAAAGTAGATGTTCACTACTTTTTTCTCCAATAACCATTTTGAAAATCTAAAACTAAATGGAAAAACCCTGCTTTGTATATGCCCATGTATTTAATCCCACAGTTGCAGAGTTTTAAAAAGCACGGGCAACATTTATACCTGCTTCCTGAAGAGCATGACTCACAAACTCCACAGTAACATCCAGGTATACACTGTGCTTGTGTCTGAGGCCCTCACCTAGCTGAGTGCTGACCTCCAAAGATCAACTAACTC
The DNA here is from genome assembly GCF_003668045.3 of Cricetulus griseus. Taxonomy (NCBI): domain Eukaryota; kingdom Metazoa; phylum Chordata; class Mammalia; order Rodentia; family Cricetidae; genus Cricetulus; species Cricetulus griseus. The sequence goes on from NC_048595.1 coordinate 235,105,406, forward strand.
AATCCTTCCTGTCATGTGTTATTCTGTAGACGCTCTATAAACATCATTTGCCTTGTACAGCTTTCTAAAATTGTGTATATACATCTGCATTCATAATTTGCGTGCATGTGGTAGACATGCCATGGCATGTGTGTGGAGATCAGAGAACAACTTGTGGAATTGGTTCTTGACTTTGATGTGGGTTCCTGTGTGGCAATGCCTCCATCTGTTGAGCCACCTCACCAGCCACAGTATCTGTTTCTTTCATAATACACCATCACATGTCAATATGTCTCTAAAGATACTTTCAATGCCATTTGTATGGGCTTTTTGACATACAAACTGTCTATTTCTGTGTGTCTCAGTATAAATGAATACAGATCTCTAGAGCATTTCTGTGGTTAAGTGTACTCCTGCCCTATGAGAAAGGAGATCACAAGTATATGAAATAGTCTCTCTTCAAAGTCACATGAAATTAGCTCTACAGAGAACTCAGTAAGCTCCAGACCTTCAGGACACCTGCTTCCTACCCACCTTTCTCCCTTCGCTATTTAATTCAAAACTAGCCCAGCGTCAGGTGGAGGTGGGCACAAGAAGAAGAAGTACACTGGCTAACGAAACACAATCTAGGGAAAATAGGACACCCAAGTCCAGCCTGAACACAGAACTTTTACTCACTTTAAAACAGCTGGGATATCCAAACAGGACTCATACAAGATGAGAAAGATCTCCCACTATCTTCCATTTCTGTGGAGGGAGATTTTTACATAGTTATACTGTTCTTTACACTAAAATCTTTTTTCAAAAATTTCTGTTCCTCAAGAGTTCCCAGAATTAAGAATTTATATTTTGCCATAATACTAAGAAAGCAAAACATTAAGTCTTTTTATTTCAAATTACATTTTTAATGGCGATACTAAAACACAGTATTAAAGGTTCATTATACACAGAGAAACCCTGTCTTGAAAATCCAAAAGCAAAAACAAACAAGCAAGCAAAGGGTTTATTACAGACAGGGAAGAGATTGCTCAGTGCTTAAAGAGCTTGCAGGGCCCAAGTTCAGACCCCCAGAAACCCACATTACAGGTAGGCATAGTGGCCTACCTGTAATTCTAGTCGTGGAAGATGAAGACAGGGATCCCAGGAGCAAGCTGGCTAGCAAGACTAGCCTTATTGGCAAGCTCTAGTTTTAATGAAAGACCTGCCTCAATGGGTAAATACGGTGGAAGAAGAGGGCCTGATGATTATTGCTAACACACACTTTGGGCCACCATCTGCAGGTGTGTGTGAAAAGTAATGGTCGCTGGGGGACAGCCCTCCTGCCTAGCACACCAGCACCACAGTTTTTAAAAGGGAAAAGATGCAGTGAGGAGGTGGCCGAGTGAAGACGATGGACTGCTAAAGGGGAAAAGAGCACACCTTTAATCCCAGCACTCGGGAGGCAGAGGCAGGTGGATCTCTGTGGGTTCAAGGCCAGCCTGGTCTACAGAGTGAGTTCCAGGACAGCCAGAGCTGTTAAGACTAAGAAACCCTGTCTTGAAAAACAAAACAAAAAGAATGTAATCAAACTTTTGAACAAAAGCAATTTAGAAGACTAAAGAAAATATCTTAAAACAAGACTAATGAGCCCAATACCAAATACAATATGTATCAGGTAGAACTGATAGCTGTCACCTGCACCTGACACAGTACAATGAGGAAAGAGAACATGTCTGGCAAAAAAGTTCTACTCAACTGGGAAAAGCCAAAGGCATCATGTCCAGCCATCCTGACAGGAAACCCCACCAGAGGTTGCTCATGCCACCTTGAGGTTAGGACAGTTAGCTGTCCCTAACACAGACTCAACGACAGAGTGGCCTTACTTTTAGTGATGGTTCAGCATTTGTGTAATGGACCCAACCACCTCATTCTTGACTCTAGTCTCTGACTGGCAAGACAGCGGCACAGGAGAGAAATTCTGCCCTCTCACCCCCCCCAAGCCACACCCACAGATCTTCCCTGGAGTCCGAGAGGAACAGGGCAAGAATGGTACTGTTGCCCTCAGCTTAATTTCCACCAAGGGTTCCTGAATTTCCTGGAACCCTCTCTAACAAGGCTTCACTTCAAAAGCAGTCCCAAGACACCAGTGACAACTGAATGTCGGAACTGTCCTCTAACGTTCTCTCCTAAATCTGAAAGCAGAAACAAACCAACCAACAGTCCTCGGGAAGCCAAACAATGCTCCCTGTCCTACATATCCCCCCCCCACACACATACGCACTCCTATTTCTTACTCCAAAGAATTTCTTTGTGTTTCTTTGTATTTGTGGCCCAGTGGTAGAGCACTTGCCCCAGGGCCTGGCTTCACTTGCAGCACAAGTAAATGAAGTAATAATACTACTGGGGTGCCACTTGGAAGGTAAGAATCACTTTTAGCCAGTTTACATTAGCAAATTCGTCAGTTCTATTAGGGTTTATTCTTCTTTAAAACAAACTCTCAGGCTAGGCAGAATGGCAAATGCCTTTAATCCTAGCCCTAGGAGAGGGAGGAAGAGGCAGGCAGATGTCTGTGAGGGGTACAGACATCTAGGCCTGGTCTACACAAGTTCCAGAGCTACTAAGGAAGGCCCTGTCTCAAGAAAACAAAATATTCAAATTACTTATGGAATGGTATCATTAAATATTTTATCCTTTACTGTCTTTGCCATTAGCCCTATTGTTACAATTACAAAAGCCTGAGTAAGTTATCCTAAAATTGTCTCAAGGAATTCACAAAGAGTAAACCTCCTAAGAAAAGTGCTTGGAGATTCATGCCTATAGTTCTAGGACTTGCGATGAGGTGGGGATAATGAAACTTCAAGGTCAGCCTGGGTACACAATAAATCCGTTTCCCCCTCTCTCCCCAAAAGGGAAAAAAAAAAAAGTTAAAGAGTTTACCACGATATTAACCTAGAAGTTCTGCTCTTACCAAGAAAAGGCCAATCCTGTTAAACTACTTAGTAAGCTCCAACACTCCCAAGGCGGCTTGCAAACTCACCCTGCTGACTGGCCTGGATCTCAGATCAGTCTGCCTCAGCTTCCAGAGTGCTGGGAGTAAATGGGTGTGCTGCCGCACACGGCCCGAGTGAACTCTTTTAAAACCACAATCAGGGTCCACAGTAGGCACACCTGTAATCCCGACACCGTAAGGGGCAGAGTCTGCACGGTAATGACTTCAAGGTGCGTCTCGGTTATCTAGACCTATCTCCGAACAATTCCCTTCCCCGATCATTATTACAAAAAACCCATCATCACAATGAGTCACCCACTTTGGGAGGAAGAGCATCAATCTCTTCAGAGTTTACGAAACTACCTCTGGCACAGCCGTCCCCACACGTGTTCACGAGCCCCGTCTCTCCCTCTCCCTTCTCGTGAGTCCACGGGTGTGCAGGGAAGGCGGGGCTCAAGCGTGAACCTCGCTGCGGGGCCCAGCCGAGCGAAACCTGCGCGGGCCGCGTTACCTTCTCGGCGATGCTGTACAGAACCTCGTCCATCTTCATGCAAGTGGGGTCCCAGTCGTGCCCGAAACGAATGACGACCACGCGGTCCTCCTCCGAGAGGATGGCCTGGTCTACCTGCCAGCCATTGTGCAGATGCGGAAGCATGTACGACATCCTGAGCCGGCCCGCGCGGCCACGTGCCGCGAGCTGCCTGCGGGAGCCAAGGGCTGTGAGGTCGCGACCCCGCCCGGTCCCGAGGCCCCGGCCCGCTCCCCAGACTCCGCCCAGGGCCTCTGGGCGGACCCCGCGGGCCACCGCCGCCCTCGAACCTCCCCCTGCGGCCCAGGGCCCGAGGCCTACGCGGGGCCCGGCTCGCCCCGGGACCCCACCCCTGTACCTCCATCGCCACGGGGGCCTCACCCAGCAGCCCCCGGCCCGCGGGACCACACCGGCCAACCTCTAACCTCGTGAGAGCCCACGCGGCCCACCGCCTGCTCCTCCGCGCAGCACCAGCGCCCACCGCGCCCGCCCGCCCGGAACCTCCCGGCGTACGCGCTGACGTTTCGCTACCAGTGCTGCGCAGGCGCACGCTTGACGCGCGCGCGAGTGCGCGCGTGCGCAGCGAGGACGCAGCGAAGTTCCCGGTTTCCACCCGCTGCGGACCCGCCTCGCCAGCAAGCTCTCCAAAGCGTGACTGAAGCCCAAATGTCCCCATCTCATGGCGCACCTAGTATGGGGGGTGGTTTGCCTCTACTTTTTGTTCGGCTTTTCGAGACAGGGTTTCTCTGTGGCCTTGGAGGCTGTCCTGGAACGCTGGAGACCAGGCTGGTCTCGAACTCACAGAGATCCGCCTGCCTCTGCCTCTCTCGAGTGCTGGGATTAAAGGTGTGCGACACCACCGCCCGGCCAAGAGTCTTTTATTATTATCGAGTTAACTGAATTAACTTCGGCCCAACACAGCGGAAGGAAATGTATTGGGGGAGCAAGGGCGTGTCTAGGGGGGGTCTGCAACGGCTTCCGGGCTTGGGCAGCCTGTCCTGTGTTGATTGGCCAACTGGTTGCTATGGCCTGTAGGCCCTCCTAGGGCTGTTGCTATGCTCTGCCCATCAGCTAACTTCTGATTGGTTTCTTGCCTGGTGGGTGTCTGACCTAGGGCAGCTCCTGCAAGGCCAGAAGGCCAGAAACCAAGCCTGTGTGCCGAGTCAGGGGCCTTTGTCTCGCCAGATGGAGTGTCTGATCCCTTCAATACCTGTAGGCAAAACATTCATACACATAAAAAAACAAATCCTTAAAAAAGTTCAAGTTCATTCTTGTGCTACTATGTTTGAGGCCAGTCAGAAATAAGTAAGATCCTATTTCAAAAATACATGTTTTTTTTAAACACCAAAACTTTTGTTGATGATATATATATATATATATATATATATATATATATATATACATACATACATATATATATATATATATATTATTCTAAATATCACCCAGGTCAGAGAACTGTGGAACTGAAACTACAATCAAATTTTAGGGGAAAAGTCACTCTTAAAAGGCAATTGTTTCCCATCTCCTTATATCTTCACCCTCTGGCCATCACTAGTCTATGTTCTGCTTGTAGACTGACCTATTCTAGACGTTTCAAATAAATGGAATTGCATGTGATCATGTCTAGCAGCCTTCCCAAGTCCAGATAGCTTCATGTTCTGAAGTCCAACATATTGTGGCTAACATTGGTATTTCCTCTTACTGCCTTTCGATATTCAATTAAATGAATATATCATAATATACTATTTCTCTCATAGTTCATTAGCATTTGGGTTGTTTTTCACTTTTGCTGTAAATAAATTCTTCCCTCACATAATATATCCTGATTGGAAGATCCAGTGTGTGCATCAAGTGGCCAACAGGAGACAAAGTATTTTTGTCTGCCTGTGGCATATCAGCTGATCCCCCCTTCCCCCCTCCCCGTGGCTCAGGTCCCCAGGCTGTCAGCCCAGGACTGTGGTGACCCCAATCACTAGGTGGAGGCGAAAGCTTGATGCAAACAGCAAGAGGTTTTATTGTTTAACGAGCTAACCCCATGTTAGCTTGGGCCTTTCATCCATCCACCATGGTGGATGGCTGGGGAAAAACTCTGAGAAGCCACGGACGGAGATCTTATAGGGCAAAAGGGGAGTGTCTAGGGGTACGCAATGGCTCAGGATTGGTGTGCCTCCAGGCTTGGAGGACTTGCCCTGTATTGATTGGCTAACTGGTTGTTATGGCCCATAGGCCCTCCCAGGGTGGTTGCTATGCTCTGTGAGTCATTGCTGTGCACTTGTCCGTAAAGCACACCCAGAGCCGTAAAGCATAGCACCACCAGCTAACTTCTGATTGGTTCCTTGCCACGAGGCAGGCATCTGACCTCCTAGTGACCAAGGCAAGGTCAGGCAAGGTCAGGCAAGCACGTGTTCGGCTGTTATGGCTCCCGAAATGGGGAGCCGGTCCCTTCAGTTTGATGGGGCCCACCCCAACTGTGATCCTCCATGCTGCTCATCTGTCTGGACACTAGCCTTGCACCTTGCCTCCATGCTTCTGTGTCTTGCCTTCCACAGTCCAGTGTCTCTGCGGCTCGGCTCTAATCTTCAGCTTAGATGTTCATACCTGAGACCCTGCAGCTCAGCAGATCTCCAGCTGGGTTTCTTACATTTTCTAATCACTTCAGTCCCCAGTAAAACCTCTTTGAACTATGAGCCCTCTTTAAAACTTTTGTAGCCTCTGTTAACCACCCCCCCACACACACTTTTGTAGCCTCTGTTAACCTACACACACACACACACACACACACACACACACACACACACACACACACACACGTACATACTTTACATACCTTACATGCAAGGTGTAATGTGTGATCTAAGAGTTAATATCAGTAAAAATGGAATAAAAGAACTTGTGTTTAAGGGAAAAATTCATGGACCCTGGAGAATGGGAAGGGGCAGGATCTCCTGAGCTAATTGAGAGCATGAGGGTAGGGGAGAGGGAGCTAGCAGAATGAAAGAAGGAGAAGAGGAGGGGAGAGGAGGAAATGGATGAGCAGAAAGGTTGAGCTGGGGGAAGAATAGAGGAGAGCAGGATGAGAGATATATCAGAGGGAGCCATTATAGGTCCAAGGAGAGATGTGGCACTAGGGAGATTTCCAGAGATCTACAAGGATGACACCAACTGACAATCTAAGCAATGGTAGAGAGGCTGCCCTAAATGCCCTTCCCCTATAATGAGACTGATGACTACTTTATATGCCATCCTAGAGCCCTCATCCAGTGGCTGATGGAAGCAGAGGCAGACACCCACAGCTAAACACTGAACTGAATTCTGGAGCCCAGTTGCAGAGAGGGAGGAATGAAGAACAAAGGGGTTGAGACCAGGCTGGTGAATCCCACAGAAACAGCTGGCCTGAACAAGGGGGAGCACGTGGACCCCAGACTGCATTCTGGGAGGCCATCACAGGACTGATCCAGACCCCTGAAAGTGGATGTCAACAAGGAGACCTCTACACCCTATGGGGCCTCTGGTAGTGGATCAGTATTTATCCCTGGTGTAAGAAGGGACTTTGAGAGCCCATCCCATGTGAAGGGATGCTCTCTCGGCTTGGACATATGGGAGAGGGCCTAGGCCCAGCCCAGGATGATGTTGTGGATTTTGGGGAGCCCCCATGGAGGGTTGGGCCCTCCATGGGAGCAGAGGGGGGAGAGAGTGGGGAGTTGGTGGAGAGTTGGGGGAGGGGAGGGAGAGGGAGAAGGGATTGACATGTGAAGCAAACTTGTTCCTAATTTGAACTAAAAAATAATAACTTGTGCTTGCCAACAAGCAACAGAAGGTCAAGAGTACTTGGTAAGTGAACAAAAGCAGCATAGTTATGGCTCTATTTCTATTCAATACATTCCAGCATTGTGGGAAGACACAAACTGGTCCATGTTTCTGGCATAGTATTCTACAATAGCTTCTTTGCAGATGACTGAGTTTTGTTATCGGTGTTGTTGTCACCTGTATCATTTTCATCATCACCATCCAATACTTCCCCCTAGAGTCTCTGCCACCCAGCTCTGTGTTGCTGTACTAGGGACCTGCTAAATCGATGAGATTAGCCTTGAGGAACTTAAAACTTTAATTCATTGCATAGACTAATAAGTATTGTTTTACTTTTACGGTGAAAATTGGCCATTTTTTTTTTGTTTTTTTTGTTTGTTTGTTTTTCGAGACAGGATTTCTCTGTGGCTTTGGAGGCTGTCCTGGAACTAACTCTTGTAGATGAGGCTGGTCTCGAACTCACAGAGATCGGCCTGCCTCTGCCTCCTGAGTGCTGGGATTAAAGGCGTGCGCCACCAATGCCTGGGAAAAATGGCAAGTTTCAATACATTTTGCTATAAAGAAGTTCACAATAAACCTCCTCCAAACATGATGTTCTTATTTATTTTTTATTTTGAATTAAAGACATTTAAAAATTAGCAGACACAAGACAATTCCCTGACTTGTATTATTTCTTAAAAGGAGATGAAATTCCAGTGTAAAGTTGTTGTTCTCAGTCAGGCATGGTGGTGCACACCTACAACACTAGACCTTGAGATGCTGAGGGTTAGGGTCTTAGGTCAGCCTGGGTTACAGAGCTCTCCCTTGAAGTGACTATCCTGTACTACCCTGATCACTGAGCAGGGGACGCTAATTAAACATTACTAAAGGTCCCTACTATCCTGAGCTCCCCTTCTCTCTATGAGCTGACAGCTCTAGTCTAAGCCCTTAGGTCTTGCCATGCTCGGGCCCTACTGCTGTGTCCAGTGCAGTGTGTGTTTGACTGGCCCCCTGTGCAGCTACAGTTGGTCCCTCCACACAGCATGAAACTTGGATTTAAAAACTTCTCATACTTTCCTCCTGCTTCCCTGGCTTGTGTCAGTTTGATTCTCTAGCCCAGATGGGAGACAGAAGTGGACTTAGTGTTTCCTAACATCACATGCATAGATTATCCTAAAAGTTACCACTGGGACTAAATGCTTGTATCAGGAATCCAGCAGCAGCTCTCGGGGGGCTGAAGTCCAGGTGTGAGATAGGGCTGCCATTGTTTCCTGTCCCTCATGACCGTTGCAGGTCTCTAGGTGCAGCACCGGTGTCTGCACCAGGAAGCTTGTGAGCCTTCAGAAGGCTTACCCCAGAAATGAGACAGAGACACAGAAGGACACAGTGAAGAGGGAGGTAGCACATAAGTAACTTACTGTAAAGCAACTGCCTGCATCTGTTTGCTTTTGAGACAGGATCTCACTATATTGCCTGGGTTGACCACAAATGCTGGGCTCAAGCTGTAACCAGAGTCATAGGCTCTGGGACCTCCAACACATTAGTTCTAGTCATCTTCCCTAAAGAAAGCAAATGAAAACAGTGACGAAAAGGGAGGGTAAGATTTTAATCAACATAGCTATGTTGGGAAGGTGGAAATTAAATATGTCAGCTCATCCTTGTAATATTGATAGGAGATAGAGATTTTTTGTCTTTTTTTTTTTCCGACATAGTAAGTAGCCCAGGCTGGCCTTGAGCTCCTGATCCACAGGCTTCTACTTCTAAAAGTACTAGGATTGTAAGTGTGTACACCAGGCAGAGTGAGCTTAAAGATATAGGGCAAGGCCGGGCATTGGTGGCACATGCCTTTAGTCCCAGAACTTGGGAGGCAGAGGTAGGCGGATCTCTGTGAGTTCAAGGCCAGCCTGGTCTACAGAGTGAGTTCCAGGACAGGCTCCAAAACAATACAGAGAAGCCCTGTCTTGAAAAAGAAAACAAAACAAAAATAAAAACAAACAAAAAAGATATAGGGCAAGAATATGGGCAATGTCAAGAGCTGTGGAGAACGAAGCGGTCTTGATTAAACTGCAGTCTGGTTATTCATTTTCTTACTGTTTATTCTAGAAGGTGGACTAAAGAAATGCTCGATGATAGAGAGACAGGTAAGTTCCTATGAGGTAACTGCTCCTGTTTGGCGAGGTTAGTCCATGAGGTTCCTATGTTGCTAGAATGCAGGATGACCTCAGCGTAAGGACAGTAAGTTGAGTCCTTCAGGTGACTTTGGGATGACTGAAATAGGACATTGCAAATATCGACAGCAAAATGCCTCAGTGACCCTTATTTTTGTAGTCTTGAAGCAGGACAGCAGGTTGAGTATCACCAACTTTTAGATAGGTACTCTTTGAGTGGCTAATGTGCCTGCTTCCAGAGTTAGGCAGGAGCCTGGTCCACAGTTTTAAGACAAAAGAAATGGGAAATGTAGGCAAGGATGTCAAGCTCTCATCCTGCTTTTTGTTACCTTGTGGGCCCAAGAGGGATGTTACTGCTTTTTAGCAAAAGTAGTACTTGCCTACATGCCCGTTATAAAGCAAACCCTCTTCCCCCGCTTTCCCAAGAGGACCACAGCTGTGTGTCACCATGTTCTCTGGACATTTTTATCCCTTTGAGCAAGTTTGATCACGTTACCTTTTGATCTACCATATTTATACTAGATGGTGAGTTTAGACCAAACAATTTAGTGTAGAATTTAGATAACTCCAGTTATTTTTCACTGATAAAATATCTTAAAACTGATTCCCAATACAGTTGATCACCAATATTCATATATTTATATGGTATATTTATATTTATATGCCATTATGCCCACAGTACAATTCAGTTTCATCACAGAGTAAATTATTAAGAATTACAAAGGATGGCCAGACGGTGGTGGCACCCGCCTTTAGTCCCAGCACTCCAGAGGCAGAGGCAGGAGGATCTCTGTGAGTTCGAGACCAGCCTGGTCTACAAGAGCTAGTTCCAGGACAGCCTCCAAAGTTAGGCCCATTTCTCTTCCATCTCCTACCCAAAGTGCCTGAATGTAAAGCCTTAATTCTCTGCCTGTAAAAGTTTTCACTTTTACAATATCTTAGAACTAATACACCAACCCAGAGACAGCATTAAATTGATGACCAGCATAGACTGTCTCCACAGGCATTGCATGTTTGAATCAACTGTCTCCTCAAACATGTTCCTTCCTTAGTGGTGAAAACGTGCAAAAGACCCTATCTAGCTTCCGAAGCCCTCTTTACAGTGTACAGTGTACAGTGTTGTCACCACAGCCTTGCTTTAAAACAAACTGGGAGAGGCCGAGAAGGCTAAACTGTTAAAGACCACTGGCTGCTCTCCCAGAGGGGTGCAGCCTTCCACCAGGCAGCTCTCAACTCTCTTAACTCCGGCTCCAGGGGCCCTCTTCTGGCTCCCGACCGCACCTGCATTCTGCAATACACTCCTTCCCCAACACCTGCATTCATATAATTAAATAACAAAATAAACACTGGGTTAAAAAATAAAAAAAATCCTAGGTGGTTTGGGCCGGAGCCACACGACCCGCTGCTGGCGCCCCGCCCACCACGAAGTCATAACTCCGCGCCGTGGCCCCGCCCACCGCCGATTAGCCCCGCCCACACATGCGTGTGGTTTTCCCGTCCCGCGTCGCCGGTCGCAGGTTTGGTCGCCCCAGGCTCACGCGTCCGTCAGTCCCGCAGCCTCTGGTGCTTGCGGGCCGCGCGCTGCGAGGGATGTGGGCCGGGGCCGCGGGGCTGAGGGGCTCCTGCGCCCGGCTGCAGGCCCTTCGGGGCGGCCATGGGGCCGCTTTTTTTCCCGGCCGCGCGCAGGCCCTGCACACCTCTGTTGCTTCCCACGGGAGCAAGAACTTACTCAAGAAATTTGCCTCGAAAACCAGGTATGCACCGGCCAGGGTCCGCTGCGGGCCCGGTCACCTGGTGCACGGTTGGACGGAGGCGGTTTCTTGAGGGGACAGACGTCCACGAGGGGACATCTGGGTTGGGACCGTGGGGACAGATGTCTGTGGGGAGCGGGGAAATGCTATATTCGTGTTAGAAGATGATTATCGGCAGATCGCCCGCAGTTTGACCTTTCACAAGTTCCGCCTTCCCACTACACATTCTTTTTATACGGTGTCAAGTCTCCTGCAACTTTACACTGCATAAAATTTGTCGTAATTAGATATTTTTAGTAATAAATATATGATACGATACTTTGATTTCGCTGGGCAGTGGCGTCGCACGCCTTTTAATGCTAGGACCAGGGAGGCAGAGGCAGGGGGATCTCTGAATTCATGGCCACCCTTGGTCTACAGCATGGGTTCCAGGATAGCCAGGTCTAAGCAGAGAAGCTCTGTCTCTAAAAACAAAACAAAACAAGAAAAAAAAAATACTTCGATTTCCACAGCCTCTTAGAGTCTACTAAGTGTGGTTAGCCAGTTTATATTTGGGGGCGGGGGTTGTTTTAACAAATGATGTTACAGTTGGTTTTAGGCTTACTGAAGAAGTGCATAGTTCTGAGACTGACCTCAGATTCTCTAACAGAACTTAATGTGGTATCCTTAATGTCCGTTCCTATTCAGACACAATAGCTAGGCTGACATGTTTAGTCTTTCCCTGTTTGATGGACAGCTGTAACAGTTTTGGGAAATCCTGGTTGGAAGTTTCACACCACTGGGATTTGATGTTTTCTTCGTGACTATATGTCAGTTGTGGAGTTGGGGGAAAAGTAGCAGAGGAAAAACTCCATTTTATCAAGGGCATATCTATTCATTGTGCTTACCACTGCCCTGGGTGTTGGTGTCCCTTTTTATCATTTTTTGGAAGTTGCTGTATGTAGCTCCTGACTTAAGGGGTGATGAGTTATGATGATGGATTATTTGGAATTCTTTGTGGAAGATGTGCCCCTTCATTTGTTAATTCATTTGTCAGTATGGACTAGTGGTTATCAACTGTTAGTTTATTTTGCTCCAAGTGTTCCATCTTTGGACATCAACCCCTTTGTTCCCTTGGCATATCCCATATGTTTGCTTGGTGTCACTTCAAGATGTCTTGAGTTATTCTTGCATATGCCCCCCCCTCCCAGCCCCACCTCCAAGAATCAGCCATTCTTATGAGGAGCCCAGGTTACCGTGCTGGAAAATGTGGTCTGGGAGCAGGGTGTGCTCATACTTTTACTGGTACATCTGGCCTTTGGTCCCTCTACTTGTAGGCATTTTGTGCTTATCTGGAGATTTGCCCTCTTGCCCTACCATCCTGGAACTCCCTCCTGTCCCAACAGTGAGCAGTGAGGCCTCCCTCGATTCCCTGACTGTTCAGTGGAATGCTTCAGAACCGTCAACCTTTATCTTCATGAGTGATCAATGAGGCATAGTGCTTTCATGAAATTTGGAGATAAAACCTCAAGGCCCTTCCATCTTCTCACTGTAGATAGGCAAGAGTCAAAATTACAGGGTTGTGTTAAAACTGTTTTCTGACCTATCCACACAGCCACATTGTTTTCCATTAAACTTCAGTGGTCTTTAGGTTATCATACACTGTCGATGTCCCATGGAAGCACGCTACACTTGAAGTGTCATAGCCTTTTGACCTAGTAGTACATGCAATTCTTTGCTTAACTTTCATAACTATACCATATAAATTTTTAAAAAGGAGACCCCCTTTTAAAGACTTATGTATATGAAGTTTGTTGTTGTTGTTTCTGTGTGTGTGTGTGTGTGTGTGTGTGTGTGTGTGTGTGCGCGGCGCGCGCGCGCGCCGCGCGCGCGCGCGCATTAGTGCTTGCACACGTGTATATGGTTTTTCAAGACAAGGTATTTTCATGTAGCCCTGGCTGTCCTGGAACTCACTCTGTAGACCATGCTGGCCTCAAACTCACAGAGATCCACCTGCCTCTCTCTAGTGCTGAGTTTAAAGGTGTGTGCCACCACTCACATACATATCTATGTATATGAGTTTTAAAGATTTGGTCACACCTTTAATCCCACACTTAGTGGCAGAGGCAGGTGATCTCTGTGAGTTAGAGGCCAGAAAACCAACTAACCAAACAAAAATCATTTATTATATGTGTTTGTCAGCACATAAGTTATGTGTATCATGTGCATGCCTGGTATCTGTGGAGGTCTGAAGAGGGTGTCTGATTTCGTGGGAACAGTGATTGTGAGATGCCATGTGGGTACTGGGACCTGAACCCAGGTTCTCCGAAAGAGTAACTAATGCTCTTAACTGCTGAGCCATTTCTCCAACACCCACCATCTAAATTTTGTTTTCTTGCTATAGAAAGAAATTCTGGTATGAAGGTCCGTCCCTCGGGTCTCATTTGACTCACAAGCCATCCAAGTTTGAGTTCCTCATGAAAAGTACCTTAAAGAAGACCAGGAAGGAAGACACTGTACGCCTCAGAGTCCTGAATGGCCTTCTCTACAAAGCATTGACAGAATTGCTGTGTACTCCTGCAGTGAGCCAGGAGGTCTATGACCTGAATGTGGAGCTCTCCAAGGTGAGTCCAGGTCAGGGTTGGGGACAGTAGGGCCCGGGCTTAGATTTATCTGCACCTGTCGTCATACCTGAGGTCTTGGTTTGGGGCTGAGAGGCGGTGCTGAGTCTGACTTAAGTCATGGGACAAGGTGAAGAGGCAGAGCCTTTTCTCTGCTTGGGTGAGGGCCCTGTGGCGACTTGGCAACAGCCAGCGTGATGAGACAAAGCACTAGAAGAAGTTTAGGCACGTAGTGAGGTGTACACTGTCTTGGTTTTCATAAAGATAATGAGGGGTCCTCCATCTTTCCTAGAAGGGGCTGAGTTGATGAAATAGGGGGCAATTGGTCATTTCCAATTCCCTACATCTGGAGAGATTACAATGTAGCAGTGCTGTGAGGTACATGGGAGTGAGCTTGGGTGTCTTGTTTTTTTTGTGTGGTTTTTTTTTTTTTTTTTTTTTTTTTTTTTTTGGTTTTTGGTTTTTGAAACAGGGTTTCTCTGTGGCTTTGGAGGCTGTCCTGGAACTAGCTCTTGTAGACCAGGCTGGTCTCGAACTCACAGAGATCCGTCTGCCTCCTGAGTGCTGGGACTAAAGACGTGCGCCACCACTGCCCGGCGAGCTTGGGTGCTGTGACCCTATTCCCTACCAAATAATCTTCTGGGTGTAAGAGACAAAAGAAGCTGTTGTTCTTCACTGCAGCTTACTGTGTGGACTGGGAAGACTGTAAACCTAAAGTAATTTGCAGTTGGGGTGCACCTCAGGTCTCTGTGACTTCAGACTTCTCCGCCTGCCGAGTGTACTGGAAGATAGGTGTCTCTGCAGACCAGAACAGGCACACGGAGGCTGTCCTGCAGAGGAGTGCTGCCTACATAAGGTGATGGATGGTGTTTGCTTTCTACAAGTCCTGCCTTCTGCTGGAACCTTAAGGCCTTGTCTGTCTGTAGGTAAACTTTTAAAAGTTCTCATTGAGGACTTTTGCTTTTAGGGAAAATCTTGGAAGTGTTACCTTAATTTTAGAGTATAGGTTACATTTTCTTATAAGACCTAATCAGATTTCTCAACAGTTTTGTAGGGCTCCCTAGCCCTAGGTCCTTTCAGGGCTCCATGAGGCAAGAACTATGTTGGCAATACTAGGACGTTCCGTCTGCCTCACTATGCTAAAGCTGGCTCCTCATTGTACTGCTGCCCAGGCTTACTGCCCATGTCTCCAAAGTGCCTCGTTGACCTAAAAGTAGCCTGGATGAAGAAGTGGAAAAGTAAAAATACACTATTTTAAAAATTGGACCTTGATGGCAAACACTGAGAGGTCTCTGATATCTGCTGAGGCAGAGCCTTCTAGGGTATTCTACACACACACACACACACACACAAAGCTCCTGCTGCCAGTACTTCTGTAAAAGGCCATTTTTTATGTTTGGCCAGTAGTTAATAGGTTTATTGCTTTAAATGACCTTTAAAATATGCCATTTTGAAGTTTCTCAGATTTAATTTCTAGTAAACATTAATAGAACAACATTAAAAAAAAGTTGTTGGTCTGGCAGTGGTGGCACACACCTTTAATCCCAGCACTCAGGAGGCAGAGGCAGGTGGATCTCTGTGAGTTTGAGGCCAGCCTAGTCTACAGAGGGAGTTCAGGACAGCCAGGGCTACATAGAGAAACCCTGTCTCGAAAAAGAAAAGAAAAGAAAGTTGTTGGCCATTCTCAATAACTTCTTAAGAAAAAGATAGTAAGGAATCCTGGATCCAGAATTTTGCAGGTTGATGAGCTGCTTGGACATAGTGAAGTTACTCAGTGTCTTAGTTAGGAGTTGCTGTGATGAAACACCATGACCAAAAGGCAAACCGGGGAGAAAAGGATTTATTTGGCTTACACTTCCACATTGATATTCATTATTGAGGGAAGTCAGGCCAGGAACTGAAGCAGGGCTGAAACCTGGAGGCAGGAACTGATGCAGAGACCATGGAGGGGTGCTGCTTACTAGCTTGCTCTCTATGGTTTGCTCAGCCTGCTGTCTTATAGAGCCCAAAACCAACAGCCTAAGGATGGCACCACCCACCATGGGCTGGGCCCTGCCCCACTGATCACTAATTGTGAAAATGTCTTACAGTTGGAGCTCATGGCGTCATTTCCTCAACTGAGGCTCCTTCCTCTCTGGTGACTCTAGCTTGTGTCAAGTTGACACAAAACCTGCCCATGCACTTAATTTATTCAAGTTAAGAAAAAAAAAAAAAAGGCAGAAATCCAGCTAGCACCACATCTCAGAGCTGGATGCCTCCCACATGTCTCCAGCATGTCTGTCTGTGTACGGTCTTGTGTTCTCTGCAAGGGTCAATGGGCATCCACTTCCACAGAGTATCTGCAGTTATCAGAGAAGGATTGAACCCATTGTCTCTGTTAAACCAGTGTGATTTTGGTTGGGGGCAATCAGAAAGTTAGCCGAGTTGAATGCCTCTTTGAGACTATTGCAATTGCTCGGAATTTGGTGTCAAAGTTTCCAGGGATTACAGGGTCTGAACCTCATTTGGCTGGTCTGTATCACATTACTGAGCTGTATGAAAATCTTTCAATCCTAGCATGCATGCTAGGCGTCAGGTTGGAGTCCTTTCATGGAGAATCTACCGAGTACAGGATGCTGTAAGTCCATAGTTAGCGGTGGCACTCCATCTAGACAGCTGTCCATTGGGAAGAGTGGAGAGGAGCTGTGGTAAGGGGCATCTTATACTCTTTAGTGATGAGGCAGTTTGAAGAGGCTTCTCCGAGGCTTTGATTCTCTGCCTCCTTTACCTCCCCTTCCCTCTCCTCCCCCTCTCTTTCCCTTCCCTCCCTTTCCCTTCCTGCCTCCATTTACAGCCTGGTCATTTGGTGAATTTGATGTAGTTTGTGTTTGCCTCCTCTCCACTATGTGTGCTCTCTCCTCAGGCACCTTCTCATGTCTCAGCAGACCCTGAGAAATGTTCCACCCATAGTGTTTATTCAAGACAAAAAAGACATACTTCTGGCTGAGGTGAGCTTTTTTAAATAATTAGCTTTTTTGTTTGTTTTTCTTTTTAAATCTCATGTACATCAGAATGAGCCTTTATTTATTTATTAGTTTTGTTTGTTTTGTTTTTCAAGACAGAGTTTCTCTCTCTTGAACTTGGCTGTCCTGGAACCAGCTCTGTAGACCATGCTGGTCTTGAATTCACAGAGATCCACCTGCCTCTGTCTCCCAAGAGGAGATTAAAGGCCCTGATGTTTATTAGATTTTTAAAAATGTTATGTGTATGGATGTTTTGCCTCTATGTATGACTGTATCACATGCCTATATTACCCTCTGAGGCCAGAAAAGGGCATTTAATTCCAGGAACTAGTATGTAGGTACTGGAATTGAACCCAGATCCTTTGGAAGAGTAACCAGTGTTCCCAACGACTGAGCCATTTCTCCAGACAGCCATATTTTTTCACTTTTGAATGTGTGGGTATCTTAGTTAGAGTTTCTATGGTTATGATAAAACATATGCTATGATATGATGATATGATAAAACACCATGACCAAAGGCAACTTGGGGAGGAAAGGGTTTATTTCAGCTCACAGTTCTGTATCACAGTCCATCACTGAGGGAATTGATGGCAGGAATCCAAACAGGACAGTAACCTGGAGACAGGGACCATGTAGCAGTGTTACTTACCACCTTGCTCCTCATGGCTTGCTCAGCCTGCTTCCTGATACACCAGAGGACCTCTACCCAAGGATGGTGCTAGCCACAATGGGTTAGGCACTCCCCACATCAATCTGATTAAGAAAATGCTCTACAGGCTTGTCCTCAGGCCAGAAAATGCATTTTCTTAGTTGGGGTTTCCTCTTACCAGATGACTCTAGCTTACGCCAAGTTGATAGAAAACTCGACAGCCAGTGGGTGTGGCGGTCAGAGGACAACCTTCTACCCCGTCTGTCCTAAGGATCCTACTCAGGTCACCAGGCTTGACTGCAAGTGTCTTTTCCTACTGAGCCACCTCCCCTGCCTAAATAGTTACTTTTTATACTTTACTTTTATGCTTTTTTTATTCTTAAGAAACTTCAGTGAGTAAAATTTTAAGTTTCAGTTAATTTACTTTTTAATTTTTTTTTTTTTTTAAGGCAGAGTCATTTTGTAGCCTCAGTTGGTTGGCCTAGAACTTGCTCTGTAGACCAGGCTGGCCTTAAACTTACAGAGATCTGCCTGCCTCTGCCTCTGCCTCCCGAGTGCTGCTGCTTTTTGTTCAGGCCTCTCCATGCCCACAGAGTGGGCCCCTGTGCCTGTGACTGTTCTGCCAGTCCTTCAACCTTCCCTTTCCCAAACACAAATTCTGTGGCAAAATGGAATCGTTTTCCAAAACTACTTTAGAAACCAGCAAATAATAGTTACACAATTCTTCCAGTGTTATTTTCCTCATAGACTTGCTTAATGTTACAAGTTCTAGAAGCCTCAGTTGTTGGGGAAGTCATGACAGGTTAGAATACCAGCGAGGGGTGTGAATCATGGACGTCTATCGTATCACTACATTGAGAAGTCTCTGCAGTGGCGTTAACTGAAGCCTGGGAGAGGTTGTGGTCCTGTTCCTTGGAAGCAGAGGGCAAGAGCTGTCCCTGACATCCCCATGCTTTCTTTTCAGGTAGACCGGTTACTAGCAGTGGCTGACTTTGGACCCCCAGATGAAAGGGATGGCTTGGCACTGGATTGTTTGAGGTGAGGCATGTAGACAACTTTCTGTTCCCTGTCACAGATGCTCAGGCTACAGCAGCCACCCTGTCTGTGCCTCCACTAGCCCACGTTGCCACCGTGGTACCTGCCCTGGGGTACAGCACATGTCTGCATAGCTCTGGGTGGCAACCCGTACGCTCCCGTGCCCAGGTGAGGAAAGCTGGGGATGCTCACATTGACCATGCCAGCCAGTGTGTCAGCCTTGAGAGAACCTAAAGCAGGATCACCGTTCTACAACCCCGTCATCCTCAGAATGTGAAGTTGAGAAGTATGAGGAGACGTGACAAGTTTCCTGTGTAGATGCTTTAGTCCACACTCCCTGGTTGGACTTTGTGTGATTTGGGCTCTTTGTGAAGGCTCTTCTCCCCCCCCCCCCCAGGAACCCTGAAGCTCTGTCATCACATGATGCCCAAGAACCAGCCACACACCCAAATCTGTGTGGGATTGACCATGAGGCCCTGAATAAGCAAATAATGGAGTATAAACGCAAGAAGGAGAAAGGGCTCCAGTGCATGAACCTGGCACAGCCATCAGGGCAGGAGCTGGTCCCTGACCTGACTCATTTGCTGAGAAGGAGAAAGAAGACATCATCCCGCCGGCACCAGGACACTTCCCCAAGAAGCTTCCTTTTGGGTGAGGAGGCTGAGGACGAGGAGGAAGAGGACAACACCACAGAGTATGGATGCCAGGCTCATGAGGCAGAAGAGGACTGGGAAGCAGAGGCCAGAGGTGATGGGGTACAGCAGGGGCCCTGTGGCAAAAGAGAACAGAGGTAGGGGTGAGGCCTCGTGCTGCCTGTCCCTGCCTGTGGTCAGACTGCAGAGTTCATGGTCTGCACTTCAGAGACAGTTGATGAAGGCAGAACTCTTGGTGGAGGCCGTCCTCAGGCTATTTATCATTCAGCTAGCTGTACAATTTCCTGTCCCAACTCACTGGTTTTTTTCCAAAACTCATGTGTAACTAAAAAATAAATGTCATCCCTGGGAGACATAAATATGGTACTTCTTACCTCCTCATAGTTGCTGCACAGGCCGCCGGGCCTCAGTGGCAGGAGAGTTAAGCACAGAATGCATAGGCTACATCTATAGACCTCCACAGCCAGTTATCAGTGCTTGGTCCCTGGAGGACTTCTCTTTTAATAAACTAGTTTATATGTATTCTTGGAGAATTTCATGCATATGTACAATATATTTTGATTATATCTACTTCTCTTGTCTCCCTTCTGACCATTCTAGGATTCCTGCCCCCTAAGTCTCACCAAATCTAATTAGTGCTGCCCATCTGTCTAGGGGTGTAGGACTGTCACTGGAGCACAGGCAGCCTACCAGGGGCTACACCTGTGCTGCCCCTAAATCTTAAATAAGATATATATGAAAACTGCCTCTTCTCCCCCCCCCCCAACCCCAGCAACCATCAGTCACCAATATCTCCTTGGCTAGCATGGGTGGGGCCATGTGAGACTCCTCCGTCCATGCTGGGATGGTGACTGGCTTGATCATCTTGTGCAGGCAGCCAGCTGCTGTGGGTTCATGAGGGCAGTGACCTGTCATGTCCATTACATGGTTTTGTTCCAGTCTTTCCTGACCTCTGGCTCTTACAGTCCTTTCACCCCTCTCATGAACGTTATTCCCTGAGATCTGATGAAGAAAGAGTGTGGTGTGGATACATTCCATTCAGGGCTACAGTTACTGGTGTACTTCTCTGCACTTGACCAGTTGTGAGTCTCTGTGAATACTGCTGTCCACTCTGATGAAGATAAGAGCTACACTAATCTGTGGGTATAAATACTTAGAAGACAGTTTGACTTGATACTACATACTATGTCTGTGTAAGCAATCTGATAGTGGCAGGTTCTTCTTCCGGAACCTATGACCTCCCAGCCACAGGTTCTTGATGGAGTTTAAGGTACCAGGCATGAGTTCCCTTCTGTAGAGTGGACTTTTTTTTTTTTTTTTTTTTTTTTTTAGTTTTTTGAGGCAGGGTTTCTCTGTGACTTTGGAGGCTGTCTTGGAACTAGCTCTTGTAGACCAGGCTAGTCTCGAACTCACAGAGATCTGCCTGCCTCTGTCTCCTGAGTGCTGGGACTAAAGGCATGTGCCACCAACACCCAGCTTCCCATGAATTTCTTAAAATGCATCTTTGTGCCAACTGACCTCATCTTTACCACACAGCCCCCTCCCCCCCCAGTCTGTGGCTCTTGGGCACAAGCTATGAACAGGTCTGTTGTGCTAAATTGTTTGTATGAGCTCCAAGGTGAAGGCTTATTTTGCTGTAAGAATACTAATTTCCAGTGAGCTGAAGCAAGATTGCAGGCCATGCCTAGGAGCGCTGTTGAATGGAACTCAAATTGCTCACTCTGCTTGCGCTCAGATGGCTATGAGTGCCATAATGACATCTGATCACTCCAATAGTAGCCAGTGACTGGATAGCCACTTAGCAGTCGTAGTCAGTAGTCAGCTGTCTTTCCAAGACAGGTTTTTATCTAGTCAGCATCTGTAAATGTCTCTTAGGTTGATGGCAAAACATTGGGCCCTTCTTAACTACAGATTCCATGCTTGAGAATTCAGCTACTCTGTCATGGCACCTTCAGCAATTCCAGAGTCCACACAGAGAAGAATCTGAGTCCTAACTCAATGTGTATGTACTCCCAGCTGGAATGGAGTAAGCTAGCATTCTGCATTCGTCTGCAGCTAACTATGAATAAGGGTCCTTTTCATGGACTTTTACCTTATTTATATTTGCATCTCTTGGTGGTAGTTGTCCTGTTTAAAACAGCTCCAGGCTGCTCATGGTAACTCAAGCCTATAATCTTAACATTCAGGAGGCAGAGACAGAGGCAGGAGAATTGAGTTTCCAGTCTGAGTTATACAGCAAGGCTCTGTCTCAAAAACAAAGCAAAAAGAACAAAACACAAAACCTCAGACTCAGGGGAGGAGTGAGATGGGGGAAATCCTACTGTATATATGTTTTCTTTTTGGTTGATGAATGAAACACTGTGTGACTAGTGGCAAATAGGGCAGCAAGACACCCAGGACTAGGAAGAGGAGAATTCTGGGAAAGATAGGAGACAGCCACAATGCTGCTGGAGAAGTAACACCATGCCGGGCATTACTGGGTAAGCCACAGCCTCGTGGCAAAACATAGCTTGACAGA
This sequence comes from Cricetulus griseus, assembly GCF_003668045.3. Classification (NCBI taxonomy): domain Eukaryota; kingdom Metazoa; phylum Chordata; class Mammalia; order Rodentia; family Cricetidae; genus Cricetulus; species Cricetulus griseus. The sequence continues at coordinate 235,127,047 of NC_048595.1, forward strand.
AATGGGTTAATAATTAAGACAGAGCTAGCCAATAATGAAAGCCCTAGTAATTGGCCAATAGTTTAATAGTTAATATAGTGTCTATGTGTTCATTTGGGGCTGACATGGCTGTGGGACCAGGCTGGCGGGAAAGAATTATTGTTACAGGAGTATATCTGTTTGTCCCCACCCAGACCCATAATATCCTTGCTTAAGTTCTAGTTCTATATGTCCCATAGTATCCTTACCTAAATTCTAGTTATATATGGTAGTACAGTCTACATTCTTACATGTAGCCTCAAGAGTGTACCCTAAGAAGAACATGCACACATGTGAGTCCCTGGTGTGTCTTATGCATTCATGGTTTGTCACCTGTATACATGTGGGATTGTATGTGTCTAGAAGTATATGCATGAGTGCCTGCATGTACAAATACGCATAGACATGTCTATGAGTACTGCGTGTACAAGTACAGGATTGAATGCCTCATGTGTGCATGTGTATGAGTGTCCACGTGTGTACATGTGAATGCATGTGATGGTATGGATGCCTGTGTGCGATAATGTGTGTATGTTAGGCATATATATGCCTTTTATGTGCTTATGTAAATGCCAGTGTGTGAGGACCTGTGTGTACTGTATTTACATAGACTGTTAAGAGTTAGGGGTTTCACGGCCTAACGGTGCTGGGCTCCACAGGGCTTGCACATGTGCTATACTTTGCTGTTGCTGGAAACCTTGTTCTGGGATGTGGTTGTCTCAGGCAACCTTGGCTCCATGTGGGGAGAAAAAAGCTGGGTCTGAAGGAATGGAATCCCAAGCACAAAACAACAACCGTGGAGGCCTTTTGCCTCCTCATCTGCAAATCAGAGTAGTCTACTATGGGTTCTGTGGTCACAGCAGGCCTCCTTGGCTTGCAGCCCCTCCCTCTACTGGGACCTTGATCTCTAACTTGTGACAGGAATTCTGAGAGGGTTAGAGTCTGCAGGACTTGCCATCCCCAAAACACATCTGGTGAATATTTATAAATACATGTCCTAAACCATTCAGGAAGCTGAGTCAAGAGAATCAGCCTAGGCTGTAAAACCAGCCCTGAAAGACCCTGTTAAAAATTAGCCAACCAGGGGCTGGAGAGATGGTTCAGAGGTTAACACTGGCTGCTCTTCCAGAGGTCCTGAGTTCAATTCCCAGCAACCACATGGTGGCTTACTACCATCTATAATGAGACTTGGTGCCCTCTTCTGGTGAGCAAGCATACACGTGGAACACTGTTAAAATCCTTAAAAAAAAAATTAGCCAATCAGCTAGGCAGTGATGGTGCATGCCTTTAATTTCTACCTCAGCACTTCGGAGGCAGAGGCAGGTGAATATCTGAGTTCGAGGCCAGCCTGCTCTACAGATGAATTCCAGGACAACCAAGGCTACACAGAGAAACTCTATCTCAAACAAAAATCAGCCAATCAAAAGATTGCAGCCCCCCTCCCCCAGTGATATCAGGTCACAAGGCTTTTGTACTTGACTGTGCTGTTAACTCTGGGAAATATTAAAAGAGTAAAGAAGACAGTGGAGCACAAGTGCCTCGGCTGCCTGATTGTGTGGATTTCTGTCTAGGCAGAAAATTCAGGGCCAAAGACTTGTCTTTGTTAATTCCAGGCCCTAGTAGTATGCCAACGCAAAGCAAGAAATATGTTTGCTTCTAATTTTTTAATTTGGAATTAAATAAAGGATAGTAAAATCAAAGGCGAAGAACTGAAGAAAAATCACTGAAGAAGCAGAAATAACTGGATGGACTTGATATGTTAATTATAAGGTTGGAAGTGAGTGAAGGAAATTATTAATTTTTTTATTAAAATACTTTATTTTAACTTGTTTTATGTGCATTAGTGTAAGGATGTCAGATCCCCTGGAACTGGAGTTACAGGCAAGTGTGAGCTGCCATGTTGGTGCTGGGAATAGAACCCAGGTCAAAATTATTAATTTTTAAGTTTATTTTATTCATGTGTATGAATGTTTTGCCTGCATATATATCTGGGCACTACATATGTTCATTGCTTATGGAGGCAATGTATCCTTTGGAACTGGAGTTACAGACAGTTATTAGCTGCCCTGAAGGTTCTGGGAGTTGAACCATGGTCCTCTGCTAGAGCAACAAGTACTGTTAACCATAAAGCCTTTTCTCCAATACCTTGCTTTTATATTTTGAGGTAGGCTCTTACTATGTAGCCCTAGTTGGCCTAGAGCTCACTGTGTATAGCCACGTATCTTCAGATTTGAGAGATACACATCTCTGCTTCTTGAATTCTGGAATTAAAAGTGTGTGTCATCATGTCTGGCCAATTTATTTTTATTTTAGTTGCTAGGTTTTAAGCTGTACTTCTTTTAAAAAGCATTCTTTATTATTTTAGGAAAAAAATAATGATATATATATATATATATATATATATTTTTTTTTTTTTTTCTTTCTTTCTTTCGAGACATGGTTTCTCTGTATAGCTTTGGAGCATGCCCTGAAGCTAGCATTTAAGTTTTTGTGGGTGACTAATTTCAAAGGTTTGCTATCTCATTCCATTCTCACAGTTGCTTGGCTGTGCACTCTGTACAGACAAAAATGAGCATATATGTGTTTATGGTTCATACTAACCTTCTCTTCAGACAGTCTTGTCATAGAAAGAGCCACTCCCACATCTCAGGATGGAAGCTTGAGTTCTCAGGGAAAGATCATCTGAATTTTATTTAAAAATGTGTCATAAAAGTTTCCCTAACCAACTGTCAGATTCAGAGCTGAGGGTGTTGCTTGGTGAGAGAACACTTGCCTAATGTGCTCCAGCTCCTGAGTCCCATTACCAGTCCTGCAATAAATAAATAAAAAAACTAACAATAAAATTCACACTCAGGCTGGATGTCCTGAATCATAAGTTGCTGTGCATGTGAGTTTTCTTTTTTTTTTTAAGATCTATTTATTTATTTATTTATTTATTTATCATGTATGCAGTTCGTGCTAGAAGAGGACACCAGATCACATTACAGATGGTTGTGAGCCACCATGTGGTTGCTGGGAATTGAACTCAGAACCTCTGGAAGAACAGTCAGTGCTCTTAACCCCTGAGCCATATCTCCAGCCCCGCATGTGAGTTTTCATGCTCTACAGAAGGCAGAATGTTCTTCTGGAGGTCCTGAGTTCAAGTCCCAGCAACCACACTGTGGTTTACAACCATCTATAATGAGATCTGGTGTCTTCTTCTGGACTGCAGGCAAATGTACAAGCAGAACACTGTGTACATAATAAATAAATAAATAAATAAATAAATGTTAAAAAAAGAGGGCAAATACACATTATTTGTAGCTGTTTTTAAAAGTCACCATGGGCCGGGTGTTGGTGGCTAACGCCTTTAATCCCAGCACTCGGGAAGCAGAGGCAGGCAGATCTCTGTGAGTTCGAGGCCAGCCTGGTCTCCAGAGCAAGTACCAGGATAGGCTCCAAAGCTACACAGAGAAACCCTGTCTCAAAAAACCAAAAAAAAAAAAAAAAAAAAGAAAAAGAAAAAAAAAAAACCCAAAACAAAACAAAAGAAGTCACCATGGGAGCACCAAAGATGGCTCAGCAGTGTAGAGCACTTGCTGCCCATACAGCACACCTGGCGTAACTTCCCAGTACCCTGATCAGATGATGTGCAACTGCCTGTAACTCCAGACCCACAGCGTCCAACCCCTTCTGGTAGCCTCTGCAGGCACCTGCACACACATGGTGCACATACATACAGTCAGGCTCACAAACATTTTGAAAGTCATCATCAAAATAACCAAATTAAAAACAAACAAGCAAACTTAAAAGCCTAACTTCTACTGTTGTGCCCAGATTTCAGAACCCCAAAAGAACCCGCCAACAAGGAGATGACTCCCCGAAAGCAAGGACAAAGGTTTCTTTATTGACTAGAGGATACGAGCTGCAGCAAGGACCTCATTCGTTCGGGAACAAATGGAGTACCCACTTTCGACTGAGGGTTGTTTTTATAAGGGAAAATCGTAGGGCTGGAAGCCCCAAGATTACAAAACTTCCGAGGTTACACAGGACAGAACAAAGATTGTATGCTTCAGGCAAGGTACAATTAAGCAGGATGCTGCAGAGGAAATGAGTTTGTTAATTATCTCCTGGGCTGGGGACTTCTACAATTGATAACTATTTGATCTTCTTTGGACCAGAGGAATGTGGACACCATTCTAGGGTGTGATATCTGGTCTAAGGGCTTGAGTCCTGTGGACCTTTGACCTTGTCCGCTGAGCCGCTGTTTGGGAACTCAAGAGTTTTCTTTTTGGGCTTTAGAGTCTGGATTTTAGACTTTTATTTTATTTTGTTTATTTCCCCTTTCACTACCACATACTAACTTGGGTTCCCAAACTAAAATGAAAAGACAAATTCCTGTTTTTCACTTAGGATAGGAAAGGAGAAAGGGGTTAGTAGTTAATCTTCATGACAATTGGTAGATATGACATTGTTCCTTTACCAGTGTGTTAGACCCCCGAAAACTCAAGTATCCGGGGTCCCAGGCCACGTTCGAGGTCACTCCAATCACCAGGCGGATTCGAGAGCTTGCTGCAAACTGCATGAGGCTTTATTGTAATTTAACGAGCTAACCCCATGTTAGCTCGGGTCTTTCACCCACCCGCCATGGCGGACGGCTAGCAAAAGACGGCTCCTAGGGGCTCCCGAGAGATCTTATAGGACAGCGTAAGGGGAGTGTCTAGGGGTATGCACAGGCTCATGATTGGTGTGCCTCCAGGCTTGGAGGGCTTGCCCTGTGTTGATTGGTCAACTGGTTGTTATGGCCCATAGGCCATCCCAGGGTGGTTGCTATGCTTTGTGCGTCATTGCTGTGCGCTTGTCTGTAAAGCACACCCAGGGTCGTAAAGCATAGTGCCACCAGCTAACTTCTGATTGGTTCCTTGTCACAAGGCAGGCATCTGACTCTCTAGTGTCTAGGACAAGGTCATAGAAGCACGTGTTCGGCCGTTATGGCTGCCAAAAGGGAAGCTGGTCCCTTCAAGTGAAATGTAGCTCAGAAGGATAATGGTGGCTTCACACAGTCCAGGTGACTCTGTGGGTGTCCCATGGACATGAAAATTAACCGTTAACACAGCTGTGTGGCTTCCACAAACAATAAATGCACACTGGGGAGGAATGGGAGGGGTGGCCCAAAATCTAAAACCCCAAGTTTGTGTCACAGTTTCTTTACTGAATAGTTTCATGTCAACTTGACCCAAGCTAGAGTCATCTGAGAGGAGGGGGCCTAAGTTGACAAAATGACTCCATAAGACCTAGCTGTAGGCAAGCTTGTAGGACATTTTCTTAGTGATTGATGAGGGAGGGCCCAGTCCATTGTAGATAGTGCTATCCCTAGGCTGGTGGTCCTGAGTTCTATAAGAAAGCAGGCTGAGCCAGCCATGAGGAGCAAGCCAACAAGCAGAACCCTTTCCATGGCCTCTGTATCAGCTCCTGCCTCCAGGATCCTGCCCTGCTTGAGCTCCTGTTCTGGCTTCCTTCAAGGATGGATTACAATGCTGAAGTGTAAGCCAATAAATCCTTCCTCTCCAACTTGTTTTTTGGTCATGGTGTTTCATTGCAGCAATAGAAACCTTAAGTAAACAGTTTCCTAACTTCATCTTTTATTGTCTTCTTCCTCTCTAATTTATCTTCATTCCCTGTGTTTTGAGCAGGCTCGTAAGTTGTTAGTAAATGACTTTGGGATGTTGTCTCCCAAACACTATCCTCATTCCTGCCTTTCAAGGTGCCCCTTTCTTCTGCCATATACAATCTTCATGTCACAACAAGGCCTTTCAGACCTGTCTGTTGTGACTTGTCTCCAGTTCCCAAGTCCAGCTCCCTACGTTCTTTCTTGCTGCCTTCTGTAGGGTACCATCCCAAGCTCTGAGTTTTATTTTCATTGTTAGTTTGTTCGTGTGTCAGAAAATCATTTTGCTTCTCTACGAGGAGGATACAGTGGATTTTCATTTATAGTGGTTCTATTTCATACATGAATTCTTTAAAGAAGCTTTATTTCACATGTATTGTGGAATCATTAAGACTGAATCCATAGCCAGCCAGCAACATGTGTTCTCAAATGAAGCATCTTTCACACATGCCTCTTCTCTGTGAGTGTGTTTCAGGCACATGTGCTGAGGACACTAGATAGCAGTTCTGTCCTACACTTAAGACAACTCAAAATAGCAGAACTGACAGGAAGTAAGAACACAAGAGCACGTGACATGAAAGAGCACGCTAAGGACACTTGCTTCGAGGATGATCTGAGACAAGGAGGCCAACATGGGCCTGTTGGCCTCAGTAAAGTAGGCTGCAGCTGGCAGGGAATGTAGCTCCTCGTAGTCCTAGGAGGGCTTTCCAGCAGGACAGCAGTGGGTTTGGTGAATTCTGGGAACTGGAGGCATGCTGCTCTTTGCACTGCCCAGGCAATTGCAGGAAAATGAGCATTCGCTGCCTTGTTGGTAAAAAGTTTGTGTTAATAACATACAGGGTTTCTCTGTGTAGCTTTGGAGCCTATCCTAGCACTCGCTCTGGAGACCAGGCTGGTCTCCCGAGTGCTGGGTTTAAAGGCGTGCGCCACCAATGCCTGGTTTACTATCATATTTCTTAAGGCCAGACCTTTATCCTGATTTCTGTAGGCTCCTGGTCAAACAAACATGAACTGGCAGGATTAATAGAACTACAATAGTGTCTTGGGAGACATGAGCTCTTGGAGTGCTCTTAGAATAGGACTTACCACCTTGCTCTTCACCCAGAGGGTTCATGGTCCTTGATATACATCTGTTTTAGTTGAATTTTCATAAACCCTGGTGATTTCAGTGAAAAACAGTCCATTCTGTTTCTTATCCAAGCCATACTGTCTTGATTGCTAATGAACAATGAGTTGGTCTCTCTGCCTCTCTAGTCACTTATTGGAAAGTCAAGGTGCTGATTGGGAAGGAGTGGGGCCGGGACTAAGAATCAGAACAGGGATATCAGGGTGGATTCTGATGACTCTGAGAACTTGATATTCATAACTCTCAGGTGTTGGAATCTATCCAGTATTATTTTCTCTCCTGAGGTCATCAACCTCAGGAGTGTCAAAATGATGTGATGAAATTTTCATAACAGAAATTCAGTATACATGTATGTTTTATTTATTATTATTATTATTATTATTATTATTATTATTATTATTTTGTTTTTTGAGATAGGGTCTCACTATGTAGTCTTGGCTGGCCTGGAATTTGTTATAGGTACAACAGATTAGCCTCGAACTCACAAAGATCTGCTTGACTGTTTCCTGAGTGTTTGGCGAGCATACACCATGCCTGGCTTGTTTTTACTTTTACTTAGAAAAAACTATATTTATTTGTATTTGAAGCAGTCCTATAGTTGGCATTTTGGTATCTACCTAATATTAAGCAATGATAAGAGCATATTTACCACTTGGGTAAATTTAGACATGTGATTGCATAGTTGGGGCTGAGAAGATAGCTCAGTGATAGAGTACTTAGCTAGGATGCACAAGGCCTTAGGTTTCACTGAAAAAAAAAAGAAGCCTGAATTGGTTGTTATGAAAAAAATATTCAGGATGATTGCAAAATAAAAAGAAGAAAAAGCTTGACTTTGTTCCTTGTTAAATCTAATCTGCTTGTTTTTGCTGGTTTGTGTTTTAATAATGAAGGTTTGGCATAAACATATACAAATTTGAGTTTTCTCTTGTGGAAAAGAAAATATTTTATGGGCAATGGAAAAGTAATTTAGATTCCTTCCTTTGGTCACCACTAATTCCTGTAATGAAAATGGTCAGTATCCTTAGAGACAGTGAGCTGCAGGCTGCCTCCCCTAGGCCTTCGTGTAATGCTTTCCCTGTGGAGAAGTTGGTGAAGCAGTTGCATAATTTAAGGTCAATTACAACACTTATCGACAGTCTCTACTTGGGCTTGGTATTAAGAAACTACAGTCCTAAGGAAATGCTCATTTGTGTTGGGCACACTGCTGAATCCTCCATATGCAAAGCACACTAGAAAGGTTAGAACTGGAGACAGATCACAGCTCCAGAGGCCGAATTCACACACTTTTCTTTTTGTTGTAATATTTATTCATTGTGTATGCAGTGTTCTGCTTGCACACCAGCAGAGGGCACCAGATCTTCATTATAGATGTGAGTCACCATGTGGTTGCTGGGAATTGAACTCAGCACCTCTGGAAGAGCAGCCAGTGCTCTTAACCTCTGAGCCATCTCTCCGGTCTCTCCTCATACCTCTTTTTCTTATCAGCAGCCCATGGATGTGAGGACAGACTGTTGTTGATTGAAACACACCCTGAGGTGTCCAGCATGTGCAGTTAAGGAGAAGGCCCCATACAGCTATTTTAGGTATAATTGATTAATAGTGCTCAAGTTTTCTACTTCCTTATTTATCTTCTGTCCAGATGTCTTATCCATTGTTGAAAATAAGGCTTTGAAATCTCTAAACTGTTATTATAGAACTGTTTCTTCCCCATAAATCTTCGTATTCCCTGGAGTTCTACTCCAGGGATACAAGTGAATACAAGTGGATACAGGGATACAAGTGGATACAAGTGGATACACACTTGTATTTGCTGTATCATTGATTGGTAGAATTTTCTATAGATAGGTAATGTGATTTTTTTCTTGTGTGTCACATTATGAAAAATTACATTTTGCAAATTTTTATTTTTCACATTTTTTTATTAACTACACCTGTGATATGTTTTTATAGATTTCGGTGGTGTGGATGAGATATGGACCCCATAGGCTTGGTATTTGAACATGTGGCACTGTTGTTTGGTGAGGTTGTGGAGCCTGAAAGAGATGGAGCATTGCCGGAGGAAGCATGCCACTTGGGGCAGGCTTTGAAGGTTTATAACCTTGCCCCACTTCCAGTCTGTTCTGTCTGCTTTGTTCTTAAGGTTGAAGATGTGATCATTCAGCTCCTTGCTCTAGCCATCTGCTGCCAAGCCTCCCCCATCATTTTGGTCTTCCACTCTGGCACTATATACTAAATAAACTCTTCTATAAGTTGCTTTAGTCATGGTATTTTTATCACAGCACCAAAGCCTCACATATACATATAAGAAGTAAGAATCTAGGTTCAGTTTTGTTTTGATTCGATAGTCTACTTTTCTTGATTTTTAGGTTAAACAATCAAAATAATTGCACACATATTAAACCATCAAATGAATACGATTGTAGTTAATATTTGTTCATCACTATGCTTATCTCCTTGGACAATTCCAAAAAGAAAAGTTGTTGAGTCCCAGAATGTATGAAAAAAAGAAATAAAAAGGAAGGCCATGACTGCTCCTAGGTACAGTGGAGGAGTGAGTTTATTGTAGATCAAAGGGACAGCATAGCCAGAGGCAGGGACATCTGGGAGAGTCCAGCATAGACATGACCAGACTGAGCTGTGCCATGCAGGACAGAAGGGAACCAGGTGCAGCAGCCAGGAAGCCACAGGTCCAAAAGGGGCAGGTAACCAAATGTCTTTTTGAGTGAAGGGACCAGCTCCCCTTTCGGCAGCCATAACAGCTGAACACGTGCTTGCCATAAACCTGCCTTGGTCTCTTAGAGGTCAGATGCCTGTCTCGTGACAAGGAACCCATCAGAAGTTAGTCACTAGAAAGTCAGATGCCTGTCTTGTGACAAGGAGCCAATCAGAAGTTAGCTGGTGGCGCTATGCTTTACGACCCTGGGTGTGCTTTACGGACAAGCACACAGCAATGACACACAAAGTATAGCAACCACCCTGGGATGGCCTATGGGCCATAACTACCAGTTGACCAATCAACACAGGGCAAGCCCTCCAAGCCCGGAGGCATGCCAATCCTGAGCCTGTGCATACCCCTAGACACTCCCCTTATGCTGCCCTATAAAGATCTGTATGCAGCGGCTTCAAACTGTCTTTTGTAGCCATCCGCCATGGCTGGTGGGTGAAAGACCCGAGCTAACATGGGGTTAGCTCGTTAAATTACAATAAAGCCTTTTTGCAGCAAGCTCTCGAATCCGCCTGGTGATTGGGGTGTCCGCAGTCGTGGCCTGAGACCCCGGATACTTGAGTTTTCGGGGGTCTAACATTGAGTTTGGCTTATTTTGTTTAACATATGATCCCTGGTTCATTTTCTTACAAGTGTCATAATTTTGTTTGTTATAGCTGAATAAAAATTTACTGTGTGTATGAATCTGTCCGTTTGATTGGAGACATCTATGCAGACATATTTCCACTCATAAAGAATCATTTTTCAGTAAAAATTTCCTACCTGATAGGTGTTTTAAAAATAATTTTTAGTATTTTAAATATATCATTGCTTTCTGGCTTTCTTTTTTGTTTTTGTTTTAGGCTTTTTTGGGGGTGGGGGTTTCAAGACAGGGTTTCTCTAGGCAGCTTTGGAGGCTGTCCTGGCACTCACTTTGTAAACCAGGCTGGTCTTGAACTCACATAGATCCACCTGCCTCTGTCTCCCAAGTGCTGGCATTAAAGGCGTGCACTCTACCCACCACATTAGTTTTGTTTTATGTGGCCTTAGCAGGCCTGGGATTCACTATGTATGCCAGGTTGTTCTTGAACTTGGGTGATTCTCCTTCCTCTGCCTCCCAAGTAGTGCTTGGATACATGTGTGTGCCACATTCAGATTTCCTTTGGAGGTTGGGTCTCTAGCCAACCTCCATATAACCTTGAACTTCTGATGCTCCTGTGTCTACCTCCTGAGTGCTGGGGTTACAGGCATGCACCACCACAGCTGGTATATGTGATGCTGGGGATCAAAGCCATGTTTGCTAGGCAAGCACTCTACCAAGTGAGCTGCATCTCCAGCCCTCTCTCTCTCTCTCTCTCTCTCTCTCTCTCCTCTCCCTCCCTCCCTCCTCCCTCCCTCCCTCCTCCCTCCCTCTCTCCTCTCTCTCTCTCTCTCTCTCTCTCTCTCTCTCTCTCTCTCTCTGTGTGTGTGTGTGTGTGTGTGTGTGTGTGTGTGTGCGCGCGCGCGCGCGCGCGCGTGCGAGTGTGTGTGAGAAGAGGGTGCTGAATGTCAAAAGAAATAAAAAGGAAAGGTTATGACTGTTCCTGGGTGTGGTGGAGGAGAAAACTTACTGTAGATAAAAGGGAGAGCATAGGTAGAGGCAGGATCTCTGGAAGAGTTCAGAGTGGACATGACCAGACTGAGGTGGGCCATGTGCGGAGAGAACAAGGGGAAGGGGAACGGGAAGGGGGAGAGAGGGGATTGCGGTGCAGCAGCCGGGAAGCTAAAGGTATAAAATGGTGTAAACGGAATGTCTGGATTCTATAGGGATGAGCCTCTGGGGGAAGGGCAGCCCAACCCCAACCCCTGGGCTAGATATCATGGAGAGGGTGGGGGGGTGGTGGGATAGGCAAGCCATACTCTGTAACAGGTAGGGACTGAGGGATGCTGGGAGAACCTGGTGGCCAGCAACGCTTTGATATGTTAAATAGGCACATCAGCCATTTGTCCTGGGTATTAAACTTAATAGTGTCAGATTCCCCTGGAGCTGGAGTTTATTTGGTTATGAGCCACCTGTCATGGATACTTGGGTCCTCTGCAAAAGCATCAAGCATTCTTTGAAGGACTCTAACAGTCACAGCGAGCATGGCGCCAGCAGATTTTACCCTCCCCGCTACACCTTTAGATGGCCGTATTTAGACACACTCACTCACATTCCTGAAGCTACATCCGCATGCCTGACTCATTCCTGAGGCTGATCACCAAGATCTACTATCGAAACATCAAGGTCCAGCAATCAAAATCCCCATTTGACTACCCCGACTAACACATCCAATCAGAATTTGCCAACAGGTCCTAGCTCATTCTAATACAGACCTCCCCCTTTCTCCTCCTAAAATGAGCACTTGGAAAGCTATTTGCTGCTGTTTCTGCTCTATTCAGATTCAGCCACCTTGTCTCTTCACCTTGCTTAATAAAGGATCTCTTTGTGTTTGGAAGATGGTGTTTGGTGTGGTCTGTGTCAAACTGGGGTCCAGAGTGGGGCACCCCACAGTGCTCTGGTCCCTTCTCCCTCCATTTCCCCAGCTCCACTCTCTGATTTAAAAAAAAAAAAAAAGTTTTATTTGTAATGTGTGTCTCTGTGTGTGCATGTGCCAGAAGGGGCTGGAAGAGGGTTTTGGGTCCCCTGGAGCTGACCTTACAGGTAGGTGGTTATGAGGTGCCCTGTGTGCTGGGGCTTGAATTCTGGTTCTTCCAAAGAGGAGGACAAGATCCTAAACCCTGAGGCATCTCTCAAGTCCCTCTGATTTTTTTTTTAATTTAAAAAAATATTTTATTTATTATGTATACAATTTTCTGCCTGCACACCAGCAGAGGGCACCAGATCTCATTCAAGGTGGTTGTGAGCCACCATATGGTTGCCGGGAATTGAACTCAGGACCTCTGGAAGAACAGTCAGTGCTCTTAACCGCTGAGCCATCTCTCCAGCCCCCCTCTGATTTTTTAATCGCTAAAAATGATGAAGAAAATTGAAATCAGCCATCATGCCAAATACACTTGCTCCTTCTGTGACAAGACCAAGATGAAGAGACAAGCTGTTGGCATCTGGCACTGTGATTCCTCCGTGAAAACGGTGGCTGGTGGGATCTGGGCCTACAACATCTCTTCTGCTGTCACAGTGAAGTCTGCCATCAGAATCCTGAAGGAACTGAAAGACCAGAGGAAGCACCACTCTTTGAGCCTTGCCTAGCCTGCAATAAATGGGTTAATTTACATTAAAAAAGAAATATGTCCATCCATGCTCTCCTGAACTTTATATCTGATGGTAAAAAGTCTGTTGTTCTAATGTGTTGGCCTTTGTAGGTAAGCTGCCATTTCCCCCTTACAGCCTTTAATCTAATATCTATCTATCTATCTATCTATCTATCTATCTATCTATCTATCTATCTATCTACCTCATTTATGTAGTATATATTTATTATACTATATGTATATGCATATATATGTATATATATAGTATATATTGCTTTGCATTTTTGACATATTGAGTATAACATATTCTGGAGATTCTACTCTGGCCACTTCTTCTTTTTGTTTTTTTGAGGCAGGGTTTCTCTGTGCAGCTTTGGAGCCAGTCCTGGAACTAGCTCTTACAGACCAGGCTGGTGTCACACTCATAGAGATCCGCCTGCCTCTGCCTCCTGAGTGCTGGGATCAAAGGCATGCGCCACCACTGCCCGCTACTCTGGCCACTTTGGGATTCTAAATGCCCCTTGCATCTGGACGTTTAATTCTCCCTCTAGATTTAGGAATTTCCTGCTATAATTTCATTGAATAGGTTATCTGTGCCTTTACTTAATATTTTAGCTCCTTTTTCTGCTTTATAGATTGTTAGGTTTAGTTTCTTGATTTGATCCTTGAGTTCTTAATGCTGTAGAAATGTATTTTGTTGTTGTTGTCATGCCTAAATATAAATGTTTGTGGTGTAAATGAAAATGGCCCCCATAGGCTCATGGGAGTGGCATTATTAGGAGGGGTGGGCCTTGCTGGAGTAGGTGTGGGCTTGTTGGAGGAAGTGTGACACTAGGGGTGGGCTTTGCAAGTCAGGACCAGTGGCTCACACTTGCTCTGTCTTCCTGCTGTATGCCGGGTCAGCACCTTCTTCAGCACCATGTCTGTCTGCACACTGCTTATGCTTCTTGCCACGATGCCAACGGACTAAACCTCTGAAGTGTAAGCCAGCCCCGGTTAAATGCTTTTCTTTATAAGAATTGCTGTAGTTAGAGTGTCTCTTCACAGCACTAGAAACCCTAAGATAATATTTCTATTTAAATTTTAATCTTAGTTTTAAAACTACTTTTACATGTGTATGTTTTTCCCCCCTACATTTATGTTTGTGTACCACACATGTGCCTGGTACCTAAAAAGCCCAGAACGGGCTTCAGATCCCCCGGAACTGGACTTAACAGATGGTTCTGAGCCACTGTGTGTGCTGGAAATCTCCCGGAGGAACAAGCGCCCCTAACTGCCCTTTCTAGCCCCAGCTCGCCTTTGTTTTGCTTTTGCTTGATTGAGTTATTGGTGGACCTTTACTGTGGGCATCTTGTTTTGTTTTTCATTCCTAATATTTCTATTTGGGGAGTTTTTGGTTTTGTTTTCCCCTTCAGAATCTCAGTTTCCTTGTTGAATTTTTCATCCATGTTACCGATTTCCTTATCCATTTTGATGGCTCCTTTATGTGGCAGGCTTTGCTCTCTGAGTCTTGCACTTCATTTATCTGCTTGCTTGTATTCTCTGTGATATTGTTGGTCTATTTATTTATTTGTAAACTTTTAACATCTTCACCCTGGATTTACCCAGAAAGTGTTTTTTTAATTTAGTGGTTGGTTGAGTCACAATCTTTTTGAGAAGTCATGGTAACTTGCATTTTTCGTGCCTTTCTATGTTGTGATTTGTGTTTGCTGGCTTGGCTAACCCTTCCAATTCTAAATGGAGATCTTCTTAGTGAGAAGTCTATACTTGAAGATTCAATCCCAAGTACTGTTCAGAGCACAGGAAACTGCTATAGTAGTGACAACACCAACCAAACCATACAAGATACAGAAATACATTAAAAAGTAACAAATGTGCACTAATATATCATCAATGGCTACAAAGCAGGAAACGACAAAATAGTGTGTTATGAAGGGAAAATTGTTTAGGATTGTGGTGGTTTGGATGAAATGGACCTCATATTCTCAGGCATTTGACTCTTTGGTCCTTGGTGGTGGTGGTGGGGAGGCTTAGGAAGTGTGGCCTTGCTGGAGGAAGTATGTCACTGGGTATGGGATTCATGTCAACCCAATTTGTCCTCTGTGCTCCCTGCATGTGATTGCAAGCAGTGAGCTCTCAGCCTCTTGCTCCAGCCACCACCCTGCCTGCTCCCACGTCTCTCTCCTCACTATGATGTATTCTGCCATCTGGAAAGCCAAGTAAACTCTTCCTTCCATAGATTGCCTTGGTCATGGTGTCCTCTTAGACTTGTAGGAAATTAAAGTATAAGTGGATGTGTTAAAAGAAGGGGGTAGAAAGAGAGAAAAAGAGGTGAAGCAAAGTTAAAGGAAAAAAAGAAGAGGAACAGAGAAGAATGCTATGATGGGAAAAAGAAGAAGAAATTAGAAAAAGTAAAATGAGGGGCCTGGAGAGACGACTCAGAGGTTAAGAGCACTGGCTGTTCTCCCAGAGGTAAAATAAAATGGAAGAGCCATAGTTCCATAGTTAAAACCCTGTATATTGGTATAAGGGCAGAGGAATGGACCAGGGGAATAGAACTGGTCATCCATATACAAATCCCCATATTTACATACAATTGATTTTTACAAGAGTGTCACAGATTATTCAATAAGAAAAAGGAAAAATAATGCTTCAATGAATAATACAAAGACAACAGGATATCCAAATGCAAACTAATAAATTTGATTCCTACCTCATTCCATATAGAGAAATTGAAAATTGGCCAACTGCATGAACATAAGCTAAAATCAAACCAGTCTTAGAAAATATATTCATAAGTCTGTATGACCTTGGAATTGACATGAATTGTTACGTCTAATATTGAAGCATGAACATCAGAAGAAAGACATATAATTTCATGAAATTAAAAGCTTTAAATTTAATAATAAGTTACTAATTAATTAAATCAAAAGGTATTGTCAAGGAATTTTTTTTTAAAGAAATTGGAAGTGTTGGCCTAGCTTGGTGGTAGCATGCTTGTCTAGTGTGTTTGAGGACCCCAGGTTAGATCCCTTGCACTGCACAAACAAGAGAAAACAGAAAATAGTTAAAAGATGATAACATATCCCCCTCCCCCACCAGACAGGGTTTCTATGTGTAGCTCTGGCTGTCCTGGAACTTGCTTTGTAGGCCAAGCTGCTTTCAAATTCACAGAGATCCACTTGCCTCTTCCTCCCAAGTGCTGGGATCAAAGATTTACACCACCACTGCCCAGACTATATTCTTAAACAGTATATTAATAAATGTTTGTATCCAGAATATAGAAGAGATACATATAAGTCAGCATAACACAAAATAACGTAAGTTGAAAATGAATAAAGAGCCCAGTGTGGTGTCATGGACTTGTAATCCCAGTGCTTGGGAACCTGAGGTAGGAAGGTCTCAAGTTCTGAGTTAGCTGGGCTCACATAGTGAAACTTTGTCTTTCAAAACAGATGGAGGGCCAGAGAGATGACTCAGAGGTTAAGAATACTGGTTGCTCTTGCAGGGGACCTAGATTCAATTCCCAACTGCCTACAAACCTCTGTAACTCCAGTTCCAGGGGATCTGGTGTCCTCTTCTGGCCTCTGCAAGCACTAGCAAACATGTGGTGCATAGGCACACATGCAGGCAAAAACACCTATACATGTAAAATAAAAACAATGCAAAGAATCCAATTATCCAAAATTTTTTCCACAGAATATCTGTAAATAGCCAATAAGTATATGAAAAGATGTCCAACATCTGTGGTCACTAAATATACATATGTAAAAAGCAAATTGTGATACCAGTTCACTGCTACAATGGTAATGAATAATAAGTGAAAAATAGCAAATGTTGTCTAGGTCAGTCCGTCAAATAGTGAAACATGGAAACACACATACACTCACATACAGAAATGACCCTTCAAACAACACAAGAATAAACAGTACCACTTAAGTGTTTTTCTTGCTTTTTTGCACGTTTGCCACAATTTGGAGGAAAACTCACATACCTTAAAATACAAAAAACCCCAATTAAATGTTAGGTACAAAAAATGAACATATAAAATATTTTTAATCATTTAAGTACACTTCAAAGTATACCTAAATCTATTATTAATAATAAATTTGACAACATTTATGCACATGAACAGACTCTAATATTGGTGTTCACAGCCTACAGGAATTCAAAAAATGTAAGGACTCACTGCTAATCACAACTATATATGCCAGGTGGTGGTGGCACATGCCTTTAATCCCAGAACCGGGGAGGCAGAGACAGGCAGATCTCTGAGTTTGAGGTCAGCCTGGTCTATAAGAGTGTGTTCTAGGACAGCCAAGGCTACACAGAGAAACCCTATCTCCAAAAACAGACAAACAAACAAACAAACCCATCACCACCAACTTTTGTAATTTAAGAAAAAACAGCAAGGGAGAGAAAGATCCCATGAGACAGGGTTCAGCGGAGGGGCTTTTTTTTTATTAGGTAAAGGGATCATGAAAAGGGGAAAGGGAATGGGGGAGACTAGCCTCCAGAGGCAGAAGCAGCAGGAGAGAGGAGAGAGGCAAGAGGGGGAGAGAGAAGACAGAGAGGGAGACAGAGGGCAGAGGGAGAGAGAGGGAGAGAGAGGAACAGACAGAGGGAGAGAAAGAAAGAGCAAGAAGGATGGGAGGTGGGCAGGGCCCTTTTTAAAAGGGAACATAGTGAATGTGCACAGGTGGTGCTCTTAGTAGCTGCAGCTGAGGGTGTATCCTGTCCGAACCCAAGGACAGGGCAGTACAGATGCCTGAATGCTAACACCACCAACAAAATCCAACAATAAAAAGGAAAACAAAACAATCCAGACAATTACATGAGGTTAATTTTACTAACAATTTTGTGGCCACCTGTTGCCATTCTAGTGAGTTAATCCTTTGCAAATGTGTCCCCATTGTCACTTGTCTTCTAAGTAGTTGCACACGTGGTAAAAATATTTCAGGGCTTACTGTATATAACACATATACAGTACAAAATATGTTTCCAGATGTTTGTTATCTCCAAAGGTCTCTGGTGGGTAGTGGATGGTTAGTATTAAGTTTGGGGAAGTAGTTAAAAAGTGACACAGAGTTTGACATGGACTAAGAATAGACAGTAGGCTGGGCAGTGGTGGCGCACGCCTTTAATACCAGCACTCGGGAGGCAGAGGCAGGGGGATCTCTGTGAGTTTGAGACCAGCCTGGTCTACAAGAGTGAGTTCCAGGATAGCCTCCAAAGCCACAGAGAAACCCTGTCTCGAAAAACAGAAACAAAAACAAAAACAAAAACAAAACAAAACAAAAGAACAGAGAGCAGATTACAAGAAACTCTGAACTGCTGTCTTGGTATCTCCAACCATCAGCATCAGCACCATTGTCTTCATTGTACCCTACTCATCACCACCAAAAACTCAGGCAGTCACCATCATACACACACACCATCACATTCTGACTATGGTTATCACACACACACACACACACACACACACACACACACACACACATTGCGTATCACCATTGCATGCCATAGGCTTACCATCATAGACCCCATCACCATTGCACTCTGTCACCACTGAATGCCTGGGTGGTCATCACTGTAACCCTTTGTCACTAGGAGCATAGAAACTGAGATCCTACAGCCCTTGATGCTCACTGCTGCCCATTCTGGATACACAATAGACTATAACACAGGCATTGTGGCCAGGTGGCTTAATATTAGCAGCACCTGCTGCAGAGACAAGATCATAGCAAGTGACAATTTTTTCTGTCTCTGGAATGGAACAAGCCTGGTTATGAAGAATGGTCTTCTTAGTGTGTTCTTGAATTTGATTTACTAGTTTTCCTTTTCTTGCTGTTCTCATTTGCATTCTCCTTCTCTTCTCCTCTTCCTTCCTCTTCACCCGATTCTCCTCCTCCCCTTTTCTTCTTCCCTCTTTTCTTCTCCTCTTTCTCCTCCTCCCCGTCTTCTTTCTTTTCTTCTTTTTGAGACTTGGTTTCTCTACATAGCCTTGGGTGTCCTGGAAATCATTACATAGACCAGGATGGCCTTGAATTCAAGGAGACATGCCTGTCTCTGCATTTTGAGTGCAGGGATTTATGGTGTGGTAGTGTTGCACACTTTTAAATGCTTGCATTTGAAAAATAGGTGTTGATTCGACTTTAATATCTTGAAATTTATCCATGTCTAGATGTTCCAATTTACTGGAATATAGGTTTTTAAATGCATTTTCCAGTGAGCCTATGGATTTTGATGTTTTCTGTTAGATACTTTGCCCTTTGACTCTAAAATTACTAATTTTAGCCTTCTATTTCTATATGGTTAATATTGCTAAGAGCTTATCAGTCTTGTTTATCTTTAAAAGAACCAACTTTTGCTATAGTGATCCTTTGTTTCTTTTTTGTTTCATTGTTATTAGTCTGTACCTTGGCTTTATTTGGATTTCTATCTAATAATTTTGAATTTGGCTAATTTTGCTTTTGTTAAAGTTTGAGATACATCATCAGGTTATATGAGATTTTTCTCATTTTTTAATGTAGGTACTCACAACTGTGAACTTCTTAGATCTGTCTTCAGTGCATCCCAAAGCTTCTTGTAGATTGTGTTTTCATTTACATTTCAACCTACAACTTAAAATTTTTCCTGACTTCTTCAGTGACCCACTGATCATTCAGAGATATGTTATTCTGGCGAGGGATGAAGCTCAGTGGTACAGCACTTGTACAACATGAAAAAAGACTTGAGTTCAAGGCCGGGCATTGGTGGCACATGCCTTTAATCCCAGCACTCGGGAGGCAGAGGCAGGCGGATCTCTGTGAGTTCGAGGCCAGCCTGGTCTCCAGAGCGAGTGCCAGGATAGGCTCCAAAGCTACACAGAGAAACCCTGTCTCGAAAAAAAAAAAAAAAAAAAAAAAAAAAAAAAGACTTGCGTTCAAGCCTTAGAACCACACACATAAAATGTATTGTTTAATCCCCATGTATTTGTTTACAAGTTTTTATTTATTTTTTTTTAAATAAGGATTTTTTTATTTAGTTATATGTGTATATATCGCTATGTTTTTTCAGTTATGTGCAGGTGCCTACAGAGGTCAAAAGAGGATGTCAGGTCCCTTGGAGCTGGAGTTACAGCCATCTGATGTAGGTTTTGGGACTTCAGATCCTCTGGAAGAATATGACATGCTCTTTACCATTGATCCATCTTTCTAGCCCCTCTTGGTCTTGACTTAGTTTAATTGCATAGTGATCAGATAAGACACAAGAATTTATTTGAATGTTTTATTTATATTTGATAAAATTTGCCTTATGGCCTACTATGTGTTTTATTTTGAAGAAAGTTGTATGGGACAATCAAAAGAATTTGTATTCGACAGCTGCTAGATCAATATTTTGTAATGACTTTAGTTCTATTTGATCTATTCCATAGCTTAATTGTGAAATTTCTTTTTTCTTTTTCAGTTTTGTTTTTTATTTAGATAATATATCCATTGATAAGAATAGAGCATTGAAATCAGTATTTTTGTGTTTGGACCTATCTGACTCTCTTTATCAAGGAATGTTTGCTTTTATACACTAAGCTGATGTATGAAATTGCACACATTTACAGCCATTATATCTTCTTAATGGCTTATTCCTTTTACTAATATGTCACAGCCTTTATTTTTTCTGATTAATTTTGCAAATCTGATTTGTCAGATAAGCATTTAGTCATTTCTTCTTGCTTTCTGATTCCTTTGCTTGAAATACCATTTTTCACTCTTTCAGTCTGTGCCTGGCTTTGTCAGTGAGTTGAGTCTCTTGTATCAGATATGATTATAGCTACTACTCATTGCTTTCTGATTCCTTTTGCTTGGAATGACATGTTTTCATTCTGTCATTCTGTATATATTTTGTAATTGGACCAGTTTCTTGTGTACAGGAATTTTTTTTTTAATTTTACCATCCTTTAATTGGAGCATGAAGGCCATTTAAAATTAGAGCTCTTTTTGAAAGGTATCTATTAATTTTTTCCTCATTCATCTTAGATATTTGCTGGTTACTGTGTAAATAATGTTTGAAACTTTCCTAATTCTCAACTTTTGGTCTATTCTTCCAGGGAGATTTATCTTTTCTTAAGCTCTCACAGTTGTATATCCCTTCCTTTTCTGTTTGTAATATTCATCTAAGTATCTTCAACAATGCTGGCTTAGTGGTCATGATTGCTTTAGCTTATGCTTATCATGGATAATCTTTATTTCTCCTTCATTTTTAAAGGATATCTTTGTTAGGTATAGTAATTCTGCTTGGCAGGTTCTTTTTCAGGCTTGAGATCCATCCAACCTTGCTTTCTTGACTGTTGAGATTTCTTCTGTTACCATGGTAGGAATCATTATTATAAGTAATTTGACTCTTGTCTTTCTCGGCTCTTAGTATTCTTTCCTTATTATGTAGTGTTGTCATTGTAAGTATAATAGGAAGTAGACAGGCTCCTTTCTGGCCCTTACTGTTTGTGGCTATAAATATCTCACATATCTAGATGCTTATTTCTTTTCCTAGATTTGGGAAACTTTCTGCTATAGTGTCATTCTGTAAGTTTTCTATAACTTTAGTTAATCTCTTTTTATTAGAATCAGGGACATGTACTTTAGAAGCAGCTCTTCTTGAATTTCAGGAGATGTTGCTGGCTCCAGCTAGCTTTTGTGGCTTATGGGTTGGGGAGGTTCCTTTTACTCCCGAGATACTTCAAATTTTAGAAGTAACTGTCAGACTAAACTCTACAGAGGGTCTGAAGCTTATGTGAGAAGTGAGGTTCTCCTGCATCTGGTGCCAAACTCTCCAGCCTAATCTTATGATTGTGGTTTCAGGTTTCCTTGCACCAAGGAAACTGGGACCAGAAATATAGACTATTGGATCTTTATTCCTGAGATATGGTTCGAATGTGAAACATAGCCCATAGATTATGCTTGAACACTTGATTCTAGCTGGTGCTGACTGTGGAGAGTGTACAATTTTTAGGAGACACTTCATTGAAGAAAGTGGGTCACTAGGGGCAGGATATAATGCTTACAGACAGTCGATGCTTCCTCTCTAGTCTGTTTTATGATCTGTCTAGCTGTGAGCAAGTTCCTGCCATAAAGTGTTCTTTATTATGACAGACTGTGTTTCTTCAGATTGTGAGACAAAATAAACCCTTCTTCCATTATGTTGCTTTTCAACAGGTATTTTACTGAAGTGACAAGAAGAGTAGTTAAAACAGAAAATTGGTATCAAGTCTGGGGTAATTGTTGCAGTAACGTGACTTTGTGGTAATAGGTCTTTGGAATTGATTTGCTGGAGGAATGTGGAAGATTTTGGAAATGGGGGCTGAGGAACCTTAGGCAAAACTTAATGGGCTATTCTGGTGAGACTGTGGGAGAAGAGAACACAAAAAGAAATTCAGCAATGGAATTTTCAAAGGAGAATAATGGTTCTATTGGGAATTGAACTAGAGAACATTTGTGTTACATTATGGAAATAATCTGGCTGTGTTTTGTGAAAGTCTTGAAAATTTCAAAGAGGCCCAATTAACAAATAATGGACTAAGTTGTTTGCGGAGGAAATTTCAATATATTGTAGCACTGAGGATGTGACATAGTTACTACTCACTTCTCTTAGCCAGGTTTATAATGAGTAAAATCAGCAAGTGGTGCAGGAATATGAGAAAACTGCATTGAGAGAGGGAGAAAGAATGAACAAGCCTGAAGCTGCAGACATAGTGCATGTGGACAGTGCATCTGTAATTGTTAAAGCAATTAGCCCATTAAAGCCACATGGCATTCTTGGCACTGGGACTCTAGGAAAGGTACCCTGAGTGAAGGGGGTGAACCTTTGGCCTAGAGCCCGGCTCTGCTTCTTGCTCCATCTCTGTTTTTTGGTATGCTCAGATGTGAGCAAGACCCTGCCACCATGCCTTCTACTATATGGAATTAGTTTTTTTTTTACAGCTGCCATGAAATTAATCATTGCCCACCTTAGTAGCTTCTTTAAGCTATTTTATCACAGTCGTGAGGAAAACCTTGATGGGTTTATCTAATTATTCTTTATCAATAAAAAATTGGGAGTCAGATATCAGGGTAAGAGCCTGAATGATCACAGAAGTGGCAGAGAAGCCACCAGTGACTTTCTATCTCTTCCATTCTTCCATACAAAAAGGACTGAGATCCTCTCCAAGCCCTACCTTACTACTTCCTGTCTCTCTGTCCATTCTCAGTCCTCCAAAACTTCTACAGTTAATTTTGGTCAACTAGTGGCTAACCCTGCCCTCTGATTCAAAACAAACTTTATTGTCAAATGCAATTAAAATATCACACTAGAGTACCCACTACACTCTGAATGACCTTTCTTTTTCCATTTTTCTCAATACATTCTGATTGCTGTTTCCCCTCCCCTAACGCCTCCCAAATTCTCCCATCTCCCTCCCATCTGAATCCATGCCATTTCTTCCTCATTAGAATCTAACAAACTGCCATCTAAAGAACAATAATAAAATTAATTAAAATAAGATAAAAAGCAAAAACAAATGAACTGAAGCAGGATAAAACAAACAAACAGATAAATAAACAAGAAAAAGAGCTAAAGAGAAAGCACATATAGATGCTGAGACACAAAAGAAAAACAAAACAAAATAAAAACACACTTTTCTTAATCCCTGATACTTCCCCTCTTCTATTCAGAATATAGTCTCCTTTTTCTTATTCAGTCTTCATGTTTTTCAGAATCACAGAGTAACATTCTAATCTACCACTGTACCGACACACTTGTCCATTTTAAAAAGTAGATTTTGTTCACTTTTTAAAGTAGTACATATAGATTTCTGACTGCAGTAGGGTCAGTGTCCCTGCCCTTGTTGCCTGAGTATCAACTGTACATATTTACACGAAGTCTATAACCTCTGACCGGAGCACTCCTGGAGTCCCCCTCTTCCTCTGAAAGCCTTCTTGTCCCAGGATTCTTGAATCTTCTGACAAAAGCAGGTGACCATGGTTAACTTCCTTGGTACATCAAGCTTGAGACAGTGTGTGGGAACATCCCTTAGCCTTTATGGGACATCTGGATCTGGACCCTGCCTCTTCTAGGAAAATTCATACTCCTTTCATACCCTGATTACAATCTCAATTCTGTGCCCAGATTTCTAAGTAGTATAACTTGATCAAAAATGATGTATTAGCCATAATTTTATTGCTATGACAAATACCTGAAACAGTTTCAAACATATATTTGTATTGGTTCATGTTTTCAAAGGTTTCTGTCTAGAGTAGGCAGGCTGGATTGTTTCTGGATGAAGGTAAGTCAGAGGATCATGGCAGAGAGGGCATCATGGGGCAGGATTTCTTACCTTAAGGCAGCTGGGAAGGAGAAAGGAATAATAGGAAGGCTCCAGGGATAAAATAAGCCCTCAAAGACATGCCTCACTGACCTCCATCAAGATCCATCTTTCCAAGTTCCACCATCATATATATATATATATATATATGACTATATAAGGATTTGTTACATTGTCTTACATGATAGAGGCTTTATGTTCTCTGGAGAGACTGAGAACCTAATAGATTGCTCAGCCTAAGAAGCTTTATACTTCAGCAGCACATCTTAAAGCCTGGGGATTGCAGAGTAACTGGTATTGAGTCCACAGTTGAAGACCAAAGACACTGGAACCTATTGTCAGTGAAGGATCACAGCACTATTGACAGCGCTCACTCAGCAAGAAGAAACAAAGGCTGGGACACATGCATTCAGGGACACGGACACACACGGACACACACACGGACACACACGGACACACACGGACACACACGGACACACACGGACACACACACGGACACACACGGACACACGCGGACACACACGGACACACACACGGACACACACACGGACAGCTTTTCCTTCATATCACCTTATATCTCACCCACTTGTTGGAGAACGTTGTCTACACTGACGGTGGGTCTTCCCACTCCAGTCTATCTTCCCGCTTCATGGACCACACTGTATACCTCCCTCTGGGTACTGCTCCAAGCTTATTCTTTTCCTCATTTTCTTTTTTCTACCTTTTCTAAAACTCAACTAAATTATTTTTGAGAATTTCATATACAAGTATTGTATTTACATCAATTTTCCCTTCCCTTTCTTCTAACTCTTCCCATGTCCTCCCACTCATGGTCTCTATTCTCTCTCTCTCTCTCTCTCTCTCTCTCTCTCTCTCTCTCTCTCTCACACACACACACACACACCACACGTATATATAAATATATAAGTACAACTTGCCAAGGTCATTTACTATTGCTTTTATGTACATATTTTCAGGGCTGACCATTTGGTATTAGATAAGCAGTTATAAGGCTCATCCCTGGCAAAGACAAACTCTTCCTCTTGCAGCAGTCATTTGCCAGTAGCTCTTCATCTAGGGTTGGTGCCCTGTGAAATTTTTCCCATCTACAATGGCATGTTAACTGGTGCTGTCACTGTTCAGGTCTTGTTTAGGTGGTCATATTGTTGAGATCTTATGAGTACAGTTTTCCCACAATGTTGAAAACACTATTTGGAGCAGAAATCCTGGTCCCCCTGTAAGTAAGCCTGTTAGGCATTTTCCTAATTAGTGATTGACGTGGGAAGGCCTGGTTCATTGTTGGTGGTGCCGTACCCGGCCAGGTAATCGTGGATGATATAAAAAAGCACACTGAGCAAGTTAGTGACACTCTGTAGGGAGAGGCCCTGATATCTGTATCAGTCGTGGTCACAGGTATGTAAAGGGTAGGATAAAGGGAGAGTCAGAGCCAGGTGCTCTCTCTCTCTGGGTTCAGCCAGCTTTGGGAAGCATCTGGGTTCGGACTTCTGGAAGTGCCAAATCTGGTTACTGATTCCTCGTGTGAGTATATATTTCCCAATAAATTTCCAGTTAATAACCTATCTCGGGTTCCGTTCTTGTTCCTCTTTAGCAATCCTTCATGGCCTCTGCCCCAGTTTCGGCCTCCAAGTCCTACCCTGGCCTCCCCCAGTTATGGACTTATAAATTGTAAGGTAAAATAAACCCTTTCCTCTTCAAGTTGCCTTTGGTCATGTTTTTTTAATCATAGCAAACAGAAACCCTAACTAAGACACACTCCTCTATGAGCACACTCAACCCTAACTAAGACACACTCCTCTATGAGCACACTCAACCCTAAGACACACTCCTCTATGAGCACACTCAACCCTAACTAAGACACACTCCTCTATGAGCACACTCAACCCTAAGACACACTCCTCTATGAGCACACTCAACCCTAACTAAGACACACTCCTCTACGAGCACACTCACCCCTAACTAAAACACACTCCTCTACGAGCACACTCAAGGATGTACTTGCCCCTTCTTTTCTATGAGTATGTTTAGGCTCCCCAAATGAGATCCCCACTCTTCCATTGTCCAGGGAGGACAATGCTGTCAACATATCTCCTGTCCCCTCATTCCCTGCTGCAGGTAATATGCCTTCTACTCTCTTATGTCTAAGCTGTGGTGGTTTCAACTTTATACTCAAAAGATGCAAACCATCAGCCTGATACAAGATCATCTCATCTGTAAGGAAACTACAAGTTTGCTCCCATGAAGGAGGTTCTCATCTTTTTTCTGTACTCTAAATATTCAAGGCAGATTCACTGAATTACTGTTACCCAAGGTGATGGTCAACCCCACTAATTCCTGGTGATCATAGCTCTCTCTTCTTACACTGAACACTATCACCTTGCCTAATAATTTTCCTAGTGAACATGCCACAGTGGTAGTAGGTATTGCAAGTATCCTGCAGAATTTTTTTTACCCCTGTCTTGTAGCCTATGGTATAACCCTTAGGCCCTTAGCTGGAAAACAGGTCTCTGTGCCCTCTGATGTTGATCTTTGATCATCCTTGAATGAATTTAGATGAAACAGAGCTCAGCATAGAAGACAGGCAAAATTTGTTACCAAATAATAGGGGACACTTCCCAGGGTGAGGTGTAAGTGCACACAACCCTGTCTCAAGACAGCTGATACTGACCGTCCCCCTTTTACTTCAGGATTCCTCATGCATGCCTGATGCTGCTGCTGAATGGGACATACACTTTTCAGCTAGCTAATTCACCACTGTGAGCTTGTGACCCTGTCTCTTCACATTCTGTTTACCACTGTCACACTTGTTCATCTGTCACTGCTGTTCCATCAAAGACAGAAGCCTCTGGATTACCACCTCAGTTAGGGAACTTCTCTGTCTTACTTGGAGTTATGCTCTGATTGAGAATTGATAGGGAAAATGCGTGGGACACTTGCTCCAGAAGTATCAGGTATTGTATGTTTACTGGGGGACCAGTTGGGGAAAGTGGTGATGTTTAATAGAGGAATAGATTGGGTTGGGCGTCATCTTGGGTGCTGTTAATTTGTTAATCTATTGTAAGGCTACTCATTTATGAATTCCATTTCAGTATGAATTTGCAAGTCACTAGGATATGATCTGCCTCATTGAAGGTTTGCTGGGATGCACTCACCAAAGCTGTTCCACCAGTCAGAGCTGAGAAGAATAGGTTCAGGTGGCAGTGGGTGGTAATCTATGGCACTGACAGAGATATTTCCCAGCACCCAACTCCTAAAATACAAGGAACTCTCCAAAGTGCCAGGTATTTTTTGTTATGCTAATAAGTCATCTCACTCTAGAAGTCTCCATGGAGTTTCAGGGTGGGAACTGATATAAGTCAGGATTAGAATAGACTCTCAGCCTCATACCCTGTCCTAGAGAAGGAGATGAAGGCTGGAGGTTGAGCAGTTCATCAGTGGTCACCGAGTTAGTCTATCACATCTACGAAATGATGCTTTCCAGAGAAGGGGTGATCATCAAGGCTGCATTCATGAAGCATCTTGATAACGGAACATTTGGAGATTCTCAGGCTCTTCCTGAGAGCATAGGGCTGTTCCCTTCCCATATTCCCGAGCATCTCCCCCATCTGGTGTACACCAGAATCCTCTGTAGTATTCTATAAACAAACCAGTGAGCATGTTCCCCAAGTTCTTAGAGCCATCATTCCAAGTCAACCTAACCCAAGGAGGAGGAGATGCAGGAATTGGTGGGATGCTGGACCCTCCAACGTGGGCATGAAGTGACTGACAAGGCATTAATTGGTTCATTGGAAGTGGAACGAGCACTGAGAGACTGGATGAACTCCAGGAGACAGTGTCAAAAGTGACTTGGATCTGAGGACAGCTGGTATTCACTACATCATTCTTTGGCTAGGAGAAGTTGTGCCACATTTCTTGGTGACCAGAGATTAAAAATCAAAATGGAATAACTATCTGTGAAGACTGCTAAAAGGAGAATGGAAAAAAGAAACCCTGTTTCCCCCTTACACCCACATTGTTAGAACATCACTTTGCAATACTTTGGAAGCAAAGTGTTTCTCACTTCGGCTTGTTCCCACCCTTGAGCTATGCTCATCTATCACAAAGGTGGAGCCCACCCAAAGAGACTCCATGTAAGTTGAAGGAAATGCTCTTTGGAAGGTCATATGACTGGTGTCGAATGCCTTTAATCCCAGAATTTGGGAGGCAGAGACAGGTGGATCTCTGTGATTTCAAGGCCAGCCTGGTTTACAGAGTGAGTTCCAGGACAGGCTCCAAAGTTACACAGAGAAACCCTGTTTTGAAAAACCAAAAAACCCAACAAACAACAACAATAAAAGGTCATTTGTCCATCAGTTTTACAAACAATATGATACCAGCTAAACTCCTGAGGGTCAGTGTATGCATCTTTAGCTATAGATTTGAGGAGGAAGCTAGGAAGAGTCTCCCTGGCTCCCACTTAGTCAATCTGTGACACTTACAGGAAGACACTTAGTGGTACCAGGTAGTGTCAAATACACAATGAAAGTACTTGTCACAGTAAAGAAAAATTTGTAGTATATTAAGTCAGCTTTGGTGGGAAACCTTTTAAAAACACACTTGAGGTCATATCTAGCTCTACGATACAATCAAACAAAAGTCTACCATGGTAGGGTTAAGCCCCAAGAGTGATTTCAACACATGCAGGTAGACTTTGTCCAATTTGCTCCTTCCATGGGTTTGAATATGTTTTATTTAATAACTGTTTTCTGGATGGATGGAAGCATTGACCCCAAGCCACAGCCCTTATACTTGCTAATAACCTACTTGCTTTTGTTTTTCCCTGTTAGAACATGCCAACTTTCACACTGAGTGATCAAGGCACACATACCATTAAGGAACTTGTGCTACCTCTTATTAAAAGCCACCCTTCCTTGACTACCTGCAAATGCTGGAAAACTTTAAGGAACCAAAGACGCATATAAGTTAAAAGTAGGAAAACTGGGCCAGGCGTTGGTGGCGCATGCCTTTAATCCCAGCCCTTGGGAGGCAGAGGCAGATGGATCTCTGTGAGTTGAAGGCCAACATGGTCTGCAGAACAAGTTCAAGGGCAGGCTCCACAAACAAAACAAAACTAAACAAAAAAACTAAAAAAGGAGGAAAACTGGATGCCAGGTTTCCTTCCCCAAATACATTCTACCTTTTTATGGCCCAGGGCTTCACAATGTGTTTCCTGAATTCATATAAAAACTGAAGGCCCAACATGCTAGTGCTAAGAGTCAGGCCTCAGTAAGTAAAACCTGGTACTGGTGTCAATCTTTTAGGTCAGATCTGTCACCTTTCTTCTTTCTAAGTCAAAAGAGAAGTCATCATCAATCTTTACCTAAGGGTCCCTTGAGACAGCTTTCTTTCTATTGGGAGAAAAGCTCCTATTCCCTTGTACTGAGTTGTGACAGAGCACATTGATGGCAGGTGGAGACTGACTGTCTCATGTCCAGGGTGCCATTTCTCCTGAGCCCCTTTAATCTTAGAAGGTGATCCTGGAGTTTCTCCTGCTGCCAGATGGTTTCTTCTAGTCCTTTCCTTGAAGATGGGGTTAAGGACATGACACAATCTGATGGATCATACCTGCTTTTTGATACATCACAAAGATGGCTGACTGGGGAAAGTCCCTGGGGACAAGCTGGAGGCTGGCCGGGAGCCTGCCAGTGTGCAAACAGGCTTAGTTTACCACTGGCAGCAGTGGCAGGGCTGCAGGGGAGGAAGCACCTGTGAGGAACATATGGTGCGGATGGGAACTCAACGTGGGAAGAGTGAAAGAGCAGCACCCTGCCTGTGGGGAGGGGTTTGGGGAGTGCAATGGGTCCCACCCACTTCTAATTAGGAACTGGAGGATTCTCTCTCTCCTTTGCTCCTATCTTTGTTTTCTGTTTTGAGACAAGGCTGGTCTTGACTTGTAACCCACCTACCTCAGCCTCTGTGGCACTGGGATTATAGGTCTGCCTGATGCACCTGGTAAGATAAGGCTTAGAAGTTGAAATAATGGGGTTTGTAGTTGAGCTCAACAGGGGGAGAATATGGATTTCCACATTGAATGAAAGGTATGGATTTCCAGTATCTTATTACACTCCCTGGCAAAGGAGGTGACCAGTGAATATGTGTTGAATGACGTAGAAAAACGGGCAGATTCTGTGAACACTGGTGAAAACTGAACAGCAAGCTTGTGAGTTGAGGGCTTCAGGAAGAGTTCCCATAGTGGTTACAGATGAAAGACCGGTCCAAGAAGTGAGGACTAGTCTGTTCTTGGATTCAACAACTAGGAAATCACTGGTGACCAGTGGTTTCTGCAGTGTGGTGGTCCTGAAGAGGCAATGCCTGAGCCTGAAGAGTCAAGGATGGCTAAGAGAAGGGACATAGCATAGACTTATTTTGAGAAATGGGAAGAAGTGATGAGGCACTTGTGAGCATCGTTTGCTTGATGGAAGGCTGGAAGGCTGTAGCTAACTTTTCACTTCACCCAGCTTCTCAAGGGAGATGAACAGGGACATCCTGCTCACTTGCTGCTGTAGCTTCACAATCAGATCAGTTAAACTTCTGAAAAAACAGGAATGGACAGCTCTATTTCAATTATGACTTGTCTTCATGTAGGAAATAAAGGCAGACTATGGTTCAGTATCATCAGTCTGACATTGGACACACTTAAAAATTGACGTAGTCACTTACTGAGTGCTTACTATTTCTAGTCACTGGACAAAACTGAACAGAAGGCTCAGTATAAAATGGCACAACTGAGGCAGGAGGATAAAGGTTTCGGACAGGGCAGGGTGAGCACGATGTACGACCAGCTTGGGTGGAACGTAGACATGTGGTGATGGCGGTTGGTGGGAGTTTGGTTTTATGGACACATACATGACCTGTGGACAAGGAGGATGGATGAGGCCAGGAGTTGCAAGACTGGGAAATCTCTGGTATCCATTAAGACGTGGGAATGGGGGACAGGTCTGTTGAAAGAACTGCAAAGCATTTTAGAAAGTGTTTCTATTGGTCTTCAACTCGTGCTGCATCTACAGCGGACAAGGGGCATGAGCTCTCCATGGATGGAGACTCAGAAAACCACTTTGAAAACTCCTCCTCCATTTACCACCCAATTTAAGAAATATTCTGTTATCATGCAAATACATGCAATTAACCCTCTTCTTACACAATGTGGTATGGATGCAACTAGCATGAAAATGCCCAAAAGGTGTGACACTAATTTTTTTTGAGAAGAATGATGAGTCAGGAGATCCCACCCCGTTGGCTCACCAAGATATGTCAATCATAGGCCCACTGGTCCAAGTTCCTAGAGTTTAAATCTTATCCTCCAATGACACGACACTATCCTCAGGGCTGGCTTCTTATTGGTCTGTAGGTATGGGCGGGGCTACCCACTTGGCTGCCACTGGCTCCGCCCCATCTCATGCAAAAAAGTCAGAGCTTTGGGCAGACCACGTGACCGGTCACGTGCGGCACGACGGCTCGCCCCACCCCCTTGATGACGTCACCACCCAGCCAAACTCTCTCGAGAGTTTGCCTGGAGCTGGGGGAGAGTTGACAGGCTGGCCCCCCGGCCCCCCCTGGCCCCTGAGGGGAGGGTCGTGGCAGGCCCCACCCCCTCCCAGGGCCTGGAGGCCCACGGGGTCCAGGGGCCAGGAGAGTCCAGTGGAAAGGGCCCAGGGGGTCCCCAGGCACACTCCACACCCATTGGCTGGCCTGGCCGGCATGCAAATGAGGCGACGTCACTTCCTGAGGCAGCTGAGCGCCATCTTCTCTTTCTGGCGCGCGGGAGGAGGGACGGGCGCGGGGCGGGGGTCCCGCCGCGTAGGCGGAGGACGCGGCGGCGGGTGTTGCGACGGCGGCGGGACGCGGCGCTCCTCGTGCCCCGCGGTAGGTATGGCCCGGGCCCGCACCGCCCCGGCCCTCCCGGGTCCGCCCCGACGTCCCCAGCGCTGTCCCCCCCGTGGCCTGTCGCGCCGTCGCTACCTCAGTGCCTTCGGAATCCCGGACATTGTCGTGCGCGGCTCGGGTCCCCTCCGCGCCCGCCCGCCCGCCCGCTCGCCGCCCGCCCGCGGGTCACGTGGGAGCGGGGCCGTTCTGGGCGGGGGCGGAGCGGGACGGGACGGGGACGGGGACGGGGAGGGCGCAGGAGAGGACCCGGCGGGGAAGGGGGACCTGCAGAGCCCCGGCTCCCGGGACGGAGGCCGGGATGGATGGGAGGGGGCGGGGCGGGGACGGGCCGCCGGGCGTGGCGAGGAGCGCGGGAGGGGAGGGGAGGGAGGGCAGGGCAGGGGGCGGCCGTCGCGGGGTCTGTCGCGCAGGGCGCCCCTCGGCGGCGACCCGGGACCGAGCTGGAGCCTGAGGATGGCGGGATGCAGGGCAGGATCGTGGTCACTTCTGAAGCGCCGAGCTCTCTCCCGAAGGAGAGGCAGGCGCAAGGCACTGCCCCGGGCAGGATACTGCCGCGTACGTGACTTGCTACGCGGGAGCCGAATGTAAAATTTAACTTTGCATCTGCCATTTTGGAGAGATTGACATAGATTCTATTCGTACATTTTCTACAAAGGTTTGGCCTGAGAACATTAAAAAAAAAAAGTGCAGATTGAAAAGTGAGTTGTGAAGCAACGCATACTTTTTGTAAGTATGCTCGAATTTGAACCAAAACTTGCGTGAGTGTGGTGCTTAAAGTTCATGCCACTGGGATGGGCGATCACTCCCATACAGACAACCCGCAGCGCAATTGGGACCGATGGAATCTTTTTGCCTAAAGGGTTTTTAATCAGTTGGTGGCTTCGACCGGTCTAGTCCGATGTGAATGTGAGACGGTGTGTAAAAAGTAGTTAGAAAAGTACGACGTTCAGCCGTGGTTAGAAGTCATACGTATGCATTTTGACCAGAGAGGTCACAGGTGGTGGTGGTGCTGGTGGGGCTGGTCACATACCGATGTTTTGGGTAGATGGAGGCACTGCATAGAAAACAGCATTGACACAGTGGTCCTTAGGTAGAGGTCTTAAGCACAGATCTGTGCTTAGAAAGGATAGGCAGGAAATGAAGTCATTTTAGGCTATTTTAGGCATCTAGTTAAGAAATGGGAGGAAAGAGGTCTGGATCATTGGCTTCACAGGATAACAGTTAAGGCAGTTTATAGCTTGAAGTTGCCTTGGGATTTTGACGGTGCCGTTTTTATTTGGCACCTTACTCACTAAGACATTTTGTTGGCCCTAAAAATACCTGTGAAATAGTTACAGGTTCACAGAAGAGTCACAGATACAATACAAAGAAGTCTTTTCCCCTAGTCATTTGAGAGGAAGTTGTCAAATGAGATAGATCATCATCCCAAAAATGTTCTTACAAACAGGAACATTCTATATACCTGTAACACATTATCAAAACCAAGAAAGCAATATATTTTTAATCTCAGATTCTTGAAAATTTACCCATCATTCCAGTAATGTCATTTGTAGAAAAAAACTTGAAAATGAGAGTTGCATCTTTAGGCTCCTTCATTCTGTAATAATTCCTTAGTATTTTCTTTTCATGAAACTAAAAATTTTTTTAGCCACAATAATTTTGTGTTTGTGTGTTTGTATATTTGCACAAATGTGTGAGTGTGTATGTAAGTTAGAGGACAGTTTGCAGGAATTGGTTCTCTTCTGCAGGGATTGAATTCAGGTTGTCTTGCTTGCTGGCAGGTACCTTACTAGCCCTCATGGTTTTATTTATATAAAGGTCAAATAATTAACTGCTCTATGTTTGGACAGTACACTTCATATTTCAACCAAAAGACAAAAATTGCAGTTTCAGCCGGGTGGTGGTGGTGGCCCTCACCTTTAATCCCAGCTCTCGGGAGGCAGAGGCAGGAGGAACTCTGTGAGTTCGAGACCAGCCTGGTCTCCAGAGTTCCTGGACAGCCTCCAAAACCACAGAGAAACTCTGTCTCGAAAAAAACCAAAAAGGAAAAAAAAAATGCAGTTTCACTCAAAGGTGCAGCTATTAAATAGAGAAAGTGATAAATTTCTCAGGGCCTTATTTCTAAGCAGGATAAAGGAGCATACAAGAGGTTGCTTTGACCATATTGTGTGTCCTGTGCTAGCCCCCCAATCCCAAGTTTCAGCCCCTTCCCCAGTACAAGCCACAGGCTTCTCTCATGCTCTTGAGGTTCTGGTGGCAGTGGTAGACTCCCCTCATATTCTCCCTCCCTCCCTCCCTTCACTTATTCTTCATGGATCTGATCCCACTTATCTCCCTGTCATCTGCCCTCTGTCCTTGTACTCTCCCCCAAATCAAAACCATATTTAAAAGAAAAAACCAAACCAAACAGAAACAGAAGAATCGTCATCGTCATCTTGTGGAAGCTGTAATGTGGCCCATTGAGACACACAGTTGACCTTTTCATTCATTGTCACATGCAAGTCTTCATTGCCACGAGTCAAGTCATCGGTCTGGCTGGAGACCTCTGGCTTCTGCTACACCGATGATGGGTTCTCAGTGGGGTTCCTCTTGGATATCCTGCTGTCCTGTGTCCTGGAGATCCTGTAAAATTCATTGATCTGCAAATAAAATGTGTATGTGCAGCTATCACCACAGTCTAATACTAGAACATTTTCAGTTCCCTACAAGTCTGTCTGTTTACTTATTGGCCTCAGACAGCCATCTCCTGATCTGCTGTGGCTTTTTTTTTTTTTTTTTTTTTTTGGACATTTCATGGAACTGGAGCCAGATGACAGGACTCTTTCATCCAGCATCTTTTCACAGAGCATGATGTTTTTGCATCAACTCCTTTTTATTGTCAAACAGGATTACTTATCTCTGGACAGAACACATTTGCTTATCCTTGCACCGTTTGATGGACACTGAATTGTGTCCATGTTTCTAAAATTAGCTGTTATTCTTGCTTTCTTCCCCTAACCGCCACTGTCCTGTTCTCTGTCTTCATTTTTTTGGAGACAGGATCTCACTATATATATAGTCCAAGTTGGCCTTGAACTGTGATCTTCCTGCTTTAGCTTCCTAGGTGGGATTGTACCCATGCTGTGATGCTGTGCTTATTAACGGACGTATTTCGAAGAGGTATATGTTTATCATGTTTTTAGTTTATATCAGTATGACTTTGACTTTATATTCTGTGGGGGTGTATTCTGTTATTACAGACCACTTCAAGAGCACCTTGTAGAGCAGAACATTTTAACAGGTTCACTAGTCTGTGACTTAGGAATTTATATGGACTGGGGAGATGGTTCACCTTCTGCTGTGTTAGGAGATTGAGAATCTGTGGTTATTTCATAGCTGGGACCAAAACTTCCTGTAGGTGTCTTCACTCCATATTGAAGGATGTGGACTTCCCATGTGGTCTTTTGGGTTTGTGGGCACAAATGGGTCTGGAGAGATGGCTCAGAGGTTAATACCCACTGCTCTTCCAGAGGTCCCGAGTTCAATTCCCAGCAACCACATGGTGGCTCCATATCTGGTGTGCAAATATACATGGAAGCAGAATGTTATATACATAATAAATAAATCTTTAAAAAATTTAAAAAGAGTGAAATTTTTACCATCTAGTCTTGGAGTTAATTTGTTTGGCATTGTTACTGCCATACTTGATTGGTTTGGCCTAGTGCTGGAATTAAAGGCATGCACTACCACTGCCCAGATTTTCTTCATTTTTTGAGGCAGAGTTTTGTTTAGTTTAAATTAGCCTCCAACTTGTGATCCTCCATCAGCCTCCCAAGTTTTGTGGTTACAGGCATGCAACATCATTCACAGATGATGTTTGAGAGTTGTCATTGTCCCTTCCTCCAATACAAAAAACAAACACTGTTCCCTTAACAACAACCTACCATTTTCCTCTGACTGAAGACAACTGCTGTTATTTCTAGATAGGTCTGTTCTGCCACTTTATTTATAAATGGAATCATAATTATATATAAATTTGTGTCTGGTTTCTCATCAGAATGTTTCTAAAGTTACAGCATTTATTGGCACTTCTCTTTATGGTTCAAAATATGAATGTACACAGCTGTCTTCTGTGGTGGACATTGGAGTTGTTCTTGAATAATTCTTTGAATATCCTTGCCCAACTTTTTCTCTTGGGTGGAGCTGTTAGCTCAGGGGGCGATTCTACGCTTGTTCCCTTGAGGAATTCAGACTGCCTTCTGAATTGGCTGACCTGTGTGCCTTACCCTTGGCACTATAGGCCAGTTGCAGTTTCCCTGTCCCCTGCTAGTAGGTACTATTGCTTTTTACCCTGGCGAAGATAATCAGCGTCCTTTCCTGTGCTTTGGAAAAGTATGTTTACATCCCTTGCTCATTTAAATTGAGTTGTTTTTGTTTGTAAAGATAACGTTTACTTTATGTGAGTGTTTTGTCCTCATATATGTCTGAACACCACATATGTGCAGAATAGATAGTTGCCATGTGAATCAGAACTGAACCTGAGTCCTCTGCAAGAATAATGAGTGCTCTTAACCGTTGAACCATCTCTTCAACTCTTCTGAGTTGTTTATTCTGGATATATCAGAAATGAAATTTGAAAAAATTCCCCCCATTTTATGGGATTTTTGCTTTTTTGATGGTGCCCCACAGACATTAATTTTGTTAAAGTCTGCTTAATACAGTTTTTCTTTTGTTGTGGGTGCTTTTTGGTGCTGTATGTGGGACTGCTGCCAAATCCGAAGCCACTAAAGTTTATGCCTAAGTTTTTATCTAAGAGTTTATCTAAGAGTCAGTAGTTTAGCTTATGTTTTCATGCCAGGTTTATGATGCAGTAAGGAAGCGTGCATGCTGGTCGTATAGTTTTCTCAGCATCACTTGCTGCAAATGGTATTGCTAGTGTTTTATTATCCCTGTTAAAATTCTATTTGTGTGTCTTCATGTTAGTTACAGTTCTTTCTTTACCTTTTTTAAGGAAAATATCAAAAATGTTTCAAATTCCTGTGCAGAATCTTGACAACATCAGAAAGGTACGGAAGAGGGTGAAAGGCATCTTGGTGGATATTGGACTTGACAGCTGCAAGGAGCTGCTGAAGGTAAGTGTGCACGACTAATGCTGGAGGTGACAGGGCTGGCTTTTGGAGGTGAGGTTAGAGAGTTACAGAATGGATTTTCTGATGCTTCAGATGTCTGCATGAAGGCAACCTTAGAAACTTGTCTGTCTTTCTAAGTGAGCTATGTCAGCTCTTCAGTCTGTCCTGACTTAGCCTCCTGAGTGATGGGGTACAGGAGTGTGCCACCATGTCTGTTTTAGGAAGGGGCTTTTAGACTGTTTAGTTATTCTTAAAAAATTTGGTTTGTTTGGGTTAATGTGCTGAATGACTTGTTTCAGCAAAAGAAGCCGAATTTAATTTCTCAGTATTATTATGAGATACATCAAGTGGATTGCAAACATGATATAAGGTTGATTTTAGGCTATATGAATTGCCTAAATGTCTTCCAAAAGTTTCAAAATTAAAGTCATCGTCACAAGCTTTATTGGTCAGTTTGCTTCTCTGTGGTTCATTGTCGGTCGTAACATTGAGACTCTGTGGATGGCATACATAGCTCAAGAAATATTAAACAGGAGCTGCTGTGTGTTCATAGCCGTTGCTTCACTTAGGCTGTGGAAATAGAGGAAGTGTCTACTTTTTGTTGTTGGCTTTTTGTTTGTTTGTTTTGTTTTTCAAGACAGGGTTTCTCTGTGTAGTTTTGGCAGTCTTGGATCTTGTTCTGTAGACCAGGCTGGCCTGAAACTCACAGAGATCCACCTGCCTCTGTTGAGAGAAAGTGTCTACTTTTATATTTTATAGAAAATTTGGTTCAGAAAATTATGAATACTAGATAACTGTTTAGCCATTGAGCTATATCTCCAGGCCATTTTCTTAATATTTGAATTTCAGGCTTTGAATCAGGTTTTATTTATAATTGGTAATTTAGTAGTGAACAACTAATTGTTATCAGGGTTCCAGTAACAGTCTGTCTTTGCTTTAAAGTAGGTGAGTAATTATTCCAGAGACCCAGGAAGTTTCTGTTCCTTTCTCAGAGAGATCTGTAGAATTGGCCATACTTTATTACAGTGGTTTGTTTGTTGCTTATCTTACATCTCTCCATTCAGGTTCCATCCTATTTTTGTTCTCTTTCAAAGAGAGACACTGCATTTCACCCTTGACTTGTTGTGCTTTGTGGGTTTTGACATCCATGTGCATGTTGTGCAAGTCCCTGTCAGGTCATACAGCAATCCAATCACACCATCAAGTCCCTGTATGCCTTTTTCAGTGAATCCCTGCCTTTGCACCACTGGTTATCTCTTTCCAAAGTATTTCGCTGCAGATTGTATGTGCCTCTTGTACAATTTTATGGAAAAGAAAGTTGTATGCTGTCTGTCTCTATGGAAAATTTTCTGTATTGTTTCATTTGTGTTGGGTCCTACCTGCTGCTAATATTCCATTATACAAATAAAATGCTGCTTCCCTACTCTTGGTGCTTAGACACCTGGGCTGTTTGTTTCTGTTTTTTTGTTTGTTTGTTTGTTTTGTTTTGTTTTGTTTTGAATGCAGTCCTCATGAGTGTTTTTGTTTGTTTTGGGAGATGTTCTGGAGATTGAACAGGGCCTTGTGCAGATAAATCATCCCCTGCCCTAATTTTGTTTTTGTTTTTTTGAGGGGAGAGAGGAGGGTCTCTTATTATTTGACCATGGCTGGCTTGAAACTTGCCCTGGAATTCACAGAGCTCTAACTGGCTCCAGAGCACTGCACTCACCATGCCTCATTCAGTCCTAACTATTATTATAAAACTCTGTGTGAGTATCTACTTTGACTTTGATGTGAAATTATGAGGTTGTTGTATGTTTACGAGTACAAAAATGGCTGAATGTGTGTTCAAAGTAGTGTACATTGCTCCAGTTCTTAGGAATACATGGTAGGGTTTGTAAATATTTTGGGGTCCTTGTTTTGACATTGGGGTATAGCCCAGGGCTTTTTGCATGGGCAAGTGTTCTACTCTGGACTATATTGATTTCCTTTTTGGAGATTAGATCTCAAGTTTAGCACATTCTGGTCTCAGTCTCTAAATCCTCCTGCCTCTGCCTTTCAAGTGGAGTGCTTCTATTATAGTTATGTGTCACAAAGCAGTTTTTACTGGTCCTTTTTGTAAGGCTTGCTTTTTATTTTTGTAGATTCTCATTATTGGAATACAGTATAGCCAGTAACCTGGTTCTCTATAGAAAAGGTTTGCTATACCCTCTTACTGATTGGGTTGGTACCTCATTTTGAAGCTTATTTTTAATTACTTTATCTTTCTTTTTTTTTTTTTTTTTTTTTTTGCTTTTTCTGTTTTTGGAGACAGGGTTTTCTACAAGCTCTCTCTCCTCTGCCATATGTAGGAGACTCTTATCTTGCAGCGGATTTCCTGGTCCTCGTAGCCAGATTTTCATTGTGAAGCATTTTGTCTCCAGTGTTGTTAGGCTTATAATTCATT
The DNA here is from genome assembly GCF_003668045.3 of Cricetulus griseus. Taxonomy (NCBI): domain Eukaryota; kingdom Metazoa; phylum Chordata; class Mammalia; order Rodentia; family Cricetidae; genus Cricetulus; species Cricetulus griseus. The sequence goes on from NC_048595.1 coordinate 235,166,579, forward strand.
ATTTTTATTTTAAGGAAAAGATAGAATTACTTGTTTCTTTTTTGACACATTTGCTACTTCTGTTCTTCATTCCTTTACATGGGTGTACTTACCCTTTTGAGTAATGTCCTTCTGCCTGAAGGACTTCCTTTATGCTGTAATGTTGGATGGCTACCTTAACTGTGTGTACTTTCTCTCTGAACTGAGGTTTTATCTATGGTAGGTAGATGGTCTCACTGTTTCCCTGGCTGGCATGGAACTTACTATGTAGATGAGGCTGGCCTTGAATTCACAGAAATCTGCCTGCTTTGGCCTCTGGAGTGCCAGGATTAAAGGCCTGCCCCACCAATGCCTGGCCTAGCTAGACATTTTTGTTATAAAATTCTGGTGTTCTTTTTCTTAAGATTTTGCTCTGCTCCTTTTCCTAGCAGGTGTCTTCCGCCCCCATATTTCCAGCACTGACATGTCTCACTTGATCTGACTGAGTCTTCTGAATTTCTTGAACTGGAGCATTTAATGCAGTGGTTCTCAACCTTCCTAATGCTGTGACTCTTTAGTACAGTTCCTTATATTGTGGCGACCCCAGCCATAAAAATTATTTTTTTGCTACTTCAGAACTGTAATTTTGTTTCTGTTACAAATTGTAATGTAAATATCTGATATGCAGATGGCCTTAGGTGACCCATGTGAAAAGGTTGTTTGACTCCAAAGGTGTTGCGACCAAGAGATTGAGAACCCTATATGTATTTTACTGGGTTTGGAGGATGTAGTGATTTCATTTCTCTGATGATTATTCTCTCCTGTCTGTTTCCTAGATTCCATTTTCAGAGCTCTTTGGGTTTCTGCAGTTCCTCCCTTGTTGAATCAGGGTTCCCAGGACAAGCTGGGTATGATGGTTCATGCCTGTAACCTAGCACTTAGACTTGGGAGGCTGAGGCATGGGGATTGTTTGAGGCCAGCCTAGGCTACCTAGTAAGAGCCAGTCTATAAATAAATACATTTCCCAGTCTTTTCTTGTGTAGTTTCAAATCTGCTCTTAATTTCATACAGTTTATTATGGTCCTGGTGATTGAACTCAGGGCCTCACACATGCTAGACAACCACACTGCCGTAGAGTTACAGCCTCAACGCCTTCAGGTCATTTTTTTTTTTTTTTTTAGTCTTAAGGATTCTCTGTAACTCCTTATTTTACTTTTTACTTATTAAAAATTAAAGTGATCAGCCAGGCAGTGGTGGTGCATACCTTTAATCCCAGCACTCGAAAGGTAGAGGCAGGTGAATTTTTGGGTTCAAGATAGCCTGGTCTACAGATAGAGTTCTGGGATAGCCAGGCCTACACAGAAACCGTCTTGAAAAACAAACAAGCAAACACAAAAAACCACCCTCCTGATAAAAACAGATTAAAAAGATCATAAACATGAATGTTTTGCCTGCATCTGTATCTGTGTCACTGTCATGCCTGTATCTCAGGAGGCCAGATAGGGCACCAGAGCCTCTGGAACTAGATTTACAGGTTGTGAGCCACCATGTGGGTGCTGGGAATTGAACTGGGCTTTCTGGAAGAGCATGAGTGCTGCTAATCACTGAATCATTTCTCCAGCCCTCTTTCCTTTTTTAAAATTTGATTTTTGTTACTGTGTGCATGTGTGCAGGTATATGTGGGTGTCAGAGGACTTTGTGGGGACAGTTTTCTCCTTCCACTTTTCCCTTTTTTATTATATTTTTTTAGAAGTTTAAATTATACTTTGTCTCTGAATCTTTGCCTATATGTATGTATGTGTACCATGTGTGTGCATGGTGCCTGCAGAGCTCAGAAGAGGCCATTGGGTCCCCTGGAGCTGAAGCCATTAATGAGAATCAAACTCCACTTGGGACTCAAACTCTGGCCCTTTGTAAGAGCAACAACTGATCTTAACTGCTGAGCCATCTCTTCTGCCCCCCCCTTTTGAATATTTATTTTTATTACACGTGTATGAGTATTTTGTATGTATGTCTGTGAACCATTTTGTGTGGCTGGTGTCTGTGGAAGCCAGAATTGTGAGTGTGTCGAATTTGCCAGTACTGAGTTAGAGGCAGTTAGTTGTCACCTGCCTTGTGTTGAGAACTGAACCTGGGTCCTCTGGAAGAGCAGCAAGTACTCTTAACCACTGAATCATCTCTCCAGCCCCTCTCCTTTCACCTTTTCGTGCTCAGCCATCTCAAGGCACATATATTTGTGTTACCTATTATTGCTTGTGCTCCTGGTTTGGGATAATATTTTACTGCTGTTTGGATAGCTGAAATGTTTTGACTAGATACTGAACATTATGAGTTTTATGATTGCTGGATTTTGTGGTCCTGTTTTGTGCTGGCTAGTTTTATATCAGCTTGACACATGCTAGAGTCATTTGGAAGGAGGGAACCTCAGTTGAGAAAATGCATCCATAAGATCCACGTGGAAGGCATTTTCTTAGTTAGTGATTGATCGGCGGGGGGAGGTCCAGCCCTTTGTGGGAGGTGCCATTCCTGACTGGTGGTCCTGGGTTCTATAAGAAAGCCCGAAGAGCAAGCCATGAGACAGGGTACTAGCATTGGTTAGGTAAAGGCAGTTGTATTAATTACCATTGCTGTGATTCAGCTAATTCCTTCTTGATTATTAAAGGTAACCTTTGGTAAGTATTGTAAACTGTAAGTGTTATAAAATACAGCTGGTTGTTGTGTCAAAAGTGAAATTTAAATGCCACATTCAGAGAGGTTGGCTTATAGTACTCTGTTGAGATTCTTGTTTCTGTGCATGTAGGGAAAACAGGGTGTATTCCCCATGCTTGTACTGCAGGGTGACTTTGCTGGCTTCTTGGTTACCCTTGTCTGTCAACTGGCCTATGTTCAGGGCTTCCAAGTGTTGCTGAAAACAGGCTCATCTGGTCCTTAGTGACCACAGAGGTTGTTCAACCTTTTGAAATGTCACCTTTCAAAGTAGCTAGTGATCTTTCCAGATGGTAAATCATGACACTCCTTTTCTTCAGGTTTTCCTGGTCTTCCCATTTGTAGTAAATTTCTGTTCTCTGTGTTTTGATGCCAAAAGGTTAGAGCATGCAGGTGGTTCTGTTGCTCAGCAGTTGAGAGCACTGGCTGTTCTTTTAGAGGACCCAGGTTGGACCCCCAGCATCCATCTGGTGGTTTACGAGCATCTTTAACTTTAATGCTAGGGGATTATGTCCTCTTCTGGCCTCTGGGCACCAGGCATGTGGTACACAGACATGTAGGCAGAACATCTACACATAAAACTGTCTTAGAAAAAGAAAACATTGAGTATGTTCTAGACCCTGCCTAACAGGTATGCCCCAAAAGGTGATCAAGAGAAAACTAGAAACACACTCTTCTTTATGTTCCACAAGCAGATTAAATAGTGGTAAAGTGCTATTGGAAAAGGACTGTTGAGCATAGACGTTGGTTTTTCTCTTTGACTTACAGTATATTTATATGTGTTCACAAAGCTACATGAGTTTTAGAATCTTTATGTATACTTTATGTATACATGTAAGTAAGACCTTGCTTATATGTATGAAATGTAGATAACATTTTCTTTTGGGAGATCTCTGTTTATTTCTTATAGAATGTAGTTGTAATATGGATCATTTAAACCTTTTTCTTGATACTCATACTTTAAATGTAAACATTTGTTATTGACTGTACTTCCATTTTTTCCCCCCATAAAGATGTCTTAGGTGCCAGATTACTTGATCATGGATTTAATTTTGTTAGAAGGGAATTATACTTAGGGCCTCAGATGTATGGCAAATGCTCTACCACTGTTGTTTAATCTTTCACCATTTTAGTTTTGCAACAAAATGTTTTTTTTTGTTTGTTTGTTTTTTGGATTTTGGAGACAGGGTTTCTCTTTGGAGCCTATCCTGACACTCGTTCTATAGACCAGGCTGGCCTCAAACTCACTGAGATACACCAAATGCTGGGATTAAAGGGCTGTGCCACTGATGCCCGGCTTGCAACAAGGTGTTGTTAAATTGCCCGGGCTGGCTTTGAACTTTGGAATCCTTCTACTTCAGCATCCTGAGTAGCTGGGATTATAGGCATATACCATCACTTCCAGCTTTAAATATTTCTGTAACTCACAAATTGTCACATAATGGTTTTTCTTTCTTTTTCTTTTTTCTTTTCTTAAGGATCTTAAAGGCTTTGATCCAGGAGAGAAGTACTTTTATAATACATCATGGGGAGATGTTTCTCTTTGGGAACCTTCTGGAAAGAAAGTGGTATGTATTTTTGTAATGTGTTTTCATTAGGGACCGTGAACTAACCTGAAGCCATACACCATGGCTACTAGGGCTGCTGGTCACTTGGAAGGTCTGTTCATGCGTGGGAAAGATGCAGAGCTCAGGGTTGTTCATTGCAGGATTGTGGATGATGACAGTTTCCACATGCACAGTGTGGTGACATAGCCAAGCTTTGTGATTAGAAGAGACTATACAAAGAACCCTTGACTTAGTAATTCTGAATAAATGCTGTAACATCCAGTCAGTAGGAGACTGCATGTACAAAGGTGATTATTTGAGATTATAATGGAACTGAAAATACCTGTTGTCTAGGTCATAGAGTGATATATTGCATTTTTGTGGCAATACTAATCTTACAAACCTGTGTAAGATTACATAGAGAAGTGTACTGCAAAGCTGGGAAATGGTGGCACACACCTAATCCCAGCACTTGGAGGCAGAGGCATGTGGATCTCTGTGTGTGTGTGAGGCCAGCCTTGTCTACACAATGACTTACAGGACAACCAGGGCTGTTAACACAGAGAAACCCTATCTGAAAAAATAAAAACAACAACAACAAAAATCCTCAATAATTAACCTTAGTTTAATATTTCACTTTATAAGTTTAACCTTTTTAACTTTTGAAAAAAAAAGAATTGGCTTAAAATAAAAGTATTGTACATCTGCATGAAAATATTCTCTCCTTATACCTTTATTTCATATGCTTTACCTCCTTTTAATTTTCTGTGTTTATTTCCAGGTTTTGTTAAAAAGCTAAGATGCACATGCACCCCCCCCCTCTCCCTGCACACACACCCGTTCATACCCATCACACACTCACACACATTCACAAAACACTCTCCCACCTAGGCCTGTTGAGATTGAGATCAGGGTTGACACTTCCTACTTCCCATCCCAGTGGAGGGGCTTTGTGGCAGTAGTATCAGGAGCTGTCCCTTCTGATAGGCTGCATCCTCCAGGTCACCTAAGTGACCATCTGGTGTGTTGTGAGGCCCCTGGGACACACAGTTTGCCTGGCCTGTGTCTCTTTCACGGTACACATGTGCCTTGGGTCCTTGTCAGTAGTTGTGAGGAACCTTTGGAAGTCTACAGACTCTTCAGCTAAACTTTTCACTGTGTTTCTTCTCATTTAGTTTCTGTTTCTCTTGCCTCTTCTAGCTCTGCTAGAAGACTACTCTCTGACCTACATCCCTAGAAAACAGGTATTTTCAGTTCCATCATAATCTCAAATAATCACCTTTGTACATGCAGTCTCCCACTGACTGGAATGTCCTTATGATGTGTGACTAGGCACTTGATGTTACAGCATTTATTCAGAATTACTAAATCAAGGATCGTTATACAGTCGCTTCTAATCAAAGACAAGGCTTTGCTGTGTCACCATACTAGAAAGAGGTGAGTGAAACAATGTAAAAGAGGCTCTTTAGTTCTTAAAATTGTATGCATTTCGGCTAGAGAGATGGCTCGGACGTTGAGAGCACTGGCTGCTCTTCCAGAGGTCCTGAGTTCAATTCCCAGCAACCACATGGTGGTTTACAACCACTTATAAGAGGATCTGATGCCCTCTTCTGGCCTGCAGGTACACATGCAAGCATTCATATACATAAAATATAAATACAATAAAATCTTTAAAAAAATGGTATGCTTTTGTGGCCCATCACTGTTAAGCATTCCTAAGTTGGCATATGACTGTATTTACCAGAACCTGTCCTGACTTAGAAAAGACAGGACAGGCTCTGGTAAATCTGTGCCCTTAGGACAACAGCTTCATTTGTCTTGTCTTCCACTGTCACCTGATGCCTTTCAGCTTTTCCTTATGCTTGTTTTGTTAACTATAGCCCCTAACATACATAAAAACATTGCTAAGATTGCCATTAAGAGGCCTGGAAACAAAATAAAAGTAATTAACTACTACGAAGATGGCAAATTGGCAATAGGTACTGCTAATCAGTCAGGCATGTCTCATAGCTGGATCCTGTATGGGTACAAAGTGATGGTGCTATCTTCAGGAGTCCATGCAGTAAAATTGGAAAGAAGAGTAGCAGGCCTCTATGCAAGGATGACACACAAATCAATCATGAAACTGTTAATATTTTATAAGTAACATCAGACTCAGAAACACACACTGAATGCTTTCTTTCATTTTTGAACCTAGATTTAAAAGTTTTAAAGAGGATCTGAATTAGAAGGGGGGCATGTTTGTGTTAAGGGGCAGCAGTTTTTATATACATGGTGTATTCACTAGGTGACAAGAACAGGAAGAAGAGGGTTAGAGACTTAGGGATGAGACCAGGTATTTTCTTTCACTGTATGCTAACTTCCTTAAAAGAGCAGTGGAAGTTGTTAGAGGATCTATATCACGGATGACAGTGAGATTCCCAGAGATCCAAAAAGGCCCTGATCAGAAACCTCTCTCTTGGCATCATGATAGTCACAGCTGAACAAGTTTATTTTGATGTTTACACAAAGGCTGGGTCAGTGTGGGTGTGATGTGGACACACACCTGTAATTCTGGTATGCAGGGAGATCCTCAAAAAACAAAAGCAACAAAAACAGAACCCATCCCCAAAGCAAAGCAAAGCAAAGATCTGATTTGGTGTTGATTTATTGTAAGCTTTGGGTATTTTAAGTGATCCAGGAGTCAGTATTCATTATATAAGGTGGGAGTGGTAAGACTGGATCAAAGGCAGGGAAAGTTTTTTGGGTTCTGTGGATCAGTTGCAGAGAAAAATTGTTTGCCAGAGCAAATCTTGAGTATAGGGAACCTCCCTTGATGGCACCTGTGTGCCAGCTGCTGAAGTTCCATGCTGCCTCAGCGCAGGGACACTGGCACTGAGCTTGTGGAGTGCCACTCTGGTTGGTGTGCAACATCCTGTACCCTATGTCTATCGGCTCTGATACAGCTGAGAGACAGATGATGCCTCACCTGAGTTTCCAGCCTGACCAGGAGCCCCAGCATAGGCAAACTCAGAAAATGAACCTCTTCCAGCCAGTAACAACTGCACTGGCTAGCTCGTTGGCCAGAAGGCCCACGAGTTATATTTGATGAAGATGTTGGCCTTTGTTGGAGTCTTGTGATGTACTGTTTGTTTAGAAGACAAATATGGAAAAGAAAGTGTGGTTAATACCCCATTGTGTGAACAAGGAATTGCTGGTTTGGATGTGGAACTGGAATTGTCGTCTCTGGTGTTACTGCTATTGCTGCAATGTAGTTTGCAGATTATGTTTTCTCTGCTTTTGACTGGGTTGAAGGAAGCGTTCAATTACCACTGTAGCGCTACGAATCTCTGAGCTGTGTGAGCCTATGTTGGCCACAGGGCTCTTTACCATTCTGGGTTCTGAAGCTTATTTTTTGTGCATTGTCTAGTAATTAATGCAAAATCCAGAATCTTTTTTCTAGGCTTAGCAATTTTTGTTACACATAGAATGTAGAAATCTGTTTTTGATTTTGTTTTTTTTTTTTTTAAGCTAAAATACTAAATTTATAGGGCAGCAGCAGAACCAGGTTCTCAAAGAACTGTACAAGATCTCATTATTATAACTTTAGTTGCCCAGAAAGGGAGCAATATCAGTTTGGTTTTCTGAGCAGAAGGGCATGCAGGTTAAAATGATCTGGGAGGTGGCTTCCATGAAGTAAAGCTGGGAGGGTTGTATAAAATCACTTACCTGAGGACTATAGTACCTTGGGGTGTACATTTAGTGTTCAGATCCGATCCAGAACGGGTGTGGTGGGATGTTCTGCTGATCAAGCATGAGGTTCCCTTTTTGTGGGAGATCCACAGTTGAGGGAGAGTGTTGAAACCAGGCTCATATATCCAAGAGTATGTGAGTATCACTCTCCATCTCCATACGCCCTGGACAAACAGAAGCACTGTGGTAGCCTCCAGAAACGGTCAGAAACGGTTAGCCACAGAAAACCAGGAAGATTTTATCTAGGTCAGGAAATAGTTTTCTAAATATTTAAAAATTAGTCTTCAGACTCCTCTCTTCTTGAGAGTTGTGTTCTTGTTTATAATCTTTGTTTGTTTGTATATGTCTGTGTGGGCACACATGTAATGTGCAGGTCAGGGGACAGCTTGTGGTAATCAGCTCTTTGCTTTGACCCTGTAGAATCCAAGGGATGAACTTGGGTCGTCAGGTTTGGCATCAAGTCTCTTTTCACACTAAGCCATCTTGCAGTCTGAGGATAGTCTTCATGAAATGATCCCTCCTCCCCCTTCCATACTGACTGAAGAGCTAGCTGCAAGTTACTATTATTATGGTGATAGAAATGGATTGATTTCCAGTGAGTGTTTTAAACTAACTTGTAAGTGGTGTCCCATTTGGATGTCCCATTTTAAATTGTTTGAGATCTGTAAATACTGTGTTTAGTCACACTGCCTTAAAGAAAGACTTCTCTGTGGAAACAGATATCTGAATGGACTGTCATTGGTAGCTAGCCAAATTAGTGCCAGGTTCAAAATGTTTGAGGACACCGGCTGGGGAGATGGCTTTTTGGGAAAGTTTGCTGTGAAAGCAAGACACAAGTATGGATCCTTAGTACTGACGTAAAAGCCAGGTGTGGCTATGTGTAGGTTTGTAACCCCAGTGCTCTGGAGGGACAAAAGGGTCATTGGGCCTTGTTGACCAGTCTGGCTTCAGGTTCACTGAGACACAGAATGACAGAACACCCAGCAGTCTCTTGAGGCCGTCTGTGCACACACATGAATGTATTATGTACTCGAACACATACATATGGAGTTTGAGGACGAAGCTGTCTCCGGAGCAACAGTGCAAAGTACAGCTTATGCACACTTGATCTGGCAGTGAGAAACCCAGGGCTTTCTGATGTATCATAACTGCAGGTACAGTAAGAAGGAAGGTACCATCCAGCTCTGTTTCTAGCATGCCTTCTTGACTTGCTGGGCCAGCAAATGCAGTAGTGCTGTTGGAGAATGAATATGCTTTCTCCAGTTTACCTTATTTGACAATGTTTGCTGACATCCTTATTTTAGTAATCTTTATCCCAGTATTTTTGCATCTCCCGCCCCCTGCTCCGCCCCTTACACACACACACACACACACACACACACACACACACACACACACACACAGAGAACACACAACAAAGCTGGACTGTGCAAGATAAATCACAGTAATATCAAGGAATTTGTCTGTATAACTAAAGAGCAAATATTGAATTGACTATTGAATTTTCTTTTTCTCCCCTCCCCCTCCGTCCTTCCCTCCCTCCCATTTCTCCCTATAGCCTTCACTGTCCTGGAACTAGCTCTATAGACCTTGAACTCAGAGAGATGCGCCTGCCTCTGCCTCTCAAGTTTTGGGATTAAAGGCATGTGCTGCCACCAACATGCAAAAATAAATATTTAAAAAAGAAACATGTCTGCCTTTAATCCCAGTACTTGGGAGGCAGAGGCAGGAGAATCTCTATGGGCTCAAGGCCAGCCTGGTGTACAAAGTTCCAGGACAGCCAGAGCTGTTACACAGAGAAACCCTGTCTCTGGGGAACAAAAAACAAGCAAAAAGAATACTATTCAGGACATGGAAAAATTATGTATAACTGGCGTTAAGAACCCATAAATGTAGTTTTGTTGGGGCACAGCTCTGTGTAGAAACCGCTTTTCACTCATGAACCTTCTGTGGTGGCAAAGCCAAGGACAAGGGTATGCATGGCTTCCTAGGTGAATACATCAGCTGGGATGCACAGTGCTCCTTGGAGTTCTGTAGGGAAGCACACAGGCGAGGGAGAGCAACTTGTCACTGTGCCTAAGCCTCTCTCCTCTTTTGACAGAGATACCGAACAAAGCCGTACTGCTGTAGTCTCTGTAGGTACTCAACAAAGGTGCTCACCTCCCTAAAAAACCACCTGCATCGATACCACGAAGACGAGGCTGACCAGGAGCTGATGATCTCATGCCCCAACTGCCCGTTTGCTTCACAGCCCAGGGTAGTGGGCAAGCATTTCAGGATGTTCCATGCGCCTGCTCGGAGAGTCCAGAGCTACACCGTGAATATTCTAGGCGAAGCGAAGACATCAAGGAGTGATGTGATCAGCTTCACGTGCTTAAAGTGTAACTTTTCCAACACCTTGTACTACAGCATGAAGAAGCATGTGCTGGTGGCCCATTTTCATTACTTAATTAACTCCTACTTTGGTTTTAGAACAGAGGAAATAGAGCAACCAAAAGCAAGTGACCCTGTTTCTGTGGATAAGATCCTGACATTTGACAGGTACTACTGTAAAAAATGCAGCGCTATTGCCAGCAGTCAGGATGCCCTGATGTATCACATTTTGACATCAGATATACATAGGGACTTGGAGAATAAGCTGAGGTCGGTGATTTCAGAACACATCAAGAGGACTGGGTTTCTGAAGCAAATGCATATTGCTCCAAAACCTGTGACCCACTTGGCCTTACCGCCAAACAGCAGTGCTCCAACCATCACAGCCCCTTCTCCTTGCTTCCATCTTGCTTTGCCACAGAACAACCAAAGCCCTGGCACTGTGCAGCCGGTGACTGTGGCCTCAGGCACTTCTGGAAGCCTTACACACTCCCCACCAACCACTGCCCAGTCTCATGTAACTCTGGTCTCCAGCCCTTTGCCTGTGTGCCAGAGTAGCCTTACCCTGCAGCCATCAGCTCCCCCACCCGTCTTTCTCTCACACAGTGTTCCACTTAATCAGCCTGGGAGTACTTCTGTGCTGCCTCTGACTCAGCCAGTTGGGCCTGTAAATAAGTCTGTTGGAGCAAGCATCCTTCCTGTGAATCAAGCTGTCCGTCCTGGAGTTTTACCCCTCACTCAGTCCGTGGGGTCCATAAGTAGACCCGTGGGTCCCCTAAACAGACCTGTTGGGCCCGGTGTCTTGCCTGTGAGTGCCCCTGTCAACTCAGGGGCTCTGCAGTCTGCTTCTTCAGGGGTGATTCCTGTAGGTCGGGCAGTCCCATCAGGAGTTCTTCCTACAGGCCAGGTGACCACTGCAGGAGTGATCCCTGGGCAGACAGCCACTTCTGGTGTCCTACCCGCTGGTCAAGTGGTCCAGTCATCAGTTCTTCCTATTGGCCAGACGGCTCCATCTCGTGTTCTTCCTCCTGGCCAGACAGTGCCCTTGAGGGTTCTCCCTGCAGGCCAGGTGGTACCACCTGCGCTGCTCTCAAACCAGACTGTCTCCTCAGCTGTTGTTCCTGTGAATCAGGGTGTGAGCTCTGGTGTTCTTCAGCTCAGTCAGCCAGTAACATCAGGAGTCCTTCCTGTGGGCCCACCTGTGAGGCCTGGTGTACTGCAGCTCAGTCCATCTGTCAGCACCAACATCTTGCCTGTGAGCCATGCAGTGAGAGCTGGAACCTCACAAAACACTACTTTCCTCACTTCAGGCTCTATTCTCAGACAGCTCATTCCAACTGGGAAACAGGTGAATGGAATCCCCACCTATACACTGGCCCCAGTGTCTGTCACTTTGCCTGTGTCCTCTGGTGGAGGCCTTGCAGCTGTTGCACCACCATCTCAGGTGCCAGTGCAGTTCTTGCCCTCAAGCTCGGGCACACATATGGCTAGCTCCTTGCCTAGCCTGCCCTCCCCACAGGTGTTAGTGAGCCCTGCCCCTAGTGTGTTTGTTCAGGCAACCTCGCCTGTGGCAGATGCAAATCAGGCACTCAGACAGGCCAAGCAGTGGAAAACGTGCCCGGTTTGCAATGAGCTCTTCCCTTCCAACGTCTACCAGGTTCACATGGAGGTGGCTCACAAGCAGAGTGAGTCTCAGCTCTGCCAGGTTTGCAATGAGCTTTTTCCTGCTAACGTCTACCAGGTTCACATGGAAGTGGTTCACAAGCAGAGTGAGTCCAAATCTGGTGAGAAACTTGAACCTGAAAAGCTTGCTGCATGTGCCCCATTTCTGAAGTGGATGAGGGAGAAGACCGTGCGCTGCCTCTCTTGTAAGTGCCTGGTCTCACAGGAAGAGCTGATGCACCATTTGCTCATGCATGGCTTGGGGTGCCTGTTTTGTCCCTGCACTTTTCATGATGTCCGGGGCCTTGTGGAGCACAGCAGGACTAAGCACCTGGGCAAGAAGAGGCTGTCTATGGACTACAGTAACAGAGGTTTCCAGCTGGACTTAGATGCTGATGGGAACCTGCTGTTCCCCCATCTGGATTTCATTACCATACTGCCACGAGAGAAGCTTGGAGAGCGAGAGGTATACCTGGCTATCCTTGCTGGAATACACTCCAAATCACTGGTGCCCGTGTATGTCAAGGTGAGGCCTCAGCCCGAGGTCTCACCAAAGGTGCCCAGCAGACAGAAGCTGACCTGCCCCTTTTGCTTTGGCACATTTTTGACTGCTGATGCCTATGAGCTACATCTGAAGGAGAGGCACCATGTCATGCCCACAGTCCACACAATGCTCAGGTCTCCAGCTTTTAAGTGCATCCACTGCTGTGGGGTCTACACTGGAAACATGACCTTAGGAGCCATTGCTGTCCATTTGCTCCGTTGTAGAAGTGCTCCCAAGGACAGCAGCTCAGACCTGCAAGTCCAGCCAGGTTTTATTGAGAGCAGTGAACTGTTGTTGGTTAACGGGGAAGTAATCCCTGACTCCACTTTTGCTGTGAAGAGAAAGCTACCAGAAGGCCACCTGGGGACAGAAGACCAGGGGGATGGGGACAAGCCCCAGCTCACTCTAGACACCATTGCAATCCCGGGTTCAGAGAGAGGGCTGAGTGCTATGCCTTTGAAGAGACAGAGGAATGAAGGCAGGACAGAGGGGCCAGGGGCCAGTGACGATTCTCTGCAGCTGTTAGCATTGGATCCCACCAAGTATGGAAGCCGCTCCTATGAGGACAAAAAACAGTTTCTTAGAGATTATTTCCACAAGAGACCGTATCCTAGTAGAAAAGAAGTGGAACTACTGTCTTCACTCTTATGGGTGTGGAAAATTGACGTGGCTTCATTTTTTGGGAAAAGAAGGTATATTTGCATGAAAGCAATAAAAACTCATAAGCCCTCTGTACTTCTAGGTTTTGATATGTCTGAACTAAAAAATGTTAAACATAGACTGAACTTTGAGTGTGACTCACAACCTGTAGAAGAAGACTAGGTCTGAAGTCTGGATGACTTTGGATGCGCCCAGGCTTTGTTCTAAGTGTCTGAGGCCCTTCAAGGTGCTCCAGGTGCTCAGAAAGCCTGGTAAGGAAGCACACACTTCCACAGATGGACTGTTCCCTGCAGCTTGGTTTGCAACTGTTTCAGTTTTTTCCTCTGTCATGTAAATTAAATCTTTGTTATTCCATGCACGCCTTGTTTTCCCAGGAGTGTCAGTATCAATAGTAACAACCTGGAATCTACAAATACTTGTTTTTCATTTTAGGAAATTTCTGCTTGTTTGAGAATACTTAATTAATAGAAAGTGAAAGCATTGCTCAGCTTCAGTTGACAGACAGCAGCTATGTCCATGTCTAGAGGAGTAAGCACTCTGAAGTCTATGGGCTCTGAGGACACACTTGTAAGCTTTAACTTCTGCTGATGCTGGGAATGCTGTCTGCTTAAGAGCACACATTTGATTTATATCTCTTAGGTTTTCCCTGACAGCTATTTTTTTTAAAAATATCATAATCTGTAAACAACCAAATGTTTCCATTTATTAAAAATACCCTGAGCCTGAGGTCTGGTGTGTAGTAAATAATCAAGTGTTGCTTTATGAATAAAGTCTCTGCAGGAACAGAAGTGCTCCCCAGCGCAGACTGACTGTCTTGTCCTTCCTCCATTGAAAGGGAGACAAGTCTTTAGTGCCTTTAGAATAACTGAAAACACCTGGATGCCTCCTTCCCTGGAACTGCTGATAAACTAGTAGGAAGCAAGGACCATGACACACATGGGGTTCCTGCGTTTGCATATAGACACAACTAATCCAGGTGGATTTCTGAGTTCCAGTCACAGAACCACTAAAAACAAACGATGAAAGCTGGGCATGGTAGTTCATACCTTTAATCCCAGTTCTCGGGATTAAAGGCAGGTGGCTCTTTGTGAGTTTGAGGCCAGCCTGGTCTCCAGAGTGAGTTCCAAGATACAACTTGATGTGGAGTGCAGGTTTCAGGCATAAGTTGACAGTGGCCCATGAGCTCTGTTTTTGGTTAGAATAGCTTGGGGTAGATGTGTTAAGAGTCGGAGAAATAGGCTTTCCTCAGGCCCAGGTATTGAGATGAATGGAAGGTGGACTGATAAATCTTCACAGTCCTGTGGATGCCTTTTTTTTTTTTTTTAATTACATGATATGAAATAATGTAAAGGACCAGAACTGGTAATGAGGACTGGCCGGCTCCGGTCAAAATCATCCGTCTGAGTGATGCGCAGCAAGTGGGATGATGGCCTCTGGGAAGCACTGCAGTGTTGCTATGTAGAGTTTTTAAAATATAATACTTGCATGTAATTGCTCTAATATTCATTTCCAGGCAGTTGTCTGTGATTATTTGTGTACTCTGTTGTAAATTCAGAGCTTGTTGGACTTTATTTTTTTTTTTATTATTTCCAGAGTGTCTATTTTGAATTAAAATTTGTTAAACCACTGAAAATAGAACTGTTTAATTTTTGTAACATTAAACATTCTTCTCAGTCAGGGTGGCGCATACTTGTGGTCCCAGCTACTCCAGCAGGGGCTTTGTGCTCCTGACTGCTGTGTTACAGCCCTGGGCTTACCATATCCTTTCATGTAGATGTTACTCTGTAACTTGTGTCTTACAGAGGCAGAAGCCAAGGCTCATATAAGCAACCAGTGGTCCAGGCTGCTCAGGATTCGAGGTATTTCCCTGGATTGGTTCTAAAACTAGAACACCAAATGGGACAAGCTTGTCATTCTTTTAGATGTGAGTTTACTTGCCCAAGGTTGGACATGATACCATGCTGTCTCCAGGCTTCTATATAGCTTTTTAAATATCAAGATATATAGAACATCTTGCTGTGAGACATCTTTCTGGAGATAGAAGCCATCTAGAGCTCATTCTAGAGTACTTAACTATGTGCTAGGACCACTTAAGTCTGGGTACCCAAAATTATTGAAGAATGAAAGGAAGCCCTAGTTAAGTTAGGATAGCAAGACAGAAAAGGTTTTGTTACACATAATGATGCCAGTCATAACTTAGGCAGTTCTCGCTGAACATTGCTACTTAAAACAAAAGCTCCCACCAGAGAAATGTTGCTAGTATGGCCCACTGTTCCAGTTCAAACCCATTGTATCCTTTTATTATTTTGTACTTGTCATTCTCTGCCTTTCCTGAGGACATCACTGTTGGCTGGTGCTACTGACCAGTTACCTTATGGTTACCTTCAAGCCTTAGCTTCTCGGGAGGCATGCAAGCAGACACTCCAGCTTCCAAAATGTCTAACTCCCAATAACTGTCCTGACTATTTACCTATGTTAACTATGAGCTTAAACATCCATAAATGCTAAAGGATCTAGCTTGAAAGTGAAGTTTCTTGATTTATTTATTTATTTTTAAAAACAAGGTATTGCTGAGTAGCTCAGGCTGCCTTAAACTCAAGGAGATCCTGGCCCTGAAACTTGACTGCTGGAATTCTGACTTGTGCCACCCCAACAGCTTAAAAGGTCTCTCTCTCTCTCTCTCTCTCTCTCTCTCTCTCTCTCTTTTTAAAGAAGGATCTTGCTCTGAAGATAATTTTTACTTATTTTTAAAAGCTAGGTTTGTCTGGTGGTTTTATATGCTTTCAAATGATCAGAGTAAATGCATTTGTCATTTGACAATATGCATGATCAAGACATATGGCCAGGGTTTTGAAGTGTACTTAGAAAACATCAAGGTAGCCACTGCTGATGTCCTTACTCTAGGTCCAAGCCAGGGTGGGTGAAAAGGCAGCTGAGACTTCCATTGCAGTAATTCTAAGGCTAGTCTTCTGGCTAAGCCACCTTTACCTGCTAGAAAATGGACAGCTTTACCCTGCACTCCATGCTGCAGGGGATGGTGATTTCCGGTGTCATCTACTTCACTGCTGGTGTTTCCTGAGAAGCTGTATATGAGGAACTGAACAGCATACACCTCTGCAATACCCAGTATTGTACATTTCCTAGCCATATGCTTGCTTGCTTCTTACATCAGTTCTTGAGATTCTACATAATATTCCATATCCAGTGGTCTTAATTAAAAAAGAGAAAAGTTGAGATACAAATGCCATTTAGTAGGTGGTAGAGTGCTTGATTAGCATGCGGGAAGTCTTGACTTCAATTCCTAAGCACAGCCAAGAGTTGAATAAATGAGACAATAAAGGCAGGTAATGCTACTGATTAGAATGTCTATATGGTTTCAGGTTGGGTATAAAAATGGACTTTGGGGTCTGTTCTGTTACAAAGGTGAACATCTAGGGGAGACTCCTGTAAATCCTTAAGAGAGTTAATTACAACAGCTTTCATCTTTAGAGCTGTACATTATTGGCCAAATACAGCACATCGTGTTCCTAGAATCAAAATAGGCCAGTGTCTGGACTTAGTGTATTGGAAACAAAATCTCCCATATAACTCCTGGATGCTAAGTCCTAGATATGACCTGTTTGACCCCGTTCTGGATCTGAGAACGCATGCCAGCCTCTTCTCACTGTGCTTGTTTTCCACCTATAAAACAGCTCATCGGGTTCCTTCATGTGATCATACTAGACATAGAGCATGGGTCTTTGCCATTTTCTGAGCAGTTTTTAATGAGCAAGCTGCATTCCTGTGGTGACCTTTAAGGGTATCTTGCCATGCTGGTCTTTGTGGTTTACAGGCATTGTATCTGGACAGGACTAATGATTCCCCCCTACCCCCTTCCCTTTCAGGGTACTATGGAAGCTAGACCACAGAAAGGAGGCTTTCGGGTTAGATCCACCTTGAAAAATCTGAGTCATGTGTCCTAAGTCCTCGTGTCTTCAGCAATAGGGACTTAACCTTCAGTCTCTGAGAGGCAATCAAGGGCAGCGACAGTAACCTATAATGAATCACTTAGACTACCCTGACCAACCACTCAAATTAGGTTTTTTATTTGTTTGTTTTTTGTTTTAGTTTTTCGAGACAAGGTTTCTCTGTAACAGTCCTGGAGCTTGTTTTGTAGACTAGACTGGCCTCAAACTTACAGAGTTCTGCATGCCTCTGCTTCCCAAGTGCTGGAGTTAAAGGTGTGTGCTACCACTTCCCAGTGCTTCTGGAATTTTTATTAGATAGTCTAAGGTTCTTGTGGGGAGTGTTGTCAGCCCAAGTTGCATATCTTCACTTAAGGTATGCATATCTGCATATAGTATTATATATATTGTAGATAATTTATAATTTCAGGTAAATATAAAATAATTGCTTGAAGCTGTATCAAGCAACCTTGGTGTTACTTGTGTGTCCTACCGTCTATATTGACCTCTCCCATTTTCCCATATCTCCATATCACTGGTGACTTGCTGTTCCGCTCTGAAGCACCCCTACCCCTACCACAGTCCCTTTCTGCTCTTCTGGTTTCTGCAGCTGCTTCATGCCATCTTCTTATGTCTTAAGATTTGGAGCTAGGAATTGCAGAGGAGAGAGGACATACGGGGTTTGTCTTTCTGGGTGTCAGTTACCTTACTCAATATAATCTTTAGTTGATCAATCCATTTACTGCATTTTCAGAATTGCCTTTTTCTTTACAGCTGAATGGTATTCCATTGTGTATGTGTACCACATTTTTATGATCTAGTAATCTGTGGAAGAACATTTGGTTTGTTTCCATTTTCTGGCTATTGTCATTAGGGCAGCAATAAACAACAAGTGTCCTTCGGATTTGATGTTGAGTCCTTTGGGCACATGCTGAGAAGTGGTAGAACTGGGTCATGTGGTAGGTTTACTTGTAGGTTTTGAGGATGCTCCACCCTGATTTCCAGAGAAGCCATACCATTTGCTTTCCCACTGACAGTAAATGTGGCTTTCCTTTCTCCACATCCTTCCCAGCATTTGTTGTTAGTTATTGTCTTAGCCACTGACTGGAATGAGAGGGCATTTCAGAATTGTTTTAGTTTACATTTCACCAATTGCTAAGGATGGTATGGTGGTTTGAAAGAAAATGGCCACCAAAGGGTGTGGCAGTATTGCGGGGGTGGAGGGGTGGCTTTGTTGGATTAGGTATGGCCTTGTTGGAGGAAGTGTGTTAATTGTGGAGGTGGGCTTTGAGGTCTTAATTATGCTCAAGATACTGCCCAGTGTTTCAAACCAAAGATTCCCTTTATGTGCGTTTCTTCAACCAATTTATTGTTGCCTTTGATGTACAGAAAAACCTTAATTCCTGGGCATAGTGGAATCCTTTTCAAAAATCCTTTCCTACACCTATATCTTGCAGGGCTCTGCCTATGTTTTCTTCTACCAGTTTTAGCATTTCAGGCTTTAAATTGAAGTCTTTGATCCATTCGGAGTTAATTTTTGTGCAGGATGATAGATATGGATCTAATTACATTCCTCTGCATGTGGATATCCAGTTTCCACAGTACTATTTTGTTGAAGATGCTGTCGTTAGTGAATATTTTTGGCATTATTGACAACTGTCAACCAGATGGCTATAGTTACATGTACTCATGTTTGGGCTTTCTATTTTATTGGCATTGACATATATGTTTGTTTTGTGCAATTACCATACTGTTTTTTATTAATATAGTATGTATATCTTGAAGTCTAGAATGATAGTCCCTCCAATATTATTGTTTTTGCGCAGGATTGCTTTGGCTATCTAAGGTTTTTTTCTGGTTCCATAAGAATATTAGGATTCTTTTCCTATTTCAGTGAAGAATGTTGTTAAGTATTTTGACTGGGATTGCATTGAACCTGTAAATCTAACATAGACCATAAAACAAACCTTATCAAATTCAGAAAAACTGCAGTAATTCTATGTATCTTATCTGACTATCATGAAATAAAACTTAAAATTGACAGCAGAAAATCTGTAGTAAGTACACAAACTCATGGAGATTAAACAATTCATTACTGAATGTAGACTGAGTCAAAGAAATAAAAAATAAGAGAATTTCTGTTACTAAATGAAAATGGAAACACAACAGAACAAAACCTTTGGGACATATTAAAAGTAGATCTAAGAGAGAAAGTTGTAGCTCAAAGTGTGTATGTTAAAAGACCAGAAAGAGCATGAATAAATAATGTTGCAACTGCAGTATTTGGAAAAACAATGGGGTATGGTTGCTGCACGTCTTGAATCTCAGCACTTGAGAGACAAACGCAGGTGAATCTTTTAGAGACCAGTCTGTTCTACCTAAAGAGTTCATAGACCTTAATCCCAGCACTCGGGAGGCAGAGGCAGGCGGATCTCTGTGAGTTCAAGGCTAGCCTGGCCTCCAGAGCGAGTGCCAGGATAGGCTCCAAAGCTACACAGAGAAACCCTGTCTCGAAAAACCAAAAAAGAGTTCATAGACCATATTACAGACAGAATGGGTAAAAACAAGAACAGACCAAACCCCAATCTAGTAGATGGCAAGAAATATAAGTCAAAGCAGAAATTAATGAAATGGAAGCAAAGGAAAAAAAAATCCTTGAATGAAAGGGCTGGTTCTTTGAGAAGATAAACAAAATTGACAGACTCTTGGTCCAACTAACCAAATAAAGACATGATCCAAATGAATTGAATCAGGAACGAACAGGAAACATTACAACACCATCAGTAAAATTCAGACTATTGTAAGGTAATACTTAAAAGAGCCTCTATTCCATTACATTGGAAAATCTAAAAGAAATGGACGAATTTCTTGATTCAAACCAACAAAGTTAAGCCAAGAAGAGATCAAAAGTCTAAACAGACCCATAACAAATGAGAACATTGAAAGAGTAATTGAAGGTCTTCCAACTAAAAAAAAGCTCTGGACCAGAAGGATTTGCAGCAGAATCTACTAGACTTCCAAAGATCTACATCCAGCCCTTATTAAAAAAGAGAAAAACAGAACACTCCCTAACTCAATATATAAAGCCAGTATTAACATTAATATCAGAACCAGGTTAAAAAAAGAACAAAAACTGCAGACTGATGTCCTTGATAAATACAAAAATCCTCAATAAAATGCTAGCAAACTGAAAACAGGCATATATCAAGATCATCCACTGTGTTCAAGTTGGCTTTATTATCTCTGAAATGCAGGGATAGTTCAACATACTTACGTCCCTAAATATATAGTAAATAGTATAAATGGACTTAAAGATAAAAATCACAGATTATCTCAATAGCTACCTCAGCATAATAAAAGCTACCTAAGACAAGCCCACAGCCAACATCCTAACTAGAGAAAATCTTGAAGCAATCCCATTAAAGTCAGGAATAAGATGAGCTGTCCACTATTCCCAGTCGTTTTTCAATATAGTGCTAAAAAACTAGCTGGAGCAATAAGGCAAAGGTATACAAATAAGAAAAGAAATAGCATTTTGAATTGCAGATGTTACTTTATACATAAGAGATCTTAAAAATTCTCCCAGAAAACTTCTAGAAATGATTTCAGCAAAGTGGCAGAATACAAAATCAACTTAGAAAAATTAATAGCCTTTCTACACAACAACAACAAATATTGATAAAGATCTTGGCACAATCTAATTCACAATACCTTCAAATACAATATTTTGGAATGAAACTAACCAAGGAGGGGGAAAAGACTTCTACAATGAAAATTTCAAGTTTCTGAAGAAATTGAGAAAGACTAAAACTTGGAAGCCATCCCATGTTCACAGGGACAGTAGAATTAATATTGTGAAAATGACCACCACACCAAATGTTAAAAAACAGACACACACTACTCGTGACATCTCTGGGGTGGAAATAATTTGTGAGTAAGTGGTCAGGATTGTAGTAATCTTCACAAAACAGGTAGGTACCAGTAATATAATAAACAATTTCTACCCATGTTGATAATAAGTTCCAGAAACTGCAGGCATCAGTCAGATCTGCATTGCCTGCAACCCTTCGTTCCTCAGCTGTGTAGATGCCCTAGGACAGTTTGATGTAAAATCAAAAATGCTAAATAACCTACTTGACTTTATCGGCTGGAAGGTAGGCTCCCAGGCAGCATCTATGCTCTGGGTGTGTGACATGGATACTGTGGTGGTTTGAATGAGAGTGGCCCTCGTGCCTTACATATTTGAATGCTTGGTCACCAAGTAATGGAACTGTTTGGGAAGGGTTAGAAGGTGTGGCTTTGTTGAAGTGGTGTCACTGGGAGTGAGTGAGCTTTGAGGTTTCAAAAGCCCATGCCAGGCCTATCTCCTACCCTCATCTCTGTCTCACTCTCATCTCTGTCTCATGCTTATGTATCTGGTGTAAGTTCCTAACTAGTGCTCCAGCACCATGCCTGCCTGCATGCTGGTGTGCTCCTTGCTATGACAGTCATGGACTTACCTGTGAAACTGAAAGCAAGTCCCCAATTAAATGCCTTTATAAATTACTTTGGTCATGGTCTCTTATAGCAATAGACAGTAACAGAAATATATCAGCAAAACACATTAACTAAAAGCAAAAAAGTTTTTATTTTCTGATATATAAAACCAAAAAATTAGCCAGGCGTTGTTGGTGCACGCCTTTAATCCCAGCACTTGGGAGGCAGAGGCAGGTGGATCTCTGAGTTAAAGGCCAGCCTGATCTACATGGCGAGTTCCAGGACAGGCTCCAAAACCACAGAGAAACCCTGTCTAGAAACACAAGACCAAACCAAAACAAAACAAAAAACTCCCAAAATTCAGTGAGGTGCACCACAGCAGCCCTCCTAGGGTGCGGAGGCTGAAGAGTGAGCACCTCCGGCCTGTCGGGGTTGAATGTGTGTGGGACTGGGAGCCTCGAAGATGGATACTACTGTGGTGAATTTGTGGACTCTGTTTGACCAGCTTGTGCTCCTGTTGGTGATTATCAATAAAGGAAAGGAGAGCAGTTGTCAAAGACTTCTAGGATTTCCGGAAGAAGTGTCAAAGAACCAACCAGGAGCTGGAGAAATTCAAAGATCTGTTGTTGAAAGCGGAGCCCGGGTGTGGTGCTCTGGACGTTAAGCTGAAGCAAGCATGTAATCAAGTAGATGTAGAGATCAAATGGAGACAAGCTGAGGCTGAATGTGCAAAACCGGAACAACAGATTCAGCTGATTAGAGTACACTCGTGTGTGACACATCTGGCAGCATTCAGCTAAGCCAGGAACAAAAATCAGCTGAGGCCAAGCATCCAGTGGCAACCCTGGGAACAACAGACTGTCAACCATTGATGAATCTGGTTCCATTTTATCAGAAATCAGCTTTGACAAGACTCATGAATCACTGGACTGAGATTTTTCATTGGTGAAGACTTTTGAAATGAAGAAATGAGAATAGAAGCGCTCCAACAGCCTACAGTTCATTGATGGCACTCCTGGTCCTGTAAAGAAAATCTGCTCCATTGGCTCTCAATAGACCAGGCAAATGAATCAATAGTTGCAAAAACTACAGTGACTTCCAAGTGATGGCGGACCCATTGAAGCTGTGTCTACTATTGAGACATTGCCAGCTTGGACCAGGAGTTTGGGGGGGGGGTCAGGTTCTTTACAACCTGTGAACAGTGACTCCACACTGAACAGCTGGCCACTGGAGCTTGATACAGACAATTCAGGCACACCTCACAATGGAGGCATGTGCCCACATGACTTGGTCTCAAATCCTGAATCTTGTGTTCCCCGTGGAAAGTGGATCAAATTTGGCAAGCTGTCTTTGAAGTGTTGAGACTATCATTTGTTCTCTTACCCAGAATGTTGGGATTGATGTCTCCTTCCCTGCATTTCTCCCCTGGCGGGAACTCCGGTTAAGATTAGAGAGGGAGTGTTGGCATATTTCGTGTCCCAGACTTCTCCAATGATTCCTGCTATTGTCAGCTGTGTGAATGAGATAGAGCAGCAAGGCCTGACTGAGGCAGGCTTATACAGGATCTCAGGCTGTGATGGGACAGTAAAAGAGCTGAAAGAGAGATTCCTCAGAGTGACAACTCTACCCTTCCTCAGCAGAGTGGATGGCATCCATGCCATCTGTAACCTCCTGACTTTCTTCGAAACCTTAAAGAACCCCTTCTGCTAAGCAAAGCTTTTATGGAGGCCTCAGAGATAACAGCACAGCCGCCATGTCAATGAGTTACCCCAGGCCAACAGGGACACATTATTAGCCTTCCTCATGATCCACTTGCAAAAAGTGGCTCAGAGTCCGAACACTAAGATGGATATTGCCAATCCAGCTAAAATCTTTGGCCCTACAATGTTGCCCATACTGTGCCTAATCCAGACCCAGTGACAGTGTTCTAAGACATCAAGTATCAACTCAAGGTGGTAGAGCGCCTGCCTTCTCTGCCCCTGGAGTACTGGAATCAGTACATGATGGTGGAACAAGAGAACACTGACATCCAGTGTGGCAATGGAAACCCAACACCACAGATACCAGACATTAAAGTGAGGTTCCTGGGGCCTGTGACCAGTCCTGAATTCCAACTTGTCAAGAGTCCTTTATCAAGTTCCCTGTCACAAAGATTGTACAACCTCTCCAAGAGCACTCTCAGATTTGGGAACAAAAGCAAGTCTGCCTCCAACTTAGGTCAAGGCAAATTTTTCCCTGCTCCTCAAGTAAAGCCATTTCTGCCCAGTGTCCCAGCATTTACTACCCAAAGGACATAGCCGTTTGTTCTGCAATCTCCTGTGTAATTAGTACTTTTAGCCTTTAATAAATAAAGTTTAATGTGATGAGTTCATTATTATGTAGGCCCTCTCGCCTCTGCTGACTTAGCAACAGTGTCTTAGTTGTTGACATCTTTACTAGGGTGCAAGGGTAATAGGCATTGGTTGTGACTCTTTGTGTGTGTGTGTGGGATCCCTTTGGCTTAAAACCAGATACTGCTCATAAGATGACTTTCCTTTGGTGTCACTTAGACAATGAGGGAAATCCTACCTCTAGGGAAAAACTGAATTGTCCAAGGACAAGAAGTTGCAGGACAGGACAAATGGACGGAGGCTGCAGGAAGGCCCCCTCTGAGAACCCAGCCCCCCTGCTCCTTTAGGAACCGAGCTGTGCTGTGGAGCCCTCAGTGGGCTAGATTGAGTATGCTTCACTTTCATTTGGGTTCACAGGTCTTCTTCATAGAAAGTGCCACAGTCTACAATGTTACACCTAGTAGTCTCTAGTTGGCATCTGGCCAGGCTTTTGGAGTTGATTGGGGTCAAAGCCAGATTGATCTAAAGCTAAATTCATTCTGGTGAGAGATCCTCTTGTTCTGTTTTAAAAGTCAATGTGCAAGTCATCTAACAATTCTGAAGATGATCACCATTCTCATGTGGCAGAAAAGCTAGTTGTTTCTGTCTTTGCACTTTGGGTGGTGAGCTTTTCCCATGAAGCAGACACATATAGGTGAATGTTGACTTTTTGATTAGCATTTTCCCAGGATCTAAATGGCTTCCTTCCCTACGATGTTTTCTGACTCATACTAACTCATATTTGTAAGACATGTATTTGGAATATGACGTGGAAAAAATAGTTTTTTTCAAAATGAGAAACAAACCAAAAAATTTAATATATGACATAGATTTTTTTTGAAGGAAGGAATAAAATGTAGGAGTAGAGGTCTGTTTAGAAAAATACACTCAGGCATCTGCTAAACACATGTAGTTCCTCACATGTAGGAGCTCACAAAGGTCATATGACGCCATTAAGTTCCCTTGAATAAACTGGTTCATAAACCAATTCACATTTGCCAAACAACTTAAGCATGGTAAGAAAAAGCTTTCCATCTTGGTATCAAACCCAGTGTATTCAGCACAATATACCAAGTGATAGCTTAGCTGAGAACAATTCTTGTAGTAACTGGTCATCAATTTTTTTTTTTTTTTTGGTTCTGTAATACTTGTAGGAAAAACACATTCCAAGCTACTGCAGCAACACAGGAGATGCTTGGTTAGCACTGAGATGCAGGGAGCATCTTTATCTTGTGCTCAGAAACAAATGGTGGATGATCCTTGGCACACAACTGAGAAACAAACCCAGGAAACAATTCTTCAGCAAAAGCTACTTCTGGGCAATAAACAGTTCTCCAAAAGAACAAAACCAACTTCTTTACTTAATAAATTCCGGGTAAAGGACAACACGGGGATGCAGTTTCCTCTCTGCCATTCATGAAGTCAGGACAGTTCTGCCTCTGACCAGCAGGTGGGGCTGCCAACCTGGAAGGCTGGGAAGACACTTTAAACCTGTATTTACATGAAAGATTGACTTGGTCAGTTTGTTCTCAGCTAATAAATGTGCCATTCTCTCTGCGACATTGTATCCATACAGAAAACACAATTCATGTGAAATTCGAGTCAGACAATATTACACCTCTAAGAAGAGTAATCTGTTGCATGTCACTGGTTTTACTTAAAGAAGAGGACTCCTGCCAGTGACCAGTGTTGTAGGAACACGCACTGACATGCTCTCATTTTCCTTATAAAAGCAAACAGCTGTTTTAAAAGCAAAGCTAACATGTACTGTTGTGGTGCTCGTCTCTCATTTCTCCTGAAGACAACTTAAAACGGCCCTAGTCAGTCAACCCAAAGAAAACTGGGATGTAAACACTGGCTCTTAATTCATGTGCCATCACTGGGCCTCACCTTCCAGCCTCCCTGTAAGAAGCTGATGGCAGTGACTGCCTGCCTGCCTGTCCAGGCTGGGACTGATCTGCAGATGCAGCTGCTGGAACCCAATGGCTCCTGGGTATAGGCCAGCGGGCTTCTTGGGCTGGTTGCAAGCAGAGTGAAAACAGGTTCTTCCTGTAAGGAGACCCATCCTTAGACAGCTCCCACTTCCTGTCACAGCCACACTGGGTCAGTAGAGCGCTCAGGCGTCACAAGAGATTTTTACATGAACGAGTTAAAAGCATGAATTTTACTATTTAAAAAAGTTATCCATAAAGCTTCATTTTAAAAACAAGTATTTTAAAAAATTTAAAAACTCTGTACTTTTTTTTAGCATTTTGTTTCTCTCTGCAAAGGTTCTGGCCATGCACTGAGGCCTGGCTCAGAATATGTGCAGGTGTGTATATTTTTAAGGTCTTTGAAAAAAATCCTATAAAAATAGACAGTATTCTTGTCCAAAAGCTTAAATAAAGAATAGGGTTGTAGGAATGATGATGAAAAAAAGAAAAAGATGAAGTACACAATTATTTTTTTCTTATTTTAAAATTGACATAAAAAATTAAAGTATTTCCTTTTGGAGTCACTATACATCTAATAGTACTACATGCTATTCAATACTTGCCACCCATGGGTCTTGCTGCCACACAGTGTGTCTGGGAGCTCAACCTGCCCAAGTGGCTCAAGCCCTAGAGCGTGATAGCTGGTCCATGCTCCTCCACACCGCCTTGAGGGAGGACCAGGCTGTGTCGGGGATCTGGCTTCAGGGAGCTGAGAAATCTGTGGATGCTGCCATTGCTCTCCCGCCCAGAGCTATGCAGGACCATGTCCCTGTGCAGCCTGTGGGCAAGACTGGTGCCATTGGCCCTTGAGAGGCTGCCTGGAGGGACAGCCTGTGTCTTGGGAATGTGTTGAGGCTCCAGAGCCCCCTCAATGACGATGTCGGCTTCCTCATCACTCTCCATCTCTTCGGGGTGGAAATTCTGCAGGACATGGGTGGCTGGCAGGCTGTGGTGACTGGTGGTGCTGTCTGTCGACTGGACAGAGCTACCTGATGTGCGGCTGCTTCGGACCACGTTGTTCCTTTGGTTGGCAGGCTTGACGGTGACAATGAGGTTGTGGCTGTTGGCGATCATCATGTCTGTGACTTGATCCAATGTCTTTCCAGCCACCTCAATCCCATTTACCTCTAGGACTTCGTCATTCACAGCCAGCAGCCCAGTGCTCTCTGCAAGGCCCCCAGGCACCATTCGGGAAATGAAGATACCCGGTACTTTCTCTAGCCCGTGGGGGGTCACACGCACGCTGGTGCCATCTCGGATGTAGAAGCCTAGTGGCTTTTCACAGCCGTGTCTGTAGAGCCTCACTCGGCGGTGTGTCTCCGGGAGGATGTCCACATCAATGATGGACGATACAGGGCGGAAGTCATGTGGCATGCTGATGTTGAGGTGTGTACGCCGGCGCAGACCCTCATCCCTCAGGGTCACCAGCACTTTCTTCTTCCTTGACAGAGTGCCTGTTCCAAAGCTGTAGTGGTCTGCCTCTTCTGAAACAGTGCAGAGAGAGTAGAGTGAGAGGCACGCCACACACAGGCAGAGAAGACTAGTAATCTTTGCGGTGTCAAGAAGCCTGTGTCTGCTGTCTCAGACTCCAGGTCTTTGTGCTACCTGCCTTGCAACTGCATCCCCCACCCCCCAGTCTGAATCCCAGAAGTACTGTATCTGGGACTTGATGCTCAGAAACACTGGGGTGACTGGGGGTTACCTCACTTCCCAGTGGATATTTCCAAACTGGCCCAGGGAATGAAGCCAAATACATAAAGAGGATGGGAGGTAGAATGAAGAGCCCACAATGAAGAGAATTAGCAAAAGAGAGAAGGGTTAAACATTTGGGAATCTGCCTGAACTAATTGGGAGCATGAGGGTAGGGGGGAGGGAGCTGCTACAATAAGAGCAAGAGAAGAGGAGTAGAGGAGAGGAAATGGAGGGGGAGAAATATTGAGTTAGAGGAAAAATAGAGGAGAGAGAGCAGGATGGGAGATACCATATCAGAGGGAGCCACTATAGGTCTGAGAAGAGATCTGGAACCAGGGAGATCTCCAGAGACCTACAAGGATGACACGATCTGACAATCCAGGCAATGGTGGAGAGGATAACCTAAAAGCCCTTCCCCTAAAATGAGATTGATGACTTCTCTTTATGCCATCCTAGAGCCCTCACCCAGTGGCTGATGGAAGCAGAGACAGACATCCACAGATATACACTGAGCTGAAATCGGGAATTTAGTTGAAGAGAGGGAGGAATGAAGAGTGAAGGGGTCTGTACCAGGTTGGAGAAACTCACAGGAACAGTTGGCCTGAACAAGGGAGAGCACATGGACCCCGGATGCTGTCTGAGAGGCCAGTACAAGACTGATCCAGACCCCTGAACATGGATGTCAATAAGGAGGCCTCTGCACTCCAGGGAGCCTCTGGTAGTGGATTAGTATTTTTCCCTGGTGCAAGAAGGGACTTTGAGAGCCCATCTCATGTGAAGGGTTACACTCTGGCCCTGGACACATGGGGAAGGGCCCAGGACCAGCACAGGAAGATTTGGTGAATTTTGCAGAGCCCCCATTGAGGGCCCTACCCTGCCTGGGGAGTGGAGGGTGGATGGGTTGGGGTAGGCTGGTGGTGGGGGAGGAGGGATGGGGTGAGGGGAGGGAGAGGAAGAAGGGACTTACATGTGAAACAAGCTTGTTCCCTAACTAGAACTAATAAAAAAAAAAATGGGAGTCTGGCAAAATCGAAAATAGGTCATACCACAGCAGGGCCTGGCTGCAAGAAACTTCTGCAAACATGGGTTAAACCACAGCAGGGTCTGGCTGCAGAGAGCTTCCACAGACATGCTGGACTGGGGGATTTGAACATCCAACTAAGCTCCTAGACGATTCCCTGTTGTCTCACTTGCAGCTGCTAGAACAGAGAACTGGTTCTTTCTTAGGTTAACCCTTAAGACAGACCCGCTCCTCTCCTCTCCGCAAGCACCGTGGTGTTGGCAGCACTCAAGCCCGGACAGAAGGCATTTCTTAGGGAATTGTTTTTGCTTGTTTTTTGAGCAGTGGCTGATGAGGTGTGATAGCACCTTGCACCAGTAGGGTGACAGGCCACTGCAAGACAAGACATGTGTGGATGAATCAACTGGCCAGGGACATGCTGAGTAGCCTGGTCTAAAGCACAGTTTTTAGAAGATGAAAGGCAGTAGACTGGTGTTTGGAAACCCTGAAGAGAGCACTTTCTCAGCTTAGAAAAACATAGTACGTTTATTTGTATATTAAGTCTTTTCTATTTGACACATGAGGCTACACAAGAAAGCACATCTGAACTCAGATCAAAGGCTTCAGTCCCCATGGCTCGCCTCCCTGAATATACAAGTGTCCATTTTACACACTGCTCCCGTGGAGTCTGTGCCTCATGGTGGCCTCCTCTGCATGGACTTTGGGTGGTATGGTGCCTGTCTTTGCCAACAAAAACTCAGCTAGGCGATGTTTCTCTTCCCAGCCCCCCCTCTCTTCAAAGGCTGACCATTTCCCAGACCCACGCCTTTATATGCAGGACACTGAGAGGTGGCCTGCTCGAGCCCTGTCTCCCAACAGTCTTTCTCACTTTCGTGTCTGTAAAAGATGAAAGACTGATGGAATCAGAAGAACCAGACCGCAGGCAGGGAAGAATGGATGAGAGAAAAGAAAAGGAGAGCAGAGTGGGAGTGGCAAGACAGTCATGTCATCACAACTAGAGAAACTTCTTTTCTCATTCTGGAAGAAGGCTGGTGCGAAAGACCAGAAGCTTGACATGGAGAGGAAACTTAAAGCCAAGAGGGCTAGTGCTAGGGACAGGGCCAAAGAGGACAATATCCAGTTTACAAAACCCAAGAAAGAGAAGCTCCGCTGCAGCTGAGGCCCTTCTGAGGCAGGTGTCTCCATCTGGTAGTGTGCTGAAGGCCACATGAAGAGGAAGCACTTGCCTGCTCAGTTTGGGCCTGGAAGAAAATGTTCCCGCTATGGTCACATACCGGCTGGTGACAAGAACGGTGGCACCTTCATGGCTAAGTTTCAAGAATTGCCATCACTTGAAGGCAATGCCTGAAGCTAGGAGCATGGCCAACCCTGCGGTCAGCACATGGGATCACCATGAGCCTGGTTCTCCAGGGAGACTCACACATTCCCCGAGCCAGAGCTTGGAGTGGGTTTCTAGAAGCAGCCAAGCAGTGGTTTGTGGTGTGTGACTCAACTCCTTCCCTCAGCTGAGTTCCTTTGCATAGAACACACCAGAAGCCTATCACTGGCACTCCACAAACACCAGCATCTGTGATGTGACCATCCCCAGACACCACACCGAGGCAGCAACAGCAGCTATGGAAGTCAGGAAGGTGAAACCTGAGACCTGGAAAAAGTGTGAACTTACTGCACAGTGCAGGGCCAGGAGAAGGCTGTAGACTTGCAAATTTTACCACACCTAAAGCTGGTCCTTAGCCCCACAGTGCCTCATGGCCAGGCTTTGCTCTAACTCATGAAAAGTGCTCATGAACTTGCGCTCTGATTTCTTACCAAGAACCCAATTAAATAGGCACGTTTTACCTGTCTTTTCTAAGTTATCTGCTTGAAGGTGGGACTTTTGCCTCTTCTGTAAAGCAGGGGCTGGGGCATTGATGCATTGTGTGCCTCTAATGATAGAGACTGTGAGATTGTAAACAGTGAGGCTCAACAAACCAGATTCCCTAACTTTTGGCTTCTATGGTGTTGGCCCTGACCCTGTATTTCTAGCTCTCAAGTTCATTTAACTATGCATCAGAAGTAGATCTAAAGGTTCTGACAAGGCAGCTTGTTCCCTTTAGGGCCCATCACAGTGACTAACAGAACATTCTCACTTTTCAGCAGAAGACACTGGGCCACAGAAACAGTGAAAGTGAACAAGTGGGACCTTGGGACCTTATGGGGCCGTGCTCTACCACAGGGCCTCTGTTACAGTTCCCAAGATGGCTATGTCATATGCTGAATGCACATGAAGGGCTGGGGACAACTACATACAGAATACCAGGCTGGAGATCACACATCTCAGAGCAGCAGGCCTGCAGCTGGTGCTCCTGACAGAGTCTACAGAGTGGGTAGATCCTATGTGGAGCCCCACGAAAGGCAAGGTTGGCTGGACAGCAGAATGCTACACCACTGTCTGGTATCCAGGAGCCCTTGGAAGAGGCTCTTCCAAGGATGGAGCAGGCGCCACTATTGCTCCCTGTCATTTCCAAACTGACTTCCCTCAGGCCAGTTCTGGAAACAAGTCCTACTGTGGATAGGGGCTTGTCTTAGATGCTCTCAAGATGCTGTCTGTGGGGAATGTGACTACAGAGGGTGTGTGCCCCAGCAGAATGATCATGAAGCAGGACTTGTGCTCTCCCTGAGTAGCAGTTTTTACTGGCTGGCCATGTTCGGACACCAGCTAAGCAGTTCCAGAGTTCTAGTCCAGCTCCAGTACCAATGCAGTGAGGAGGGACTGTGCTCCAGGTTATAGCTTCTCCCTGAGAGCCATGAGTTGGAAAGTTGGAGACCGTGTCTACCACTGGCAAATGGCTGAGTATGGAAAGGGCATGCTGGCTTCTAGACAGGAAGTAAAAGAGTCAAGTGTTCTGGGGGAACAGGCAGGTGCCACATGAGATGAAACAGTGTGTGTGTGTGTGTGTGTGTGTGTGTGTGTGTGTGTGTGTGTGTGTGTGACTGGGACTTTTTGAACTCTTGGGGAAATGGTTCACTGTAGACTTAACCTGGACTGTCTCAGCAACTGCGGTGGAGAACACACACTCCCTGCCTGCTCTAGGACATGCAGTGAAGGAGAGAAGTGAGCTGCAGCCCACAGACTGGCACGCATGAGTTTCAGACAGCAATGTATTTCTCTCTCTTTTTGAATATAAACCATCACACATGGACTTTATTTGCAAAAATCCCAAACTCTCTAAAAAATAAAAGTGTTCTAAAGAATGCCCCATTCTTAAGATTCCAACGTTGGTTTCTGAAATGAATACCTTTCAAAAGAGCAAAATTGTCATAGCTTCTTCACCAAGCAACATGCTAAACTTTCTATTTTATACAAGTAAACAATTAAAAGAATTTCATTTTATGAGCTGAATATAACTTGTTTTCCCTTTCTTTCTTTCTTTCTTTCTTTCTTTCTTTCTTTCTTTCTTTCTTTCTTCCTTCCTTCCTTCCTTTCTTTTTTTCTTTTAAAACTTCTGTTTCAAGATGTCCTCAATAAGAGGACATGGAAGGAAATGGAAGTCTGACCCTGTAAAACTCTGGTGACTCCAGGTCTTCAAAACGATTTTTAAAGAGATATTCTCTTGCAGACAACCCCTTATATCATGGTTAAACCATCCTTAAGGCTGAGCCAAACCTTTTCTTGGTGAGGAGGAAGCTGCCTCCTGAATTCAGGACTGGGGGCTGTGCTCAAGGACAGCGTCTGTTTACGGGATATTGTCAAAGGGCAAGAACAGGAAGAACACCCTCCTCACGTGCTGGTCTCCTCCAGGCATGCAGGTGTTTGCTTCTCAGACTGGTGTCCAGCCGGGCCTGCTGCAGTCTCGGCATGAAGACCCCCTTTCACTGGTTAGGGATTGTGGATGAGGACCAGAATGGATGTCAAAGTCAATTTCAGATTACTGCTCTGTATCATGGTTGTAGACAGAAAATTCCAGAGAAGCTGGCTCACTGATGCCGTGTCTAACAACGGATGCTAGTGAGGTACCAGCTCTGACACCAAGTCACCCACAACTGTACCACAAAAAAGCTGCCTGTGGCAGCTTGGCAGCCCCAGGTAGCATTCTTGTATGTGAGCAGCTTTGGAGGATTACACTGCCTCTTTTCTCCTAAGGAAACTCACCTGACCACTTGAGTCTCCACTGACCTGGGAGTCTTGGCTGCATCAGACAGAGATGTCTGGAATCTCCCATATTCCTGCTCCAGGCCCTGGAGCACCTGCATGTTTGAACAGGCCGTTTCTAAGCGACGGGGAGCTTCAGGCCAGGACACAGGCTCTGGAGTTTCTGCCTTGGGAGCTTCACCAGAGGTAAAGCAGGACCATCTGCTCCGTGACCTCTGCTCTCAGCAGAGCTCCATGTGCACAGGTCATGTGCTTCTTTCGGGATGCTTTCCAATGCTCCCTTGCTGTGGACAACTGTATCCCTGGTTTTCCCAACCCCAGAGCAAACAAATGCAAGCAACCCGTTTCTCATCATCCATCAGGAGCAACAGGCAGGCCAGACAGGTACACCGTGATCTCTACACTCATCCTGAGGACCTTCCCCCGAACAGTGGATGACATCAGTTCTGCCCTTTGTTTATTCTGCTAAGTCTCCCAGAGAGCAGCAGCCTGAACATGTGTCTGCATGTCCCCTAGACTGGGAATACCAACAATCCACACTGAAGAACATGTAAGGAAGGGGCTTTTGTGTCCCCTGGTAAGAGCTCTGAGCCCAGCTATTTGTTCAAGACGCTCTTGCAGCTGAGGTGGAGCTACAGCTGCAGCATGGCCTGTCATGATGAGTATCTGCGAGCAGCCTGGTGGGTGCACAACTGGAAACTGATGGGAGTGTTTGCCACATGCTGGCAGACCACACAGAACTGTGTCACTGTCACTTACCACGAGGCATCAAGGAGCAGGTGTGGGGGCATCTTGGGGAGGATGGTGAGGAAATGTGTCTTCCCTGATCTGCCTCAGGCTCCTGACCATGCTCCTGGCCCAGTAGGCATTCAGAACAGCCCTTGCTTGGAAAGGCACGTTCTTCCCATAGCTGACTGTCCTAGTGATAGCTGTTTGAGATGACAGAATTAATTTTAAATAAAAAACTTTTGGGACAGGCTTTCAACTATGTAGCTCTAACTGGCCTTGAACTCACAGAGATTTGTCCATCTCTGCCTCCGAGTGCTAAGATTAAAGGTGTGTGTCACCAAGCATACTTAGCACTGTCTTTTCTAAGTGATGCACACACAGGGTCATATTATGTCACCTGGTTTCTCATAATTTGAGATAAAAAGCACTGATCTATGTAGTGTTTCTCTGTGTGTGGCTCACATAGTATGCTTAGATTGGGAATATTTGTTCAGTAAACATTCCACTTTGAAATACTTTAAATGGCTAAATAGGATTCCAATGTATGGGATTTCCTGGATTTCTTTAACTCACCATGTTGTCAGACAGCTAGTTAAATTTCAGTTTCATCTGACAGTGATGCTGAAGCAGACAGCTTGAACTGTGTATGTCACCGAGTGTGTCCTGAAGGCAAGTCCCTGTCACAAGCCCCTCTGTGAATAGTATAAAATAAAATATCTTAGCTACTCGAAGTTATGCTGGGCCCTATATGTCCTGATTGAGCCACAGAAACAAATTCCAGAAAACATCACCAATGCTAGCATCAGTCTGTAATTATGAATCAATTTGCTGGGTGCTTGTGGCACAGCAGGTGGCCTCCACACAGCAGTGGCAGTTAGCTGTCCCTGCTCATGAGCAAGAAGCTGCTAGCTGAAAAGGACATGATTTTGAAAAGTGAAAAGAAAGGAAGGCAGAAGGGAGGGAACAGAAAGACAGAGTGTGCTTTTTGTTCTCTTAAGGACATCAGAGTGATGCGCTGCTTGTAAGACCTGAGTTGCTTGGCCAGCGTGCCTACACAAGTGTGTCCCCTAGCCTCAACTTGTCTCGGGGCAGCCCGAGACCAGTCAGCTTCTCTCCCCACATAACTAACTCAAACGTAGACGGACAGGAAACATCTAGAGGAGCCACACCATTGCACACAAAACAAGTTGGCACAAGATCCCATTTCTAACAACAAAAGAGACATCAACATTTTTAAAGCCTGTCAGAGAAATTGAAAAGTAAAATGTGCTATGTGTTAAGAAGGAACCCCCCCCCCCCCAATTCTTGGGCAGTTCTGTCTCCTCACAGCTTTGTCTTGAAGGTTTAAGACTTATTTCCTTCCTCTACTTTCTCCTCAGCCTTAACCTCTGCGGCACTCCAAGTGATATGTATGGCTAGCTTGACAAACACCAGTCATGGGGCAGGCCTGGTGAATGCCAGCACACAGACCCTGCAATTTTAGAGCTGTGTGCAGTGTCATGCTCAGATCAAGGGTGGTTTCCACCTGCACTCTCCCAACAAAGAGGAAACATTGGCACAGGCTTACTGTTGTGGGTCAGGATTTCTAGTATCTCTGCTATGACAGACAACCATCTCCAGTTCTTCTGGACTCTGCAGTTAAGCCCAGGGCTTCTGGGAATACATGAAAGCTACATGTCTAACAACGTGTCCTACAAACCTTCCAGAACTGTGGCTGCTTTTTCAGGGCTGTTTCTAGTTAGACAGCAAGAGGCAGCCTGCTGTGTAGTGTTGTCTGCCTGCAATCGTAGCCACTGAGAGGCTGAAACAGAAGATCAAATTTAAGGCCAGCAGGAGCTACATAGAGCAGCCCTGTCTTTAAAATGAAAACAAATCAACGCAGACAAAAAAGTGACCCAAAGCCAGGGAGGGAATGGTGGCTCCTGAGCACTTCCTGGTGGAATGCTGGTGGCTTGAGGAGCCGGAAGTGCTGGCCCAGCTGACACAGCACCTTGGTTGCCTGCTCATCCCAAGAACTGCTCATGTGAGGAGCCTTGGAGTGGGACTGCCCCTCCACAAGTCTGTCCTGCTCATTAGGCACTTGGGCTTCTGGGCTTCCCGGAAGCTGGTTGGTGCCCAGCGCTCTTCCATGGGCTAGCATGTTGTTTCAATCCTCCCATCTCCTTGGAAAGGAGGCTCATCTGTGCTGTACAATGTTCGATGCTAGGTTCCAGAAGACAGGTTATGGCAAGGAAGGTCTAGCCTGCTTGTGTTATGTGTCAGAGCAATTTGTGCTGACATGGGCCCTTGGAGGGTTCCTCAGGGTCTCTGATGACCCCACAGCAGCGGACAGCTCTATACCACTGATCCAACACAGCCAGGTGTAGAACCTCCTAGTCAATGGGGGAAGTGACTGGTGCATTCCAATGAGGGAGGCTGGATGGCAAGTGCCCTGAGGCTGTGTGCATAGGTGTATAAGGATCAGGTGCCTTATGGATCCCTTGTAGTTGCTCTTCTGTGAGATACCTATTTGTTAAAACCACTTTTAGAGTATACAATTTAGTGATTTTGCAGAACCATTGTCACTGCCTAGTTACAGGATGTTTTTTTTTGTTTTTTAATAATTTATTTAACCTTTATTTTATGTGCATTGGGGTGAAGATATCAAATCCCCTGGAACTAGAGTTACAGACAGTTGTGACCTGCCACGTGGATGCTGGGAATTGAACCCAGATCTTCTGGAAGAACAGTCAGTGTTCTTAACTGCTGAGCCACCTCACCAGCCCTACGGGATGTTTTTATTACCCCACAAGAAGCCTGTATTACTAATGCTGCCATCTTGTTGCCCCTGACAATCTCTCAGTGGTTCCTTTAGGGATCTGCCTGCTGAGGATACTTCCCAACGAACAGAATCACGCAACACAGTTCTCTGTTCCATGAAATGTTTTCACTTCCCAGTTTTTTCTTAAGTTTCATCCATGTTGAACAAGTTAATTTCCTTTCATGTTTGAGTTCTGTCCCCTTCTGCAGATGCCTGGCGTTCACGTATTCACTCAGCCAACCACATTCACTTGGTTATTTCTACTGTTGCCTACTGTGAACAGTTCTGCTGCAAACACACATGCCTACAAGCTTTACAGTCATTGGTAATCTTGGTGTGTGTGTGCGCGTGCGTGCGTGTGTGTGTGTGTGTGTGTGTGTGTGTGTGTGTGTGTGTGTGTGTGGTGACGGGGACCACACTCAGGGTCTTCTTGGCACATTAAATCTGTACTTTGCCACTGAGTTGTAGGTTAATGTTTTAAGGAACTGGTAGAGGTCCCCCACAGTGGTTGTAACATTTACATTCAACAAATGGAAGGAGGGTATGTAGTTGCTTCTCTATCTTCTTGATAGTATTGTTTTTTGTCTGCTTGCTGATATAGTGGGTGGGGAGTGGTTCTGATTTACATTTCCGTTATGACCAGTGATGCTGAACATCTGTCAGGAGCCTGGTGTCAGTTGATATGTTCTTGGATAGATACCTATTCAAATCTTTTGTTCACTTTCCATTGTTCTTTCTTCTTATCACTGATCTGACTTTTCTTTATGTATCTTACATACAAGTCCCTTAGAAGGTGGAGGATTTGCAAATGTTTTCTTCCGTTTTCTAAGATGTCTTTTCATTTTCTCAATGACTCCTGTGGTATAAATTATGGTTTGCTCTTGGTGTGTGTGTCGTATTAAAGAAATAATCTCCAGTGAACTACCATTTACCTTTCTGCTCCCTGTCTCTGGATTAAACATGACTGACCACCTCATAGTTAAAGCAACTGCTGCCACCATGCCTTTCCCAACACAAGAAACCACACCTTCAAACCATGAGTCACAATTAAATCCTCTCTTACAAATACAAGGAGTCACCTCCAGACCCAAAGTTATGTCCTCATACATCGCTAAGTACCAAATACAGTAATTGCTGCCCTGGTTTATGAAAACAGAAGTGCAAGCATCACTCTTTGCTTCTCCCTTTGCCTTAGAGAGCTGGTTCCACTCTGCCAAGTCCTAACAGAAGTGGCATGCTGTAAAATTGAATGGATCAATTTTAACGAACAAACGCTACCACGAGGGGCCACACGCGCGTCCAACTTCACATGGACATACTGCACATCAGGAACAGTTCTGTTTTGGGCTGCTGAAGAGTGTAAGGATTCAGGCATTATGCTAGCTTGCCCGTCACCTGGCAGAATGCACTCAGGCATACCCCGGTCAGCCCAGGTTTCCATGGTTGCGTAGTCTGCATGCAGGGGCAAAGGGCCCCTTTAAAAGAAAGACCCCTGCCCTATTTCTGCTCTCTTCTCTTTCCTGCTCTTCTCCTGGGGCAGACAGGACTTTTCCTGTCTCCCTCTTCTCCTCTGCCCTCTCTCTCTGTGTCTCTTTACCTCTGTTCTCTTTCCTTCACCCCCTTCCCTTTCTAATAAAACTTCTCACTAAGCTCTGTCTGCCTGGCGTGTCTGTCCCCCACCTCAGTCACCCTTGCCTGCCATGGAATCCGCCAAGGTTCCTCTCATGCTTTATCCTAACAAAGAGCATCTACCAGGCAGGTAGAAAGATGGAAATCTGCAGAACATCCAGGGCATGGCGTATGGTTGTGGCTGGCACCAGACAACCTGTTTGGAATAGACTACAGCTACAGGGAAGGACACTTATAACCCAGAGATGTCCACTTGTAGAAAGGGGAAGAAAGCAAAAATAGGTAATTTTCCCCCATACTAAGTAAGTTTTTTCAAAAACTCCTTGGAAGTGGCAAAGTGAAAAGAAAACCAAATGCTGCCAACACTTTCTCTGCAGAAAGAAACAATGCCTGGGTTTTGGGGTGAGGGCTCTGGTGGGCTCCTGAAGCTCGCCACTATACACCAAAGCCAGTGTGCTGTCACACACCCTGGGTCTAGCACCCCAAGTTCTCTGTGGAGTCCCAGAGAATCCCAGGTGGTGAGCAAGCACACTGCATGTCCTCAGCTTCTAGGCCTTGGGTGCTTGGTCAAGTTAGGAGCCACTTTCTAGTGCAATGGAGTCTGCTGGCCTGGAGGAACTGTTTGCCATGTGTGGTAGTTTGAATGTAACTGGTCCCATAAGCTCAGAGAGAGTGGCACTATTAGGAGGTGTGGCCTTGTTGGGAGTGTGCCACTGTGAGGGCGGGCTCTGAGGTCTCCTATGCTCCAGCCATGTCCAGAGAGGGGCACTTCACTTCCTGTTGCTGGTGGATTAAGATGTAGAATTCTCAGCTCCTTCTCTAGCACCATGTCTGCCTGCACACGGCCATTTCCCACCATGGTGATAATGGACTAGACCTCTGAAACTGTAAACCAGCCCTAATTAAATGTTTTCCTTTACAAGAGTTGCTGTGGTCATGGTGTCTACTCACAGCAACAGAAACCCTAAGACAGAATGTCTAAGCCCAGTTCTGACAACCATGATCTGAGACCATGCTAGCCATGCGGCCTACAGAGCTTCTGCAGAACCCTAGATCTGTAGTGTATTTGGCACTTAAGCAAGATCATGGCCAGGCCCTTTCCAAGCAAAGTTCCTAGAGGGCTTGTGAGAGGTATCTATTCATTTCCTCATTGATTCTCACAGTTTTTGTGGCTGCCATCTTTTGACAGAAGGGAAACTGAGGTTGAAGGCTGAAAATTGCCTGCAGGACCAAACTTCTCTGGCGCTCACATGGGGTGATACAGTGACAAACAGGCCAGATTAAATAACAAAACAGTATTTCTACCCTTTATCCACAGTCTGGCACCTCAGTTCCCATGAAGCACATTCCCAGGGCTTCTAGACTTCTGACTGATTAGTCAATTGAAAATGGTTGAAAATGTTCCTGGGGGCCTTTTTAATGGACATTTCTGTTTTAGTTCTCAGTTCTGGGCACAGGGTTGCTCATCTGACTGAAGGTGTATGCAGCAGTCCAGCTGGTCAGACAGCAGTCCTGCAGCTGTCCTCCTCACCCCCACAACCCACAAGGAGGGAGCTGCCTTGGGCCTCACCCAGGGCCTGTTGGCAGTCCGTTCTCCACCATGGTATTCCTATGAGACATGGCAGAAGCATAATCAGAAAGGAGGCCATGAGCTGGGAACCTGCTTCCTTTTGAATTAGGCTTCTGAAGGGAAATTAAAGAGGGGTTGTGCAAATCGAGAGATGGTGAAGAACAAGACAGAACCAGAGTTTTGCAAATAAGCAGCCAAGTGAGCAGAGGGCAGGAAATGCCACACAGGCAGGGCAGGAATATGTGTCTGTCTTTCCAGCTGCTCTAAAAGTGAACATCAGCCCCCTGGAGCCAGACAGTTCCCACTGGGAGGGAGGGAGAGTGGAAGGGAGGGAGAGGGAGGGAGGGAGGGAGAGGGAGGGAAGGAGGGGAGAGTGCACACAAAGCCCAGCTCAGTGGAACCCACAGCAGCTCTCTCCCTGATGCCAAGCAGGCTGGGAGTTGCTTTGTCTTTTGCCAAGGTCGCTGCATGGGAGAACCATCTTTTACTCCTGCTAGGCATTCCTTTGGTTGCAGCTCTCACTGCCTTCCAGACCACAATCCTCTAAATTCAGCAAAACCAATCACAATGATCCCTCTGTTCCAAAGTGGCTGTAACAGTTTCTATAAAATTTTAATTAGTAAAGAAGGGAAGATAAAATAATTGAAACCTGCAAATACAGCCTGAAGTATTTTAGTGGGAGAGGAACCGTGGACACCCACAGAATATAGCACACAGGGCAAAGTGTGCACACACGTGGACACTGCTGAAATAAAGACCAGTGGAAACATGTGGTAGGGGGCAGCGCGTAAAATCCCGAACTCATATTTCTTGGGACTCTGTTTAGAAATATGTCAGCGGTCAAGTACCTTCATTTTCCTTGGCCTTCCCTGTTCTCCAAACAAAGTGAAGCTGGTTTACCTGAGGGGATCCCTCCTGACATGATGGGGGGTGCCAGGCCTCTAACCAGAGATGGCATTCACAAGAACCCATGAGGTCAGAAATGGCATGAGAGCATCTCTCCTTACTCTGCTAACCTTAGCAACTAAGTAAGAAAAGGAAAGAAAGCGGATCCAGGAGAGCAGTAAAACTCTCTCTGGGAGTGGGATTGCTGGGCTTCACTGGAACCAGCAAGCTTATGTAGCACACAAGGCCAAACAGACATTTGTGATGAATGCTCCCAATTACAACAGCTAAAAGGTGTATGCAGACCGAATGCCTGCCAACTGAAAAAGGCCAACAAAGCAGACAATGCTCCACCCACGCAATGACCGTACTCTATCAAAAGAAGTAATGAAACACTGTACATGCTGTAACATGGACAAACCTTGAAAATGACATCTGAGTGATGAAGACCATGAACTGGAGGGTTCCATTTATACAAAATGTCCAGAATGGGAAAACCTATATAGTATGAAGGTAGACTAATGGTTTTCAGGGCATGCAAAGTATTGGGGTGACTACTAATGGGGCAGTCTTTTCTGGGGGGAGGGTGATGCAAATGTTCTAAATTTTACTGTGGCAATGGCTGTATGGCTCTGAGAAGGCACTGAAAAATGGCCAATAGGATACTCTGGACAGACCAATGACATGGTGTGTATGAACCATCCCCACAAAGCTCTTGCATGGTTCGTCCTGACCTGTTGCAAAGTCAGATGTCTTTGAGAGATTTGAGGGAGTCCAAGCTTTGCTTTTAGCCCACACTCCTCCCTTTAAACATTAACAACTGGAAACCTGGAAGCATCAGCTCTACTCTTCTACCGGTGAGCATGAGTTGCACATATGCCTCTTATCCTAGGATAGCCTGTCTTCCATCTTTAAGCAGGTCCATGTCTGTTATCTCCCAAGATAAGGAAGTTACGCCAATGGCTTGAGGGCTGGCCTGAGTCCCACAGGGGACCTCTGCCCGGGGTCTGGCTGCAGACATGGCAAGTCTGTGAATTCCAGTCAAACTGACAATGGCTGTACCTTCCTGCTGAGGGTTCTTTATTCTGTCAACTCTCAATCGCTTCTATTTTGGTTACAATGGCCTTTTAGCAATTTGAGACTGCTGAGCCCAGCTGTACACAGCGAGGCACAGTTGTGAGGGCTATCCCCAGGCCCTTGCCTGCCTGTTCAGTCAGAGCACATGATTAAAAGAAACAAGAGGAGCTGCTAACCACTGGTGTTTCAATGACATGGTGTGCACATAGGGGCTTGCTTCTCTGCTACTCAGGAATCTGCTAACACTGCTTCATTCCCAGTGCCAATCACACCCTTGTCAGATAATGGTGAATGAAATAACCTTTTTTGTACAAGACAAATAAGCTACACAAAGGCAACATGGAAAGAGTTGGAATTCAAATATAGATTCAACATGGAAGACATCATTTCTTCATTAACTATGGATAAAATACTTGAGTGAAGTCCTGCACCTTGGGGATCCCTGAAGGGGGAAGGTGACTGCAAGAGTGGTCTTGAGGACCACTTGAGGAGCCTACAAGACTCCTCCCTGCACAGAGTCCTGCACATGGCTTCTCTCCCACGTAGGAGATGACTGTGAGACCATGACATGGCTGTAAAGACTTTTGGCCTCCAGTCAGCATTATGCTAAGGTCTAATCAGGTGACACAGCACAGAGGGGCTCAAGCTAATGGGGTGAGTTTTGACAGCTAGAAAGTCAAACCCAGATGGCTGCTAGGCATGTTTCCTCAGCCATTCTCTCAGGCTGTCTAGCAAGGGGCTTCAAGTGGAAGCTAGATATACACCAAGAACACAGGCCAGGTCAGTCCTGCACACAGATATATGCGTGTGAAGTTCATACCTGCCTTCTTCAGCTTCCTGCTCCAAGTGTGATGTTTACATATGCATTCTTTCTAGTGCATTATTGCAAGTGTTGAGTCGGTAGCTCATCAGGACACTTTGCAGTGCTTAGGTTCATAGTTCGGGCATTTTCCAGCTAAACACCAAATGTTGCACCCTGACTAGTAAGAATTGGGTGAGGTTGGGTGAGGTGAAGCCATGAGCTCAAAGGTGTGTACTTGTTCTTAAAAGACTCACTCTCAACAGCCAACTGGATCCTGCCAAAGTAACAAATTTTAATATATTGTAAACTGATTAAAATTCATTTTAATGAAAGTACATAAGCTTCTATTGGCTTTTTTTTTATCCAAACTTGGGAGTCAAAATTACCTGAATGTCATAGCACCCTGAAGGGCTAGGTATATAACCAAACAGCTCAGTGTAACATATAGAGACACGCATGTGCACACACCCTCATTATCACACACCCTCACATGTATGCACAATTTATATGTACACACAAAACTTTACATATGTGAGTAAATAGGTGTATATATATTCTTGCAGTATATATACCCTCATTATCACACGCCCTTACATGTACACACAAAACTTTACATATGTGAGTAAATAGGTGCATATATACTCTTGCAGTATATATACCTCATTATCACACGCCCTTACATGTACACACAAAACTTTACATATGTGTGTAAATAGGTGCATATATACTCTTGTAGTATATATACCCTCATTATCACACACCCTTACATGTACTCACAAAACGTTATATATGTGAGTAAATAGGTGCGGTATACACATATGAACCCCACATCCTTGCATACTTGGTCAGTGTCCATGTATGTTGCTGCTCTCAATCCTGTCACCAGTCAGGTGCTGATCCGGTCCTGGCTGCCTGTAGCTTCTCCTCCT
This sequence comes from Cricetulus griseus, assembly GCF_003668045.3. Taxonomy (NCBI): domain Eukaryota; kingdom Metazoa; phylum Chordata; class Mammalia; order Rodentia; family Cricetidae; genus Cricetulus; species Cricetulus griseus. Next base: position 235,209,789 of record NC_048595.1, read on the forward strand.
CCTGCTATTTACAAAGCAGCACACAACAGCCAGGAATGGTGGCTCATGACTGTAAGCCCAGCACTCAGAAAGTGGAGGCAGGAGAATCCCTACACTTCGTAGTGAGACCCTATCTCAAAACTACAGAAGCAACACATAAAAACTTACTCCTGATTGGACCGCCTCAACCAGCATCTTTATATTTCCTGGCTATGCTGGTTCATTTTCCGCCACTGTGACACAAACTATAGTCACTTGGGAAGCTGAGTTGAGAAAACACCTCCACCGGATTGGCCTACAGGCAAGTCTGTGGGGCACCTTCTTGATGAATGATTGGTGTGGGGGGCCCAGCCCATCCTGGGCAGTACCACTCCTGGCAAGTGGTCTTGGTTGAATAAATAAGCAAGCTAAGAAAGCCAGAAAGCAGTATTCTTCTGTGGACTCTGCTTCAGTCCTGCCTTCAGGCTCATGCTTGAGGTCCTGCCCTGACTTCCTCCATGATGGGCTGTGACAGGGATGGGCAAGCACAAAAGCTTTTTTACCTCCAAGTTGCTTTTGGTCGTGTCTTTATCACAGCAACAAAAAACAAACAAAAACCCTGGTCTTAGATTCAAGACATCAAAGAGACTTCTATACAGAATTTCTCTCCCCAAAAATACATAAAAATGGGCCACTCCAAGATGTATGTGGTCCTCCAGGGCCTGCATCCTGTTCCTACTCTAGTAAGGTGATGGCAGCACCATCAGGCTCTTTTTTGTGAGGACCAGTCTGAGAGACAAGAGTTTTTAGTAGCTTTTAGATATTTGCTTCAAAATGGATGGAACTTAGCTTTTCAAGATAGAAAGTGTGAGAATACAACATGCTATGGACTGAAATCTACAGATAGTTGAGTGTGAGCAAGACATACAAACTACTGCAAAGCAGTCTCAAGACCGCCCTCCACCCTGGCAGGTTGATTGGTCAGTTAGCTGCCAATCCCAGTGTTGTGGGAGTGGTGGAAACCAGCTTGGCACACAAAGACCAGACATGCCTACACCCAGATTCTTGGTGCCTGGAAGGTGGTTCTCTGGACCTTCACACCTACTGTGTGAGTATAGCCTTCTCCCTGTGTTCAGCTCGGCTCCAGATTCCTGGACGGTGGCTTCCTGGACCTACAACGTACACCAGACTCCCAAGAGACTGAGTTAATCCTCCCAGACCTGTAGCTAACAATCAAGGAAACTGAGGCACCAGGGAGCTGAAATGACCTGTTCAGGGCCTCATGGCTATGGAGTTATGAAGCAGAACTTGCAGTCAGTCACCAGGCTTTGTGTCTTCCAGGACTGTTGGGGCTCTGCGGGTGTGAGTCTGGAAAACACAAGTTCTAGTGTTGTTCTTAGACAATATGCTTAACTGAAAACATGCAACAGTGAGGTTCCGCCCCATCCCTCCCCAGTCTCCACTGCATTTTAATTAAGTGTCTAACTAGATGATAGGACTTGAGGCACTGTGAGGGCAAGGCACACACACTCTTGTGTCCAGCCCTGATGCCTGGCACCAAGGGTCCTTACTGGGTACTCAGGTCTGCATACTGTACCCACGTAGATGTCTGGGGAACAGGGATTTGGAGACCAGAGTTTGTGCTTCTTTCAACCACAACTCGCTCCCTTCCTCTTTATTTGTAATTCATAACTGAGGGGTCAGTAGAAGCAGTTTTCTGAGAGCTAGGTACCTCCTCATGCTAACCTGTCCCCCCCAATTCCTGTCCTGGGCTTTGAGCTACGCCAGCCCAGTCTGCAAGCTTGTCTTTCCCATGCATAGGCAGCACCAGAGACCCTTCGCCTCTCCAACTCTCACTCTGCCCAAGAACGGTTGCCTCCCACTGTTCCTTGAATGTTCACCAATTAGGAAAAATAAAGGAAACATGGGCCTCTCATTTCTTATAGAGATCCAAGCCAGAGGCAGGCAGGGTCTAGGCTAGTGGCCCCCTTGAATCTTCCGGGCACAACACAGCAGGGAATAGTTGCAGGAAGGTCAAAATAGAATGTACCCCTGCAATCTGGGATGGTAGGCTCCCCATGGCCCCTGCAACTTCAGGTGAGAACAGGAAGTGCACAAGAAGTAACGCCCTGGCCAGTATATGGGCGCTGGGGACTACCTGGCCCTGGCCTGCTCAGTGGGCTGCCTGACCTGACACTCCCAGGCTGTGGGCAGAAGACAGTCTCCAGGCCATCCACGTGTTGTCTCCACCCCAGGGTTGGAACCGCAGCTCGGCTGTGATTCAGTCTGTATTTATGAGATACTGCAGTGGTTACCAGAGAGCACAACCATAATTGAAAAAACTGAAAATAACTGTTGGCAGAGAAGCCCATATTTAAGGCAAACCTCTTTCAGTAATTCCCAGGGCTTTGTGAAGTCACCAGTCCAGACAGATTGCAGAAGTCCCACAAACGAATGAGGAGTGCCAACAAGGTCTCAGAAGATAGGTCACCAGGCCCCGCCCATCCTCAGCTGTGGGCCTGGATCTCCTCTGATAAGGAGAGACCAAGAAAAACACAACAGCAGACTGTCCAGGCCCTGCTACACTGGGGACACCAGCAGACTGTCCAGGCCCTGCTACACAGGGGACACCACTGGACTGTCCAGTCCCTGCTACACGGGACACCAGCAGACTGTCCAGGCCCTGCTACACTGGGAATGCCAGCAGACTGTCCAGTCCCTGCTACACAGGGGACACCACTGGACTGTCCAGCAGGATGTGTTGGAGGGAAAAATGTCCCTTTTCTTCTGCTCCTTCAAAAGGATTACTCACTTTGAAGTCCTTTAAATTATTCCCCCAATGTCACATCAGAAACTCACTATGGGGTCATTCAGGCCACTCCTGGCTCTATAGCACTCAAGGTGGGACTTGGAACCACTCCCTAGTAGCTCACAGACACCCTATCCCATAAGAGATGATAAGTGTGTCCTCTCAAAGGCCCCTCACTCCCATCTTTCGGAGACCAGACATCTCCTAGGATGAAGACAGTAAAGGAAACCTCAGTGGCCAAAAGCTCAGAAATCCTGCTGACAAAGCATCTGGCAATCACTAGATCGTGATATCATATAGTTATATTACATGACTTGTCTAGCAACTTGACTTGTTTAAGTCATACAATTCTGTGGCTTTCAGAGTTGCATAGTTGCCACCACAGTGTAATTCCAGAGTGTTTCATCACCCCTAAAAGAAACCCAGAACTATGGGTACCCCTCCTATCCTCAGCTAGCTACCCCAGGCTGGGATATTTTTCTGGTTGATGGGCTGTCCCAGAGTTTATTTACACAAGTAGGAACCAGTGTGCATGTGGACCCAGGTTCTCCTTCTGCTATTAGGGCAGTGTACCTCGGGGTTTCCACTTAATATTGTAAAGACCCCGGGCTTTAATATCTGAGTAAGCCATCTTTTTGCTGTTCTAGGAAGTCTTCAGTACAAGGTGACAAATCCAGATGCAAATGTACAAGTCCACAGGGACAGGGTCCTGAGAGGCAGCCTCCAGGGATGGCCATAGCTATGTCTGTCTCTTTCGCAGACTGTCACCAAATGGCATTGTACAACCAACCCATGGACATTTGATCCAGTGAAGTTCTAGCCACCAGGCCTCATTTGTACATGGGTCTAGTGTTCAGTAATTTTAAGTCCAACATGGAGGATGTAGAGGAAATGGAGACTTTAGGGCAGGCTCGGCACAATCCTGGCTCATCTGATGTTGTGTGACTCTACAAAGTCTCATGGCCTCTCTGGGACTCAGTTTCATCCTCTGTAAAAGGAACAGTTCCACTTCTTAGACTGCAAGTGTGGAAACCTTGTACTCTAGGAAAATGTAAGTGGAAGCTGGCAGTGTGCAGAGTGTGTTCGAAGCCTGCATGGAAGGTGCCCTGGCAGCTCTTTGAGGCAAGGAGCCCTTGGCACTCTCCTAGGCCCTGGCTGTACAACAAAACTCATCCATACATGAGTGGCAGAACTCATTACCATCCCTGCCCCCCTTGTGCCTAAAACAACACTAAGTAACTACATGTTCATTTCCACAAGGTAGGATTCCTGAAACACCTCCACCTATGGGCCTCCCATGTGTCCCGTCCTGTCTTGCACTGTAAAATAACCACACAGTGTGGGAAATGGGTGTGATAAGTAACCACACAAATGGGGGTGAGAAACGGGTGTGATGTGTTGCCTGGAGAGACACTTAAAACTAAGCAGAGTAAAGCACATGTAGTTTTCATACAAGGCATGCCTTGATGCAGGAAAGGTCTGTGAAAGCTTATCCCAAGGATTTCTTTTGCAAACCCAAAGGAGCCACAGTAGAAACAGATCTATTAACTCCTCCCTAAGACATGCATGGAAGCTGCTGGTCACATGACCCTGGCTGGGGCCAGTCAGATAAAAGACTGTTCTCCTGGAAGAGCTGGGGACCAGCACAGGCAAAGCCTCCTTCGATGCCATTGGCCTGGATGACAGAACAGCTCTCTTGCCTAGTGCCGGTGCTGGACACACCCTTGCAAGTGGGCTATGGACTAAGACCCCCGTCTAAGCTGTCTCTTTCCTTGCCTTGGCAGAGTTCAAGAGGCCCTGTTGAGCACTGTAGACCTGAACTTCCTTTCCATGATGGAACTTCCGACTGCTTTACCCCCTTGTACACAGTTCTTCGAGCTTCACTCACAGAGGAAAACCTTGTTCCGCTGAGATGAGATGAGAACAAACCATCACTTAAAACACCCAATTCCATACTGCAGCCTCCATGTGAGTTCCTGCGGTGACACCAACGTGACTTCTGCCACAGGGTGAGCTTGCAGGGAGCTCAGGCACAAAAGTCCTAGTGGTTCTTTGGTCTATGCTCAAATAATATTCGTTTTAAAAGTATTTTATGAATATTCAAGGAGTTACATTTTTATTAATTTTTATGTATTTATTTATTAAGTATATACAGTATTCTGCCTGTATGTGTCCCTGCAGGCTAGAAGAGAGCACCAGATCTCGTTACAGGTGGTTTTGAGCCACCATGTGGTTGCTGGGAATTGAACTTGGGACCTCTGGAAGAGCAGTCAGTGCTTTTAGCCACTGAGTCATCTTTCCAGCCCTCAAGTAATATTCCTTAAAGACACTTAAAGCATTTAGACTTTGGTTTTATGAGAAAGCCAAGTCTACAAATGCCAGGGTACAGCATGAAGACGTTTGCACAGCCTCACTAGCCTCAGCTCCCTCCTGGAAACAAGCAAGCTGGCTTAAATAACCCTTAACCTCTTAGAAATCTCAGCTTTATGATTCTGACTAGCAGGAGGCTCAGCACTTATAGGAACTCTTAAGCACAGGTGTGCATAGGTGTAGACACTAGACAGCAAGGGGAGAAGAGCCACTTGCTGTGGAAGCTCACAGCAGGAAGACTCACTTCAAATTTAGGTTTGTTTTCCAGCATGTACATCCCAGCCAGCTAAGCCTTGAGTCTAAACATTGTCAACCGTGTCTCAGTGTGCGCCAGTGGTTATCCTGAACACTAAAAACATGCTCCTTCACATCCTTTTACGCAAAGTCAGTGTAGCCACACAAGTGTTTCCATTTGATCTTGAAGGGATATCAACAATCCTGACAGCTGGGACTTTGGCTCAGTGCAGGAGCACTCCCCCTCCCTTGCATACACAACTTTAGTTCTAGCCCTAGTATTGGGGGAAAATCCTGACAGATGTAGAGGTCACAACACTTGATGCAGTGCCTCTTACAGAGGGGCCAAGTAACACCACGGGATCCTCTATCCATCCCCACAACTAAGGGTAGTCTCTGAGCCTGCCCTCCCCACCTGGCAGGGTCCCAGCTCCAGCTACCTGAAGCCCACAAGCCTGCACAGGGCGCATCCTGAGCACTTGACCTGTGGTCTGGTTGTGATCTCCTCTCACTCCCATCTGGGAGGGAGGAGAATGATGTAGAGGGATAGATTTTATAGATCTTTCTGGTGCAGGGATAATGGCAGTCAGCTCTGGGCCCTGCTCCTAGCAAACTGAGTGTGGAATACTGGAATCTCCAGAATCCATTTCCTAATAGAGAGGATTTTTTTTTTTTTTTTTTTGGCTCAGAAAGGCCCAGGGAGATGATGGACACTCTGCAAGTCCTGATATGAGCTGGGAAGCTCCCTCCTAGTCTCAGTGTGTAACCTGAGAACCCCAGTCAATCACAGGGGTGCTAGCTGCACAGTTCCTACGCCTTTCCCATGCAGTGTCCCATGCAGTGTCTGTACACAGGGCCAGGGATAAGACACTCTGGGCAAGGTAGCCACAGTCAGTGGGCAAGGGCTGGGGGTTCTGAGGAACTCAGTGACTTTTCAGCATGAGACAAAAAGTGATTTGCTTTTTGAAAAAATTGTAACTCCTTGCCTTTGCTGTAGAATACAGACAGGTAGCAATCATAAAAGCGTCCCACTGACATTTTATAGGAATCTGTACCTTGAGGTACCAAAGACTCAAAAGTTCTGAGGTGGTGGTATGTTTACCTAACAATGTGGACAGGCTGAATACCACTGGAACAGGTATGGCTAAGATGATATATTTGTAATACATATTTCATAAAAAGCAAATCAGTGTGTGCTACTACTACTACTACTCTCCTTTAAAATTTCATAAAGGCTACCTTTGGCCCTTTCTCACCCCCACAGCCAGCTACATGTGGCTAAAATGTGGCTGGACACAGCCAGGGTGAGCATACCCCAGATCACTGCTACACACAAACAATGCCGTAGCAAACAGTCTGAGGCTAATGAGTGTCCCCACCCCAACCCTCTGCATGTGTTTATTAACAGCAAGAGCACGGCTGGGGGATGAGCACTGGCGCACAGGTGGTGACCCCTCTGCTGAACCCCATTCCCACGGGGGTAGGGAAACACAGAGATAAAGGCAAAACAGGAAGAGAAAAGTGCCGGGTAAGAGGAAATCCAACTCTCCCTTACGTTTCTGGAAAAAAAGAGTTCATGGTGGAAATTTTTATATCTCTGGTCTCTAAAACAGACATAAATCATGTCAGCAATGAAGTTTGTAAGATAATGCACAGAAATAAGGCTTCTCTATGCTTTCAGGTGACAGTCTAGAGCCTTCAATGTGCTGAGAAGTTCATGGAGAAGTTGGGTCACAGGCTATGTCCCAAGATTCCCGGGCCTGGGAGCTGGGGTGAACCCCGATTACATAAAGCCACACCCAGGGAATGAGGTCTGAGGGTCCCTGAAGTCAGAATTTGTACACAGGAAGATGAGAACGACATGGATGGGCAGAGCAACTGAGGTAAGGTGCCCTGTGGAGGGCCCTGTGGAGGCTCAGAATGGCACTGTTATTAGGATGTGCTCAGTGAATTCTCTTGGGAGAGACCACTGAGGCTGTGATACTGCTATTGGGTATGAGCTATGTGACAGCAGGAAAAAGAAGTGACAGTGAGACCAGTCCAGCTTAGCTGGGGTCCAGGACTATCCATGGGACCTAGAGCAGTGAAGCCCCATGGAGTGTGGGAGTTGTCCACATACTCGATAGTCAGGCTGGAAATGGGAAAAGACAAGCAGATACCAGGTGCTTCAAGCCCAACATCAGAAGGGGTAAAGGTACCACTTAGGTGGTTTCAAGCAAGGATATGGAAACCATGGTCTGAGGCAGCATTTCCCTGCCCCCATTCCTTCTCTCTGATGAGTCCTGAGCAGGGCGGATGGCAGGATGAGCTATGCATGGGCCTGGCTGTGCCTCCACTGACTTGCAGCTCCCTGACTATCACCTGACCAAGGTATCTTTGACATTAAAAGCTCTTTGCAGAGAGAGGGTACAACATGGGGACAGTGTTCATTTCTTCCCATAGGGACTGACTGTGGAGACAGTACCTAGCCAATTCTCCCTAGCAGTTTTAGCTTTGGATTCAGAATTATCAGCAACTTGGTTGTAATGTGAATGGCTCCTGAGTTTGGTAGCCCAGCAGCCAGACACAGGTGCATATTATAAGGGAGCCTCTGGCAGAGAGGGAAAACTTTGCCATCATGGATATTTAGGATGTTGTTCTGACAAAGATGCCAAATGTTTAACAGAACACAGAATAAGATCAATGCCTACCTATAATTTCTATGTTCATGCTAATCAAGACAATTCAGATGCCTGTTTCCTTGGAGACCTGGCCCAAGTTCCTACTGACCTGTTTTGGGAACTCACTCTGCTTTCTTCAAAACCTCCTGTGAAGATTAGCTTCTCCTCGAGGTTCTCTAACCCATGCACCAGCTCCTTAGTGAGCACTATTGTTTATAGGCCTTAGTGAGCACCTACTGATTGTAGGCCTTAGTGAGTGAGCACCTATTGTTTATAGGCCTTAGTGAGCATCTGTTTTACAGGCCTTAGTGAGCACCTACTGATTGTAGGCCTTACTGAGTGAGCACCTATTGTTTACAGGCCTTAGTGAGCACCTACTGTTTGTAGATGTTCATGGAGACTGCAGCTCCCAGCATCCCTACCATATCTTCCCAGTGCACACTTCTGCAGGCACCTCGGAGCTAACCTTCTCTTTATTTCCCTCCTTGACATTCTCCATGACTTTTTGCCTGTCCCAGACGCTCCCGTTTTTACTCCATAGTCCAGTCTCCAGTGACATGGACACTGCCTCCTCACCAAGCTTTCTGAGCTGGGCTGATACCGTAGCCTTCTTTCCCACCCTTCCTTCACAGCATGCCCGCTTATCCTGAGCACAGCACCTGCCACCTGTCACCTGGAGAAAGTGCACTCCTGGGGCTGCGGGACACTCTAGGGCAGAAGCCTCAACCTTGTATCCCTAGGAGGCAGCAGCAGAGTTCTGAGCACACAGTAGGTGCCTAATAAGAAAGGAAGCTCTGTAACACAGTATCTAACTGGACCATTCCTCAAAGTTCTGGGTACTAATGGAGAGTGGTGCTGGAGGTGGAGTAAACATGGAGGGGTGGGGAGTGGTAGCTGTTACGGTGATGGTGATGATGATGATGGCCTAGACACTAGGAATTTTGTGGAGGGCTCTAGATTTTGTGGTATAAAGTTCGAGCTGGCTGACCTAGCAGCCATCCAGGTCAAAGGTAACAAAACAAGACTTTGACTTTTGGGAGATGATGTTTTCAAAATATCTGTGCTGAAGCAAATTACCCCAGGCAACACCTGTGGTCTGTGAGCGAACCAGCAAGGACCTAAGAGTCTCAGTCACCTCGACTGCAAAGGGTGAAGGCAGAGGGAGGCATGCTGAGATTTCACTGATTCCTGCCAGTGGATGTGAGTGGGGTCCACGGCAGGTCTACTTGGGGGATCCTTGCACTGTCAGTTAGTTCTAGAGCCCCCACTGGAAACCTCTGTACAGCACATGCCTTTCGGTGAGGCCCACTACCTATGTGCAGCCTGCCCTGCCTACTGCCTCTGGGTGCCTTCTCTGTCTGTATAAGTAGCCTCTGCTGGTTTCTCAGGAGGCCTTATTCAAGCATCCATCTGCAAGAGGGCCCCAGAGATACATGATAATTTTCCTGATTTTCTCCCCAACCCTGTTACTGAAACCACACTGCTCAGTTTCCATTTAGCACATGGCCACCATCAGTAGAGACCCATGCTGACAGAGAAGGTGCCACACTTGATCTGCTCACCACAGTACCTACAAGAGACAACCAAGCTTTTGAGGAAATGGATAAACATTCCAGTTTGCACGTCTGAGGCAGTTCACCATTAGACAAGACTCCATTGGTAGTATTACAGTCACTGAGCAGTGTCTGAGTGGTGTAGGTGGGGTACAGGTTAGCCAGTAGCCACTGTAGCTGAAGAATTCCTCACATGTAAACTAGCCAGGAACACACATGCCATGACCTTTGCTCTGGAAGCAGAGGAACATACCCCTTCTAGATTATCTATTACATTATTTTTGTTTAACAAAGATTTATTTCAAAAACAAGATATCTTTGAAATAATTCTGAAAACCAATCACTTTGGCTCCAGGTTATCATCAGCCTAAATTTATATATAAACCTATGTATTGCTGCCCAGTGAGTGACTCTGATGTTACAGAGAAGAAACAAGATGACAGTTTTGAGGCTTCCAATACATCTGTCAAAGTGACAGCAAGTTAACTGCCCCATTGTGTGAATTGCTCACATGAGATGTATCCACACTGCCAGATGACAAGTGACGAAAGGTCAGACTCTACACTCACAAAGGTGAGGGCAACAGGAACAGCAATAAATAGCAGGTGTCAGGGCAGGAAGGATCCCAGGGTTCGTAGAGGCTCAGGCATGGCCACCGCCTTCATAGTTCCAGTCATTCTGGCAGGAGGGTTGGCCTTTGCCATTGTGTCCAAGAAGACAAATTTAAAGGCTACAAGTTTCCATAGGACATGGCCATGGTCAATGACGCTTCAGAGCCTACGGAGGGCAGGAACCCTGGAGTTATACTCCTTTGCTCACTTACCATCTAATCCAGCAAGAATATTTTTATCCATGTATCCCAAGAGAGAAACCGACAGCTCTGTAAGACTGCTCAACATAGCTTAGAATGAAGAAAGCCTGGGAGATCAGTTACAAAGGTACCGGTGGCATTTATGTCCATCATGACAGGGTGATGTTGATCTACACAGAGCTGCAAACGGACAAAGGGCAATGGTAGGCCAAGGCAATCTCCATGGCATGGGTACAACGACCTGTTTATATGATACCACATCTAAGGTCTGCAACAATTTTGTCAAATGCTAAATGTTGTCTTGGGGCAGGGGGTTATTTCCATGTCACCTGAATTTCTTTGCACAAATATGTCACAACAGTAACATCTAAAAAAAAATTTATAAAGCATTTCACAATCAGGTGTATTTATGGCATGTGACACTTAGAAAGCAAGACACTCAATTACAAACACACTAGGCTGACTGTGTAAAAGCAGTCATGACAAGAAAGGAAAAAGGCATTTATCTGCTCATCCAGTGTGAAACCTCACCGTTTGCACATCAGGTCCCTGTGGGGGTTGCTAGAGGATATGCTGATCACAGACAAGCTAGATGAGAAGGACACAAGGACTCTAGGCACTCAACAAGCTGAGGGTTAAGGGGTAGCTGGGAGTGGTTCCCAGACAGCCACGTTCCTCGAGGTGGTGGGTACCTCTAGTGTGTGGCTTTTCACCGGCTGTCTCAGCACATTCTCTCCACGCCTACTCTAAGTCAGGGGCAGAGGCCTGTTGTTTCCTTCATGTTCCCACACTGTGGTAGTCAGAGGCCCTTTCGGCCTTTTTAAAAAGCAAAAGGAAACAAAACAAAAACATAGAAAAAGATAGGGAAATTTTCCAAACACGAGAGCTTCTGGGAATATGTGGCAGTACTGAAGCTCACATGCTAGGTAGAGGGGGCCCTCCACCAGAGAAGTGAGAGCCAGCTCCATGCCTGTCCCTGCAAGCACAGGAACATAATGATATAGAGTACGTTAGAGTAGTATCAGGCAGCCTGTGAGGAAAGAGTAACTCGGGGAGTTCTGACCCCTCACTGATGTTCCCTGGGAAGTAACCCTCCTACCAAGAGCTAGCACAAAAGAATCCAAGAAAAACAGTGAGCCGATTCTTGTGCCTGATACTTTAATACCAAAGTCACAACTGTCCTACTTACTTTGAAGAACATTCCTTATTTTTCACAGCAACTCAATGAACTGAAATACAAACAAATGTAACCTCACCAACTGATAAATCTAAGCATTTGCAAGTGTGTTTTGCTTATTCTAAGAGCCACATGTGTAGATGCAAGAAGTATGTTTATTTTAGGAACCCTCACCCCATCACTGCCCTAGCCCACCTTGGCCCTGGGCAGGGCCTATAGGTAGACAAGATCATGGGCACCACTTGTGTTTGAAGGACTTACTTGATGAATTAGTGGTCCAATGTTAGTGTCTACTTCCTGTTTATTCTGCTAAAGACGGGAGACACTCTGTGGGTCTTTACTGGCCTCAGTCTTTAGTTCTCTCACTACCAGCAGCTTCCCAAGTGGCCCTGCACCTACTAGGGAGGGCAGGAGGAAAAGGCAGGGAAGTAGAAAAATGAGTCACAGAAACTCACCAGGGCTGCAACCTAGGCATGCAAACTCCTGCATTCTGAGCCCTTTGCTCTGGGCCTGCTGCAGTTCTTACCCACATGGACACAGCATTAAGTGAAGACTGTGAAGAGTGGAATGGAAGATGTTATTTACCAGAGAGAAAGACCCAGCATTGCTAAGAGTTGCCCTAGAAAGAAGACGGCAGAAGCCAACAAATGAAGAAGAAAGAAGTCGGTGCGACTGAAGCCAAGGGCCTGCCATACACCCTTCCCAGGCCTCCATGGACAGAAAGGCTGTGTAGTAGTCTTCAAGAAACATCTCCTGAACAGGACCCAGCAGGACAAAAGGCAGTTACTCCTGAACGCAGCCTTTTCTGTTAGTGGGGACCTTGGACCTATATGTACCATTAGCCCTGCCATTAAGAATGCTGTGATACACTTTATCAGAAGAGTGTCAAATATTTACCTGGACGAGGCTCACACTTAGGACCCCATTCCTATCTGGGCCTATACCACACCATGGTACAGCTGACTCTGGGCATGGTGCATACCCAGACACAGATCATACCTAGGCATGGCTCACACGTGAGGCTTGGAAGAAATACCCAGGAAGTTTCTGACTATCAGGGAATATGTTAATTAGAAAGTCAAACTATTCTGGACAGGATGATCCCCATTTGAAGGCTATAGTTTCTGATGTCTCCAGTACACCATCCTTTGGGAGTGGGGAAACTCAAAGTAGTCACACATCATAGGGATGGCTGAAGTTTGGAAGTGAAGGCTGGAGAAAAACCTGGGATCCTGCTAAGGACCATATCTCAGATCAGAAGAGCATTGTGATTGCTGTCAGCTTTGCTGTGATACAGCTCATGAAACTGCCTTATTAAAGCGCACAGTTTCGTATTCAAAGAGATCTCTAATCCTGGCACACTTTTACCACCTGTGATGTGTGTGTGTGTGTGTGTGTGTGTGTGTGTGTGTGTGTGTGTGTGTGTTGGGGGGTTATGCACTTACTAGTAGGTGCAGGTGGATGTTTATGTTTAGGCCAGAGGTGGTGGTGTATGTCTTTCCTTGATTGCTCTCGAGTTTTGTTTTTTGAGAAAAAGTCTCTCACTGAACCCAAATTATATCAATTCAGTTAGGCTGGCTGCCCTTCAGGGATCCACCTTGTGCTGGCTATGGGTTTGTTTGTTTGTTTTTGTTTCTTGTAAGCCTGAAGGCAAGCCTGTGGTGTAGTTTTTTAAACTAGTGATTGACGTGGGAGTGCCCAGCCCATGGTGAATGGTGTCATCCCGGGCAGGTGGTCCTGGGGTGTATAATAAAGCAAACTGAGCGAGCCAGTCAGAGGCACTCTTGATAGTCTATGTATCAGCTCCTGCCTCCCAGTAAGAGGCACTCTTGATAGTCTATGCATCAGCTCCTGCCTCCCAGTTCCAGTCTTGTTTGGGTTCCTGCCCTGAATTCCCTCAGTGGTGGACTGTGGTGTGGAACTGCAAGCTGAGAGGACCTCCCCATGTTGCTTTTGGTCACAGTGTTTTTATCACAGCAATACCTAAGATATACTGTCTTTACCAGACTCCAACAGTGGGTCACAGATGTTAGTATTCAGGCATCTGTCCTGGCCTGCCCTTGGTGATTCTCACAGGATGCGCCCTCAGCTACAGCCACTAAAGCACCATCTGTGCACATTCACTATGTCCCCTTTTAAAAGGCCTTTCCTTCCTTCCTTCCTTCCTTCCTTCCTTCCTTCCTTCCTTCCTTCCTTCCTTCCTTCCTTCTTTTCTCCCTCCCTACCTCCCTCTCTGTCTGTTTTTCTTTCTGTCTGTTTTTCTCTCTGTTTCTGCCTGTCTTTCCTCTCTTCCACTGCTCCTGTCCCTGGAGGCTGTTCTCCCCTTCACCTTTCCCCTTTTTATGATCCCTTTTCCTAATAAAAAACCCTCCACTTGAACCCTGCATGGCATCTTTCTCGTGCCACATTTTTTTAAAATTACAACATCGCCATACCTTGCTTTTTGCCTGGGTACTAGGGGTCCAAACTCAAGACCCTATGCTTGTGTGGCAGGCACTTCACTGCCTGGGGCATCTTCCTAGCCTGAATCAACTGTTTGTTTCTACGAATTTGCTCATCCTGGACTTTTCACATTGGCAAACTCATTATTAAGGGTTCTCTAAAGTCATTAAGAATAGTGAATTAGTAAATCCAGAGCCATGATCCCTGGAGAAATATATGCTCAGGTCACCACAAGACTCCAATCAGAATGCTTCCAACAACCAGTCACACTATATCATGTGACTTCTGTCTAAAGACACTGTTTGGTATTTACTGAGCCAGTGGCCAGGGGGCTTGAATGAAGCTTCTCTTGCATGACATCTTCACGAGGCACACTACAATCCCCTGAGCTGAGAACATTAGATACCCCTTCAGCCCTTGGCCACTTTAAAGAGTGGAATCATCAACAAAAGACAAAACAAAACAAAAGCAACAATGCTGACAATGAATAGTGTGAGAGATGGATACTGGTGAGAGCTAAGACAGCATGACATGCTTTGCTGTGTTGCCCTCTCAGCCAAGAATGTACACATCGAGTGGCTCAATACTTCTCCACTCTGTGTGCATGTTCTTCAATGACCAGAAAACCACTGTTAATATTGACTTAGGGTTACAAGTGAATAGCAGAAGCAGGTAAGTTTTCAATTACAGATCCCCTGAATAATGGGATCACAGTAAGTGGCCCTGGGTCCTGGCTTAGTTCCCTCAGCACACTGTTTGTGATCTGCACTGCCATGAGGTAATACTTAGCCCTTTCTTAGAGCAAGGTAACATTCGCTTGCACATATCTGCTCAGTGGCAGGTAGATTCTTGGGTTTGTTAGTTCTTTGGCTGTTGTGAATGGTACTGTGTATAAGTCTTTGTGGATATGTACCCATGCACTTGGGTTCTGCTGGAAATTTTAGTTGGAAGGGATACTTGTCTGTCATCTTATTGTTATGTCCTCATGTGGCTTGTGGGAAGACATTATTTAAGAGACAGGTTAGTTTTAAGCATAGTTGAGGGTTTATTTCAACATTTATGAAGAATGCTTACTTTTCATTGGTGATGGTAATAGAATTTCTTCCTAAAAATCTGTGTCAGTCAGGGTTTGGAAGTTGGCTCCCATTTAGGAGCATGTGCTACCCTTGTAGAGGATTAGACTTTGGTTCCCAGCACCCACATCAGAGAGCTCACAACTACCTGTAACTCCAACTCCAGAGGACCCCACACCTTCTTCTGGCTTCTAGAGGCACATGCACCAGCCATGAGTGTGTGTGTGCATGCACGAACACAGACACACAGACACACAGACAGACAGACAGACAGACACACAGACAGACACACACTTTTAAAAAGTATGGCCAGGTGGTGGTGACACATGCCTTTAATCCCAGCATTTGGGAGGCAGAGGCAGGCGGATCTCTGTGAGTTCAAGGTCAACCTGGTCTACAGAGTGAGTTCCAGACAGCCTCCAAAGAAACCCTGTCTCAATCCCCCCCCCCAAAAAAAAAAAGTCTGTGTCAACCACCTGGGACTCACTGGTACTCATTGGCCTGTCCAGGCCAATGCCATGAAAAGACAATGGACTATGTTTGTTGACCCCTGGTAGTCTTCAACCACATGGACGCTGGATTTTCATGGTTATGAACCAGCAAGTCTATCCTGCAGACAAATGTGTCCAGCTGTCCACAGATGTACAGATGCATAGACTCTTCCCCCAGACATAGTTACTCTAGTCAGATCCCCATGAGGAGGGTGAAGAGAAGGTTCTGAGCTATCCAAAGGTATGAAGAGGGGCCATGATGGTGCACATGGGCCCAGCCAAGAGTTTGTAGATACGGGAACCCAATAATAATCCAGGAACTTTGCCACCTGGGAAAGGATGATGGACCCCACAAGAAGGATTTGAGCTTATATAATATGAAAAAGCCAGCTTTGCAATGCCATACAGCTGTTCAGGGCAGAGGAAAAATAAGAAAATGGGGAAATGAATAACCCTGAAAGGATACCGAGTCTCAGACTGTATGCCAGGAAGGAAAGTCACCTGAACTGTCGGGAGGCTGATGCTGTCCCACCTGCAGCATGCCAACTTGAACTCCCAGTCTGACTCCAGGTTGAGCAGCTCCATGGTGAGGGGCATACCTCACTCAAGCTGAACATTCACCTCTTTACCTGCCCCTTGGGAGCAAGGCCATGAGCTGGGGTCACTGTGGCACAGCCAAGAACCAGCCCCAGGGGCCTTGTAGTCTGGTGGAGATGAACCATGAGCCACTCTAAGAACCTGTAATGGGTGACATGCAGAGAAATCGAGAGGAGGACAGGAAGGCAGAGGAAAATGTGAGCTAATTAGACCAGACTGAACTGTCGCTGAGAAGGCAGAGTGTCAATGGATAGATTTTCCAGTGGTGTGATGGGCAGATATCCAGGATGGGGTAGGAGGATGCAGGAGTGTACATCAGGACCAGCTGTGGCTACCACAGATGATACAGAAGAGACAAGAGGGACACTGTAGGCTACAAAGAGCTGCAGGGAGCACAAGAGTCTTGATCACTCTGAGGAAGGGGCAGCTCTACTAGTCTCTTGCATCGTCAGCAACGTGCAGGTTCTACTATAATACAGAGGCCAATATGCTCTGATTTTGTGCCAGAGAACTGGACTGAAGTGAGGTCAGGAGTCTCCAACCATCCCCCATCAGCACAAGTAAGAATAATACAAATCAATATTTACGGGCCACAGACTGCTGTCTTGCAATGTTTTTCTTCACTGTAACTTGATGAGTATTGCCACTATCACTCATACTTTGCAAACAAAGACACAAAGAAGGCCTGCCTATCACTTATGAGCCCCACAGCCAGCTTCACACCTTGGCTCTTCCATCTCCTCACTCAGCACACTACAGTGACTCACTCTGGCTCTTTCCATGATGCCCAGAAAGGATAGTGGAGCCCAGGAGAAGGTTGAGCTCATATGACGGATGTGCTCACACAGTGGCCATGCTGCTACTCAGGGAAAAGGAAAAAGGGAACATGAAATAATACCGAGAGGGAGGTGGGAAAAGATACCCGAGGTGTCACAGCAGGCATGGCTTGCTGCTGTATGGCTCTGCAGGGGTCTCCACTGGCTCCTGAGTCTGAGGCACGCTGTACACAGTGGTCCACTCCAGGAAGGAAAAGTGCCCTTCTCCCAGCCAGTGCTCGAAATGCTCAAGGTAGGTTGCCCCAGGAAGAAGGATAATACTTAATATAAATTGATCATAAAAACGTCCCTTTTCTACTTCTAAGCCCCCCCTGCAGCTGGCTCTTTCCATTAACATAATATTTTTAAGTGACAAGGCTCTGCCAAGCTTAGATGTGAGAAAATGAAATCTGAGATGCACTTCTGAGAGGCAAACAGGATGCGTTCCCAGCTGCCCGGCCCCCCAGGCACCAACCTGCCTGTGTCAGTAACTTATTTCAATACAAAATAGTGTTTGCTTACAACAATGCTAGGATTTTAGAGGTTAGAGTTACCCAAAGTTACAATTTAAAGTTAATATTTTCCCCAGTCTTATGGAGATACGAAAAATACATACCACGTATGGTCTTCCAGTGTAATTCTTAAGATACTGACAAATGCCCCTTTGTTACTGAATTCACTTGCTTCTAGTTAAAATGCTAAAAATATCAGCATTATTTACTCTTCACAAAGGACTGAAAGTACTTGTAATATTTTTCTTACATCTTTAAAAGGCAAAGGTCAATGCTATTTAAGGCAGAAAAGGCAATTTGGCTACTTTTAAGACCCTTAAACAAATTAGTATTGATATGAAAATTAATATGAAAGTCCTCTACTACAGGCCAAAAACTGAATCTTTGAGTCCCAAACCAACAGAGAGGGCTAAGCACCCTACTTCTTTCTTAAGTGACTGCTGGGTGAACAGAGCCGGCAGGTACCTCATACCTCGCTTCTGGATGAAGACCCTAAGTAAGGGGTTTGCACTTGAGACTGCCTTGCAGAAGTTGTCATCATTGTTGATGGGCAGCAGGTCCCCGTGAACATCAGCATAGCCGATGGTCACTTCGGTGTTAGAGATGTGGTGGGTGTGCACGACCAGCTGGTAGAAATCTTCAAACTTCCCAGGCTTATGACGGTCCAAGGAGAACCTTCGGAATTCGGCCCCAAACTACAAGGCAAGAGATGAGGTAAGTGAATATTGGGAAGAATCCATGAGAAGGACGTACAGTGTGTTCATGGAACAATGTGGTAACTAAGTCCCTTTGAGCCATGAGCTACCCTATGCTACTGTCTTGTGACTGAGCAAGTCAAATTCTATTTAAAATCTGTAAAGTATATTTTAAATTTTGGTTTTAAAGTAGTAGGTTTTCAGGTAGCCTTTTTTAAAAATCCCTTTTATTTTGATTAATCCTCTCCAAGTTTCCTACGCCTCCCTGCTTAAACTTTTCCACTCACAGAATCTACTTTCAAATTACCTGTGTTATACTATCTTCCTTCCTTTAAGCCTCCTCACCACCAATGGCCTCTACAGTAGTGCCGAGTAAACGCAACAAATTAGGGATCTGAAGTTAGGACCCACACAAGAGAGGGAATGAAGAAGCTATGCAAGCTGCTGTGAATCTTACAAACAACAATGATGTCAACCTGCCAGGCAACATACAACCAGCCACTTGTGCAATAGTGGCACTGCTGTTAGTGGGTACCCAACAGCTTTCTGATTAGATTTAATGCCACACCCATAGGAGGGAATCCATGCTGGGTACTGAAACCTGGTCAAAAACCCATGACAGGGGAAACAAAAGACTGTAGGGGGAATTGAACACTGCTATTTAGCTAAACGGACAATGCACTGAACTGTCTATTAAGTACTTAGTTTATACCCAGAAACACTGCTATGAGTCTTAATCAGAGAAGGTTCTCTTTCTAGTGAATGGTGGTGAATGAAGAGGCTCGTGACTGCAGAATGTGAAAGAATGAGTGACCCATGAGTGTTCAGCCTTAAACAAGATATTTACACCATCTTCTCTAAAGCGTGGAGAGCACTGTGGAAGAGGGGACTGAAGCGATGTAAGAGCCGGAAGATAGGGAGAAGGGCTATGAAATGCTATCTCCGGGCAAGGCACAGCTGCTCCAGTCATGAACTCATGGTGGTTGCAGATGCCTGTCCTGGGTCTGCACAGCAATGGTCCCTTCAACAGTCGGACAAAGATGAAGGAGGCACTCTGGCGGGCCTTACCCCTCACTGCTTAACTGTTTGCTACTAATAGATTCAGGGAGAGGGGGATTCATTGCCTTCAGGCTTCATTGGACACTTATAATCTAATGGTCACATGGACTGTCCCGGTTTAAACTAAATGGGTCACAAAACAAACCTAAAAGACATCAGTCTTAGAATGGGTCTGTCAGGAAGGAGTAAGAGACATAGGAGGGATGGGAGAGGTAAGAGAGGCATGGGTGAGGGGTAGTCAGAGTGCGCTATAGATATGTATGAAATTATGAAAACACAAACTATTTTTGATGAGTTAAAAAGAAAGAAAGGAATAATGGGGAGAAAAGAGAACCAGACTCCGTACATTGCCCCTCCATCTCAGGACAGTGACCAGCGGTGCCACAAATGCAAAGACCCAGGGCCTACTTCTTCTCTGCAGCCTCTGGCCCCGACCTGGGTGCCCATGGAGCTGTGCACAGAGCTTATGCTCACAGCAGAGGACCCCAGCCCACAACATACAGGTCACCTCTTGAGGGCGGCAAGGAAGTGGCCATGGTCAGTCTGGCCTGAGGGTCTTGGCTCAGCATAGTCTTCAGTATAATTAAGAGGCAAATGAGCGGGCTCTAACGTACACAGAGATTAAATGTTTAATCTGGACAAATCATCTCAAGTTACTGAGGTTTGGGTCAAAAATCATCTCCCAAGCTCTCAGATTTGAGGATGTAGCCCAGGAATTTGTGTTTTTAATAAGCTCTCAGAAGTAACTAATGCTACTTCTAGCTAGGGCTCACATACCGTGGCTTAAGGGAATCAATGTCCAGAGGTCCGTGTGAAGATCCACTTGCCTGGGAAGCAATTGCTGCCTCCACTTCTTGCAGGTCACCCAGAGCAAAGTCAACTTCTTACCTGCCTACACTGCCCAGGATACCTAACAAAGGAACAATTCAAAATGCGGGCTTGGGAAAAGCTACATCCAGTGACTAGTCAGAAGTCTACCGTCTCTTCCCGGAGAAGAGAAGTATGGCCCTCCTATACATTCAGTAGGAGGTGGAGTATGGCCCCAGAATTAGTGTTTGGCTAGTCACATTTATGAACCGCTAATGCCCTGGAAAGAGCAGAGGAAAGGGCTCTCTCCTATCCCCACTGGTGTCAGAGGAGCAGATTAGACTCCTTCACCATGCTCCCATTACTTAGGCAAACATGTCATTTCTTCTTGGCACTTTGCAAAGGGTACCCCAGCAACAGATGGCCTGAGAGGAGCATGCTGGTCTTCACCTACTAGGGAGGAAAAACTGTAAAATATAGTTTGAAAGAGATAAAGCCTATAACCCATGTTCTATACGATTTCTTCCCGATTCAGTCATCCAATCAAATCATAACATATTTATTTGGGCAGTCTCCATGTTTCCCGTCTGTGTAGCTGCCTTCTGCCGAGTCCATGAGCACACCCCCCTTTTCCCCGATGAAGACATAGAGGGCTGTAATGATGAGTAATGTAGCTCCAGGAGCAGTTTCCTCATGTCCAGTCTTTCTTTGGGTATCCTCAGCAGGATGCATGACTGTACACTCACCTGAGGAACACCCTTCTGCCTGTGCTCACAGCCCTCCACTGTGGAGTCAGCACCCACAGTATGTGTGAATTAAATCTCACACATTAAATACCCAAGTTCTCCAACAGGGTTTCCCCCTCAGTCTCACTGGGCAGCTACATGCAGCTCAAAGTATTTTTCAGTATTAAACAATTTTCCTATGGTAATTTGGAAAGACAAAAGAATCCAGACTTCTGTTGAGGTGAAAAAGTCTGGTTTGTGTCTGACCATGTGACTGGGTTGCCACTCTGAGAGCCTGTTATGTGTGTTTAATGAGGTCCAGAGTTCCAACAGAGGTGTGAAAAGGTGATATAATAAACCTGTTTTGTGGTAGTGCAAATTACAATACACGGGATTGGGATGATGTAGATTAATTTTATTGGGGAGAAATCACTTACATGAGAAACCGATAACCCAGGGTCATCACTCTGAGCATCCAATCTCAGCTGCCCTCCAAGTCTGACTGGAACCAAGAGAATCTGTCCAAAATCCCACATGCTCACTTATGCACCTATGACCACGCCCAAACCGGTGTGGTCAGCACCACAGGTACCTAGTAAGATCTCTCACTACATCGTTTTATCTAAAAATTTAAAATTCTTATTTTCCACTTAACATCAGATTAAACAAGTGGCCTCCGAATGAAGAAATTAGTGGGTGCAACTCAATGCCATAGAATTCTTGGTAAAGCCAAGGACTTTTCTACCTTCCAGAGACTGAGAAGATGTGTGTGGCTCTGGTGACCAGATAGTAACTCTTGCAGGTCAAGTGTTTTCTTACTGTCTACTTTCATCAAACTCAGAAATTGTTCATATTGAACTCGAAGCAAACAGGTTATCCTGAATGATGCTGATGGCTGACTTACTCTTGGTGTGTGAACCAGGGAGAGGTCCAGGAGCCCTTCACTCCCCTGCTCACCCAGGAGCCTCTCCCTGGCTTTACTTTCATTTACACAGCATTTGATTAGTTTATGTAACAAAGCTTGTGCTGCTGTTGACATCCATAACAGTAAAAAGAACAGACACTTTTCCTGGTCACTGAGCAATAGATACCTTTCACTGAATGCAGGATGTGTAAGGTACTTATTCTGAATGACCTACAGTTATTTATCAACATCTGTACCTGTGCTTTGACTGTAATTTAATAAACACTGTCATAACTCAATCTGAAACTTTTAAAGGGTCAATTCTCTAATTCACATTAGCCATTTTTATTTAAATATTTTCAATTCTTTTGTAATTCCATGCTTATATATAATTTTTATTTGTGTATTATATATAATATATCCTGATCACACCCAGCCGAAGTCTTCAGTCCCAGGCCCCTCCCTCCCTGTCCTCCTCTTCTGGAAGCGTTGCCACACGCACATACATGCGGTTATACTCCAGAGTAGGCAGAGCATCAGCAGCCACTCTGTGCTGTGACATGTGCCGCGTTGTTTGCTTGTTTTTCAGACAGGGTCTTGCTACATAGCCCAGTTTGGACTCAATTCTTATTTTCCTGCCTTGGCCCTGGTGAGAGGTAATTACAGAAGTATGAGCCTCATTTTAGTCGTTTATACAATTCGGGGTGATAATTACAGAGCATCTAAAATATGCCTTCATACCCCCTCTCACAATGCTGTGTGTTTGTGTGTGTGGCCTAAGCTGGTCTTGAACTCATGGACTTAAATTTTCCTATCTCAGTCTCCTGAGTAATAGAATTACAAGTGTGAATGCAGTCTCCCTATCTCTAGAGCTCTTCCCACTTTGCAAACTGAAAATACCACTGAACAACAATTTAGGAGTAATTTTAACAGATTTATAGCTATATGAAAAAAAAAACAACTTTAACTTATCTAAACTTTTTACTACAAGAATGACACAATCAAGCATAAATTACTAGGACAGAAGAATAGAAGAAAAAATTATTTGGACAGTAATAGGTAAAAGAAAGAGAAAGGGGATTATGTAAACTTTCTGATCATTAAAAAAGATTGTGTTTATACTATTTAAAAATGTCTAATGGGAACACCAAACTACCCCATTCAGATTTCACTGGCTAGATTCAGCTGGGTGTGGTGATATGCACACAGGCAGGTGAGCACATGCATCCCTCCCCTCACACCCTCCCAAAGCAGCTTGGCTGGGCCTAGCTAGGCCAGGAGACAAGTTAGTACATAACATATCAAAGCTCCCCTTTCCCACCAGCAACCAGCACTCAACTGAGGCAGTATGCTTTTTTCCTTGGAGGAATTAGTTCTGGGAAGATACATACATGTAAGAGCTGATGAAGGGTGCCTTTTCAGAAGCAAACATACAAAAGAAAGGAGCAAGTAGCCAGGGTAATTTCTCAGCAGCCACAGGTCATTCGTGTCTTGAACCATCAACACGTGATGGATGGGACCTCTTTTTATATGTGCAAACCTAAGTGCTTACATTGACAGATTGCTACATTTTAGAGAGTGGGAGGGAATCTATTATTATGAAAACTGGCAAATAAAGAGCAAGAATCAAGTACTTTTTAAAGGAAGAATACTTGTCACTGGGAAACTCACAGGTGTGTGACTCCTTAGTTTTCACAACTTCCAGCAAAATAAACTGCCATTCTATTATTTAGACAAAACTAACACACTTTGTAGGCAATCTTGGTCTTTATCTCTGCAACAGGATAGGAAGGGGACAGCTTTACCTTTTAAAGTTCAAAAGGGGAATTAATCTCAACACAAAATTCTTAGGCCAATAAGCAAAAGTACATTATCCTCAGCTGGGCATGGTGGCTCATGCCTGTGATTCTAGTAAACAGGAGACTGAGGCAGAGGATCACCACAAGTTCAGGACATCCTGGGCTACACAATAAGCCACTGTCTCAAAAAAAAAGTGTATTTACCTAAAAATGAAATTTATTTTTATTCCCTTTAATGTATATTCAACAATAACAACAGCTTTATGATTATACAGTTAGAAAAAAGATATACATTAGTTGAGATGATATATATATGTATATATATATACACACATCTATATATATCATCTGTCTTTTATCTTTCCTATCTCATCTCTCTTCCCTTCCCCCATCTCTTGAAATGGAGATCTTCCAGTTCAGTGAGAGGTCCTGTCTCGAGGCAATAAGTCAGAGAGCGATAAAGGAAGACATCCTTCTGCCCCAGCCTCCAGATGTATGCTCCCCCTCAACCATGTATACATACCAACATACCACACATATACAGAAAGAAAGAATTACAAGAGAAATTCAAATACACATAGAGATTAATGAAAATATATCATACTAAAACATACAGATTAAAGCAGCACACACAGGGAAAATTAAGGGTATAAAAAGGCCAGCCTGGTCTCCAGAGTGAGTGCCAGGATAGGCTCCAAAGCTACACAGAGAAACCCTGCCTCGAAAAACAAACAAACAAAAAAACCTAAAAGGAAACTCACTAACTAGAAACTAAGAAAAAGAAGTACAAACCTAATCCAAACAAGCAGAATGGACTGGAGATTAGAAAAAAAAAAATAGAGAAAGAAACAAAGAAAAAAGTTGAGTCTTTGAAAAGTCCAACAAAATCAGTACACCGTTAGGTAGAGGGAAAAGAAAGAAGCAAATTCAAATCACAAAAGGAAGGGAGGCTTTTGCTGTCATTGCTTAGGGACAAGAGACTGTGAGTATCCCAATAGCAATGGCCACTGCGATAAGGAGCCTGGATCCCTGTAAGAGATATCTGATTCCAGGACATGGCCCAGGAAACATGTGAGATGAGCCTCCCATTTCATAACAGCAGAAAGCCAGGAAGCAAAACAAACCCCACAAACATGGAGCATGTTGAAGGAGACAGGAACCAACCGGGCAATGTGCCAGTGGCCAAAGCTGGAACAATTTGAGCAACAAAATAAAATAACACAAAATAAACATCCACGAGTCCACACAGATACAAACAAACGCCAGAATAAATACTTGGGTAGACACAGCGACCATGCAGAAGAATACTCAATAATTTATCTGGATACATCACCCTCAGGAAGGGGCAGTGTGATTCTCCACCTTCTAAAGGTAGGCTATGCGTAAGGGATTTGCTCCTGTGGAGAAGAATGACCTCACAGTGGGGTATCTGCTTAGGGATCAAGACCACCAACAATGGCAAGTCCGGTGGCCAGCGTGGATGCCTGTATGATGGGTAGAAATGGTGCACTGCCATGGCTGTTTTCTCTTTCAGAGTCACAATCCTAGTCTAATGATGAGAAGCACAACAAAGAACAAGTTACCATCAAGGGGCGGTCTGTAAAACATTGACTAGTAATCCTCAAAAACAAAAAGGTCATCGAAACACAAGGAAAGTCTGAGGAATAACCACAAATGAAAAGGGGTGCAGGAGACATCGCAGCTAAGTGGAATGGGTTCTTCTGGATGAGGTCTTGGAACATTAGGTTAGAAAGAACACTTGGGAAAAACTAAATCCAAATAAAGTAAAGCCTCAGCTAATTATGATCTACCGCCATTGGCTCATTCATTACAAAAATGCCCCAAACTGAGAAAACAAGTGTGGTATATATGGGAATCCGCTGTATTCTCACAGCAATTTTTCTGTGAATTTAAAACTGTCCCAAAATGATTTAAAACATTTTGTATTAGTCTACAAAGTAGGAGGTCTCCTTGTGGCATTTTCATCTCTACTTTGTTTTGGCTAATCCGCTCTTGTTCTTCACACGGTGGCCTCTCCCCCTTGCCTGCACCCCTCTGCTCTTAGTGCTCACCTTTTCATTTTCATGCTGTATGTGTTGCTACCTTCCCCACACCCCTCCTTACACCTCATTCCCCATCCTGTCTCATGGTTCCTTTTCTAAGGTCTTATGGATGGAACCGCAACTATTATATTAACTAACTGTGGCTCAGAAGGAAAAAATCCCATGTCTGCTCTCATATGCAGACCTTAGCTTCTGAGTTTTAGATGTGTGTAATTGTGTGGGTGCGAATGTAGGTATAGTTACTCAATCTAAAATAAAACTTTAATAAAAAGATTATATATGAATCCACTGAGTGACCATATGCTGAATACTGAATATCCTAGATGGTATAGACAGACTCCAAGGAAGATACAAACTATGAGGACTTACTAAAAAGCAAAGAGAAACTCTGAGTAACTTATAATCAGGGTATTGAATAAATTTCTAAAATGCCCACTGAGATGACTCCAGGTCTAGATGCCTTCATTCATGAATTCCACCAATATTCACAAAATTTATAGCAAGATTCACAAACTCTTCAAAAATATATGAGGGAATACATCTTACCTTTTCCTATAAGGCCAGTTTTGTCCTGATACTAACACCAAAAAGGCATAAAACAAATCTACAGATCCAAGTCCAGCATGAAGAGGACCAAAGTCCATTAAAAATGTCAACAACCTATAATTATTAACACGCAAAAGGAACTACACAACCAGAACCAGCTAAGTGAACTACAGGCATGCAAAGTAGCGTTCACACCTGAAAATAAGTTGTAATAAACAACATTAAAGGCCAAAAGCAACACAATCATGACACCATGAAAGATGAGTAAAACAGAACTCAACTAACTAGGACAACCCCAGCTAACACTGCACTTAACAGCTTAAGGCAGACTAGTTTGCTCCAGAATTAAGAAGAAATCAAGAAGTTCACTTCTACATTTGGGAACAGTCGAATAAGACAAGAAGGATGTTCTAACATTTCTATTCATAGACAGAATTTATCTAAAATTCCCTAGAGCTGATGAATGAATTCAGTGCAGTTTAAGGACACACTGTCACTACCCAAAACAAATTTTATTGTTTTCACTCTGGAAATAAAGTTTAAAAACAAATAACGATTCTATTAATAACATATTGAAGGGATACAATGTTTAGGAATAAAGTAAACAAGAGATGTGAAAACTACAGACATTGCTGAAAACTTAAAAGAAGTTACAAATGGATAAGGGCATTGCATGTTCATGGGTTACAGAGCCTGATGTCTGCAAACGCTCCCTGAGTGAGTCTACAGTTCATAGCAACCCCTACCAAAATCACTGCCTTTGGGATGGTAACTGCCAAGTTGGTCCTAAAAGTATTTGGAAATATGAAATACACAAAATAGGGAAAAGAATTAATCTTGAAAAGAAGAGCTGGAGGATTCATACTTCCTAATTTCAAAATTCTTAGTGTGGTATTGATACACTGTGATTTTTTTTTTGTTTTGTTTTGTTTTTTTGTTTTTGGAGACAGGGTTTCTCTGTGTAGTTTTGGAGCCTATCCTGGCACTCTCTCTGGAGACCAGGATGGCCTCAAACTCACAGAGATCTGCCTGCCTCTGCCTCCTGAGTGCTGGGATTAAAGGCGTGCGCCACCAACGCCCGGTGATACACTGTGATAATTAATCATGTCAACTGTACTGGATCGAGAAGTAGCTAAAGCACACTTCTACCTCAGATGCAGAGGGAGTAAGAGTCCACCAGAATAGGCAGTACTCCCCCTCTGGTTTCTGGCCACTGTAATGTGAATTGCTCTGCCCTGCCATGTCCTCTGTACTCAGGATGGACTGAAGTGGTGACTAGAGTAAATCCCGCCCTCCTTTAGTCGCTCATGCAGGTATTTTGTCACAGTAATCTGAAGTCTGACTAGTACATATATGATCAATGGAATAGAATCAATGCATACATATGGAATAAAACATCAATTGATTTCTATAAAGAATGTCAACACAGTCCTATGCAAGATGAAATAATCTTTTCAACAACTAGTATTGGGACAACTGGACATCCATGTGAGAACACTGGAGTTAGACTTCTAGTTTACACCACAGACAAAAATTGGTTCAGATTGGATGGGGGCGGGGGAGGGGTAAACACAATAGCTAGGTATTTTAAAAACTCTTAGAATACATAGAATTAAATTTGTATTACTTGGGCTAGGCATTATTACTTAGATATGACACCCATGACATAAAAAAACAAAAGAAAAAATAGACCTACTGGATTTCACTGAAATTTAAATATTTGGTGCATCAAAAGATACTTTCAAGAAAGTGGAAAGGTTATCTACAGAATGGGAAAAATATTTGCAAATTAGACACCTGATTAGGAAAGTGCATCAAAAGTATTTAAAGAACTCTAAAAGCCCAACAATAGGCCGCCAGGCATGTGGGGGGGGCAGTGCATGGCAGACAGACCTCTGTGACTTTGAAGCCAGCCTGGTCTACATAGAGAGCTTCAGTCCAGGGCTACATAGAAAGACCTTGTCTCAAACAAAACAAAACAACATAACTCAACAACAGAAAGACGATTCACCCCCACAAAAAAAAAGGTCAACAAACTGGAATAGACATTTCTTCAAAGGAGATGTACAGATGGCCAGTTAACACATGAACAGCATTGCTAGTCACTGGGCAAATGTGGACCAAAAGCCCGGGGCAGCTTCCTCAAGCCCGGGAGTCCTCTGGCATGCACACTTCCTTCCTTTCTGCAGCGTCTCTCTGAACTGCTTGCACTTAAATCTAAGCATGCACCATCTCTTTACTAATGAGCTCCAACCTTGAGAAAGACTATAATGAGTCACTCCTATGGTTTAGATGGGTGGCTATCCCCCAAATGTCCACATGAACTTGCAAGGAGGTAGAGTCTGGCCAGAGAGCCTTAGCTTACTGGGGCATCCCCTTGGGAGAGACTCTAGGCCCCCAGATGTTTGATTTCACTTTTTGGATCATGAGTATGCTCCTGTCATTTGTCTGCTGCCTCACTACAGGCTCAGAACATGATTTTGGGTCAGAACTTCCAGCATAACAAGCCAAAGTAAACCTTTTTCTTTATAGGTGATTTGCCTCAGATATTTGGTGATAGTAATGGAAATCTAACTAATAAGTTACCATTTCACAACTACTTAGATGACTATAATAATTAATAATAAAAGGTAAAGCATACTAGTATGAATGTGGAGGAATATGAGGCCTTGTACATTTTGAAAAGGGATAAACAGAGTTGCTCCTTGAATCACACCATTTCCCTCCTAGGTGTATATGCATGAAGAGATGAATGCATGTGCCCATGCAAAAAATTTGTATACAAATGTTTATAACAACACTGTTTTGAAAATGAAAATAACACATGTCCATCAAGTGACGTCAGGGCATACAATGTATGTTATATGCTAGAGGACTTTGAAATTATTATCCTGAGAGGGGAAAAAAAAGACATGAAGGCCACTTATTGTATATCTTACTTTCATGTTATGACCAGAACAGGCAAGTCAGTAGTGACAGAAAGTGTTAATACGGGAATGATTCTATGGACTGAAGGGAAGAGTTAGGAGGTATGCTCATATGGTTTCTGTCTGGGTGAAGAGTGTTCTAAAATTAGATAGTGGTAATGACTGTACAGCTGAGACTATTAAAAACCACTGAATTTTACAATTTATAGGTGTGAACTTCATATTAATTACAGTGTCTACAGCTGTTATTTCAAAGAGCGCACCTCAAAGATTACGTTCCAGTGAGCCGATTGGAAAGGCTGGCTGGAAGCTGTGATTAGAAGCATGGGATCTGTAAGGAGGCACTGGATAGGTGCTGCACATGGAGGCCCCGGTTCTTTTCCAGTGAACAGGAAGTCCCAGGAGACTGGGGTCTAGACCTTGTCAGCACACAATTAAGAGAACATGTACAGTTACGAGATCAGGGAAGGCCAGGCCCTGTGGCTGCTGGGCCTTTGGAAAGAAGTATGGGCTGCGAGGCTTGGGCCAGCTCAGCTGGCAAGGCCAGCTTTTCCAGTTTGAATGGGTCCTAGGGTGTTGAATACAAAGGAGGTCGGAGGACAGGTGCTCGGAACAGGGTGGAACTTGCCTTTTCCCTCACACTCCTGCCTCCACCCTGACCCCAAACTGCACAAGCTCTTCTGGTCTTCTCTCATTTAGAAACGAGTGTGTATAAATGGTGTTCCTGGAGTCGGAGGGCTCTGGTCATCTAAGTCTATTTTCATTACTCAGCATACATCCCGGGGGTAATTCATCATCATTGCCAGTGCAATTCCTTACTTTCCAGGTAAAGACATGATTGTGATTTTATTTTTCTTGATGCTTCAGGAGATATGTAAACTTACCATACAGTTAGACACATGCATTCCATGTAGAAACACATTTAATTCAGAGCACGGTTGGCTCTAGAGTCATCTTCATATGGGTGTCTTAGGAACGATCAGCAGAGTTGGACCCACTGCGATGTGTTCTTCAAGTCTGCTCAGCTATCTTTATAGCCCGAACTAAACTGTAAGCTTCTCACCTCTCAGGAGGCTACAAGCCCCTCTGCTGAAGGCTCAGAGAGCATTAGAGACTTGCCCAAAGCCACAAAGTGATTGATTGGTGGAAATGGAATCCTTAATTCTTGACTCTTTATTTTGTTCTTTCTGAAGCATAGACTGTGGCCACTGGTAGCCAACAGCCCACACATTTCTCTTATTACAGAAAACATAGGTTTGGAAAACAATCTAAAAGTGGCCCCTTAAGATTCATGAGTTGAAGGCTTGGTTGCCAATTGATGTTTTTTGTTGTTGATATATATATATATATATATAATATATATATATATATATACATATATATATATATATATATATATGACTGGTCATGAAGGCTCTGATATAACCAATCATGGGGCCTGCTTAGGGGGAACAGTTCATCAAGACCGTCCCTCTGCAGGGTTTATCTTGTCCTACGTCTTCCCTCTTTCTGCGTGTCTGATCCCAGCTACCAAAAAGTGAGCAATTCTGTTCCTTCCTTCTGCCATGATGCTCTGCCTTGCCACAGATCCAGGGCTAGCCAAGCATGGCCTGAATCCGCTCAAACCATGAGGCAAAATAAACGGTTTCTCTTTTTGAGTTGTTTTGCAAGCATTTTAACATCGTGATAAAAAGCAACTAATACATGGTCCACAGACTTCATATCAAACTCATGCGGATAGTATTTTCACTGAAAACCATCTTGCTGAGGGGACTGGAGAGGTGGCTCAGAACCTAAGAGCATGTACTTCTCTTCCAGAGGACCCGAGTTCATCTGGCAGCTTGTAACCATCTGTAACTCCAGGGGGACCCAATGCCTCTGGCCTCTGCAGGTACCTGTACTCACATGCACACATTTAATAATAATAATAATAATAATAATAATAATAATAATAATAATAATAAACTTCTTGCTGAATAAAGTGCACCTCTGGCTGGATACCATTCCTGGTGAGCTGCATGGCCCTGTTTTGGCATCTATGGGAAGCTGGCTGGCTACCACCCTCAGGCTGAGCCCTGACTGTGCCTTCCTTGTCATGTTCAGAGGAATGAAAACTGGTGACAGCACTGGCCTTACATGCTGCTGGGGTCTGAACCCACTGGGTCCTTTAGTGACCCAGGAGGAAGGTCTGCCAAGTCGGTCATTTGGTTGTCCAATTATGAATAGTTATTGGGACACACACACACACACACACACACACAGCCCCTCTGCTCTCTGGCTCTGATGGGCAGAAGTACCATCTCCTTTATAGAAGTAGGCAAGGAGAACTCAAGCGGTGTAAGGACTCACCTTTGGTCCCTCATTCTCTGCTGGAATCTGGGATTTCACAGGCAGAATAAAAATCGAAAGGCACCAATTTCTGACTGGCTTTCTGTCATCCCTTGTCATTCATTTACTCAAAATATTTCTGCGTTTGAAAAATGTTCTTTCTCCTTCTGCACCCAAGTTAAGTCGCTGCTTGTCTCTGAACTGGTCAGAGAAGTGGACCACACATGTTAAAGCACAGGCATTTTGAGTAAATCCAGAGAAACCAGTTTCATTCAAGCTACCTACTGAAGAAGGATAGTCTAATGTCTGCTGCCCCAAGGCACATCCTGGAGATCACACGACTTACATGCGCCTAAGACTAGGTTGTCCCTGCTGGCTCTCAGGGGTCCCACAGGGGTGTATCACCAGACAGACAGAAATGCCCCATGGGTATGGCCAAAATGCCTTTCCCAAGTGTCTCTAACAAGCACACTTCTTTAAAAGGAACATCACATAGTATGTGGTTTGCATTCCTTTATGGTTTAAATAGGGATACAACCATATAATTCTGAACTCAGAAGAGATTCAGGACTCCCTGCCACTCATGTCCTCTTCCCCAAGCAATCAATGATTCCTGCTTTGATGTAGTCTTCAAAAGATTTTACCCAAAGAAGGATAAACGAGTGAACTGTGTGTCTTTCCTTCCCTCTCCTTCCCTTTGACAGCGTCTTGTGATGTAGCCCTGGCTGGTCTTGAATTTGTGATTTTCTTGCCTTCACCTCTGGAATCTTGGGCTTATAGCAGGTGCCATCTCACCCAGGCTTCTTTTCTAAACAATAGTAGCAAACTATCTTCCCACAAGGCTATACTCCACACTTTTCTCATGGTATTGCTCTATTGTGAAAACGCTTCTTTGCCTGATGTTACAGGGTTATGGAGGAGACATCCCAAATGATCCAAGCTCTTCAACTTGAAAAGGGTTATTTTTACTTAGTTGCTGGCTTCTTAAGGTACTCACAGGACAGGACATCATCCATGTCATACTGACTGGTGAAGGCTTGTTGACAGTCTGGATATCAGTGAACAGTCTATAGCATCCAGGTACAGGCTCAGGGACGAGTTCAACCCCCAAACCCAAGCAGTCACAAATTTTAAAAATTAATTTATATTAGACATTGCCCTAACTCACCACTGAAGAGAAGCATATAGCAGGCACACAGATCTTGACTGAACAGTCAATCAAGCCTGCTAATGAGCTTTAAGCCAAAAAGTGTATAAGCCTGTAAGCTGGTGCTGGCTTAGGAGGTCGTAAAGCAAGATGGGGTTAGAAAGTTGTGAAACAGGTCCATGTTTCTCACAGGCAATAGGCTCCACTAGCCCTGCCGGGTGCACATATTTCCCAGATCCTCTACCCTTCTGAAGCCACATGCCAGCCAATATGCTGGCAAAAACCAGGAGGTAATGTTTCAAAGAATAGCTATAAATTCAAGAATAATAAGAAACAGAGCCAAGTGACTACAGCTGTACCTCGGAGCCACCTGGAGGTATTGGATACTTACCTGAAAAAAAAAAAAAAAAAAAAAAAAAAAAAAAAGGCTTCGTTTCCAAAAATTACCCAAGAAGGAAACAGAGTGAATCACTGTGGCATTCTCATTTTCTTCTGGCTAACTTGAGTCATGGCCCCAGGTTACCCTGCACTGTGGACTGTGTCATAGACATGCTGCAGGCAGGACTATCCTGGGAGCTCTTCCTTCCACCACAGCCCCGTCCTTCTGACTAAACATGAGGAAGAGAGCACCTGAGGACGTTACATCAGAGGGAAGAATGGGAACCACTGGGCCTTTGGGGCTGAGGGAGGGCCAGGGCACTGTCAAAGAATATCCTTGGGGGGGATACACCTTTGTTTATTTGAACCCCTTCAAACTATAAGCAAGAGCTTATACACTGAACCAGTTTCTTCTTGTGTTGTACTTCAGAATCCTAAAGGAGAAATATGGTCTCCATTTTAATCACTACAGGACTTAGTATACAGTAGCATCTAAGAGTATTTGCCGAATGAGAAAACAAGGA
This sequence comes from Cricetulus griseus, assembly GCF_003668045.3. Lineage (NCBI taxonomy): Eukaryota > Metazoa > Chordata > Mammalia > Rodentia > Cricetidae > Cricetulus > Cricetulus griseus. The sequence goes on from NC_048595.1 coordinate 235,243,193, forward strand.
AGAGTGCATTGCATAGCCCTACATACATTCACCCGGTGAATATTCTCAGGGCACCTTTGTGCCCAGATACCATCCCACACACTTAGGACATGAAAGGGCTCAAAGAGGAAATGCCAGCCCTCAGGAAACCCTACAGAATGTAGGCAACATGGAGTAGAAAAGAGCTAGCTAGCTCTGTGTGAGTTAGGAGCCAGGAAAGATGATGGGAAAAAAACAAAGTGGGGGAGCTCTACGGTCTTCGAGGCCACAAGTGGTAGAGCCATAATGTCCTCCAGCCCCCTTAAACTGGTTCTTCCAGGAGTTCCTAGCTCAGGTTCCTAGTCCTTCACAACTGCTTTCCTAAGAAGGAACCCATTCTCCCCAAACCTTTCGGCCTGCTCTTCAGCCCTGTTTCTCCAGTAGCTGTGAACCATGGTCCCATCTGTCTGTCCCATCTGCAACAGGCTGTTGCTCACAATGTCCAGATTGTCCAAGATACCTGAAGTGTTGCTTGCTTGTGGACAGCCTCTCTGGGTCCCTATAGCCTGAAGTGCTGCTTTCCCTACTCTCCCTCCCACCTTGGAGAGTCCTAGATAGGTCTTCTCTGACTGAAATTATTCTCCTTGTATCTGCCCCAGCAAGGAGCAGGAGGGACATCGACCTAGCTGGAATGGCACTTGCTAACCTGTATACCCAACAAAGCACCAAAGGAATAAGATGGCCGACGTGGGGTGGCCATGCAGGGCACTACAGCAGGCAGGTGTTGGAATGCACATCTGTGACCTAGGCCTGGAAAAACTAGGAAAGGCTATCTTTCCTCTCCAGCATTCAGTACCTAGAAACTGCACTCTACCTAGATTCAACCTAGAACCAAGGACTTCAGGCAACCACAGAGTGTCTCTCAGCAAGCTAGGATCTTTCAGAGGCACAGGAGAATGCAGAGTAATTGAGAGGAGAAAGGGCCTGGAAGTGTTAAGTCTCTTCCACCAACTGCTCTGTACCCTGGGGAGGGGTGTTGGGGGGGGAACACCTGGTCTCACTGAGACATTTGCCATCAGATTCCTTCCTACCTATGTGGTTCTCACTCCGATCCCACCCAAGACCGGAGCAAACACCTGACTCACTATCCTGAACTACAAGGTTTATTGTGAATGGAAAGCTCTTCCATCTTTCCACACAAGAATAACTCTGTAAACTAAACAAAATCTGTCCTACAACTCTGGAGGCTGTTCGTGCCCCAACCCTACAAGGCCTGGTCCTGCAAGGACCCACCCTGTAAGGCTGAGCTGTCCATAGCCCTGCTCTGCCACCCTCTTTCCCTCAGGCCTCTCTTGGCAAGACCCACCCCAGCAGGCTCTGCCTGGTTCAGGCACTCCCCTATAGGGATCTGCAAATAAGGACAATCTCGTGTAACCAGAAGCATCTCAAAATTCCCACAAACAACTCACCAATAATATTTACAGCAGTGGAAAATGGAGCCAGTAAATGAACAAACTAACAGCAGACCAAAACAGCCATGTCCACAGAGAAGTACCAGATGAAGCCAAATGCAAGTGATGTTTTAAAGGGGTTTAAGAATTCAGGGGCTTGTTTACAATATATGAGAAAAAGAGAACTCAGTGCTGAATGTGCCCTGTGATTCTGATTAGCAATAGATATTCTGACACAAAATAACAAAGGAGCAAAGCCTGGCCTACATATCTCTGAGAGATGCAGCAAACCAGGGAAGCTTTTAGGACTAACTCCTGCTCCTGGGAGTGATGCTGAACAAACAGCATCAGCATCCAGGTCCACAGGAACAAAGCAGCTGTGTAAGAGTCAAAACTAAGGTACATTCTCCTTTTCCATTCTTTGTTTTTGAGAAAGAATGTCATGTATCCCAGCCTGGCCTTGGATTTTCAATATAGCCAAAGATGACCTTGAATATTTAATCCTCCTGCCTCCACTTACCAATGCTGGGATTGTAGGCATGGACCACTATGCCTAGTTTAGGTGGTGCTGAGAATCAAACTGTACATGCCATGGAATCACAGCTGTATTCCCAGCCCTCTGCTGTACTTCCAAGGCTTGACAACTACAGCTGTCAACAGCCAGTCACATTTTCCAGTATTTGTTCGTTCAAGAAAATTTCACATCTGGCCCTGAGCTGGGGTGAGTATATGGTCCTGAGCGAACAATCTGCCTTCATGTGGCTGAAGGCCTGCTGACCAGAAGGCTGCCAATCAGTAGTCACACATGCAGCGTGTAATTACACACCGGGGAATGCCAGGGAAGTGAGTGAGAACCCAGGCCTTCACTTAAACTGGGTGTGTAAATCAAGAAAATCATCAGGTAAGGAGACTGGGGAATACACATCTCATCTGTGGTGAGAGCCGAAGGGCAGTGCAGACCAGACACAGGGGACCCTCCCCTGTGCTAGGTGATGTAGGGAAAGAACAGGAAGGCAGACCATCAGCACAAGCTGAGGCCCTCTGGATTTCTCTGATGGTCCCACTGTTCATGGAGATGGGTCCCAGAGTCACAACAACCGAACTCCGAAGGAAGGGGCCAGGCAGGATCAATGATGGCTCTACCTCGGTCATGGCAGATACTTGCCTTGGACTGTTAAGAGACATGGCCAGAACAGGATTTGTTAAAGAGAAAGAACCTGGATCATATTCATATATTCCAAATTGAAGCAGGGGAGGATGAACTGGATAGATGGATGGATGGATAGACAGGCAGACAGACAGACAGACAGACAGACAGACAGACAGACAGACAATAGGGATGCAGTAGATAGATACACCTTAGATGATGCTCTGGATGACATACTTGGATATATGTTAAAATTGGGCCATACGTCTGTGAGTCAGGCAGGGTGGTGCTTTGTCCCTTCCTGTACGCAGCCCTCTTGCTGCCATCCAGGGTGATGATGGCACAACTGTCACACCTGCATTACTGCCTGGACCAGCACCACAGGGTACACAGAGACTGCCCAAGGTGACTTCGGACCAAGAACCCTCACTGTCTTGGACTCCATCTGGGAGGCTATACACCTTTGAGGGAAGGCCTGCACTCTGGTTCACACAGGAGCTCTACCCTGGGGATCCAATGCAGGCAGGAGGCCAGAGACAAACAAGAATGACAGAGGTGACTAAGTCACTGCCAGGCAGCCTCTGTGTACTCTTCAATCCTGACAGCAAGCCTACTCAGAGACATATCACTGCCCCATTTTACAGGCGGAGAGCAAGACCTAGGTTGTGACCCCCACAGGGGCCGCATATCAGATATTCACATTATGATTCATAACAGTAGCAAAATTACAGTTATGAAATAGCAACAAAATAATGTTATGGTTAGGGGTCATCCCAACATGAGGAACTGTATTAAAGGGTCGCAGCATTAGGAAGGTTGAGAACTCCTCTGATTGAGAGGGATTCATAAGGCCAGTAATGAAGGAGCTGAGGCCAAATTACAGGAGAGATTGAGATCATTCTAATGGGACAGTCAGAGGCAAAGAAGAGTATAGGTGGGAGGGGAGGTCTGAAGCAATGGCCTGGCATGGGCAGGGGGGCTGCCAGGGAGGAAGCAGGTTGCTTGGGAGCTGGGTAAACACAGACTCCAGGTAGGTGGAGTGCAAATGTAGCTGTTCATCTGTCTCCATCTCCACGGGACTTTCCTGAACTGTAAATCCAGTGAGAACCTGGTTATAGAGGAAACAGTCTGCAAGAGTCAGGCAGTTTGCAGGCTGGGAGCTGCATGGAGATGCGGGCTGGTGCTGGTGACTCATGACACAGGTTCAGACAATAGAGTCAAGTTGGAAAGCACCAGACTCAAGAGCACACCAGCTCCCAGCTCTGCTCCCTGCACTGGCTTCGTAAGTGGGCAGTTTACTGCATGTCTCTGGGGCTTAGTCTCCTTGGTAAGCTCTTTATAGGGTCTGTAAGAATCCAATTGGAAGGCTTGTTCTGTGCTCACAGGGTGGGAAGAGAGCAAGACTCCCAGAGCAGCTCACACTCCGCAGGCAAGGATCTCACAGGGCTGTCACTCAACCTGCCTCATGAACCAATCTACAAACTTAACTACAAACCATTTGGAGATGCTTGTGGTACCGGCTGGGCAATACTCTTCATCAGCTGAGCTGCGTCTCCTAACTTCTGGGGAATAGCCTGGCTTATTAGGCCTGTCTCTTCCATTGCTATAAAGTGGCTACTCTTCAGGACTATTTTCAAAACCAAATAACTTTATTTATTTTTTTTTTAAATAACACCACAAGAGACCAGAGCTTAAAGCTTTGGGTAGGTGCTGGCCTTTCTTCCCAGCGGTGTGATTCAATGGGCCACTGCTAAGTCAGGGTCTGGGGGGCCCAGGAATACTGCTGCAGACAGCCTGTTGTAGTACCACTGAAGGAAATGGGTGATGCTCCAAGTCTATACTTCTTGCATCCGCCAGGCACACTGAACACAGGGCTGAAGTACACATGCTGTGCTAGCAGGCAGGATCAAAGGCTCAGGCTGCTAAGGAGAGGGGACCTCACAGGATACAGGAGGCCATTTAGGAAGCAGCCCAGCCCTGAACACATGTCCGGGAGGCAGCAGGGAGGGAGGTAGGTGGATAATGACCTCAGCAGGCAGGTGGTGTATGTTTCCCAGGAAGTGGAATCATGGACCATGGAACTGGATGGTTCAGGATGATGTTGCAACTCAAATTCTGGACTTGAACATACATGGCTTAATGGTTTTGTCATGAGTTCATGTCCCTGCTGAACCGCGGGTCCTCATTGCCACACTGGAAAAACAGTACTGTGTAAGGTGTTTTGAGTGTCAACAGAACCCTGCATGCCAAGTGCCCAGAAATGAGGCCTGGCACAGATGTTACCCAAGGCTAGAACCATCAGACTCATTCAAGCTGGAGTATGTGACACCATGCTTATTAGACTTTGCACATCTGTGTGTCTATGCGACAGCTTCTCCCACAGACTTGATCACGCCTCTGGAGCAGATTATATCCACTAAGCACCAGGTGTTTATCTTGGGTCAGGCTGTGGCTACTGAGGCACCTCTATGTTCTTTGCAGCTCCATCTCTCCCACCCCCAGTAGGGTCCCAATCCTAGGAAATAGTGGTAGGTCAGGCGACTGCCTGCTCCAACTCAGGAGGGTCACCTTCCAGCAAATACTCCCCATCTCCAACAAAAGGAGCATATGTGTGTAGTTTGTAGACCACACTGGGCATATGAGATGGTTGCACACAGGCTCCAACATTCAGTATCAACTCCTCAGGCTCAACCTCAGGGGGGAAGCCACATCATCTCTCTCCCTTCTCATCTCTGTCATCTCTGACCGCCTGGTATGGTGTCATGAGCAGGTGCACCTCCTCTTCCTTGCAAGGGACCAACCATATTGCAGGCAGACAGTTTTTTTTTTTTTTTTTTTTTGTCCCATAGCAACACCCTGCTATTTCAGAACACTGAGGGAGTGAGGCCACACTGGCTGTCTGGGGTGGGGCAACTAGTGGCTTAGGTCCTTGAGCCATGGAGAACAGGATACTAATATTATTTTCATTGCTAAATTCCTCTATAACAGCTGACCACCTAAAAACAATAGCACACGAGGCCCTCAAATTTCTCTTTCAGAATAGCCTCTCAGAGAGTTTTTCTATAGCATCACATGTTGCCTTCAAAAAGTCACCTGAGGGGAGGTTTCTGGGCCTGGCATGGGCACTCTGTCTCATCTATTCTGAGAAGCAGAGGCAGAGAGGGAGTGCTGTGATCATGGAATGTCAAATCTAGCGTTGACAAGCATAGTAATATGATAAATTGAAACAAAAACAAAAATAAGCATGTATTTAATCAACAGCCAGAACTCTGATGAGGAGCAAAGAATTCCCATGGTACCTCAACATCCTCAGTATGTATAGATGATGTCCAGGGAGACCCTGGCTCACCCCTGTAATTAAGATGCAGTGCAAAATCCTGGCTCTACAGGTTCCATGGATTATCAAGCATGAGGCTGCTACGGAGCCTTCATTCCACCTATGCTACTTCCTTTTTCAGAGGAAGATGGTTCAATCTTCCCCATACACGATGAATAAATACCACAGAGATGGCCTATGTTCTGCTGTATGTAGGCCCAGTCTAATCCTCATTCACTTCATGTCACATTCAGCCACACATCCAGATAGCCAGAGGGTCTCTGAATGACCTATTGCTGTAAACCAATGGGAAACTAACACACCCAGGTGCAGAAGTGACCATAGACACCGTGAGGCTTAACAAAAGCCTCTTGGCTCACATATCAGCAGTGGGTAACCAAAACTCCAAAAAAATACAGACTTTTCTTGATTTACTTTGATCAATCAAAAAATGACGAATGAGATGTAGTTCAGTTCCTCAGAACTTCAGAACTGTGGTGTGTCAGACAAAAATCTGAGAAGTAGTAAAATCAGTGATGCACACATAGCACCACCATTTTATACACCCCAGGTAGGGGAGGGGGATAGCCCTAACCATGCCACTCTGCCTGGGGTTCTGGTGGAAGCTTCACCCAAGCCCCTGGCATCCATATACCCAAAGAGTCTGGAATGTTCTGGTGGAAGCTTCACCCCAGCCCCTGGCATCCATATACCGAAAGAGTCTGGAATGTTCTGGTGGAAGCGCCACCACAAGCTCCCTGCCACATCTCTCTCCAAACCCTGCCACATCTCAGAAAGCCCACCAAATGATGACCCCTCCCCCAGATGCTCAAGACCACTCCCACAGGGTATTTAAGCTGCCTCCCCCGAAGAAAACAGACATATGGTTTTCTGGTCTCTTTTTTCTGTCTCTTCTCTGGGAGTGGGGTAAGCTGGAAAATCATTCGGGAGCATTTTATCCATTAAGCGTGGGCTTCCCCTCCCTAATGTGGTTTGATTTGGTTAATCTGGATTACTATATCTGTGGAGGGGCTTATTGGGGTGCACCTGGCACAATTTTGGTTTGTTGGGAAGACACTGAATGGGTCAGGGTAGCAGACAAGCCACAGGTAGGATGTAGGTGGCCCACACAGAAGGACCTGCACCTGGGATCAGATGCTGCTGCACAGTGGGTGTTTTAAAAGCAAGCTATCCCCTCACCCCAGTACAACACTATACCCCACCCCACCAGTAGCAAAGATGTTGACTTGGAGGTGGGGGTAGGATGCAACCTAATTTTCAGAGCCAGAGGCCAGAGAAAGAGAAGTCAGGAGGGAGCAGCCACAAGTGACTGCCAACACACCCACTGCAGGAAGAAGCAAGGCTTCTCTCATCCCCAAGGAGTGGGCCTGGTGCACTGGGTGGATCTGGTATGGGCACATGGGGTAGGCTGAATCTTGGAGACACAAATGGAAACCTGAAGGTATCAACAGCAGGAAGAGCAAGATGGATTTTTAATTTCCCAAGTTTCTCTGCTTTGTTTAGCTTCTCTACTGCTGTCCATCGTGCTAGCAATGAGCATCTTCCAGGCACGCAGGTGGGGATGGGGTGGCAGGAAAGCTTTCTGTCAATCATGCATTTGTCATCTTCACAAAGTAGCACAGTAGACTTTTTAAAGTAGTGCCACAAGCCATTTCTGGAGTCACAGCTGTAAGGAAAACCGCTTGTTTCTCATCTGCACCAGCAAGCATTTATTGGCTGTGTACTATATGCAAAACTTCACTGGCCAATGCTGAATTGCAATTGAGATGTAATTTGCAAGGAACTTTGTGGGCTGGTCTTCTAAAATGCTCAACTTGAAGTGCCTGTGATGGGAGAGGTAAAGAACTCTTGGCCCAACAGCCCAAGAGCTTCGTAGTCAAGAGCTGGTACAGAGAGCCCCACAGAAGCAAGGAACAGATGAGGGCATTCCTGGAGGCCAGACATGGTGAGAAGACAGCTGGGCTGTTGACCTCTGGCTTCACATAAACGTGAGGCTGGGGACTGGTGGCATTTCAAATAATAGGATGAAGGACGCGGCCCCCCACCACATGCCACCTCACCCAAATCTGCCCCCAGCTGATAACCGTGGATATGGTGTCTGCTCTCTTGCCTTTGTATCCCAACATGGTCTCCATACCTGGCACACAGTTCTTGCCTGGTAAAAGAGCAACTTTTACCCCCAAAAGAATGGGTTGGGTGGGGGCAGGATCAGCATTTTATAGTTAACTACGGAATACAGGATTCCCTTGAGGGCATGCATCAAGAACCTCCTTCCACGGTGCAAGGAAAAGAAAATAGCTGACCTTAAGATCAAAAGCCTCACATTCCCAGCTGTTTCTATGAGCCATAGACCTGGAGAACTAGGACCTCTTGTCCCACATGGGAAACTAGAACACTGTGCCAGTACCCAGAGATCTAGGTTCTCTCATACTAAATGGGGAGGGACACTGGGATGTGATGTCTGCATCTTGGTCTGGATTTCATGACCTGACAATCCCTAACAAAAGTCATGACCCTTCCCCACTAGTGGCCATAAGCTGTCATGGCATTGATTGGGTTTCAGAAACATACGTGTTGGGTATGTTAGATAAATGTTAAAGGCTTCTTCAGAGTGGGGCCCTTTGCACAGAGGGCTGTGCCTCACATGTGCCATGGTTAGCATCCCCAGTGTGTTCAGTATAGCCTTGGAACAGGGCTTAGAAGTGTGCTGGGAAGAAGTTGAGGGGCTACAAAGGAGTTTGACACTGCCACCTTGGGTCCCTGATTTACGGCCAAAAGGAAGTGGGGAGGCAGTAGATATGTGGTTTGTCATACGTCAGCTGGACAAACCTGTCTGTGTGCTTCACTGCTGTCCCTCAATAGTGCCCACGAAGGACCAGGAGAGCCTTTAAGCCAATCTAGCGCCTTTTAAGGTGCACCTCCCTAAGCCGATCTAGACACACTTCACTAATGCTGGAGCTTCCTGGACCCTAGAAGGTCCCACCTTCTAATTTCTGACACCCCTCCCTTCTCTAAACTTGGAAGAAGCCTAGCCCCATATCTGGAATGCCCCAGGTCCCAGGCAATGACTTGACTCCTTAGCAAGATTTAACAGCCTCCGGCCACACACCCTGAAGAGGTGGGGAACCTTCTCGGGGCTGCAACACCTTCCATGCTCCCCAAACTACCATCCCACCCGGGTCCCTGTCAAGAACCTCTTCTGAAGGCAACGTCTCAAACCAAGTCCCAGAACCTGTTGAAACACATACGTGCAAATACAACAAACCAGAATCTCCAAAGGGTGTAGCTGACACACAGGTGAGTCAAACCGTGTCCAGGCAGTTCTCAACTGGCCCACAGGAGGCAAGTCCTCAGCCCTGCAACAGGGAGGCCTGGCCCACGTTCCATCCCACCTGCTGTCTCATACCAGATGGAAGGGTGGGTCCCTGCAGGGCCTCGGCAGCCAACAAGCTCAGCCAGAGATAAGATCTTGGGGATCAGAGGAGACATGCTGACAGAAAACACCCACTGTGTGCCCAGCTGTCCACAGCAGCACTTTACCAGCTAGTATATGATCATCCAGTCCATCAGGGTGCGACTCAAACACAGACCCTTCCAGGGTGCCCAGGTTAATGTCTGTGCTATGCTATACTAGAGAAAGAACACCAAGTTCACTCAGAACCTGGAAGATCAGTCTCACCTGCTCTGGTGGGATACGGGATAAAACCAGGCAGCTAAAACGAGATGGACAAGGAACATACTAGCACATGTGAGATTCCAGTTCATTGACATCTCAAGAAACATACAAAGTAAAACAATAGGATACTACCTCACTTACATAACCAGGAAGGAATGAGAAAGTGCCCAGAGCTTGAAGGAGGGAGAAAAAAAAAAAGAATGTGTGTGTGTGTGTGTGTGTGTGTGTGTGTGGGGAGAATGAATTGATACCAAACAGCGTGTGTGTGTGTGTGTGTGTGTGTGTGTGTGTGTGTGTGTAATAGCTGAAGAGATTTCTCAGAACATTTAATTTTAAAAAGTTATTTCATGGTGTGTGTGTGAGAGAGAGAGAGAAAGAGAGAGAGAGAGAGAGGGAGGGAGGGAGGGAGGGAGAGGGAGAGAGAGAGAGAGAGAGAGAGAGAGAGAGAGAGAGAGAGAGAGAGAATGCATGTGGTGTGCGGTGTGCATGCCATGGTGTGTATGTGTGTGGAGGTCAGAGAACAACTTTGTGGAGTCAGATCTCTGTTTCCACCTTCATGTGGATTCCAGGGACCAAACTCAGGAGGTCAGGCTTGCTTGGCAAGTACCTTTACCACTGGGCTACCTCATCTACCTAAACATTTACCAATTATGTATTCAAAGCTGTAAAAATGTGCTCATCTTTCTCTCAGGTAATCTGAAAGTTTTGTACTGATTGAGTAAACCAATAACTTTCATTTGCCTTATGTTGTATATTCTATATAAGCTTTATATAAATACTTCAATGTGGTTCACAGCACAGCTTGGGAAAAACTGGGGGAAAAACAGGCAGACACTCAAACAAGATACTGGTTAAATTAATTGTGGTTTAGGTATGAGATGTAATAATACTATGTAGTCATTTTTTTAAAAAAAAGTCTTCTAGAAATATTAATGAAGAAACATTTATAACATACTGCCAGACTGAAAGTAGACTGCATGATATGTCTTTGTGGTCCTCATTCTGGAAACCATAATGTGACATATGCACTCACGAGGCAACACTTAAGAGAAGGTCATCTGGGGACCGAATTACCAATGGCATTTATCTCTCTCCCAGCTTAAACTTTCTTTAGAGAGGCACGAGAAGCCTTCAGTCCCAAACTGAATACAGAGTGGGCATTGTGATCAATGGCTTAAAAGGAGTAGAAAAGGGGTCAAAGTGAGCCTGGTTTGGTGTGGGAACCTTCAGAATGGCTTTGCAGAGGGGGACAGTCTAGGACAGACTCTCAGGTGGGTAAAACCACAGACTCTTGTTTAGGGTGTGAACCGACACCATACAGTGCAGAAAAGAACCTGGAAGCATAACTAGTTCTGGAGTAGAGATGCTACTGAGGTGGGAGAGAGAGCCTGTTACTCCTTTCAGGTTTTCCAAGCAGACAGAAATGCTGATGATGATACGGAGGAGGCAAAGGTTTTACCAAGGGCGTGAGGGATGAAGACTGTATCCTTTGACCCCCACCCCCACCGCAACAGCTGGGGCCTTCTTGCTAGCTCTCACAGTAGCCTAGGCATTTGCCCTTCTTCCTTCGGTCTGAAACACCCTTTCCTATGCATCTCCAGTCTCTTCCTTCTGGCTGCAGGTCTTATGAGAGGAGAGGCAAAAGTCAAAGTGGAGAAAGAAGGGCAGGCAGAAGCAGGAAGTCAGAAGTGCACACGCTCAGGAGAGGAAGAGATGAGGAGCTGGAGTAAAGATTTTAGGGACGTGTAAGGGGACATAAAGCAGGGAACAGCCACCAGGCCAACAACCTGTGCCCTCTGCACACACACCTGGCATGTCCAGGCAGTAGCCAGCTGTGGCAGATGATCAAGGGTCACAGTTTTGGGAGGATGTGTAGCAGTTTCCAGGTCAGGCATCTCACAATGGTACCAGCCCTCCATGTGCGGTGTTGAACGCTTATGACTATGGGCACACTGCAGTTCTCAGCACGCCCCTCACATTCACGGCTTCATCTCATCGGGAGATGAGTGCTTCGGATACAACACCCATGCTACACATGAAATGACTGACATAGGGAAACTAAATGACTTGCTGCAAGCCCCCAAAGGTGGCAAAACTTGGGTGCACTTAGCTCCCTGTCACCAAGCAAAACCATGGTCCTGTAGTTCTCCAATGAAGTCCTCGCTGATATGGAGTTCTGCCTCCAGCATTGTGACAAAAGCCCTATCCTGCAGAGATGGACTCCACAGTAACACATCAACTACAAGGTGGGAGGAGTAGGAGAGGGTGTGGAAGGAAGAGGGAGCCACACAGGACATTCTGGACAGCAATGGGGATGCCAAGTTGTGGGGTGGGGAGTATATGACAGCCGTCCTAGTGCTGTCTAGATCAGTGTGGGCCCTCCAAAGTCTCCCAAGTTCAAACAAACTTCAGCTTTGCCATTTACTTCCCTGGAGGCAGCATCTGAGCTGGAAACCATGGAGGGCACGGAGTGGCATTGGTCTACTAAGTCGAGCTGGAGGAGGCAGCTGAACTAATGCTCCAGGAAATAAGGCCTCTCCTCCCCTAACAGCCTGCATGGACCATAGCCCAGAACTGCAGGATAAGGCCTGGGGAGGGCATTTCCTCCAGACCTGTCCCATGGCCTCATTCTGTGCCACACACAGCTGCCCAGCACCAGAACTTAGCTTTCAGTAGGAATCAGTCCACACACTCAGTGGTCGGGAAGAATCCTGGGATGGGTGGCTACAAACCTTCACATGTTGGTGGTCACGCACATGCACATACCTGTATGCACGCACAAGTGATTACACAAAACCCTAGTAAGATCCCTCCTAAACATGAGGTCAGCATCATAGTAGACAGGCAAAGTGACCTCAGATTTCGGTATCCTGTCTGGCATCCGCTTGTGAATGTACAACTATCTCAGAGAAGTTTAAAGGAATGAAGTGGCTGCCATATTGCAGTACTGAAGAAACGGGCAATAGTTTCAACCTCTCACTGAACGGAGGGCTCTATGAATTTGGGAGTTTGGAAGCACTCCTGGGCAACAGAAGGGATGGGGGGTGCAAGGGCCATGGAATTAGCGTTTGGAAACAGGATAGGGTCTCATTATAAGTAAGAGTGTCCCCCAAATGAGGAGACCGTACACTTCATCACAGTGGGACTGCGGCGATGCTCTGCTGTCGTTGCTGAGGGGCCGCCCCTTCCCGGGGCCTCTACAGACAACCTGGGGGCTGGTCAGTCTATTGAGGCACCACCTCCCTGGAGACCAGGTGAATGGATCACAGGCCTCAGGCCCATAAGAAGCACTGGTGAGAACTCACCCTTGGCGACCTGGACCATTCCCACAGCTCCGCTGTCTTCACACAGAACACAACTCGGCTACTTATCTCCTAGTCAGTGAAAGGCTCCAGGGACTTCTCCCACTGGACCCGGAGCAACAGCAGCTCCTTCTCCATCCCGCAGGGTACACACTGAAGACCCTCCCAGACTAAAGCGTCTACAGTAAAGGAGACGCCCCCGCAGAGGGGAGAAGCGCCAGATCCTATCAGCCAATTATCCAGACACAAAGCAACCCGCAAGTTCGGGCACGCTCTGCCTAGGCACAAGCAGCGGGAGGAGCCCGAGCGCGCCCAGGGGGTCTGAGTCTGCTGTTGGGGTCGAGCCCTGTAGCGGACTGCAGTCTGGTCTGGGGACTCACCCAGATGGGAATTTCTGGGTTCCGGTACCCCAGGGTCCTGGGGGTAATCTAAACCCGGGGAGCGTCTGAGAAGGAAGGGTACTCAGGGCTGGGTAGAGGAGGACTGGACCTGGGCCAGGTGTATGACCAAGTGGTCTGGACCTGGGGGTTGAAGGAGCCTGGGGCTCCGGGTCTGGTACCCAGCGCCAAACTGGGGGCTGGGCCAGGGCCCTGATTTGGGAGCCGACCGTCAGCCTGCTCCTCACAGCCAAATAGCTGTGCAGCCAGGCCCCCCTCCTGGTTCCGGCCCCCAAAGACCGGTCCACGACCCGAAACTCAGCGGCCCCGGCTCCTAGATCGCCCCGGAAACACAGCCCTCCCCTCCAACGTGTGGTGCGCCCGGGTCGTCTCTAGTTCGTGGAACAAAAGAGCAGCTCTCGTGGAGCGGGTTCAGAGCCTGCATTGACTGTCCCATGGCCCTCGGCCTCCGGGCTTTGTGTTCGCACAGGGAGCAGGGAGGACCGCCAGGGTCCGAGAGCACATCCCACGGACCCCTGCGCAGAGGCATGCAGCACCCAAGTTCCAAAGTTGTCGATGCCGCTCGCCTCTCACACCGCTCCAGTTCCCCTCCGCGGGTGCCCCATTCATTTGCCGGGGGAACGAGTGCGCACAGCCGCGGTGGGCCTCGGCTACTTACCTTGCTCTTGACTTCCACTGCGCTGCAGTCGTAGAAGCGTAGGGTCTGAGACTTGTGAAAACTCCGGTTCATGATTTCGGTCCCACTCAGCCTCGCCTTCGCCCTCGCCGCTCAGGGGCCACGGAGAAGAGTCTCGGCGGAGACGCCCCCGGCCGTGTGCCCGGGCCCGGCGGCGGGCCCGCGCTCGCTAGGGCGCCGGGTTGCACCGAGTGAGGCGGGCCGGAGCTGGGCTGGCCGCGCGCCTCGGGAACTCCAGGGGCCGCGCGCGGGAGGAGCTACGGGACGCCTCCCCCGAGCCCCGCCCCCGGCCCGCCCCGGGGCCCCGCCCCCGGCGCCCCGCCTCCAATCAGGACCCTCCCACGCCACGCCTCCACCTGGTACCATTCCAAAGGAAGCTCCAGGCCATTCTCAGGGCTCATGGTTTTGCCTTCCCCGCAGCGGTCGGCCCAGGAAGGAGAAGCACCCCAGGCCTGATCCGATCGGCCTCCACCTGCCTGCCTTAGTTGCCAGGTTGTGGGTGGTCCCGACCTTGACAGTCCAGCACAGGCAGGACGGAAAGCAACAGGATAGTAAACCAGGCCCAGATTGAGATGAAGTAGTTAATGTTAAATCTAACAAGCAGTATTGACAGCAAGAGCTAAAATTGGTTTTGAGTGGCAGCGAGGGTTTTTCTATGGCAGTTGGTAGAAAATAGGATAGGTTCAGAGTGGGACAGAACTGATTATCAGTTACACTGTAGAAGACTTGTTAATATAATAGAGAGCACTTAGAAACAGGGGAGAAGAAGCCCAAGATGCAATCTGCCCCCTAAAGAGTTTGTAAAAAAAAAAAAAAAAAAAAAAAAAAAAAAAAAAAAAAAAAAAAAAAGGGAGAGACACACAGGCTTAAAAACTACGTAGAAATGTCTTACACATATTTTGTAATTTGCAAGTTAAAGAATTAAAACTATCATAAAGTCACCGCACAAAAGTGGAAAGAAAATACAAGTATGTGAGATTATTCACAGTGGTGCTACTCAGCAGTCACCTCTACTAACCTGTGGGAATATTTTATTTCTGTTTACTTCTTGTGTGCATTGTATCCTACTTTATAGAATTGTGACCGTACAGTTAGTCCTGTTTTGCAACATGTTCGTGTCGCTATCTGGATTACAATGGGTATTGTCATCAGTTGTTTTTAGAAAATGTTCTTAAAACTGCTTATGTGACTAAAGGTATGACTTCTAATGGTTCTATTTTATTGGCTATGTTTGCATTTTATACATACTAATATTGTTAAGTGCTGAATTTCAGGTTTCACTTATTTCTTAGACTTCAAAATATATCAACTCCTAAAATGTAATTATTAGATCATAAAATGCACATATCTCTAAAGCTTTTCATACAGTTTGCCAACTTATATTCCTCAAAATGTGACTTTTATTTAATTTTGCTGTGTATTTACTATCACAGGCCTATGGTCAAAGTGGTTTAGAGTTAGAATACTTCCCTTAGAACAAACTGCAGATTGCTGAGAGGAGCAGACACAATAGAGCCCATCCAGGCACATGTGAGGCAAGCTGGCAGATCACCAAGGGATGCATATCACTGCAAAGCAGCAGGGGCAGAATGCTGGCTCCTCTCTTCCCTCCTCTTTCCCACCCAGCCCCTCCCAGAGCTCTTTCTCCCCCTTCTCTCTCTTCCTTTTTATCTCCTTCACAGGGCTTCACATAACCTCAGCAGGCCTCAGACTTACTGAAGATGACATTAGCACTCCGGTCCGCCTGCCTCTACCTCCATAGTGCTGGGATTACAAGTGTGTGTACTTCCACGTCCAGTTTTATTCAGGGCTGCGTATGGAACCTAGAACTTCATGGTGGCTTTATTTTATGGGAAGATGACTTAACGGTACAGTCATTTGGACTTGTGGAAAGCCACAGTTCTGCTGCTTACTGTTCCCTCCAAGGGACTGTCCTGTGGGTGGGAGAGGCTCTCCTGAGGGTTGACTGGCCTGCCCTGATGGCTAATCCTGGTTGTCCACTTGACTCCATCTGGAATTAACTAAAATACTCCTGTGAGGGATATTATAAATGTTGAACTCATTCCTAAATCCTAAATCCATTTATTTCTGAGGCTTTTAAAATACATTGACTCTTAGCCCGGTGGTGGTGGTAGTGCATGCCTTTAATCCCATCACTGGGGAGGCAGAGGCAGGTGGATATCTGTGAGATCGAGGCCAGCCTGGTCTACAAAGTGAGTGCCAGCCAGGACTGTTAGACAGAGAAACCCTGTCTCGGAAAACAAACAAAAGAAAACAAAAAGATACTGACTCCTGATCAGATTATCTGGAACAGAAAGACCCACCTTCTGGTAGAAGCTCAAATAAAAGGACAATGGGAAAAAGAAAACTGCTTTGTGCCTATTTGCCCTCACTCTCCATGGTGTGTTCATCTACCCTGTTGCTGTAGCATACTTTGCCAATATAAGAGGCCATTTCTTTGGGCTTCTAATATAGACTGAAGACCAGCAGCTCTCTAGGGATCCCTAGGCCTTCAAAAGAAAACAGGGATAGACAGACCTCTCAAACCTTGGCTTCAAGGAATCATCAAAACTGGCCACCCTAACTGAGTGTGATGGCCCGTGCCTTATAGTCCCAGTTACTCAGGGTCAAACTAGGAGGATTGAGAGTTCAAGCCAGTTGAGCAATATAGTGGGACTGTCTCTAAACAACCAAACTTACCCACTCCTGAGAAATGAATGTAGATTATATCCCAAACAAACCTCTAGGTCAGTGGTTCTCAACCTGTGGGTCATGACCCTTAAGGGGGAGTTGACCTACCTTTTCACAGGGTCACTAAGGCCATTAGAAAGCACAGATGTTTACATTATGATTCGTAACAGTATCAAAATTACTGTTATGAAGTAGCAACAAAAATAATTTTATGGTTGGGGGTCAACACAACATGAGGAACTGTATTAAAGGGTCGCAGCACTAGGAAGGTTGAGAACCACTGCTTCAGGACAAATCAGTCCTTGAAAAGGACTGATTTAAGCACAGAGCTTAAAAATCTCAGATTTCTAGATAGGTGGCAGCTAAGAACATTTTCTCAGAACGAAAGGGAGATTGGATTGTTTTTTCAGTTCTTAGAATAATGACCCCCCCCCCCACAAAGGAACTGTTTTGAGGATCAACGATAACAGAGAAAAGCAGTACTGGGAATTAATAGATTATCCAGGCAGTGGAGCTCATGCTGTCATCTACACTGAAGATGTCAGTACCAGCCAGAGTGGCCTGGATAGGAGAGAAATAAGCCCTGCCCACCATGGAGCAGCTCACCAGAGCCCTCAGGAGTGGCCATGACTGGGTATGCTCAGTGGTTCTTAAGTAAACCACCTAGCCCCACCCTCCCTGCCCTCCCCCATGGGATACAGTGGGTGCCTAGAAGCATCCACTGTGAGGAAGGCAGGGTGTGCTACTGAGTGCAGAGGCTGGTGAATGCCAAGGGGAGCAACTCTTATTATAAAAAGGGATCTAACTCAGACAAAGCATCACCTTCATCTCCCTGCCAACCATTCTTCGTCTTTCCCATAGGTTCCTGTAGGAACCTTCGTTTGCAAAACGCTGCACATTTGGAAGCGTGGAGACCTGAGCTGCCCTTGTTTCTGGTCTCTGGGTTGGGTGATAAAGACTGGGGAAAGTTAGCCTGCTGTGAAACCAATAAAAATAAATATCAGGCTGGGCTTTGCACTGGGCTCCTCCGTACTTCAAAGAAAAGCAAACGATGCAAGTCACATCTGGGTACAAAAGATGAAACACTGGAGATCTCATTATGGAACCTTTTCTTTCAAAAGGGTACTTTGGTGTAAAAGCTCTTGAGAAAGTGTGTGAAAAATAAAATAAAATTATAAATGCCCACCAGCCACTGTGTGGGTCAAGTCCCATTTCCTCTTAAGGCAAAGGACCTGGAGTGCAGACTCGCGCTGCATCTCATCAGGCATCCGTCTATGTAGGAGGAACCCTGGAGGTCACAGTTCATAGGGGACCGGACACCCTGGGTGTTATATGGACAAGGCCTGAGATCAGTCAGAACCCTGGGGATAGGGTATGGCACCTGGGTGAATGCCAAATATGCCCTGCCCACAGTTGTGCCAGAGTCTGTTTCAGTGTTGGGACAGCGAGAATGTCAAATGGGAGTGGCCTGGACCAGTGGGCGCGGCTGAGCCTCCCGTTGTTTGTAGCTCATCATCCGGTCACTGTCCCTCTGCTGGTTGTTCTTAGCTCATCTCCTGCCTGAACTGTTTCCTGTCCCCCGCCCTGGTCTTGATTGTCTACTTTATCGTACTCTATCTGTTGTATTTCTGTGTATTTTCATTTTTACTTCATAGATTCTCAACTTTTCCAAGAGGTGATCCGGTACTTCTTTCTTTAAAAAAAAAAAAAAAAACTCTGGGAACAGCATTTTGGAGACTTGCCCCCCACAGCTCTCTCCTCTGGTTGCTTTAGCTCTGTCTCCAGAGTTTTCCCGGCATTTCTAGTGTCCGGTCCCAACACTAGTTACACTGTACTCATTTCCTATGTCTGTTGTACTTTATTAGACTGATATCCTCAGGACAGCCCAATGGACTGGTGGATAACTAAATAGGTTCTGGGCCCTGTTGAACAGCAGGCTCAGGGGTCTCTGGTACCATGAATGGTACCAATGAAGTACAGGAGACAAAGGGGACCTGGGGGGCCCTTCCTGATGAAGGATGTTCTGATGTCACCACCTAACAGGTAATGTGTCCTGGCACCAGAGTAAGTGCTTGTTTCCAGTGAATATTCATTGTTTTCTTTTTAGCTGTAACAGGTTCTAATGGAGACTATATAATGTTGAAAGCCAAAGGGAAGATGCAGCAGGATTGACCCAAAAGAAGCATTTCAGAACACAGACCTACAGATCATAATTTTGAAGCACCTCAACAGAAAGAGGAGGCAGGGGCTGGAGAAATGGCTCAGTGGTTAAAAGCACTGACTGCTCTTCCAGAGGACCCAGGTTCAATTCCCAGTGCCCACATGGTATCGTATAACTGTCTGTAACTCCAGTTCCAGGAGACCCAACATCAATGGAAAAACACCAATGCACATAAAATAAATCATAATAAATACATTTATATAAAAAAGAAAGAGATGGCAGAAAGAATCAGTGAGGATTGCCACTCAGGAGTAGACCTTTGTCCAACTCCTGCTGCAGGCTGGGGAAGAAGAAGGCCTTCCGAAGCCACTGTAGAGAACATCTAAGCTCACATGCCAGATCTCTTTGATCTTTCTCCCAAAATGTGAAGTGTTTGTGTAGGTTGGTTGTATTTTAAGCAATATTACTGTTTAATAGCTCCAGCTCTACTAATCATCACTCATAGGATCTATTGTCATTGACCACTAACAAAGAGGGGTGCTTTTATGTCAGGTTGCTGACATACAATCCTGAGATACAATTTCTCAGGAAAACATTCTCTAAGGTATTATGGTTTTGGATGCTTGGCAAGAATTGCACCATGCTTGAATCACGTGCTGCTGGATGAGACAAGACAGTAAAAGACAATTATTACAGTTGAAATAAGCAAGTGTCATCGTAACTCTTGGTCATCATTTTGATCGGAGTCTAAAGGTGCACATCTTCCCAGGGTTTGCTCTTTATCTGCTCACCGAGGACATTTTTGCCTTTGTGTTGAAGATGACCTGGCCTGTGTGGACAATCTATAGCAAAGACCCAGTAGTGACTCTGTCTGCAGACAGTGCTCTCAGCCACAAAAGAATAAATTCCCCACATTCCAGAGCCATGTGGAAATTGTTGTTCACATCTGTTCACATCCTCCAAAGTGGCTATGCTAGAAGTCCCTGAACCAGTGAGCGCCCTCACCTCAGCCTGGAGCTTACTGACTGATCCATGTGAGGCTGTGCTCATGTGTCTAAAGCAAAAGGCAAGGAGTCAGCCTGCTCGAGTGGCTTTGTGCTAAGCTCCAAAGCAAGTGTTCAAAATGCAAACAAGTACCTGGGACATGAGATGAAGTCTCATTGCAAGAATCACACTAGTCATGGATCAGAGTCTCAAGTGTGTGTGTGTGTGTGTGTGTGTGTGTGTGTGTGTGTGTGTGTGTGTAGGGGCGGTGCTGTGGGGAATCCATGAAGCTTTATTCTGCTTAGTTGGCAAATTCAACAGAGTGTGGTATTCTGGCAGAGAGATGTAGCCAGCTCAATGGTGGGTTTCTGTTTACTAGAACAGTCATCCCCTGGCACTCCTACCAGGTGCCTGGGAGGTTTGAACTCCTTGCAGGCCTTGTAGGAGGAAAAGATGGGGTGCTTGCTTACTCTCGTCTACTTCAACACAGCTTTGGGGTGGGTCAACTTCTGGCATTCTCTGAGACAATGTTTGATTTGTCAGATTTTGCCATGGTTCCGTCTGCTGCTTACACAAACACCCTGGAATCCTTCATGCCCTCTGGCTGTGGGCTGAATAATAACCCTGTAGCCAGGCATGCAGAGTTCATTCACTCTAGCACCAACATGTCAGCTCTTCACTTTCAGATTAGGAGAAATCTCCTGGAAGTTACAAAACCACTTGGCTGTATGTCTAATATCCTTCACCCAGAAGATATGAACAAGAAAATTTATGTAGCCATTTCTGTTTCTCTGTTTAGCCCCAACTGTTCTGGAACTAGCTCTGTGTATCAGGCTGGCTTTGAACTCAGGGATCCACCTGCCTCTGCCTCCCTGTGGTGATATTTTGTTTATGATCTAACAAAGCTTGCCTGAAGATCAGAGTGAGGAGCTAGCTACACTAGTCAGCCACAGAGGCCAGGCAGTGGTGACACACACCTTTAGTCCCAGCACTCAGGAGACAGAGGCAGACAGATCTCTGTTAATTCAAGGCCACCCTGAGCTACATGAAATTGATCCAGTCTAAAAGAGAAATAGAGCCTTTAATCCCAGCACTAGAGAGGAATATAAAAGGTTAGAGGAGACAGGAGCTCAGTGCAGTCTTAGGTTTGGTGGAGACAGATGCAGTCTGAGGTTTGGTGGCTCACCCTTTCTGTCTGAGCATTGGCAGAGGTGAGAACTCTCTAGTGGCTGGCCACTTTGCTTCTCTGATCTTTCAGCATTAACCCCAATAGCTGACTTCATGTTTTTTATGATTAATACTGATTAGAATTTGTGCTACACCTCCCTAACCTTAACCCTGAATGCTGGAATTGAAGGTGTATGCCACCAGGCTTGACATTCTATAGCCATTCTTAGTCCAAGGGAAAAGAGGCAATAACTAGTTTGCAACCCAGTCCTCTAGCCAGGAAGCCCTTCTGCCCTCAACATATGTGCACCAGGATCTATATACACAGAAACCATTTGCTTGCCTGTGAGTCCACTGGACAGTGCTGGGGATACCAGTCTAGCATGAAGTAAAACAGACATAGAGAATGAACACAATATGACAGGGGACAATGAAGGGCAAGCGAAACATGGAAGATACAGCAAAGCCAACAGGACATCGTTGGTCTCAAACATCCCATTGCAAACCTTAAAGGTGTTGTCCAGTCCCAGGACAAATTGGGAAATTCTCCATGCCCCGGCTCACTTTCCTGATATGAACTCTGTCTCTTGGTTCCCTTTCCAGTCTCCACAATTTGCATCCTCTTCTGGTGTCTTTGAATTATTTAACTGCAGAGAGGAACTGCAAAATCAAGTGTTAAGAAAGGCCCAGACGGCCGGGCGTCGGTGGCGCACGCCTTTAATCCCAGCCCTCGGGAGGCAAAGGCAGGCAGATCTCTGTGAGTTCGAGGCCAGCCTGGTCTACAGAGCGAGTGCCAGGACAGCCGCGATAGTCGCCCAGAGAAACCCTGACTTGCAAAAGAAAGAAAGAGAGAGAAAGGAAGAAAGAAAAAGAGAGAGAAAGAAAGAAAAAGAGAGAGAAAGAAAAAGAGAGAGAGAGAGAGAGAGAGAGAGAGAGAGAGAGAGAGAGAGAGAAAGAGAAAGAAAGAAAGAAAGAAAGGCCCAGACACACGGGTCTCCTCTCTTTTCTGCCCACACATATGTAACAGATCTAAGTTATATTCTTAGGCAATCGTTCTGGTCACTCATCAGCTGAGGCTGCTGGTAGGTGGTGACCTCATCATTTCTGCCCTTGTTGCTCT
This sequence comes from Cricetulus griseus, assembly GCF_003668045.3. NCBI lineage: Eukaryota > Metazoa > Chordata > Mammalia > Rodentia > Cricetidae > Cricetulus > Cricetulus griseus. Next base: position 235,265,261 of record NC_048595.1, read on the forward strand.
TTCCCAGTAAGTCGCTAATGTCAGCATGCCACCTGGACTCTCTCCACCTGCCCCTATCTGGATGCAGGCTCTCCCAGCATGCATTAGGCCCATACTCCTTTGTGATCCGCCGAACCCTCTTCAGTCTGTTCCCGTGTGAGCTGTCTCCATTTTCTCAGTACTACTGGTCCTTTCTGTGTTTGCTACTCTGCCCAGTTTACCCTTCCTCCTGCATGCCCAAGCTGCTTTCTTCCAGGCTCTTTGCCTCATTTCTATTCTACAGAGAATAAGGCTTTCTTCAGCCAAGCAATGGGGACGTGGAGGGGGGGCACGGATACCCAGAACACCTCTCCCTAAAGTGACTTACACAGATTCTACCCAAACTTTTAAGTACCTGAGTTAAGAAATGATTTTGGAAAATGAAAATTCTTGTTTATATTTTAAGTTTTATTTATCCTTTGACAATTTCATACAAGCATACAATGCGTCTTGATTAGATCGGCCTCTTACCCACCAATTCCCCAGAGACCCATTATCTCATCTCCGCCCAACTCAGCAACTATATGAAAAGCTAGCTTCCTCTAATAAACGTTTTACCTTCAACTGCTCTACTGAACCTGGAGATGAGGAGCAGGGAGCGCTCTTAAGATCCCAGGCTTCTTGACAGACATTCTGCCAAAATGCTTTTCAAACTTCCAGAAGATTTGCCTGCGTTTCAAATAGACAAGGGAAGAGCTCACAGCCACAAGGTTTCTAAGGTGAGTGCTCTAAGAATAGGGGGGGTTTGCCAAAGCCCTTTTCTTACTGTCCTCTAGAAGAGTTAAGCCTGCTTTTAAATATATTTTTTAAAAATTATTTTTGAAAGTTCTACACACTTATACAATGCATATTGTTCATATCCATCCGGATCCCCTCTCCAACTCTTCCCGGTCTTTCCAACCTCTCTCTCCCGGGGACATCTGGGTACATGTCCTCCTACTATTTAATTAATGTCTGTTATTAATAAGCTTCTGAATCCAGTGAGTTCTGCCCATATGCACATGGGTATATGGTCATCCATTAGGGCATGGGCAAAATACTAGCAGCCCTATTCCCTCAACTGTTAGCTAATTACACTTTCACATGACAAAACCGTAAAGGCTATTATCTGAATGAAACTCAAAAGAAGAAGGGGAGGAGGAAGGGAAAGAGGAAGAAGAGGAGAAGAAGGAAGGTCTTCATGGCACCCCAAAGCTTCCTTCAGAACCAAAGTGCTTTATCAACGTTATTTGTACCTAGAGCAGCAGTTCTCGGCCTGTGGGTTTCAATTGCTTGGGCGGGGTCACATGTCATATGTCCTGCATATCAGATATTTACATTACAATTCATAGCAGTAGCAAAATTACGGTTATGAAGTAGCAACAAAAATAATTTTATGGTGGGGATTCTCCACAACATGAGGAAGTGTATTAAAGGGTCACAGCATTAGGATGGTTGAGAAGCACTGACATAGAGCCAAGGAAGACAACTGGAGAACACAGTCCCTCACAGGCCTTCACTTAGTGTTGGCTCGTTAGTTCCTTCAAACTCCTTCCACCTCTAACTATCTGTATATCTTCCTTGTAGTTCCCAAATACTCAAGCTTCCTCCTCAAAAACAGATAAATTATTTAAAGGATCTAAGAAACTGTTTTTAGTATGCCTAGTAAGGTCAGTTTTTAGGGAGTCAAAGATAAAACATTCAAGATACAACAAATCAAAGTGAACATGACACTTCTTAGCAGGTTCTGCTCAGAGATGCACTTCAGAAGAGCGCCATGACATTGTGTCACCAATACACCTGAAGTAATTAGAGATTACTCTGCAAATGTGTGCAATGGCCTAAAAGAACTTATTTTCTATTTCTGATTCTCAAACCCTGGAGATTTGCAGTTGTGCTACTGAGTCACATCTCATAAATTGTTAAACGAAATCTCCTCCATGGCAAATACTAGCTGCGTTCATTTGTTCTTTCAGTCAACACTTCTGTATGAGTCAGTGTTCTCTAGAGAAACAGATAGTGTGTGTGTGTGTGTGTGTGTGTGTGTGTGTGTGTGTGTGTGTGTGTGTGTGTGTTTTATTAGAGTGACTCACAGGCTGTAGTCTAGCTAGTTCAACAATGACTGTCTATCCATGGAAAGCCCAAGATATTCAGTTTATGAGGCAGGATGTCTCAGCTGGTCTTCAGTATACATCAGGTTCCTGAAGAAGTCTGCTCTAACACCAGTGCCAGTGAAAGAATAAACTTGCCAGTGAGAATAAGGGAAACCAGGCAAAGAGAGCAAGCTTCCTTCTTCCATGTCCTTTACATAGGCTGCCACCAGAAGGCGTGCCAAATTAAAGGTGGATCTCTCCACTTTAAAAAATTGTGATTAAAGACCGATCTTCCCAACTCAGAAGATTTAATTATGAAAAAAATTCCCCACGGGTATACCCAGCCCCATGGGTTTTATTTAATTCCAAATGAAGTCAAGTTGACAGGAAGACAGCCATCATATTCCAAAGCTTTATCTATATGTTAAGAAATGTGTCCTCAAACCTTGAGACAAAGAAATGGAGAAATAGCCTTCTAGGAACTGAAGATATTACTATACCCAGGACTTACTTCACATTGTGTATGTTTTATTTTGTTCTAAGTTTTATCATTCAAATATTTTACCAGTTTAATTAAAATACTCAAAACCAAAAATACCAATTTTTGAATATGCATACAAAAAGCACGGACAGCAATATCTTTACATGAGAGCCAGGACAAGAGTAGTATGTTGAGTCAACATGCACAAGGATCTTCTTTTTTAAGTTTTAATTTATTTTTATTTCATATACATTGATGTTTTGTCTGCATGTGTGTCTGTGTGAGGATGTCGGATCCTCTGGAACTGGAGTTACAAACAGTTGTGAGCTGCTATGTGAGTGCTGGGAATCGAACCCAGGACCTCTGGAAGATCAACCAGTGCTCTTAACTGCTGAGCATTCTTTCCAGCCCAAGAACTTCTTGTATACTTGAAACTTTTCAAAAATGTTCTTCATACAATAACTTGTTCAATCCATATAGCCATTGTGAGATTATTAGTTTCTTCAAATTAAAAATGAAGCACAGAGTTTAATAACATGCCCAAGATTGTGCTAGACACCATTACTGTAGCACTTGGATCCAGACGGTCTAGCTGTGCACATTCATGCATAGTGGAAGTCCCCCAGTATGATGAACCCATGGCAATGTCTATGGCAGACAATGTGCTTCGTGCTCTCTTCATATCATGGGCCCAACTCTACGGCCCAGTGACTGGACGCATTTAGCCACTTATTGACATTTATAGCTCTTCAATGAGTTCTATGGATTGAAATCATTTTGCAAAAGAAAGAAGAATAAAGATTTAAAAAAGAAAACCAACTCTGGTGCCCGAGTATCCTGGAACTTCTGATTCACCCAGTATTCAAATTGGTTGCCAGCATCTGAAAGCAAATGCAAAGGCAATGGGTCATCCCAGGCTCTGCCAGGAACCTACACTTTACTTAAGATCTGTTTGCTCTGCACCTCTGTATGAATTATTAAATTTTGGAGGGTGAGCCCAAGCCAGAGTTGCTGATCACTGAGATCAGCTGTGACTTCCTGGAAGAACCGCACTGCTGAGAAGTTTAGAAGGCAACATCACTCTAGCAAACAGTCCTCTGCCGTGAAACTATTACGAAACTGCATACATTCGAAAGCCTGGAGGCCAGAGACTCAGGCAAAAGGTTGGTTTATGAACCCTGTGAAACTTTTACATGATATCGGGCTAATTGTTTCTCAAAATAATAATATCGGGTGTTAGAACTCAAGAATTGCTATCAAGATGTTAAGTCATTTCTCATGAATACTTATCATAGGATGAAATAGAACTTGAAATTTTTAAAAAGTGGCTTGAGAGAGAAAGACACTATGTGACAAAGTTCAAATGCAGGGGATTTTTTATTAAGGGAAAAGGATTGTATAAAGGGAAAGGGGAGGGGGAGACAGGCCTTCTGGGACAGGAGCAGCAGGAGAGAGGAGAGAGAGAGAAAAGGAGAGTGGAATGGGAGTGGGCAGAGCTCTTTTAAAAGGGAACATAGAAGATAGGCACAGGTGGTGCTCTTAGTGGCAGTAGCTGAGGGCATATCCTATCAGAACTCCAAGGACAGGCCAGTGCAGATGCCTAAATACTAGCAGCACCCAAAGTTTCTTAAATTGTGTATTGAAGTAATTTTTTATTTGTCATTTAAGGAAGAAAACCTAATTCCTTAATTTTAATTTCAGTTAAATTTAACTTTTTCAACATTAGTTATGTTGAGCTTGTGTGAATTAGTTTTGCAGTTTTCTACTTTTTGTCAATGACTGCACAGTCTAATAGGATAGAGGAACCAAAATGTAAACCTGATGGACCAGTGCTAATGGAGAAAATGGGCTTTCCAGGAGTCTAGAGAGACACAGCGAACACATTATTCATGAAATCCTGAGCAATAAGTCAGTGTGTAAGAATATGGATGTCTTTGGTGGGGGGAGGGGCAAAGTCATGTTTCATGTTGGAAATTAACAAGTGTTGTTTTTGTCTAGATTATAAAAGCAATCTAAGAAACTGAAACAAAAAATATGTAAATGGAAAAGGGAGACAAGGAGGCAATTCACAAAAGAGGAAATCCAAATGCCTGCCGATTATAAAGAAGTATGCAGCTTCGTTAATAACTGAACTGTAACAGAAAGAGATATTTTTGAACATTTTGTTTGTTTATTTTGCAGTGCAGGGGCGTTGGATCCAGGCCTTTGTGTGTTCTAGGTCAGCACTCTACCACTGAACCCCATCTCCAGCCCCCAAGATGCTATTTTTAAAAATTAATTTATTTTTAAGTTTTAGAAAATTATGTAATTACATCATTTCCCCTTTTCCTTCCAATCTCTTCAGTGTTCCCTCCTCCACCTTCTCCTTTCCAATTTCATTGCCTCTTATTCTTTCATTATTATTCTCTGTTTCCCTGTCTCTCTCACACTCATATGCACACAAATAAATGTATAAATGCAACCTGCTAAGTCTGTTTAGTGCTACTTGTATGTATATATTTTTTCAGAACTGACCATTTGTGGTCACCCTAGAATCTCTGAAGAAGATGAATTTTCCCTCTCTCAGTAGTCATTAGCTGCCTGTAGCTTTTCATCTAGGGATGGGGCCCTGTGTAGTCTACCCTATCCACACTGGAAGGCCACTCAGTGTTGTCGTTTCAGGGAATGTTTAAGTAGCCAGATTGTTGATATGTCATGAGTCTAGTTTTCCTGTCATATCCAGAAGACTCAATCATGCAGTGACTTCCTGGTCATCTGATTCTTACAAACATTCTGCCTCTTCCGTGATGTTGCCTGAGCCTCAGGTGTAAGTGCTATGTTGTAGATGTATCTACTGGGCCTGGGCATCACAAGGCTGGTAGTCCTCCACATTTTGACTAGTTATGTCTTTAGGGAATGGTCTCCATTTTCTGTGAAAGGAAGCCCCTTTGCTAAGGAATGAGTGGTTCACTTATCTGTGGGCATAAAGATAAGGTTTAGAATGTAGTTAGTGGTTGACTAGGTTTCCAGTATCAGGCATGATTATCCTCCTGCGAGAAGCCCTTAAATCTAATTACACAGCTATTGGTTACCACGGAGATATGAGTGCCACTATTGCACCATTAGGGATATCTTACTCATTGTTGTGGTTGATAGGTACCACAGCTGGGTAGGTGAATTATTTCCTTCATTGGCAGCTTGCATAGCACCTTCTGACGTTATGAAAGTTAGTCCTCAGGGAGGAGGTTTTTTGGTTAGATCCAGGTTGATTCCTCTGAGTCCTGTGTCCAAAGTACATGTTGTTTTAAGCAATAGAGAACTACCTTCAATTTCTGGGAGACAACTAAGGGCAACTGCAATAGCCCACATTGTTTCAATGTCTTATTAAACACCGTTACCAATAGTTCTCTAAACTGAAGACCATATATTGTCCAAGTAAGTCATACTGAAATAGATGAACACTCTTAGGACAAGAGAACACTGAAGTGACAATTATAGCTTCTCACTTGAGCTCTATCTGCAAGGAATCAGTGAATGTTCAATGCGCCCGTGGCCATCCTGCATATTTGTTTGTCATAGCATGTCTCAAATGAGAGCTCTCAGTAGACATACCTCTTCTGTGGAATCCACTCTACTGTCCCGGCTGGAATAGTCACCCAGCTCTTTAACACACACACACACACACACACACACACACACACACACACACACACACACACACACACGGTGGAGGTGGGGAATCAACCGAAGAACAATTCACTAAAGAGCATTTCTCTTGAGTTAATTGGCTACTACTCTAACTAGGGGAATGATTCTAAATGTGTGATAGGGACTCTTCTTAACTCTCAAGCCATGTCTGTTGTGAATTTATTTTTTAAAAAGTGTGGTGGCCTGTGATGGTCATTTCCTCAAGAATTTCAGTAATGGATATTTTTTGTTTGTTTGTAAGTGATATGAAACCTCCACAGTTCAAAATGGGCATACACTTCTAGAGATGAAACATTCTAGCGAGGTCATCTTTGTTAATATTCAGGCATCTGCACTGGCTGCCCTTGGGGTTCTGACAGGATACACCCTCAGCTGCAGCCACTAAGAGAACCACTGGTGCACAGTCACTATGTTCCCTTTTAAAAGGTCCCTGATTACCTCCCATCTTTCTCTCTCTCCCCCCCTTCTCCCTCCTTCTTCCCCTCTCTCTCTCCCTTCTATTCCATCACTCTTGGCCCCAGGAACCTGTCTCTACCCCCTTCTCTGCTTCTTTTCTGCCCCTTCTCTCTATGCTTCCAATAAACCTATGTGAGTCCTGCTGTATGGCATGACTTCTCCTTGAGGCATTTTTAAAATTACAACAATCTTTAAGATTGTAAGTTCTATATGCATTCATGAAATCCGATTTCCTTGATAACGCAGCAATGGAAGGAAAGTTTTACAACCTTAACAGAGAGGAAGTGCAGTTTCACTTCCAGATCATAATATCTGAACATGGATTTCACTCTAGACAGAACTAATCTCAACTTGATTGAAGTTTTTCATGTAATAAAATCCCTATGGAACCCGACTGTGACACTCCTGCAATCCCAGCATTCATGAGGTCGAGGCAGGAGTAGAGTAGATTTAAGTCTAGTCTGAGATAAGAATCCAGACTCTGTCCCAAATGTATACACAGAACAAAGCAAAATGAATCCATTTGCATTTCCCCAAAGAACCCCAGAGTCTATCAGGCTAGGAAAGTCCTTTGACTTCTACAGAGCTACTAGTGTAGCCATAGTTATGAACAAAATGAAAACCTTAGCTGGCAAGCAGAGCACTATAAAGGGTGCCTTGATTAATATAAATTGTGCTTAATTAATAGAAGTTAATTTATAACCTCAAGTGATAAGAGGAATAAAAACAGTTTGTTAGAACAAAATAAATGGGTGCAGCTGGTTGCTTCTCTGGTACTGCTCTAATTTGACCGTCCTGCAATTCGGCTGCCTAAGCAAGATTAGATTCCTAAAAACAGTATCACTCATGAGAGAGTTTTATAATTTTTTATAGGGTTGTGAAAGTACCATTTATTGATTGCCATAATTCTGAATTAGATATAATCAGCTTAAACTCATCACTCTTGACTTCTGAATGGGTCTCTAGCTAGCTCATTTGTTTAAAACTTTCAGGAATTGTCTGGGCTAAATTTACTTCAAGAGTAAACTCAATAGCTCATTAAGTTTCAACACTTTTCCCATCTCAAAACTCCCAAATCCTTTTGTAATCCTCCTTTAAAACACCATGGTCAGATCCATCACATCAAGACTCCGCTCTGGTGCCAATTCCTACCCTAGTTTGCTTCTTTGGTCCTGTGATAAAATATTGGCCAAAACTGGCTTAGGGATAAAACAGTTTGTTTCGACTTCCGCTTCCACACCAACCATCCATCACTGAGGGAAAACAAGGCAAGAAGTCAAAGCAGGAACCTGGAGGCAGGAACTGAGCCAACAGCCATGACAGAGTGCTACTTACTGGCTTGCTTCCTCTATCTTACTCAGGTTTTCTTAGATAGGCCAGGCTCACCTGCCCGTGATGTGCACCTCCCTACACCAGTCATTACTCAAAAAATACCTCAGAGACATGCCAACAGACCACTCTCATTGAAGTAACTCATCAGTTGAGGCTTCCTCTTCCCAGGTGACTCTAGTTTGTGTCAAACTGACTCAAGTTAACCAGCATAATTCTCAAATTCTCGGTACTGGACTTTTCTCTGGGGTAAAAATATTTTCTTTCAAATGCCTATTTTTATTGAAGTTTAACTCAACTAGAGAAACAAATAATAGAGATATGCTTATTAAGGTTACACTTAGAACTAAGCACTTATAATTAGAAATATATGCAAGCATAAAATATATAGCATACATACATATATTCATGTATATATATTAGAAACATATATCCACATATATAGTATACAGACTAGAAGCATACACACACACACACACAGAGAGACTATATATGTACTATAAACATATACAAGCCACTAAGAAGGGAAGAGAGCTCAAGTCATTAGTGATGGAGAAAGAGACAATCAGGGAAGGCCTTTGAGAAGAAATTATCTGAGCTGTATTTAGGAAATAGATGCCCAGGTACCTGAAGTAGAAGGGTTCCTCCACAGGTGCACCATATCCAAATCCATAGGCACAAATGTTAAGTGAGCCAGCATGGGCAGAGATATGACAAAAGACTAAGACTTCCAAACTCTAACATTCTGTAACCCTGACAATTTGCTCTGACTCATATGTTAATACGTTGTTTTCATGGTGTTCTAATGAGGCCTTAATATGATCATGTTTGTCAAAGTTGGAACATAGCATATCTGTGTTCACAAGTTGAAATCCAATGTTAGTTTGGCCCAATTCCCATCAGCATCACAGGTTAGCTGGTTATTCACTTGACTCTCCACAAATCTCCACTGCCATGTCCCTGTAGTGAGTGCTCTTTGCCATGATCCCAGTGAGGAGGCTATGATTTTATACTTGAGTAAAATAATGTCTTGACTTGCTTTCTAGATGGTGCAGATATATGACGTGCACCAGCGTGCCTGGTCATTAAAGCACATAACAGGTAATGTGCATGGATGCAATGATAACCCCACACGAACTTTGTGCCTCGTGATGCTCATTCTGCTGTGTTGGGTCCTCCTAAGATAAGAAGTTGGCCACTGGACACTTCAACCTAGAGTACATGGCAGCAATGGATAACCCTTACAAAGTCTGGTAGCCTCTGAGGTCGTGATCATATGACCCTTGTATTAACATGTGGCTTCTAGTTAAGTGGCTTGAGAGATAGCATGGGAAGAGTTAAGACACACAGAAGTTGTGGGGACACATGCCTTGAAACTTCACGTGAAACTTCAACACACAATCATCCCAGTCTCTCATCTGAGCCTGGTTGTCTCTCATCCCTCCAAAGCACGAGAGTTCCCAGGGAAACTGCCCTGGATTTTCCTGCTCCAGCTACCAGGTGACTATGAGGAAACAGTGGAGCCATCCAGCACCTCTACAGGCAGACAAATGGGGGAAAGAGGCCATAACTAAATGGGATGGCATACTTCCGGTTTCTTAACCTCACCCAAGACAGACAGGTGGGCCCCTTCCAGCTGACCCGCCTGGATGGTCCTAGGCAGGCTCTGGACATGAGCTGGGAGTCGATCTGCTCATTCTTCTGTGTCTAAACTGAACAATCCAAAAGGAGGGAGAACTTGTCCCAGGCCACTTGTGGGCAGTCTGTCTGTTTCTTTGTAGTGTGTGTGTGTGTGTGTGTGTGTGTGTGTGTGTGTGTGTGTGTGAAAGCATGCACATATTCCTGTGCTTTTGAGAAACCTTTTTTGCTTGCTGTGACTGCAATCTTTCTCCTGCCTTGAGAAAACGAGCCCACCCCCAGAAGACCGCCTAGACAGCATGCTTGGGGGCATGTCCTCCAGGGTTTTGTCGGAGGATCACTGGCCCATTAAGGTCAGTATGCACTAAACCAAGCCGTGAAAGGCAGGGAGAAAGTCGCCATTGATTGTCCAGGGCTTCTTTTATCCTAAAATAGGGGAATCCTCTTCGCCAAGATGAGTGTGGCCCGCAATTTTGTTTCGCCCCTTTCTCTGACAGGGAGGAGCCCCTTTGAAAGATTTTACCTCTAATGCTTTGTATCACAGACCAAGAGATCCTCCCCCCACCCCCCAAGATAGTTTTGGCCAAATTTCCATGCTGGCAACCACCCCTCATGAAGTCGAAGATCTCTTATCTGACGCCAGGGAGACTTAGTGACCTTTACTCCTGATGAGATTTAAGTCTTCACCTTTATCCTGCTAATTATAGTCTTCTCTAACTAGCAGCAGGAGTCTGTCAGTATCTTATCGTACCTCTGTCTGCTTATCTCACTGAACTAAACTAGAACGGGGCCATTAGCAAAGCAGTTAAAAATATACAAGAGTTCTTTAAGCAGATTAAGCCACTTGGTAGTGTAAATGCCATGTGCCACCCCTACTAGAGGCTGGTTAATAGAGATTAACCACCTCCCCCTACTGGCCTGAATTTGGCATGACCTGAAAAGAATGCCTGGAAACGCCTTGTGGGACCTAAGGGGCAGATCTAGAGAAAATCTTCCTAAGGAGCATCTCTGTGGCGCCCTCCACTGGATTTCACAACAAAGAGGACTGTTCAGAGGGAAACCGTGCATGTGTCTTTATTGCCCGTGTTTGGCAGAAGTGGGCAGCTTTCCTTAGAGATATGTGGACAGACAACATTAGCTTGGAAGCAGCCTGACACCACTGGTTTCTCTTTGTGTGTATATTCTGCCTTTTCCTTGTAACCTTTCGTGACCCCACGAGGAACTGGGCATGGAAGGAGGGAGATTCATGGTTAGAGAAGTTTCTCCCTACTTTGTTTCTCTGTGGACATCACACACCTTCCCCATTTCCCTTGGCTAACTGGGAACTTTCAGAACTGGCATGGAGGCCATTGCCTTATTTTTGGTTAATTATGTGTTCAGGCTATTGTTTGAGATGCACAGGACCGCCCCCCCCATGAGTAATGATCACTTTAACATACATCACTCAAACAGTTCCCTCTCCTTCCTCTTCTCCCACCCATCCACATCCCCTCCCCCATCAACTCCTCAGTAAGGGTAAGGCCTCCCATGGGGAGTCAACAAAGCCTGGCACATTCAGTTGAGGCAGGACCAATCCCCCCCTCCCCCCAACACACAACGAGGTTAAGCAAGGCATTCCACCATAGGGAATGGGCTTCAAAAAGCCAGCTCATGCACCAGGGATAGATCCTGGTCCTACTGCCAGGGGACCCACAAACAGACCAGGATACACAGCTGTCACCCACGTGCAGAGGGACTAGTTCGGTCCCATGTATGATGAGCTCCCTTGAGCTTGGGTCAACTGTCTCTGTGGGTTCCCTCCTCATGGCACAAGAGAATCTTAAGCTATTATACAACCTTATGGAAAAAAAAGAAATCTCTCTCGCAGATGTCAGGCTCTTCTTAGACTCTTGCCTGTTTATGGATAAAGTCAGAAGAGAATCAATGTGTTTTCAGTAATGGGGGCATCAGAGATCTCTAGTGTACAAGGAAAAACAACAGAGGCCAGGACCACAGGCATGGGCAAGCTTGAATTGTTCCCACTCCAGGACCTGTTCTCAGAAAGGCTAAGGTAAAACTCCTAACATACTACCAGCTATCACATATACTCCAAGTAGAGAAAGAAGGACTCATCCTTTTCCTCAAATGAGTGCAAGAGGTCATGAGGCGATCCACCCACCTAGGATTGGGACCACAGGGACAGGTACTTCTGAGAGACAAACTCCTGACTCAGTCAGATCCAGATATTCTAAAAGCTGATCCAAAGCATTGGGCAATTTTGTCCAAGTTGAATCCTACTTTTATAACCAGGACCAAGAAAAAAAATGAAAAAGGGCAATGGGGAATTAATGGTCACTTAGGGCCAACTTGATAAGGGTTTAGTTCCAAGGAATATAGCTTAAGCCTAGGAGTTGACTGCTCTGTGGATGGAATTCTCCCATCCACACAATTTCTCTTGGGGTTGTCCTCAAAAAAACAAGCACCTCCCTTAGAACCTTGAATATTTTCAAGGGAAATAATTAGAAGAATTGATGAACCTGAACCAGTCAGGTCCCAGGTCATCACCCTCTCCACAACTGTACATCCTGGGCCTCCTGCATTCTCTCCCATTATGCCCATCAATCTAGAGGATTCCTGAGCAATTTTGACTGTAGAGGGCTGTCTTGATTAGAGCTTCTTTTGCTGTGAAGAGATACCATGATCACAGCAACATTTAATTGGGGCTGGCTTACGATTTCAGAGGTTTAGTCCATTATCATCATGGCGAGAAGCAAGGCAGCACGCAGGAGGACATGGTGCTGGAGAAATAGCTGAGAGTCCTACATCTTGATTGGTAGGCAACAGAAAGTGAATTGTCCCACAGTGGGTGTAGCTTGATCATGAGAGAGCTCAAAGCCCACCCCCAAAGTGACACAGTTCCTTCAACAAGGCTACACCTACTCCAACAAGGACACAATTCCTAATAGTGGCACTCCCTATGGGCCAAACATTCAAACACATGCATCTATCCCCATATCCATTAAAACTACCACACGGACTATAAGGTGACCTTTATTATTGATTTGAGGGCATGGTTCCCAGCATTGTCCTCTCCCCCTGGTCCCAGATCCCAAAGAACCACAGCCATTCAGGGCATATTGGGCCAATCCCTAAATGTTACTTTATTCACTTTAAAATGTTGCTTGCTTGTTCCTGGAGGAACTTTTACTTCTATTATTATTATTATTTTATTATTCTTTCAAATAGTTCCCAGACCCCTCTATCAAAGCTCAAAGCCAAATGCTTCTCCATCCAGGGCAGCACTGTTGTTTCCTCTAATAAAAAGCCATGTTAAGGCCTCAATACAGACAAATGGCAACATGATAGGAAGGCCTAAAACAGCCAGTCCTGTGATAATACACCTTAAAGAGCCTATTCATTTCCCATATCAGAAACAATATTCCTTAAGCCTCAGTCAGACAGGGACCAGTTCCCATCATTCAAGGACTAAAGAAACAAGGATTATTGGTTGAATGCTCTAGTTCATGCAACAGTTCAGTTCTTGGTGTTAGCAAGGGACCCACAAAATGGAGGCTAGTCTAAGACCTCAATGTGATTAATGGCATGTTGATCCCACTCTACCCAGTAGTTCCTAGTCTGTATACTTTCCCCACTCAGGTTCCCCCAATGCTATCTCAAAGATAGCATTGCTCCACCAAACACAAAACTTTGAAGGCAGGGTTTAAACATTAGCAAAGCAAGATGCCACTAGACATCTCTTAGCTTTCTAAGACCCTCTTCTGTAATATAGTAGACAAGACACCTGGGCTGTCCTCCCTCCAGGGTTTAGAGACCTTCCTGTTTGCTTGGCATAGCTCTTCCTCAAGATTTGATGGCATGGATTCACCCAGTGATCATCCCTATTCAATATGTAGGTGATGACTTATGTGGACCAACAGAAGAAATCATTTCCGAGGAGGCACAGAATTTCTCCTTGATTTCCTGGCTGGCAGGGACTGCAGGGTGTCTTAGGAAAAAGCCCAGGTATGCAAAACCAAAGTTATCTTCTTGGGCCTTGTCTCGTCAAAAGGAACCAGATCTTTAGGGCTGGAAGAGTCCCATCCCTTTTGGCCTTCTGGCTCCCCTAAACACTTCAACAGATGAGAGCATTTCTGGGAGTTACAGGGTATTGTATAATTTGGATCTGCTTAGGGAGAGTTACCTACACCTGTGTGTCAAGTGCTGAATGAAGTTCAAGCTCAGGGACTCAACTCAGGTTAAAAGGTTAAAAGGTTAAAAGGTTAAAAGGTTAAAAGGACTTCCAAGTCCAAACAAGCCATCCCAGAACTTAAAAGGTGGCAAGACCCCTGCCTTGGGCCAGCCCACACAGTCTAAGTTCCACATGTGTGTATGTGACCGAAAGACAGGCACTGAGTAATGACGCAATGACGCAGGTGTTTCTTACAGCCCACAGGACACCAAGGAAGGAATTGCCAGGTAGCAAAGAGATGGATGGCCTGGATGTTGCTGCTGCTAGACTCCAAACCCTGAGTCACAAAAGTTTATGCTTGGGCGCCCTCTCATGGTCCACACACTCCATGACATAGAGGGTGTACTAAATTCAAAGGAAAATCCTTGGTTGACTGATAGCAGGATACCTAACTATCAGGGATTCTCTCAAGACCTGAATCGTGCTATCTGTCAGAGGAAGGGAAGGAAGGCTGTCCGCTCCTCTGGAGATGTCCTCATGAAAAGCTACACATCCCATCCTGATCTCTCGGATCAGCCCTCAGCAAACCCTGATCTGGTCTTTTATACGGAGGGAGATTCTCTGTAAAAGAAGACATCCCTTATGTAGGATATGCCAGAGTCACTAACTTTTTATGCTTTTGCCTCAGGACCAATACCTGAAAACTCGAGTGCCTAGCTAGCAGTGCTGATGGCTCCCACTCAGGCCTTGGAATTGCCCCAGGAAACAAGAGTCGATGTCTATACAGACCCCACATATATTGGCCCCCATTCTCCACACCCATGTGGCCATAGGGAAAGAAAGAGACCACTTAACTGTGGCTTGGACTCTACAAACACTTCCAAAATATTCCTAGGCTCTCATATGAACTCGTTTTGCTCACTCAGGGGCCTGGGGTCTACTGTCCTGGACACCAGAAGGGAGGACTTGGGGACAAAGGAAAAGAGGGCTTCCTTGGAGTACTTCATCCTCTGGGAGGAATCTTTGCTTCATCTCAAGAAACCCAAATATTCTTTAGAGGAGGTGGGCTTTGCCTCTAAGTTCAGATATGACCAAACCCCTGAGGATGGTGGCTAATACCTCATGACAAACTGTCATTACCAAAGGGCCTACAGTGGAACATCTTAAACTTCCCATATAGGAAGTATTTCTTGGATGAGAAGAGCATTCTTGCCCTGGCAAAAAGGATGTTCACAGGGCAGAGCTTAAAAGAAACTGTTTAACCAGTGTTACAGGGACATAGCAGAAAATAACTCCCCTTTGGTCTCCAGGGACTCGGAAGCAGGCCATTTACCCTGGACTAGCAGCTGGATTTCACTCACATGCCTAGTCATTCCAGTCCCAAATACCTTCTACTTTGGGAAGACACTTCTACTGGATGGACAACAGCTTTCCTGGGGAAACAGAAAAAGCCACAGAAGTGATCAGGGTGTTTCTCTCTGAAATAATTTCCTCTGGAAAAGGAAAAGCTAATGATGTGTTAACAAGACACTTAAAGAACTAGTGCCAAGTTTTGGTTATTACAAATAATGCTGTTATGAGCATAGTTGAACAGATACCCTTGTTGTATGAATGTGCTTCTTTTGGGTATATGCCTAAGAGTGGGATTGCTGGATCTTGAGGTAGACTGGTTCCCATTTTCCTGAAAAACTGCCATACTGATTTCCAAAGTGACTGTATGAGTTTGTACTCCCACCAGCAGTGGAGGAGTGTTCCCCTTTCTCCACATCCTCTCCAGCGTAAACTGTCATTGGTGGGTTTGATTTTAACTGTTCTGATAGGAGCAAGATGGTATCTCAGAGTTGTTTTGATTTGCATTTCCCTGATGGCTAAGGATGCTGAGCACTTTCTTATGTGTCTTTCTGTCATTTTAGATTCCTCTATTGAGAATCCTCTATTTAGTTCTGTACCCCACTTTTAATTGGATTATTTGGTGTTTTGGAAACTAGCTTCTTGAATTTATTGTATATTTTGAAAATCAGCCCTCTATCAGATGTGGGCTTGGTGAATATCTTTTCCCATTCTGTGGAATGCTGTTTTGTCTTGTTGACTGTGTCCTTTGCCGTAAAAACTTCTCAGTTTCATGAGGTCCCATTTATTAATTGTTGATCTCAGTGTCTGTGCTACTGGTGTTATGTTCATGAAGTGGTCTCCTGTACCAGTTCATTCAAGGATACCTCCCACTTTTCTCTTCTAAGAGGTTCAGTGCATCTGGATTTATGTTGAGGTCTTTGATCCATTTGGATTTAAGTTTTGTGCATGGCAATAGATATGGATCTATCTGCAGTCTTCTACATGATAGCATCTAGTTATCCAGTGATGGGGAATGTACATCTTTTTTTAAAAATTTTATTTATTTATTTATTTATTATGTATACAACATTCTGCTTCCATGTATATCTGCACATTAGAAGAGGGCACTAGATCTCATAACGGATGGTTGTGAGCCACCATGTGGTTGCTGGGAATTGAACTCAGGACCTCTGGAAGAGCAGTCGGTGCTCTTAACTTCTGAGCCGTCTCTCCAGCCCCGGGAATGTACTTCTTTGTATGTTTATCTTGTTGGTTATTGAATAAAATACTGTTTGGCCAATGAAACAGCAAGTTAGACGGGACTTGGAGTCAAAGAGGATTCTGGGAAATGTAG
The DNA here is from genome assembly GCF_003668045.3 of Cricetulus griseus. Classification (NCBI taxonomy): domain Eukaryota; kingdom Metazoa; phylum Chordata; class Mammalia; order Rodentia; family Cricetidae; genus Cricetulus; species Cricetulus griseus. The sequence goes on from NC_048595.1 coordinate 235,281,796, forward strand.
TAGAGAAGTGGTGATCCAGGCAGGAAGTGACATAGCAAGGAGACTCATATTTAAAGAAGGAGTAACAGGAAGCGTCCCTCTTTTCCACTCCGCTCCTGCTCCAGTGGCACAATGTGATCCACCAGCAAGGAGGGGCACCAATAAGGCATCCCATAAGATAAGTCTTATAAAATATATAGGTTTATGATAGTCAAGACTGAGCTAACAGATGAGAAATCCTAGTCATTGGCCAAGCAGCATTTGAACCTATTACAAGTTTCTGTGTATTCATTTGGGCCCTAACTCAGGCGGGCAGCTGGCGTAGAGCGCACACGTGGCGGCGGGGTGTGGCGGCTTTTGGTGGAAAGATTTATCGTAACAATCCAGCATCATTTGTGAAGATGCTTTCTATTTTCCATTGTATAACTTTAGCTTCTTTGTCAAAAATCAGGTGTTCATAGGTATGTGGGTTAATATCAGGTCTTTCAACTCAATTCCATTGGTGTACCTTTCTATTTTTGTGTCAATACCAAGCTGTTTTCAGGACTATGGCTCTATAATAGAGCTTGAAGTCAGGGATGGTGATGCCTCCAGAGGTTCCTTTATCATACAGGGTTGTTTTGGCTATCCTGGGTTTTTTGTTTTTCCATATAAACTTGAGTATTGTTCTTTCAAGGTCTATGAAGAACTGTGTTGGTATTTTGATGGGGATTGCATTGAATCTATAGATTTCTTTTGGCAAGATTGCCATTTTTACTATGTTGATCCTACCTATCCAAGAGCATGGGAGATCCTTCCATTTTCTAGTATCTTCTTTAATTTCTTTCTTTAAAGACTCAAAGTTCTTGTTATACAGGTCTTTCACTTGTTTGGTTAGCATCACCCCAAGGTCTTTTCTGTTGTTTGTGGCAACTGTAAAGGGTGATGTTTCTCTGATTTCTTTCTCAGCCCATTTATCATCTGTATATAGTAGGGATACTGATTTTTTTGTTTGTTTTTCGAGATAGGGTTTCTCTATGGCCTTGGCGGCTGTCCTGGAACTTGCCCTTATAGACCAAGCTGGTCTCACAGAGATCCATCTGCCTCTGCTTCCAGAGTGTTGGGATTAAAGGCGTGCACCAACTCCACCTTGGTTCTGCTACTGAATTTTTTAAGTTAATCTTGTATCCTGCCACTTTGCTGAAGGTGTTTATCAGCTGTAGGAGTTCCCTGGTAGTGTTTCTCTGGGTCACTTATGTAAACTATCATACCATCTGCAAATAGTGAAAGTTTGACTTCTTCTTTTCCAATTTGTATCCCCTTGATCTCCTTTTGTTGTCTTATTACTCTAGCTAGAACTTCAAGTACAACCTAGATGCCCCTCAACTGAAGAATAGATAAAGAAAATGTGGTACATCTACACAATGGAGTACTACTCAGCAGAAAAAAATCATGGAATCTTAAAATTCACAGGCAACTGGATAGAATTAGAAGAAACCATCCTGAGCAAGGTAACCCAATCACAAAAATACAAACAGGGTATGTACTCACACATATATAAATTTTAGACATAGAGCAAAAAATTACCAGCCCACAATCCCACCACCAGAGAAGCTAGGAAACAAGGAGGACTCTAAGAGAGACATGCATGGTCCCCAGAGAAGGGGAAAGGGACAAGATCTCCTGAGCAAACTGGCAGCATGGGGGAAGGGGAGAGGGAGCTAGGAGAATGAGAAGGGGAGAAGAGAAGGGAAGAGTAGGACATGAGGGAGCAGAAAGGTTGAATTGGAGTGGGGGTGGGGGGATACAAGAGAGCAAGAAAAGAGATACCATAGTAGAAGGAGACATTATAGGTTTAAAGAGAAATCAGGCACTAGGGAAATGTCCAGAGATCTACAAGGATGACCCCAACTAAGAATCTAAACAATAGTGGCGAGGCTACCTTAAATGCCCTTCCCCAATAGATAATGAGATTGATGACTACCTAGAGCCTTCCTAGAGCCTTCATCCATCCAGTAGCTGATGGAAGAAGAAGCAGACACCCACAGGTAAACACTGAGCTGAACTCCTGGAATCCAGTTGCAGAGAGGGAGGAGGGATGGGCAAAGGGGTCAAGACCAGGCTGGAGAAACCCACAGAAACAGATGACCTGAACAAATGGGAGCTCATGGACCCCAGATTGTTAGCTTGGAAACCAGCATGGGACTGACCCAGACCCCCTGAATGTGGGTGTCAGTTAGGAGGCCTGGGGCCTCTGGTAGTGGATCAGTAATTTATCCCTAGTGTACAAATGGACTTTGGGAGCCCAATACATAGAGGGATTCTCTCTCAGTCTAGACACAGAGGGGAGGGCCCTGCTCCAAATGACATGACAGACTTTGAAGACCCCCCCCATGGAAGGCCTCACTCTCCCTGGGATCAGATAGGGGAGATAGTGGGAGGCAGGGGAGGAGGGGAGAGAGAGGGAACTGGGACTGACATGTAAAACAAGCTTGTTTCTAATTTAAATAATAATAAAAAGAAACTAGTTCAAGAAACCCAGTCTCTGTGTGTTAGACTATTGCCTTGGCCCTTCTCAAACTTAGAAATACAGTTACTCCTCAAGGTCTTATGATGTTAGAGGTCTGCATGGCTGGCCTTTCTCTATGTGACTTTGTACTGGACCTTGAAACAATCAGATTTGTGGTTCACATCACTCAATTGGCAAAATTTTACCAGCTTTTGTCAGGGCTTCAGGCAGGACTTACCAGGGAAGAACAAAAAGGATTCCCCTTTTCTGTCCTGGGGAATTAGTGCCAGTCAAGGTGCCAGATCCTTGCCTATCAATGGGATGAGACATGTGGCTTTACCACCACGTGTATCAAACTATGTACTGCTCCCTGCTCCCTGAAGTGTCAGCTGACACTCCAGAAACTGGCAAAGCCAGCTATACCTGTGAGAACTGCAGGTGGCTTTTCAAATACCAGTGTTATGCAAACCCAAATTAGGCTGCTTGATTGAACCATCCTGTTGAGGCATTTGCAGTTTTCTGACTCTGTATAGTTATGCCTTTGCTTACCAAGTGTGCAACAGCATACTCACTGGTTCAATTCCCCTCAACAATCAACTTTCTTGTAGTTCAGAAAGAAATTTTATAGTCCAAGCCCTCTCCCCAATCATCGCCCCAGAATTCTGATTTCATTGAACCAAGTTACAGGGAAGTAGCTGATGGAATTGATGCTTGTAACATCAGGGATTCCAGTGCTACTGGAGGATGCATTAAAACAAAAACAAAACCAAACTCTTACTGAGAGGCACATAAAGGTTTTCAGCCCTACTCCTCACTCCTTAGCACCTGCATGGGTATGGGGACAGTTGTTATTCTGAAATGAAACAGGAGCACTCTAGACCTTTACAAAGAATCCTTTTCAGGAATTATTTTCTATCTTAGCCTTGGCAATAACAAGACCACTCCATTCAATCCCATCTGGGATGGTACCCATTTTAAAGACCAAAATTATTGTTGCCAATACAATGAATGGGGGCCCCTGCCTCCAACCCCGTCAGGGATGGCTAACTGGTTATAAGCTTCATTCCTGGTCAAGAACCTGATCAGTTATCTAAGGGTCATTGCAATATAGAGCTCTGTCCTAAGAGCTCCCTGCTCTGCACTTGTGGGACAAGTGGGGCAGGCTGTGACAAACTAACAGCCTTCTTCTCGATGCACAACTTTCAGTGGACAATGGTGGCGAAGATATCATTAACCCCATTGATTCTTGTAACAAAACATAAAAAGGTTTCTTTGTGTGGTTTCCTTGCTTGTACTCTTCCTCCAATAAAGGAAAAACTGCTCTAACTGTTTTGCTCCTAGCAGACAGAAGTGAGATATTAAAACAGTAGTTATAATCTCACTTTGTGTTACAGGTGCTACCTCACCCGTGTAGTATACACCAAGGGAACACGATGCCATCAGATGTCTGTCCTTCATCTCTGGAGCTCTGTCATCTACCAAGTTCAACGTTGGCTTTATTTTCTTGGTTTTTTGAGACAGGATTTCTCTGTGGCTTTGGAGGCTGTTCTGGAACTAGCTCTTGTAGACCAGGCTGGTCTCCAACTCACAGAGATCCACCTGCCTCTGCCTCTCAAGTGCTGGGATTAAAGGTGTGTGCCACCACCGCCCGGCTCAATCTTGGCTTCTTATATATTCCTCTTCTGAGGCGCTATGACTGCTGTCTGTCTCCACGCTGCTCATGTCAGCAGGAAATAGCCAGAGATACTGTTGTGACAATTCCTTAATAGCACTAAAGTGACCTGGGTGTGGTGTGTGTGAGAAAATGCAGGGGTCAGATAAACACTTCCGGTTGTTGGAGTAGGGATAAGAGACCATAAATAAGCCACAAAATGGCAAACATCTAGCTTCTTACTTGCTGGGGTGGGCTCCCCCTACCCTGTAAACCCCTTCTGCATGGGATAACCATGGGATACATGGGATAACCAATCTTAAGATCTGTGAATGGAATCATTAAGTGCAATCATGGAACTTGCTTTGTTCAGAAAGACTCAAGCTGAACTTTTAAGGTGCAAAACCCTAAATTCTATGTGTGATGAGTCAGTCCCTGCTGGTTTTAAGTGTTACAGAACGTAAGTAAAGCAAGTTTGGAGTTAGGAAAAGCTTATCATATCCTGTTTGGGGGCCAATTTTACATTGGTTTTTTGCCAAAGCCATGAATTTGACTTAAAAATTCTTTTATTATTATGTCCATTATTTTGGAACTTTGGCAAAATCAGGGAGCTTCTGTGGCATTCTACTGTCTAGGCAACCACTGAAAAACTGAGGAAAGAGATAATGAAGTAGACCCCAAGAATACACATCCTGTTTATGTATGTAGTGACCCGTGGGTCACAGACTCTCAAAGTCCAAACCAATGACCTTCTTCCTCTGTGCAAAGCTCTGAGCCCAAGCCCATGGGACATTCAGAAGGAGATACTGTGTGCTCTCTGTATCCAGAAAACATAAAGATTACCATTTTATATGACAGTGGGGTTATAGTTGTGTTTATTTATTTTTTCCTTATTTATTAAAATTTATGTGAAGGATATGAATTCTTTTGCAATATAAAAAAGAACAAAAGTTATTTTTGGAAATGAGAAATCTTGAAATCATTTGGCATTCCTTTTAAAAATATATTGAGCAGGAAAAGTATCCGCCAGTATTTATAACTGGATAGCCATTGTAATGGTGTGGTTTAAGAACCCCTGAACATATCAAAGAATGAAAACTTAGTTATAACCTTTGTTATAACGTAGACACTCCTCTTTGCAAACAGACCCTCTCCCCCTGATTCACACACAAAGAGACAGCCATTGTTTTCACTGACAGAATTTGTGTTCCGAAGAGACTGCTTGACATAAGATGAAAGTCCTGTCACCCTTTTGGCACACTCCTTTGTTAGATATTCCTACTGTCTGTTGAAGTCTATGATCTCAGTTTCCAAACTTCCTCCCCAAAAGGCAAGAACTTGAGAGTTTGGGCTACACAAAGAATGAGTTAATTGTACCCATCAAAAATAATCTGCCTAAAATGACTTTGTATTCTATAGAGTTCATGTTTTTTCATCATTATTTGCCAAAATAATGAAGAATATTCTTTATAACGCTGAAGGAAATGTCAGCAAGGATATTTATCTCTTCATGTCAGAGAACTAATTCAGCAATGGAAATAATTTTTTTAATTCTTTAATTACTACTCATATTTACATATCAATCCCCCATTCCCTTGCCCTCCCATCCTCCCATGTTCTCCTCTAACTCCCCAACCCATCTCCCCCCACTCCTCCCAGGGATAGTGAGGCCCCCACCAGGGACCTTCAAAGTCTGTCAAATCGTGTGGGGGAGGGTCAAGGCCCTTCTTGCTGTATCTGGGCTACAATAGTATCCCTCCACAGGGAATGGGCTCCCAAAGTCCATTGTGCTCTAGGGATAAAGACTGACTGTCTTGGCCTCCTAGCTGGCACCCACATTCGGAGGGCTTGGTTTGGTCCAATGCTGTTTCCCCAGCTTTATGACTAGGGTCTCCATGCTCTCACTAGGTCACGTCCACTGTTTCTGCAGGTCTCTCCAGCCCCGTCTTGGCTCCTTTGCTCATCCGTCCTCCCTCTCCACAACTGAATTCCAGTAGTGTGGTTCAGTGGTTAGTTGTGGTTGTCTGTTTCTGCTTTGAACAGCAACAGGATGAAGGCTCTCCTTCCTCTCCCTGCCCCGGGGCTCCCACTTTGGTCAGGGATTCTTGTCCCCATCCCCTTCATTGAGGGACTATGCAATTTTCTCTTAGGGTCTTCCTTGTTTCCTAGCTCCTCTGGTAGTGTGGATTGTAGACTAGTGATCCTTTGCTCTATGTCTAAAAATCAAAAATGAGTGACTACATACCATGTTTATCTTTTTGTGATTGGGTTACCTCACTCAGGATGGTTTCTTCTAGTTCCATCCATTTGCCTTCCAATTTCAGATTCCATTTTTTCTCCACTGAGTATTACTCCATTGTGTAAATGTACCACATTTTCTCTATCCATTCTTCAGTTGAGGGGCATCTAGGTTGCTTCCAGATTCTAGCTATTACAAATAATGCTGCTATGAACATAGTTGAACATATGTCCTTATTGTATTGAGTGTGCATACTTTGGGTATATGCCCAAGAGAGGAATTGCTGGATCTTGAGGTAGACTGATTCTTGGAAATAATTTAAGCAGGAAAATACTGCACTATTTCCATAAAAAGAAATAAATATCAAATATAGCAATGCAAGTCTCTGAGTCCCATACAAGAACCTGAAGAAAAGGAAAGTCATGAATAAAATTTGTTCCCGAATTGTTGGAGAACACAAGATCCAAAGGACAAATACCTTCTGTTTAACAGAAAAATATTTATATTGAATTTTGGCCGCAATATAAAAAAAATCATAGAGGTAGAGAAGACCTTGTTTATCACACAGTCATCTAGACGCTCAACTTAAAGACCAGAAACAAGCATTCAATCTGGTGTCTGCTTGACACCAGACAGTTATTTGAGAATTTTCTTTCTTCTCTGATGAAGTAAACAGTAAGAATTCATTCTTACTCAGTGGAGCAAGTCATCAGGAGGAAGTGATGACCAACAATGTAAGGGCACCTTTCCATGAAAAGGAACATCCAGTCTCTTGGCTTTGTCGTAACTAATGTCACAATTATGCCACCATGGTCCAGCTAGATCACTTCTCAGATAGATGCCAAAGGAAATCTAATTCATCATCATGCACAGACAGTTTCATATTCATGTTTGCTGCTGTACTAGTCCCAAGGGCTAAGACAGGGACCCAGTTCAGACATCCACTAACAGATGGATGAGTAAAGAAAACGTGCTGTCTATCTACCCATCTGTCCATCTAGCCAACATGTGAATGACGTGTTGTGTGCACGTGTAACAAAAAAACAGAAGGGGAATTGTGTGCTTGAAGAGGGGTAGGGTAACACAAGGTACAAATGATATGTATGTATGAAAATTCTATCGTGAAACCTATTCCTTGGCAAACAAAATAAAAAAAAAGAAAACATGCAATTGAAAGGAACTGAGTAGTTGGGAGGTAAGTGGGAATGAATAAATAACACAGAAGTTAAGACAACAGAACTAACAAAGAGATGTGTTGAGAATTTCTGCAGTAGAATTTTGAGCAAGGCAGTTTGCCTTTCTAATTTCCCCAAGTGGAATGAAATGATGAAGGTAATTATCTCATTTTCTTACTAGAAAAAAGTAAGTATAAAATTTTAGCACACTCAAGAGGTTACAGGGAATAAATAGATAAATAATGCCAGAATGGTTAATTAAAAAACTCTAAGAGAACATTATAAAACAACAAAATGGCAGTGATTAATACTCAAAATAACTCTTAACATTAACTGTCTTAGTTCCTCAGTGAAGAGGCTAATCAGATTGGATTAGCAAACAGGATTTACCTGCAGGGAGACACTGCAGCCCCGCCTCCTAGGAGCCACTACAGGTATGCTTGACAGGTATGCTCCCCATGAGGGCGAGGTCAGGGGAGGTTCAGGATGATGAGTGGGGAATTCTTAAGGAGAGGACAGATGTGGGGGGGCTCTCTTTCTGGGCTCCCTAGCCTGCTGCCTGAGGGCACTCTCTCTCTGGCTTGTGTTTGGCTGGTGTTTATCTGAATAAAGACATCCTTACACCAATACTTACCTTTTTGTTTCCTCTGAGAAACATGCCTCACCATCAACATTAGGCACTGTCTTGGATAAAAGGATGAAAGAAGGTATTCCAAAGCAAATGAGACTAAGAAAAAAGTAGATGTAGTCATTCTAATATCTGGTAAAATATCTAATAAAATACATTTCAAATCCAAAACTAATCAGAAGAACTAAGGAAGGTCACTCCCTACTCCTTAAATGAAAAACCCACCAAGAATATATTACAATTCCAGGTGACACCCTTAACCATGGAGCTATATCTCTCCAGCTCTACTGGTTTATTTTATTTTTAAATAAAATTTTACTAATTTTTTTCTCTTAGTAATTTTAGTAGTACATCAATTATTTTGACCTCGGAAAGGTGAACACACACACACGTTACAGAATGTCTGTGATGGGTTACAGTAGAGTTCAAGAGGTTTCAGAGATCATGAGAAGTAGGGAAGCTGACAGAACACAAATAGGAGCTACACTGACAAGATAATGTCCTCAGCCTAGTTGCAAAATCTCAGATGACAAAGCGCTGCCTGCTGGCCTTAGCCAGGCAGTAAGATCAGAGGTTAGTGTCCCGCGCGATTGTCTCGCCAGTAAGAACAACACAGGACACTCGGATTCTTCTGCAGTAAAGCTTTAATGCGTCTTGAGAGAGAGAGCATAAGCTTACAGAGCGGAGACCCCGAACTCCCAAGAACCCATCCCTTATAAAGGCTGGCAACCGCCGCCTCGGACGTGTCACCCTATGATTGGCTGCAGCTCATCGGACCATATGATGCCACGGGAGCGGCAGAGACCAAGGGATGGAAAGTTACCCAGCACCTGCGCAATAACTTGTTTACATTCGGTGCCTGCCAGATGCAGGCGCCATCTTGTAATGGAGAATGCAGGGACTGCTCCCTACAGGTTAGCTCCTGGAGCAAGGTTAAAGCAAAGGGCAGGGTCTGATCCACACAAATGAGTGTGTGTGTGTGTGTGTGTGGTTGGAATAGGTGGCATTTTCAGGCTGGTAAACAGGATAAGCAGACAGTTCAGTCAGGCTGTGTTTACAGTGGGGTGAAGCTGAGTGGCACCCCGGTGATAGGGAAGAGTTTTCTGTTGGTGTGTTTCTTGACCACACACATTGTGTTCAGATGGCAGCCTTTGCCACCACAGTGCTGGGTACCCCACCTCAATGCAGTCCAGGTGGAGCAGTTACACTCTTTCCTTGATCTGAAGTATTTGAGGAGTTCTTGGGCTTTCCTGATATGGTTTGAATACTTCCATGTGACCCCTAAGTCTCAAGTCACATGACAACTTTTCAGGGTAGCTCCATTTCTACTCCCAGGAATAGTTACTTACTAGTCTGTGGTGCATGGGCGGTGACAGACAGTGCCCTTCACATGTCCACCGAGGTACAAAGTCGTTCTAAATGCTCAGAATGGAATAAGAAAGCTGCTTATGACACAGGGTCTCTCAGGGAAAGGAACATTCTGAACACCTGTTATTTGACATAATTTGGAGTAGTTTAGGGTGGGCTACAGCCTGACTCAGCCACACTAAGGCGTTAGTGTTAATAATGCTCCCCATACAGACCCAGCTCACATTTGGGCTTCTTGTTCACATTATGTAAGAACAGTGTAAAAAGACTCCTGGATGCTGAAGTGGTAATCAGTATGTTTGAAAACCAAGCTATGCATTTATCAAGACAGTTTATTCTAATACAGACATTAAGAGTATAAAATAATTGAAGCTGGTAGCCATTGGTAAAAAAGAAACATATAGTGGACAGACTCTTGTTTAACTCTTTATTACTAAGTTAATGATCTGCCCATCTATTTGTATTAAATGCAGAGGGATACTTAACAGGAAAACAAATTCATCTCTTGGTTTGTTACTTGTTGTGGAATATTCCTTTACATTGTGTGAAGATGTGTCACACATGATTGGTTTAGTGAAGAGCTACATGGTCAATAGCTAGGAAGGAGGTATAGCTGGGACTCCTGGGGACAGAGAGCTCTGGGATGAAGAAAGGAGGAGTCTCCAGCTGGATACAGAGGGAACAGTCATGCAGAAGGAGAGGTAAAAGCCATGAGTCATGTGGCAACACGCAGATGAACAGAAATGGGTTAATTTAATTTACAAGAGCTAGTGGGACAAACCTAAGCTACAGGCTGAGCTTTCATAACTAATAAGGCTCTGGGTCATTTTTCTTTGTGAACTGGCACAAAAATAGACAAATACACCAATGGAATAGAGCTGAAAACCCTGATATTAATCCACACACCTAAGAACACCTGATTTTTGACAAACAATCCAAATATATACTGTAGAACAAAGAGAACATCTTCAAAAATTGGTGCTGGTATAACTGATTGCAGACATGTAGAAGACTGCAGATAGACCCAAGCCTTTCGCCCTGCACAAAACTTAAGTCAAAATGTATCAAAGACCTCAACATAAACCCAGCCACACTGAACCTATTAGAAGATAAAGTGGGAAATACCCTTGAATTAATTGGTACAGGAGATCCCTTCCTGCACATAACACCAGTAGCACAGACACTGAGATCAACAATTAATAAATGGGACCTCCTGAAACTGAGAAGCTTCTGTAAGGAGTCAGCAAGACAAAACAACAGCCCACAGACTGGGAAAAGATATTCACCAACCCCACATCTGACAGAGGTCTGATCTCCAAAATATACAAAGAACTCAAGAAGCTATTCTTGAAAACACCAAACAATCCAATTAAAAAGTGGGGTACAGAACTAAATAGACAATTCTCAATAGAGGAATCTAAAATGGCTGAAAGACACATAAGAAAGTGTTCAACATCCTTAGCCATCAGGGAAATGCAAATCAAAACAACTCTGAGATACCATCTTACTCCTGTCAGAATGGCTAAAATCAAAAATACCAATGACAGTTTATGCTAGAGAGGATATGGAGAAAGAGGAACACTCCTCCACTGCTGGTGGGAGTGCCAACTTGTGCAGTCACTTTGGAAATCCGTATGGCGACTCCTCAAGAAAATGGGAATCAGTCTACCACAAGATCCAGCAATTCCACTCCTAGGCGTATACCCAAAAGAAGCACATTCATATAACAAGGACATCTGTTCAACCATGTTCATAGCAGCATTATTTGTAATAGCCAGAAACTGGAAGCAGCCTAGATGCCCCTCAACAGAAGAATGGATAGAGAAATTGTGGTACATTTACACAATGGAGTACTACTCAGCAGAAAAAAACAATGGAATCTTGAAATTTGCAGGAAAATGGATGGAACTCGAAGAAACCATTCTGAGCAAGGTAACCCAATCACAAAAAGACAAACATGATATGTACTCACTCATATGTGCTTTATGATACATAGTAGTGACCATGCTTTATTAGAGCTGTTTTTAATGATGCTGCTCAGAATGGTTTCCTCCCAGATGATGATTGAGAAGCTAATTTTAAAAAAATGGTGCCAAGTACCACAAGAGTAACAGAACTGTGCTGTTTCCTGGGATTTTGTGTTTTACTTTTTTTTTTTTTAAATGGAGTGTGCTGGATGTCTCTACAATTTTGTTCAAATGACTACAGAACCTGGAAAAGCTGTTGCTGCTATTGATGCATAACATATTGCCATTATTGGTCTTTTTATATAAATATAAATAAATATATATATATACATAAAAAAGCTAATTGAAACTCAAATATGTGATGAATCCAAGGTGTTTCAGTGAGTGCTCACCTGTGCATGCAAATTTGATTTCATCTTTAGTAAGTAGTAAAGTTATATGCTTGCCAAAAAAAAGTGACACACTGGAAGACAAATGTCACACATTTCAATTTTATGTGTAACCTAGAAATGATGAACTTATGGGAGCAGAGAGCAGAATTGTGGCTATTAGGCTTCAATGTGGGTCTTTTAACAATGGGGAAACGATTGGTTTAAGGATATAAAACTGCAGTTGGACAAGAGGCATGGACTCTGTGATGTCTTGAGGTCTACTGAGAGCATGATAAATATGGTTGATAACAATATGCTATATTTTAAAAGTTGTGAGATAGTATACTTTAAGTGTTCTCAGAACAAAAATGATGAATATGTGTGATATAACATGTTATTTGGTTTAATTTAGCCATGCCATTGTGAACATACTGTATTCTGTATCATAATTGTGCATGACTTTATTTATGAGCTAAATAAATGAATGGAAAAAAAAGAAACGCATACACAGAAGCACTTTCCCCATCAGTAGTAAACAAAATTTATATCAAAATGTATTTTACATGGCTTCTTACCATGTATTTACTACACCCACTTCAGAACAGGCCAGGCTGCTGTGCTCATTCTCAGAGTTATTTCTTCCTGTGTAGTTTTATGGCCTTAGAGTGTTATCTATTCCAGTCAGGTTCACAAGGGATGGGCTTGTGGTGGTTAATCTCAATAGTCAATTTGATAGGATTAAAAAATCACCATGGAAACAAATCTGTGGGCATGCATTGGGGGGATTATCTAGAGTAGGTTAATTGAAGCAGAAAGACTTAATCTTAAATATGGGTAGCACCATTCTATGGGATGGGGTCCCAGTCTATATGAAAATTTCCATAAAAGTCACTTTCCTTTTGACGGTGGACTCAATCTGACCAGCTATCTGATGCTTATGATGCCATCCATGCCTTCCTAGAAATGATGGACTGTATTCCTGTAATTATAAGAAAAAATGCTCCTTTGAGGGGTATTTTAATCACAGCAACAATGAAAGTAAGTGATACAACTTAAAGATTCTACAAAGCTGATTAATTTGAACTTTGTGACTGTGGATAGTGGGGATATTGTAATCTAGAATCAAGTTTATCTTGAGCTGTCATCTTTAGTCTCCTTAACAGACAGTCATTGTCACCTCTATGCCTGGCTTACCACCTTTCCAAATATAAGAGGAAACCTCTGGTATGTATTCTTATACTAGTAGTTTACAGAATGTTGGCAAATATTGTTAAATTTTTTTCCAGTGTTGGAGCAGAAGTCTTAGGCAATAGAACTGAAGGTAATAAATAAGTAACCTGCTTTATCTGAAATGAAGAAACATTTAAAGGATTGACAAAATTAACTTACAAGACTGGGGAGATGGCTTAGATATTAAGAACACTTGTTTTCCTTGCAGAGGACACAATTTTGGATACATATGGTGTCTCACAACTGTAACTCCAACTCCAGTTTCAGGGGATATAGTGTCCTCTCTTTCTTTCTCTTTTTTTAAGACAGGGTTTCTCTGTGTAGACCAGGCTGGCCTCAAAGTCACAGAGATCCATCTGCCTCTGCCTCTGACTCCCGAGTGCTGTAATTAAAAGCATGCACCACCACTGCCCGGCTCTAATGTCCTCTTCTGACCTCTACAGGTACCAGGCATACATGTGGCATACATGTATACATGCAGGCAAAACACTCAAACACTTAAAGATATTGATAGACACAGGATATTGATAAGCAAATTCTAGATTTTAAAAATGTTATTCCAAAAGTAAAGATGAATTCTGTAGAGCCAAAATTTTATGCATTCCTTCTCTAATATATTCTTTTCTACCTTTACCTCCACCCAAACAAACAAACAAACAAAACAAAACAAAAGAAACTTGGAATGAATAAAAAACCTCCAGCTTCCTCTAGTGTTCTGTTCTATTAAAACCCCAAATCACAAAACTCTATATAAAAAGAAAAGATTGTTATGAACCATTTGAAAATTAAACCCAGAGGCAGAAGTGCTCCATGCTATCCAAACTCCTTGGAAAATAACCGAACTTAAACTTTATGGCATTTCTTGAGTTGTATCAGGACTCTCTAGGACTTGGGGATCTGCCAAAAAATTTCAATCATCCTTATGATACACAAAACAGGAATTTCTTATTTTTATTAAAAACTTCCATTTGTAAAGTACTTTTTTCTCTTTCTCTTCTGAATATTTGTAAACATATTAACCTAAATATGCATAACAGACTTCTGATTTTGACTTTTGTGTCCTTGAGTGTATTCTTATAATTCAGAGGTATAGAGATGCAAATTTTCTTCTTTCTTTTGACTAGGTGCACTGTGGTTTAATGTAATTGTCATGTGTGTTCTTTTCATGTAGTTGTTTATGTGCCATTTTATCTGTTAGACCATGTATGTCTATAATTAATAATAATATAATTAATCTCTAAATGAAGTCCACTCCAGCTAAAGTTCAGAGCTATTAGAGATAATTGTCAAACTGACTTGATATTAAAAAAATATAAAAGAAACATGTCTACCTAAGTCAGTAGTTCTCAACTTTCCTAAATTATTTGAACCTTTATTACAGTTCCTCATGTTGTGGTGACCCCAACTATAAAATTATTTTGTTGCTGCTGTAATTTGCTACTGCTATGAATCATAATATAAATATCTGTTTTCTGATGGTTTTAGATGACCCCTGTGAAAAGGCCATTTGATGCCCAAAGGGGTTGAGACCCACAGGTTGAGAACCAGTGACCTAAGTTATTTCATCACCTTTGGAAGCTGAAGCAGAGATAAGCCATTCTGTTAAACTTGTAACCTAAGATTGCAGCAACAGTAAAGTGTCCTGAGACAGAGCCCATCACTTATATAATGTAAGTTATCCTTGGTGTGGCATGGCCACAGTCATCTAGGGGTGGGGCATGTTAATTAATTTTGTCATCGTGCATTTCTTATTTAGGCAATGATAATGTCAAGATTGCATAGGAGCAGCTTCTCCGTCATAGATGTATAGCAGGCACTATCTGGAAGCAGACATCCTGACCCGGCTCTTACAACGTTGCCCCCTCCTGTGATGTTCTTTGAGCCCTAGGTGTAGAGGTTGTACTTTGGTGGGGTTTATCAATGTGGTCTGTTGTTCTGGGTGTTTTAGCAGTTGTGGATTTCTGTAGTGGTCTCTGTCTGCTGATGACAGATGAGGAGTGAGAGTTAAAGTTACTGTGGATATAAGGACAGGTATGAGATGATATCTTAGTAGCCCACATTTCCAGCTTAAATGAGCATTTGAAATATCCATTGCATCTTGTGTGCAACAGGCTTTTCCTTGAGAGACTCACCACACACACACACACACACACACACACACACACACACACACACACACACCCCTGCTTACCTCAGAAAGGAACCCTCAACAGACCAATGTAACCACTGTACTTTCCCAAATCGGTACACTGATGAGTTTTTATTGGGGTTGCTAACAGGAGTAAGGGGGGTTACTAACAAGGATCAGGGGAGACTCAAAAGCAGCTGCATTACCAGTGAACATACCCCAACATGGGTGATGATTTTTGGAAACTGCAACCCTGCAGAGCTCTGCAAAGCTTTGCTTGGCAATGGCTGGTCAGTTTCCAGCCCCAGCAATTATTTGCTCCTTTTTACCCTGCTATGTGAGTCCTCAATAATCTTTCAAGTTTCTGTTCTGGACACGTGTTTACATTTCTCCTTTGGTAGCCTGCAGAGTACCTTCCTGTACCAAAGACATTAGAATGTAGGGCTGGAGGCTCTATGTAGGTATAAGTTCAACTTCTCCATGATCAGTGAGTTGTGTAGGTGTTGTCTTCAGCAATGGGGCCTTGCTGTCAGTTTGTGGAGAGAAACTTATAGTCTTGGCAACAGCCTGGGTTGTTTGGGGACTTCCATGAGACTCCTTTGACAAACAACTCAGTTAGATGTAACCCAATCACAGTATTGGGAGCATCCTTTGGTGACAAGAAATGGCTAGCTGGGACTCTGTGTCTCCCATTATTTAGTGATTTCATTTAGATCACCTTCATATATGTATATATTTTAGGAAGCCTCTATTGTATTCGGTTTCTAAACTATCCCTCAAATGTCCCTTAATTTTAGCTCTCTCCCTACTTTCCCTTCCTTAATCTCCTCTTCCCTCCCTTCCTCCCTTGGTCCTCCCATTCCAGCCTCCCCAGTCCACCCATTCATAATTATCTATTCTATTTCCCTCTCCTAAAGAAATATATCTTCTCCTTCTGGTCCCTTACTCTATATCTATCCTCTGTGGTTCTATGGATTACAGCTTGGTTATCATTGACTTTACAGCTTATATCTAGTTTGACAACACATCACATACACATGATATAATAGTGGTGGTTTTCCATATGGTCTAAGACCACCTCAGCCATAGGTTTTTATGTTAAGTTCTCAGGATCAGATATGACTTTCCCCCTGTGGAGTAGGCCTTAGGTCCAATCAGAAAGTTGGTTTAGCCATAACCAATTGTAGCTGGTACTTCCATCATGAAACATGCTGTACCCACAGCTGAGTTGGACTTTTGTGTTTAGTCCTCCCCAGCATCCATAGTAGTAACTTTTTGTACTACAGAAGCTAGTCCTGTGGAGGGAACCATTTGGCCCAGTCGTAGCTTTATTTCTGTAAGTCCTACAACCAACATGTACATTATCTTCAGCAATAGGGTCTTGTCACCCAGATCTGGAATGCAACCAACAGAGGTGGCAATAGCCTTTATATTTTAGGGGTTTCCAGGGCCTCCTTGGTCAAAGTTTCTAGGGACATGTCTGAGCCATGGCACTGGGAGTTTCAATCAACATCCTTAAGCCTTTTGGAAACATTTGTTTCTCCTGCAAGATATCCTTGTTACTGTTTGTGGACAGCTTTTTTAAATCCTTGAGCCTTTAGGTATGGTCATTTGTTTCTTCAATTGTTCTCTAACTCTGCAAAACATGTAAAAGCTAGGGTTGTGTTATTTATATATAATGTAACTTTTTTCTTCAGAGGATGGGTGAAACAACAATGCAAAATCCTGAGCCACCATCTTATTTTCACTTTGCTCTCTTCCTCGTCACTCTGTTTCTTCCTGTGGTTTCCAGTTCTTGGATCCCAGGTGTCTTAGGGTTTCTAGTGCTGTGAAGAGACACCATAATGATAACTCTTACAAGGGAAAACATTTAATTGGGGCTGGCTTACAGTTCAGAGGTTTAGTCTATTATTGTCATGGTGGGAAACATAGCAACATAGGCAGACATGGTGCTGAAGAAGTAGCTGAGTAGAGTTCTACATCTGGATCCAGACAGCAGGATGAGACAGTGACACACAGACTAGGCTTGAGTGTCTGAAGCCTCCAAGCCTACCCTCCAGTGATATCCTACCTACAACAAGGTCATACCTCCAATAATGTTACTCCCTGTGACTCTATGGGGGCCATTTTTCACTCAGACTGCCACACCAGGAATGGCTTCTCAGCACAGATCTAACTTGTATTCTTTTTTTCTTTTGGCCTAGCCAACTTCTCTATCTGATCCTCTAATTCACTTGCAAATCAGAGGTCAACATGGAGTATGCTGCTGTATCTCTCTTCTTTGTAATTTTCCCTTACACAAGCAAGCTCTTGCTTGGCCTCCATCTCTGCCTCAGATGAATTTCTTGCTACACATACAGGGGCCAGGCAATTTCTGCCACTGTTTGCCCACAGTCTTGGCTCTTGTGTGCTACTTTCAAGGACAACAAACTTTTCTCTCAAATTTTAACTGTTTCCAGGGCATCTCTGTACTTACATGGTGAGCTTCATTCTCTATGAAGAGGGTAAGAAAAACCAAAAAACTACAACATTAATTAAATATAATTTGGAAGGATATAATAATAAGGTTACTAAGAAATATTGAGTTGCATACAAATAAGAAATTAAGTTTGGAGGTTATTGTTTTGGTGGAAGCTTCATCCCAGCACCTGGCATCCATATCCCCAAAGAGTCTGGAGTGTTCTCATGGAAGCTCAACCTCAAACTCCCCCCATCTCTCTCTCTCCCCAAACCCTGATGCATCTCAGAAAGCCCACAAAAATGGATCCTCCTCCAGAGATGCTCAAGACCACTCCCACAGGGTGTTTATATTGCCCCCCAGAAAGCAGACACATGGTTTTTCAGTCTCGCCCATCTTCTTTATGTTGGGCCAGAAAATCACCCAGGAGCATTGTATCCATTAAACCTGGACTTTTTCTAATTTGGCTTGATTTTGTCTGATTTGGATTGCTTGCATTGGTGGAGAGGCTTATTGGGTTGCAGAAACTTTTCAGTTATGCCTCACTGTTACTCACTAACAGTTTCTTCTAGATAATGTAGAGAGATAAAGGAAATATATTTATAATTCTGATTCAGTTAGAATCTAATTTTGCTGAAGTTTTACTGTCACAAACTTGCTCAGTTAGGCCATTTTCTCATTAAATGCTCCTTCCTTTTATCAGAAGAGGCAGATGTTTGTGACTCTGTCTTGAAGATATGGCATTGTCACCAGCTGCTCAGAGAGCACATCTTATTTGTTTTAAGATAACTGGGGCTACTTTTCTCTGCCTCTTAATTGCAGAAAAATGTAACTCAAAGATAACTAAAACCTGCATTTTCTCTACTTCTGTAAACTCACTTAATGGCTCAGAAGAGCCATTACTTGGAGTAGGAACTTGAAGCCCATTTATAGATTAAAGTACATGTAAGTTTACAATATTAAAGCTGAATCTGTATAAACCGTGGGTAAGTTTTAGTCAAGTCTGAGCTCTGCTGAATACTATCTAGGGTCCTGGTCATCATAACGAAGAGTGTGTCCTCCACTTTATGAGGAGGCTGGTCCTTTTCTCATGCAGTAACCTGACAGAAAAAGGTCCTGAAAGTGTACGTGTGCATGTGTGTGTGTAATAAATGTGTATGCATAGCAAGCTTATGGAGGAGGTAACAGTTTGACTGCTGGGTGTTTTTAACCTTAAATAAAATCTTTTTTGGGGTGTGTGTGGTCTCAGATTTTCAATCCCATCACCAGGGACACTAAGGTAGGAGAGTGCCTTTGAGTTTGAGGCCAGCCTGGTCTGTAGAGTGAGTTCTCAGTGAGTCAGTAAACACAAACCACACTCTGCCTTAAAAGAAAAAAATATCTCATTACTTTTCTCCCGAGTTTGTTGACCTATTTTATTAGTTATTTTTCTGTTACTGTGACAAAACACCATGGCATGATCAAGGCAACTTACAAAAGAAAGCATTTTAATTTGGCTTAGGTTTCAGAGGGCCAGAGTCCACGATGATGCAGGAGTGGTGGCAATACTTTCAAAAGGCAACATAAGGAAATGCGATGGTCAGTGGAACATAGTTGATTGAAAACATGCTTCTCCAAACTTAAAAATCCTTTTGGAGGGGGTCATCAGGCCTGGAAGTATGAGCAAGCACTTGCCGCAGTCGTAGCTGCTGTTCCATGGCCACCCTCCATCCTCATCACCAGGCCTGCCCAGGTCAGGCCCAGGGCGACGTGGCAGCAAGACTGGGCGTCTTAGTCAGAAGACACTCTGTAGCCCCCTCGTGGCAACACCAGGATGTCCACGAGGGTGCTGGGACCAGAGCGTCTCTCCCCAGAGCAACTAGGTCGGGGCTTCTGCTGAGAGAAGCCAGCTTCCACCCCAGCCAACAGCCCCCTTTACCTTGAAGCCAAAGAGCTGCTAACAAGCTTTGACTCTCCTGCCCTGTGCCTTTCAATCCCAGAATGCACTACAGGCAGCTCTGTGCCCACTTGGCAGGTCAAGAGTTCTGGAGACCTGCAGGAGAGACAAGTCCCTCCCCTGAGATGTGGTAGAACTGTGCTGTGCAGAATGGCAGCCTTCATTTCTTCACAGCTGAGCCCATGCTTGTGATGCAGACTGTCACAAGCCACTTTCTACCCGCGACCTCGAGACACCATGACTTTTGCACACATCAACTCACAGTGTTCACCGACTCTGCGCCTCAACCCATATTGAACACACTGGTAAGAGGCTTGGATGGGGCTGGGAGGGGTTAGGGTTAAAGTTTATGGCAAGGGTTAGAGTCAGGTATTTGAGGTTTAGTTCTGTTGGCCTGAGAATTAGGATTAGAGTTAGAGAGTGTTTAGTGATACTTTTTTCTGGAGACATTGTATGTGAATTCGTTTCCCAGCCTCATTGATTACTTACAGGTCAGGGACAGTTTAAACTCAGTTGTGTCCAGGAGACGCTCCCCAGTGTGGGTGAGGATGCACGAAAGCTGCAACACCAGGGCTCTTTGTACATCTTACAGGCAGCCTGAGAGGTCAGAGCATCAGCTCCAGCCTCGGTACTTCTCTCCTGAAATTGTTTACTGTTTCTGTACCCTCGGAAAGGGCCCTTGTGACTTTTATTAGCTTCAGGAACTCTTGAAGCTTGTGAATTGTTGATTTACTGAATCTCATGAGCTCCCACACTCATAGCCAGAGGAAATGTCTAAAATGAGAACTTCTTGAGCCTTAAGGAACCTTATTGCAGGATTAAAAAAAATCCAAATCAGAAGAAATTATTGCCCAGTGGAGGGTTAGAATTAGAGGTTAAGGGTTAGGATTAGAGGTTAAGGGTTAGGATTAGTGCTAGATGGTTAGTGTCAGTGTTGGAGAGTTAGGGTTAGGGTTGGGTCAGGGTTTGGGGCTAGGTTTAGTGTTAGTGTTAAGGCTTAGAATTTAGGAAGGTTATAGTTAAGGTTAGGTGTAGGGGATGCTGTAGTCACGCCTGCTAAGGGGCTGGCTCCAGATGTGCTGACCACCCCTGCTAGGGCGTGGTCAGGGTGACGTAGAGTGAGAGACATGCGGTGGCCTGCTTTTGCTTTCATCTTCGACTTGCTGTACAGACTGCTGCCCATCAGCTGGTTAGGTTGCTCTGTAAGTAAGGCTTTTCCCTATTAATATCCCTTGTATTTTTACCTGACTCCGTATTGGTAATTTCCCACATATCTGATTGTCAGAGGAGGGATATTGTAAACCTAGGCCCCATTTGGGAGAGTCTGCAGTTCCCACCAGGACAGAGGCCTAGGCCAGGAAAGTGCCCTGTCTCCACAGGTGCTTCTGGCTCACAGCCGACCAGCTATGCCTCACAAGTGCTTCCCCATTGCCGCTGAGCCACTCAGAACAGTCCGCACAGCTGGGAGACTTCCACAGAACTCCCCATGGTTACTGTTGCAGTTTCTAGCTGCAGGCACAGGACTGGTTTGGACTGTGGCCTATCTGTGCCTGGAGTCCTCCTGCCCTTGAGCAGAGTAGGCCTCGGGAGTAGTTCTCGGCTTTCACCAGGTCCGAGGCTTCCCCTGGCTACCGTGGCCATAAAGCCATGTCTCTTTTAGTGGTTGCGGCCACAAGGCCATACACTCTCTAAGCTAAGCGCAGCTGCCTTTGTGACCTCTCTCCGCTACCAGGCCGCACAGACTAGCTGAACACCTGCGCCACCTGCAGGTCAAAGATAGTTACTGCACATGGAGTAGGAGCCATGAGGTAAAATCATGGCAGAATATTTATCACTTGATAAAATTGGTAATATTTTTGCTTATTATGTGAACTCAATGTTTGAGGAGGATGCTAATCTGCCAATTACCGGCCTACAGGCAGTAATGGCAGTTAGCTTGCTGGTACAAATAGCATTCCTAGCCAGAGGTCTCAGGAACAGGGACAAAGATAACCTTACCACCTGCTTGCAGGAAATAACAGCTTTACCCAATGAGGTTTTGGAGAACAGATTAGGTCAGGCCAGAATTGTGCAGCAAGTGGAACAGAAATTGGATGATGAGCTTGGCTCTGTTTCTAATATGCTAAAGGCAGAGCTGTCTGTTACCCAAGATGAGATGCAGCGTATTTATGATAAGATAAACACAGAGAGATCCTCCATGTCTGAGGCATTAGAGGCTAGGCTGTCAGAGGACTGTGACGAACTAAAGAATATCTGTAGCCAGCTAGAAACTCAGATAGGCTCTGTGACTCAGAAACTAGATGCAAAGGTGCAAAATACCCAGGATAGGGTTGAAGAATAGGACAATGCCATTCAATCAATTATTGAAGCATCCAAGGTAGTAGATCACAAATTTGAGTCTAGATTCGAATGTTTGGAAGATAATTTACAGAACAGGGCTGAAAGATTAGATAGGTCCATATAGTTGATTGCTGAGGACTCAAAATCAGCAAATCATGACCTTGAATCTAGACTCCAATACCTAGAAGGCAGTTTCCATACCATCCAGATGCTGCCTAAGGATGACCGTATTAAAGACTTAGAAAAACGTGTAGAGGAGCAGTTAGAGCAATTTACAGATTCACTAACATGCTTGGAATCTTTTATGATGCAGGAAATTGAAACTTTTCATGAGGATATCATAACTAGGCTTAAAGATCATTGGGATGCCTCAGAAGCAGAATCACTCCAATACGAGGCACCTACTCCACCCAGGCATCATGACAACCCTTCTAAGGTTGGTACTCTTACACCATTAATCTACCCAGCTACCATGGTAGAAAAGCCAGCTTCTAAGAAACACCCTCAGGGACAGATGGCTGTGTATGACAACCTATACAGCTGAAGGATCTTAAGAATATTAAAGAATCAGTTGTCTCATATGGTCTCCATTGCCCATACATAAAACAGCTATTACATTCATGGACAAACTTTAACAGGGTGATGCCCACAGATTGGGAACCATTGGTGGCAGCTGTATTTGAGAATTCATGCCAAATCCAATGGAGGGAATTGGTCAGAGCGTCAAGGCATAAAGGAAGGTTATGAAGCCCTCCTACATAAGATTCTTGGTGAGGGTATTTATGCTGACCCACAGGTTCAGGCTGAATATGATGACCATATACTGTCCCTATGCAGGAAAGCAGCATTAAATGCCTGGGATAAGGTTCATGAGTCAGGAGAACGCCTGGAAGCTTATACCAGAATAGAACAGGGACCTACAGAACAGTTCCAGGACTTCTTACAAAGGTTAACTAGGGCAGTAGAATTACAGGTAAGAGATTCAGAAACAAGACAATCAATTATATATACAATAGCTTATGAGAATGCAAACCCAATATGCAAAAGAATACTTTTGCCTTTAAGGATCAGATCAGCTCTGCTAGAAGAATGGGTTTGCATGCAGCCAACATTGATTATAATGTGCAAGATACTGGGTCTTGGGTAGGAGAAGCCATCTCAAAAAGTTTAAAAAGGCAACAGGAGATTAAAAGTTCTAGAGGTGCGACACAAGGGCTTGGGAAGGGGGAGCACCTTACAGAGATCAACATAGGTACCAAGAGGCTAGAGGTTACTACTACTATGAACCAGAACCTTGAGTAGGAAGAGCCTTCCCCTGGAGACCACGAGGGCACCAGGAACCTAGATGTTTCAGCTGTGGTAGAATGGGACATATCAAGAGAAATTGTAGACAAAAGAATTCTAACAATGCCTCATACGGAAGGCCACTGCCTTCTGGATTGTGTAGAAGATGTGGTAATGGCAGGCACTGGACCAATGAATGTAGATCGACAAGGGACATGCAAGAAAGCCTGTTAAGGATGGGAAACTCTGAGGGAACTCCGAGGGGGGGCCTCAAGAAGTCCCCCACTTTGAGAAAGGTTGGATCATTCCCAGCAGCAGTGGAAGACAATCTCTCATAGGACTAATAGATAGTTCTTTGCCTATTGTGAAAAATAATACTGCTCTAGATGGTAGTTTGAATGGTGATGAAGAATCAAATGTCAATGTACAAAACGCATATTTTGGCAAACTTCTATTAATGATAAAAGGCCTCAGTTGAAAGTGAAAATTAATAATAAAGTTATTACTGGCTTAGTAGACACTGGGGTGGATGTGACTATTATTATCCAAATGTCTTGGCCTCAGAAATCACCTCTTAGAGAGGTGAATGTATAATTTTTAGGAATTGGAACTCTATCTAGAGTACAACAGAGTGTTGACTCGGTGGTCTGCACTGGATCAGAAGGACAGAAAGGGAGACTGAAACCATATATGGTAGATATAGCTATAAATCTCTGGGGTTGTGATCTCTTACAGCAATGGAATACTCAGATTAATATTCCTCCAGTGTCAGATACAAATTATGTACACTCTTTAGATAGTAGAAAAGATCCAGTAAGACGCTATGGGAAATGGTTACCAACCATACAGGCTGTACAGAAACTAAATACAAATGATAGACCTTCAGAAGAGCCCAAGGCCCTGCCATTGAAGTGGCTTACAGATGAACCTGTCTGGGTAGGACAATGGCCTTTGACCTCTGAGAAGCTAGAGGCTTTAGAAAAGTTAGTATAGGAACAGCTAGAGGCTGGACACATAGAAGAACCTACCATGCCTTGGAATTCTCCTGTATTTGTTATCAAAAAGAAGTCAGGTAAGTGGAGAATGCTGACAGACCTGAGAGCCATAAATAATCTTCCTTTTACCTTTAAAAAGAGTTTGGTTGTGATCATTAACCATATATAATCAACCCATTTAAATGAAAACAAACATTTATAAACAATATTTGTGAATGTGGGCACTGTTCTCTCCAAACTACTTCTTGCTGGTTGGGGGCACTGTTTATACCTTGGGGATTATGACAAAACACAGAATCCTGGCCAAGTCCTTGTTTTTGTAGTTTGCAAGGCTGCACCATCTCAGCTGTTTTAGATGTTGGATCAGCTGGGCCACTGTTTCAGGGAGTCTTGCTTCATCAAACCATATTAGTCTGGAAGGAATCATACTATTAACTATTTACCTAAAATACTTACAACAACACACACAATTTAATATGTAAACATACATAGCTTTTTAAAAGAAGTTTTCCTACCTTTCTGACAATGCTACCCACAAGAGTCATGGACCATTTAACAAAAACCCAACACAAGACATGAGAAGTCTCCTTTTGAGTTGTTCTTCATGGTTGTTCAAAAGACTCCCAGAATATTATAGGCTACTTCTATTGCCCTTGATTGCCCACTGGAGGTGGAAGCTAAGTCCCTATTGCCAAAGACACCATGTGCTTCAGACACAAGGAGAGACCCCTGAGATAGAACTGCCTGGATGCCTCCTCCAAGAGGGACTAGCTTTCATGATACCAGGATACCAAAAGGAGAGAGGTACCCAACAGTCCTACCCAGCTGTGATACCTAGGAGCCACAATAATGGCCAGCATGACACAGTAAATCCAAGGGCGCATTAGTGGCATGTGTACCTTGGTGATAACTGACAGCTTTCTAATTGGTCTGAAGACCTACTCAACAAGAGGAAGTCGTTCCTAATATTGGAAGCCCAGTCAATTATCCATGGGTAATGAAGTCATGGATCTTGGAAAAGAACGTACAACTGCCACTTTACTAAATGTGTATCATCCTTATGTACATTATTAATATTTGTTCTTATACCCACAGATAGGTAGAGTCCTCAACCTTCATCAAGGAGCCATCACAGAAAACTATAACACCTCCAAATGCAGCTATGGCGCCTACTTCCAACATCAACAATACAACCCTGCACCTAAGGTTCAGAGGTCATTGCAGAATGTGGGGAGGAAAGATTATAAAAGCCAGATGAACCAGACTTTGCTTTAAATGTCAGAAGCTACATCCATGAAGTCTCACCAACATGGCTGCCTAGACATGGCCTTATAAGGACAACTCCAATAGACATGATAATGTAGACAGAGGAAAGCTCAGGACCCTACACAAAGAACTGTAGGGAACTGGGAAATACTGAAAGGGGGAGAAATAGTCTCTCATTGAAGAACAATTGATTATTCAGTGCCAAAATTGTCTGCCCTGAAAACATATACATATAAAAAGCATTATGCGGAGTAAACAGGTTGTATTTTTGTATATACACATACATCACTACCTTCACTATCACCACCACCACCACCACCACCAGCAGCAGCAGCAGCAACAACAACAATATTTAAAGAAAAAGGGCATGAAATGAATTTGGAAGAGAGAAAGGGAGCACATGGGAAAGTTTGGAGGGAGGAAAGGGAGAAATATATTTTAACCACAAAAATAAGATCTTACATGTTGTAATGTTTTATGAATAAAAGGGTAATATATTTTCTTGGCTACAATGGCAGTGATCTCCTTCTAGGTTTCAGGCCTAAGTGTCCTCATCTAAACTTAGAATATTATTATTATGTAGTCAAAGTATTAACAGGATTTTATTTCACTTTAAAATCTTCACATTGCTATTTTCTCCCTTCCTATATGAAGTTCAAAATGTTCTTTCAACTTACAAATTCGTCTTTTTGCTTTTTTTAAAATAAAGTAGTTAGAGAGAACCTCTTTTGAGTCTTGAAGACTCAAAAGAGACCAAAGCTCATTGTAATGTTAATGCTACTTACCAATGGCCAATTCTAACTGTATAGAAGTTTATTAAGTGACATTGTATTTGGTTAATTTTGGCATGTGGTGTTTTATTTATTTCCAAGTTTTTTAAATTAAAATCATAGGATAAAAGAAGCTGTTTACCTAATATCTTTCTACATGAGGAATGAAGACCTCATGCTCACCGAATATCTTTCTGATATCTATCAAACCTTTCCAGTTCTCCCCTCCCTCCCTCTCTCCCTCCTTCCCTCCCTCCTCTTGTTTTTTCTTGGGGGGAGGCAGAGTTTGAGGCAGGCTGTCCTGGAACTCACTCTGTAGACCAGGTTAGCTTTGTACTCAGAGATCCGCCTGCCTCTGAGACCTCCTGAGTACTTGTGCCACCACACCCAACACTTTCCAGTCATTTTTATGCTGAATGTTAAAACAATTTGGTCTTTCTTTTTTCTTTATATGATTATATGTTTCAGGGTTTTCATCAAAGCTGATTTCAATGTTATTTTTTTCTCAATTTACCCCAGGACTATTACTTTGTATAGTCATATACTTAAAGTGCTATGTGCAAGCTAGGATTCTGGATCAGGGTTGGTTATATGTGATACAGTATTTTTCTATGGGTTTCAGATATCTGTGTTTTCAAAGGGAGCATAAGACAATTGCTAGAGACATGCCAAATATGCATATGCTAATGGAAACTGTTTAGAAGGGAAGACTGAAGTAACAAAGGCAAACTCAGAATAGCCAGTTACAGGATGTAAACCAGAGGCTTATCCCACATACCCTATCTTCTGTATAGTGGAGGGTAGGATCATAAGAGAGCTGTGACGGTCATTAGGCAATCTATGAAATATTTAAATATCTCTGTATTTCTCACTGGAAATAAAACAAATATCATTTCCCAGAGAAAAATTTGACACTCTGTATTTCTTCATGTTCCCATTTGCAGTCTCTGACCACAAAAGCAGGTTATTTGGAGACTGGGAGATTATAAGCAGCATTGTCACTCTGATCCCCACCCCTATGTGGTTATTTGAACTGCACCTATAACACAGCTAAGGAATACACTTTTAATTATTTTCTCTTCTGGATCCAAGGTTTCTTGTTACAGCAACGTAATGAACTGTGAATGATAGACCATTAGATGACTTGAGTAGCACCTGCATGTTCAGATGGTCTTCTATGAGTAAAGAAGAATGGACTGTCTTTATGTTTATTTAGGAGCAAGTTTTTCTGTGTAGTAGAATTATGTATATAGACTTGTTAGCTAGACTAGAATGTGAAGTTCAAGTGGGAATTCAGGAAGCCAGGTCAAGCAGACTGGAGAAAAACTGTCAAATGTACACTGTGGGAGATGACTGGACTTGGAATGTTATTAAAGCAGCCACTGACTGAAAAGGAAATTGAACTGCACACAGGACAAGGAGTATAGTTGGTTATTTATTATGGGAAATTACTCACAAGAATAGCTGGTAACCCAGGATAGTCTCTACAGCCTTCTAAGACCTGACCGGAACCCAAAAGAGAAAGTGTGTTCCTGTCCCCAGCCTTTTATTCCACTTGCCTACCACATACCTGTGACCACGCCCCAAATGGGCATTGTCAATACTACAGCTACCTGAGATATCTCCCTACAATTCCTCTTTTAGTCTAAAGAAAAGATTTAGTTTTGAAGCAAAACTAAGTTGTGTCAATTATATAAAATGTCTTAAACATATGTAAAGCATATACACATAGATGATAAGGATATTTGTGTACTTAACATCATAAGTAGAAAGAAGACTTTACACATTATGATGAATGGTGATATACAAATTATACATAAGTTACATTTTATGAGAATCTATAATGATGAAAGTTGTCTACAGCTAATAATCACTAAGGTGAATCATAAGAAAATATAATAATCTAATTAGGTCTCATCCTAACTGTATCTATCCCATCTAAATCTTTTTTATTTATCACAATTTTTAAAATTTAATTTAATTTTTACAAAATTATAATTTCACACGTCAATCCCTTCGCCCTCTCCTTCGCCTTCCCCAGCCCCCTTCCAGTCCCCTTCCCTCTCTCCCCTCTGCTCCCCATGGAGGGTAGGGCACTCTACGGGGGCTCCTCAAATTCCACAACATCATCCTGGGCTGGGCTTAGGCCCTCCCCCATGTGTCCAGTCCTTCTTACACCAGGGAAAAATTCTGATCCACTACCTGAGGCCCCATAGTGTGCCGAGGCCTCCTCATTGACATCCATGTTCAGGGGTCTGGATCAGTCCCATGATGGCCTCTCAGACAGCAGTCTTGGGTCCATGTGCTCCCCTTGTTCAGGCCAGCTATTTCTGTGGGATTCACCAGCCTGGACCTGACCCCTTTGATCTTCATTCCTCCCTCTCTGCAACTGGGTTCCAGAGTTCAGTTCAGTGTATATCTGTGGGTGTCTGCCTCTGCTTCCATCAGCCACTGGATGAGGGCTCTAGAATGGCATATAAAGTAGTCATCAGTCTCATTATAGGGGAAGGGCATTTAGGGCAGCCTCTCCACCATTGCCTAGAATGTCAGTTGGTGTCATCCCTGTAGATCTCTGGAAATCTCCCTAGTGCCAGATCTCTCCTCAGACCTATAATGGCTCCCTCTGTTATGATATCTCTCATCCTACTCTTCTCTATTCTTCCCCCAACTCAACCTTTCTGTTCCTCCATTTTCTCCTCTCCCCTCTTCTTCTCCTCCTCTCATTCTGCTAGCTCCCTCTCCCCTACCCTCATGCTCTCATTAGCTCAGGAGATCCTGCCCCTTCCCATTCTCCGGGGACCATGCATTTATCTCTTAGAGTACTTCTTGTTTCCTAGTTCCTTTGGTGAAGAGGATTGTAGGCTGGTAATCCTTTGCTCTATGTCTAAAATTTATATATGAGTGAATACATACCATGTTTGTTTTTTTGTGACTGGGTTAGCTCACTCAGGATAGTTTCTTCTAGTTCCATGCATTTGCCTGCGAATTTCAAGATTCCATTGCTTTTTTTCTGCTGAGTAGTACTCCATTGTGTAAATGTATCACATTTTCTCTATCCTTTCTTCAGTTAAGGGTCATCTAGGTTGCTTCCAGTTTCTGGCTATTACAAACAATGCTGCTATGAACATGGTTGAACAGATGTCCTTGTTATATGAATGTGCTTCTTTTGGGTAAATGCCCAGGAGTGGAATTGCTGGATCTTGAGGTAGACTGATTCCCATTTTCCTGAGGAATCACTGATTTCCAAAGTGGTCTTACAAGTTTGCACTCCCACCAGCAATGGAGGATGTTTCTTTTTCTCCACATCCTCTCCAGCATAGATTGTCATTGGTGTTTTTGATTTTAGCCATTCTGACAGGTGTAAGATGGTATCTCAGAGTTGTTTTGAGTTGCATTTCCCTGATGACTAAGGGTGTTGAGCACTTTCTTAAATGTCTTTCAGCCATTTTAGATGCCTCTGTTAAGAATTCTCTAGTTCTGTGCCCCACTTTTCAATTTCATTGTTTGGTGTTTTGGTGGCTAGCTTTTTGAGTTCTTTGTATATTTTGGAAATCAGCCCTCTGTCAGATGTGGGGTCGGTGAAGATCTTTTCCCACTCTGTGGGTGGTCATTTTGTCTTACTGACTGTGTCCTTTGCCTTACAGAAGCTTCTCAGTTTCAGGAGGTCCCATTTATTAATCATAGATCTCAATGTCTGTGCTACTGGTGTTATGTTCAGGAAGCAGTCTCCTATACTGATACGTTCAGGGGTATCTCTCACTTTCTCTTCTAGAAGATTCAGTGTGGCTGGATTTATGTTGAGTTCTTTGATCCATTTGGACTTAAGTTTTGTGCATGGAGACAGGTATGGATCTATCCTCTGTTTGTCTGAATTGTGCCAGCCCCATTTGTTGAAGATGCTTTTTCCATTGTATAGATTTAGCATCTTTGTCAAAAATCAGGTGTTCCTAGGTATGTGGGTTAATATCAGGGCTTTCAACTAGATTCCATTGGTCTATCTGTCTATTTTTGTGCCAATACCAAGCTGTTTTCAGGACTATGGCTCTATAATAGAGCTTGAAGTCAGGGATGGTGATGCCTCCAGAAGTTCCTTTATTGTACAGGGTTGTTTTGGCTATCTTGGGTTTTTTGTTTTTCCATGTAAACTTGAGAATTGTTCTTTCAAGGTCTGTGAAAAACTGTGTTGGTATTTTGATGGGGATTGCATTGAATCTATAGATTTCTTTTGGCAAGATTGCCATTCTTACTATGTTGATTCCACCTATCCAAGAGCATGGGAGATCTTTCCATTTGCTGGTATCTTCTTTAATTTCTTTCTTTCAAGACTCAAAGTTCTTACTGTACATGTTTTTCGCTTTTTTGGTTAGTGTTACACCAAGATATTTTATGTTGTTCATGGATATCATGAAGGGTGATGTTTCTCTGATTTCTTTTTCATTGTGTTTATTATCTGTATATAGTAGGGCTACTGATTGTTTTGAGTTAATTTTGTATCCTGCTACTTTGCTGAAGGTGTTTATCAGCTGTACGAGTTCCCTGGTAGAATTTTTTGGGGTCACTTATGTGGACTATCATATCATCTGCAAATAGTGAGAGTTTGGCTTCTTCCTTTCCAATTTGTATCCCATTGATCTCCTTTTGTTGTCTTATTGCTCTAGCTAGGACTTCAAGTACAATATTGAAGAGATATGGAGAGAGTGGACAGCCTTGTCTTGTTCCTGATTTTAGAGGAATTGCATTGAGTTTCTCTCCATTTAGTTTGATGTTGGCTGTTTGTTTGCTGTGTATTGCTTTTATCATATTTAGATATGTTCCTGTTATTCCTGTTCTCTCAAAGATGTTTATCATGAAGGGATGCTGGATTTTGTCAAAGGCTTTTTCAGCATCTATGAGATTATCATGTGGTTTTTCTTTTTCAGTTTGTTTATATGGTGGATTACATTGATGGTTTTTTGTATGTTGAACCATCCTTGCATCCTTGGGATGAAGCCTACTTGATCATGGTGGATGAGTTTTGTGATGTGTTCTTGGATTCGATTCACCAATATTTTGTTGAGTATTTTTGCATCATTGTTCATGAGGGATATTGGTCTGTAGTTCTCTTTTTTAGTTGTATCTTTGTGTGGGTATCAAAGTAATTGTAGCCTCATAAAAAGAGTTTGGCAATGACCCTCCTGCTTCTATTGTGTGGAACAATTTGAGGAGTAAAGGTATTAGCTCCTGTTTGAATTTCTGGTAGAATTCTGCAGTGAACCCATCTGGCCCTGGGCTTCTTTTTTTTTGCCTGAAGGCTTTTGATGACTGCTTCTATTTCATTAAGGGTGATAGGTCGATTTAAACTGCTTATCTGTTCTTGGTTTAATTTTGGGAAGTGGTATCTATCCAGAAAATTGTCCATTTCCTTTAGATTTTCGAATTTTGTGGATTACAGGTTTTCAAAGTCTGACCTGATCATTCTCTGGATTTCCTCAGTGTCTCTTGCTATATCCCCCCTTCATTTCTGATTTTGTTAATTAGCATGCTCTCTCTCTGCCTTTTGGTTAGTTTGGCTAGAGGTTTGTCTATCTTGTTGATCTTCTCAAAGAACCAACTCTTTGTTTCATTGATTCTTTGTAATGTTTTCCTAGTTTCTACTTTATTAATTTCAACCCTCAGTTTGATTATTTCCTGGCATCTACTCCTTTGTGGTGAGTTTGCTTCTTTTTGTTCTAAAACTTTCAGTTGTTCTGTCAATTCTCTGGTGTGACTCTTCTCCAGTGTCTTCATGTGGGCACTTAGTGCTATGAACTTTCCACTTAGCACTGCTTTCAGAGCTTCCCATAAGTTTGGGTATGTTGTGTCTACATTCTCATTAAATTCTAGGAAGTCTTTAATTTCTTTTTTTTTATTTCTTCCTTGACCTAGGAATGGTGCAGTTGGGTGTTATTCAATTTCCACGAGTTTGTAGGTTTTCTGCAATTTGTATTGTTGTTGAATTATAATCTTAAAGCATGGTGGTCTGATAAGATACAGGGGATTATTTCATTTTTTTTGTATCTGTGGAGGTTTGCTATGTTGCCAAGTACATGGTCAATTTTAGAGAAGGTTCCATGTGGTGCTGAGAAGGTATATTCTTTTGTGTTTTGATGGAATGTTCTATAGATGTCTGTTATCCCAATTGGGTCATAACTTCTGTTAGTGCCTTTTTTCTTTGTTAAGTTTCTGTCTGGTGGTCCTGTCTAGTGGTGAAAGGGGGATGTTGAAGTCTTATACTATACGTGTGTGTGGTTTTATGTGTGGTTGGAGCTTTAGTAATATTTCTTTTACAAATGTGGGTGCCTTCGTATTTGAAGCATAGGATTGAGGATTAAGACTTCATCTTGATGGACTTTACCTGTGATGAGTATGAAATGCCCTTCTTCATCTCTTTTGATTGATTTTAGTTTAAAATCTAATTAGTTAGATATTAGGATTGCTACACCAGCTTGTTCCTTGTGCCCATTTGATTGGAAAATCTTTTCCCAACCCTTTACTCTGAGGTAATGCCTGTCTCTGAAGTTGAGGTATGTTTCTTGTATACAGCAGAACGATGGATTCTGTCTTCATATCCATTCTCTTAGCCTGTATCTTTTTATAGGCAGGTTAAGACCATTGACATTGAGGGATATTAATGTCCATTGATTGTTGGTTCTTGTTTGTTTTGGATTTATTGTTGGTGGTGTCATTGTGTGTGTATTTCACCCTCCTGTTTCTTTTTGTGTCTGATAAAGTTGGATTATCTATTGCCTATGTTTTTGTGAGTGTAGTTACCCTTTTTGGGTTTTCCCTTCAGAACTTTCTGTAGTGCTGGGTTTGTGGAGACATATTGTTTAAATCTGGTTTTGTAATGGAATATCTTGTTTTCTTCATCTATAGTGATTGAAAGCTTTGCTGAGCACAGTAATCTGTATTGGCATCCATGTTCCCTTAGTGTTTGTAGGACATTTATCCAGGACCTCCTGGCTTTCAAAATTTCCATTGAGAAGTCAGGTGTGATTCTGATAGGTCTGCCTTGACCTTTATTCCTTTGATGCTCTTAATATTTTCTCTTTATTCTGTAAGTTTGGTGTTTTGATAACTATGTGGTGAGGGGGCTTCTTTTTATGGTCTAGTCTGTTTGGTGTTCTGTAAGCTTCTTGTAGTTTCATAGGCATATTCTTCTGTTGGTTGGGGAAGTTTTCTTCTATGATTCTGTTGAATATGTTTTCTGTACCTTTGAGATGTATTTCTTCACCTTCTTCTATACCTATTATTCTTAGTTTTGGTCTTTTCATGGTGTCCCATATTTCCTGGATATTTTGTGTTAGAGATTTGTTGGACTTGAGATTTTCTTTGGTCGATGACTGTGTATCCTCTAGCGAGTCTTCAACAACTGAGATTCTCTCTTCCATCTATTGTTTTCTATTGGTTATACTCACATCCTTAGATCCTGATCATTTATCCAGCCTTTCTATTTCCAGCATCCCCTCACAATCTGTTTTCTTTATTATTTATATTTCAGCTTTCATGCCTTGAACTGTTTCGAGTTCTTCCTTCACTTGTTCAGTTGTTTTTTCTTTAGATTCTTTAATAGAATTACTTATCAAAGAACTCAAGAAGCTATTCTCCAAAACACCAAACAATCCAATTAAAAAATGGGGTACAGAACTAAATAGACAATTCTCAATAGAGGAATCTAAAATGGCTGAAAGACACATCAGAAAGTGTTCAACATCCTTAGCCATCAGGGAAATGCAAATCAAAACAACTCTGAGATACCATCTTACTCCTGTCAGAATGGCTAAAATCAAAAATACCAATGACAGTTTATGCTGGAGAGGATGTGGAGAAAGAGGAATACTCCTCCACTGCTGGTGGAAGTGCCAACTTGTGCAGCCACTTTGGAAATCAGTATGGCGACTCCTCAGGAAAATGGGAATGAGTCTACCACAAGATCCAGCAATTCCACTCCTAGGCATTTACCCAAGAGAAGCACATTCATACAACAAAGATATCTGTTCAACAATGTTCATAGCATCACTATCTGTAATAGCCAGAAACTGGAAGCAGCCTAGATGCCCCTCAACCGAAGAATGAATGGAGAAAATGTGGTACATTTACACAATGGAGTACTACACAGCAGGGGAAAAAACAATGGCATCTTGAAATTTGCAGGAAAATGGATGGAACTCGAAGAAACCATTCTGAGCAAGGTAACCCAATCACAAAAAGACAAACATGATATGTACTCACTCATATGTGGATTTTAGACATAGAGTAAGGGATTACCATCCTACAATCCACACTGCCAGAGAAACTCGTAAACAAGGAAGACCCTAAAAGAGACAAACTTTGTCCCCTGGAGAAGGGAAAGGGTCACCATCCCCTGAGAAAATTGAGAGCATGGGAGGAGGGGGGAGGGAGCTATGAGAGTGAGAAGGGAAGAAAAGGAAGGATGCAGAGGACATGAGGGAGCAGAAATTTTGAGTCAGGTGTAGATTAGAAGAAAGGACGTATGACAGGTAGGATTTTAGTTGGGGGGTGGTAGAAGAGGAAGGGAGGGAGAAGGGACCTGGGATCGTCATGTAATTCAATCTTGTTTGTAATTCAAATATATAAAAAAGAAAAAAGAGAATTACTTATATCCTGCTTGTTTTTTGTTTTTTTCTTCTATTTCTTTAAGCGATTTTCTTGTTTCCTCTATAAGTGTCTCAAACATCTTCATAAAGTAGATTTTTAGGTCTGTCTCTACTTCTTCCTCCGTGTTGTGCTTTTCAGATCTTGCTGGTGTGGAGTCCCTAGATTCTGGTGGTGTCATATTGGTCTTCCTGTTGTTGAGTGTGTTCTCTTTTTTGTTTCTTTTCTTTTTTTCTTTTTTCTTTTATTCTTTTATTAGTTCAAATTAGGAACAAGCTTGCTTCACATGTCAATCCCTTCTCCCTCTCCCTCTCCTCCCCCCAACATCCCACCTGCCCCTAGCCATCCCCCTTTCACTCCCCAGACAGGGTAAGGCCCTCAAAAGGGGCTGCCCAAAGTCTACCACATCATCCTGGGCCAGGCCTAGGCCCTTCCCCATGTGTCCAGGCCAAGAGAGCATCCCTTCAGATGGGATGGGCTCTCAAAATACCTTCTTTTTTTTAAGACCTTACATATTTAATACAGTGTGTTACCCCTGTACAAATGGAAAAAAATTAAGTTCAACATTTCTAGACCAATATGGCTGTTAATTTTTGTACAATGCCAACTCAACACTGTAAACTGGAATACTTTTATCCAAAGTTGACAGCACAGCTAAAGTTTCCAAAAATTCAAATTATATATGTATATATATTTATATTTATATAAAAGACCAATAATGACAGTATGCTATGCATCAATAGCAGCAACAGCTTTTCCAGGTTCTGCAGTCATTTGAACAAAATTGTAGAGACATCCAGCACACTCCATTAAAAAAAAAAGTAAAAAACAAAATCCCAGAAAACAGCACAGTTCTGTTACTCTTGTGGTACCTGGCACCATTTTTTTTTAATTAGCTTCTCAATCATCATCTGGGAGGAAACCATTCTGAGCAACATCATTAAAAACAGCTCTGATAAAGCATGGTCACTACTATGTATCATAAAGCAGGTCCACATATGAGTGAGTACATATGATTGTCTTTTTGTGACTGGGTTACCTGGCTCAGAATGGTTTCTTCGAGTTCCATCCATTTTCCTGCAAATTTCAAGATGCCATTGTTTTTTCTGCTGAGTAGCACTCCATTGTGTAAATGTACCACAATTTCTCCATCCATTCTTCGGTTGAGGGGCATCTAGGCTGCTTCCAGTTTCTGGCTATTACAAATAATGCTGCTATGAACATGGTTGAACAGATATCTTTGTTGTATGAATGTGCTTCTTTTGGGTAAATGCCTAGGAGTGGAATTGCTGGATCTTGAGGTAGACTGATTCCCATTTTCCTGAGGAATCACTGATTTCCAAAGTGGTCTTACAAGTTTGCACTCCCACCAGCAATGGAGGATGTTTCTTTTTCTCCACATCCTCTCCAGCATAGATTGTCATTGGTGTTTTTGATTTTAGCCATTCTGACAGGTGTAAGATGGTATCTCAGAGTTGTTTTGAGTTGCATTTCCCTGATGACTAAGGGTGTTGAGCACTTTCTTAAATGTCTTTCAGCCATTTTAGATGCCTCTGTTAAGAATTCTCTAGTTCTGTGCCCCACTTTTCAATTTCATTGTTTGGTGTTTTGGTGGCTAGCTTTTTGAGTTCTTTGTATATTTTGGAAATCAGCCCTCTGTCAGATGTGGGGTTGGTGAATATCTTTTCCCAGTCTGTGGGCTGTCATTTTGTCTTGCTGACTCCTTACAGAAGCTTCTCAGTTTCAGGAGGTCCCATTTATTAATTGTTGATCTCAGTGTCTGTGCTACTGGTGTAATGTTCAGGAATCGGTCTCCTGTACCGATTAATTAAAGGGTATTTCCCACTTTATCTTCTAGTAGGTTCAGTGTGACTGGGTTTATGTTGAGGTCTTTGATCCATTTTGACTTAAGTTTTGTGCAGGGCAAAAAGCTTTGGTCTATCTGTAGTCTTCTACATGTTTGCATCCAGTTATACCAGCACCATTTGTTGAAGATATTCTCTTTGTTCTACAGTATATATTTGGATTGTTTGTCAAAAATCAGGTGTTCTTAGGTGTGTGGGTATAGGGGAAGCTGTAGCCAGGCTTACTTAGGGGCTGGCTACAGGTGTGCCTGACCACGCCCTCACAAGCTTTTGAGGGCATGGTCAGGGGACATAGGGTGACTGTGTTTGCTCTTTCGCTTTCACTTTGTTTCTTGTTGTACAGACTGTTGCCACACCGGCTGGCTAGGTCGCTCTGTAAGTAAGGCTTTTCCCTATTAAATACCCTTATATTTTTACCTATTGGTAATTTCCCACTATATCTGGTGTCAGAAGTGGGATATTGGAAACCTACACCCCATTTGGGACAGGCTGTGGGTTCCATCGGGCCCGCGGCCTAGGCCCAGAAAGCGCCCTCTTTCCACAGGCGTTCCTGGCAAGCAGACGACCCGCTGCAGCTGAGCTGCTCAGAACCATCCACCCAGCTCAGAGACAGTTTCTAGCTGCCTAGAGTCGAGGTAGGCCTCTGCTTTCAGCAGAGGCTTCCCCTGGCCACTGCTGCAGGAAAGCTACATCTGTTTCAATGGTTGCGGCTGCAAGGCCGTATACTCTCTAAGATAAGCGCAGCCGCTTAGGACTATAGCTCTGTAATAGAGCTTAAAGTTAGGATGGTGATGCCTCCAGAAGTTCCTCTACTGTATAGGGTTGTTTTGGCCATCCTGGGTCTTTTGTTTCTCCATATAAAGTTGAGAATTGTCCTTTCAAGGTCTGGGAGGAATTGTGTTGGGATTTTGACGGGGATTACATTGAATCTGTAGATTGCTTTTGGCAAGATAGCCATTTTTACTATGTTGATCCTATCTATCCAAGAGCATGGGAGATCTTTCCATTTTTGGGTATCTTCTTTAATTTCTTTCTTTAGAGACTCAAAATTCTTAAGGTATACGCCTTTCACTTTTTTGGTTAGGGTTACTCCAAGGTATTTTATGTTGTTTGTGGCAATTGTAAAGGGTGATGCTTCTCTTATTTCTTTCTCCACCAATGTGTCATCCGTATATAGTAGGGCTACACATTTTTTTTGAGTTAATCTTGTATCCTGCCACTTTGCTGAAGTTGTTTATCAGCTGTAGGAGTTCCCCGGTAGAGTTTTTCGGGTCACTTATGTAGACTATCATATCATCTGCAAATAGTGAGAGCTTGACTTCTTCCTTTCCGATTTGTATTCCCTTGATCTCCTTTTGTTGTCTTACTGCTCTAGCTAGAACTTCAAGGACAAAATTGAAGAGGTTTGGAGAGAGTGGACAGCCTTGTCTTGTCCCTGATTTTAGAGGAATTGCATTGGGTTTCTCTCCATTTAATTTGATGTTGGCTTTTGGCTTGCTGTATATTTTTTTTTATTATGTTGAGGTATGTTCCTGTTATCCCCGATTTCTCCAAGACCTTTATCATGAAGGGGTGTTGGATTTTGTCAAAGCCTTTTTTGGTGTCTAGTGATATGATCATGTGGTTTTTTCCTCAGTCTGTTTATATGGTGGATTACATTGATGGATTTTCGTATGTTGAACCATCCTTGCATCCCTGGGATGAAGCCTATTTGATCTGGATGGATGATTTTTCTGATGTGTTCTTGGATTCGATTTGCCAATATTTTATTGAGAATTTTTGCATCAATGCTCATGAGGGATATTGGTCTGTAGTTCTCTTTCTTAGTTGTGTTTTTGTGTGGCTTGGGTATCAAGCTTATTGTGGCCTCATAAAAAGAGTTTGGTAATGACCCTTAATTGAGTGTGTTCTTATTCTGTCTTCTTCCCATCTCTTCTTCCAGTGGGTGCAGGTGGGTTCTCTTGTCTCCTCTTGCCACCCAGTGGTGTATGTGGGCCAAGACTTCAATGTCTGCAATTATGGATGGTCTTGCCTCTCCTGGTAGTCTCCTCACTCAGGAGTGGTCAGGCCAGTGGAGCGGGGAGAGTAAGGTATTTCCAGACTTGGGGAGGTACTCCCTCAGGAGAGTTCAGGTTGGTGGATGGGGAAGGAAGAGTGAGGTATTTCCAGACTCAGGGAGGTTCTTCCTGTCTGGGCTGGTCCCCTCTAAGCAGATGCAGGCCCATAGAGATCCTGTGGTTGTGTAGCCCTTGGGCAGGAGTAGGGCAGGAGCAGAGCGTACATTCACCTCAGGAGAGGTCGGGCCGGCAGACGGGGAAAGAAGGGTAAGGTATTTCCAGACTCAGGGAGGTTCTCCCTGTCTGGGCAGGTCCACTCTATGCAGGTGCAGGCCTAGAGAGATCCTGGGGTGATGATTACCTCAGGAGAGGTCGGGTTGGCGGAGGGGGAAGGAAGAGTTCCCATCCAAATCTTGAACTCGTCTGAAAGAGATTCCCAAGTCTGAATACCTCCTTCCAAACACAACCCTAAACAATTGAAAACTAACCCTAAACAGGTGTAAATCATCCCTAAGTATCAACAGTAGGGAAAGGAGGCATGGTATTTTCAGAAATACTTCCTGCTGAAATGGGACGAAGATAACCTCATGGGGTCAAGTAGGAAGAAAATGTTAGAGTAGTGGAAGTCTTGAATGAACT
The DNA here is from genome assembly GCF_003668045.3 of Cricetulus griseus. NCBI lineage: Eukaryota > Metazoa > Chordata > Mammalia > Rodentia > Cricetidae > Cricetulus > Cricetulus griseus. The sequence goes on from NC_048595.1 coordinate 235,321,264, forward strand.
AGTTACAACATTTGTACCCAGTCTCTGTTGGCAGGAGATGCTTGATTGAAGTTCTTGATTGAAGTTCTTATCTTGATTGAAATTCTTATTTTGATTGAAGTTCTCATTTTTAATGAAGTTTTTATCTGAAGCTCTAGCCAGGGTGTAATAAGAAGGTGCACCATATCAGCTAGCTAGCCTGGAATTGTCTAGAGCAATGTAGTCCCAAACCGGTTTTAGAATGATGATTGCCAGTTCAAATGCATCAAGTTGGATCCAGTGGAATCGATGAAGTGGGGCCCCATTTTCTTTCCAGAGAGTTCAAAAGTTGCTGTTAGGAAATTCTTTATTTACTGTGGGGGACTTAAACATTAATGTCATCACAGAAGTTTCAAATTTTATAGGTATGCATACCAGGAAGGTCAGCAATAGGGAAGATAATAATTATGAGGGAAATTAGACTTTCAGAGAAAGAACCAAGTATAGACAAATGACAGTCCCTGGATTTTGTCTTCTGTCTTACATCAATTGTCTTACATAATACCTTCTGTATTATATCAATTTTATTTTAACAACATGCTTGGATTTAGAGGAGGAAAGCCAAATCCAACTCCAAAGCCAGCATTGGCTTAAGTGAATTGGGACTAACAGAGTACTAGGAAGTAAACAGAAATAGTTTCTTGTAGAGTTTACCACATGATAGATTACCCTTTATTTGATGGTTCTCTTTGGATAGTTATCATCTCTTCTTTAGGTATCTACACGTTCAGTGTCTTCTTGCTTTTTGGAGATGGTTTTCCTGTTAAGACAAGAACAAAGCACTCCCCTTTCCTTTGTGATGTTTTCATGCAATTCGTGGATGACCTGTCATTTCTCCTCATCTAGAGGTTTCTCCTGTTTGACCTAAACTTGATCAACTTTGATGGTATCCAAAGCTTTTCTTTTCCTGTGGAAACGAAGGCAAAACCCCTTCCCCAATGTAACACATGTCCTAGTTTCCATACTGAGGTCAATACATCTTTGAAGTACAATGGTTGATTTAGCTCAGAAGTTTTTATTTTTCTATTTTCCAGTGTCTTTCTGCAGCTGTTTGTCTTTTCTCATTAACATTAAGAAAGTTTGATGTTAGTAAAGCATTATGTAATCTGTGTTTGGGGTTCTTTGTTTCCCCTGCCTATTTATAGACCATTTCCTTTAAAGTGTGATTAGATCTCTCAACCACTGCTTGTCCTGTGGGATTGTGTGGTATACCAGTTATGTGCTTTATGTTATAATATTTGAAAAACTGTTCTGATTTGCTGGAGACATATGCTGGAGCATTGTCAGTTGTTATTTGTGCAGGTATACCCATAATGGCCATTACCTCTAACAGGTGTGTTAAAACAGAATTGGCCTTTTCCAAGCTAAGAGCAGTGGCCCATTGAAACCCTGAAAATGTGTCCATAGTATGGTGCACGTATTTTACATTTCCAAATTCTGGGAAGTGAAAGACATCCGTTTGCCAAATTTCATTCCTATGCATACCTTTGGGATTAGTGACTGCTGGTAATGGAGCTTGGGTGTAATGAACAGGTAGGACAGTTTCTTACTATCTCCGTGGCTTGTTTCCAAGTGATGGAAAAATCCTTTTTTAGACATTTGCTATTCACATGTTTTTTTAAAAATGAAATTCTGAGGCTTCTAGCACATTCCCTATTAATAAACGATCGATCTCATCATTAGCTTGTGCTAAAGGACCTGGCAGACCCATATGGGATCTGATGTGTGATATCTATATCTATATTTTTATCTATATCTATCTATCCTATTCCTGCTATTTTCTTGTAATTGTATAAACAATGAAGTTAATTCCGTATTGTCAGGAATAAATTCAGTGGTCTCAATGTGTAAAATGACTCTCTCTGCATATTGAGAGTCAGTAACTATATTGAGAGGCTCTGTAAAATCCATAAGTACCATGAGAATTATGTATAATTCTGCCTGTTGTACAGAGTTATAAGAACTTTGAACTACTTTACTTATATCTCCTGATTTGTTTGCATCAGTGTAGAATATAGGGACTTTCGAGGTTGGTGTTTTTCTTACAATACGTGGAAGGATCCAAATTGTCTTCTTTATGAATTTAATTCTTTCAGTTTTGGGATAATTGTTGCTAATTGTTCCCAAAAAGTTACTACATGCCTTCTGCCAGTATTCATTATCCTTCCATAAGGAAGAAATTTCTTCATTAGTTAAAGGTACTATAATTTCTGCCGGGTCCTTTCCAGGTAGTTGACGAAGCCTTAATTTGCCTTTTAAAATCAAATAAGAGATCTTTTCTATATATATTTTTAGTTTTTTATTCTGTTTATGTGGTAGAAATATCCATTCTAATATAATATCTTCACTATGCATCAGAATCCCTGAGGGGTATTCTCTAGATGATAAAATAACCAGAATACAGTCTAGTTCTGGATCCACATGGTACACATGTGCTTCTAGTATTCTTTTTGTACCCTTTCTAATTCTTTTTCAGCTTCAGCTGATAATATTCATGGACTATTTAAGTCTTTGTCCCCTTTTAGGGCCATTTTTAAATGTTTCAAATCATGCCCTTCTACTCCAATAATTGTCTGTAGTTGAGAAATCTCTCCCATAATTTTTGAAGATCATTAAAAGTCTGGTAACGATCTCTCCTAATCTGTACTTTTTGTGGTCTTATTTTTTGTAGACCTGTTTTATAACCTAAATAATTGATAGAATCTCCTCTTTGTATTTTTTGGGGCAATCTGTAATCCCCAGAGAGGTAAAATTTCCTTTACTGCCTCAAATATCTTTTCCAATGTTCCTTCCTTAGAATCAGCCAACAATATGTCATAAATATATGGTAAATTATGGATTGTGGAAATTGTTTACAAATTATTTCCAAAGGTTTTTGCACAAAATATTGGCACAGGGTGGGACTATTTAACATTCCCTGTGATAAGACCTTCCATTGATATCTCTTAACCAGCTGAGAATTATTATTATTATTTTTTTGAAATGTTTAATTACTTTTATTGAAAACTGCACTGAACGCTAAATGTCCACCTTTACAATAAACAAATACAGTAACGGTAACTCACACTAAAAAAAAACACTTCTGATAGCTATTATTTTTCTGTTTGCGGCAGTTTAAAGCTTTTCTTTTGTCACAAAAACAGGAATGTACCTATACAAAGGCTCAAAATAGGCCATCTTTAGAAACAAAAGTCAACGATTCACAAAAGACTATGAATAGAACATGTAACTAGCTGAAACAAATCTAATAGGATTTGTTAAAATCAGTCACATCTAATAGCACATCTGAAGTGTTCTTGTATAAAATATCACGTGAAGAAAAGAGTTTATCAATGTCTAAAAAAGTGGGTTTGTTCATAGACAATCTGACAAGTTACCATAAAAAGTGTTTCCTGAGACATAAGGAAATGCAACATTATTCTTCTTGAACCCTTCTTGTCCAAGACTTTCCACTCAATAAAATAGCTGAGGACCTGAAACGTCTAGCTTCAGCTTGGGAAGGATGTGCCACTGTGGGGAGGTTGTGAGTCACCGGGATGCCTCCTGGGATGATCCCTTCCATAGCTGCAGGAAGCCCTCCTGGAGCCATCCCAACAATGCCTGGGGGATACCTGTATGTGGCACCGTTGAGCTCGGGATGAATTGCTTGCTGGTCGATGACTGACCACGGAGCTGAAGTAACGAAGAATTCTTTCTTTGTTGACACAGTTTCGCAGGCTTTCTGGGATGCGACCTGTGATTGCTCGGCGGATCTCAGTGGCAGCTGCTGCTTCCCTCATCTGTAGTGATGCTTGTTCACTGTACCAGGCTGTGTGCAGTGTGCAGATGAGATTTGGTGCATCTTTCAATGGGCCCTGAGCAAAGCTGAAGGGTTCAGACTTGTGCACATCGAGAGCTGCTCCTCGTATCCTTCCCTCTTTGAGGGCCTGAGCTAGGGCTTTCTCATCTACCAGACTGCGTTCACAAGGAATGCTCCTTGCCTCATTTGCTTGATAGTGAAGTCGTTGATGAGGTGGTGGTTATGCTCATTCCGATTGCAGTACAGGGAGACACAGTTACTCTGATACAGCAGGTCTTGCAGGATGTAGACCCTTTGCACGCCCAGAGACCGCTCTATCCCATCCTGTAAGTAGGGGTCATAAAATATGACGCTGAATCCAAAGGCCTTGGCTCGAACTGCAATTGCCTGCCCCGTGCGACCAAAACCGATGAGACCCAGTGTTTCCCCTCGGATCCGAGCAGCTCCTGATGCAACCTCACGGATCTGTTCCACGCTCTGAACCCATGTGCCTTCTCGTAGGTCCTGGGACAGCCACGTGTTCCGCCGATACAGACTGAGGATGTGGCAGACAGTGGAATCGGCTGTCTCCTCCACTGCAGCAGATGGGATGTTGCAAACAGCAATCCTGAGCTCACCAGCAGCCTTGATGTCCACGTTGTCATAGCCACTGCCAATTCTCACGTTCACACGAAGAGCCTTGAACTTCTCCAGGTCTTCCCTGGTGAGGGTGATAGTGTGGTACATCATGGCACCCACAGCCTCATTCAACACCTTCTCATGGATTTCCTGAGTGGACTGTGCATCACAGAAGGCCACAGTGGCCAGATCCTTCAGGATGGGCATTTCCACGGTACAGTCTCTGCCATCGAGCAGTGCCACTAGGGGGCGGGGATGCAGGGGGCCGTTCATGATCTGAGGGCGGATACCTTCACAAATTCTGTCCAATCGCTGTCGCTTGACTCTGTGCTTATCCACAAGGGCCATTCTTTATCAAACTTTGCAACTCTCTGATTCAAAAGGCAAAGCAGTCCGCTAAGAACTTAGGGGAACTCTCGCACGAGTTTGTGTGCATTGCGCCACTATGAACCTGATATAAACACGTCCACAAATTCTACAGCTCACTCCATGGGCTGTCTTGTCTTTTTAAGCGGGTGCAGTTTCATCGGATCACAACCATTTAAGGTGATGGAACCCTCGTCTTGGGTCGCCCGCGTCCACAGAGAAGGGCACCCACCCGGGAGGCGGCGGTAGCCGGTAGCCGTGGCTCCCGCCCTTCCCACCCCACCTGGCCCCAGCTGCGGTGGTGGCTGGTGGCGCTGGCGGTGAGGCCCTCCCTCAGCGCAGCATGGCTCCCAGCTCAGTCTCCTGCTCCTTGGCCGCCAGGAGCCACTGAGAATTATTATAAGTAGGCACTGTGCAGGCAAATTTTTCCCTATCTTTTTCTTGTAACGGTATAGTGAAGAAGCAACCTTTTAGATCAAAGACTATAATGGGCCATCTTTTAGGTATCAGAAAAGGCAATGGCATCCCAGGCTACAGAGAGCCCATCAGCTGAATTACTTTATTGTTGGCTCTCAGGTCTGTAAGCATTCTCCGTTTACTAGATTTCTTTTAGATAACAAATACAGGAGAATTCCAAGGGCTAGTAGATTCTTCCATATGTCCAGCATCTAGCTGTTCCTGAACCAGCTTTTTATAAAGCCTCTACCTTCTCAGAGGTCATAGGCCATTGCCCTACCCAGACAGGTTCATCTGATAACCATTTTAAGGATAGGGCTTTTGGTTCCTCTGTAGGTTTGGCACTTATATTCTGTTTATGTAGTCTGGATGGTTGGTATCTGTTTTCTGTAGTGCCTTAAAATATTTTTTCTATCATCAACAGCTTGTTTATGATTTATATCTGGTACTGAAGGAATGTTAATCTGGGTATTCCATTGTTGCAAATAGATCACGACTCCAGAGATTTATTGTGATGTCTGCGACATATGGCTTCAGTCTTCCTCTTTGCCCCTCTGGTCCTATACACTCAACCCATCTCGTGCTCTGTTTTACCTGAGATAAGGTTCCAATCCCTAGGAATTGAACATTTGGCTCTTGTAGGGGCCATCTTGGAGGCCAAGATTTTTGAGTTATGATGGTTACATCAGCACCAATGTCTACTAAGCCAATAATCACTTTATTATTTACTTTTACTTTTAATTTAGGCTTCTTATCCTTTATAGAAGTTTGCCAAAATATAAGTTTTTTGTTTCTTCCAGTTATGTTTGATTCCTCCTTAGTAGCTAATCTACCACACAGAGCGGTATCATTATTTACAATAGGCAGTGGATTTTCTAATCATCCTGGGAGAGATTGTCCTCCACAGTGACTGGGAATGACCAGACCACTTTTCACCTGGGGGCCTTCAAGATCCCCCTTAAGGAGTTTCCTGATTGTGAAGGGTTTCCTTGTATGTCTCTGGTTGATCTACATTCATTGGTCCAGTATCTGCCTTTATCACACCTTCTACATAACCCAGAAGGCTGAAGCCTTCTGTTTGAGACATTTTTAGGGGAAGCATTATCTCTAGGAATGCTTTGTCTACAATTTCTTCTAAGATGTCCCATTCTGCCACAGTTAAAACATCTGGTATTTTGATGTCTTTTTTTATTTTTTATTTTTATGTTTTTGGTTTTTCGAGACAGGGTTTCTCTGTGTAGCTTCGGACCCTATCCTGGCACTCTCTCTGGAGACCAGGCTGGCCTCGAACTCACAGAGATCCACCTGCCTCTGCCTTCCGAGTGCTGGGATTAAAGGTGTGTGCCACCAACACCCGGCTTTGATGTCTTTAAACCTTTGGAGATCGCTCCTCTTAGGAAAGCTTCTGTGTCACTACAGTTAGGGCATTTAGCCTCTTTGTTTCATTTTAGACCTTTGGAGATTGCTTCTCCTACCCAAGTTTCTGTGTCAGAATCATCAGCAGGACCCATTTATCCAGTGGTGCTGATGTAATCTTTAAAGGCCAAAGCACGCTTTTGCATTGTGGATTCACATTCTCATAAGCTAGAGATTCTATGAGCATCCTCCTAGATACTGAATCTGTTATCTGTAACTGTACTGCTCTGGGCAATCCTTGTAAAAATTCAATGAACTGTTCTCTTGGTCACTTTGGTATAGGGTACTATTCTCCCTCCTGGATCATGAACCTTGTCCCAAGTGTTCATGACTGCTGTATGGCATAAGGTCAAGTTTTTTTTTTTTTTCATCATATACAGCTTGAACCTTGGGGTCAGCATAAGGACCCTTACCAAGAATCTTATCTTTGGGAGCTTGTAACCTTTCTTGAAGCCCCGAAGCTCGAGAGCTTTTGCTCCTTCCCTCCATAAAGTCCTCCATTGTGTTTGAGACAAATCTTCTAGTACAGCTGATACTGAGTCCCGTCCCTGGGGTTCACTCTATTTGACTTTGCCCATGAGTCTTGTGTATCTGCTATGCATGCCATAAGAGACAACAGCCTCTTCGAAACCATTAAGATCTTTCATTTTATTGGCTCCCATCAATATTCAACATAGCCATTTGGTTTTTTGTTGTTGTTGTTGGTGCTGGTTTGCCAGGCATAGTCACTGGGAAAACCATGGGTGAGGGCATAACAACCTTAGGGAGGTCTTCCTGGCGCCTGAAAGGTGTAGGTAATTTTAAACCTTTTTCATATTCAATTGTTTGTATCTCTGATTGTGATGTATCAGATTGAAGGTCTTCTAAGGCCAGTAATATATTTACCAGTGTTTCTGAGTGTTTGTACTTCCTGGATCATATACATTTCTAAGGATTTCATAGAATCGGTAATTATTTTTTGTTTTCTTCATTCACATATGTTTCTAAACATTTAATATTCTCATCCTTAGTGTCTGAATGGCATGTAAATTGCCTTTCAGAAACCATGTTTTATCTGATAGCTGGTGAGTATCCTCCAACATGGAACAAGTTCTATCTGTCAGTTTTCCAATTTGAAATTCCAGTCTTTGGTTTTTACTAATAGGTTCATCAGACATGGAACGAGTCATTTCTGCTAATCTGTTAATGCTAACTTGCATTTCTTCCGTGCTGGTCGTTTATTTAGCAGACATGGAGCAAATTCTCTCTTCGAGTTGGCCATGATTACATTCAATTTCGTTTGTTAAATCATTAAATCATTCAACATTCTCCACCCTTCTAGTTAATTGTTCTATGTCCCCTATTTTGGTGATCAATTTCCCGTTATGTTTTTCAATATTCTGAATTCTCCTCTCTAATTTATCAATAATTTGCACAAATTCCTTGTTTTTTGCTTTATTTTCAAATCCTCTCTTCAGGAATATTACATTGATTATAACGCTGATTGTATGTATGTATGTATGTATGTATGTATGTATGTATGTATATTTATTCCGGGCAAGTCATAAACCTCCTCTAGCATCCCATCCACATAAGTAACAAAAAGATCCCTAACATTCTGCATCGAAAGATTATCTGCCATTGTATAGAATAATTCTGAAGAAATTACCTGAATTTCCCAGGATTCTGGGCTGTGGTGTGGATTTTAGTTGCAGTAACTATATTTGGCCAGCAGGTGGCGCAGGTGTACTGCCAAACACGGTTCAGCCAAGTATGGTTGACCCATCACAATGGAATTTGAAGAATTTCCAAGTGGCTTTTACATAAGGATTTTGTTAAATGGGGGTGGGAAACAAGCAGGGCACTAGCCAGCTGCAGAGGCTGCAGTCTCCCGTGGCGGTGTCAGGAGTGCAGAGCCTCTGCCTGTGCCCAGGAGGGAGGCGCCACAGACCCGGTTCTGGGCCGGCAGGTCTACAGCTGTAAAGGGACTCAGCTGAGCCTGTGACACCCTAGTGGCCGTGGTGAGAAACAGCTGAGCGGCGGCAGTGTGGCTCCTGCAGCACAGGTTGGAGGAAAGTGGTTGGAGCTGAGGCGTGAGCAGGAAAATAGCGCTGTGACTTCTCAAGGATGCAGTGGCGGAGGGTGCCGCTGTGGAGGGGACCGCGGGAACGGGGGGTTTGCTGCTGCACGGTGTCTGGCCCCTCCGTGGGCTGTGCTCATTGGTCGGCCCCCGTGGCTACAGCTCCTTTGGTGGCAGGCCGCGTGGGGACCAGCCATGTGCTGACGGAGGGGTGGAAATTCCACTTGTGACACCAGCTCAAAAGGAAATTGAACCGCACACTGGATCAGGGGTATAGTTGGCTATTTATTATGGGAAATCACTCACAAGAGAAGCCGGTGACCCAGGTTAGCCTCTGCAGCCTCCCGAGACCCGACCAGAATCCAAAAGAGAAAGTGTGTCCCTAAGCATTTCGGTCAGATCTGATGGCACAGGTACCCTGGAGCTCCGGAGCCAAGGAATGCCACAGGTCACAGTAAGCACAGCAGCTTCCAGTCCTGTTTCAGAGCTGGGGGCTTCCCAGCTCTGCTCCGGGGGAAAAGGGTTTTCTCAGCAGCAAAGTAGTTACAGTTCAGCTCCCGTCCCCCAGAGAGCGGAGAGTGGGGAGCAGAGAGGGAAGAACAGAGAGCCAGAGGAGCTGGGAGAGGGGGAGTGGAGCGTGGAGAGCAGAGGGGAGAGAGCCAGGGGAGTTAAGAGCAGATAGCGCCAGGGCAGAGAGCTGCTAGAGCTGAGGGCCGCAGAGAGGACAGTGGAGAGCAGAATGTAGCAACTCTGTTGTTGCGGAAAGTTTCTCCTGACAGAAGTGTTACAACGTTGCAAGCATTGTTCTGCTGCTCCTCTCTGCCACCCCTGCCCGATGCTCCGCCACAAAAGAAGGTCTTCACCCAAAGTTCCTTCAAAGGTTTTATTGGAAGCATTCCAGAGAGTGGCTGCCCTCTGCCACCATCTGAACAGACAGAGGGTTAATATAGGGATTCTTAGGGGGCCGGAGTTTTTCCAGGGGGCGGGGATTGGTCAGATTTCAATCCCTGAACTCTGATTGGCTAGGTCTCCTGCTCAGGGATGGGTTAGTTTTCTGCATAGATTTACGGTCAGATTGGGCTCTGGTTTCTGGGCCAAAGTGTGTTTCTTTAACTGGTCCTTTTTAGCTTTTTGGCTCTTGTTTTAGGGCCAGGGTGTATTTCTTTCACTGACTCTGATTGTAGGGACAAAGTGTGTTTCTTTGGCCGGTTTCAGGGTCAGGGTGTATTTCTTGGGTTCTGGATGCAGGGCCAAAGTGTGTTTCTTTGGCTCTGCTCAGGGTGTATTCTTTGGCTGACCTTTTTTCCCCCTACAGTGTCCCTGTCCCCACTTTTTTTTTTTTTTTTTTTTTTTTTTTTTTTTTTTTTTTTTTTTTTTTGTTTTTCGAGACGGTTTCTCTGTGGCTTTGGAAGCTGTCCTGGAACTAGCTCTTGTAGACCAGCATGGTCTCAAACTCAAAGAGATCTGCCTGCCTCTGCCTCCCGAGTGCTGGAATTAAAGGCGTGTGCCACCAATGCCCAGCTTTGTCCCCAGCCTTTTATTCCACCTGCCTACTACGTACCTGTAACCATGCCCCAAATGGGCGTGGTCAACACTACAGGTTAGTCCAGGTAATACAGAACCAAAAAACAGAATAGTTCTGGTCCCAGAGTCAGTTACTTCATCTTGATTTAATTTTCTAACTACTAACAGGCTAACTAGGTTATTTGTCAATGTTCTAAGGTATAACATTCGTAGTCTCTAAGCTATTTTGTTACTGCTGTTGCCAGTAATGCCACACATCTGGAAAGTCTTTACATGATAGTGTATTTTAATTAAGAAAAAAATTAACTGAAAGTTTATGGCCAAAAGTGTTTGTTTTGAAGATACCTGAAAAATAAAAACTTTATCCATGAAAAAGTCATTGTAGTACTTATATCTTGTTATTCACCTGTTTGTATTGCTCCTTAAGGACCAATAACTGAAAAAAAACTACGTTTAGAATAACTATTAGAGTTACTGTTAGGTGATATAATTTCATAAAATTCTTCCTCTTTTTTTTTTCTACAGACTGGAAAAATACCAGCAGTTTCAACCAAAGTAAGATTTGCTTTAATATATTAAAAAATTAAAGATGCAAGGCAGTGGTGGCTCACGCCTTTAATCTCAACACTCAGGAGACAGAGGCAGGCAGATCTCTGTGAGTTTGAGGCCAGCCTGGTCTGTAAAGTGAGTTCCAGAACAGAGAAACCCTATCTTGAAAAACCAAACAACAGCAACAACAAAACCAAAACCAAAACCCCAAAAAACCAAAATCAAAGATAAATGATAAATTCTAAACCATCATTTTATTAATTAAAATTCTTTAATTACCATTAATATTTACATATCCATCCCCCCGATTCCCTCGCCCTCCCATCCTCCCATGTTCCCCACCAACTCCCCAACACATCCCTCAACTCCTCCCCAGGGACAGTGAGGCCCTCCACCAGGGACCTTCAAAGTCTGTCATATTGTTTGGGGGAGGGCCTAGGCCTTTCTTGCTGTATCTGGGCAGCAATAGTATCCCTCCATAGGGAATGGGCTCCCAAAGTCCATTTGTGCACTAGGGATTAAGACTGGCTCCACTTTTAGACTACGTTTAGACTGCCCTGGCCTCCTAGCTGGCACCCACATTCAGAGGGCTTGGTTCGGTCCAATGCTGTTTCTGCAGCTATATGACAAGGGTCACCATGCTCTCACTAGATCAGGTCCACTGTTTCTGCAGGTCTCTCCAGCCACGTCTTGGCTCCTTTGTTCATCCCTCCTCCCTCTCTACAACAATTCCAGTAGTATGGTTCAGTGCTTAGCTGTGGGTACCTGTTTCTGCTTAAACAGCTACTGGATGAAGGCTCTAGGAATGGTAACCAAGGTAGACATCAATCTCATTATAGGGCAAGGGCATCAGGGGCATTTTCTCCACCACTGCTTGGATTCTTAGTTGGGGTCATCCCTGTGGATCCCCTAACATTTCCCTGTGCCAGACCTCTCTCCATACCTGTACTCTCTCCCTCTATCAAGGCATCTCCTTTCTTGCCCTCCTCTATTCCTCCCCTGTCTCAGTCCTCTTGTTCTCCTCTGCCCCCCTACTCCCCTTCCTACCTCCTTCCTCTCCACCAGTGTCCCATGCTCCCACTTTGTTCAGGGATTCTTGTCCCCTTCAAGGGACTATGCAATCTTCTCTTGGGGTCCTCCTTGTTTCCTAGCTCCTCAGGCAGTGTGGATTGTAGACTGGTAATCCTTTGCTCTATGTCTAACAATCATATATGAGTGAGTACATATCATGTTTACCTTTTTGTGACTGGGTTACCTCATTCAGGGTGGTTTCTTCTAGTTCCATCCATTTGCCTGCAAATTTCAAGATTCCATTGTTTTTTTCTGCTGACTAGTACTCCATTGTGTAAATGTACCACATTTTCTCTATCCATTCTTCAGTTGAGGGGCATCCAGGTTCTGGCTATTACAAATAATTTTACGATGAACATAGTTGAACATATGTCCTTATTGTATGAATATCTATTCTTTGGGTATATGCCCAAGAGAAATTGCTGGATCTTGAAGCAGGCTGATTCCCATTTTCCTGAGAAACTGTGATACTGATTTCCAAAGTGGTCTTACAAATTTGCACTCCCACCAGCAATGGAGGAGTGTTTCTTTTTCTCCACATCTTCTCCAGCATAGACTGTCATTGGTGTTACTGATTTTAGTCATTCTGATAGGAGTAAGATGGTATCTCAGAGTTGTTTTGAGCTGCATTTCCCTGATGGGTAAGGATGCTGAGCACTTTCTCAAGTGCCTTACAGCCATTTTAGATTCCTCTGTTGAGAATTCTCTATTTAGTTCTGCACTCCACTTTTTAATTGCATTGTTTGGTGTTTTGGTGGCTAGCTTCTTGAGTTCATTGTATATTTTGGAAATCAGCCCTCTGTCAGATATGGGGTTGATGAATATCTTTTCCCAGTCTGTGGGCTGGCATTTTGCTTGCTGACTGTGTTCTTTGCTTCACAGAAGCCTCTCAGTTTCAGGAGGTCCCATTTATTAATGTTTGTGCTACTGCTGTTATGTTCAGAAAGCAGTCTCCTGTACCAATTTGTTCAAGGGTACCACCTACCTTCTCTTCTAGGAGGTTCAGTGTGGCTGAATTTATGTTGAGGTCTTTGATCCATTGGGATTTAAGTTTTGTGCATGGCGATAGATATGGATCTATCTGCAATCTTCTATATGTCCGAATCCAGTTACGCCAACACCATTTGTTGAAGATGCTTTCTTTTTTTTTTCCATTGTATAACTTTACCTTCTTTGTCAAAAGTCAGATGTTCGTATGTCTGTAGGTTAATATCAGGGTTTTCAATTTGATTCCATTGGTCAACCTGTCTACTTTTGTGCCAATACCAAGCTGTTTGCAGGAATATGGCTCTATAATAGAGCTTGAAGTCAGGGATGGCGACGCTTCCTGAAGTTCCTTTATGTACAAGGTTGTTTTGGCTATCCTGGGTATTTTTGTTTTTCCATAAGAAGTTGAGTACTGTTCTTTCAAGGTCTGTGAAGAATTGTGTTGGGATTTTGCTGGGAATTGCATTGAATCTGTAGATTGCTTTTGGCAAGATTGCCATTTTTACTATGTTGATCCTATCTATCCAAGAGCATGGGAGATCTTTCCATTTTCTGGTATTCTCTTTAATTTCTCTCTTTAAAGACTCAAAGTTCTTACTATACAGATCTTTCTCATTTTTGGTTAGTGTTACCTCAAGATATTTTATTTTGTTATTTGCTATTGTAAAGGGTGATGTTTCTCTGACTTCTTTCTCAGTGCATTTATCATCTGTATATAGTAAGGCTATTGATTTTTTTTAATTAATCTTGTATTCTGCTTATTTGCTGAAGGTGTAGTAGTTCCCTGGTAGAGTTTTTGGGTCCCTTATATAAACTATCATATCATCTGCAAATAGTGAAAGTGTGACTTCTTCTTTTCCAATTTGTATCCCTTTGATCTCCTTTTGTTGTCTTACTGCTCTAGCTAGAACTTCAAGTACAATATTGAAGAGATATGGAGAGAGTGGACAGCCTTGTTTTGTTCCCAATTTTAGAGGAATGGCCTTGAGTTTCTCTCCATTTAGTTTGATGTTGAAAATTGGTTTGCTGTATATTGCTTTTATGATGTTTAGGTATGTTCCCGTTATTCCATCTCTCCAAGACCTTTATCATGAAGGCATGTTGGATTTTGTGAAAGGCTTTTTCAGCATCTAGTGAGATGATCATGTGGTTTTTCTTTTTCTGTTTGTTTATATGGAGGATTACACTGATGGATTTTCATATGTTGAACCATCCCTGCATTCCTCAGATAAAGTCAACTTGATCATGGTGGATGATTTCTCTGATGTGTTTTTGTATTAGATTTGTCAGTATTTTGTTGAATAGTCTTGCATCGATGTTCATGAAGTATATTGGTCTGTAATTCTTTTTTCGTTGTGTCTTTGTGTGGCTTGGGTACCAAGGTAATTGTAACCTCATAGAAAGAGCTTGGCAATGTCCCTTCTGCTGCTGTTGTGTGGAACAATTTGAGGAGCACTGATTTTCTGGTAGAATTCTGCACTGAAACCATATGGCCCTAGGCTTTTTTCGGTTGGCAGACTTGATGAATGCTTCTATTTCATTAGGGTTTATAGGTCTGTTTAAATTGCTTATCTGTTCTTGATTTAATTTTGGTAAGTGATATCCATCCAGAAAATTGACCATTTTCTTTAAATTTTTGAATTTTGTGGAGTATATGTTTTCAAAGTCTGACCTGATGATTCTCTGGATATCCTCAGTGTCTGTTGTTATGTCCCCCTTTTCATTTCTGATTTTGTTAATTAGCATGCTCTCTCTCTGCCTTTTGGTTAGTTTGGATAAAGGATTGTTTATCTTGTTGACTTTCTCAAAGAACCAACTGTTTGTTTCTTTGAGTCTTTGTAGTGTTTTCCTAGTTTCTACTTTATTGATTTCAGCCCTCAGTTTGATTATTTCCTGGCGTCTACTCCTCTGGGGAGAGTTTGCTTCCTTTTGATCTAGAGCTTTCAGTTGTGCTGTTAACTCTCTAATGTGAGAGTTTCTCTAATTCTCCAGTTTCTTCATGTGAGCACTTAGTGCTATGAACTTTCCTCTTAGCACTGCTTTCAAAGTGTCCCGTAGGTTTGGGTATGTTGTGTCTTCATTCTCGTTAAATTCTAGGAAGTCTTTAATTTTTTTTTTTTTATTTCTTCCTTGACCCAGGAATGGTTCAAATGCACATTATTCAATTTCCATGAGTTTGCAGGGTTTCTGCAATTTGTGTTGTTGTTGAATTCTAACTTTAAGGCATGGTGCTCTGATAAGGTACAGGGGGTTATTCCAATATTTTTGTATCTGTGGAGGTTTGCTATGTTGCTGAGTATGTGGTCAATTTTAGAGAAGGTTTCATGTGGCACTGAGAAGAAGGTATATTCTTTTGTGTTCGGATTGAATGTTCTATAGATATCTGTTTACCCAGTTGGGTCATAACATCTGTTAGTTCTTTTGTTTCTTTGTTAAGTTTCTTTCTTGTGGTCCTATCTAGTGGTAAGATTGGGGTGTTGAAGTCTCCTACTATACGTGTGTAAAGTTTTATGCGTGATTTAAGCTTTAGTAATGTTTCTTTTATGAATGTGGTTGCCTTTGTATTTGGGGCATAGATGTTCAGGATTGAGATTTCATCTTGATGGACTTTTCCTGTGATAAGTATGAAATGCCCTTCTTCATCTCTTTTGATTGTAGTCTAATTTGTTAGATATTAGGATTGCTACACCAGCTTGTTTCTTGGTTCCATTTGATTGGAAAATCTTTTCCCAACCCTTTACTCTCAGGTACCATCTGTCTTGTAGTTGAGATGTGTTTCTTGTATGTAGCAGAAGGATGGATTCTGTCTTCGTATCCATTCTGTTATCCTGTTTCTTTTTATAGGCAACTTAAGACCATTAACATTGAAGGATATTAATGACCATTGAATGTTAATTCTTATTTGTTTTTGATTTGTTGGTGGTGGTGTTATTGTGTGTGGATTTCCCCACTTTTTTTGGTGTTTGGTAAATTGGGATTATCTATTGCCTATGGTTTTTTGACTGTAGTTATCTTCATTGCACTGGAGTTTTCCTTCCGTTACGTTATATAATAAAATAAAGAATTAAGAATAGATGTTCAATATTCCTGATGTGTATTTTCGTGAGTACTAAATATTTACATACTAAAGTACAGAACTGTGTGGTTAGAGTGATCCAATTCACTTGTAAACTTGTTTGTCACATTGTCATTTGAGCTGTTGTTATCACATAAGCCCACTAAGCTCAAATGCTTTTATATGGGCTGAACTGGAGACTGATATAAAATGAATATATTCCATTAGGAGAGAACTATACTTTAGCATATGCATATATAGCAAAATATATCAAAATGATGACTCTGGTATTTAAGTAAAAATAGTTTCTTCCTACTACATTTCTTTTTTATTTAAATTAAAACAATCTTATTTTACATACCTATCCCAGTTCCCTCTCCCTCCTGTCCTTCCATTACCCTCACCATCCCCCATCCCACCCCCCATGTATTCCCCAGGGAGGGTGAGGCCTCCCATGGGGGATCATAAAAGGCTGTCACATCATTTGGTGTACCCCACTTTTTAATTGGATTGTTTGGTGTTTTGGAGACTAGCTTCTTGAGTTCTTTGTATATTTTGGAGATCAGCCCTCTGTCAGATGTGGGGTTGGTGAATATCTTTTCCCAATCTGTGGGCCACCGTTTTGTCTTGCTGACTGTGTCCTTTGCCTTACAGAAGCTTCTTAGTTTCAGGAGGTCCCATTTATCAATTGTTGACCTCAGTGTCTGTGCTTCTGGTGTAATGTTCAGGAAGTGGTCTCCTGTACCAATTAATTCAAGGGTATTTCCCACTTTATCTTCTAGTAGGTTCAGTGTGGTTGGGTTTATGTTGAGGTCTTTGATTCATTTTGATTTAAGTTTTGTGCAGGGCAAACGGCTTGGGTCTGTCTGTAGTCTTCTACATGTCCGAATCCAGTTATGCCAGCACCATTTTTTTTAAGATGTTCTTTTTGTTCCAGCATATAAATTTGTATTGTGTGTCAAAAATCAGATGTTCTTAGGTGTGTGGGTTAATATAGGGTTTTCAACTCTATTCCATTGGTCTACCTGTCTATTTTTGTGCCAATACCAAGCTGTTTTCAGGACTATAGCTCTGTAATAGGGCTTGAAGTCAGTGATGGTGATGCCTCCAGAAGTTCCTCTATTGTACAGGGTTGTTTTGGCTATCCTGGATCTTTTGTTTCTCCATATAAAGTTGAGAATTTTTCTTTCAAGGTCTGTGAAGAATTGTGTTGGGATTTTGATAGGGATTGCATTGAATCTGTAGATTGCTTTTGGCAAGATAGCCATTTTTACTATGTTGATCCTATCTATCCAAGAGCATGGGAGATGCTTCCATTTTCTGGTATCTTGTTTAATTTCTTTCTTACGGTACAGCTCTTTCGCTGTTTTGGTTAGTGTTACCCCAAGGTATTTTATGTTGTTTGTGGAAATTGTAAAGGGTGATGTTTCTTTGATTTCTTTCTCCACCAATGTGTTATCTGTATATAGTAGGGCTACAGATTTTTTTTTGAGTTAATCTTGTATACTGCCAGTTTGCTGAAGGTGTTTATCAGCTGTAGGAGTTCCCTGGTAAGTGATATATCTGCAAATAGTGTGAGTTTGACTTCTTCCTTTCTGATTTGTATTCCCTTGATCTCCTTTTGTTGTCTTATTGCTATAGCTAGAACTTCAAGCACAATATTGAAGAGGTATGGAGAGAGTGGAGAGCCTTGTCTTGTCCCTGATATTAGAGGAATTAAATTGAATTTCTATCCATTTAATTTGATGTTGGCTTTTGGCTTACTGTATATTGCTTTTATTATGTTGAGGAATGTTCCTGTTATCCCTGATTTCTCCAAAACTTTTATCATGAAGGGGTGTTGGATTTTGTCAAAGGCTTTTTCGGCATCTAGTGAGATGATCATGTGGGTTTTGTTTTTCTCAGTCTGTTTCTATGGTGGATTACATAGATGGATTTTCATATGTTGAACCATCCTTGCATCCCTGGGATGAAGCCTACTTGATCATGGTGGATGATTTCTCTGATGTATTCCTATATTCGATTTGCTAGTATTTTATTGAGAATTTTTGCATCAATGTTCACCAATATTGGTCTGTAGTTCTCTTTCTTAGTTGTGTCTTTGTGTGGCTTGGGTATCAAGGTTAGTGAAGCCTCATAAAAAGAGTTTGGCAATGACCCTTCTGCTTCTATTGTGTGGAATACTTTGAGGAGAATTGGTATTAGTTGCACCTTGAATACTGGTAGAATTCTGCACTGAAGCCATCTGGCCCTGGGCTTCTTTTGGTTGGGAGACTTCTGATGACTGCTTCAATTTCATTAGTGGTTATAGTTCTATTTAAGTTGCTTATCTGTTCTTGATTTAATTTTGGTAAGTGAAATCTGCCCAGAAAATTGTCCATTTCCTTTTGATTTTCAAATTTTGAGGATTATACGTTTCGAAGTATGATCTGATGATTCTCTGGATTTCCTCTGTCTGTTGTTATGACCCCCTTTCATTCCTGATTTTCTTAATTTGCATGTTCACTCTCTGCTGTTTGGTAAGTTTGGATAAAGGTTTGTCTATCTTGTTGATTTTCTCGAAGAACCAACTCTTCTTTATATTGATTCTTTGTATTGTTCTCCTAGTTTCTATATTATTGATTTCAGCCCTCAATTTGATTATTTCCTGGTGTCTGCTCCTCCTGGGTGTATTGGCTTCTTTGTTTTACAAATCTTTCAGTTGTGCTGTTAATTCTCTAGTGTGATTATTCTACTGTTTCTTCATGTGGGCACTATGAACTGTCCTCTCAGCACTGCTTCGAAAGTGTCCCATAGGTTTGGGTATGTTGTATCCATATTCTCATTGAATTCTAGGAAATCTTTAATTTCTTTTTTATTTCTTCCTGGACCCAGGAGTTGTGTAATTGGGTGTTACTTAATTTCCATGAGTTTGTAAGTTTTCTGTAATTCCGGTTGTTGTTGAATTCTAACTTTAAAGCATGGTGTTCTTATAAGATACAAGGGGTTATTTCAATTTTTTTTGTACCTGTTGAGGTTTGCTATGTTGCCAAGTATGTGGTCGATTTTAGAGAAGGTTCCATGTGGTGTTGAGAAGAAAGTAAATTGTTTTGTATTTGGATGGAATGTTCTATAGATATCTGTTAAGTCCAATTGTGCTATAACTTCTATTAGTTCCTTTGTTTCTTTGTTAAGTTTCTGTCTGGTGTTCCTGTCTAGTGGTGAGAGTGGGGTGTTGAAGTCTCCCACTATAGGCGTGTGTGGTTTTATGTGTGATTTGAGTTTTAGCAATGTTTCTTTTACAAACCTGGATGCCTTTGTATTTGGGACATAAATGTTCAGAATTCAGACTTCATCCTGATGGATTTCTCCTGTGATGAATATGAAATGCCCTTCTTCATCTCTTTTGATTGATTTTAGTTTAAAGTCCAATTTGTTGGATATTAGGATTGCTACCTCAGCTTGTTTCTTAGGTCCATTTGATTGGAAAATCTTTCACCAACCTTTAATTCTTAGGTACCATCTGTCTTTGAAGTTGAGATGTGTTTCTTGTATGCAGCAGAAGGAAGGATTCTATCTTCCTATCCATTCTGCTAATCTGTGTCTTTTTATAGGGGAGTTAAGACCATTAATGTTGATGGATATTAATGACCATTGATTATTCATTCTTGTTTGTTTTTGATTTGGTGATGGTGGCAAGATTATGTGTGGGATTCTATCCCTTTTTCCTTTTGGCTGTTGGTAAAGTGGGGTTATCTATTGCCTATATTTTTCTGGTTGTAGTTAACTTCCCTGGGTTGCAGTTTACCTTCCAGAACTTTCTGTATGGGTGGATTGGTGGATATGTATTGTTTGAATTTGTTTTTTTCATGGAATATCTTGTTTTCTCCATCTATAGTGATTGAAAGCTTTGCTGGGTAAAATAGTTTTGCTGCCAGTCTGCTGGCATCCATGATCTCTTAGTGTAGGTAGAATATCTCTCCAGGACCTTCTGGCTTTCAGAGTTTCCATGGAAAAGTCAGGTGTGATTCTTATAGGTTTGCCTTTATAGGTTACTTGACGTTTTTCCTTTGCTGCTCTTATTATTTTCTCTTTATTCTGTATGTTTGGTGTTTTGATTATTATGTGGCAAGAAGACCTTTTTTTGTTTCAGTCTATTCTGTAGGCTTCTTGCATTTTCATTGGCATTTCTTTCTTTAGGTTGGGGAAGTTTTCCTCTATGATTTTGTTGAATATGTTTTCTGCGCCTTTGAGTTGGATTTCTTCACCTTCTTCTATACCTATTATTCTTATGTTTTGTTCTTTTCAAGGTATCCCATATTTCCTGGATATTTTGTGTTAGGGATTTGTTGGAGTTAAGATTTACTTTGGTTGATGAATCTATTTTCGCTAGTGTGTCTTCAACTCATGAGATTCTCTCTTCCATCTCTTGTATTCTGTTGGTTATGCTTACATCTGTAGTTCCCGATTGCTTACCTAGCTTTTTTATTTCCAGCATTCCCTTGGATTGTGCTTTCTTTATTGTCTCTATTTCAGTTTTTAGGTCTTGAACTGTTTCCTTGAGAGATTTGTTGATATCTTGTATTTTTTTGGTTTGTTTTTTCTTCCATTTCTTTAAGGGATTTTCTTATGTCCTCTTTGAGGTCCTCTATCATTTTCCTGAAGATATTTTTAAGGTTATTCCCTTCTGGTTCATCTGCATTGTGATGTTCCGGTCTTGTTGGTGTATGTTTCCTAGACTCCGGTGATGTCATATTGAGTTTTCTTTTATTGAATGTGCTTTTACCTTGTCCTCTTCTCATCTTTTCTTCTGGTGGGTGTAGCAGGATTCTCTTCCTCTCCTGGTGTGTATGGGACCAAGGTTCCCTTCTGGTAGATGCAAACAGATCCAATTCTCTGACATCTGTCCTCTTCTCGTGGATGGAGTTGGCACTGTTAACTGGGCCTCGGTAGTGTTCAGGTATGTTGGGTCCTGCTGGTCTGGCAGATGGAGTTGGAACTGCCACCGAGGCCTCAGGAGTGTCTGGTGTGTCGGATTCTGCTGCGGAGTTCAGATCCGATGAGCAGATCCCTGGCGTCTGATGACTCTGAGAAGTGCTGCCAAACGGGAACCAGAAACAGCCCCTGGCCTACCTGGGCCAGTGAATGGAGGCAGAACTGCCACCGTGGCCTCGGTGTGTTGGATCACAGATTATACCACTGAGTTCCAAAACATAGAAGATATTTAAAACTAGAAATACAACTTATAAATTTGGCAACAAATCTATATAACCTATAAAGGCATTGCAACACAAATGATAGACTATACCCTTATCATTAAATAGATATAAAAGTATGTTCAATTTGATTATTTAAAAATTACAAAACAACTCTACACATATACTAGGTTAAGTTCATTGAAAGAATATTTGCACACAGTGGGGTTGAAGCAAGAATCATAACACAGTATCAATAAATACCCTTGGCATTTAGTAATTTAGACAGTTTTAAGACTCTCTTTGTCAATGAAAAGAACCATAATGTAAATGAACATAAATTGTGAAAACCTAGCGTATCGAAACTTGTAGGGTGAAGTTCACAGCAGTCGCTAGTTTACTACCTTCCTAATCTGCCTTCCTTGAATGCTGGAGGCAAGACTGACACTGTAAGAATGGAATCTGGAGGGACACTGTGGCCAACACAGACTTCTACCTGATTTTTCTCCTTTTCATTTCCCAAGATAGATGGAAATTTGATGGGAGATGTTATTCTGTATGTTTCTCTTATTGGTTGAGGAATAAAACACCATTTTGCTAGTGGCCAGACAGAAGGATAGTCGGGGCTACCAGATGAGGAGGATTCTGGGAAGTGTAGGCAGTTAGGAGCCGACATATGAGCCCGGGAAGAGAGGCCACGAGTCAGGAGTTCTCTGGTAACATAAGACCATGTAGAAATACACAGATTAGTAGTTATGGGTTAATAATTAAGACAGAGCTAGCCAACAAGAAGCCCAAGCCACTGGACATCAGTTTCATAATTAGCGTAGCATCTGTGTGTTTATTTGGGGCTGATGTGGCTGTGAGACCAGGCTGGCAGGAAGAACCATCTGCAACAGAAACTAGCTCTGAGCAGGATGTCAGTGACCCTCCCAGTGAGTTTCCTCCTGCAGTACTGCCTCACCAGCAGGTTCCCCAGCACCAGGGCTGCTTTTCCCAAGCACATCTATCCTGCAGATAGCCTATGTATTTGTTATGAGAATCTTCTTTCCCTGGCATCTTAGATGGTAGCTTTCAAGTAATTCAACCAATCTAACTTCTCAGTCTGTGACTCCCCTATGAGCTATGGATCCTCTCTTGAATCATATTGCATAGGACAGATGGTGCTCAAAGATTTCCCCATGAGTGCTCTTCCTCAGCTCTAGAAAGTGATACTTGATCCCTGTGTATTCTATTCTATGTTCATTAGCATTCTCTTTATAACTTGGCATGCAATTGTTTGTTATAATTAATAATTTAGTAGCAAATTTATATGTAAATTACTAGGCTGTTTTTCCCCCTCCTGGTAGAAATCTGACAACTACACAGAAAAGAGTTTGTTGAGTGAAATTTATAGTATTTAACACACAAAAGGGGAGAAGTTCAAAATTAAGGGTCTGCCATCTATCTCAGGGATGCATGCTAATTACACATACTAATATACAAAGAGAATAACTTCTTGACACCTGTGCTGGTTAGTTTTTTGTCAATGTGACATAAGCTGGAGTTATCTGGAAAGAGGGAATATCAATTGAGAAAATGCTTCCATCCGATTGCTTTTAGGCAATGATGATTGATGTGGATGATTGATGATGGATGATTGATGTGGGAGGGCCCAACACATTGTGGCCAGTGCAATCCCTGGGCAAGTGGTCTTGTGTTGTATAAGAGAGCAGAGCAAGTGTTGTATAAGTCATATGATGTGTAAGACAGAGCAAGCAAGGGTGAGAAAGCCAGTCACGGCCTCTGCTTCAGTTTCTGCTTCTAAGCTCCTACTCTGAGTTTCAGCCTTGCTTTCATGATATACCACAACTGTGAGCTGCGACACCCTTTCCTCTCCAAGCTGCCTTTGGTGTTTATCTAAGCAACTGAGAGCAAACTAAGATAATATCCAGGTTCATTTAAAGGGTTAGTTTTATTTAAAAATTAGTTATCACTTATGTAAGAAAAATGAAATCATATTAATAGTCATAGAAAATGTTTGAAATATTTAACATTCGCTTGTGATAAAAATATTCAGCAAGAATAATGTGGTAATTAATATTCATAAAAATCCTGTGGCAAATAGCAACTAATAATGAAACTTTTAGAAACATTTCACTTTTAAGACTCTGAACAAGACAAGGAAGGAAACTGGTCAAAAAACAATAACATGTAGTTCATAACATCAAAGACTGGTAAACTGGGCAATATTCTGTTTGTAAGCTTTCACATATTAAACAGATCATTAAGGGATTCTGTGTTGAAAGACAAACATGGTATGTACTTATTCATATATGGATATTAGACACAGAGAAAAGGATCACCAGCCTTCAATCCACACTTCCAGAGAAGCTAGGAAAAAAGTAGGACTGTAAGAGAGACATGCATGGTCCTCTAGTGAACTAGAAAGAGACAAGAGCCCCTGAACAAATTGGGAGAATAGGGGGAGGGATGGGAGAGGGGAGGTACGAGAAAGAGGAGGGGAGGAGAACATGAAGGATCAGGAAGATTGAGTGGGGAGAGGAATAGAGGAGAACAAAAAAGAGACATCAACAGAGGGAGCCACTATAGGTTTAAAGAGAAATCTGGCACTAGGGAATTGTACAGAAATCCACAAAGATAACCTCAACTAGGAACCTAAACAATAGTGGAGAGGCTACCTTAAATGCCCTTCCCCTACAATGAGAATGATGTCTACCTTATATGCCATCCTAGAGCCTACATCCAGCAGCTGATGGAAGCAGAAGCAGAGATCCACAGCTAAGCACTGAGCCAAACTCCTGGAATCCAATTTCAGAGAGGAAGGAGTGACAAACAAAGTGGTTAAGACCACACTGGGAAAATCCACAGAAACAGCTGACCTGAACAAGTAGGAACTCATTGACCCCAGTCTGACAGCTGGTGAGCCAACATAGGACCAAACCGGGCCCCCTGAACATGGGTGTCAGCTAGGAGCACTGGACAGTCTCTGGGTCCTCTGGCAGTGGAATCAAGATGCATCCCTAGTGCACAAACAGACTTCGGGAGCCTATTTCCCATGGAGGGATACTCTCTTAGCCTAGATACACAGGGGAGGGCCTAGGCCCTGCCCCAAATAATGTGATAGATTTTAATGATCCTTCATGGAAGGCCTCACCCTCCCTGGGGAGTGGATGGGGGATGGGATGGGAGGGGTCATTGGGGGGTATGGGTAGATGGGAGGGAGAGGAAACTGTGATTGATATGTAAAATAAGATTGTTTCTAATTTAAATAAGATTTATATATAAAACAAATAAACATGATACAAATGAGAATCATAGAGATACAATCTAAAGAACCCATAGTGACCTAATTGCTCTCCAGGAACAATCTAGAGATACCTTGTACATGTTCAATAACCATCTGCACCTTCTTCTAGGCCTTCTAGTTACAAAGTTCCAGGGCAGAATCCATTACCCATTACTGTGCCCAGTATTCTAGGCCTATCCCTATGCCCTAGCCTGGAATACCATAAATGTCTGTGCTTTCTCTTTGGTTTACTGATTCTAGAGACTTCCGGTAAGGTGAGAATGTTGCATCACAGATATTTGTCCTGATTTTTTCCATACAGGACAAAGTTTTCAGGGTTATCTATTCTCTTCAAGTGCAAATAGTACACAACTATAGCTGTTAGTACTCAAAGGGAAGTCAAATTTTGCCTATTTGAATTTCAAGTTAAGGTAGCAGAGGATATTGTGTCTGAATGATGGAGGAAAGGGACAAATGGAGGATAGGTCCTTGAAACCACCTCCCAAGATTCAGGAGAAAAGTACTTTAATGACTACCATTCACCTGCGAACATCTGATACCTGGCATCATGCTATTGGTTGTGATCAATAGAGATTCCTAGGAGTTGCTACTGCACATTTCATCTATATGCCATCTCCCTAATCCCTGTACTTTCTCCCTTAATCCCACTCACCTACCTGATCCATCCTAGTCCCATCCCTACCTACCCCAGTCCACCTGTAACTTCTCTTCTATCTCCCTTTCCCAGGGAGATCCATGTGTCCCTCCTTGAGTCCTCCTTGTTCTTAGCCTCTCTTGGTCTGTAGATTGTATCATGGTCATCCATTACTTAACAGCTAATATTCACTTATAATTGAATACATGCCACATTTGTCCTTCTGAGTCTGACTTACATTATACAGGATCATTTTATTCTAGCTCTATGCATTTGGTTGCTAATTTCATAGTGTCATTTTTAAATTGCTGATTAATATCCCATTGTATAAATGTACCAAATTTTCTTTATCAATTCTTTGATTGAAGGACATCTACATTTTTACCCAGTTTGACCTATTATGAATAAAACCACTTTGAACATAGTTGAGCAAGTGTATTTTTTGATAGGACGAAGCATCTATTTGGTAATATGCCAATGAGTAATATATGTGAGCCTTGATATAGATGGATTCACAATTTTCTAAAGAACCTCCATATTGATTTACATAGTGGTTATGTAAGTTTGTACTCCCACAAGCTATGGAGGAGTGTTCCCCTGGCTCCATATCTTCACCAGCAACTCAGTAGGGCCAGCTGGTTCCATTTACCACAGGCCATCTCTTCAACCTTTTAACTTTGTTTTGAAAAAGTGTCTACCTTTTTAGTCTAGGAATATCTTCAACTACCAGTTTCCTGGCTTTAGTTTCAGAGATGTCTGTACCCTACAGGTTTCTAAACCAGGATGAAGTTTTTGTTTTTGTTTTCTTTGGTTGATTTTGTTTTCTTCACCAGCATTAACTGTAACTTTTCTTATTGATCTTAATCATTCTGACCAGTGTAAGATGGTATCTCAAAGAAGTTTTGATTTGCATTTCTCTGATAGATAAGGATGTTGAACTTTTCTTAAAGTATTTCTCAGCAATTTGAAATTGCTGTGTTGAGAATTCTCTGTTTACATCTAGACCCAGTTTCTAATTGGCCAGGAGTCTGGAATAGGAAATCTCTTAACTTTATAAAACACACAGATGTCTGCAGTTTTAATATTCTGCAAACTCCCCAAACAGTATAAAACCACAAAAATCTGTGATAAAGCATCACAATCAAACTATTTCAGATTTACTGAAATGAGTTAAAATGCCTCAAATCCTTGTAAAGTCTTGGTTGTTAATGGTGAATAGTGAAGCAAATACTGATTTGAGGCTTCTGGATCTCAGCTGTGTTCAAATTGTTGTCTCAGTCTCTGACAGTAGTCTGGGGTTTTGTAATATTTTAATTTAATTTATCACTCTTTTATTTATATCTGTTAGTTGTATGAATATGTATAATTGTTGCTTTAAAAATGAGTTAATACTTTGTATTTATGTTTTGTCTTCATATACATGTGTGAACCAAATGTATGAAGTACTTACAGAGTTGCAGAAGCAAGCAAATGTCAGGTCCCCTGGAACTGTAATTTCTTAGAAATTTGAGCCACTGTGTGAGTGCTGGGAATCAAACCTTGGTACTCAGTAGGGCCAGCTGGTTCTATTCACCACAGGCCATCTCTTCAACCCTTTAACTTTGTTTTGAAAAAGTGTCTACCATTTTAGTCTAGGAATATCTTCAACTACCAGTTTTCTGGCTTTAGTTTCAGGGATGTCTGTATTACACAAGTTTCTAAACCAGGATGAAGTTTTTGTTTTTGTTTTCTTTGGTTGATTTTTTTTTTTTTGTTTTAGATTTGGTGTGTGTGTGTGTGTGTGTGTGTGTGTGTGTGTGTGTGTGTGTGTGTGTGAACCCATGAGGGCAGAATCTCAGGTCTTTACAGAACTGGCATTTCAGGTATTTGTGAGGTACCTGATGGGATGCTAGGAATCAAATTCAGGTTATCTGCAAGGGCCTGTGCTCTTTAAAAATGAGCGATCTTTCTAGACCCATAGAAAGTTTTGTTGGCTTGTTTTTCCCCTCAGTATTGGAAATTTAAACTAGTGCCTCATCCATGCATATGCTAGATGTAGTGATATTTTGTTTGTAATCTAACAAATAAAGCTTGCCTGAAGATCAGAGTGCAGAGATAAACCACTAGTTAGCCACACACCTAGTTAATCGCTAAGCAACTAGTTAGCTACACACAGACACACAGACACAGACACAGACACAGACACAGACACACACACACACACACACACACACACACACACACACACACACACACACACACACACTATACACACCACACTAAGTCACTAGTTAGCCATAGAGGCTGGACAGTGGTGGCCACACTAGGAAGACAGAGGCCGATGGATATTTGTGAGTTCAAGGCCACCTGGATTACATGAGAACGAATCAGTCTAAAAGAGAAACAGAGTTCATAATTTGATCCCAGCAATTGGGATGATACAACTTTAATCACAGCAGTAGAGGGGAATGAATATAAGGTAGGAGCTCAGTGCAGGCTCAGGGCAGTCTGAGGTTTGGTGGAGAACACTGCAGTCTGGAGTCACTCTGTGGACAGGATGGCCCCCCTTTGGTCTGAGCCTTGGTAGAGTTAAGAACTCTCTAGTGGTTTGGCTGCTTTGCTTTTCTGATCTTCAGCTTAACCCCCAATATCTGCCTCTGGGTTTTTATTATTCATGCTACCGCTAGGCAAGTTCTTTGCCACAGAGCTACATTATCAGCCCAAGAATACATTTTAGCAAACATTACTTAAACAGTTGTGTTTAAGTCTGAAAACAAAAGAACTTCAATATATATACATTTTCAACTAGTTGATAAATCTAGCTAAAGACTAAAACATAGAGACTTCTTGAGATGAATATAGAAAAATTAAGATCACTGTTTAAAAATAATTTCTAAGATCTAAATTGTTTTATTATACCAAAATCAAACAAGAAGGAAAATAAATTATATATACATATACAATATATGTATATATATTATCAGATTCAGATCACCTATTCAATATGTCTAAGAAAATGAAGACCAAGGGTTACAGAGGTTGACTGACATTTATATAGTAAAGGACTCCCATCATGATTATAATTTTTCCATATTGAAGAAGATACCACTATATCTGCTGTTAAGTAGGAATCATCTTCCTATGTACAGACAACACATAGTCTTCTGTTCTGCAAGATGCACTTTTCATTAACTATTTTACTTAACAGAAACTGTTTAACTTCCTGTGATCCATTCACAATGTTCAGTTTTATTTCTCAACAATTGTAACCCTTTACAAAAGTCCTTTCCTGTATTCAGCCATAAAATAGAAGGAAAATGTGCTTTTGGCTGGAACATGGAGGCAGCTGGAGATCATCATATTAAATTAAATATATCATAGTAGGAAAGACAAGCATTGCATATTTTCACTTTTTTGAATTCTATATTTTTCATGATACATAAAATTGTATGTGTGCATATATAATACATATATATCACTTCCAATTTCATGTCATATGTAATATATCAAATGTATTAATATATAATTAGTAAATTAATTATGATGTAATATAGTATTTAAACATTACATATGACATGATATTGGAAGTGAGACATTTTTGGGTAACATGTAAATATTTGAAGTAGAACAACAAGGAACTTGGAAAGCAGAGTATTATGTGGTCCAAGTACATAATTTGCTTGAGTGAAAATGTGTTTATGAACCCAAATACTATGTAAAACTATTATGTAACAACACAAAATTTATAAGTAAAAATCACTGTGATTAAGAGATGGAGAGATGGCTCAGTGGTTAAGAGGCCTGGCTGCTCTTCTGGTGGGTCTAAATTCAAGATCCAATACCCACATGGTGTTTATTGCCTGTCTATAACTCCAGATATGGACATTCCAACACATTCTTCAGGCTTCCATGGGCACAGCATGAACATCTTACTAGGCAAAACACCCACACACATAAAATACAAATTATTTTTGTAGCTAAATAAAATGAATATTATTATATAAAAGTTGTGTGATGCTAGAGGATTTTAAAAGAGACTTCACTAGAAAGGAAAACCAAATCAAAGGCAATTGTGTCAAATTAGCATATGAAATGATATTCATTATAGGAAGACATAAATTTAGCCTCTACGCTCCTTTCATAATATCATCAAAAGTACGGCGATGCAAAGTAGTGCTGATATCTGGAACAGCTTGTACACTGTTTTAAAGGTTGTAAGAAAGCGGGGAGGTACTTGGGAAACTAAATATATACCTACCTTAGGGTATAACAATAGTATCCCAGGGACTTAATAATGTAAAATGTAAATTTATCACCACAAACAAGTCTATGCATGTCAAGCTGTAGAGTGATGACATTTATGTAGTCACCACCAAAAACTGGAACCAAGGTAGAAAGCACAAAGCCTGGAGCATCTAGATACAAGATAAAGTTTCCCACAATGAAATTACACAAATTGATGGACATAGGGAGAGGAACTCAGATTCACTCTTACTAAGAAAGCTGCCATGTTATAACAGTGTCCTGTTGCATATTAGCACTCTATACACTCTATATGTTTGAAAATGGAAAACTGTGGCTGGAAAGACAGATTAGTGAATTTTGATTCCAAAAATCCAGGAAAAATCCTGGTTCAGCATCCCATGTTCCCTTGTGTATAAACCTAACAGTGTGTGTGTGTGTGTGTGTGTGTGTGTGTGTGTGTGTGTGTGTGTTAGTAACAGACAGACTAACTGGCCAGTAGAGCTGTTTTGTGTAAATCAGGTTCAGAATAAGACCGTGCTTCAAAAATTAACCTGAAGAGAGATAGTTGCAGACACCTACCTTCAATATACCTCTGGCATATAGAACTCAAAGAAAGAAATAAAGAGCCAGAGATTGGTGGTGGCATACTCCTTTAATCCTAGTACTGAGGAGGCAGAGACAGGCAGATCTCTGATTGTGGCCACCATGTTCTACACAGCAAGTTACAGAAGAAGAAAAAAGTAAAGAGAAGGGGGAAGGAAGGGAGGGAGGGAGGTTACTTATATATTTATAGTGTGTATGAGAGAGAGACAGGGACAAAGAGATGGAGAGACAGACAGAGAGAGGGAAGGAGGGGGGAATTGCTTTAAATCTTAATCTTGGTGATGCTACAGAGTTATATTTACTTATCAAAACTCAAAGAATTTATTATAAAACAAAACTTTAATTAAAGTTCTTTAGAACATCTGACTCATTCAAATGCATGTATACCTCCATTTTTGCTTATATCTACTTCTCTTTAGAAAAGTATAAATTCCAAGTAATTGTAAATATACTATAGTTATTACTCAAGCTAAAAACTGTTAGCTAAAAATTAAACATTCATATCATATTCTCTTCTTCCAAATCCCAGGTATGAAAGATTGTAAGAGCCATAGATGATGGATGACAACAAAGAAATTCTTTTCCTGATACAACAGAACAGCCGCACACATGAACTCATGGGAACTATGACAATGTGCAAAAGAACTGTACAAGCTCAAGTCAAACAAATTACTAGAATGGAAACAAGAGCTGGGCACAAAACAACATCCCATCTGAGTAGCTACTGGCAATTGAAAGCTGATGGGAAATATAGAATTAGTTTTCTTTAAGGGTAGAATCGTTGTAGGTCTACCATGGTCCAAAAGATTGTCCCTCTCCCTGCCCCAAATTATCATTTGTAGAGAAACAGGAGTGGATCATGGAGGAGTTGAAATGAGGAACTGAACATGATAAAAATATGGCATAAGAAATTCTCAAAGGATTGATAAAACTCTTTGAAAGAAAAAAGTATAAATTATGCTAATTTTTATATATTTCTTCTAAAAATTGTTTTATCTTGCTATACTGGAGTATTTTGTTATTATATTAATTATAATTATTGTTTACTGCACTAGAGAGAGAACCAATAATATTATTCATGCTAGATCAGCACTGCACTGCTGAATTACTAAACCTATCTAATTGTTTTTATAAAGACACTTGGTATGCATGCTTGTATATTAATTTAAAATACTTCATTTGTGTCTGTGTGGACTTTGATTGATGAAGCAACATTCATCTAAGATGGCTTCTGTTTACTTTAGTTGTGTTAAGGCTTACTGTTTTTTTTTTTCTTTGTATTCACTTTAGGTGTTGGAATTATATATAATGGGTTATTTACTATTTTTTAAATAGGAATACCAATTTTCTTTCTGTTTTTCAAACTGAAAAAGAAGAAGCAACAGCAACAATTTGGAAAAATGGTAGAATTCATTTAGTAACAAGGACAATATGAATATTGGAGCTGTTTTGAAGAGATTATTGTGAGCATACTTTTAATATAATGTGCTCACATGAATAACAATTGTGGTCTTGACAGAAGGCACACATTACCACAATAATTGCGCCTCAATTATGGTGACAAGAAAATGATGTCCTTGACCTAGCTTTTCAATATAGATTCTGTCCCTAATGGACCATTATTTAGATAACAAAGTTGTAGTGCTTTCAAAAGTTGTAATTCCTTGTTGGTTCAGTAATTTGGCAAATACCATCTTCCTTAGGTCTCTGCTGTCTTTCAGAGCTCAGACACCAACTGTTCATGGATATTAATAAGCCAGAAAAGAGTGTGTTTCTAGTTTTTATTCCTGTTAGGGGCATCAGATATTGCCTTTTATATTCAATTGATTCTGTCAGAATTTTAGTTTAAATTTGTATGGAACTTACAGATCCAAACTAGACAAAGAAATACAAAATTGAAAGTAGTAAAAGGTTCCATTTTTATTTTATAGCATGCTTCATTAAAAAGGGATTTTTTTGTGTGTTTAATTTTTTTCTGAATGACTCATTGATGAAATCAAAGGCAGAATGGCAAGTTGTCACTGATCTGAATTTACATTTTAGAAACATCTACCCAACATTTAAAAAGGAAATAAATATATTTGCATTTTACCGTTCTATTCACTACATTATAATATGTACATAATATATAAATTTATAATATTTTATTAATAATTAAAGGTAAGCTATAATATAAAATGGCATGGTTTTAGAGTGTTAAAGTGTCAGAACAAAATACAAACAGCAGTTCTAGAGATATGGATTGAGAGACTCCTTAAGCTCATGAGCACACTGATATCAACAGGAGCAAAATATTTATCATTAAGTTGGAGCACACTTACCTTACAGAGCTAAGCATAAGTTTGTCCTTGACCTGGTAAAGCTTCTCCACACTTCTGGTTTGAAACAGTGAACTGAAATGATTTCTAAGAATTACTTTTCCTCAATGATAAATCAAGATTCACTTAAGCCCAGCATTTGACATTGACTCTACTATGAGCAATCTGTGTAACCGTAAATGATGGAAATGTAGAATCATCAGCTGATGTGTCCAGAGGAAGAGCATAGTATCTATATGTAAGTGATTTCTCTCTTTGCCAATATAGACTAGGCATTAATTGCCTTTCTTTTTGATGAATGAGTTTTATAAGCAAAGGCTTTAAAACTAGTCATTTCATGCCAGAAATAGGGGTGAGAAATTATTAGCTCATTCTGCTCTTTAAAAGTAAGAGTGGTTAAATTTTGGTTAATAAGCATGATACTAACAAATATCCTTCAGTCATCAATAATAAATGCTTTCACCCTCAAAAAAAAGTAAGAGTGGATGGGAAGCATCGAGGTATTTGTTATATTTAAATCATCTGTTAAATTGTTTTTGAAGTTGCACTATAACAAATTCAAATGCCTCTGCTTTGACCTATTTCAGTTCACATGACTTGTTTTTATGACATAAAAGACATTCTCATCTTAGCAGTTTTCAAGTGGTTTTAAACTCCTGTCTCCAACTCACATAACTGCGTTTCCCTTTAACCTTAGACTGTGTACACTGTAATAAGCCCTTTAATTTTTCCCCATACGCATGTATGTGCATACACATCCACCAAGGCACTGGAGGGGTGAACACATCAGCAAGCATTCTCATGTGCTTAATACTCAAACTTAGGAGTTTTAAACAAATTTACTATATGTGAACCTAAGTTACTGAGAAATTGAAATCTCTATTTAATCTCTAAACTTTCTCATTCAAGTAGCTCAAGTCCCAATAATAGTACTTAATAACACTATAAAGAAAGCACTAAACACTAACTCTTAAACTGATGAAAATCAGAACAGTATTGTTGCTTGTGTCACTAATAGTGTTAAACATCAATTTAAGCATGGTGTTATTTTAACCAATATTATAAAAAGTAATGAGACTAAGGTTTTTTCTCTATTAGATTTCAAGTTACACTTTACAGCTGAATTCAAATCATGCTATGTATGTATGTGAAACTTTTCTTTCAGTATAATTAAGCTCAATATTTTATACTTGTCTATACATATGTTTACATCATAAGTACACATAGGGTGTCTAAGTACACATAGCATACAAGAGCTATACACAGAGATCTCCTCTTATACTTTTGCTGTTTTCACAAGGTGAGCACTGGTAGCACATTTGGTATAACAACAACAAAAATGACATAATTTGTTTTGTATGTTTAAATGGATATTTGTAAAATCTACTTTTATTTTATGTGGTGTTTCACTGCATGTACTTATATGCACCATATGCATGCCTAATGTTCCTGAATTCAGAAGAGGATGTCATAACTCCTGGTATTGTAGTTACAGTGTTTGTGAGTCACTGTGTGGGTGTTGAAACCAAACAAGGTCCTCTACAAAAGCATTACTAACTCTTAACCACTAAGTTAATTCTCCAGCCCATAAAATTATTTTAAGGATTACAGAAGACATCCCTATAGTTCTACACCCCAGGTTATTTCTTATTTATTTTAGTATTAGATGACTATCATATTTGACAGGCACTGCAGACCAGGTCACCCATCATGTATTTGCACCATGGTTATTAGCAGAGGTTTCAGAAGAGATAGTAAGATGTGCCAGTCTTTACTCTTTCTCTTTTATGTTAGAACTCAGATTTTGGTCATATTCAAATTGTACCATAGCTTTGATGTTTAATTGATAACATAAGCAGTAATTCTAGTGTGATTATTGTCAGTATATACTGAACTTTCTTGTAAAAGCAGAATATATAAATATATAAACCCTTTTTATTAAATTTTTTGTTTTTCTGGAAAGGCATCTTAGATCCAACCTTACATTTTTCACCTCTCATAATGAGATTTCACATAACCTTTTGCAAAATGAATTAATATTTCTAATGATTATGAAATTAGTTTGCTATTTGTTTACTTTAATTTCCTGTAAACAAATAATTTTGTTTTTCTCTTAAGTCTTATGTGGAATTTTCTTCTATTTAAGTCAGGAATAATAAACTGCTTATGAGAAACTTGGTCATTTAAAAAGGGATAAAACAATGTTCAATTGAAATGTACAAAAATGGAGTATTTTTACTTTTCAATTAATAGCCAGTTGTAGACAATGACCAGAAAATGTTTCCTGCTTTGTATGACTAGCAAGGTCCCATTCTCACCTGTGCGTACATGCCTCTACACTGCATATTTCTGTATTTTCACCTTTGTAATGCTAACACAATCTAGCTACTGCAGCTTATATCATTTGAAGCTACTTAATCACTGCTCATGGATTCTATGACATGTATTTTGAGTATTGTTTTCAAATATCACTTAATTTTCTCATAAATATACTAAAATGAAAATATCACCAGCTCTCAAAAGCTTTGTGGCTATTTTTCTGGAAATTTTCAGTTCATTACTAAATAGTAAAGTGTTATAGTCTTGTTTCTTACACAGAATTTGTTGATATCATTTTTCTTCAGAAGCTTTGGGTCATTTAAAGTTATGAAAGTTTAATTTGTTCATAAATCTCATTAAGCAACATAAAAGAAAAATGTGTTTAAATGAAGAAGAGGAGAGTCATGAATATTTTAACCATTCATGACTAATACCATTTTCAAATATAAAATATTTTAGTAACATTCTCCTAAGAAGAAATGTCTAGTTTCCTAGTTTTTTTTAATCACCTAGTTTTTTTTTAAGGACCATGTAATTGCCTTTATTTATTTTGCAGAATATTTAAAATCAGGTAAACACAACTGGAGTACTCATGTGGAGCCATAGGGTGGAAATCTAGGGAGTAACTCATGTGAGTGAGTTGTTACTTCTGTCTTTCAGTTATTTATTTATTTTTAAATATTTTTTACATGCTACCTGTCCTGCTTTCATTTTTTAAACTTTATTTATACTCATAATACAACGATAGAACATTGGTTTGTGATCTGACCTACTATGCATTTGTCATACAAAATAATCTAAAATAGAGAAATAACCATTTAATTGGTATTTTTATTTATAGGTAGTTCACAATTCTGTGTTATTTACGCACTTTACACCAATAATTCATCACCATACATGGTGATAGCTGTGTCCTGATAAATATCAGAAGAGAAAGAATGGGCTCCTCTGCCCATCGAGGGTCAATGGTAGATGCCTGCTAGGGTAAGATAGGCTGCTGATACCTC
This sequence comes from Cricetulus griseus, assembly GCF_003668045.3. Classification (NCBI taxonomy): domain Eukaryota; kingdom Metazoa; phylum Chordata; class Mammalia; order Rodentia; family Cricetidae; genus Cricetulus; species Cricetulus griseus. The sequence goes on from NC_048595.1 coordinate 235,356,771, forward strand.
CTGACCTTTCATGTGCTGCAGTTGCAGTCTTACTCCACTGTTGACTTGGTGACAGCATGGTCTCTCCAGGATGAAAGTGAGGAGTGACCCTGAAGACTGTCAGGCAGAACTGAAGATGTCAAGCCATGTGCTTTGCTTTGCTTGTAGGAACAGAGCTGCCAGCAGCAGAAGCAGCAGCCTGATTACCTAAAAATAGAGGGTCTAAACAAGCTACTTTGGCAGCAAAAAATGAATGAATACAGTGAAGAACAGCAAATAAATTTGAAAATTCCAACTCCTGGAAGGAAAAAAGAAATAAATAGATCAGAGAAAAATGAATTTCTTCACAAAATTGTCAACAAGTTGTCATTTTTATGTGTAACAAATATTTGGAATCAAGGTTATATAATATATGAAAATACAGTACACATTCAAGGCTATATGGTATTAGAACAGAATTCTATCAGATTTTCAATGAAGTGTTTAATGGCAATAACTCTCTAATTATTCTACAAAATAGAAAAAGAAGGGTCATTGCTAAAGTTATTTTATAAGGCCACAGTTATCTTCATGCCCAAATGCAATAAAACTCAAACAAGAAAGAGAACTATAAAATCAATTTACAGTTTGAACAAAGATGAAGAAACACCTTATAAAATACTTATAAACCAAATTCAAGAATATTTCAAAATGATCATGCCCCATAACAAAGTAGGCTTCATCCTAGAGATGCAGGGATAGTTCAATATATGAAAATCAGGAAATAAAATTCATCCTATAAAAAACTGAAAGGATAAAGTAACACCTGATCATAACTTTGGCAAAATCCAATATGACTTCATGATGAAATCCTTCAGAGATTAGGGGTACAATGCACATACCTACACATAACAAAGGCATTTTACAACAAGTCTATAGCCAATATCAGATTAAATGGAGAGAAACCCAAATAAATTTATCAAAAATACTGAACAAGTCAATGTTGTCCTCTTTCTCCATACGTGCTCAAGTTTTAGCTAGAGCAAAAAGACAACAAAAGGCGATCAAACAGATAAAAATCAATAAGGATATGAAAGTTTATATAAGTGACCTGAAAAATTCTATCAGGGAACTCCTACAGATGATAAAATCCTCCAGCAAACTGGCAGTGTAAAGATTAATTAAAAAATCAGTAGCCCTAATATATACAGACAGTAAATGGACTGACAAAGAAATCAGAGAAACATCATCCTTTACAATTGCCACAAACAACATAAAATATCTTGGGGTTACTCTAACCAAGCAAGTGAAAGACCTGTATAACAAGAACTTTGAGACTTTTAAAGAAAGAAATTAAAGAAGATACCAGAAAATGGATGATCTACGATGCTCTTGGATAGGTGGGATCAACAATTAAAAATAGTAATCTTGCCAAAAGAAATCTATAGATTCAATGCAATCCCCATCAAAATCCAGTACAATTCTTCACAGATCTTTAAAGAAAAATACTCAACTTTCTATGAAAAAACAAAAGTCCCAGGATAGCCAAAACAACTCTGTACAATAAAGGAACTTCCAGAGGTATCACCATTCCTGACTTCCAGCTCTATTATAGAGCTATAGTCCTAAAAACAGCTTGGTATTGGCACAAAAATCGACAGGTAGACCAATGAAATTGAATTGAAAACTGGGATATTAACCCACACATCTACAAACACCTGATTTTTTACAAAGAAGCTAAAATTATATAATGGAAAAAAGAAAGCATCTTCAACAAATGGTGCTGCCATAACTGAATGCTAACATGTAGAAGATTGAAGATAGATCCATATCTATCACCATGCACAAAATTTAAAACCAAATGGATCAAAGACCTCAACATAAATTCAGCCACACTGAACCTCCTAGAAGAGAAGGTAGGTGTAACCCTCAAACAAATTGGTACAGGAGACTGCTTTCTGAACATAACAGCAGTAGCACAAACATTGAGATCGACAATTAATAAATGGGACCTCCTGAAACTGAGAAGCTTCTGTAAGGCAAAGGACACAGTCAACAAGACAAAACGCCAGCCCAAGGAATGGGAAAAGATATTCACCAACCCCACATCTGACAGAGGGCTGATTTCCAAAATATACAAAGAACTCAAGAAGCTAGTATTCAAAACACCAAATAATCCAATTAAAAAGTGGGGTGCAGAACTAAATAGACAATTCTCAGTAGAGGAATCTAAAATGGCTGAATGACATCCTTCAGGGAAATGCAGCTCAAAACAAATCAGAAATACCATCTTACTCCTGTCAGAATGGCTAAAATCAGAAACACCAATGCCAGTTTATGCTGAATAGGATGTGGAGAAAGGGGAACACTCCTCCACTTCTGGTGGGAGTGCAAACTTGTACAGCTATTTTGGAAATCAGTATGGTGATTCCTCAGGAAAATGGGTATCAGTCTACCTCAAGATCCAGCAGTTCCACTCTTAGGCATATGACCAAAGGATGCACAAATATACAATAAGGACATCTGTTCAACTATGTTCATAGCAGCATTATTTGTAATAGCTAGAACCCAAAAGCAACCTAAATGCCCCTCAACTGAAGAATGGATGGAGAAAATGTGGTACATTTACACAATGGAGTACTACTCAGCAGAAAAAAACTAAGGGATATTGAAATTCACAGACAAATGGATGGAGCTAGAAGAACCTCTCTTAAGTGAGGACAATCATGGATACTTACTCATATATGGATATTATATTTTGAGCAAAGGATTACCAGCCTACAATCCACACCTCCAGAGAAGCTAGGAAACAAGGATGATCCTAAGAGCAACATACAGGGTCCCTTGGAGAAGGGAAAATTGCAAGATCTTCTGAGCAAATTGGGAGCACAGGGGCAGGGGAGGGGCGAGGTGAGAGGGAGTTAGGAGATCGATAAGGGGAGGGGAGATGAGGACGTGAGGGAACAGGAAGACAGAGTCAGGGGAAGAATACCTTAATAGAGAGAGCCATTATAGATTTAAAGAGAAATGTGGCACTAGGGAATTGTACAGATAACCATAAGAATGACCCCAAATAAGAATCTAAGCAACCTTAAATGCCTTTCCCCTATATTGAGATTGGCTACCGTAAATGCCATCCTAGAGCCTTCATCCAGGAGCTGATGGAAGTGGAAGTAGAGACCCACAGCTCAACACTGAGCCAATCTCCTAGAATTCAGTTGTAGAGGGGGAGAAGGGATGAACAAAGGGGTCAAGAGCAGGCTTAGAAAACCCACAGAAACATCTGACCTGAACAAGGGGGAGCTCATGGTCCCCAGAATGACAGCTGGGAAACCAGGCCCCCTTAACATGGTTGTCAGTTAGGAGGCTCAAGCAGTCTATGGGGCCTCTGGTAGTGGAACAGAATTTGTCTCTAGTTTTTGAGCCCATTCACTACATAGGGCTATTCTCTCAACCTGGACACATGGGGGCGAGCCTGGGATCTGCCCCAAATGATGTGACAGACTTTGATGATCCCATTGGAAGACCTCACCCTCCTTGGAGAGTAGAAGAGGAATGGGATGAGGTGTTGGTGGGGAGCATGGGTGGATAGGAATGAGAGGGAACCTGGATTGTTATGTAAAATAAGATTGCATCTCATTTAAATAAAAAATCTAGAGGAAAAAATCGATAAGGAAGAAATCCAAGTATTCTTTTTTTAAATGATATGATAGTAAAATAAAAAACCCTAAACATTCCATCAGAAATGCTACAGCTGATAAACATGTTCGTTAAAGCGACTGGATACAAGTGAAGTAAAAAAGAAAATCAGTAGCTCTCCTCAGACATGGACTGAGAAAGAAATCAAGAAACAACAACTTCATCATAGCCTCAAATAATATAAAATATCACTGGGTAACTACAACCCAGAAAGTGAGAGATTTCTATGATAAAACAAGTCTTTAAGGAAAGAAATTAAAGAAGATATTGTAAGATGGAAAGATCTTCCATGCTCATGGATCAGTAGGATTTACATATTAGAAATGGCCATCATATCAAAAGCAGTCACTCTATGTAGTCATTGTAGTCACCATCAAAATTTTAAAACAATTCTATACATGTCTTGAAAGGATGATTTTCTTCTTTGTATGTAAAAAAAACCAGGAACACCAAAACAATCCTCGACAAGAAAATAAGTTTTGTAGGTATCACCATCCCCAATTTTAAGTTCTACTACAGTGCTATGGTAACAAGAATTGCATGTTATTGGCATAGAAACAGACACATTGATCAATGGAATTTAATTAAAGACCCAGAGAGAAACCTAAACACATAATCACACCAAATTTTTGATAAAGAAGCCATTAATACACGCTTTAAAAATGATAGCATCTTCATCAAATAGTGATGCTTAAAATGGAGAATGAATATCTGCATGTTGAAGAATGCAAGATCCATATTCATCACACTGCTAAAAAATCAAGTCCAAATGGATCAACGACCTCAACACAAACCAGATACACTTGATAAAAGAGAAATTGTATAATAGCCTTAAAATTATTGGCGGAGGAGACAACATTCTGAATAGGACACTGAAAACATAGGCACTAAAATCAATAAATAATTAGTGGGACCTCTTGAAATGAAAAGCTAGAAGGCAGAGGACAGCATCAATTGGACAACAGAATGGGAAAAGATGTTTACCAACTCCACCACTGAAAGAGGACTAATATCCAAAATATATAGTGAACCCAAGAAATTAGATATTGAAATCTAATTCAATGAAAAAAATAGGTATACAGATCAAAACAGAAAATTCTCAATCTTAATTGGCTGTAACTTGAGTTTTATTGGCCCAGCTAGGTCCCGCTGCCCTTCTCTGCACCAAAGGAGAACACAGATGCTTTATTTGAAACTATTGGCTATTGGCTATGGTTTCTTATTGCCTAGCTCTGACTTAATTATTAACTCATTTCTATCAATCTAAGTATTTCCATGTGGTCTTGGCTTACCGGGAATGCTGGACCTGCAATTCGTTTGCCTGCTACATCTCTGCAGAGAAGAGAGAAGTGTGCAATTTCCTGTTTGTCCCTGCTTATATACTGATTCTGCCCAGCTATGTATGTCACTTCCTGCCTGTCTGTACAGACCTCTATGGTTAGCCAGGGGCAATTTCTGCCCAGCTATGTCACTTCCTGGGATCACATGACAACTCCTCTCTGCCTATACTTCCCATAATCCTCCTTCTCTCCCAGTCCTACCTAGCATCCTGCCTGGCCAATCAGTGTTTTATTCATCAACCAATAAGACAAACATACACAGAAGAACATTCCCCATCAAGTGGCTAAGAAACTTTAAAAGAAATGTTTAACATCCTTAGCTGTCATGGAAATACAAATCAAAATTACTTTGAGATTCCATCTTATAAATGTCATTATAGCTATGATCCATACCACAATGATAGGTCATGACTGTGAGGATTTACAGCAAGAGGAACATGCCCCCATTGCTGGCTGGAGTCCATGTCACTGTGGAAACATAAATCATGGTAACTCTGCCTATTCTCAAATGAGAATTTCCTGCTTACCCCTGATACAACAAAAATCAAGAAGTTAAAGATTTACTAACTAGGCATACCTTGCCCCAAAGACGAAAAGCAGACAATGAAGAGAAATTATGGATCCAAATCCAGATCCTGAAGCCAAGAAGGCCACAAGTTCATTAAATAAGTATAGAATAATACCCATGTTTAGTGGCTTACTGAAAGAATGGCAAGATCTGGAATGTCTGGCAGGTAGAAGATTCTGTTAAGAAGATAGACTAGCTTGATTCCCCTCTGCCATATACAAGAGCATATATTGAAGGAATCATAATGGAATAGTATAGTGGAAACAGTATAAGATGTTAGGACCTTCTCTTTTGGTAACATATGAGAACAGGCCCTTACAAGACTAAGGTACAAAGGAACACAATTAGGAAACAGCTCAATGGTTATTATGCTACATGGTACAAATGCTGTATCATGCCTCCTGAGGAATGAAAATTGCTCTTATTGTTTTCTTTCTCAGAGATAAGTGTCTGACACCTACTTCCCACAAGGTTTGGGACTGTGCAGGTGGAAGTATAAGAGGATACCTGGTGGGGTTACTAAAGCTTGGAGAACAAGAGACATTTAGATTCTGCTAAACTTACTGCTTTTTGATTAAAAATGCTGTAATAAAGTCGATGACCAGTTCTCACTGTTTTCAGTATTGCTTGTTGTTAAGCTACAATGTAGTTACAGAGCATATAAATTATAGCCAATTTTCAATAAACAGGCAACCATCTTGATTCATCCTCAGATCTTGTCAGTCTCCAACTTTTGCTGACTCCACATCTCTTATTTGAGACCTGAACGCTGCTGGAGCTCTGATATACTATGGTAATGGTGGCACAGAACTTGTGGGAGTAGTGAGCCAATGACTAATTTGGCTTAAGGTCTACACCATGAGAAAGAACCCAGACTTGCTTGGATAACCAAGAACCAGAGACTAGATAGTTCAAAAACTTAGTGTAATACCAAACTCTACTGGTCAAACAAACAAACAAACAAACAAACAAACAAACAATAAAATGATTCCTGATGATTTTCTGCTCTACACATAGATCAGTGCCTTATCCAGTCATCATCAGAGAGGCTTCCTCTGACAGCAGATGGTAATAGGCTGGCACACAATTTCATCACACAAATCAGATAATAAGAATATAAATTCATGAATCACTTTTGTCTGGAATTTACCATTTACTGCTTTTGGACCACTAATGCCTATAGGTTAATAAAATCATAGAACATGCAAACATGGATAAGAGGTTTCATATTATATGAAAATATTGCTTGTATGACATGCTTGAGGACTTTAACATGCAGACTGTAGTATGACTTCTAATAGGATAGGTCTCACTAATAAAAACCCAGAGTCAGATATCAGGGTACATGCTGAAAGATCAGAGAAGTGAAACAGATAGAGAGACTTTTTACCTATACTGATTGAAATATCAACCAGATGGGTGATCTGTCTCTAGGATGCCTAAGACTCAGTGCAATGAGCTCTGGTATCCTCCCACCTTATATGCCTCTCTCTGCCCAGCCATATCACTCCCGTATGCACGTCCATAGTGTTGGGATAGAAGTCGTGTGATTTCAAGTGCTGGGATTCAATCTCATGTAGACTAGCATGCCTTAAAATCACAGATAGATGTCTGCCCCTGACTAGCAAGTGCTGGGATTAAAGGTGTGTGCTATCACTGCCTGTCCCCTAGGGCTAAGTAGTGCCAAGCTCTGATATTCAGGCAAGTTTTATTTATTAAAGCACAAATAAAATATCAACACATTTCCTCTTTGTTGTCCAGTATTAAAAGGTTATAACTAATATAAGAAAATCTATGTACAATAAGTCCAATAATTATATACAATATATTCAGGCAATAAATATACCAATAATGCCTAGTAAATTTGCATTTGACCAATTCAGAGAAAATACTCAATATCTATACTATTTTGGTAAATCTAAAATGTTGTACCTAATTAACTTTCTATTATAATTGGCATTATCAAAACTATGTATGTGATGTGATTATGAATTTGTGAATGTGGACAAAAGGAACCACTTAAATTGCCTTGGATATGACTAAGGGAATACTTAAATTGCTTCAGATAGTGTTAAAAAGCTACCAAAATTGCCTTAAACAAAGAGCATCCAATCAATCAGTCAAGGTCTTAACAAGAAAAGATTGGCTATTTGAGCCCTCAGAGCCAGTGGGTGGAAAAATAGCAAAAGCCTATAGAATTGACTTAAGAGCAAAAAGAAAGCTATACAGCTGATTCTATAGGGTTTAACAAAGGAGAGGATACAAAAACCCTCCTAAATTTTTATTGGTTAAAGAAGAAAATAAAAAATAGAAGTTAATACATGATTTAATAAAAGGTTTTTGAGAAAAAGCCTCAAAACAGCTGCACATATTAGACCCCCCCCCCTGCACCTGGAATGTAGATCCAAATTAGGCCGTGTCAGCTAAGATGCAAATGAGGCTTTGTCTGCTAGTGAGAGCTTCACAGGTGGGAGTAGAAAAGACTGCTCAGAAACTTTAAATAATTTTCAAAAATTGTTTGGGATATATGTTGTATTCTAAAGAAATTAAGGCTTAAAAGATAGGAATTAGAAAGGATAGTTTACAAGCTTTGAGTGATTTTTTAGAAGTTGTTAAAAATACTTAATGGTTAAGTCCCTTTTGGGGGGGATCTAGTAATGATTTAAAACCTTTCAATGAGATTCTAAAAGGAGATGATGGTCTCAATTCACCTAGACTGTTAACTAAAAATGGGTAGACAAATTCTTCTACTGTTAGAGAATCTAATCCAACACCAACAGATGTTATGTTAAGAGTAAAAAACCATGGAAAGCTTACATTGTCTTCCCAGCAAAAATGTAAAATCCTTACTTTGCTGTATGGAGTCTAGATGATATTTTGACAGAGAACCAAATATGATTCATGTTACTTATGTGAACCAACAAGTTGATTGATTGTTTCAAAATAGTGATTCCTTGGGCAATTATTTTTGCTAAGCTTTCAGGGAAAATTGATAATCAGTTTGCAGCTTATAGGCTGTTATAGTTTATGCTAATGCATCCTTTTATATTCACAAAAATTGTAAAAAGCAGTCCTGTAAAAAATGCTATGTTAGTTTTTTTATTGATGGCTCCTCTAATGGGAGAGCAGCTTATGTTATTTATGGAAAGAAATAAGTGGAGCAGATGACTCTGGCTTAAGCTCAAATAGTTGAATTATGAGCTATTGCAATGGTCTTTCAGCTCCTTGCAAATGATTCATTTAATTTGTATATTGATAGTCATTATGTCTTTAAGGATCTTCAGGTGATAGAGACAGTTCTGTGCATATGAACCATTAATGATCAGTTTAGAATATTTGAGCAAATTCAAAATGCAATTCACCTAAGAAAATTGCCATGATTTGTGGGTCATATAAGAGCCCATTTGAACCTTCCTGGCCCACTGGCTGAAGGGAAGGAATCTGCAGATAAGTTAACAAACTGGTCACTTTGTCCCAGGTAGAAAGAGTGCGGCAGTCTCATAACTTTCATCATCAGAATAGCAGAAGTCTAAGAAAGCAGTTTGACTTAATCAGAGAGACTAATCACCAAATTGTCAAACAGTATGAGGTGTACCCACAATATTTACCTGTGGCTAATTTAGGTCTACTTAGTAATCATTTATGGCAAATGGATGTTACTCATATTGCAAAGTTTGGCAAGTTAAAATATATACACATGGTAGTTGATAGATATTCAGGTTGGCTAAACATATGATAAGTAATTGTTTAAAATGTTTTTTTTGCTTACATGGGAGTTCCAAAAGTAATAAAAAACAGACAATAGATCTGGATATTACAATAAGGCATTTCAGTTATTTTGAACTCAATGGAAAAATTATCAAAACAGATATTCCTTATAATCCTCCAGGACAAGGAATTGTGGAGCATACTCATAGCTCCTTAAAAACACAGTTTCTAAGATTAAGAAGGGGGAGAAATATCCCTAGTCTCCACATGATGCATTAAATCATACACTCTTCATTTTAAATTTTGAAAATATGGAGGCCAGTGAGCAATCTGCTGCAGACAGATTCTGGCATAATGAAACTTGAGCAAATTTTGCTCAGGTCAAATGGAGAGATCCATGCACCAGACAATGGCAGGGATCAGGCCCCGTAATAATCTGGGGTCAAGGGCTTATCTGTGTTTTCTCACAGGAGGAGAACGAGGTGTGTTGGCTACTGGAACAGTTGGTCAGATACATGGAGCAGAGAAAAATCAGACCCAAGACCTCAGGAGACTGTCTGAACCAGCTCCAGTGAAACCAGCTGAACCAGTGTTCCTGATCCACGATGCTGTCTGATCTACAGATCTTCCAGAGTTCCAGTTTCTCAACAGGCTGGCTACATCCACCTCCCTGGACCTGGGAGTGCTCATTCTGGAGTTGACAAAGAACCAGATGATAAACAACTGGCCTTCTACCACAACTTGAGGTACAGAACTGTTTTTCCAGGTTTTCCCATTGATGAAAAAGGACCCATTTAGAAAAACTGGACACTGGTATAAACCATAGTGAGTGGCAGAAGCCCCTTCTCAATGCTTGGACGAGACAGGAACTAAAGTTAACATTCAAAGACTGTGATATAGCAAACCAGTTTCAGAATTTTACAGCCAACAGAGCATTGGACTTTAGACAAGAAAAAGAAAGATTCACATGTCATTGAACTCTAGACAGAAGAAAAAAGAAAAAAGTATAGGATTGTGGAATTGTTCACACTCCACACAATATGAGAACATTTTACTGTCTTCTTGATTACATTGTAACTTATCCTAATGTATGCTCATACTAAAATTGTTAATGCTTGAAACCTTTGCTGTATATGCTATGCAAATATTTATGGAAACAAGAAGTCAGGGTTCATTCTAACAGGAATGAAACATGTAATTTACAAGCCTTAGGGTAAAAGTGTGTTTAGTAGGGCAAACTTAGGTCTTGTCTTTACCAGAGGCACTGGAGACATTCCCATGCCAGCTTTAAAAGGCCGTTTTAATTCTTTTATACTGCTCCTTTTTTACAGGAGACTGCTTGCAGTCATGAGAGCGCAGATGTCACTTCCTGGTGAGCTTCCAGGTTCAGGAGCATTTGGAGTTGGACTGTGCCCCACCCGCCTTAACTTTCTTTGTTACAGAGACTGGTTGGTCACAGACAGGGAAGGTTTTTCTTGCCTCCAGAGAACCTAAGACAGAACACACATGATAGAATGCATGATTTGATGACAGATAACTCTGGTAGGTTGAAGAAGGCAACCTAACCCAGGCATAGACATCTGTCCTGTTGCAGAAGCACAGGTTTCTTTTGATTAATTTTAGAAAGGGAAATTGTGGGAGACAAAAAATGATCAATTATAAAGTTTCTTAGGACTGATACAAGCTGGGTCATGACACACCACATTCTTAAAGAAAACATTAAATAGCAATCAAACCCCACACACTAATAGTGGGAGACTTTAATACCACACTCTCCCTAGTGAACAGGCCTGCTAGACAGAGGATTAACTGACAAATAAGGGATCTGACAGATGTTATGACTCACATGCTCTTAAGTGACCCCCAAACTCTACCCAGGAACTCCTATGGCTGATAATGAGCTTCAGCAATGTGGCGGGATACAAGATTAGCTCAAAAAATCTTTAGCTCTCCTATATAAAAATGATAAAGGGACTGAGAAAGAAGTCAGAGAAACATCATTGTTTACAATAGCAACAAATATAAAATATCTTGGGGTAACTAATGAAACAGGGAAAGACCTGTATGATAAGAACTTTAACTCCCTAAAGAAAGAAATTGAAGAAGTTGTAAGAAAATGAAAAGAACTCCCATGCTCTTGGATAGGTAGTATCACCATAATAAAAATGGCATTCCTACCAAGAGCAATTTACAGATTTACTTCAATCCCCATAAAAATATCAACACAATTCTGATCAGACCTTAAAAGAACAATTCTCAAATTCATATGGAAAAGCAAAAAACAAGAATAGTTAAAACAGTCATGTTCAATAAAGCATCATTACCCCTGACTTCAAACTCTTCTATAGAGCCATAGTAATAAAAACAGCTTGGTATTGGCATAAAAACAGAAAGGTAAATCAATGGATTCAAATCGAAGACCCTGACATTAACCTACATACCCAAGAACAACTAATGTTTGACAAAGAAGCCAAAATGGTACAACAGAAAAAGGAACGTATCTGAGGGGGTGGCATCAGGGGGAATGGGAGGAAGGGTGTGTGGGAGAACTCTGGTTGCAATAGAATGTAAAATGACATTTAAAAGAATAAGAGGGAGAAGGGATTGACATGTGAAGCAAGCTTGTTCCTAATTTGAACTAAAAAAAATAATTATATTACAAAAAAGAATGTAAACTCCATGTGGAATTTCTTCAATATCCTTCATGTCTGACACAGATTGGTGCTTTCAGGAGCAGACATGTCTCCTTGTCATAAAAAGAACTGTGTGTCATTTAAAAATCCTAAATGCCATATTCTGTAGATCTCTGAAGAAGACATGTCAATCTAAAATATATCTCTGTTTTATGTTGAAAACATACCTAATATACTGTAAGTTTGATTTTAATAGGTGACTAACTACTAACCTACATTTGTTACCCTAAATGGTGTATAATGATAATTTTCAATTACTAGAAATTTACATCATATTGTTAAATGTGCTGTATATGTACCGTATCTTGAACAAGATTAAAAATGTATATACAGTATGTTTTAACAGAAAAAACCCTTAAATTTGTATCAATATACAAAGATCAATATCAGTGTAAAATACTTAAAACTAGTAGTTGCTCTTTTGGTTTAAACATAAATTCAATAATCTACCTTTTTATACTATTTCTATATTCCTACTTTTTCTCTTCAGAATAGATTCAATAATCTACCCTTGCATCCTGTCATATCTATGCCCCCCTTTTTTCTTTTCTAAACAAGAACCCTGAAACTAAATTCCTTTGTTTAGTTTTTTTTTCCTGACCATTATTAATAACAACTTGGAACCAACTACTGTAAATGATGACAAATATCCATAGCCCCTTGAACTAGCAAAAAACCACTCATTCCACCTCTGAGGAATGTGGATACCATGCTCTTAAATTTACTTCCTGATATCTCTGGGCCATGGCAACTTTAGAGGATCCCAGAAGAAAAGTTTGGGTTAGTTGTCAAACCCTGGGAGAGGTAGATGTATCATTTGTTGCCTGTTTCCTGCATAATGGGAAAGTGTAGGGCTTGTCTTGAATCCTGGCTACAGTAATCGCTGTGGCTGGATAATCTCAGAGAGACCTCAAAATTGTCCTGAGCAGTTTGTTGTCCAAAGCTGATAAGTTTTTCAGCTTAGTAGTGTTATCATATTCCTGATGGAATCATCAATGTGGGACTCCATCACCCTTTTGGAGACTGCAAAGGTCATTAGGAGGCATGGTCATGGTTCACTGCAGAAACATGATAGACACTCAAACCTGAAATCATGTAAGGAAGCTAGATGAAGCCTTTTTCTAGGACTAGTTAGTACTCTATATGATGTTAATATCATGAAAAACTTTAATATGTAAAATATATTGTACTAATATATTAACATTATTATTATTAATATATTAATGCTAATATATTAATCTTATAATTTTGAGATAATATTTATATGTTAAGAAACACTTTAAAGAGTCAAAATAAAATCAAAGGATTATGAGATTAGTGACAATAAAACAAACCCTAAATTTTTGTTTTCCTTTTGTCCCATATCAAGTGGCCCTTCCAACATGAGACAGAGATTTTGAACTTTACTTAAACAAGCATGTTAGTTTAGGAAAGAAGAGAAGCATGTTCCAACTCCAAAGTCAGCTGTAATATTTAATTGAACTGGGACTACAAAAAGACCACTTGCATTATATATCTGTAGAGAATAGCAGAAACAAACATTTTGGAAGATTTATGAAATTCCATCCTGTTGAAAATGTGACTTATCAATAGGCCAACTTACTCTTTTATTTGGGACGTTTTATTTCTGGATAATTTGTTCTTTTATTGAGATGCCCCAGTTGTAGAGTAGTCTTTAGATTCCACAGCTAGATATCTTCATTCTTCCGAAAAGACAAAGAAAAATCCTTCCCCAAGCCTAAATTTGGGGAGTTTCATTTTTTGACATGTTATATTTATCAAATATGAAGCATTTGTTAGTCATATAAGTTAGCTTATATCAATGGTCATGCTGTTTGATGAGCTATCATCTCTTCTAATAAAAAGGTGTTTCCTTTTCAAATCTAATCTTTATCAATTTGATGGTATCCATAGCTTTTCTTCTCCTATGGAAACAAAAGCAAAACCCCCTCCCCAATGTAACACATACCCTTGTATCCATTCTGAAGTCTTACATCTTTAAAGTATACCTGCTGATTTAATTATGTAGTTTTTTTCTATTATCCAGTGTCTCTCTGCAACTGTTATTTCTTTGTAATTAGCATTTAGAAAATTCAAAGTTAATGAAACATTATGCCATGTATTTCTTGGGGTCCTTTTTTTTTTCTACCCATTTCTGTTTATTTAGCATATCTTTTAGTGTGGCATGAAAAATAAAAGACCCAGAGACAGATATTGGACTTCAAGATGAAGATAAGGATTACAGAGTAGCGGGCCACTAGATCTTACCACTACCTCAGACTGCATGGGCTTACCCTGCTGCCTTTCAGCATAGCTGGAGAATGAATTCTCTATTCTTAGTGTGGCTGGAGAATCAATGCCCTATACTGATCTTTGCTCCTGTTTTGTATACCTCTCCAGTGCTGGGATTAAAGGCATGAGCTTAGTCTTTGTAAGAAATCCAAAGAGGCTTCCTTTGGGCCCTGTATAACTTTAGTCAATGATTCAATTTTCTTTCTTACTTCCCCAGTTCTGTCCCAAGCATTCCAAGCTGATGAGTGGCATAAAGCCCAGGTGTGTTCTTCATATAGAGATTGGCTTTGTTTATCAGCATAATGTCACTCTCTACCAGGTCTTCCATTGTAGTTGAGGACCAGACCTCAAGACTGCTGTAACCAATTCTATCCAGTCTTAGGGGATAATTCTATTACAAGTTGACCATGAGAGTAACATCTGGTTCACAAAAGGTGATTGCATGCCATATGAGACTACAGCTTCCTTGGATCTCCTTAAACCCAACATTTCCACAGGTGTCCATTTAATTCTTGCATAGCCTTGGAGATGTGTATCATTTGGCACTTGATCCCATAAGGTGACTGGATAATTTAAAGTTGGTTGTTTCAAAATCTTAGGACAATCCTCTCTAAACTTATAATGCAATGCTGAAATTTATTCTCCATTAAAATACTCTGTCTGGGTATGAATATCTCTATGATCTGTTTTATTAAGGTTTTTTAAAACTAGTAGCTTAGCACTCACATTAACCAAGATTTTAGTGATAAAAAGTAATAATTTTTATTATTATTAAATTTATTATTAAATTATATTATTATTATTTTTATTAAAACTGATCATTTTTCTAATTGACATTACATAAGTTCCATGCAAATTAGTTATCCTCTCACTTAATTGTTCCATTTTCAAACCATCCAGTGTATCATCAAACAGAAATGCAAATGCAAATCCTTCCATTGTAATAGTGCTTCATATTTTTTAATATGGGGTAACTCTCTCTCTCTCTCTCTCTCTCTCTCTCTCTCTCTCTCTCATTAATGAATTTCCCCTTTAAGAATTACCAATTGTCTCACCAAATCTTCTGAAGAAGTTGGTGGATCCTAAGGATGTTTAGCACATCTGAGGAGAGAATACAGGTGGTGAACAGACTTTTTTAGGACAGTTGTGGCTGCAAGCTTGTAACTGTGAGTTGAGGGTGGCAGCCTGAGGAGATGGGGTATAGGGAAAGCCTAAAACCTGCAGGGGAGAGGGAGCTGACTCCCTAAAAAATGCACAGGAGATTGTGCAGAAGAAGGTCCCACATGTGGTGGGACCTGCCTGAAGGCTGAGCCAGCCAGGCTAGGGTGGGAAAGTTGTGCTGGCACATTTGGAGCCCTAGTGGCTCTAGAGTTTGGGGCCCATGGACTTATGTTTCAGAGAGGTTGCCTCCCATTTTCTGGGCTAAAGTTTTGTGCCACCACTGCCTGGCCTATATGGCTAACTGGTGGCTAGCTCTGCACTCTGATTTTCAAGTGATCTTTATTTGTTAAAGCACAAACAAAATGTCACTGCAGCAGATAACTATTGAAAATTATTACTTGGATAAAGTGAATTATGGGATCTAATACAGAGGGCATATTTCTGTACCACTCAATACACTCCACTCTTTAGTAATGTTGACACAGACAGTGATGAATACTGGGAAAATCACAAGTTCTCCATGATATACCTGCCCTTATATGTGACAGAATTATCTGTCTTTGTGAGTTCTAACAGTATGTGTGAGTTCTAACAGTGTATTGTCTCTTTGTACATTAGATTTCAGGAAACATGACAACAATCTTGATTTCAAGATACTCACAAGGAAAACAAATTTAGTAATTGTATGAGATTTTACTCCATGGAAACTAAGTAAGTTTTGGGGGACCTGTCCAACAACTCTATGGTTTTTCTTGTAAACTAATACCCTGATTAGCCAGAACTGTCCTGTGAAGCTTAATGATGCTTTAAAAACATTGGGGAGATTTATTAGGCTTGTAGTTAATAAAGTAAGGATGCATGACTTTGTGGTTTTAGAGAGAAAAAGTCCAGTGAAATTTTTCCATAGTGGTATTATTCTCACACAGCTCAAAACAAAACAAAGAAACAAAGCACATTCAGGTCATTACAGATCCTAATAAATTCTCTTAAATAGTTCTGAAAATTTTTACAACTCAAGTGTTAAACACTATCCACAGATTTTAGTAAAATGACATATAAATTAGTTGACTAATGTCTCCAATCAAGTGTGCTTCCTTCATGTTTACAAATAACATCTATTAAAATGTATTTGGCCTTGGGCACATATGAATATATAATTAAATTTGTTTTATTACATACCAACTTCAGAGTAACACATGATGAAAATTCAGGCTCACTGATTTTCAAATGTAAAGAAAATTTATGCTGGGCCCACTACCAGAGACCAGGCAGCAGTACCCTCTCCCAACAACCATCCCTGACTAATGCATGAGTGATCACCTGATGCACAGGCACCTCTGGAACCTGGAGGCACAGTTGAGTGTCTGAGATCCTGGCTGGAGGACTCTGTTCTCTAGCTCTTAACCTCTATCCCTCCCCTACCCACTGTATCCCTAGTGATCAGGCAGCAGTACCTTTTGTGCCAAGCATCCCACTACTACCTCACCAGTAACCACCTGAACCACACTGGCTTCTCTGGCACCTGGAGGCAAGTGACCAAAAGATCACAAACACCAACTGCACCTGGAGGAAAAGGCCTAACTGCACCAGGAAGAAGAAATCTCAACTACACATGGAGGAAGAGCAACCACCAGAACAACAAAACCCACCTGCACAGATTGGAGGAAGAGATGGGTAGACAACAGTGAAAGACTTCTGTCAACAAAACAAAGAGCAAAACAGCAACATCAGAAACTAGTGGTCTTATGTCATCAAGACCTGAATAGCCCAACACAGGCGAAGCAGAAAGAAATAACCTTAAACATAATTTTATGACGATGATAGAGGCCCTTAAAAAAGTAATGAAAAATTCCCTTAAAGAAATGGAAGAAAAATGGAAAGGTATCAATAGATCCCTTAAAGAAAGGGAAGAAGACCAAGAAGAAACAACAAAATCAATCCAAGACTTGAAAGTTGAAGTAAAGGCATTAAAAAAACCCCACAAACCAAGGGAATTCTGGAAATGGAAAATCGGGATAAATGAACAGAAACTACAGATGCAAGCATAACCAAAAGAATGCAAGAGATGAAAGAGAGAATCACAGCTGTTGAAGATACAATAGGGAAATAGATTCAAAAGCCAAAGAACATGTTGATTCTATCAAAATCTTAACACAAAACATCCAGGAAAGTTGAAAAGGCCAAGACTAGCAATAATAGGGATAGATGAAGGAGACGTCCAGGTGAAAGGCACATAAAATATACAACAAAATCATATAAGAAAACATCTCCAACCTAAAGAAGGCTGTCCACTCTCTCCATATCTCTTCAATATTGTACTTGAAGTTCTAGCTAGAGCAATAAAAAGGGATACAATTTGAAAGAGAAGAAGTCAAACATTCACTATTTGCAAATGATATGATGTATACATAAATGACCCAAAATTTTTACCAGGGAACTCCTACAGCTGATAAATACCTTCAGTAATGTGGCTTTCAATATTAACTAAAAAATCAGTAGCCCTCATATATACAAATGCTAAACAGGCTAAGAAAGAAAACAGAGAAACATCACCCTTTTACAATACCTATAAATAACATAAAATATCTTAGAGTAACTCTAACCAAATAAGTGAAAGACCTATATGCCAAGAACTTTAAGTCTCTCAATAAGGAAATTGAAGAAGATATCAGAAAATTAAAGGATATCCCATGCTCTTGGATAGGTAGGATCAACATAGTAAAAATGGCAACCTTCAGAAGCAAGTGACCTGCATGCCGGACCAGTTGGGCGGCGGGCTCTGAACACCAAACACCCAGAGGCAGTCCGCCTCCAGCCACCGGCCCAGGACCATGCATGCCTGAACACTGCTGACACACAGGGAACAATGACACCTCCATTCACGAGAAGAGGACCAACATCAGAGTATTGGATCGGTTTGCATCTACCAGAAGAGAACCTTGGTCCCACCCCCACCAGGAGAACAAGAAACTCTTGCTACACCCACCAGAAGAAAGGATGAGAAGAGCACAAGGTAAAAACACATCCAACAACAGAAAACCCAATATGACATCACTGGAGACTAGGAACCATATACCAGTAAGACCTGAACATCACAATGTAGATGAACCAGAAGAGAATGACCTTAAAAACATCTTCAGGAAAATGATAGAGGACCTCAAAGAGGACATGAGAAAATCCCTTAAAGAAATGGAAGAAAAAAACTAACCAAAAAATACAAGATATAAATCTTCAAGTCAATCAATATCAATCTCTCAAGGAAACAGTTCAAGAACTAAAATCTGAAATAGAGACAATGAAGAAAGCAAAATCCGAGGGAGTGCTGGAAATAGAAAAGCTGGGTAAACGATCAGGAACTACAGAAGTAAGCATAACCAACAGAATACAAGAGATGGAAGAGAGAATCTCAGGGGTTGAAGACACACTTGCAGAAATAGACTCATCAACCAAAGAAAGTCTTAAGTCCAACAAATACCTATCACAAAATATCCAGGAACTATGGGATACTGTGAAAGACCAAAACTAAGAATAATAGGTATAGAAGGTGAAGAAATCCAACTCAAAGGTGCAGAAAACATATTCAACAAAATCATAGAAGAAAACTTTCCCAACCTAAAGAATGACATACCAATGAAAATAAAAGAAGCCTACAGAACACAAATACACTGAACCAAAAAAAGTCACCTCGCCACATAATAATCAAAACACCAAACATACACAACAAAGAGAAAATATTAAGAGCAGCAAAGGAAAAACGTCAAGTAACCTATAAAGGCAAACCTATCAGAATCCCCCCTGACTTTTCCTTGAAAACCCTGAAAGCCAGAAGATCCTGGATAGATATTCTACCTACACTAAGAGACAATGGATGCCAGCCCAGACTACTATACCCAGCAAAGCTTTCAATCATTATAGATGGAGAAAACAAGATATTCCATGACAAAAGCAGATTCAAAGAATACATATCCACCAATCCAGCCCTACAGAAAGTATTGGAAGGAAAACTCCAACCCAGAGAAGTTAACTACAACCAGAAAAACATAGGCAATAGATAATCCCAACTTACCAACAGTCAAAAGGAAAAAGGGACAGACTCTCACACATAATCTCACCACCATCACCAAATAAAAAACAAACAAGAATGAACAATAATCAATGGTCTTTAATATCCATCAACATTAATGGTCTTAACTCCCCTATAAAAAGACACAGATTAGAAGAATGGATAAGAAGACAGAATCCTTCCTTCTCCTGCATACAAGAAACTCAAACTCAAAGACAGATGGTACCTAAGAATTAGGTACTCAAATGGAACCAAGAAACAAGCAGGAGCAGCAATCCTAATAGCCAATAAATTGGGCTTTAAATTAAAATCAATCAAAAGAGATGAAGAAGGTCACTTCCTATTCATCACAGGAGAAATCCATCAGGATGAAGTCTCAATTCTGAACATCTACGCCCCAAATACAAAGGCATCCACATTTGTAAAAGAAACACTACTAAAACTCAAATCACACATAAAACTGTGTCCACTTATAGTGGGAGATTTCAACACCCCACTCTCACCACTGGACAGAAACACCATAAAGAAACTTAACAAAGAAACAAAAGATCTAATAGAAGTTATGGTGCAATTGGACTTAACAGGTATCTATAGAATATTCCACCCAAATACAAAACAATTCTTCTTAGGGCCACATGGAACCTTCTCTAAAATCAACCACATACTTGGCAACATAGCAAACCTCAACAAGTACAAAAAATTGAAATAACCCCCTGTGTCTTATCAGATCACCATGCTTTAATATTAGAATTCAATCACAACAAGAACTACAGAAAACCTACAAACTAATGGAAATTAAGTAACACCCAATTGCACAATTCATGGGTCCAGGAAGAAATAAAAAAGGAAATTAAATATTTCCTAGAATTCAATGAGAATTCAGACACAACATACCCAAACCAATGGGATACTCTGAAAGCAGTGCTAAGAGGAAAGTTCATAGCGTTAAATGCCCACGTGAAGGAACAGGAGAATAATCACACTAGAGAATTAACAGCACAACTGAAAGCTTTAGAAAACAAAGAAGCCAATACACCCCAGAGGAGCAGATGCCAGGAAATAATCAAATTGAGGACTGAAATCAATCAAATGGAAACTAGAAGAACAATACAAAGAATCAATATAACAAAAAGTTCGTTCTTCGAGAAAATCAACAAGATAGACAAACCTTTATCCAAAATTACCAAACAACAAAGAGTGAACATGCAAATTAATAAAATCAGGAATGAAAAGGGGGTCATAACAATAGACACAGAGGAAATCCAGAGAATCATCAGGTCATACTTTGAAAACCTATATTCCTCAAAATTTGAAAATCTAAAGGAAATGGACAATTTTCTGGACAGATTTCACTTACCAAAATTAAATCAAGAACAGATAAGCAATTTAAATAGACCTATAACCTCTAATGAAATTGAAGCAGTCATTAGAAGTCTCCCAACCAAAAAAAAGCCCAGGGCTAAATGGCTTCAGTGCAGAATTCTACCAGAAATTCAAAGTACAGCTAATACCAATTCTCCTCAAAGTATTCACACAAAGAAGCAGCAGGGTCATTGCCAAACTCTTTTAATGAGGCCACAATAACCTCGATACCCAAGCCACACAAAGACACAACTAAGAAAGAGAACTAAAGACCAATATCCCTCATGAACATTGATGCAAATATTCTCAATAAAATATTGGCAAATCAAATCCTAAACACATCAGAGAAATCATACATCCCGGTCATGTAGGCTTCATCCCAGGGATGGATGCAAGGATGGTTCAACATATGAAAATCTATCAATGTAATCCACCATATAAACAGACTAAGGAAAAAATTCACATGATCATCTCACTAGATGCCGAAAAAGCCTTTGAGAAAATCCAACATCCCTTCATGATAAAGGTCCTGGAGCAATCGGGGATAACAGGAACATGCATGCCTCAACATAATAAAAGCAATATACAGCAAGCCAACAGCCAACATCAAATTAAATGGAGAGAAACTCAATTCAATTCCTCTAAAATCAGGTACACAACAAGGCTGTCCACTCTCTCCATACCTCTTCAATATTGTCCTTGAAGTCCTGGCTAGAACAATAAGACAACAATGGGAGATCAAGGGAATACAAATCGGAAAGGGAGAAGTCAAACACTCACTATTTGCAGATGATATGATAGTCTATATTAGTGACCTGAAAAGCTCTACCAGGGAACTCCTACAGCTGATAAACACCTTCAGCAAACTGGCAGGATACAAGATTAACTCAAAAAAATCTGTAGCTCTTCATATACAGATGACACATTGGTGGAGAAAGAAATCAGAGATGCATCACCCTTTACAATTGCCACAAACAACATAAAACAACATACCTTGGAGTAACACTAACCAAAAGAGTGAAAGACCTGTACCATAAGAATTTTGACTCTCTAAAGAAAGAAATTAAAGAAGATACCTGAAAATTGAAACATCTCCCATGCTCATGGATAGGCAGGATCAACATAGTAAAAATGGCAATCTTGCCAAAAGCAATCTACAGATTCAATGCAATACCCATCAAAATCCCAACACAATTCTTTACTGACGTTGAAAAAAACAATTCTCAACTTTATTTGGAGAAACAAAAGACCCAGGATAGCTAAAACAACCCTGTGCAATAGAGGGACTTCTGGAGGTATCACCATCCCTAACTTTAACCTCTATTACAGAGCTATAGTCCTGAAAATAGCTTGGTATTGGCACAAAAATAGACAAATACACCGATGGAATAGAGCTGAAAACCCTGATATTAACCCACACACCTATGAAGACCTGATTTTTTACAAACAATCCAAATATATACGCTGGAACAAAGAGAACATCTTCAACAAATGGTGCTGGCATAAGTGGATGCAAACATGTAGAAGACTACAGATAGACCCAAGCCTTTCACCCTGCACAAAACTTGATTCCAAATGGATCAAAGACCTCAACATAAACCCAGCCACACTGAACCTATTAGAAGATAAGGTGGGAAATACCCTTGAATTAATTGGTACAGGAGACTGCTTCCTGAACATAACACCAGTAGCACAGACACTGAGATCAACAATTAATAAATGGGACCTCCTGAAACTGAGAAGCTTCTGTAAGGCAAACAACATAGTCAGCAATACAAATCGGCAGCCCACAACTGGGAAAAGATATTCACCAACCCCACATATGACTGAGGTCTGATCTCCAAAATATACAAAGAACTCAAGAAGCTATTCTCCAAAACACCAAACAATCCAATTAAAAAATGGGGTACAGAACTAAATAGACAATTCTCAATAGAGGAATCTAAAATGGCTGAAAGACACATCAGAAAGTGTTCAACATCCTTAGTCATCAAGGAAATGCAAATCAAAACAACTCTGAGATACCATCTTACTCCTGTCAGAATGGCTAAAATCAAAAATACCAATGATAGGTTATGCTGGACAGGATGTGGAGAAAGAGGAACACTCCTCCACTGCTGGTGGGAGTGCTAACTTTTACAGCCACTGTGGAAATCAGTATGGTGACTCCTCAAGAAAATGGGAGTGAGTCTACCACAAGATCCAGCAATTCCACTCCTAGGCATATACCCGAAAGAAGCCCATTCATATAACAAGGACATCTATTCAACCATGTTCATAGCAGCATTATTTGTAATAGCCAGAAACTGGAAGCAGCCTAGATGCCCCTCAACCGAAGAATGGATAGAGAAATTGTGGTACATTTACACAATGGAGTACTACCCAACAGCAAAAAACAATGGAATCTTGAAATTTGCAGGAAAATGGATGGAACTCGAAGAAACCATTCTGAGCGAGGTAACCTGTTGGGAGCTGCAAAGTACCGTGCCCAAAAGATGGCGCCAGTTTCCACCCTCCGCCAGACCAACAGCGAGTGCTCTCTGTGGTAAACAACTCCTAATTTGGTAAAGGTCATGTATCCTCTTAATTCTGCTTGGAGACAACAAATCCTGGCACACCACGTAGGGTTAGGTGATTGGTAGATGTAGACTATATCAGGCCCCGTCCTCCTCTACCCGGGCCGCCATTTCACTGTAAATCAAGAAGTTCCCGATTAAACTGTGTTGAAGAAGATTCCTTGGTGTTGTGTTGTTCTTGCTGGTCAAGGGTGGACGCGACAAGTGATGGCCTGTACCGGGAATCAGAACTTCTCACAGTCGGGGTGGCGCCGGTAAGTTCCCAAGGTAAGTGGAACCATAAAGTCCGCGGTGACTGCGGAGATAGGTCTCTGGTAAAGGAGCACCAAGACCCTCGGGAAAGAGGCGGTAAGGTCTCCGGTAAAGGAGCAACAAAGTCCTTGGCAAAGAGGCAAAAAAGTCTCCAGAGAGGAGCAGGACTGTTCGAGACAAATGCAAACCGAAAGGAAAACACCTCGCTCCTGCTTTAACTTGCAGAGTGAGAGTAAGTGAATGGACCCCGATATTATAGTGGTGATTTGGCTGCTCTTTAACATTGAAGTGTGGGCTTTTGTTTTCTGGTGGTGTTATCCGACTTGCACACCTTCGGAGCGCACAAACTAAGACAAAAGCACAATGGGATCGTCACAATCACATCCAATTTTTCTGGGTCTTCAAGAGCTGCTTCATTCTAAAAAATTAAGGACAACTAAAGCCACGTTGCAGAGGTTCCTGAATGAATGCGACACCATTGCACCTTGGTTTGCTGCCTCGGGCAATCTCACGGTGGCTAGTTGGGATAAGTTAGGGAAAGACCTGGATTTTGCCTGGGAACAAGGAACGTTGAAGCCGAGTGTTCGCCCGATTTGGCGTCTGGTGCGCAGCTGTCTAGAGGACAAAGAGGGAAATAAGAAAGCTATAGCGAATGGACAGGCTGCCCTTGAAATGCTCCAAGAAGAAAGATCAGAACCGTCAGAAACTGAGAGAGGAAAGGAAAAATGGAAAGGGAATAAAAAGCGAGTCTATCCTTCTCTAGGAAAGTTGAGGAAGGAGTTAAAAGAACCAGGAGAGGATTCAGAATCAGAGCAGGATACATGCGAGGATGAGGACCTCACGGAGGATGAGGAGGGAGAGATTATTGAACTCATGGAAAACCATTCCTTAAAAGTATCAGAAAAACAGCGCCCTAAAATGGCGACTGTAAAGCAAGGGCACCGCCCTATCACTCCTCCCCCCTACTGCTCGAAAGAGGAAGTAGGAGCTCCTGGTTGCTCCACCTTCTGTCCGGTTCGCACTGAGTTTTGGATTACTCGACCACTGGCTTATCCAGTTTTTATAGATGGTAACCAACAGAGATACCAGGAGCCGATTGACTTTAAAATAGTCAAAGCTCTGGCAGAGTCGGTTCGCACCTATGGGGTGACGGCAGCTTTTACAATTGCTCAGGTAGAAGCACTCACTCACTTCTGTATGACACCTAGTGATTGGATGAATTTGGTAAGAGCTTGTTTATCACCAGGACAATATTTGGATTGGAGAGCTTTCCAAATTGAGTTTGCCAATGATCAAAGTGCGACTAATTGCGCGGCTGGTAATCAATACTGGGATGTGGACATGCTTCTTGGTCAAGGGCATTTTGCACAGCAACAAACAGGATATCCTCCTCAAGTGTATGATCAGATTAACCAAATAGCCATTAGGGCTTGGAGGTCTCTGCCTAACAAAGGTGAGGTCAGTGGAAATCTTACAAAGATATTACAAGGTCCTATGGAACTCTTTTCAGATTTTGTGGCAAGAATGGTAGAATCTGCAGGACGAGTGTTTGGGGATCCAGATGCTGCTATACCTTTGATCAAACAACTGATTTATGAACAATGTACAAAGGAGTGTAGTGCTGCAATAACTCCATATAAGGGTAAAGGCCTTGAGGTCTGGATGAAAGTCTGTAGGGAGTTGGGGGTCCGCTGATCAATGCTGGCCTAGCAGCTGCTGTGATGCAATTAACTAAGAAAGGCAGAAGTTCAGGAGTTTGCTTTAAATGTGGCAAGCAAGGGCATTTGAGAAAGCAATGCCCAGAGGGAGGAATTACTAAAGTCAATAACTCTACCCCGTGCTCTAAGCAACCTGTCTTATGCCCTAGATGTAGAAAAGGAAATCATTGGGCTAAGGATTGTAGATCAGTAAAAGACAGCAGTGGACAGCCTCTTGTTCAGGGGTATGGAGGAGCTCGTTCAAAAAACGGACGACGGGGCCCATGACCCCAGGGCCCACAAATATATGGGGCCATGGAGGATCAGAACCAGGAGCAGAGTCCCGAAACCTGGCCCTCTCTTTGTCATCCGAGGGACCGAGGAGAGCCACTACAGGCTCCTCGGGGCTGGACTTACGCTCCACCACCAGACTCGTATTAACTCCCAGAATGGGGGTCCAGCTTGTTGATACTGATTTTAAGGGACCCCTTGAGCCTGGCACAGTAGGTTTGCTTATAGGAAGATCATCTGCAGCATTGAAAGGTTTACGAGTACATTCTGGAGTTATAGATCCTGATTACATGGGTGTAGTAAAGATCATGGTAGAATCTCCTAGAGGGATTACAGCCATTTCTCCTGGAGACGGGATAGCACAGCTACTGCTTTTGCCAAGTTTACATGACAAGTTCCCAGCTCAAACCAGAGAGAGAGGAGAGGGAGGCTTTGGTTCCACTGGATCAAACTTAACTTTCCTAGCTTTAGACCTTGATCAACGTCCAACCCTTGAGTTAATAGTGAATGGTAAGAAAATTTTAGGCTTACTAGATTCTGGAGCTGATAAGAGCATCATAGCCACCAAAGATTGGCCCTCTGGCTGGCCTATACAGGTCTCTTTTCAGACTTTACAAGGTTTGGGCTATGCTAAGGCTCCTGATATGAGTGCTAGACAATTGCCTTGGAAAGATCAGGAAGGGCATTCAGGGACCATACAGCCTTATGCATTAGACTTACCAATTTCACTATGGGGAAGAGATTTGTTAAAGGATATGGGTTTTAAACTCACAAATGAATACTCAGAAACATCTCAAGATATCATGAAACAAATGGGATACATCCCAGGTCGAGGCCTCGGAAAACATCTGCAGGGTCGAACTAGTCCTATTATACCACAACCGAGACCAAAGAATCTAGGTCTGGGCTTTTCCTAGGGGACAGTGGAGGAGGTATTCCTATTACCTGGAAAACAGAGGAACCGGTAGGGGTTCCTCAGTGGCCACTTTCCTCTGAAAAACTGGAGGCTGCTAGGACTTTAGTGCAGGAGCAACTGGATCTGGGGCATATAAAAAGCTCTGTATCTCCATGGAATACTCCTATTTTTGTCATTAAGAAAAAATCTGGTAAATGGAGATTGCTTTATGATCTTAGAGCTATTAATCAGCAGATGCAAATTATGGGCCCTGTACAACGTGGTCTTCCACTTTTAACTTCTTTACCTGCATCATGGCCTATCATCTCTCTAGATATTAAAGATTGTTTCTTTTCCATACCTTTGTGTGCCAAGGATTCAGGGTGTTTTGCATTTACGCTGCCCTCTTGTAATCATGAACAACCTGATCTAAGGTATGAATGGATAGTGCTACCACAGGGGATGGCAAATAGTCCTACTATGTGTCAGTTGTTTGTAGCAGAAGCCATTGCTCCTTTGAGAGTGGACTTTCCAAAGATTAGATGTGTTCATTATATGGATGATATTTTATTGGCTGCCAAAGATGATAAAACGCCCAATAAGGCATATGCAAAGTTGGTAAAATTGCTTGAGATGCATAATTTAGTCATAGCCTCAGAAAAGGTACAAAAGGACACTGTTGTTAACTATCTTGGGGCTAAGATTCTCCCTCATACAATTATTCCACAAAAGATAGAGATTAGGAAAGATAATTTAAAAACTCTTAATGATTTTCAGAAGTTGTTGGGAGATATAAATTGGATAAGATGTTACTTAAAATTACCTAATTATGAGTTGAAACCATTGTATAATATTCTCAATGGTGATTCAGCGTTAGATTCACCTAAGCAGTTAACCGCTGAAGCCAGAGAAGCTTTAAAGAAAGTGGAGACAGAATTACAAGATGCCAGCCTTAAACGGCTAATAGAAAATATGGATATTCTTTTGTGTGTACTACCAACATTCTCCCAACCTACAGCTTTGCT
This sequence comes from Cricetulus griseus, assembly GCF_003668045.3. Classification (NCBI taxonomy): domain Eukaryota; kingdom Metazoa; phylum Chordata; class Mammalia; order Rodentia; family Cricetidae; genus Cricetulus; species Cricetulus griseus. Next base: position 235,384,351 of record NC_048595.1, read on the forward strand.
GTGGCAAGATGGTCCGTTATGGATTTATTCTAAATCCTCCCCAGGAAAAACTATTGAATACTAACCTACAGCGGTTGCTAACTTGGCTCAAAATGGGATACAGCAATGCATTCAATATTTTGGGAGACTACCAAATAAGATCATAATCCCATATACTGCTCAACAAGTTAAGATCCTTTGTGGAACTGTGGATGATTGGGCCATTCTGCGATGTGGATTTCCAGGAGAAATAGATAACCATTATCCAAAACACCCTCTAATGTCATTTTTTAAAGAACATCCAGTCATTTTTCCTAAAATGACTGCAGCAGCTCCTATTGCTGGAGCCACAAACATTTTCACTGATGGATCCAAGACGGGCTGTGGAGCCTATATGATAGAGCATCAGGATCCAGTGCAATTTCAATATCAGCCTGGCTCCCCCCAGATTATTGAATGTAAAATTGTTCTTGAAGTGTTTAGAAATTGCCCGTTCTCCTTTAATCTGATTTCTGATTCGGCATATGTTGTGAATGCTGTTAAGGCCCTGGAGGTTGCAGGACCTATCAAACCTAATAGTACAGTTTGCAAACTCTTACAGGAGTTGCAAAAGTTGATCTGGCATCGCGATCAGAATTTTTTTATACAGCATATTAAGGCTCATACCAACTTGCCTGGACCTCTATCAAAAGGCAATGAGATCATAGATCACTGTACTAGAGGGGAATATGTATTTTTCGCTTCCCCCATGGAGCGAGCGCAGCAATTTCACAAACAATTCCATGTATCTGCAAAAACTTTACAGCAAAGGTTTCAGCTATCCCAAGCAGTAGCTAGACATATAGTATTGAATTGTCAACAGTGTATAACCTTTTTGCACCCCCCTAGCCTGGGGGTCAATCCTAGAGGGTTATTGCCCTTGAAGATCTGGCAAATGGACGTAACTCATTTTTCAGGATTTGGAACTCTTAAATATATCCATGTATCTGTGGATACCTGTTCAGGCATCATCCATGCCACCCCTATGAGTGGGGAAAAGGCTCGCAATGTCATTGGACATTGCCTTGAGGAGTGGGCTGCCTGGGGAAAACCTCAGCAATTAAAGACTGACCGATGGTCCTGCTTATACAGCTCAATCTTTTACCTCCTTCTGTAAACAGATGGAAGTCCAATTAAACCATGGCCTGCCTTATAATCCCCAAGGACAAGGAATAGTTGAAAGAGCTCATCGCACATTGAAAGAATGTTTATTAAATCAAAAAGGGGGAATAGGCCATGGTAGAACACCAAAGGAACAACTATTCTTGGCTCTCTTTACTCTGAATTTTTAAAATTTGGATTCTCAAGGCCTTTCTGCTGCCGATAGGCACCAGACTCAGGCACCTGCTCAGAAGGGCTACGTAAGATGGAAAGATATCCTTACAGGTCTATGCCATGGACCGGACCCAGTGTTAGCCTGGGCGAGAGGTTCTGTTTGTGTTTTCCCCAGGATCAGCAAGACACGGTGTGGATTCCAGAGAGACTAACGAGGAGGTGCAACAAACAAGATGAAGCCTCCGATATTGATCCTGCTGCTGACCTTGACAACACCGTGGCTGATCCAGGCCAGAGAACAAATCCTGTGGGCCATAGCGAAAGTGTGGCCAATTCCCTTGCCTGTTCATAGCACATCTAAAGTTTTGCCTGTTTTCTTTTCTACTAGTTGTGAATTGGGCTTACCGTGTAAATTTAGACCTGACACTGCCCATATTCAGCCACTAATATTTCTCTCCATGGAGCATTATGCTTCTCCCTTATTAATAATTCTAACCCATGCATTTGGTTGAAGAATGGTTCTGTTGGCAATTGGCTTGATCCCCTTACTCATAACCAGATCTCGAGTGCTATGCTCACTGAAGTCCTGACTCAGATTAGTATAGGCGCTAGTTCTGGCTCCGGCACTGGTACAAATGGGACCAAAGATGTAAATATCACTACATTTTTGATGCTGATGGAGGGGCTCCAACCCTCAAATTCATGCTTTAGTCAAGAGAACTCCACTGCTCGACAGGTCTTGCCTTATTGTGCACCCAATCGAGGCTATCCTCTTCATTGGACACCCTGTCAGAGTCCAGACCACAAACTTAAACAGATAGCTCTAGGTTTTGAATTTACTCCCCCTCTTGGCAAGTACCAGTATAACCTAACTCAGGGAGGTTCCCAAAGAACAGGCAGTAAAAATACCTGGCCATGGTTTCAATGGGTACTCTCCAACGAGGGTGGAACATTTACTTCTCTTGAACCTTTTGCGGTTCTCCAGAATCTCTGCATAAGACTTCTTAATGTTTCTGGTACAAGGTATGAGAAGGGACCTTCTCTTAAGAATCTAACAATACATAAAACATTGAATAATCTCACTGTTCCAGCTAGCCCAGTATATTTAAAAGCTCCTTTTTTCTTTTTGTTCTCTAATGCTACTAATGCTACCAAAGAAGTGATCTCGTGCAATTCGACTGACATCTCCTGCATTGCTAGTCAGTGTTGGAATGGTTCTGCTAATACAGCAGTAGTGATGAGGATTCCTATGTATGTTCCTATTCCCGTTAAAGTGGATACAGGAACGTTTCCCATTACGGAAATCATCAGAACCAAATGGGATTTTGGCATAACTGTAGCATTGGTTACTGCCATAACCCTTTCTGCAGCAGTGGCTATGACTGCTGCCGTTGCCATGGCTGCTCAGGTCCAATCAGTTGAGACAGTCAATGACATTGTGGAAAAAACAGCTACAACATTAACTACCTTAAGATCTATTGATGGCCACTTAAAAGCTGGCATTCTAACTGTGAACCAAAGAGTGGACCTGTTGCAGGAACAGGTGGATGATTTAGTAACCTTGACTTCCATAGGATGCATTCATTCCCTTTCTTCTTTATATATCACCTCCAGGATAGCCAACAATTTCACAGAGAACAGCAACCTGAGTTGGCAGCTGAGTACCTACCTTCAGGGAAATTGGAGTCAACAGTTCGAGAACTGACAGACACCCTAACACAACAGATTGTTGCCGTGAATGCTACACGCCTGAGCCTGCCCACTGTTAATACCCTCTTAACTACCCTTAAGCAAGCCTTTAGTTTAGTTAAGGAATGGGCTGGAGTAGGGGTTATGTTTTCCATGATGCTATTAGCCATTTTTGTTTGCCTGTGGTGCCTATGCAGGATCAGGAAGTCACAAAAATCCCAAGCTGCCATGTTGGTAAAGGCCTTTACTGCTGTGGAAGCAGGACAATCCCCTCAAGCATGGTTATCCATGCTGACAGACAAATAGATGTCTGTCTCGCCCTTGTTGAGTGAGTGATGCGTATCTGAATCAGTCATGCTCAATGACGGGCACCTACCCTCTTGCTGAGCGAATAAGCATACATGTGTTCCCTTCAACCTAAGACATGAGCCTGTGAGGGTGACACACTGACTCTTTGACGGGTAAGATAGGGACACTGGGGTTGAACCTAAGACAGAGATGACTGAAGTCTGACAACAGATAGATACTGCTACTCCTATAATATTAAAACAAAAGGGGAACTGTTGGGAGCTGCAAAGTACCGCGCCCAAAAGATGGTGCCGGTTTCCACCCTCCGCCAGACCAATGGCGAGTGCTCTCTGTGGTAAACAACTCCTAATTTGGTAAAGGTCATGTATCCTCTTAATTCTGCTTGGAGACAACAAATCCTGGCACACCACGTAGGGTTAGGTGATTGGTAGATGTAGACTATATCAGGCCCTGTCTTCCTCTACCTGGGGCCGCCATTTCACTGTAAATCAAGAAGTTCCCGATTAAACTGTGTTGAAGAAGATTCCTCGGTGTTGCGTCGTTCTTGCTGGTCAAGGGTGGACGCGACAGTAACCCAATCACAAAAAGACAAGCATGATATGTACTCACTCATATGTAGACCTGCTTTATGATACATAGTAGTGACCATACTTTATCAGAGCTGTTTTTAATGATGTTGCTCAGAATGGTTTCCTCCCAGATGATGATTGAGAAGCTAATTTAAAAAAAAAATGGTGCCAAGTACCACAAGAGTAACAGAACTGTGCTGTTTTCTGGGATTTTGTTTTTTACTTTTTTGTTGTTGTTGTTGTTTGTTTGTTTGTTTTTTTAAATGGAGTGTGCTGGATGTCTCTACAATTTTGTTCAAATGACTACAGAACCTGGAAAAGCTGTTGCTGCTATTGATGCATAACGTATTGCCATATTCATCATTATTATATGCTAATTTAAACTCAAATATGTGATGAATCCAAGGTGTTTCAGTGAGTGCTCACCTATGCATGCAAATTTGATTTAATCTTTAGTAAGTAGTAAAGTTATATGCTTGCCAAAAAAAATTAAGTGACACACTGGAAGACAAATGTCACACAATTTCAATTTTATGTGTAACCTAGAAATGATGAACTTATGGGAACAGAGAGCAGAATTGTGGCTATTAGGCTTCAATGTGGGTCTTTTAACAATTGGGAAATGATTGGTTTAAGGATATAAAACTGCAGTTGGACAAGAGGCATGGACTCTGTGATGTCTTGAGGTCTACTGAGAGCATGATAAATATGGTTGATAACAATATACTATATTTTAAAAGTTGTGAGACAGTATACTTTAAGTGTTCTCAAAGCAAAAATGATGAATATGTGTGATATAACATGTTAATTGGTTTAATTTAGCCATGCCATTGTGAACACACTGTATTATGTATCATAATTGTGCATGACTTTATTTATGAGCTAAATAAATGAATGAAAAAAATGGCAACCTTCTCAAAAGCAATCTACAGGTTAATGCAATCCCCATCAAAATCCCAACACTATTCTCTACAGACCTCAAAAGAACAATACCAAACTTCATATAGAAAAAGAAAAAAAAAACAGGATAGCCAAAACAATTCTGTACAATAATGTAACTTTTGTAGGCATCACCATCCCTGACTTCAAGCTCTGCTATATAGCTACAATGATGACAATAGTTTGGCATTGGCATAAAAATAGACAAGTGAATCAATTCAATTGAATAGAAGATCATGATACTAATTCACACACCTATGAACACCCGATTTTTGACAAAGATGCCAAAATTGTACAATGGGAAAATGAAGGGATCTTCAAACAAAATCCAATTCCAAGTGGATCAAAGACCTCAACCTAAATCCAGGTATACTGAATCAGAGACAAGAGAAAGTGGTAAACATAATTGAATAAATTGGCACAGGAGATCACTTCCTAAATAGAAAATCAGCAGCACAGACCCAGAGAAACAATCAATGAATTTGAGAAGGTCCTGTAAGGCAAAGGATACAGTCAATAAAACAAAATGGCAGCCTACAGAAAGAGAAAAATATTCACCAACTCCCTGACAGAGGTCTGATATCCAAAATATATAAAGAAACTAGTCACCCAAATAGCAAATAATCCATTTAAAATTGGGGTACGGGTTTAACTGGAGAAGTCTCAAGAGAAGAATCTCAAATGGCCAAAGACACTTAAGGAAATGCTCAACATCCTTAGTCATCAGGGAAATGCAACTCAAAGCAAATCTAAGATACCACCTTATACCTGTCAGAAATGCCAATATCAAAACGCTGATGACAGCTTATGCTGGAGAGGATGTGAATTAGGGGAACACTTATCCACTGCTGGTGAAAATGCAATCTTGTATGGCCATTTTGGAAATCACTATGGGGTTTCTCAGAAAATTGGGAATCTATCTACTGCAAGACACAGCAATACTACTCTTGGGCACTTACCCAAATATTAAACAATCATACCATGATTTTGCTCAGTTATGTTCATAGCAGCATTATTTCTAATATGAAGAACCTATAAACAGTCTAGATGCCAATCAGCTGAAGAATGGATAAAGAAAATATGGAACATTTTCACAGTGGAGTATTACTTGGAGGTAAAAAAAAAAACAACTATGACATCTTGAAATTCACTGGCAAATGGATGGAACTAGAAAAAAACCCATCTTGAGTGAGGTAGTCCAGAAACAGAAAGACAAACATGGTATGTAAGCACTCATAAGTGGGTATTAGATGCAAAGGAAAGGATTACCAGGATATAATCCACTACTGCAGAGAAGCTAGGTAAAAACACAGATGTTAAGAAGGACATTCATGGGGGACCCCAGGAAGGGGAATCATTGAGATTGGGGTAAACTGGGAGGGGGTAGAGAAGGGATGTGTTGTGAGAAGGGAACATGAGGGATCAAGAAGACCAAGTAGGGGGGAGGGATAGAGGGGTAGACCAATGAAAGAGATATTTTGATAGAGGGAGCCATTATTGGGTTAGGGAGAAACATGGGGCTAGAGAAACTCTCAGGAATCCACAAGGAAGACCCCAGCTAAGACTCCCAGCAATAAGGGAGAACATCTTTCAACATGCCTTCCCATTTTTATAAGATTAATGATTGTCCTCATTGTCATCATAGAATCTATAGCCAGTAACTGATGGAAGCAGATACAGTGACCATAGCCATTTGAAGTTCAGTTGAAGAGAACATGGAAAGATCATATGAACAAGGGGGGTCAAGACCATGATGGGGAAAACCACAGAGACAGCTGACCCAAGTTAGTGAGAACTCATGGACTCTGGACTCACAACTGGGGAAACTGCATGGGACTGAACTAGACCCTCTGAATGTGGGTCACAGTTATGTGACTTGATTTGGGGGTGAGGGGGCTGGCACTGGCATGAGGACCTAACCCAGAGTCATGAATTGGATTTTTGGAGCCCATTTCCTATTCTGAGATACCTTGCTCAGCCTTGATACAGGGGTGGGGGCTTCCTTCTGCCTCAACTTGGTATGCTAGAAATTGGACTCCCCATGGAAGGTCTTATGCCCCTCTGAGAAGTGGATGGGGATGGGAAGGGGGGAGCAGGGGTGTGAGTGAAGGAGATGGAGGGGGAACTGGGATTTGTTTGTAAAATGAAAACTAAATAAAAAATAATTTAAAAAGTTAAAAAAAAGAGAAAACTTATGCTGACCTCTGCATTCAACTTTACCTTCCAAATCCCTGCTTCATTTGTCTGACTTTCTTCACCACTAGTCATTTATTTCCACTTTGTTTTAGTTTAAGTGTAACTACTCCCTTAGAAGTACAGTGTCACACTGTTATTTTAGCCATTTTCTCCACAATATTTGTAATAAAATTTAATCATCACAGTTATGGCCAGGAACCTGTTAAAAGTGGTTAGATCATGATACCTTATTGTTATTTTAAGTGATTTATTGTTAAAGAATACAGTCTCTGTGTTGATATCTTCTCTCACTATTTCTATACTTCTGTTTTTTCTTTATCTTATTCCTTTCTCCCTCCTCCCTCTTTGCTCAGCTTCTAGTTCTGTGTGTTGTGTTGGCTACCACAAGATTATGATATAGTTAAATGTTATATCACACTCGATGTCCATACCATAACCTTGGACTTCCTGGTATGCAGAAACTACGTTTATGATCTATTCTAATCAAAATTTGGGGTAAATATTAAGACAAAGCTAAGTGAAAATCTTGGTTTTAGTTCTTGTTCCCAAACAAAATGGTCAAGCATAAAATAATGGCATACTTAGTGAAATCTTGAGTGATAAAGAAAGAAATTGTCTAAATAACACTTTTGGCTTTATCCATAGTGACCTATTTTCTCATAATAGATGCTCAGAGGACAATTCCATCTCCTTCTCAGTGGAATTCCATCTCCTTCTCAGTGGAATCAGTCTGCCACAAGATCCAACAATTCCACTCTTAGGCATATACCCAAGATCCACATTCATACAACAAGGACAATACTAGGGATAAGTATTGAACTACTACAGTAGATTTCTGAGATCTCCTCACTGAAACCCACATTTCTGGGGTCTGTATCAGTTCCATGCTGGTATCCCAGCTATCATTCTGGAGAGCAAGAGCTCCCCATTGTTCAGGTCAGCTGTTTCTGTGGGTTTCACCAGCCTGGTCTGGACCCCACATTCGTATGGATTTATGCAAACACCAAAACAATTTTATAGAGCTGTATAAGTGGTAGCACTGTGATGCATCTTTTGTAGCTAGGGAGAAAAAAAGAGCAACAACAAAAGGGAAGGGCTGTGGAGAGAGTAGGGGACTTCAGAGTATGGGTCCAGAAACTAAGCCACAAGGAAAGCCTATATAAAGGTACTTTCCTAACCGAATGCAAGGCAAGAATGTGCTTACACACAAGCTTTGGAGATTTGAAAGAGAAGGAATAAGTACATAAAGCTAGGACCACAGTTTCTACCTCAACAAAGACAAGTACAAATGAAGGAGAGAGTTCTCAAGAAAGATGCAGTCATAAAAAAGGAAAGGGAGCAAAGAGGCATGAGCATACATAAAGACAAAGCAGGGTCACCTTGGCAAAATGAATACTTCCAGTCAGAAAGTACGTAGCATGGTAAGCTGCTGTATAGAACATCACAGAGTTATACTTGGTAAAGCTGGGTAAATGATTTCAAAAATAAATTGTGGTAACCTGACTTCATAGAAGAAAATGTATATTGGGTTTCTATGTCACCAAATTTCAATTTGGTATTATTTTTTATTCACAGAGGAATAACATTTTTATGATTTATTTAAACTTAAACAATCTTACTATCAATTTCATTACATTGTAATGGAAACAAGTTAAATTTTGAGTTTTTGCAGGTATAAATATTTATACATATAAGATTGTTGAAACTTTTTATTGTGCTAACAACATAGCTATTATATTCAGGTTACTATAACTTACATAAATCAGTGTGAAAATTCATTGACTAGTTCATATTCTACAAAACATAATTACTTAGAAATTACTTAGGATTTGTTTAGAACCATTTTCATTGCAAATTTATACTCATATTTCACATCTGATTGATCACTGTGAAACATATGGCACCTTCAGGTCTCATGTTGTTCTAGTCTCACACAATTGTAGTTCATACCACATTAAAATTAAGATCCAGAATCAGTTGAATATAATTTATCTGGGGTGATGCCTTTTAGTGAAAATCTGTCACTAAAGCCTTAAAATAAGATTAGTCTAGCAACACAAGGTATTTCAAGGTTGGCAGAGAACACTATTTATTGGCCCTAAAAGTTCTCCTCGTTTCATCTTCATGGCGCTGGTGAAATTAGAAATGTATTATGAAATGGGTTTCTTTTGTTTACCTTTGCTTCAATTTGTTTAGTATCTGGATTCTGAAACAAAAATTTTATTTTGCTTTTGCCGTCATCTGATGAGCCTTTAAGCTGAGAAAATTTAAACCTCCAAAGTACAGCCTAAAAGGAGAGAGAAAGGGAAACCCATAAGTCAACAAAATTAATGACTGCATTCAATTCAAGAAATTACATATTTTAAATATAAAAGTTAATCTTTTTTTCATGACCAGATGGCTTATTTTTTCCATTTTTTATTTGAATTGGAAACAAGATTGTTTTACACGTCAATCCCAGTTCCCTCTCCCTCTTTTCCTCCCCTGCCCCCCCAACTAAAACCCTACCTATCACATACCCTTTCTGCTTCCCAGGGAGGGTGAGTTCTTCCATGGGGGGGTCTTCAGAGTCTGTCATATCCTTTGGAATATGGCTTAGACCCCTCCCCCCAGAGTCTTGGCTCAGGGAGTATCCCTCTATGGAATGGACTCCCAAAGTCCATACCTATGCTAGGAATAAGTACTGAGCTACTACAGGAGGCCCCATGGATTCCTGAGGTCTCATCATGCACACCCATGTTCATGGGGTCTGGGTCAGTCTCATGCTGGTTTCCCAGCTATTAGTCTGGAAACCAAGAACTCCCCTTTGTTCAGGTCAGCTGTTTCTGTGGGTTTCATCAGCCTGGTCTGGACCCCTTTGCTCATCACTCCTCCTTCTCTGCAACTCAATTCCAGTTCAGCTCAGTGTTTAGCTGTGGGTGTCTGCTTCTACTTCCACCAGCTGCTGGATGAAGGCTCTAGGATGGCATATAAGTCAGTCATCAATCTCATTATCAGGGGAGGGCATTTAAGGTAGCCTCTCCACTGTTGCTTAGATTGTTAGTTGGTGTCATCTTTGTAGATCTCCAGACATTTCCCTAGTGCCTGATTTCTCTGTAAACCTAAAATGTCTCCCTCTTTTATATTATCTCTTATCTTGCTCTCTTCTGTTCTCCCCTCAACTCAACCTCCCTGCCCCATCATGTCTTCCTCAGCCTTCCTCTTCTCCTCTTTTCATTCTCCTAGTTCCCTCTCCGCCCCTGTGCTCCCAATTTACTCCAGAGATTTTGTCCCTTTCCCCTTCTCCAGGATAGTGAATAAAAGCCTCACCCCTAGGAAACTGACAGCGGGTAACCAAGGCCTGATGGTCTGGAGGAGAATATTTGTTATAGAGAGCAGGCAGGGACCTAGGGAGTTAGTTCAAAGTTTGTTTCTAGACCTGTATAGACATGATCCAAAAGAACTAAAGACACAGGTATTGGAACTTTGATTGTGAAACAGCTAGCTTATGAGAATGCTGGTACTGCATGCCAGACCACGCTAAGGCCTCACAGGAAGAGGACTGACGTAGGCGAGTTCATTAAGAATTTTTCAGATATGGACCTAGCTTACACTCAGGGATTAGTGATGGTGGCTGCCTTACTGGAACTTCAGTTAATAATATGTTATTCCTACAGAGAAAGCAAGGCATAGGGAGGAAGAAATGTACAGAGCCTTCTAGGGGTTGCTTTGGACATGATCAGGAAGGGCACTGGGTCAGACAGAGTCCCAACAAAAGAGAAAATAGGGGATCAGGATTGTGCCCGAAATACAGCTGCAGAGTTTCCAGATGCCCAGAGGGCAAAAGTTGAGCTAAGGCAAAGGTCAGCCATGGCAGTGGCCGTGGCCTGCCGGCCCTCAGCCAGCGGCTTGGTGCCACCTCATGCTGGCGTCTGCTGCGGGCTGGACAAAATGGATGACAGGACAGCAGACAGCCTGAAGGTCCTGGGGCTAACTTACAGCCTTGGGAGATGCCACTATGGCTGATGGCTAGTCAATGTATATAAATGCTATTTATACAGCCAGATAGAAACTGTTTTTGAGACTTATAGAGAAGAAAGGGCAACATACTTAAACATAGATCTGTTTAAATTTTGGATGCTCATATTTCAAGGATTGACTATAGCTACTGTGTTAGGAGAAATTTCAATTAAGGATTTTTCTTTTCAACAAACTGATCATAACCTAGGCAAAAGGAGAAGTGTGGGATGTGAATATGAATTTACGAATGCAGATGAATGGAAATGCCTAAATTGCCTTGGATCTGATTAGAGAGGTATTTACATTGCCTCGGATATAGTTTAAAAAATATCAAAATCATTTAATATAGTCTAAAAGAGCATCCAGTCAGTCAGTCAGTCAGTCAGTCAGTCAGTCAATGTCTTAACAGAAAAAATTAATGATTTGAGCCCCAGGAGATAGTCAATGAAAAAGATAGCAAAAGCCTATAGCATTAGCTTAGAGACATGAGGAATCTATGGATGATTCTGTAAAATTTGGCAGATGAGAGGATACAGATCTTCCTAAATTTTTATGGTTAAAAAGGGAAAATCTAGAAAATAAAAGTTGATACATGATTTTAAAAAGGGTTTGTGAAAAGCCTCAGGAGAGAGCCATTCTGTTAGATTCACAGCTTGAATGTGTCTTTGTAAATGCAAATTAGGCCAGGTCAGCTAGGATGCAAATGAGGTCTTAAGAGCTTGTCAGCTTCGAAGGTTAGATTAGAAAAGGCTACTTAGAAACTTTAAAAAATCTGAAAAATTGTTTGGGACATGTATTCTAAAGAAATTAGGGCTTAATAGATAGCAATTGGAAAAGATAATTTAAAATCTTTAAACGTGTTTTTTTAGAAGTTGTTATAAAATATTCAATGGTTAAGTACCTTTTTTGGGGCATCTAATGATGATTTAAATCCTTTAAGTAAGATTCTATAAGGAGATAATGAACCAAATGTGCCTAGATAGCTAACTAAGAAGGTAGACAAGTTCTATAATTAGAGGAGGCGATTCAGCATCATCAGGTATATTGACTATGCAAAACTATGGGAAGTTTATGTGCTCCCCACAAAGCATAGTCCGACTTCTGTTCTATGGCAGAAGGAATCATTATGGTGGTTACACCTACCTGTCTCACTAGCCAAAGCATTAAACCCTTATTTTAAAACAGTAGCCTGCATGATGCAAAAATGCTATATAGATTCTAGGAAATATTTTAGGAGAGAACCAAATATGATACAGTTTAATTGGTTGTTTCAGAACAATGATTCATGGGCGATTGCCTTTGCTCAGTTTTTCAGGAAGAACTGATAATCAGTTTCTAGCTCATGGACTGTTGCAATTTGCACTAATACAGCCTTTTATATTTCCAAAATAGTAAAAAGCAGTCCTGTGAAAAATGCTATGTTAGTTTTTACTGATGGCTCTAATGAGAGATTCGCTTATATATGTTATTGATAAAAAGAAATAGATGGAGCAGACAGCTCTTGTTTCAGCTCATATAGTCAAATTTAGAGCTATTACAATGGTCTTTCAGCTCCTAGTAAATAATTCATTTATTTGTACACTGACAGTCACTATGTCTTTAAGGCTCCCCAGGTAATAGAGACAGTCCCATGCATAGGATCTAGTAATAGTCAAGTCAGAATATTATTTGAACAAATTCAAAATGCAATTCACCTGAGAAAATTGCCATGTTTTGTGGGTCATATAAGAGCCCACTCAAACCTTCTAGGGCCTCTAGCCGAAGGAAACAGATCTGCAGATAACCATATTAGTTGCTCTGTCTCAGATAGAGAGAGCAAAGCAGTCTCATAACTTTCATCATCAGAGTAGTGGGGGTTTGAGGAAACAATTCAGCCTAACCAGAGAGACTGCTTGCCAAATTATCAAACATACGTGGATAATTTAGAGATGAATCCCCGATGCCTGCTCCCCAACCATTTATGGCAAATGGATGTGACTCACGTCTCAGAGTTTAGCAGGTTGAAATACGTGCACGTGGCAATTGACATGTATTCAGGTTTCTTAATGGCCACTCCACAAACAGGAGAAGCCACCAGACATGTTATAAGTCACTGTTTAAGATGTTTTGCTTACATGGGAGTGCCAAAAGTTATAAAAACAGATAATGGGTCTGGATATACTAGCAAAGATTTCCAGCAATTTTGTGCTGAATGGAAAGTTGATCACAAAACAGGTATTCCTTATAATCCCCAAGGACAAGGAATAATAGAGCGGGCCCACAGTGCCCAAAAAACGCAGCTGAAAAAGATAAAAAGGGGGGAGCAGGGCCCCCAGTTTCTTCATGATGCATTAAACCACACACTGTTTATTTTAAACTTTTTAAATGTGAATGCCAGTGAGCAATCTGATGCAGACAGATTCTGGCATGAAGGAACTCGAGTGAATTTTGCTCAGGTCAAATGGAGAGATGAATAGAGGGGACCAGACCCTGTAATTATTTGGGGTCGAGGGCATGTCTGTGTTTTCTTGAGGGTGGAGAATGAGGTATGCTGGCTGATAGAGCAGTTGATGAGATGCATGGAGCAGAGAGGAAATGGACCTGAGGCCTTGGGAGACCATCTGAACCAGCTGGAGTGAAACACTGAACCTGTGTTCCTGAACTTTGAGGACATCTGGCCTACAGCTGGAGGAGGAAAGGAGACACACCCAGTTCCAATTTCGAGATGCTTTCCAGAGTTGCAGCTTTCCTACAGACAGACTACATCCACCTCTCTGAATCCATGAGTGCTCATCCAGGAGCAGACTAAGAACTGGACAACAAACAGCTTGCTTTCTTGCCACATCTAGACACACAAAACTGTTTTGCCAGTTTTCCCATTGGGAAAAAGGACCCATTTAGGACAGTCAGATACCGGCATAAACCAGATTGGCAGAAGCTCCTTCATAATGCTTAACCAAGACATGGACAAAGGACTCTTTAGTTAACATTCAAAGACTGATATTACAAACCTGATGTTAGAACTTTGGACTTTGAGCAAGAAATAGAAAGTTTCAAGGGACATTGAGTCCCAGGCAGGGAATAAATGAAAAAACGTTTAGAATTGTGAAATTGTTCACACCCCACAGATTGTGAGAGAATCTTATTGTCTTTTGATTGTATTGTAACTCACCCTAATGTATGTTCATGATGAAATTGTTAATGTCTGTAACCTTGCTATATGAGTTATGCAAATGTTATTAGAAACTAGAAGTCAGAATTCATTCTAACAGGAATGTAACATGTAATTTACAAGCCTTAGGATAGAAGTACATTTTAGGGAGCAAACTTTAATAAGGTCTGTATCAGAGGCTCTAGAGGCATTCCCACACAGATTTTAAATGGCCATTTTAACCTTTATATGTCTCCATCCCGCAGGAGAACGTTTGCAGCCTTGAGAGCTCAGGTGCTAACTCCCGGAGGATTCTTTCTGATTCAGGAATGCTTGGAGCTGGACCATCGCCCATACCCCACTAACCTTATTTGTTTTACAGAGACTGGTTCCAGTCAGAGATGAGTACGGTTTTCCTTGCCTTCAGGGAATCCTAAAACAGAACACGCATGACAGAATGTGTAATTCCATGACGGGGACCCCTGGTAGGTTGAAGGGAACCTCCTAAAACAGGTGCAGTCATCTGTCCTAATGCAGAAGCACAGGTTTCTTTTTATTAATTTAAGAGAGAGGCATTGTGGGGGACCAAGATAGTTCTGTTATGGAATGTTTTGAAGTCCAGCCTCTGATTTCACTAAACAGGAGCAACCTGGAGCTCTGGCCCACTATTGTATTGCTAATTCGAGCAAGTCTGCTATCATTTAGCATAGCCTCAATATGGAAAGTGTCCTAGTTTGCATCTCTATGGGCCTAAGCATCTGAATAGGCCTGCACCTGGGCAGAGGTGCTAGGTGGGTAAGTAACATGTGAGGACGGAGGTTTAGGGGCCATCTAGCAGAGAGGAGAAGAGAAGGGTAGAAGCGGTCTGGAAGCACGGTTAGGAAACAGCTGAAAAGATGGTAAATAAAGAAAAGACTTTAGTTTTACAACATGGAACTGAGAGCTCTCTAAAGATGACAAGATGCCTGTGTTTGGTCTTTGTTGCCACTGGGTTGCTAGAAGATTCCAAGCCCACACTCCCCCACTCAGGCAGAACCTCATGGCTGTTGTGGCTTGGAGCTGAAGCATGCGGGTCACGACATCCAGGGGACCATGTACGACTCTCTTAGGGTCCTCCTTGTTTGGCAGTGTGGATTGCAGGCTGGTAATCCCTTACTCTATGTCTAAACTCCACATATGAGT
The DNA here is from genome assembly GCF_003668045.3 of Cricetulus griseus. Taxonomy (NCBI): domain Eukaryota; kingdom Metazoa; phylum Chordata; class Mammalia; order Rodentia; family Cricetidae; genus Cricetulus; species Cricetulus griseus. The sequence continues at coordinate 235,399,657 of NC_048595.1, forward strand.
GAGTACATACCATGTTTGTCTTTTTGTGATTGGGTTACCTCACTCAGAATGGTTTCTTCTAGTTCCATCCATTTGCCTGCAAAGTTTAAGATTCCATTGTTTTTTTTTCTGCTGGTAGTACTCCATTGTGTAAATGTACCACATTTTTCTCTATCCATTCTCGAGTTGAGGGGCATCTAGGCTGCTTCCAGGTTGTGGCTATTACAAATAGTGCCGCTATGAACTTCGTTGAACAGATGTCCTTGTTGTATGAATGTGGATCTTTTGGGTATATGCCTAGGAGTGGAATTGTTGGATCTTGTGGCAGACTGATTCCACTTTTCCTGAGGAACCCCCATAGTGATTTCCAATGTGGCTGTACAAGTTGGCACTCCTACCAACAGTGTAGGAGTGTTCGCCTTTTTCCACATCCTCTCCAGCATAAACTGTCATTGCTGTTTTGATTTTAGCCAGTCTGACAGGAATAAGATGGTATCTCAGAGTTGTTTTGATTTGCATTTCCCTGATAGCTAAGGATGTTGAACACTGTCTTATGTGTCTTTCAGCCATTTTAGATTCCTCTATTGAGAATTGTCTATTTAGTTCTGTACCTCATTTTTAATTGGATTGTTTGGTGTTTTGGAGACCAGCTTCTTGAGTTCTTTGTGAAAGGTTCAGGCATTATGCTGGCCTGCCCCTGTTACCTGGTGGAATCCACTCAGGCAATACCCTGGTCAGCCCAAGGTTCCATGGGAAAGAAGTCTGTACGCAGGTGCAGAGGACCCCTTTAAAAGATAGGCCCCTGCCCTCTCTCTCTCTCTCTCTCTCTCCCTTTCTCTCTCTCTCTCTCTCTCCCCTGTTCCTGCTCTCTGTCCCCTCTCTCTGTTTCCCCGCTCTGTCTCTCTATGGCGACCGGCCATGGCGGTCAGCCATTGCCCTGTTCCTCTTCTTAGTCTACCCATTCTGCCTTATAATAAACTTATAGTCAATATGTCCATCTCAATATTTCTCTTTTCTTCTTTTTAAACAAAAGAATAACATTTGGCGCCCAACGTGGAAAGGCTCTGCCCTTATACCTTCTGCGACCTGCTGGCGGGCGCATGTTAGGCTAAGGGTAACCTTATAATCCACTTCCATCTCCGCTTTTCCTGGCACTCCCTCCTGCCTGCAACAGCCTGAGATGCCGGAACTCAACTTGCGGCTTTTCCAACTAAGTATTTCTGGAACTCACTGATCTGCCTATTCGCTGCAATCCGGTAAGAAACCCAAACCGTTCCTATGGGGCAGACCCAGCGCTGTTCAATCTGGGTCCATTTTTCGGTTTCTGGCCAGGTGCTCTCAGACAGGGCAATCTGTACATTTTTTGGCCTTGCCTACGGGAAATACATTTTTACGGGATCTTTCGGTTACTGGCAGCGAGTAGGTAAATGAGCGGAGTTCTGCCTCCCAGTGGGAACTTTCTTTCACCTGGGAATGTCCCTCATTGTTCTGATTGTTCTTTCTCTGACTGTGTTTCTTCTTGGTTGGCAATGTCTGCTTGAGATGCTCTGAGAGTTTTGTTTGTCTGCTGGTTTTCATTTTTCCACATGAATGAGGTTTGAAACTTTTCTGGCAATTGAGAATGTGCTTACGGGGTCGCCATTGACCACGTGTACTAACCTGGGGGCCGCCATCTTGGTCATAACCACGTGACCTAGCTTAGGCCTACCCACTCAGTTCAGTGACTTCCACGGGCAAGCACTGCCACCTGACATCTTGCTTTTTATTTCTTTCACTTGTTGGGTGCATTTCCTAAAGGTCAGGCATGGGATCCCGCTCCAGGAGCGGTGCTTTTTTGCTTTTTTCAGTTCGGACTGCTGGGTCCTTTTTCGGTTTCGGGACAGCTGTGTCCCCTTCAGGGCCAGGCCCCTGGCAACTCCCACGGGCAGACGTGCATCCGTAGAGGAGCTTTTTGCCGGTTTTCAACTTGCCTCACCCATGGGAAATGCATAGAGGGACCTTTCTGGTTTCATCCAACAAGCAGGTAAACAGACAAAAGCGGTTTATGGTTGCCGCCGTTTTGGTCATGTGACCTACCTGTAGGCACGCACAGCTCCAGCGGCCTATCGAGCAAACCTGTCTGCCAGATTTTTGATTTCTGCCAGATCTTTTTGCTTTTTATTTTTATTTTTTGTCTTTTTCTTCTTTCACTGGCTCTGTTGTTCATGGCTTGTTTACTAAATACTGTGCCTTTCCAGGGCCCTCTGTTTAAGTCTACCCTGTCTCTTTAAATCTCCTGTCTGTTTGCTACAATGTACGGATCAGAGATTGCATTCTAGTTCCCCTTTACTGTTATCCAATGCTGCTTGTCTCTGTACTTGTAATTTAATTTTATACTTATCTAGCTCTATATGCAACTTAAATTTAACTATATTAAATGTTTATTTCTAAATTACTATATATCTTTAAATGATGGTCAACATTTTAAGTCATAAAGTTCTAATCTACCTTTACTTAAAATATAAGCCAAGTCTATACAACTTAAATTTAACTTATGTATCTTTAAATGATAGTAAAAGTTTAAAATCATAAAGGTCTATTTCAAACTAACAAAATATTTATACCACTCAGTCTATCCTGTAAGCCTTTTACAAAGGTACAGCTTTTATTACAAAAAGGGATTTTTCTCTAACTAAAGACAAACTTAACTACTAAGATCCTAAGCAGACAGCCCTCAAATGCTCAGAGATCTAGAGAATATGGCATTTAAAATGTTTTGTTAAAAAGCTTTTTATAACAGAGAGATAGGCCAGTTGCTGGTCCTACCCCATTTCCTCCGAGAAGACTGATGGGCACTGAATAAGCTTCATCTCGAGTCAGTGACAACGCTGGTCACTGAGCAACCCTGCCCTTCACCTCAACTGGTACAAAGTATTCCAGACCATGGACAAGAGGACAACGGAATCGACTTTCCCGGCGTTGCTTGGGCCAACGGTAGGCAAGTCTTCCCAAAGTCTCTAATCCACAGGTCACAAGTTATCAGCAAGAAGGCAGGTGTCCTGCAGCCTGCTACTATGGATGGAGGACCTTGGGGATGGCTGTCCATGCAGCCTGCTGGCAAGTCTCTGTTATTCTTTAATCATTGATTCAGGTAAAATCTTATCCTTCTCAAGAACTCTGATGCTTTTGACGACTGATAGTCTTGCCAGCTTAAAGCAAAACATTCCAGTAACAGGTATTTTAGGGTTTATCTATGTAAAGATAGGAAAGTCTAAGATGTATAAAAGTCTGAGAATGTAGTTACAAAGGCCTGAGGATAAAAAGGCTTAAATGATGATAATGAGTTGAGACATTAAAAAGAATAAAAAATGTTCCTGATTTCTCTATTTCTCATGCTACTGTTCATAGTAAAGTTCAACAATACCACTATATGATCATAACTATAAGGTCAAGATTACGATACTTTTCATTGTCAAAAAAAAAATCTATCTGTTTTAAAATGGTAATGCTTTTAGCCAAGTTGCTTCTAACATGAATATGCTACTAATGTGTCTAATACTTATGTTTCCACAAACTCTAAGGATTCTTGTAAGTTCCAGGGAGCTGAATCAGATCCAAACAGGTCAGATTCACTCCAGGTAATATTCAATCTTTCCCTGGTCCCAAATTCCCTTCACTCATCTTGGGACACCTCGGGAACCCCTCCCTCATCTTACAATCTTCCCCTCAAGTGACAGGACCTAAGAAAATTTTTTTTTCTAATCTCAACCTTGTCTTCTGCTCTGTCAACATCTTGCCAGGTCTAAGAGGCGCCAGGGAGTTGCATACAGCCTGGACTACAATGAAACAACCAGCTTCCCCAGGACGTGGCAGCACCCCAACCTTCTCGGGTCCCCCAAAGATGGTCAACGCCCCCCATGTCAGCAGGAAGCAGTCTTAAGAAGTCGACGCCCTTATTCCTTAACCTGCCATGTCTAAACACCCACCTTTTTTTAATAATAAGTAGAGGTGGGAATGAAAGGTTCAGGCATTATGCTGGCCTGCCCCTGTTACCTGGTGGAATCCACTCAGGCAATACCCTGGTCAGCCCAAGGTTCCATGGGAAAGAAGTCTGTACGCAGGTGCAGAGGACCCCTTTAAAAGATAGGCCCCTGCCCTCTCTCTCTCTCTCTCTCCCTGTTCCTGCTCTCTGTCCCCTCTCTCTGTTTCCCCGCTCTGTCTCTCTATGGCGACCGGCCATGGCGGTCAGCCATTGCCCTGTTCCTCCTCTTAGTCTCCCCATTCTGCCGGTCCTTATAATAAACTTATAGTCAATATGTCTGTCTCAACAATATTTCTCTTTTCTTCTTTTTAAACAAAAGAATAACATTTTGGCGCAAAAGAATAACACTTTGTATATTTTGGAGATCAGCCCTCTGTCAGATGTGGGGTTGGTGAATATCTTTTCCCAGTCCGTGGGCTGCCGTTTTGTCTTTCTGACTGTGTCCTTTGCCTTACAGAAGCTTCTCAGTTTCAGGAGGTCCCATTTATTAATTGTGGATCTCAGTGTCTGTGCTACTGGTGTTATGTTCAGTAAGAAGTCTCTTGTACCAATTAATTTAAGGGTATTTCCCACTTTGCCTTCTAATAGGTTCAGTGTGGCTGGATTTATGTTGAGGTCTTTGTTCCATTTAGACTTAAGTTTTGTGCATGGTGATAGAGATGGATCTGTCTGCAGTCTTTTACATTCCAGCATCCAGTTATGCCAGCACCATTTGTTGAAGATGCTTTCTTTATTCCATTGTATAGCTTTAGATTCTTTGTAAAAAATCAGGTGTTGGTAGGTGTGTGGGTTAATATCAGGGTTTCAACTCTATTCCATTGGTCTACCTGTCTATTTTTGTGCAATTCTAAGCTGTTTTCAGGACAATATCTCTGTAATAGAGCTTAAAGTCAGGGATGGTGATGCTTCCAGATGTCCCTTTATTTTACAGCGTTGTTTTGGCTATCCTGGGTCTTTTGTTTTTCCATATAAAGTTGAGAATCGTTCTTTCAAAGTCTGTGAATAATTGTGTTGGGATTTTCATGGGGATTGCATTGAATCTGTAGATTGCTTTTGGCAAGATTGCCATTTTTACTATGTTTATCCTACCTATCCAAGAGCATGGGAAATCTTTCCATTTTCTAGTATCTTCTTTAATTTCTTTCTTTAGAGACTCAAAATTCTTAAGGTACAGGTCTTTCACTTTTTTCGTTACCATTAACCCAAGGTATATTATGTTGTTTATGGCAGTTGTAAAGGGTGATGTTTCTCTGATTTCTTTCTCCACCAATATATCATCTGTATATAGTAGGGCTACAGATTTTTTTGAGTTAATCTTGTATCCTGCCACTTTGCTGAAGGAAAACTGTAGGAAAACTCCCTGGTAGAGTTTTTCAGGTCACTTGTGTAGACTATCATATCATCTTCAAATAGTGAAAGTTTCACTTCTTCCTTTCCAATTTGTAGCCTTTTGTTGTCTTATTGCTCTAGCTAGAACTTCAAGGACAATATTGAAGAGGTATGGAAAGTGTGGACGGCCTTGTCTTGTTCCTGATTTTAGAGGAATTGCATTGAGTTTCTCTACATTTAATTTGATGCTGGATGTTGGCTTGCTATATATTGCTTTCTGTTTTCCCTGATCTCCCAAGACTTTTATCATGAAGGGGTGTTGGATTTTATCAAAGGCTTTTTCGGATGGATTTTCATATGTTGCACCATCCTTACTTCCCTGGTATGAAGCCTACTTGATCATAATGGATGATTTCTCTGATGTGTCTTGGATTCTGTTTGCCAGTATTTTATTGAGTATTTTTGTATCAGTGTTCATGAGGGACATTGGCATGTCATTGTCTTTCTTAGTTGTGTCTTTGTGTGGCTTGGGTATCAATGTTATTGAAACCATGGAAAAAGAGTTTGGCAATGACCCTTCTGCTTCTATTTTGTGGAATACTTTGAGGAGAATTGGCATTAGCTGTTCCTTGTATTTCTGGTAGAATTCTGCACTGAAGCCATCTGGCCCTGGGCCTCTTTTGATTGGGAGACTTTTGATGACTGTTTCTATTTCATTAGGGGTTATAGTTCTATTTAAGTTGCTTATCTGTTCTTGATTTAATATTGGTAAGTGTAATCTATCCAGAAAATTGCCCATTTCATTTAGATTGTTGAATTTTGAGGAATACAGTTTTTCAAAGTATGACCTGATGATTCTCTGGATTTCCTCTGTGTCTCTTGTTATGTCGCCATTTTCATTTCTGATTTTATTAATTTGCCTGTTCATTCTCTGCTGTTTGGTAAGTTTGGATAAAGGTTTGTCTCTCTTGTTGATTTTCTCAAAGAACCAACTCTTTGTTATATTGATTCTTTGTATTGTTCTCCTAGTTTGCACTTTATTGATTTCAGTCCTCAATTTGATTATTTCCTGTCATCTACTCTTTTTAGGTTCCCTGGCTTCTTTGTGTTCTACAGCTTTCAGTTGTGCTATTAATTCTCTAATATGACTATTCTCCTGTTTCTTCATGTGGGCACTTAGTGCTGCTATGAACTTTCCTCTTATTACTGCTTTCAAAGTGTCCCATATGTTTGGGTATGTTGTGTCCATTTTCTCATTGAATTCTAGGAAATATTTAATTTCTTTTTTTATTTCTTCCTTGGCCCAGGAATTGTGCAATTGGGTATTATTTAATTTCCATGAGTTTGTAGTTTTTCTGCAAATTGTATTGTTGTTGAAGTCTAACTTTAAAGCATGGAGGTCTGATAAGATACAGGGGGTTATTTTAACTGTTTTGTACTTGTTGATGTTTGCTATGTTGCTAATTATGTGGTCGATTTTAGCTAAGGTTTATGTGGCACTGAGAAGAAGGTATATTCTTTTGTATTTGGATGGAATGTTCTATAGATGTCTGTAAATTCAATTGGGCCATAACTTCTATTAGTTCCTTTGTTTCTTTGTTAAGTTCCTGTCTGTTGGTCCTGTCTAGTGGTGAGGGTGGGGTGTTGAAGTCTCCCACTATAAGTGTGTGTAGTTTTATGTGTCATTTGAGTTTTAGTAATGTTTTTTTTACAAATGTGGATGCCTTTATATTTGGGGCATTAATGTCAGAATTGAGACTTCATCCTGATTGACCACATAGTAGGCAGCAAAGCAAATCTCCATAGATACAAAAGAATTGAAAAATAACCCCCTGTATCTTATTAGATCACTATGCATTAAAGCTAGAATTCAACAGCAATACTAATGGCAGAAAACCTACATACTCTTGGAAAATGAATAACACTCAATTGCACCATTCCTGGGTTGAGGAAGAAATAAAAAAAGAAATTAAAGACTTCCTAGAATTTAATGAGAATGTAGACACAACATACCCAAACTTATGGGACACTCTGAAAGCACTGCTAAGAGGGAAGTTCATAGCACTAAGTGCCCATATGAAGAAACTGGAGAAAGTCACATTAGAGAATTGAGAGAACAACTGAAAGCATTAGAGCAAAAAGAAGCAAACTCACCAAGGAGGAAATAATCAACCTGAGAGCTGAAATCAATAAAGTAGAAACTAGGAAAACATTACATAGAATCAATGAAACAAAGAGTTGGTTCTTTGAGAAGATCAACAAGATAGACAAACCTCTAGCCAAACTAACCAAAAGGCAGAGAGCATGCTAATTAACAAAATCAGAAACAAAAAGGGGGATGTAAAATGGATACTGAGGAAATCCAGAGAATCTTCAGGTCATACTTTGAAAACCTGTACTCCACAAAATTCAAAAATCTAAAGGAAATGGACAGTTTTCTGGATACATATCACTTACCAAAATTAGACCAAGATCAGATAAACAGTTTAAATCGACCCACAACCCCTAATGAAATAGAAGCAGTCATCAACACCTCCCAACCAAAAAAAGCCCAGGGCCAGATGGCTTCACTGCAGAATTCTACCAGAAATTCAAAGAAGAGCTGATACCAGTACTCCTCAAACTGTTCCCCACAATAGAAGCAGATGGGATATTGCCAAACTTTCTACGAGGCTACAATCACTTTGATACCCAAGCCACACAAAGATATGACTAAGAAAGAGAAGTAAAGACCGATATCCCTCATGAACATCGATGCTAAAATACTCAATAAAATATTGGTGAACTGAATCCAAGAACATATCAGAAAAATCATCCACCATGATCAAGTAGGCTTCATCCCAGGGTTGCAAGGATGGTTCAACATATGAAAATCCATCAATGTAATCCACCATATTAAACAAACTGAAAAAGAAAAACCACATGATCATCTCACTAGACGCTGAAAAAGCCTTTGACAAAATCCAACATCCCTTCATGATAAAGATCTTGGAGAGAACAGGAATAACAGGAACATATCTAAACATGATAAATGCAATATACACCAAACCAATAGCCAACATCAAATTAAATGGAGAGAAACTCAAAGCGTTTCCTTTAAAATCAGGTACAAGACAAGGCTGTCTACTCTCTCCATATCTCTTCAATATTGTACTTGAGATTCTAGCTAGAGCAATAAGACAAGAAAAGGGGATCAAAGGGATACAAATTGGAAAGGAAGAAGTCAAACTTTCACTGTTTGCAGATGATATGATAGTCTACATTAGTGACCCGAAATACTCTACCACGGAACTCCACAGCTGATAAACATCTTCAGCAAGGTGGCAGGATACAAAATTAACTAAAAAAAAATCTGTAGCCCTACTGTATACAGATGATAATCCCAATGAGAAAGAAATCATGGAAACATCACCTTTCACAATAACCACAAGCAACATAAAATATCTGGGGTAACACTAACCAAAGAAGTGAAAGACCTGTACAATAAGAACTTTGAGACATTAAAGAAAGAAATTAAAAAGATACCAGAAAATGGAAAGATCTCCCATGCTCTTGGATAGGTATAATTAGCATAGTAAAAATGGCAATCCTACCAAAAGCAATCTACAGATTCAATGCAATCCCCATCAAAATCCCAACACAGTTTTTCACAGACATTGAAAGAACAACACTCAACTTTATATGGAAAAATAAAAGACCCAGGATAGGCAAAACAACTCTTTACAATAAAGGATCTTCTGGAGGCATCACCATCCCTGACTTCAAGCTGTACTATAGAGCCATAGTTCTGAAAACAACTTGGTATTGGCACAAGAATAGACAGATAGACCAATGGAATCGAATTGAAGACCCAGATATTAACCCACCCACCTATGATCACCTTATTTTTGACAAAGGTGCTAAATCTATACAATGGAAAAAAGATAGCATCTTCAACAAATGTTGCTGGCACAATTGGATTTGGACATGCAGAAGATTGCAGATAGATCCATACCTGTCACCATGCATGAAACTTAAGTGCAAATGGATCAAAGATCTCTCCATAAATTCAGCCACACTGAAAGTGTGGAATTACCCTTGAACAAATTGGCACAGGAGACCGATTCCTGAACATCTCGCCAGGAATACAGACATTGAGGTCTGCAATTAATAAATGGGACCTCCTGAAACTGAGAAGCTTCTGTAAGGCAAAGGACACAGTCAGTAAGACAAAATGACCACCCACAGAATGGGAAAAGATCTTCACCAACCCCACATCTGGCAGAGGGCTGATTTCCCAAATATACAAGGGTCTCAAGAAGCTAGCCACCAAAACACCTAACAATGAAATTAAAAAGTGGGGTGCAGAACTAAACAGAATTTTCAACAGAGGAATCTGAAATGGCTGAAAAACACTTAAGAAGTGCTCAAAATTCTTCGCCATCAGAGAAATGCAACTCAAAACAACTCTGAGATACCACCTCACACCTGTCAGAATGGCTAAAATCAAAATACCAATGACAATCTATGCTGGAGAGGATGTGGAGAAGAAGGAACACTCCTCCATTGCTGGTGGGAGTGTGAACTTGTAAGACCACTCTGGAAATCAGTATGGAGGTTGCTCAGAAAAATGGGAATCAATGTACCTCAAGATCCAGCCATTCCTCTCTTGGGTATTTACCCAAATAGTGCATGTTCATACAACAAGGACATATGTTCAACCATGTTCATAGCAGCATTGTTTGTAATAGCCAGAACCTGGAAGCAGCCTAGATGCCCCTCAACTGAAGAATGGATAGAGAAAATGTGGTACATTTATACTCAGCAGAAAAAAGCAATGGAATCTTGAAATTCACAGGCAAATGGATGGAACTAGAAGAAACCATCCTAAGTGAGGTGACCCAGTCACAAAAATACAAACATGGTATGTACTCACTCATATATGAATTTTAGACATAGAACAAAGGTTTACAGCCTATAATCCTCTTCACCAAAGAAACTAGGAATCATGAAGGACTCTAAGTGATAAATAGACCCTAGGAATGGGAAGTGGCATGAACTCCTGAGCTAATTGGGAGCATGAGGTTAGGGGGTAGGGAGCTGCTACAATAAGAGCAAGAGAAGAGGAGTAGAGGAGAGGAAATGGAGGAGCAGAGATATTTAGTAGGGGAAAGAATAGAGGAGAGAGAGCAGGATGAGAGATACCATATCAGAGGGAGCCAGTATAGGTCCTAGAAGAGATCTGGAACCAGGGAGATCTCCAGAGACCTACAAGGATGACACGATCTGACAATCCAGGCAGTGGAGGAGAGGATAACCTAAAAGCCCCTCCCCTAAAATGAGATTGATGACTACTCTTTATGCCATCCTAGAGCCCTCACCCAGTGGCTGAAGGAAGCAGAGGCAGACATCCACAGAAATACACTGAGCTGAAATCTGGAATTTAGTTGAAGAGAGGGAGGAATGAAGATCAAAGGGGTCTGTACCAGGTTGGAGAAACCCACAGGAACAGTTGGCCTGAACAAGGGAGAGCACATGGACCCCAGATGCTATCTGGGAGGCCAGTACAAGACTGATCCAGCCCCCTGAACATGGATGCCAATAAGGAGGCCTCTGCACTCCAGGGAGCCTCTGGAAGTGGATTAGCATTTTTCCCTGGTATAAGAAGGGACTTTGAGAGCCCATCCCACGTGAAGGGATACACTCTGGCCCTGGACAAACGGGGAAGGTCTCAGGCCCAGCACAGGAAGATTTGGTGGTCTTTGCAGAGCCCCCATTGAGGGCCCTACCCTGCCTGGGGAGTGGTGGGTGGGGGAGGAGGGATGGGGGTGAGGGGAGGGAGAGGGAGATGGGACTTACATGTGAAACAAGCTTGTTGCCTAACTTGAATTAATAAAAAAAAGAGAAAAAAATGTCAGTCCTCTATGATTATCTAACTTTGGTCCTGAGAAAGTAAGATTTGCAAAAATTTCAACGGTACAACTAAGAATATATAACTATGAGTGAAAAAATATTTGTTTATAATGAAACTATATATGTAAATATGTAAAATATGCAATCAATATTGTTTATTTAATTCTCTTTAGTTGAAATACTAATCCACTGTGGAACAAGGGAAACACTCCCATATTGCCGGTTGGAGTGCAGTCTTGTACATCTACTAGGGAAATCAGTATGACAGTTCTTCAGAAAAATGTGTATCAGTCTACCTTGAGATCCATCTCCACTACTCTTGGATATATACCCAAAGCATATGTCATTTTTCCACAAGGACACCTGCTCAATGATTTTATTGCTGCTCTATTCATAACATCCAGAAATTGTAAATAACTTAGATGTCCCCCAAAAGAAGAATGGGTAAAAAATGTGGTACATTTACTCAATGGAGTATTGCTAGGCTCTTTAAAACATGACATCATGAAAATTGTGGGCAAATAGATGGAATTAGGAAACATTGTTGTGGGATTATAACAACAGCTGGCCAAGAGATATGTCAATATAATGTCAAAGGAGATTATGTAGCCTCCACCCTGTACCAATATTATGTGCAAAAACCATTGGAAATAAGTCATGTACAATTTCCACAATTCATAATTTATTCTTATATAGATTATATCTTATTAGTAGTCACAAAGGTAGATACTTTAGAAAAATGTTAGAAGAAGTAAAGAAAATTTTGCCTTTCTTTGTATTAAAAACTTCTCCTTAAAAATGCAAAGAGGAGATTCTATTAATTATTTAGGATATAAAATTTCTATGAAAAATTAGACCCTCAAAATGTACAAAGTAGGAGAGTTCAATTATGGAGTCTTAATGACAATCATAGATTGTTAGGAAAGATTTCCTATTTATAACTCAATATTGGAATAAAATATGATGAGCTGAGTAATTTTGTCAGTACCGTAGATGATGGGGACAAGAACTTGGAGAGTTCAAGAGAATTATCAGCTGAAGCTAAAAGAGAATTGGCATTTATGGAAAAAACCTACAGAATTCAAATGTGGATCATGTAGATCAAAAGCTTAACTACCTTATGGTTATATTATATTCTAGGCAATCCCTCACAGGAATTTTGATTCAGAGGGAAGATATAATATTACAATATATATTTCTACTACATAATCAGAGCAAGAAATTAAAGACATATTTCAAAAAGATTTCTGATTTGATTTTTAAAAGAAAAATAAGACTTTGTCAACTGGCAGGAATGGGCCCAGTAGAAAGTGTAGTACATATAACTAATCAGGAAATCTATTCTTGAAGTAATTTTTGGAGAAAGATTAACAGCAGTTATCCTCAAAGTTAGAGAATTGAATTCATACAAAGAACTATAGGGTCCTTCCATGAACTGTATGGAAAACACCAATCTCTGAAGTTCCTTCATTCTGTAATGATGCAAATAAATCAGGAAAGGCAGGATACAAATCAGGAAATTTTAGCAAAGTGGCTCAAAGCCCTGCCCTTATGATTCTATACAAAAGTCAGAATTGTATGGGATACTTATGGTATTAATGGGTCATAAAGAACCTTTCCATATAGTTACCTGCTCTCAATATACAGAAAGAGTTTTTTTTTATATTTTGAAATTGCTGAATTTTTTCCTGATAAAACAGAATTAACTTAGTTATTTATGCAATTATAGTAAATAATCAAGAATAAGAAATACACACACACACACACACACACACACACACACACACACATGCATACATATCACACATCAGAATTCATACAGGTCTGTTAGGTCCTTTAGCATAAGGTAATGATGAAATTGATCAGTTCTTAATAGGTAGTATATTGGAGTTCTCAGAATTTCTTAAAATACCTCCATGCAAATAGCCTAGGTTAAAAAAAGTATTTTTCCGACATTTGGCAACTAGCCAAGGAAATCATAAAAAAGTCCTACTTGTTCCTTCTATAACCAAACTCCATTACCTACAGGAACTAACCCTAAATGTATTCAGAGAGATGAAATTTGGCAAATGTATGCATTTAATTTTGTAGATTTTGGAAATTTAAATTTAAAATATGTACACCATAAAAAAGATTCATTTTCGGGATGGTATTGGACAATTGATTTGAGTTCTGAAAAGGTTGATTCTGTAGTCTATTAGAAGTCATGATCATCATGGGAATACCTGTACAAATTAAGATTGATAAAAAATCATCTTTAGTGAAGTAATATAGACAGAAAGACAAATATGGCATGTATTCACCTACACATGTATATTATGCATTAAATAACTAATAACAAAGTTATAATCTGTGGACACAAATTTTGTTTGAGTTTTCTTATCACAGCAGGTCCTGCTGCCCTCTTTTATCCACAAATAAAAACACAAAAACTTATGTTAATTATTAAACTGTTGGACAATTGTCTATGGCTTCTTACTGGATAGCTCTGTCTTAATTATTAATCCATAACTACTAATTTATGTATTTCTACATGGCCTTATTTTACTGGAGAATGCATTTTGAGTCCTATCCTCCTGGTCCCTCCATGGCATCTCCTTGCAATCTCTCTCCTTTCCCTTTCGTATCCTCGTCATGCCTATCTTCCTGCCTCTATTGGCCAAACTGTTTTATTTACCAACCAATAAGGAAACACATATACAGAGAGACATCACCCATCACACAAGTGGTTAGGCATCCAGGAAGGGAATAGAGGAAGAGCACATAGATCTCCATGGGATGTGAAAATACAAATAGAACTGGACCTGGAGGTGGGACATAAATGGAAATATCACCTGGAATGTGGGAGGGTAGCTGGGATCGAGTGAGAGAATATGGGAGGAGAGAACAAGAATTGAGGCCCATTAGAAGTTAAAACTTACTAAAATGTATAAAAGAAATTGTAAGGTAAGGAAGTTTTTAAAAATACTAGCAAGACAGAGCCACAACTGGCCATTCCTTATCATTAAACAAAGCTTCCAGTACTGGGACTGTGTTTCATCCATTTGAGTTGTTGGCCAAAGAGGCCTCATGGAAATCTACACAACATAGTCTATTGCTAACAAAATAGGTTGCTCTTCACAAACTGACTGCAAGACTCCATTGCTGAAGACAATGCCAATGCAACTCATGGAACATGGGGAATTAGAACTGGTCCCTAACATAGAACATTTACCCATGCTCTTGTTTCTTTGATATTGTAGTAGAAGGAGTGTGCAAACACTAGGGAAGGCAGAACAACTTGAGAACAAGACTCTCTAAATCAACAATTTAAAGCTTATATGAACACATATGAAGAAGCAAAACAGGGTCTAAACAAGTCTCTAACATGTCCTTTGTGTATATATTATCCTTCTCAGTTCAGTGCCTTTATGAGATTCACAATTTGTGAATGAGTGGGTACCTCATTCTTGTGAGTTCTCTTGTGGAGTTTTTCTTCCTGCTGGTTTGCCTTGTCCAGCTTCAATGTAATGTTTTTTATTTTATCTTATTACATTTTGTTTTGTTAAAAAACATCATTGAGACAATAAAAAAAACATGACTGAAAGACATATAAGAAAGTGCTCAACATCATTAACCATCAGGGAAATGCAAATCAAAACAACTCTGAGATACCATCTTTCTCCTGTAGAATGGCTAAAATAAAAAACAGCAATGACAGTTTATGCTGGAGAGGATGTGGAGAAAGGGGAACACTCCTACACTGCTGGTGGGAGTGCCAACTCATACAAACATTTTGGAAATCAGTATGGCAATTCCTCAGGAAAATGAAAATCAGTCTACACAAGATCCAGCAATTCCACTCTTAGGCATATAACCAAAAGATGCACATTCCTACAACAAGGACATCTGTTCAACCATGTTCATAGCAGCATTATTTGTAATAGCCAGAACCTGGAAGCAGCCTAGATGCCCCTCAACTGAAGAATGGATAGAGAAAATGTGGTACATTTATACAAAGGAGTACTACTCAGCAGAAAACCAAAACAAAACAATGGAATCTTGAAATTCACAGGCAAATGGATGGAATTAGAAGAAATCATCCTGAGTGAGGTAACCCAGTCACAAAAAGACAAACATGGTATGTACTCACTCATATATGAATTTTAGTCCTAGAGCAAAGAAGCAGCAGACTACAATCCACACCTCCAGAGAAGCTAGGAAACAAGGAGTACCCTAAGAGAGACACACATGGTCCCCAGAGAAGGGGAAAGGGACAAGATCTTCTGAGCTAATTGGGAGCATGGGGGAGGGGAGAGAGAGCTAGGAGAAAGAGAATGTTAGAATAGGAGGGGAGAGGAGGACATGTGGGAGCAGGAAGATTGAGTCAGGGGAAGAATAGAGGAGAGCAAGGAAACAGATACCATAACAGAGGGAGCCATCATAGGTCTAAAGAGAAATCAGGCACTAGGGAAATGTCCAGAGATCTACAAGGTTGACTCCAACTAACAATCTAAGCAACAGTCAAGAGGCTACCTTAAATGCCTTTCTCCGATAATGAAACTGATGACCACCTAATATGCCATCCTAGAGCCTTCATCCAGTAGCTGATGGAAGCAGAAGCAGACACCCACAGCTAAACACTGAGCTGAACTCTAGAATCCAGTTGCAGAGAGGGAGGAGTGATGAGCAAAGGGTCAAGACCAGGCTGGTGAAACCCACAGAAACAGCTGATGTGAATAAGGGGAGCTCATGGACCCCAGACTGATAGCTGGGAAGCCAGCATAGGACTGTTCCAAACTTCCTGAAGGAGGAAGTTAGTTTGGAGGTCTGGACAATCTATGGGGCCATTGGTAGTGGATCAGTATTTATCCCTATTACACAAATGGACTTGGGGAGCCCACTCCACATAGCAGGATACTCTCTCAGTCTAGACACATGGGTGGGGTGGGGGGAGGACCTAGGCCCTGCTCCAAATGATATGATAGACTTTGAAGATCCCCCATAGAAGGCCTTACCCTCTCTGGGGAGCAGAGAGGGGAAGGGATAGTGGGTTAGTTGGGGGAAAGGGGAGGAAGGGGAGGGAGAAGGAACTGAGATTGACATGTAAAAGAAGCTTGTTTCTAATTTAAATTAAAAAAAGAGAAAACCAGAAAGGAACAATTCTCCAAAATTAAGCAGCAATTGATTATTTACTGAAAAGACCACATTGGCTGTGAATAATTTCCTGGCATGTACTGCTTTAATACCTCAGATTTCTCTTATAGCATAGAAGAGCAATTACATTTTCTATGCAAGGAATTACATAAAATTACTTTAACTCATCTGTATTGACCATGATGACTTACATGGGTAATGCCTTTTGTGGGTCCTGCCCTATTAGAATTATTCATAATTATCTGGCTTCCAAAAACTGTCCAATCTATACAAAATTTGGTGCTAAATCTAATTCTATCTGTGCATACATATGGTTTGTTTTCTGACATTCTCTAAAATATAAGAGGTCATAATTGCCTCTGTAATAAGATTGTGAACTTGCTGTTAATTGTGGATAGGGTAGGTACAGAATGTTATTTCTACAACGTGGCCTTTTAGAAAGAATTGCATAACCTATGACAAGTGAATGCAATTGAAAGCAAGACTATTAAGAGAATGCCATGCCATATCCACATTATTTCTGTGGGGAAGGCAAAGGCCTTGGGATGACTATTCTCATCTCTTTTCCTGTGATCAACGATGAAAAGATATAATTCCAGATGTATTCCCTTACTGCACTTACATTTTCTTAAGCTACCTGTAAACATCATCTGCTTTAATAATAGAAATAAGAGTGGTATGGTTGAACTACTCTTCTGCAAAAAAATGAAGAAAAACTAATCCAGAAGATTATTTTGTTAAAAAAGCAGAATCCTCGTTCCCAGTCAACTCTAATCTGCCTTAAACATAAATTATCTTATAATAGTAATTTAAAATAAAAACACTTATTGAATATGTCAGGAAGTATTTCCTCTATTTTATATCCCACAAATAAGATGTTGCTCTTCATAATTCTCTGAAAACTTCCTTAACTACTACGGCCTGCCATGAATTTGACTCTTGTGGGCATACCTAATATTTATGAATTCCTGATAGTCTAGATGGCAGCTTGCCCCTTGAATACTGTGTATGTATCTCTTGTTTCCTTTGATTAGCCTTTATGTGGGTCTTATGGATAAGAGGTTTGTTTATCCTTTATCTGTTGAGACATTTTGCCATCACTATTCTAGAATTTGTTTAGTTGTTAATTAGGATTACATTGGTTAAAGATTTTGTTGAAAATACATAGGGATATATATTTATAGAGATAGATTATCTATATGTATATGTATATGTATATGTATATGTATATGTATATGTATATGTATATGTATATGTATATGTATATGTATATGCATATGCATATCTATATCTATATCTATATCTTTATCTATATCTATATCTATATGTATATCATCACCTAAATTTCAAAATCATGTTCCTTGTGAGATTCAGGCCATTAAGAATGCACATTTGTTATGTGCTTATCACTAGCATCTCTTCACACTGTCCCATCATCCTCTGGTGAAGCTTCCTGCTCATCCCATGATCTTCCATGCTGCTTTGCATTTTTGAGCCTGCTCTCTATGCATGAGTTAGCCCTGACTAGGAGTTTTAAAGGATTTCTTTCTTTCTTTTTCTTTTTCTTTTTTTTTTTGGTCTGGCTTACTTGTGCTTTAACACTCATCTATGTGTTACATATATGAGAATTCCATTCTTTTTTCTTTTCTGAGGTAGGATTTGACTATGTAGTGTGTAGTTACCTTGGTATCTCCAATAATATGCCTCAACCAATGCCCAAATGCTCAGATTATATGTATAGGTTACTTTCATTTTAGTGTTGAATACTATTTAATCATAGATAGGAGCAAATTTTGCTCATTTTTCTATTAAATGACAGCTGGCTATTCTTTTAGTCATGAATTCTATCCTTATCCCTTTGGTGTTCATGTGTCTACTAGATATTCTGTTATCTGTTCTTTGTGATATATGTTCAGAAGTGGAAATGTTGGAATATTTAGTAATCTGTGTTACTCTGATTAACTGGAATTTTTTTCCATAAAAGCTACACATTACATTCTTAAAAGCAATATAAAAGAAAGGGTCCCAAATTGGCTAAGTACTCACATTTTTTCCTTTGCTTTTCTCTAAACTGCCATCATAGTGGGGTTAAAATAGACTGTATTGCATGACTTATATTTGTCACATGGTCTGTGGTATTGGACATTTTTTCAGCAAATCTTCCTTAGAGTGAAGTCTACTTCTGCCTTTTCATTTTAACTTTGTGGGGTGGTTTGAAAGAAAATGACCTCCAAAAGAAGTGGCACTATTTGGAGGTGTGTCTTTGTTGAATTAGATGTGATATTTTTCTCTCTTTTTATTATTTTTAATCCCTCACCCTCCTCTCCTCCCATGTTCCCCACCCAACCCATTCCAACCCACCCCACTCCTCTCCAGGGATAGTGAGGCCCTCTACCAAGGACCTACAAAGTCTGTCATATTGTTTGGGGGTCTAGACCCTCCTTGCTGTATATAGGCTGCAATAGTATCCCTCCATAGGGAATGGGCTCCCAAAGTCCATTTGTGCTCTAGGGATAAAGCTCGCTCCGCTGTTAGAGGAGACATAGACTGTCTTGGGCTCCTAGCTGGTACCCACATTCAGAGGGTTTAGTTTGGTCCAAAGCTGTTTCCTCAGCTTTATGATTAGGGTCTCTATTCTATCAGTAGGTCAGGTCCACTGTTTCTGCAGGTCTCTCCATCCCCATCTTGGCTCCTTTGCTCAACCCTCCTCCCTATCCACAACTGAATTCCAGTAGTATGATTCAGTGCTTAGCTATGGGTGTCTGTTTCTGCTTCAAACAGCAACTGGATGAAGGCTCTCCTTCCTCTCCCTGCCCCCAGGCTCCAATTTGGTCAGGGATTCTGGTCCCCATCCCCTTCTTCGAGGAACTATGAAATCTTCTCTTGGGGTCCTCCTTGTTTCCTAGCTCCTCTGGCACTGTGGAATGTAGACTAGTGATTCTTTGCTCTATGTCTAAAAATCTAAAATGAGTGAGTACATACCATGATTATCTTTTTGTGATTGGGTTACCTCACTCAGGATAGTTTCTTCTAGTTCCATCCATTTGCCTGGGAATTTCAAGATTTCATTGTTCTTTTCCACTGAGTAGTACTTCATTGTGTAAATATACCATGTTTGCTCTATCCATTCTTCAGTTGAGGAGCATCTAGGTTGTTTCCAGGTTCTGGTGATTACAAATAATCTGCTATGAACACAGTTGAACATATGTCTTTATTGTATGAGTGTGCATTCTTTGGGTATATGCCCAAGAGAGGGATTGCTGGGTCTTGAGGTAGACTGATTCCCTTTTTCCTGAGAAACCACCATACTGATTCCCAAAGTGGTCTTACAAGTTTGCACTCCCACCAGCAATGGAGGAGTGTTCCTCTTTCTCCACATCCTCTACAGAATAGACTGTAATTGGTGTTATTGATTTTAGCCATTCTGACAGGAGTAAGATGGGATCTCAGAGTCGTTTGGAGCTGTATTTCCCTGAAGGCTAAGGTTGTTGAGCACTTTCTCAAGTGTCTTTCAGCCATTTTGAATTCCTCTGTTGATAATTCTCTATTTAGTTCTGCCCTCCATCTTTTATTTATTTTTTATCATTTTTATTTGAATTAGAAACAAGATTGATTTACATGACAATCCCAGTTCTCTTCTCCCTTCCGCCATCCCCTACCACCCCCACAACTAAAACCCTACCTATCACAATCCTTTCTTCTAATCTACACCTGACTCAACCTTTCTGCTCCCTCATGACCTCTGCATCCTTCCTCTTCTTCCCTTCCCATTCTCATAGCGCACTCCATCTTTTAATTGCATTGTTTGGTGTTTTGGTGACTAGCTTCTTGAGTTCTTTGTATATTTTGGAGATCAGCCCTCTCAGATGTGGGATTGGTGAATATCTTTTCCCATTCTGTGGGCTGGCATTTTGTCTTGCTGACTGTGTCCTTTGCTTTATAGAAGCTTCTCAGTTTCAGGAGGTCCCATTTATCAATTGTCGATCTCAATGTTTGAGCTACTGGTGTTCTGTTCAGAAAGTGGTCTCCTGTACCAATTTGTTCAATGGTGCCACCTACCTTCTCTTCTAGGAGGTTCAATGTGGCTGAATTTATGTTGATGTCTTTGATCCATTTGGATTTAAGTTTAGTGCATGGTGATAGATATGGATCAATCTGCAATCTTCTACATGTCCAAATCCAGTTATGCCAGCACCATTTGTTGAAGACGCTTTCTTTTTTCCATTGTATAAATTTAGCTTCCTTGTCAAAAATCAGAGTTTCATAGGTGTGTGGGTTAATATCAGGGGTTTCAGTTGGATTCTGTAGGGGAAGCTGTAGCCACATCTACTTAGGGGCTAGCTACAGGTGTGCCTGTCCACGCTTGTGAGGGCGTGGTCAGAGTGACTTTAGTGTGACTGCGTTTGCTCTTTCGCTTTCTTTTTGCTTCTTGCTGTACAGACTGGCTGGCTAGGTTGCTCTGTAAGTAAGGCTTTTCCCTATTAAATACCCTTATATTTCTACCTGACTCCGTATTGGTAATTTCCCACTATATCTGGTTGTCAGAAGCGGGATATTGGAAACCTATACCCCATTTGATCGGCTGTGGGTTCCATCGGGCCCGCAGCCTAGGTCCGGAAAGCGCCCTCTCTCCACAGGCGTCCCGGCTAGCAGCCGACCTGCTGCTGCTGAGCTGCTGAGAACCATCCACCCAGCTCGGAGACAGTTTCTAGCTGCCTAGAGGTGAGTAAGCCTTGGCTTTCAGCAGAGGCTTCCCCTGGCCGCTGCTGCGGGAAAGCCGAATCTGTTTTAGTGGTTGCAGCCGCAAGGCCATATACTCTCTCAGATAAGCACAGCGACTTTTGTGACCTCTCTCCACCGCTGACCGACTGCTGCCAAATGCCTCGGAATAACTGAACGCCTGTGCTACCTGCTGGTCAAATATATTTACTGCATCTGGAGTAGAAATCAGGTAAATTTATGGTGGAATATTTATCATTTGCTAAAATTGGTAATATTTTTACTTATTACATGAATTCACTGTTTGAGGAGGATGTTAATGTGCCAATTACTGGCCTATATGCCATAATGGCAGTTAGCCTGCTGGTACAAATAATATTACTAGCCAGAGGACTCAGGAATAGGGATAAGGATAACCTCACCACCTACCTACAGGAAATAACACCTTTAAGATTAAGTCAGACCACAATTGTGCAGCAAGTGTAACAGAAATTGGATGATAAGCTTGGCTCTGTGTCCAATACACTAAAGACAGAGCTGTCTGATGAGATGCAGCGTATTTATGATAAGATAAACACAGAGAGATCCTCCATGTCTGAGGCCTTAGAGGCTAGGCTGTAGGAAGACCATGACCAGCTAAAGAATATCTGTAGCCAGCTAGAAACTCAGATAGGCAATGTTACCCACAACTAGATGCAACGGTGCAAAATACCCAGCATAGGGTTGAAGAATTGGACAATGCCATTCAATCAGTTATTGAAGCATCCAAGGTAGCAGATCAGAAATTTGAGTCTAGATTTGAATGTTTGGAAGATAATTTACAGTACAGGGCTGACAGATTACATAGGTCCATACAGTCTATTGCTGAGGACTCAAAATCAGCAAATCATGACCTGGAATCTAGACTCCAATACCTAGAAGGCAGTTTCCATGCCATCCAGATGCTGCCTAAGGATGATCGTATTAAAGACCTAGAAAAACATGTAGATGAGCAGTTAGAGCAATGTACAGATTCACTAACGTGCTTGGAATCCTTTATGATTAAGGAAATTAAAACTTTTCAAAAGGATATCATTGCTAGGCTTAAAGATAATTGGGATGCCTCAGAAGCAGAATCACTCTAATCGCAGGCACCTGCTCCACCTAGGTATCATGACTATTCTTCTAAGGTTGTTACTCCTACACCATTAGTGTACCCAGCTACCATGGTAGAAAAGCCAGCTTCTAAGAAACACCCTCATGGACAGATGGCTTATGAATGGCAACATATATAGCTGAAGGATCTTAAGACTAATAAAGAATCAGTTGTCTTATATGGTCTCCATAGCCCATACGTAAAACAGCTATTACATTCATGGGCAACCTTTAACAGGGTGATACCCACAGATTGGGAACGATTGGTAGCAGCTGTACTTGAGAATTCATGCCAAATCCAGTGGAAGGCATTAGTAAGGGAAGAGGCAAAGCTCCTTGAGTATCAGGGCATAAAGGAAGGTTTTGAAGCCCCTCTAGATAAGATTCTTGGTCAGGGTATTTATGCTGACCCACAGGTTCAGGCTGAATATGATGACAATATACTGTCTCTATGCAGGAAAGCAGCATTAAATGCCTGGGATAAGGTTCGTGAGCCAGGAGAACGCCTAGAAGCTTATACCAGAATAGAAGAGGGACCTACAGAACAGTTCCAGGATTTCTTACAAAGGTTAACTAGGGCAGTAGAATTACAGGTAACAGATCCAGAAACAAGACAATCAATTATATATACAATAGCTTATAAAAATGCAAACCCAATATGCAAAAGAATACTTTTGCCTTTAAAGATCAGATCAGCTCCACTAGAAAAATGGGTTTGTATGCAGCCAACATTGATTATAATGTACAAGATACTAGAGCTTGGGTAGGAGAAGCCATTTCAAAAGGTTTAAAAAGGCAACAAGAAATTAAAAGTTCTAGAGGTGAGGATGTAAGGGTTTGGCAAGGAGAAGCACCTTACATAGGTCAACATAAGTACCAAGAGGCTAGAGGTTACTACTACTATGAACCAGAACCTTGGGGAGGAAGAGCCTTCCCATGGAGACCACGAAGGCTCCAGGAACCTAGATGTTTCAACTGTGGTAAAATGGGACATACTAAAAGAAATTGTAGACAAACGAATTCTAACAATGCCTCATATGGAAGGCCACTGCCTTCTGGATTGTGTAGATGTGGTAAGGGCAGACACAGGACCAATGAATGTAGATCGACCAAGGACATACAAGGTAACCCGTTAAGGTTGGGAAACCCCGAGGGGGGCTCAAGAAGTCCCCCACTTTGAGAAAGGTCGGGTCATTCCCAGTAGCAGTGGGAGACAATCTCTCACAGGACCAATTGATAGTTCTTTGCCTATTGTGAAAAATGATACTGCTCTAGATGGTAGTTTGAATAGTGATGAAGAATCAAATGTGAATGGACAAAATGAGAAACGTATATTTTGGCAAGCTTCTATTAATGATAAAAGACCTCGGTTAAAAGTGAAAATTAATAATAAAGTTATTTCTGACTTAGTAGACACTTGGGCAGATGTAACTATTATTACCCAAAAATCTTGGCCTCAGAAATGACCTCTTAGAGAGGCAAACGTACAATTTTTAGGAATTGGAACTCTATCTAGAGTTTGACAGAGTGTTAACTCGGTGGTCTGCATTGGATCGGAAGGACAGAAAGGGATACTGAAACCATACATGACAGATATAGCTATAAATCTCTGGGGTCATGATCTCTTACAGCAACAGAATACTCAGATTAATATTCCTCCAGTGTCAGATATAAATTATGTACAATCTTTAGATAGTAGAAAAGATCTGGTAAGACGCTATGGAAAATGGTTACCAACCATTCATGCTGTACAGAAACTAGGTACAAATGATGGACCTTCAGAGGAGCCAAAGGCCCTGCCATTGAAGTGGCTTACAGATGAACCAGTTTGGGTAGGACAATGGCCAATGACCTCTGAGAAGCTAGAGGCTTTAAAAAAGTTAGTACAGGAACAGCTAGATGCTGGACATATAGAGGAATCTACCAGTCCTTGGAATTCTCCTGTATTTGTCATCAAAAAGAAGTCAGGTAAGTGGAGAATACTGACAGACCTGAGAGCCATAAATAAGGTAATTCAACCAATGGGCTCTCTGCAACCTGGAATGCCATTACCTTCCTTAATACCTAAATGATGGCCTATCATAGTCATTGATCTAAAAGACTGTTTATTCACAATACCGTTACAGGAAAATGATAGAGAAAAATTTGCATTTACTGTACCAACTCTTAATAATTCACAGCCAATTAGGAGATATCAGTGGAGAGTTTTGCCACAAGGAATGCTAAATAGTCCTACTTTATGTCAGCACTTTATACAGCAACCTTTGGAAATAATTCGTAAGAAATTTTCACAATCTCTTGTTTATCATTATATGGATGACATTCTTTTATCAGATTCTAATAAGGAAACTTTGGAACATATGTTTTAAATGGTGAAGGAAGTTCTGCCTCGTTGGGGATTACAGATTGCCCCAGAAAAGATACAAAGAGGAGATTCTATTAACTATTTAGGTTACAAGATAGACTTACAGAGAATAATACCTCAAAAAGTACAAATTAGGAGAGATCGGTATCAAACTCTTAATTCTCTTCAGAAATTATTAGGGGAATTTTCTCAATTACAGACAATTATTGGTGTAGAAGGACATGACTTAAAGCATTTAAAAATGGCCCTTAAAGGTGATAAGGACCTAAACAGTCCGAGAATATTATCTGATGAGGCAGAAAAAGAGTTACAATGGGTAGAAAACAGAATAGTGGATGCATATGTAGATCGGATAAACCTTGATTTAGACTGTATTCTGGTTATCTTGCCATCCAGAGAATACCCTTCTGGAATTCTGATGCAAAGGGAAGACACTATATTGGAATGGATATTTCTGCCACATAAACAGAATAAAAAGTTAAAGACATATATAGAAAAGATTTCTGATTTGATTTTAAAGGGTAAATTAAGACTTCGTCAGCTGACTGGAAAAGATCCAGCAGAAATTATAGTACCTTTAACTAATGAAGAAATTTCTTCCTTATGGAAAGATAATGAATATTGGCAAATAGCTCTTACTGACTTTTTGGGAACAATTAGCAACAACTATCCCAAAACTGACAGAATTAAATTCATAAAAAAGACAGTCTGGATTCTTCCATGTATTGTAAGACAAACTCCCATTTCTGGAGTTCTTACCTTCTACACTGATGCCAACAAATCAGGTAAGGCAGGTTATAAAGCAGGTGAGGTAAGTAAAGTAGTTCAAAGTCCATATACATCTGTACAGAAGGCAGAATTATATACAATTCTCATGGTACTTAAGGATTTTACAGAACCTCTTAATATAGTTACTGATTCCCAATATGCAGAGAGAGTCATGTTACACATTGAGACTGCAGAATTTGTTCCTGATAATACAGAATTAACTTCTCTGTTTTTACAATTACTGAAAACTATCAGAAACAGAAGTAATCCTATGTATATTACACATATCAGATCCCATACTGGTCTGCCAGGCCCACTAGCACAAGGCAATGATGAGATTGATCGTTTATTAATTGGAGGTGTGCTAGAAGCCTCAGAATTTCATAAGAAACATCATGTAAATAGCAAAGGTTTGAAAAAGGACTTCTCTATCACTTGGGAACAAGCCAAGGAGATAGTGAAAAAGTGTCCTACTTGTTCCTTTTGTAATCAAACTCCATTGCCAGCAGGTTGTAATCCTAAGGGCATTCGGAGAAATGAGGTTTGGCAGATGGATGTCTTTCACTTTGCAGAGTTTGGAAACTTGAAATATGTGCATCACACTATAGACACATTCTCAGGGTTCCAATGGACTACTGCTCTTAACTCTGAAAAGGCTGATTCTGTTATTACACACCTGCTAGAGGTGATGGCAGTTATGGGTATACCTGCACAAATAAAAACTGACGATGCTCCATCATATGTCTCTACAAAACTGGAACAATTTTTCAAATATTATAACATAAAGCATGTTACTGGTATACCACACAATCCTACAGGACAAGCAGTGGTTGAGCAATCTAATAGAACACTTAAGGAGATGCTTAACAAACAAGCTTGAAGACTAACCCCCACAAACATAGGCTGCATAATGCTTTATTAACACTAAACTTTCTTAATGCCAATGAGAAAGGACAAACAGCTGCAGAAAGACACTGGACTATGGAGAAAACTGCTGAGCTCAATCAGCCGGTATACTTCAAGGGTGTACTAACCTCTGTATGGAAACCAGGACATGTGTTACGTTGGGGTAGGGGTTTTGCATTGGTTTCTACAGGAGAAGAAAAACTTTGGATACCATCAAAGTTGATCAAGATTGGAGTGGAAAAGGAAAAACCTCTCGACAAGGACAAATGACAGGTATTCTACTAAGGTATAGCTTATAAACTAAATAGAAACCTCCCAAAGGAAAGGGAAGTGTTTTGCTTTTATCTTCATAGGAAAACTCATCTCCAGTAGTCAAAGGACACTGCATGGGTAGATGCTTAAGAAGAAAAAGGTAGCTATAACCATCAAACAAAAAGAACGTGCCATACGGTAAACTTTACATCTGTCTCTCAGCGAACTCTATCTCTCTTCATTTCCTAGTCCCTATTCAATTAAACCAATGCTGGATTTAGAGGTGGATTTGGCTTTCCTCCTCTAAAATCCAAGCACATTATTTAACTAAACTTCAGTGTTTCTGTATTGTATCAAGAAGCCAATTGATATAATACAAAATAAAATATGAATTTGGGGACTGTCTTGTCTTTTCTTGGATCTTTCTCTCAAGGTGTACACCCTCTCATAATTGTTATGCTCTCATGGTTGCATTCCCCAGCATGTGTACATACACAAGCAAACATTTCTCTGCTAACTGTTTATGTTTGAGTCCCACACAGCCAATGAAGACCTGCCTGACAGCAATCCCTGGACACCCTGGAAAGAAAATGGGCCACACCTCCTCGACTGTACTGGATCCAACTTGATCCATTTCAACTGACACTCCAGCCAGAGGTTCCGGTACTGACTTCAATCAAGTTGAGGATTTCAAGTGAGATCTTCAATCAAGTGAATCCCATCTAACATGGACTGGATACTAACATTTTCTTCCTATAGGACCCCACATGACTATCATCGTCCCATTTCAGCAGGAAGTAACTTGGAGAATGCTATGTCCCCTTTCCCCCATTGTTGTCACTTAGGATAGTGTATATACCTAGTTAGGGATAGCTTCCTATTGTTTATGGTTGGGATTGGAAGGAGGTGTTCAGGCTTGGATACCTCTTTCAGATGACTTTAGGGTTTAGTTAACATAGATATTTAGGATGTGACATAAGCAGATTGTTGTATCTTCTGATATTTTACCTGTATGAATGTTAATTTTGGATACTTTAAACTGTTAAGTTTTAATCCTCTTTTAGACTAAAAGGGGAATTGTAGGGGAAGCTGTAGCCATGCCTACTTAGGGGCTGGCTACAGATGTGCCTGACCATGCTTGTGAGGGTGTGGTCAGAGTGACATAGTGTGACTGCGTTTGCTCTTTCGCTTTCCTTTTGCTTCTTGCTGTACAGACCTCTACCACGCCGGCTGGCTAGGTTGCTCTGTAAGTAAGGCTTTTCCCTATTAAATACCCTTATATTTCTACCTGACTCCATATTGGTAATTTCCCACTATAGGATTCCGTTGGTCAACCTGTCTATTTTTGTGCCAATACCAAGCTGTTTTCAGGACTATGGCTTTATAATAGAGCTTGAAGTCAGGGACGGTGATGCCTCTGGAAGTTTTTCTGTTGTCCAGGGTTGCTTTGGCTACCCTGGGTTTTTTGTTTTTCCATATGAAGTTGAATACTGTTATTTCAAGGTCTATGAACAATTATGCTAGGATTTTGATGGGAATTGCATTGAATCTGTAGATTGCTTTTGGCAAGATTGGCATTTTTACTATGTTGATCCTACCTATCCAGGAGCACGGGAGATCTTTCCATTTTCTGATATATTCTATAATTTCTTTCTTTAAAGACTCAAAACTCTTACTATACAGGTCTTTCTCATTTTTGGTTAGTGTTACCCCAAGATATTTTATTTTGTTAGTTGCTATTGTAAAGGGTGATGTTTCTCTGATTTTTTTTTCAGCACATTTATCTTCTGTATATAGTAGGACTACTGATTTTTTTGAGTTAAACTTGTATCCTGCCACATTGCTGAAGGTGTTTATCAGCTTTAGTAGTTACCTGGTAGAGTTTTTCGGGTCACTTATGTGAACTATCATATCATGTGCAAAAAGTGAAAGTTTTACTTCTTCCTTTCCAATTTGTATCCCCTTGATCTCCTTTTGTTGTTTCATTGCTCTAGCTAGGACTTCAAGTACAATATTGAAGAGATATGGAGAGAGTGGACAGCCTTGTTTTGTTCCCAATTTTAAAGGAATGGCCTTGAGTTTCTCTCCATTTAGTTTGATGTTGACAGTTAGGCTAGAATTCTGCAGTGAATCCATCTGGGCTTGGGCTGTTTTTGGTTGGTAGATTTTTGAAGACTGCTTCTATTTCATTAGCGGTTATAGGTCTGTTTAACTTGCTTATCTCTTCTTGGTTTAATTTGGTACATGATATCTATTCAGAATATTGTCCATTTACTTTAGATTTTCAAATTTTGTGGAATACATGTTTTCAAAGTATGACCTGATGATTCTCTGGATTTTCTCAGTGTCCGTTTTTTTATGTCCCCCTTTTCATTTATAATTTTGTTAATTAGCATGCTCTCTCTCTGCCTTTTGTGTAGCTTGAATAAAGGTTTGTCTATCTTGTTGATTTTCTAGTAGAACCAACTCCTTGTTTCATTGAGTCTTTGTAGTGTTTTCCTAGTTTCTACTTTATTGATTTCAGCCCTCAGTTTGATTATTTCCTGGCGTCTACTCCTCCAGGGAGCGTTTGCTTCCTTTTGTTCTAGAGCTTTCAGCTGCACTGTTAATTCTCTAGTGTGACTCCGATTTCTTCATGTGGGCATTTAGTGCTATGAACTTTCATTTCCTCTTAGCTTTGCTTTCAAAATGTCCCATAGGTTTGGGTATGTTGTGTTCATTCTCATTGAATTCTAGGAAGTCTTTAATTACTTCTTTTATTTCTCCCATGACCCAAGAATGGTTCAATTGCTCATTATTTAATATCCATGAATTTGTATGTTTTCTGCAATTTGTGTTGTTGTTGAATTCTAACTTTAAAGCATGGTGGTATATCATGGGAAGAGGGGGGAGGGAGCTACAAGAATGAGAAGGGAAGAAAAGGAAGGATGCAGAGGTCATGAGGAAGAAGAAATGTTGAGTCAGGTGTAGATTAGAAGAAAGGACATATGATAGGTAGGATTCAGTTGGAGGGTTGTAGGGGAGGAAGGGAGGGTGAAGGGAATTGGGATTGTCATGTAATTCAATCTTGTTTGTAATTCAAATATATAAAAATAAAAATAAATAAAAAAGAAAAAAGAAACAAAATAAAAAAAGCATGGTGGTATGGTAAGATACAGGGGGTTATTCCAATTTTTTGTTTCTGTGTATGTTTGCTACATTGCCAATATATGGTCAATTTTAGAGAAGGTTCAATGTGGCACTGAGAAGAAAATATATTCTTTTGTGTTTGGATGGAATGTTCTATAGATGTCTGTTAAACCCAATTGGGTCATAACATGTTAGTTCTTTTGTTTCTTTGTTAAGTTTCTGTCTACTGGTCCTATCTAGTGGGGAGAGCGGGGTTTTGAAGTCTCCCACTATCAGTGAGTGAGGTTTTATGTGTGATTTGAGCTTTAGTAATGTTTCTTTTCAAATGTGGGTGCCTTTGTATTTGGGGCATAGATGTTCAGGATTGAGACTTCATCTTGATGGACTTTTCCTGTGGTAAGTATGAAATGCCCTCCTTCATCTCTTTTGATTAATTTTAGTTTGAAGTCTAATTTGTTAGATATTAGGATTGCCAAACCAGCTTGTTTCTTGGTTCCATTTGATTGGAAAATCTTTCTCAACCCTTTATTCTGAGCTACAGTCTGTCTTTGAAGCTGAGATGTGTTTCTTGTTTGTAGCAGATGGATGGATTCTGTCTTCATATCCATTCTGTTAGCCTGTATCTTTTTATAGGCAAGTTAAGACCATTGATGTTGACGGATATTAATGGCCATTGATTGTTGATTATTGTTTGTTTTGGATTTGTTGTTTGTGGTGTTATTGTGTGTAGGTTTCCCCACTTTTTTGGTGTTTTGTAAAGTGGGATTATCTATTGCTTATGGTTTTTTGACTGTAGTTATCTTCATTACATTGGAGTTTTCTTTCCATTAATTTCTGAAAGGCTGGATTTGTGGTTATGTATTGCTTAAATCTGGTTTTATCATGGAATATCTTGTTTTCTCCAACTATAGTGATTGAAATCTTTGCTGGATACAGTATCCTGGGCTGACATCCATATTCCCTTAGAGTTCATAGAACATCTATCCAGGATCTTCTGGCTTTCAATATTTCCATTGAGAAGCCAGTGTAATTTGGATAGGTCTGCCTTTGTATGTTACTTGGCCTTTTTCTTTTGCTGCTGTTAATATTTTCTCTTTATTCTGTTAGTTTGGTGTTTTGACTATTATGTGGTAAGGGGACTTCTTTTTGTGGTCCAATCTATTTGGTGTTCTGTAAGCTTCTTGTACTTTCATAGGCATATCCTTTTTTAGGCTGGGGAAGTTTCCTTCAATGATTTTGTTGAATAAATTTTCTGTACCTTTGAGCTGAATTTCTCACCTTCTTCTATACCTATTATTCTTAGGTTTGGTCTTTTCACATTGTCCCATATTTCCTGGATATTTTGTGTTAGGGATTTGTTGGACTTGAGATTTTCTTTGGTCAATGACTGTATATACTCAACACCTGAGATTTTCTCTTCCATCTCTTGTATTCTATTGGTTATGCTTACATCAGTGGTTCCTGTTCGTTTACCCAGCTTTTGTATTTCCAGCATCCCCTCATTCTGTGATTTCTTTATTGTTTCTAATTCTTTAAAATTAGCTTTCAAACTGTGAACTGTTTCAATTGTTTCCTTCACTTGTTTTGTTGTGTTTTTTGTTCTTGGTTTTCTTTAGATTCTCTAAGGGATTTGTTTATTTCTTGAATGTTTTGGTTTGTTTTTCCCTCCATTTCATGTAATTTTTTGCTTGTTTTTCCTTCTATTTCTGTAAGGGATTTTTTTGTTTCCTCTTTCATGGTCTCTAACATTTTCATAAGACAATTTTTAAGGTCTATCTCTTCTTCATCCTCTACTTTGGGCTTTTCAGATCTTGCTGGTGTGGAGTCCCTAGATTCTGGTGGTGTCATATTGTTCTTTGTGTTGTTGTGTTCTTACTCTGTCTTCTTCCCATCCTTTCTTCCAGTAGGTGCAGGTAGGGTCTCTCCCTCTCTCAGGTGTCAGGCAAAGGGCTCAGCCTCTGGCAGCAGCAGGATGGCAGAGGGCAGTGGGTGAGGTTTGTCTGACTCAGGGTGGGCCTTCCTGGTCTGGAAAGGTCCACTCTTGTCCTAGTGGGCTCAGGCAGAAAGGAACAGGGGTTGATGGGGGAGGTTGTGGAGCAGAGCAGTGCCTAGACTCACCTGAGGCTTGGGCACCTGCAGCAGGACAGAGGGCTGAGTGTGGACAGGGGTGAGGTGTGTCCAGACTCAGGGTGGGCCTTCCACTCTGGGCTGGTCCATTCTTGT
The DNA here is from genome assembly GCF_003668045.3 of Cricetulus griseus. Taxonomy (NCBI): domain Eukaryota; kingdom Metazoa; phylum Chordata; class Mammalia; order Rodentia; family Cricetidae; genus Cricetulus; species Cricetulus griseus. Next base: position 235,431,510 of record NC_048595.1, read on the forward strand.
CCAGGGGTGGAGGGTTTCAGGCAGAAACGAGCAGGGGTTGATGGGCAGGAGGTAGGGGCAGAGCAGCACCCAGATTCACCGGAGGCTCAGGTGTCCACCGGAGGAAAGAGGGCAGAGTCTAGATGTGATCTTGTTAGAGGAAGTTTGTCTCTATGCGTGAGGGCTTTGAGGTCTCATATATGCTTAAGCCATGCTCAGTGAGATAGTTTACTTCTTGTTGCCTTTGAATCAAGATGCAAGGGCTCCCAGCTCCAGTACCATGTCTGCCTGAATGCTACCTTGGTTTCTATCATGATAATAATGTATTAAAATTCTTAACTGTAAGTGAGCCACCACAATTATGTTTTGTTTTATAAGAGTTGCAGTGGACATGCTATTTCTTTGCATCATTAAAACCCCAAACACGCTTGGTTTTCCGGAAAGTTGCTTACTTGGAGGGACATGATTCACAACTTGGATATGAACTTTTTTAGAACTTAATTGGAGACATGAATTCTACTTGTAGCATTTTTTTCTCATACTAGTGCAATATATTCTAAAGAACAAATATCACAGAATTTGGTGTTACATATATTTCTAATCTCTTTTATTCATTGGTAGAATATATAAACCTAACTGATAATTGTATATAATCTTTGCACATAACAGTTGTTCAGTAGTTCACACAAGTGTCCTATATTCCTGACTGTGATTGTGTGGTCTTAAGAGTTGTGTATAGATACAATATCAGAGCATGTCATGGAAACAGAAACTATTACAAATTCTGTATTCTATTTTAATTGACTCTTTTCTCACTTTATTGCCAAATGACAAAAGCTATATTTTTCAAGATCATGTTAGAAAAAGGAAATATTTCACTCTTATATGACTCAGTCTAATAGTGTTTTCAAGTATGATCATTATTCAGAAAATCCCCATTTTCTAATTTGTAGTTTTCTTTAAAAGAAAAATATGTTCTGCTAAATGTATTTTCTTCAGTAATGAAAGCATGAAGCTTTGTTTAATCTTGACTCAGTCAAGATTATTTGGGAGATGTTGAAAACTTCCTTATATTATGAATATAAATCCCTTTATTATGCTGATAAATTGTTTGCTAGTTTATTAAAGAGTTTTAATTCATGATCACATTTATTTATCTTATTTTCTTTGTTTAGGAACATAGTAAACCTGGACTTAAAATGAGTTAGGATGTACTTTCACTTTGTCATTATTTTATAATATTTTTGAGAATTAGTATTAATATTCTCAAAGATTTACTACTGCAGTCATGTATGTATGTTTCCATCAACTTTCTTGAAATCATTAAAATTGTGAGAAATCTATCATTCATGTGACTTTTTTCATAATGCATGTATGAAATATTGTTTTACTTTCCCCGAGGAGAAAGACTATCTCTCATAGTTCTCTAAGTTGCTATGTAATTTGATAGGTCATGAAGGCAATAAGGAGTCCAAAAACCTGGAAAGCCTACAAACTGCGAAAATGATCAAAATGGCAAGATATTTCCAAGGGTGCTACCATGACATTATATGTTGAGGGTAATCATGACATTATATGTTGAGGGTAATCATAACTGTCTGTTGAGCATAAAGTATCCTCCATTAGAAGGAATTGATTTTTTGACAGTGTAAATATAGCCAAAATTCATAGCTAATGAGGTCATAGACTCTAGAGGAAGGATTACAACTCCCACTTTCCTACATCAGTGTATTTCTCAGGTGCCTGATAAAGACCTATCCTTCTATTCCAAAAGAAGTATAGTTCTCACAGCTCATCAAAGGGCACATACAGTTGCCACAAGCTTCAGGAACCCACAGTAATTAATCATCCACATTTCACATGGCCAACCCATCAGGGCCAGGGGTTCTGCATGGTGGAACCAAAATATAAGGCATATTAGAGTTGAAGCTTTGTAAATAAAAGTGACTACTTCTCACTGTAAGATTTCCTTCTGTAGTTTACTCCCATATATTACAAACTTGGGATCTGTTTCCCACAATTCAGTACTATTTGTTTATTTATTGGGCACAATATCCCCTATGTATTTGGAGTATATTGAAAACATCCAACTTAAGATTTTAAGATAATCTATTACCAAAAGAAAACTTACAAGGACATTTATCTTACTTATCAGGACATTTATCCAGCTGTATGCCTTGGTGAGCCTAGTTTGATAGTGAAAAGTAACCTAATTGCAGTGTAGGGATAATACTTAACTCTTTGCATGAATTCCTAACCATAGTTTTATGCCCTTTGTTCAGACACCATGGCATAAGATTCCCTTGCTGGCCAGGGTTAGCTACAAAAGATGAACTAACTTCATAGCTCCAAAAAAGAGTTACAAGCTTCTTTTTCTTTGGCATATTTCTATGCTGGACAGAAAAGTATATCTTAAGTTTTAAAATGCTCTTAATGTTACTGTGCCTTTTTGAATGCTGTATGTGATCCTCTCCCCCTTGCCCCTGAAACCCATGCTGCTGTACTCTAAGGACACAAGTTCAGACAAGTCACCAGTCCAAGAAAGCCTGGCCTTTATAACCACTACTTACAAAATATTTTAAGATGTTTTACCCACTCAAAAGTGTAGGCTATAATACAATATCCTTACTTCACTTATTAGTTTAGTTCTATAAGGCTACCTCTATAGATCACACAAAAGACTTCTACAGATGCACTAATTAGGGAGTAAACTGAAAGAAAGTACTCTTTCTTTACTATATGAATTTATTGCACTGTTGGTATGACTCTGTTTCTTATCATTTACTTAAGACATGACATGTGACCTTCAGATGAAGGCCTTCAAGGTTTTGTGGGTCTTTAAAAGATGGGTAGAACAAATAAAGTGGTAGAAGCTGAAGCTGAAGCTGAGGAGCAGAAACTGAGGTAGAAGCTGACAGAAATAAACAGAAATGTAAAAGGATAAGGAGAATAGGAAAATGAAGAAGAAGAAAAAGAATGTAACAGAGAATTGGAATTGAAATTAGAATTGGAACAGAGAATTAGAACTAATAAATTAGAGACAGGTAGGACAGAGTAATTAGGATAGGGGCAGAAGGAAAAAATTATAATAAAGAGACATGGATTTAAAAAATGGTGTGAGTAGATCCTTTTTTCCCCCTAAGAATTTACTTTCTTCACATTGTGGCTCCTTTGTTGAACCTGAGTGAAATCTTTAGAAGCAGGTCCTTTAAATTTTTCAATATTTAGTGAAGTGTACTTGAATTGATTTTTGTAAGTGCATACTTCATAACTAAGCCCAAGATGTGATGCTTCACTGCAAGTGCTGAGTGCAACACAACCACTCTTCTCATTAATGCTTTAATGGCCAAGAACAATGACACTCACAGTGTCTTTCTGTGCCCATGTATATTAATATTCTAGAGATAATATTATTAAAATAACTTTTTCAAAAACTTTTGACAGGGATTGACTACATAGTTCAGACTTCCCTGAAACTTCAATGACCTGCCTCAGCTCTCTGACTAATGAGATTATAGGAATATGTCACTATGTCTGGTGATCAAAATAAGTTTTGACAATAGTATTATGTAGATCAACCAATAGTGAAAACCATTTTATAATCTAACAACACACACACACACACAGAGAGAGAGAGAGAGAGAGAGAGAGAGAGAGAGAGAGAGAGAGAGGTATAATTGCTTGGCCAATAGCTTAGGCTTATTATTGGCTAACTCTACTTATAAATCAACCCATTTCTAGTACTTATACTTTACCATGAGTTTTTGTGGCTTGTTATATCATACTTTGCTTCCTCAGTGGCTGCATGGTATTTATCAAAATTAGCCTTTCTTCTCTCTGCATCTTCATTTGGAATTACTGCCTTGTTATAATTTGCCTGTCAATTGGCCAAAACAGCTTCATTCATCAAGCAATAAATCAAAGCATATTCACAACATATAGAAGGAGTTTCTATATCAATATAATGCAATGCAATCAGACTAAGCTGCTTGCTCTCCAAGTCCATTCTTTAAAAAAACAAAACAAGTCTTCTACTGTTCACTTTATTATATGCTGTCTACTCAAAATATTTAAAATCTCACCTATATTTCACTTATCTAAAACACTCTATGTACACTGATCTAAATTCCTTCACCAATCCATGGTAATGTACAGAAATTTTATCCCTTGCCTCCTTTGTGGATAACTTCAGGCAGTCCTGGCTCCATTCATTTTGAGATCATGACAGTTTGATCAGCAGACACAATTTTGTAACAGAATTTCCCTAAAGGGGAGGAAAATTTAATATAGTTAATTTTTTTCTATTGATCAACTACCCTTGGCCATGGGGCCATTTCTGGATTGTTGTTGCTGTACCCAATGATGCTCCACTGGAGAAAACTGATTTCCCTTTGCCAGTGGGTATCCATTGCAGACAACATCATGGTGAATAGTGTAACCCAAAGTTCACTTTCCCTTTCAATAAAAGATCCCCAAATTGTTTGAGCATGGCAGGTCTTGTAGAGAGTGCTTTGCATTGCTTTATTTTGGCATTTTAAATTTTTTGTTTGTTTTTTATTTTTATTTTTATGTTTTTTCTTTATGTAAGACAGAAGAGGTGGAGAGTTTCTGGGAGGGATTCGGAGGGTAAAACATGGTTCAAATATGTTATAAAATCTAAAAAAAGAAAAAGAAATGGTAAATTCCATTTTATATCACTTCTCCTTTTTATATTTTAAGTTATCATGTTTTTGAAAGCATATGATTAAGACAACATCAACTTAAAAGGAGAAATCCAAAAGCAATTCCACCACAATTAGTAAGGAGGGAAAACTATTTACTATCTCCATAACCAGTAAATATAGTACTTAAACTACTTGCTGAAGGAGAACAAGGGCATACAGATTGGAAAGGAAGATGTCAATGTACATTTATTTATAGATGATATGATAGTATACATAATTGACCTTAAAATTCCCCTGGGTAACTCCCACGGCTGGTAAACACTTTCAGCAAAGTAGCAAGATACAAGTTAAAGCACAACAATCACTAGCCTTCTTATAAACACAATTAACCAGTGGAGAAGAAAGAAACCAGGGAAACAATATCTTTACCAATAGCCTCAAATAACATAAAATACCTTGTAACTATAATGAAGATGATATCAGAAGGTAGAAAATATTTAATAATCATAGATCAGTAGAATTAATATAGAAAAAAATGGCCATTGTGCTAAATAAAATAAATCTACTGAGTCAGTGCAATCCCCATCAAACTTTCAATACAATTCTTCACAGATTGTGAAAGGACAATGATCAGCCTCATACGGGAATATGAAAAGAAAGCCATGGAAAGAAGAAACAGCCCTGAATAATAACATAATGGTAGGATGTATTACTATTCTTGATTTCAAGTTGTAACACAGATCTAAAGAAGAGCATGTATTGGCACAAAACGAACACTTTGAACAATGGAATCAATGTGATTACATTAGTTATATATGGGGATATAACTAAACACATGCATGGACACCAGAATTTTGAAACCAAGGCCAGTTATACACTCTGGTTGCAAGAAAGCATCTTCAACAAATGGTGCTGGACAAACTGGATATCTACATGTAGAATAATGAAAATAGACTCACATTTATCATACTGTACAAAAGTCATATTCAAGTGGATAAAAGACCCCAACATAAAACAAGATACACTGAACTTGTTAGGAAAATAAGCGGGAAATAGCTTTGAATGCATTGGCATAAGAAAATACTTTCTGAATCAAACACTGTTAGCATATGCACTAAAATCTTTAATTAGTAAATGTTAACTGATGAAACTGATAATGCACTATCATTTGAACTATGCAGACAATTACGGGACGGAAAAAGAATTTTGCCAGTTAAGTATCAAAAAAAAGAACTCAAGAAACTAGGTATCAAAAAATTAATAATTGCATTAAAAATCAGATACAGATCTAAACAAAAATATTTTCTAAAGTGGAAAATTAAATGGCTGAGAAATACTTAGCAAAATGAGCAACACCCCTAGCCATCAGAGAATGCAAATCAAAACCGCTTCTAGATTTCATCTTTTACCTGTCAGAATGACAAGCCACAGCTCAGTGTGGTAAGGTAAAAACTCATCCATTGTTGGTTTCAGTACAAAATTGTAGAGCAATTGTGGAAACCATTGTGGCATTTTGTAGGGAAGATGGGAATTGATCAGCCTCAAGAAGCAGTATTATCACTCTTGGGCATATACCAAAAGGTCACCTCATTCTACCACAGAGACAGGTGATCAGTTATGTTCATTGCTGCTCTCTTCAAAATAGCCTGGAACTGGAGATAACCTGAGTGTTCCTCAAAAGATGACCACCAGACAGAAAGTAAACAGAGAAACAAAAGAATTAACAGAAGTTATGACCCAATTGGGTTTAACAGATATCTTTAGAACATTCCATCCAAAGACAAAAGAACATACCTTCTCAGTGGCTCAGGGAACCTTCTCTAAAATCGCCACGTATTTGGCAACACAGCAAACCTCAACAGGTACAAAAATTGGAATAACCTCTTGGACCTTATCAGACCACCATGCTCTAAAGTTAGAATTCAACAATTACACAGATTTCAGAAAACCTATAAACTCATGGAAATTGAACAATGTGCAATTGCACCATTCCTGGGTAGAGAAAGAAATACAAAAAGAAATTAAAGATTTCCTAGAATTCAATGAGAATGAAGACACAACATATCCAAACTTATGGGACACTTTGAAAGCAGCACTAAGAGGAAAGTTCATAGCACTAAATGCCCACATGAAGAAACTTGAGAATTTAACAACTGAAATCTCTAGAACAAAAAGAAGCAAACTCACTCCGGAGGAGTAGACCCCAGGAAATAATCAAACTGAGGGTTGAAATCAATAAAGTGGAACTAGGAAAACACTACAAAGACTCAATGAAACAAAGAGTTGGTTCTTTGAGAAAATCAACAAGACAGAAAAACTTTTACCAAACAACAGAGTTAAAATGCAAATTAACAAAATCAGAAATGAAAAGGGGGGCATAACAACAGATACTGGGGAAATCAAGAGATCATCAGGTCATACTTTGAAAACCTGTACTCCACAAAATTCGAAAAATCTAAAGGAAATGGACATTTTCTGGATAGATATCACTTACCAAAATTAAATCAAGAACAGATAAGCAATTTAAACAGACCTATAAACCCTAATGAAATAGCAGTCATCAAAAGTCTCCCAACAAAAAAAAAGTCCAGGGTCACATGGCTTCAGTGCAGAATTCTACCAGAAATTCAAGGAACAGCTAATACCAATTCTCCTCAAAGTATTTCATGCAATAGAAGCAGAGGGTCATTGCCAAACTTTTTATGAGGCCTCAATAACCCTGGTACTCAAATGACAGAAAGACACAACCAAGAAAGAAAGCTACAGACCAATATCCCTCATGAACATAGATACAAAAATACTCATTAAAATATTGGCAAGCTGGGCATTGGGTGCACATGCCTTTAATCCCAGCTCTTGGGAGGCAGAGGCAGGCAGTTCTCTGTGAGTTTGAGGCCAGCCTGGTCTCCAGAGCCAGTGCCTGGATAGGCTCCAAAACTACACAGAGAAACCCTGTCTCGAAAAACCAAAAAAATATATTGGCAAATTAAATGCAAGAACACATCAGAAAAATCATCCACCATGATCAAGTAGGCTTCATCCCAGGGATGCAGGAATGGTTCAACATGAAAAGCCATTAAAGTAATCCATCATATAAACAAACTGAGAAGAAAGATCACATGATCATCTCAGTAGATGCTGAAAAAGCTTTTGACAAAATCCAACACCCTTCATGATAAAGGTCTTGGAGAGATCAGGGATAACAGAAACAAACCTAAATACTATAAAATCAACATACAGCAAACCAACAGCCAACATCAAGCTAAATGGAGAGAAACTCAACTCAATTCCTCTAAAATCAGGAACAAGTCAAGGATATCCACTCTCTCCATACATTTTCAATATTGTACTTGAAATTCTAGCTAGAGCAATAAGACAACAAAAGGCTACAAATTGGAAAGGAAGAAGTCAAACTTTCACTACTTGCAGATGATATGATAGTTTCCATAAGTAACACAAAAACTCTACGAGGGAACTCCTACAGCTGATAAACACCTTGAGCAAAGTGGCAGGATACAAGATTAACTAAAAAAATCAGTAGCCCTTCTACATACAGAAGATAAATGGGCTGAGAAAGAAATCAGAGAAACATCACCCTTTACAATTGCCTCAAACAAAATAAAATACCTTGGGGTAACACTAACCAAACAAATGAAAGACCTCAAGAATTTTGAGTCTTTAGAGAAAGAAATTAAAGGAGATATCAGAAATTTGAAGATCTTCCATGTTCTTGGATAGGTAGGATCAACACAGTAAAAATGGCAATCTTGCCAAAAGCAATCTACAGATTCAATTCAATCCCTATCAAAATCCAGTACAATTCTTCACAGACCTTGAAAGTACAATTCTCAACTTTATATGGAAAAACAATTGACTCAGGATAGCCAAAACAACCCTGTCCAATCAAAGAACTTCCAGAGACATCACCATCCCTGACTTCAAGCTCTATTATAGAGATATAGTCATGAAAACGGCTTGGTATTGACATAAAAACAGACAGTTAGACAAATGCAATCAAATTGCAAACCCTGATATTAACCCACACACCTACAAAACCTGATTTTTGACAAAGAAGCTAAAGTTATACAATGGAATAAAGCATCTTCAACAAATGGTTCTGGGATAATTGGATGCTGGCGTGTAGAAGATTACAAATAGGTCCATATCTATTGCCATGAACAAAACTCAAGTCCAAATGGATCAAAACCTCAACTTAATTCCAGCCACACTGAACCTCCAAGAAGAGAAATTAGGTGGTAACCTTGAACAAATTAGTACAGAAGATCACTTCCTGAACATAACAAAAGTAGCACAGACACTGAGATCACAACTAGTAAATGGGACCACCTGAAACTGAGAAGCTTCTGTAAGGCAAAGGACACAGTCAACAAGACAAAACTGCAGCCCACAGAATGGGAAAAGATATTTACCAACCCCATTTCTGACAGAGAGATGATTTCTACAATATACAAGAACTGAAAAAGCTAGTCACCAAAACACCAAATAATCTAATTAAAAAGTGGGGTATGGAACTAAGTTGAGATTTCTCAATAGATGAATCTAAAATTGCTGAAAGAAACATAAGAAAGTGCTCAATGTTCTTAGCCATCAGGGAAATGCAAATCAAAACAACTCTGAGATACCATCTTTCTCCTGTCAGAATGGATAAAATCAGAAACACCAATTACAGTTTATGCTGGAGAGGATGTGGAGAAAGGGAAACACTCCTCCACTGCTGGTGGGAGTGCCAACTCATACAGCCACTTTGGAAATCAGTATGGGAGTTCCTCAGGAAAATGGGAATTAGTTTACCAGAAGATGCAGCAATTCCCACTCTTAGGCATATACCCCAAAATGCACATCCATACAACAAGGACATCTGTTCACCTTTGTTCATAGCAGCATTATTTGTACTAGTCAGAACCTGGAAGCAACCTAGATGCCCCTCAGCTGAAGAATGGATGGAGAAAATGTGGTACATTTACACAATTTACACATTTATACATTTACACTACTCAGCAGAAAAACACAACGGAATCTTGAAATTCGCAGGCAAATGGATGGAACTAGAGAAAACCATCCCAAGTGAGGTAACCCAGTCACAAAAAGATAAACATGGCATGTACTCATTCACATATGGATTTTAGACACAGAGCAAAGGATTACTTGCCTACAATCCACATCCCCAGAGAAGCTAGGAAACAAAGAGTACTCTAAGAGAGACATACATGGTCCCCCACAGAAGGGGAAAGGGACAAGATCTCCTGAGCTAATTGGGAGCATGGGGCAGGGGAGAGGGAGTTAGAAGAAAGAGAAGAGTACAAGAGGAGGGGAGAGGAGAGTATAGGAGAACCCAGGAAGATCCAGTCAGAGGAATAACAGAGGAGAGCAAGAAAAGAGATAACATAATATAGGGAACCATTATTGGTTTAAAGAGAAATCCGGCACTAGGGAAATATCAAGAGATCTATAAGGTTGACCCCAACTAACAGTCTAAGCAATAGTCGAGAGGCTACCTTAAATGCCCTTCTCAAATAATGAGATTGACATCTACCTTACATGCCATCCTAGTACCTTCATCCAGTATCTGATGGAAGCAGAAACAGACACCCAGATTTAAACACTGAGCTAAACTCAGGAATTCGGTTGCAGAGAGGGAGAAGTGATGAACAAATGGGTCAAGACCAGGTTGGAGTAACCAGAGAAACAGCTGACTTGAATAAGAGGTTGCTCATGGACCCCAGACTGATAGCTGGGAAGCCAGCATAAGGCTGTCCCAGATCCCCTGAATGTAGATGTCAGTTTGGAAGTCTGATTAATCTATGGGGTCTCCAATAATGGATCTGTATTTATCCCTAGTATATGAACGAACTTTGGGAGCCCATCCTACATAGAGGGATACTCTCTCAGCCTAGACACATGAGGAGTGTCTAGGCCCTGTTCCAAATGATATGACAGAGTTTTAAGATCCCCCATAGAAGTCCTTACCCTCCCTGGGGATCAGATAGTGGAGGGTTAGGGGTAGGTTTGACCACGGGTGGAGGAGAGGGAGAAGCAACTGGGATTGACATGTAAAACAAGCTTGTTTCTAATTTAAATTTTTAAAAAAGTAAAAAAAAATATGTTGGATTTAAAACCCTAATCCTGCATACAATTATTTTGAATTCAGCAAGGAATTCAAAGGTTTTGCACTCATTGTCTCTTAATAGCTTTGCCACCCTATTTCTCATGACACCTGGTACATATTACCTTTGTTGCTGCATCATAGCAGATGAAGCCAGTGCTGAAGTCAATAGTGAGGCCCATTAGGTGACTCTCCAGCACACATGCATAGGTCTTGCACTGGAAAAAACAGAGAATACTGTTAGTTTCCATATGATTGATTTAACCTCATTATCAAGGGGAATATAAAATGACGTCCCTGCAAGTAATACTCACTACCTGCCTGAGTGACGTTCAGTAGCAGAATACAGTTCTAACAATAATAAGGGCCTGGATTTGATCTCATGGATTATAATTTTACTTGTAAATTTTTGAAGATAAAATGTTGATACTGAAATATAAAATGGACTTAAATCAGATATGAAATATCTTAGGCCTTATATACAACATGACACATTTTTACATCTAGTTTTATTTAAATTTGATTTCAATGTTTATTACTATGTTGGATGAAGTAAATTAAAATTCACATATCAGGTAGCTATTTCCTTCAGAAATTTTCAAAAATCAATGCTTATATTGTATTTGTTTTATAATATTTATACAAAATATATTGCATATCACAAATGGATATAATTATGAATAAACATGTCATATTTCTTTTATCAGAATGCTATATACATATTAGTAAAGCCTAATTGGTATTAAAATCTTATAATAATGAAAATGTTTATTTGGAGTTAAAATAGAAGAGAAACCTTTTTTTTAAAGATTTTTTTATTTGAATTAGAAACAAGATCGTTTTACATGACAACCCCAGTTCCTTTCTCCCTCCTGTCCTCCCCTACCACCCCCCAAACTAAAACCCTACCTATCACATATCCTTTCTTTTATTCTTCTCCTGACTCAACCTTTCTGCTCCCTCATGACCTCTGGATCCTTCCTCTTCTTCCCTTCTCATTCTTGTAGCTCCCTCCCCCTCTTCCCGTGCTTTCAATTTGCTCAGGGGATCTTTATCCTTCCTTTCCCCTTCTACAGAGGAACAAGTATGGCTCTCTAAGGGTCCTCCTTGTTTACTAGTTTCTCTGGCAGAGTGGATTGTAGGCTGCTAATCCTTTACTCTGTGTCTAAAATCCACATATGAGTGAGTACATACTATGTTTGTCTTTTGTGATTGGGTTACCTCTCACAGAATGGTTTCTTCTAGTTCTATCCATTTTCCTGCAAATTTCAAGATTCCATTGCTTTTTCCGCTGAGTAGTAATCTATTGTGTAAATGTACGACATTTTCTCTATCCATTCTTCAGTTGAGAGGTATCTAGGTTGCTTCCAAGTTCTGACTATTACAAATAGTGGTGCTATGAACATCATTGAACAGATGTCCCTGTTGTATGAATGTGCTATTTTTGGTATATGCCTAGGAGTGGAGTTTATAGATCCTGTGGTACACTTATTCCCATTTTCTTGAGGAGTCACCATACTGATTTCTTAAGTCCAATTGGTCCATTACTTCGATTATTTCCTTTGTTTCTTTGTTAAGTTTCTTTCTAGTGTTCCTATCCAGTGGTGAGAGTGGCGTGTTGAAGTCTCCCACTATAAATGTGTCTGGTTTTATATGTGAGTTGAGTTTTAGTAATGTTTCTTTTACAAACGTGGATGCCTTTGATTTGGGACATAAATGTTCAGAATTGAGACTTTGTCCTGATGGATTTCTCCTGTGATGAGTAGGAAGTGACCTCCTTCATGTCTTTTGATTGATTTTAGTTTAAAGTCCATTTGTTGGATATTAGGATTGCTACCCCTGCTTGTTTCTTGGGTCCATTTGATTGGAAAATCTTTCTGCAACCTTTAATTCTTAGGTTATGTCTGTCTTTGAAGTATAGGTGCGTTTCTTGTATGCAGCAGAAGGAAGGATTCTGTCTTCTTATCCATTCTGCTAAACCGTGTCTTCTTATAGGTGAGTTAAGACCATTAATGTTGATGGATATTAATGACCATTGATTGTTCATTCTTGTGTGTTTTTGATTTGGTGATGGAGGTGAAATTATGTGTGAGATTCTATCCCTTTTCCCTTTTGACTATTGGTAAAGTGGGATTATCTATTGCCTATATTTTTCTGGTTGCAGTTAACTTCCTTGGTTGCAGATTTCTTTCCAGAACTTTCTGTAGGGCTGGGTTGGTGGATTTGTATTGTTTGAATCTGGTTTTGTCATGGAATATCTTGTTTTCTTCATCTATATTGATTGAAAGCTTTGCTGGGTTTAGCAGTCTGGGCTGGCATCCATGATCTCTTAGTTAGGTAGAATATGTATCAAGGACCTTCTGGCTTTCAGAGTTTCCATGGTACAGTGAGGTGTGATTGTGACATTTTTGCCTTTATAAGTTACATGACCCTTTTCCTTTGCTGCTCTTAATATTTTTTCTTTGTTCTGTATTTTTGGTGTTTTGATTGTTATGTGGTGAGGAGACCTTCTTTTTTTGGTTTAGTCTATTTTGTGTTCTGTAGGCTTCTTGTATTTTCATTGGCATGTCATTCTTTAGGTGGGGAAAGTTTTCTTTATGATTTTGTTGAATATGTTTTTTGTGTCTTTAAGTTGGATTTCTTCACCTTTTTTCTATACCTACTATTCTTAGGTTTGGTCTTTTCACAGTGTCCCATATTTCCTGGATATTTTGTGATAGGGATTTGTTGGACTTAAGATTTTCTTTGGTTGATGAATCTATTTCCGGTAGTGTGTCTTCAACTCCTGAGATTCTCTTTTCCATCTCTTTTATTTTGTTGGTTATGCTTACATCTGTAGTTCCTGATCGTTTACACAGCTTTTTTATTTCCAGCATTCCCTCAAATTGTATTTTCTTTATTGTCTCTATTTCAGTTTTTAGGTCTTGAACTGTTTCCTTGAGACATTTGTTGATCATCTTGTATTTTTTGCTTTTTTTCCCTTCCATTTCTTTAAGGGATTTTCTCATATCCTCTCTCATTTTCCTGAAGATGTTTTTAAGGTCATTCTCTTCTGGTTCATCTGCATTGTGATGTTTATTTCTTGCTGGTGTATGGTTCCTAGTCTCCAGTGGTGTCATATTGGGTTTTCTGTTGTTGGATGTGCTTTTACCTTGTCCTCTTCTTATCCTTTTTTCTGGTGGTTCTAGCAGGAGTCTCTTCCTCTCCTGGTGGGTATGGGACCAAGGTTCCCTCCTGGTAGATGCAAACAATTCCAATACTCTGATGTCTGTCGTCTTGTCACGGATGGAGGCAGAACTGCCACTGGTGTCTCAGTAAAGGAAACTTAATGGATATAAAATCTATGCTTGGGTACAAGTATATTTTCCTAATAAACAGGCATCTTCGATAGCTATATTCAGCCATTAGCAATTCATTTAAATTACTCTCAACATTAAGTTGTGTTTAAGTTTACATTGTTTACTTTTTATTTAGGCTTAATTATTTTCTACTTATTTGTATAGCCATTAAATGAAGATTCCAGGTGAAATTCCATTTGTTATAATGCATTAGAATTTTCTCATTAAGTTCAACTTTGCAAATTACATTGCCAATAAATGGAAACAAATGAATGGTATAAGTTGAGATCCACTATAATTTTATTCTATACCTTAAAGTGTCAATAAATAATGAATGCACTTAATATATTTAAATATGAAAATGTTTGTTATTGTTTAATTGCTGCATTTATGTAATGAAAAGTTATTTCAGTGTGAATAAAATGATAACCAAAAATATTATTTTTGGAAGCTCCAACATAAATCACTTGACAAGATTTTTGTATAGTTATATTATGCAGTATCTACAGGTAAAATATACATAGGATAAATACCTTAAGAAACTATGGAAATAAATTTCTACCAGAAGGTAAAGACACATATGAAATTAATCAATAGTAATTTTACATACATGTAGTAAGTTTTTAATTTAATATCCTATCCAAAACCTCATATTCAAAGGGGTAATTGTTGAATGTGGTTAGTAAATAATTATGAACCAAATGTATCCTTTACTGCTGAAATTCATAAATCCAGTAAAATTAACCTTAAATGAATTACATCTCATATTATTTCTTCTAAGTTAGGAAATGTAACATTTTATTTACCTAAGAAGTGCTTTATGTTTCAATATTCACTATATTTTCTAAAGATTAATTAGAAATTTAAATGAGACTGTTCAATGTACACAAAATATGTGCTTTTATGTGTCATCATTTCAAATAAATATGATAGTATTTATTCTGTGTTTACTACAAGTTCAAAACAAAACATACATAATTAAATAAATGTATTTCAGGTAGAAAATGTTGCTTTGTAGTCCTTGTAATACAAATATGTTTTTAAAGAAAAACACTTTAATTCATGACTTCTTCTATAGCATTAATCAAGGTATTAGCTTTCTTCTTTTTTGCCTAATTTTCATTAGCTCACATTTTCCTATTTATTGCTATTTTCCAGTGTTGAGACAGGGTCTCATGTAGCACAGACTTATATAGCAGAGGACAACACTCAACTTTTTTACCTGTCTTTACCTCCCAATTGCTGGGATTACAGACATGTACTGCCAGGTCCATAATTTTAATTTTAGCCAACTTTAAGGAAACCAAGATATTCATTCTACAGAAATTAAACAATATTTTCTTGCTAGTACATTCACATTCTCAAATGTGAAAATGAAATTCCATTTTTTTTCAACTAAATGTGCCCATTCCTAGTGTAGTTAAAAAGAGAAGTTATAAAATATGAGTCAAACCAAGAGTTGAGTATTTTCATTTCAGTTATAATATGTGTTTAAAAAACTAAGTGTCCACATATGCTGGTGCTTGATCTATGATTCTATTCCAAGGGGCAAAAACCTAATTAACTTTAAATTTTTTGTATCTTGTTCCAGGTCAACCACAGAACCAATTCTGTGATATGTCTCATTTCAGATACTCATGTATTTGAGAGGTTAAAGGGTTTATGAAGTCTGATTTAGATATAGCTTCATACAGGAGAACAACAATTCAGTAAATACCACTGGCCACTTGTGGCTTGCAAAATATCTTAGACTTCAAACCACAGAGGAATAAAATAAGCAACCTATGGCAATAAGTTTTTAATGTTATGGTGTAAGTCATCTGAAGAAAACAGTGAAACACTGAATGAAAGAAAACGGTGAATAACTTTTTTGCTACCGGGGGAAGTAGCGAGAATCAGCAGAACATCTATGAAAGGAATCGGGGAAGAAGCCATAGAAATTGAGGCCCATGGATGAAGTCATCTTTGAAGAAAGCTTCACATACTGTGCATTGTTTTGAAAGGCATAGTTCAAAGGAAGACATCTAGAAATTAGTTGGCCATGTCTGAAGAAAGGAAACAACCGCATAAATAGGGAACAACAGCAAGAGCATTTTCTATATAAGATTCAAATCATAGGAATATTTAATAGGAAGTAACCTATGAAGGCAAATTCATGAAAAAGAAACTTCAATGATTATTTGGATATGCCTACTTACTCATTTTTCAATAAAGGCTAAACAGTGGAATCATTTGAGGTGGAAGGCAACCTCACAGAACTGTGCTCAGATACCTTCTGAACTCCAGTGAGTGGTTAGATGTCCCCAGATATTACACAAAGCCCTCCATAGTCTCCTACCTGTATCCTCTCCACTTCTAGGAAGGTGGCTGTTTGGAAGGCTCGTTCCCATTGGGCAAGGTCACTCTCTAGCTCCACAGAGAAGTAGAAGTCCTCCCCACACTCAGACTGCATAGTAAAGCAGTATTTCCTCTGATCCAGCAGGTCACTGTCCTGATGAAAACCTGGAGTTACACAGGCTGGCATACATCAATTCTTAATCAGCGCAGCAAATGCCTACTGAGCTGCTTGATACAATGGGTAGATTCCACAATACACATGGAATTTTGTACTGTCATTAATCTTAATTCAAAATGGTTAAAACAAATTTTAAATCCCACATCTGAATCCATTTTCTGTGATCATTCACCCAAATTTCTTAGTAACAAAGGAATAACTACAGTGCTGAATGCACATACACAAAAAATCTGTGATTGCAAAATGGCCTGATACACAACACCCCAACTTCCTTGCAAACTGTCTGGGCACTGAGATGTAATAATGCTTATGATTATGCTGGCATCTTTCACAGTCATGAGAAAATTTCACTGAAATGATTTTTTTTGGAAATCATTAAATTCATGACCCCATAGAAAATTAGGAAAAACGTAGTGCAATTTTCTGCACCAATTGCTTTCTATATTCCCCTATGGCAAACATTTTCTTTATATGTGTAATTTTATTTCATTGTATCAAAGATTTTGCTCCTAGAAATTTCTTGGTTTGGTCCCACATTTTTTACCAAGGTGTTCCCCTAATGCAAAACATTTCAACTCTAAGGTACTTTGAAAATTCAGATATGCTATGTATGAAAAAGTACAGGACAACAGTCTGTACTACATTCTCAGATACATAATTTGAAATACTTATTCAATATACTGTAAATTTTTGAGGGGCTACTCATTGGTATCTAGCTATTGATGGAGGAATGCATGCAGATGTACCATAACTAAACAGTGCAAATACATTGAACCCTCGGCTTTAGCTATGATTTAAAACAGAATATCTAACTCCCTTGCATTCCAATTTGATTCTTGTAGGTACATACTGGAAGGATAAAGGAAGTTACTTCCAGTATTATAGAATTAACTCTGATTCTTGCTGCCTGAAAACTTTCAGGGAGCTAAGAAGATGGCATAGGCATTGCAAAAAAATTAACAAGACAATGTGAGCATAGAACACAAATAAATGGTGACAAGGTTCTTTTGGTGTTTGGAGGAAATATTGTATTTGGGGAGTGTCCCAGTGACAGATATTAAATCAAAGCAGCATTGAATACACTGGTACAGATCATTATGAGTACAAGTATAATTATGCCTTTGATAAATGTCTTATCACTTAATGGCTTAAGCTCCTTAACTGAATTAATGTCCTTGATTTTGCTCCCAATTTAACTTAGTGGAGTGAAGTTCTATTTTCTGGAAAGAAGATTATATCCAAAGGTATCTGATACATGTGGGGATGTGTGTGATGCATTCAGATGGAAGCTAGTTATTTAAAATGATAATTTTTAAAAGTGGCAAGATAATGAAAATAATGAATGAAGTTTTACATTATTATAGATTATTTGCATTCTTGAGTTCTTACTTAATATACTTTGTTAGTTTCATTATTATTTTGATTGATATACACAGGAATTTTCTGTAAGACATTGCTACAGGGAACCAGAAACCTTGTTTTTAAAATAAACATTGTTAAAACTAGAAAAGCACTCTGTTCTCTGGCTGCCGCTTGAGTCTGAGGTGAGACTTGGTGCTGCTCTGCCCACAACCTCCCCCATCCAACCCTGGTCGCTTCTGTCTGAGCCCCCCTGGACAAGAGTGGACCTGCCCAGACCGTAAGGCCCACCCTGAGTCTGGACATACCTCACCCTTATCTCTCTACCACCCTCTCCCTTCTGGCTGCTGCCTGAGCCTGAGCCTGCTGCCTGAGCCTCAGCCCTCCACCTACCACCAGAGAGAGGAGGAGACCCCACATACACCTACTGGAAGAAGGGATGGGAAGATGACAAGGTAAAAACACAGTCAACAACAGAAAGACCTATATGACACCACCAGAATCCAGATACTCCACACCAGCAAGGACTGAAAAGCCCAACGCAGAGGATGAAGAAGAGATGGACCTTAAAAATTATCTTATGAAGATGTTAGAGACCATTAAAGAGGAAACAAGAAAATCCCTTAAAGAAATAGAAGAAAAACAAGCAAAATTTACATGAAATGGAGGAAAAGACAAACCAAAAAAATTGAAGAAATAAACAAATCTCTTAAAGAATCTAAAGAAAGCCAAGAAAAACAAGCAAACAAGTGAAGGAAACAATTCAAACAGTTCACAGTTTGAAAGTACAATTAGAAACAATAAAGAAAACACAGAATGAGGGGATGCTAGAAATAGGAAAGCTGGGTAAATGACCAAGAACTTCTGATGTAAGCATAACCAATAGAATACAAGAGACACAGAGAGAATCTCAGGTGTTGAATGCTCATTAGAGGATATACAGTCATCAACCAAAGAAAATTTCAAGTCCAACAAATCCCTAACACAAAATATCCAGGAAGTATAGGACACTGTAAAAAGACCAAAATGCTGTCAGTGAGCGGGATGACTCCATGCCCCAAGGTTCCCAGAGAAAGAGGTA
Organism: Cricetulus griseus; assembly: GCF_003668045.3. Lineage (NCBI taxonomy): Eukaryota > Metazoa > Chordata > Mammalia > Rodentia > Cricetidae > Cricetulus > Cricetulus griseus. The sequence continues at coordinate 235,450,570 of NC_048595.1, forward strand.
AACCTGCTGCCACTGCCTGCCCTGTCGGGCTGCTGAGAGACATCAGAGAAGCTTCCATATGCTCCCTTCATCCCAGTGCTTCTGGAGTTTAGACTTCTATCATCTCATAAGCTCTAACTTCAAAATTTAAGTTTAAGGACAGGCTACTTAGAAATAAAGCTTTTACTTGTATTTCCACAGAAAATGAAAAGCTGTGGATTCCTTCCAGACTAATATGGTTTGATCAAACAAGACCCCCTGAAGCTGAGATGATACAGCCTTACAGACTACAAAAACAAGGACTTGGTCAGGTTTCTATGTTTTATCATGATCCTAATGGTATGAGCATCCCCCCAATCAGCAGAAAGCAGTTTAGAAAGAACGACGCCCCAATTCCCAAATATTGTTTACAAGTGTTTTCATTTAAATGGAGTAGTTTATAAATGATAATGAGCATAGTCAATTTTTTTTAAAGAAAAAAGAGGAATAGGATATAGGACTAAATACTTTACATTGATATAGATTTTCATTTATTGATAAAACTTTAAGGTCAATTTTATGATATGCATATGTCTCCTCTTGTTTAAGTATTATGTTTATACAGATCTTTTACCTATAATATTCAGAACTTACAATTAGGTTAGTTAGGTTTTCTAAATATACAGAGATGTATTTGAGATGGATAGGTATTCTTCAAATATTTCAAAGACCTACAAAAATATGGCATTTAAATGGTTTAGGGTTTTTCTTGGCAGTAAGACACAACTGCTCCTGGCACACCAATTACATCAAAAAGGAGAATGGGCATCAAAGAAACTCGTTATGGAGTTTGCCTTCAACATGGCAAGATTAGCCATTTGCTCTTGCCTGGACTGTTTGTTGCTGTATAAACTGGACTTGCAGGACCCACAAGAAAGTGACTGCTAAACTTACAAGACAGTACTGAAGGGTTCCTGTTGAAATGGAGAAGTGTGCCAGACACACTGTGGCCTATGGGCTGAAGATGGATGCCGCAACATTACAGAAGAACTTTGGGTGAATGTCCAGGTAGCAAGATGTCTCTGTCAATTCTAGAGTTTATATATTATCCTTCTGTGGTCTTTGATAGAATTGAAGACAGATAGTTATGGTTATAGTTTTCTTCAGTTATTATAAAAGTTATCCTTTTATTTAGACAAAAAAGAGGAGATGATGGGGAATGTACGGTGTATGTTTATCTTATTGATTGTTGAATAAAATACTGTTTGGCCAATGAGACAGCAAGTTAGATGGGACTATGAGTCAAAGAGGATTCTGGAGAAGTGGTGATCCAGGCAGGAAGTGACATAGCAAGGAGACTCATATTTAAAGAAGGAGAAACAGGAAGCATCCCTTTTTTCCCCTTTGCTCCTGCTCCAGCAGCACAATGTGATCCACCAGCAAGGAGGGACACCAATAAGGCGTCCGATAAGATAAGTCTTATAAAATATATAGGTTTATGATAGTTAAGACTGAGCTAACAGATGAGAATCCTAGTCATTGGCCAAGCAGCATTGTACCTAATACAAGTTTCTGTGTATTCATTTGGGCCCTAACTCAGGAGGGCGGCTGGCGTAAAGCTCACACATGGCAGTGGAGCTCAGGCGGCTTTTGGCAGAAAGATTTATCATAACAGACCAAACCTAAGAATAATAGGTATAGAAAAAGGTGAAGAAATTCAGCTCAAAGGTACAGAAAACATATTCAACAAAATCATAGAAGAAAACTTTCCCAACCTAAAGAAGGATATGCCTATGAAAGCACAAGAAGCTTACAGAACATCAAATAAATTGGACCACAAAATGAAGTCCCCTCTCCACATAATAATCAAAACACCAGACTTACAGAATAAAGAAAAAATATTAAGACCAGCAAAGGAAAAAGGCCAAGTAACATACAAAGGCAGACCTATCCAAATTACACACGACTTCTCAATGGAAACTTTGAAAGCCAGAAGATCCTGGATAGATGTTCTACAAACGCTAAGGGAACATGGATGCCAGCCCAGAATACTATATCCAGCAAAGCTTTCAATCACTGTAGATGGAGAAAACAAGATATTCCATTAAAAAAACAGATTTAAGCAATACATAACCACAAATCCAGCCCTACAGAAATTACTGGAAGGAAAACTCCAATGTAATGAAGATAACTACACTGAAAAAACCATAGGCAATAGATAATCCCTCTTGATCAAACAGCAAAAAGGGGGGGCACATACAGCAACACCACTACCAACAAATCCAAAAGAATAATCCACAATCAATGGTCATTAATATCCCTCAATGTCAATGATCTCAACTTGCCTATAAAAGATACCGGCTAACAGAATGGATACAAAGACAGAATCCGTCCTTCTGTTGTATACAAGAAACACACCTCAACTTCAAAGACAGATGGTACCTCAGAATAAAGGGTTGGGAAAAGATTTTCCAATCAAGACCCAAGAAACAAGCTGGTGTAGCAATCCTAATATCCAACAAATTAGACTTCAAACTAAAGTCATCAAAAGAGATGAAGAAGGGCATTTCATACACATCACATGAAAAATCCATCAAGATGAAGTCTCAATCCTGAACATCTATGCCCCAAATACAAGGCACCCACATTTGTAAAAGAAATATTACTAAAGCTCAAATCACACATAAAACCTCACACACTTACAGTAGGAAACTTCAACACCCCAATCTCACCACTAGATAGGACCACCAGACAAAAACTTAACAAAGGAACAAAAGAACTTCAGAAAAAGTATTCAACTTCATGAGGAATAATAAAAATTCCAGGATAGCTAAAACAAGCCAGTATAATAAAGGAGACATCACCATCCCTGAGTTAAAGCTGTACTATAGAGCTAATAGCAATAAAAATAACTTAGTATATGCATAAAAACAGATAAGTGGATCAATGAAATTGAACTGAAGCCCCTGATATTAATCCACACATCTATGAATACCTAATTTTTGACAAAGAAGACAAAAATCTACAATGGTCTTCAACAAATGGTCCTGTTACAACTGGATGCCAACTCGTGAAAGAATGCAAATAGATCCATAGCTATCACCGCACAGAAATTTCAAATACAAGTGGATCAAAGACTTAACCATTAATCAAGTTTCATTGACAGTGACAAAAGCAAAGGTGAGAAGCCTGAAATTCATTGGCACAGGAGCCCCCTTCTTAAATATAACAAAAGTAGCATTGAATAAATCAGACCTCATGAAACTGACAAGCTTCCATAAGGAAAAGGATGGTAAATAGGACAAGACAGAGTCCTACAGAATGGGAAAATATCTTCACCAACCCCACATCTGACAGAGGATTGATCTACAAAATATGTAAAGAACTGAAGAAACTATACATCAAAATAACAAATAACTCAATAAAAAATTGGCTCCAGATCTAAGCAGAATTCTCAACAGAAGAATCTTTTTCCTTTTTAAATATAAATTAGAAACAACCTTGTTTTACATGTCAATGCCAGTTCCCTCTCCATTCCCTTCTCCCCTGCTCCCCCGCACTGACCAACTATCCCATCCCCTCACTGCTCCCAAGGGAGGGTGACTCCTTCCATGGGGATACTCAAAGTCTCAAAGGAAGAATCTTAAATGACTCAAAGACATTTTAAGGATTTGCTCAACATCCTTTGTCATGAGGGAAATGCAACTGAAAATGATTCTAAAATACCATCATATGGCTGGGTCACTCTTGCCCCCACTCAAGAGAGAGGTGATCTTGGGCCCCTATATCAGGCCTGACTTCTGCTTGCCCACTCTGGGATCTCCTGGCCTGGGGACTGCAGGCAGGTCAACTCGCCTCTGGAAGACCAAGCAACCACGAGTCTGCTTACCTCAGTGTGCTAGTCCAGCTCCCACCCACCAGGAGAGAGAGTGCCTCAGATCCACATGTACCCACTGTGAGACCCAGCAGAGTATTAGAACTACTTGCATCCAAATGGAGAGAACCATGGACCCTTATCCAACAGGCGAGGAAGAGACCCCACCTGAATCCACTGGAAGAAGGGATGGGAAGACTACAATATAAGAATACATTCAACAATAGAAAAACCAATACGACACCACCAGAGTCTAGGGACTCTACACCAGCAAGACCTGAACACCCCAACATAGATGAAGCTGAAGAGAATGACCTTAAAAACAACTTCATGAAGATGATAGAGACCCTGAAAAGAGGAAATGAGAAAATCCTTGAAAGAAATGGAAGAAAAGACAAACCAAAAATTGCAAGAAATAATTCAAACAGTGCAAGGTTTGAAAGCTGAAATAGAGACAATAAAAAATACAGTCTGAGGTAATGCCGGAATTAGAAAACCTGGGTAAATGATCAGGAACTACAGATGCAAGCATAACCAACAGAATAAAAGAGATGGAAGACATAATCTCAAGCATTGAAGATACACTAGGAGAAATAGATTCATCAGCCAAAGAAAATCTTAAATCCAAAAAATCCCTAACACAAAGTATCCAGAAAATATGGTACACCATAAAAAGACCAAACCTAAGAATTATAGGTATAGAAGGTGAAGAAATCCAACTCAAAGGTACAGAAAACATATTCAACAAAATTATAGAAGAAAAGTTTCCCAACCTAAAGAAAGACATGCCAATGAAAGTACAAGAAGCCTACAGAACTCCAAATAGAGTGGACCACAAAAGTCCCCTTATCACATAATAATGAAAACACCAAACATACAGAATAAAGAAAGAATATTAAGAGCAGAAAAAGAAAAAGGCCAAATAATATATAAAGGAAAACCTATCAGAATTACACCTGACTTTTCCATGGAAACTCTGAAAGCCAGAAGGTCCTAGATAGATATTCTACAAACAGTAAGAGTCCACAGATGCCAGCCTAGACTACTATACCCAGCAAAGCTCTCAATCACTATAGATGGAGAAAACATGATATTTCACAACAAAACCAGATTTAAACAATACTAGCCACTAATCCAGGCCTAAAGAAAGTACTAGAAGGAAAACTCCATCATAAGGAAGTTAACTACCTCACAAAAAACATAGCCAATAGATAATCCCAATTTACCAAAAGCCAAAAGAAAAAAAGGAGGGAAATCCACACACAATACCACCATCACCACCAAATCCAAAACAAACAAGAATTAACAATCAATGGTCAACCTCAATATTAATGGTCTTAACCTGCCTATAAAAAGATTCAGGCTGGCAGAATGGATACGAAGACATAATCCATCCTTCTGCTGCATATAAGAAACACATCTCAACTTCAAGACAGACATTACCTCAGAGTAAAGGGTTGGGATAACATTTTCCAATCAAATGGACACAAGATACAAGCTTGTGTAGCTATCCTAGTATCTAACAAATTAGACTTCAAACTAAAATCAATCAAAAGAGACGAAGAAGGTAATTTCATATTCATCACAGGAAAAATCCATCAGGAAGAAGTCTCAATTCTGAACATCTATGCCCCAAATACAAAGGCACCCACATTGGTAAATGAAACATTACAGAAACTCAAATCACACATAAAACCTAACACACTTAGAGTGGGAGACTTCAACACCCCACACTCACCACCAGATAGAAACTTAAGAAAGAAAAAAGGAACTAACAGAAGTTATGACCCAATTGGTTTTTACAGACATCTATAGAACATTCCACCCAAACATAAATGAATATACCTTCTTCTCAGCACTACAAGGAGCCTTCTCTAAAATCAGCCATATACTCGGCAACATTGCAAACCTCAAGAGATACAAAAAAACTGGAATAATTCCCTGAATCTTATCAGACCACCATACTTTAAATTTAGAATTCAGCATAAACACAAATTGCAGAAACCCTACAAACTCATGGAAATTGAACAATGTACTATTGCATCATTCCAAGGTCAAGGAAGAAAATAAGAAATTAAAGACTTCCTAGAATTCAATGAAAATAAAGGTACAACATACCCAAACGTGTGGGACATTTTGAAAGCAGTACTAAGAGGAACATTCATAGCATTAAGTGCCCACATGAAGAAACTGAAGAATAGTCACACTAGAGAATTGAAAGCAGAAATGAAAGTTCTAGAACAAAAAGAAACAAACTCATGCCAGAGGAGTAGACATCAGGAAATAATCAAATTTAGGGGTGAAATAAATAAATTTGAAACAAAGAAAACAATACAAAGAGTCAATGTAACAAAGAGTTGGTTCTTTGAGAATAACAAGAGAGATAAATCATTATCCAAACTAACCAAAAGGCAGAGAGAGAACATGCAAATTAACAAAATCAGAAATGAAAAGAGGGACATAACTAAGGACACTGAGAAAATCCAGAGAATCTGAAAACCTGTACTCCACAAAATTAAAAAAATTAAAGGTAATGGACACTTTTCTGGATAGATATCACTTACCAAAATGAAATCAAGAACAGATAAACAATTCAAACAGACCTATAATCCTCATGAAAGAGAAGCAGTCATCAAAATTCTCCCAACCACATAAAGCCGAGCGCCAGATGGCTTCACTGCAGAATTCTACCAGAAATTCAAAGAAGAGCTAATACCAATACTACTCAAATTGTTCCACATAATAGAAGCAGAAGGTTTATTGCCAAAGTCTTTATGAGGCTAAAATTACATTGGTACCCAAGCCACAGAAAGACACAACTAAGAAAGAGAAGTACAGACCAGTATCCCTCATGAACATGGATTCAACAATACCCAACAAAATACTGGCAAATCAAATCCAAAAACGCACCAGAAAAATCATACACCATGATTGAGTAGCCTTCATGATCAAGTAACCTTGCAGGGATAGTTCAACATATGAAAATCTATCAATGTAATACCCCATATAAAAAAACTTCAAAAGAAAAACCACATAGTCACTTCACTAGATGGTGAGAATGCCTTTGACAAATCCAACAACCCATTATGCTAAACGTCCTGGAGAGATCAGGGATAACAGAAATATCCCTGAATACATTAAAAGCAATATACAGCAAACCAATAGCCAACATCAAACTAAATGGAGAGAAACTCAAAGCTATTCCTCTAAAATCAGGAACAAGACAAGGCTGTCCACTCTCTCCACATCTCTTCAATATTCTACTTGATGTTCCAGATAGAGTAATAAAACAACAGAAGGACATCAAGAGGGATACAAATTGGAAAGGAAGAAGTCAAACTTTCACTATTTGCAGATGATATGATTGTTTACATAAATGATAAGAAAAAGTCTACCAGGGAACTCCTACAACTGATAAACACCTTCAGCAAAGTGTTAGGATACAAGATTAACTAAAAATAATCAGCAGCCCTACTATATACAGATGATAATTGGGCTGAGAAAGAATTCAGAGAAACATCACAGTTTACAATAGCCACAAAGAACATAAAGTATCTTGGGGTAACACTAACTAAACAAGTGAAAGACCTGTATAGCAAGAACATTGAGTCTTTAAAGAAAGAGATTAACGAAGATACCAGAAAATGGAAAGATTTCCCATGCTCTTGGATAGGTAGGATCAACATACTAAAAATGGCAATCTTGCCGAAAACAATCTACAGATTCAATGCAATCCCCATCAAAATCCCAGAACAATTCTTCACAAATCTTGAAATAACAATAATCAACTTTATATGGAAAAACAAAAGACCCAGGATAGCCAAAACAACCCTGCACAATAAAGGAATGTCTGGAGGCATCACCATCCCTGACTTTAAGCTCTATGACACAATTACAGTTCTGAAAACAGCTTGATATTGGCACAAAAATAGAGAGTAGACCAATGGAATCGAATTGAAACCCCCGATATTAACCCACACACCTATGAACACCTGATTTTTGACAAAGAAGCTAAAATCATACAATGGAATAAAGAAAGCATCTTCAACCAATGGTTCTGGAATAACTGGATGCTGGCATGTAGAAGAATGCAGATAGGCCCATATCTATCACCATGCACAAAACTAAAGTCCAAATGGATCAAAACCTCAACATAAATCCAGCCACTCTGAACCTTTTAGAAGAGAAAGTGGGAAGTACCCTTGGATGAAATGGTAAAAGAGACAGCTTCCTGAACATAACTTGAGTAGCAAAGACACTGAGATCAACCACTAATAAATGGGACTTCCTGAAACTGAGAAGCCTCTGTAAGGCAAACGACACAGTCAACAAGACAAAACAGAAGCCTACAAAATGGGAAAAGATATTCACCAACTCCACATCTGACAGAGGCTGATCTCCAAAATTTACAAAGAACTCAAAAAGGTATTCTCCAAAACACCAAAAAAATCCAATTAAAAAGTACAGTACAGAACTAAACAGAATTCTCACTAGAGGAATCTAAACTGGCTGAAAGACACTTAAGAATGTGCTTAAATTAGTTAGCCACCAAGGAAATGCAAATCAAACATCTACGATATACCATCTTACTCCTGTCAGAATGGTTAAAATAAGAAACACACCAAAGACGCTTTATACTGGAGAGGATGTGGAGAAAGGGTAACTCTCCTCCACTGCTGGTGGGAGTGCCAACTCATACAGGTACTTTGGAAATCAGGATGGAGATTCTTCAGGAAAATGGGAATGAGTCTACCACAAGATCCAGCAATTCCACTCCTAGGCATATACCCAAGAGAAGCACATTCATGCAACAAGGACATGTGTTCAACCATGTTCATAGCAGCACTATTTGTAATAGTCAGAACCTGGATGCAACCTAGATGCCCCTCAACTGAAGAATGGATAGAGAAACTGTGGTACATTTACACAATGGAGTACTACTCATCTGAAAAAATGGAGTATTACTCAGTGGGGGAGAGGAGGACATGAGGAAGCAGGAAGTTTGAGTTGGGAGAAGAATAGAGGAGAGAAAATAAGAGATATCATAATAGAGAGAGCCATTATAGGTTTAAAGAGAAATCTGGTAGTAGGGAAATGTCCATAGATCTACAAGAATGACAACAACTAGCAATCTAAGCAATAATGAAGAGGCTAAATTAAATGCCCTTCTCCTATGAGACTGACAACTACCTTATATGCCATCCTAGATCGAGCAGCTGATGGAAACAGAGGCAGACACCCACAGCTAAACACAGAACTGAACTCCTGGAATCCAGTTACAGACAGGGAAGAGTGATGAGCAAAGAGATCAAGACCAGGCTGTTGAAACCTACAAAAACAGCTGACATGAACAAAGGGGAGCTCATGGGCCCCAGACTGGTAGCTGGGAAACCAGTATAGGAATGATCTAGTCCGTGTGAACATGTGTGTCAGTGAGGAGCCCTTGGCAATCTGTGGGGCCTCTAGTAGTAGATCAGTATTTATCCCTAGTGTACCAGTGGGCTTTGGGAGCCCATTGCACATACTCTCTCAGCCTAGACACGTGCAGGAGGGTCTAGGCCCTTCTCCAAATGATATGGCTGACTTTGAAGATCCCCCATGGAAGACCTCACCTTCCCTGGGAAGCAGAAAGGGGATGGGATGGGGGTTAGCTAGGGGCAGGGGAGGAGGGGAGTTAGAGGGAACTGGGATTGTCATGTAAAACAAACTTGTTTCTAATTTAAATTAAAAAATAGGAAAAAAAGATACCATCATACACCTGTCACAATGGCTAAGATCAAAAACACTAATGACAGCCTATTTTGGATAGAATATGGAGTAAGGGGAACTCACCTCCATTGCTGGTAGGCGTGCAAACTTTGGAAATCAGTATAGTGGTTTCTCTGAAAACTGGGACTCAATCTACCTCAAGACCCAGCACTACCTCTCTTGGTCATATACCCCAAAAATGGTGAATCATACCGCAAAGAACTTGGTCAACTATGTTCATAGCAGAATTATTTGGAATACTCAGAACCTGGAGACAACTTAAATGCCCATCAAACAAAGAATGGGTAAGAAATATGTGGAACATGCACACAATGCAGTATTTCTCAATGATGAAAAAACAACATGAAAAGTGTAGGCAAAAGGAAAGAACTAGAAAAAATCTTCATGAGTGAGGTAACACCGAGCCACAAAGACAAGGTATGTACTCACTCATAAGTTAATATTAGATGTGAAACAAAGCATAACTAAGCTAAAGTCCACAGCCAATCAGAAGATACGTAACATGGGGGACCCTAACATGTACACACATGGATAGACCTAGGAAGGAGAAATAGATAAGATCTCCTTTGAAAACAGGGGCAGGAGAGTATAGGGTAGGCAATGGGGAATGTAAACATGAGGGATCCCTATGGTTGAGTTGGGGAGAGACAGAAAAGAAAACCAATGAGACATCTTGATAGAGGTAGGTAGTACATGGTTAGTGAGAAACCTGTTGCTAGGGAAATCACCAGGAATCCATAAGTTTGACCCCAGATAAAACTCCTAGCAATAGTGGAGAGGGTGTCTGATCCAGTCTTCTCCTGTAATCATATTGGTGACTACTCTAATTGTCATCATAGAATCTTTATCTAGTATCTGATGGAAGCAGATGCAGAGATCCACAGGAAAGAAATAGGCTGAGTTTCTGGAGTCCAGTCAGAGACAGCAAGGTAGGATTCTTGAGCAAGAGGTGTCACGATCAGACAGCCAACCTGAACTACTGGGAGCTCAGGGACTCTGGACTTACAGCTAGGGGTTCCTGCATGGGACATAACTAGGCCCTCTGAATATGGGTCTGTGGGACCCCTGGCAGTGGGATCATGATTTATTCATGATGCATGAACTGGATTTTTGGAGCTCATTCCCTATGGTGCAATAATTTGCTCAGCTTTGATGTAGGGTGGAGGCAATTGGTACTTCCTCAACTTGATATTACAGGCTTAGTTCACACCACATGGGAGGAGAGGAGAGAAGGAGAGGGAGTGGGAACTGTTGTTTGTATGTAAAATGAATAAAAATTTTAAAAAGAAGATGGAAATAATTTTTTAAATGCTGTGGTTACTACAAATGCCAGAATTCTAACCTAGGCCACCTGACATTTGTACATGCTATTACTGGGTCACCAGTTTTTCTCTCAGCTAGCTTTTACAGAATTTGTGCTAAGAAAATACTCTGAAAAATGACATTTAGTGTATAATAAAAAACTCTATGTCAGCACACTAACAGAACAAAAATAAGTCTTCAAGAAACAGATCACCATATCTATATTCATAGCAGTTATCTATGAAATCCATGGCTTCTACTGTGGTTTGAATAAGATGCCCCCAATTTGTGTCATGTGTTTGAAGAGTGTGTGGAATTATGTGGCAAGAACATAAAAGTATGTTTTTGTTGGATATGCTGAGTCCCTGGGGTTGAGCTTTCAAATTTCAAAAGCAAATCATGCCATTCCCAGTGTCCTCTCTGCCTTCTGTTTGTGGATAAAGAAGTGACTTCTCATATGTTTCTGTTGCTTTCCTGTGCCATCATGAACTCTAAAACAATATAACAAATGTTATCTTTTTCTATATTGCCTTATTCATAGTAATTTATCATAACAATAGAAAAGTAACTAAGACACCTATTATTTTACAGAGTTTGTTTCCAAATTTGCAAAGGCTGTGTAAATTTAATATTATTCAATGTTTTAGTAAAATGTATTTCAAAAAACGTATTGTGTATCACAAAATCTAATACATTTGTACAAAATACACAAAGATGCATAGAGAGAGATATGCACACAGAGACATACACAGACAAATACACACACACACACACACACACACACACACACACACACACAGAGAGAGAGAGAGACATACAAATAAGAATTCTATAAATAATTTATTCACTGGGAGTGGAATACATTCTGGTATTCTGATCTTGAGGTTGAGACAGAAAAAATATATAAAGTGAATTATAAGTTTTGAGAAGAACAAAGTGGATGTATATATTCCCTGAGGTAGAATTTAAAAATAGTGTGCAAATGGAAATACTTTTGATTTTTAAAGCTTAAGACACTATTTTGCCTATATAATACAAATCTAAATTTTCCCTAATCCAAAAGAAAGGAAAAACAAGCCAATATGAAGTACTTCATTATTAGAACTTTATGATTCAATTTCATGTGTTTTTTCTAAAGAAAATATTTATTCCTATAAAACAGTATAAGTAACACAGCTGGTAAGGATAGCACAACACATGGAAAATCAGTGTTTCTCATATGCAGCAGTAGCATGAAGCCTTGACACAGCTGTGATCTGCACTTTTCTTCCTCTAAGGATGTTGATATGTAGTAGAACAGCTATTCTATTCTTGAAAATTCATAGATCCTAAGTAGCGAGGTGGATAGAGAGTAATATTAACAACAGTAAAATTAATTTGATCAATGATAGAGGAAGGACACAGCATAAAAACTGTGACTTGTCATTTTGATAAATTATTCTGAATAAATTTTAATGATGTTTCAATAGATCCATGTATCTGTCTTATTTTGTAATGGATAATGTATTCGGAAAGAGAATGCAGGTGGTTTTCCTTAATGTTAAAACTGAAATTTAACTTACAAAATATTATAGGATTTGAAGGTCAGGTGTTTCTAAGAGTGTATATGATATTGTATTTGTAAATTAGAAATTTTATTTTAACTGAAGTTCCAAAGTATTAATGCTAAAAAGATCATAGGAAGATTTCCAACAGATATTAATTAATTTAAGTTGCATAGAGGATTTCAAATAATTTCATTTCCAAGGAGCAGATGCTTGAGATTGATTTTACCACACAACCATTTTCTAGAATTATTCTTCATCCAAAATATCTTCTGGTATTTCCCACTCAAATATTCACTAAGCAGAAAATTATTGTGGAATATCAGTTATTTTAAATTGTTTATTTACTTCACAATTTATGATATTTATGTGGGATTATTAATGTTTCTATTACAACATTTTATTCAAATTACTGGAGTAAGCAGTAATCTTTGATGGCATTTCTCCAAATGTAGTTGGAATCTGCCTTGAATTAGGTGGGCAAAAGACACAGCATTGATTTATGGCAAATCAAACATAATGCTAGCCAGGGAGTCATTGTATTTAGGGAAAGGCCAAGAGAGTACTTGTTTTTAAGCTCTATTGTGTTGGTGAGTGACTTTTATTCTGAACATTGGACAATGTTATTGCATTGTCCAATGCATATTAACTTCCTAATGAGGCAAGGAGACTGGATCCTTCAGTTACCATACACCATTCCTGAGACATGCTTGCGTGGGTTAAGAAGGACTCTCTTCTGATTTAGGAGCATAGGTATGTCTGGATAAGCATTCAAATAGAAGGAAGATGAGGGAAGAAGCATGAAAGGGGATTGCAAGGTAGTGTGTAGGTCAATGAAAAGTTTTTTCCAAAAATGATATTGAATTGGTACATTGGGTCTTTGAGAATGTCTTGGAAAAATACAACAAACGGCTCCAAACAAGAGATGACAAATATATGAAATTCACCTACCACGCTACACAATACCTACTATTGAAAGAGAGAGGATGAAAGAAAGAAAGATCAGCAGGGATAATAACATGAGAACAAACAGAAAAAATAAAAAGAAGAAAAGGATAGACATATAGAGGCAAAGATAAAGATGTAGAGAAAGGAAAGAGATATACAGATAGACACAGAGAGAATGCACACCTACTTAACTGCAAAACAAGCATCAAGGAAAGGATGTCTCTCCCTCAGCCTCCATCACCACCCACCACTCCCAAGACAATTATCTATATGCTTCTACTGTCTTTTGTAGAATATTTATACTTCAGACCATTTTTCCTTTCTTGGATTACTAATTCTGTTGAAACATGATGCTAGACAAGACATGGAGTGTATCTCTAGATTCTGAAATATAGATTCTGAAAAGATCAAGTCTGAAGATTACAAGCATAAGTAATATTTCAAAAGAATCATAACAAAAAATTTTCCAGTATAGGAAAAGGAGATACGAATCTAGATTTGGGGTGCATTCAGGAAACCTAGCAAACAAGGTCAGACAAATGTTCACTAAATACAGAAAACGAAGAAATATATTGTAAAACATATTTAAAAATAACAAGAAAGGAACACACAGTCACATAAAGACAAGCTCACTAGAATAAAACCAGATCACTCAAGTGAAATTTTAAAAGCCAAAATGGACTAGGAAGATGAATTACAAGTTTTCAGAGACAACAGCCATGAACTTAGGCTACTACACTCAGCAAAAGTATATTGCAAAATTAAACAAAAACTCCTTGTGATAAAAAATTGTTTTAAAAAATTGAATTTATGGCCTCTAAGCCAGACATAAGAAGCTGTTTCAATGAATCATTCATATGAAATAAAAATAATTCATTTAACAATCCACAGAAAAGAATAATTATGCTAGAATAATGCAAAACAAAAGAATAGAAACAGAACACTGAAAAGGGACAGAAATCAACACACACCTTTAAAAAATAACTCTGTATAATTATCATCTGAATTTTTGCAATCAAAAGACAAAGCCTTGATAGAGTCAATAGTCAGAGACCATTTTGTTTGGTTTGTTGTTTTCAAGAACCATATTTTTTTTTTTGCTTTCAAGAAATTTGCCTCATCACAACAGACAAACATTACATTAACATTAAAATGTATAAAGGTATTCTAAGCAAATTCACACAGAAAGCAACCTGAATTCAGAAAATAGTTTATCAAGAAGGTATCACCATTTCATAATAATATATCCCAGACAAAAGTGCATTCAATTTCATGGGACAAATACTTCCAGATGTGAATCATAGATTAACACTAGAACAAAATTAAAATGGACCACTTCAATACCCCACTGACACCAACCAACAGTTCTTCTGGATTCAAAAGAAATAGGGAAGTATTTGAATTAACTGATGCAACTGTTCCAATAGTCTTAACAGAAATCTACAGAATGTTACATCCAAACCTATGGAATACACATTGTTCTCATAAGTACACAGAACTTTCTCTAAAATAGGTCATATATTAGGGCACCAAGAAGTAAGAAAATTAAAAGTACACTGTAGTCTCTCTGATTGCAGTGAAATGAATCTACAAATTAATAAAAACAAATAACAAACAAACAAAAAACAGGACCATGGTGATTAAATAGCATGCTATTGGGTGATGAATGGGAGCTTGAAGAAATCAAGAAGGAAAAAAAAAACAAATCCTAGAATCAAAAGAAAACGAAAGGACAACATACCAGTATTCTAGTACAATGAGGTGGGTCTATTGCTCTAGAAAAGGAATCACAAATACAAAATTAGTAGACAGAAAAAAATAGGACTGGAGAGAAGGCTCAGTGATTAAGAGTACATATTGCTCTTTCCAAGGAACTGAATTTGATTCTGAGCACCCACATCAGGTAGCTTACAAATTCTTGTAACCACAGATCAAGGGGAATCGACATCTCTGGCCTGTGTGAGCACTATTTGCATTTATGTGCAATTCATGTGTATACACATCCCATATACTTAATTAAGATGCTAAAAATAAATATTAATAAAATTGTCAGGTGTGGGGGTTCATGCCTTTAAATCTAGCACTTGGGAGGCAGAAGCAGATGTATTTTGTTGCATTTGTAGCTACCCTCATTTGCATAATGAGTTCCAGGACAACCAGAGGCACAGAGTGGAACTCTGTCTCAAAAATACATTTATATAGGGTGGGCATTGGTGGTGCACGCCTTTAATGCAAGCCCTCAGGAGGCAGAGGCAGGTGGATCTCTGTGAATTTGAGACCAGTCTGGTCTACAGAGCAAGTTCCAGGACAACCTCCAAAGCAATACAGACAAACCCTGTCTCGATAAACAAAAACAAAACAAAACAACAAAAAACATTCATATAAAAGACAGATACCAATTGGACTCACAAAATCATTAGGTTACATAAAATATGTAAATTTTCTATTATACTAAACTGGAAAGTCTAAGATAAATGAATAATTTACTAAATGTATATAACCTATGATATTTAAAAGAAGATGATATAAACTATTTAAAGACATCTATTGTTTGATGACTACCTTAATTGCCATCCTAGAGCTTTCATCCAGTGCTGATAGAAGCAGAAACAGGCACCCACACCTAAGCAATGAGCCATACTCCTGGAAACCAGTTGGAGAGAGGGAGGAGGGACGAGCAAAGGGGTCAAGCCCATGTTGGAGAAACCCACAGAAACAGCTGACCTGACCAAATGACCCCAGTTATAAAGCTTGGGAGCCAGCATTGAACCAAACCAAGCCCTCAGAATGTGGGTGCCAGATAGGAGACCTGGGCAGGCCATGGGACCTCTGAAAGTGGAACCAGTATTTATCCCTAGTGAATGGAAGCCCATTCCCTATGGAGAGATACTCTTGGAGAGGCCCTCCTCCAAATGATGTGACAGACATTGATGATCCCCCCATGGAAGGCCTCACTGTCCTTGGGGAATGGGTGGGTGGTGGGATTGGGGGGTTGGGAGGCATGGGAGGATGGGAGGGAGAGGGAACTGGGATTGAGATGTAAAATAAGATTGTTTCTAAATTAAATGAATAAATTAAAAAAATTAAAGAGTTTTATAGCAACAATCAGCTAGACAAAGCCTAGGCCCAGGTACATTCTATAGTGAACTTCATTAGACCTTTAATGAAAAAATAACACAAATTTTCTGAAGCTGTTGCATAAAGTAGGGAAAGAAAGAAAATACCAAATGTTTATGATCTAGTATAGTCCTGTTACTATAACCAGATAAAGATATAATAGTAAATAAAATGATTAACCAATGTCCCAATGAAATCACATATTCAAAAATTTCAGCCAAACACTTGCAAGCTGAATTCAGAGACCACATCATAAAGACTCAATAAACAAGGACAACAATAGACATGCTAATTTGTATGTGGGAATTTCAAGGAGACTCAAACCTGTAAATGTAAAAGTATAGGGACTGACCAGTATGTAAAGTACAAGTGTCAAGGAATTTATAAAAGGACAAGGTGGGGAAAGGAGAATATGATGTAACTATATTACAATATCAAAAATTATTAAAATGTAGGTTCTTCACCAAGATCAAGTTGGCTTAATACAGCAATACATCAAAATATGTAAATTAATACATTTTAAAATTTACATAAATGGACTCAAGAACAGAAATCACATCGTCATTTCCAAAGATTCAGAAAAGGTTTTAGACCAAGTCCAACATATCTTTATGTTAAATGTCTGGATGAAAGAAAACATCTAAACATAGCAAAATCTATATTTAAAAGAATCCCTATAGTTAACATTACATTAAATCTATAAAACCTCCACACATTTCCACAAACATCAAGAGCAATACAGAGGTATTAACTATCTCCTCTATTCAACATAGTCCTGACAGTCATAGCTAGAACAAGGTAAAGGAAACAAACACAAATACAAATGAGAAGGTGTAAAGAAGATATAAAAATATATTTATTTGCAGATGACATTATTCTGTGTAAAGGAGACTTTTAAGACTTGACTAGAAAACTGTTCGTATTGAAAGAGGATGACAGTTAGGAGGCCTGGGCAAAATAGTAGTGGATCACTATTTATCCCTAGTGCACGAATGGACTTTGGGAGCCCACTCCACATAGAGGGATACTCTCTCAGCCTAGACACACAGGGAGGGCCTAGGCCCTGCTCCAAATGATGTGACTGACTTTTAAGACCCTACCCTCCCTGGGGAGCAGAAAGGGGATGGGATGGGGGTCAGTGGGAGGGCAGGGTAGAGAGAGGGAACTGGGATTGACATGTAAAACAAGTTTGTTTCTAATTTAAATGGAAAAGGGAAAATTAAGTAAAAATTTTGAAAAAAAATGGGTGGAACTGGAAGGTATTATACCAAATGAAATAAGACAGGCACACTAGCCAAACGCTGCAGATTCTGTGTCCTATGTGGTCACATAAGAGAACAGAACTGAATGGCTGTTAGCAGAGACTGAGAAGTACAAAGAGGAAGGTGATAGGAGAAATGGTCCCTGAGCACACTTAAGAGATTCAGCAATGCTTCAAACTATGTTATACCACAGTAGGGTGACTAACAATGAAAATAATCTGTACATTATTTGAATAGTTCAGTTTTTAAGTATGGTCTCACTTAATAGCCCTGGATGACATATAACTTGCTATGTAGACAAAACTGGCTTCAAATTCACAGGGATTCACTTGCCTCTGTCTCCTCTGTGTTGAGATTAAAGGAATGTGCCAGCACACCAGATATGTTACTAGAAAGGAATGCAAATGTTTCTAGTCATAAATTACTCTTGATAACTTAAAAATACCTGTGTTTATTTGATAACTAAAATTAAACTGTGAAATGAAGAAAATTTATGTTTGCTTCATGTCAGTATCATGTCTTTCTATAGAAAATACATTTCTATGTGCAATATTTTCCATAACATCACATAGTAGACATTAATCCTGCATGGTAAAAATTTGAAAAGAAAACTCGAATTGATGGTTCTTCCAAATAGCCCACTTTAATTCTTCCTGTAGATTGTGTAAGTCATTTCAATTATTTTTCAGAATTCTTGATGACTTGATATTGTGAGAGCTCTTTGTGTCAGACAGAAATGAACTGTACTATGGTACAGTAATTATCTGATCCAAAAACAACTAAGTATTTTCTATATTTATTTTCACGTTTTCTAATTTCCAAGACTTATTTTCTGAGTGCCTGTTTGTTTTTATAGGTCCCTGTTTCCCTCCTTCATTTCTCATTTTACTTTTCTCTTCATAGTTTCTTTATTTATCCATTACTTGTATTCATGGACTATTCATGATCTCAGACCCCGATGCTGCAGGATACATGAAAATAAAACTCCTGTCCCAGTTACACATACCTTGAGAACCTTGCACATGGTCTCACATATAGAGAAAGTTTTCTCTGCACGTGTCCAATCCCAGGTAGTCACCTTTAAAAGAGAAGAAGTAACAATTAGTTTGCTCTAGCAATGCAGTTCTTCTCCCCTGGATAATGACATATTCACAGATGTGTTTCTTTATTCTTTCCAATGTGATGGAGTTCATTTCATATAAAGTTCCTTCTACACCAATTGGGTTTATTCAAAATTTATCACCATTTGTCTTCCTATTTTCAAAAACACCTTTTATGTTGTCAGTCACCAGGCTAACCCATAAGTATCATCATCATGTATCCTACTGAAGGAAACCCTATTTGCAAAGCTTTGGGCATACCTGTCTCTTGAATAGTGGCTGTCAGCCCTATAAAACCCTTGTGAAACCATAGTGTTTCCCCGTTTCCATGGTGGCCTTCATCCACCCAAACCACAGCAGTGAATTAATCAATTATTGGACACAACTCTCTTTTGTACTGGTAGAGTGGATAACCTACCCCATGGAGACCTGATGTGAAAGTATTCACACAGTCAAGGAAAGCTTTGCTCATATTTAAATCTATATAACTTAGAAGCTAGCTCCTTACAATTATCTCTTATGGCAGCACATCTGACAAGGAGAGAAGCCTTGCAAATAGACCACATTAAAGCCTCAAAAGACAGGCACTGAGTAGGAGACAGGGCATGTTTGCCCTCATTAATAAGCATAGCTGGGTGGCCCCGATTTCTGTAACAGAACTGACTCAGGAGAGAGCAGCTTACTGGCCCCTTCTGTGCCTTAACAAGCTTAACAAGTGCTCACCTCCACCTCAGTACTACTGATATAAGATCTTAATCTAGGAAACTAAATGTTTTTGCCTTTAAACCTAAGGTTCAAGAAAAAGCATGAGATCACTTAATCAGCCCTAGAGAAATAAATTACTTCTCACTGGGTTGTTAGTGTTATGAATGCCCACCACTTTGCCTGTGGCTGGAAACAGCAGCCTCCAGTTTCACAACCTTTCCCTTTCGTCTAGTTCTGGGAGAATTTACTTACATCTGGAAAATATGCTAGTGTGGATCAAAAGCCACCCATTTCCTTTCCACAGGGTGTGCTGCCTGTCATGGCTACTGTCTTCCCAGGGACCAAGGAAGCAGAAGAAAATGCTCAGAGAGTGCACAGCAATGCTGTGTTTTCTTCCTTTTTTATACATTTATCAATTATAAACTTCTAGTTTAACTAACCACATAAATGTAGTTTTGCATACTAACATTCTTTTTCCCTTCTTAGAAATCATAGCCCCTTACTCAATTTCACCTTTCCCCATCTATTAAGTTTTGCCAAGATATTTTACAAGTCATTCATCCTCTGAAAAGTGAGGTGCCTACTTTTGGCAAGATCATTTTTTTGCATTATTGGACCTGAGAGATATGCATACCCCATATCCTTGCTATTGCAAGAGAATTGATAATTGTATCTTTATTGTGTATATGAACTGGAAGCCTGGTGGAATTGGGAAAATTTTTTAAGAATAAAGAGCAATGAAAGGAATATGTGGGTGAGCTGATTAATTTTCTTCACCCTCAGATCCTTTGAGTCAGTCCTATCTGCTTGCTGTCTAGCCTGTTGCCTGGACCATGAGAGAACACAAAGGCTGGAACTCGGAGGTTCTTCTTAAGTACAAAAGTACTAAATATGCATTTCCCTTAGTGTGATGCAGAGAAGGACATAAGATATTAACATTGATTTCAATAACTTTAAAATAAGTTAAAATAAGTTATTAATATTTAAAAGCATCCCAAAATTATTTTTCAAAGATATTTGGAAGATGTCAACACATCTGTAAAGATAGCTCTCTTTATTTTTGAAATATTTTATCTCTCCAAGCAGAAGAAATTATTCAGGGTAGGACTGTAGCAAGACATATAAACATTTTTCTAGTATTATGAACTTTGTGCAGGCATAAACAATAAAAATAATGATTCAGACTTTAAAACTCTGAGATCGTTTATACTATTAAGCTTGTATTTGGGCAGCACGAAATTTTGTGTTTATAGTCAATATTAATTTATTTATTTTACAGATTTTTTATTTGAATTAGAAACAATATCATTTTACATGACAATCCCAGTTCCATTCTCCCTCCCATCTTCCCCTACCACCCCCCCCCCCAACTAAAACCTTACCTATCACATATTCTTTCTGTTCCCCCTGGGTGGTGAGGCCTTCTATGGGGGGCATCAGATTCTCTCATATCCTTTGGGATAGGGCCGAGGCCCACCCCCGTGTCTTGGCTCAGGGAGTATTCCTCTATGTGGAATGGGCTCCCAAAGTCCACACCTATGCTAGGGATAAGTACTGAACTTCTATAGGAGGTCCTGTAGATTTCTGAGGTTTCCTCACTGAAACCCATGTTCTTAGGGTCTGGATCAGTCCCATGCTGGTATCCCAGCTATCAGTCTGGGGAGTAAGACTTCCCTGATGTTCAGGTCAGCTGTTTATGTAGGCTACACCAGCCTGGTCTGGACCCCTTTGCTCTTCACTCGTCTGCATCTGGATTCCAGTTCAGTTCAGTGATTAGTTGTGGGTGTCTGCTTCTACTTCCACCAGCTGTTGGATGAGGCTATCAGGTGGCATATAAGTTAGTCATTAATCTCACCATCCAAGGAGGGCATTTAATCTGTTGCTTAGATTGTTAGCTGGTGTCAACTTTGTAGATCTCCAGACATTTCCCTGGTGCCTGATTTCTCTGTGAACCTAAAATGTCTCCCTCTATTATGGTATCTCCATTCTTGTTATCTTCAATTCTTCCCCTGACTCAACCTTTCTGCCCCTTCATGTACTCTGCATCACTCTTCTCCCCTCTTATTCTCCTAGATTCCTCCCCACTCTTCTCCTGCTCCTCATTTGCTCAGGGGATCTTGACACTTTCCCCTTCTCCAGGGGACCATGTATGTCTCTCTTAGGTTCCTCCTTGTTTACTAGTTTCTCTGGCAGTGTGGATTGTAGGCTGGTAATCCTTTACTCTATGTCTAAACTCCACATATGAATGAGTACATACTATGTTGGTCTTTTTGTGATTGGGTTACCTCGCTCAGAATGGTTTCTTAGAGTTCCATCCATTTTCCTGCAAATTTCAAGATTCCATTGCCTTTTTTCCCACTGAGTAGTACTCCATTGGGTAAATGTACCACATTTTCTCTATCCATTCTTCAGATGAGGGGCATCTAGGCTGCTACTAGTTTCTGGCTATTACAAATAGTGCTGCTATGAACATCACTGAACAGATTTCATTGTATGAATGTGCTTCTTTTGGGTGTATGCCTAAGAGTGGAATTGCTGGATCTTGTGGTAGACTCATTCCCATTTTCTTAAGGAGTTGCCATACTGATTTCCAAAGTGGCTGTACAAGTTGGCACTCCAACCAGCAGTGGAGAAGTGTTCCCCTTTCTCCACATCCTCTCCAGCATAAACTGTCATTGGTGTTTTTGGTTTTGGCCATTCTGACAGGAGTAAGATAGTATCTCAGAGTTGTTTTGATTTGCATTTCCCTGATGGCTAAGGATGTTGAACACTTTCTTTTTTGTCTTTCAGCCATTTTAGATTCCTCTATTGAGAATTGTCTATTTAGTTCTGTACCTCACTATTTAATTGGATTGTTTGGTGTTTTGGAAACTAGCTTCTCGAGTTCTCTGTATATTTTGAGATCAGCCCTCTGTCAGATGTGGGGTTGGTGAATATCTTTCCCCAGTCTGTGGACTGCCATTTTGTCTTGCTGACTGTGTCCTTTGCGTTACAGAAGCTTCTCAGTTTCAGGAGGTCCCAATTATCAATTGTTGATCTCAGTGTCTGTGCTACTGGTGTTATGTGCAGGAGGCAGTCTCCTGTACCAATTAATTCAAGGGTAATTCCTACTTTGTCTTCTAATAGGTTCAGTGTGGCTGGATGTATGTTGAGGTCTTTGACACATTTTGATTTAAGTTTTGTGCATGGTGATAGGCTTGGGTCTATCTGCAGTCTTCTACATGTCTGCAACCAGTTATGCCAGCACAGTTTGTTGAAGATGTTTTAATTGTTCCAGCATATAAATTTTGGTTGTTTGTCAAAAATGAGTTGTTCTTAGGTGTGTGGGTTAATTTCAGGGTTTTCATCTCTATTCCATTGGTCTACCTGTCTATTTTTGTGCCAATACCAAGCTGTTTTCAGGACTATAGCTCTGTAATAGAGCTTGAAGTCAGGGATGGTGGTGCCTCCAGAAGTTCCTTTGTTGTACAGGGTTGTTTTGGCTATCCATATAAAGTTGAAAATTGTTCTTTCAAGGTCTGTGAAGAATTGTGTTGGGATTTTGATGGGGATTGCATTGAATCTGTAGATTGCTTTTGGAAAGATTGACATTTTTGCTATGTTGATTATACCTATCCAAGAGCATGGGAAATCTTTCCATTTTCTGGTATCCTCTTTAAATTATTTCTTTAGAGACTCAAAATTCTTAAGGTATAGGTCTTTCACCTTTTCGTTACTGTTACCCAAGGTATTTTATGTTGTTTGTGGCTATTGTAAAGTGTGATGTTTCTCTGATTTCTTTCTCCACCAATGTGTCATCGGTATATAGTAAGTAGGGCTACAGATTTTTTTGAGTTAATCTTGTATCCTGCCACTTTGCTGAAGGTGTTTATCAGCTGTAGGAGTTCCCTGGTAGAGTTTTTCGGGTCACTTATGTAGACTATCATATCATCTGCAAATGGTGAGAGTTTGACTTCTTCCTTTCTGATTTGTATTCCCTTGATCTCCCATTGTTGTCTTATTGCTCTAGCTAGGACTTCAAGGACAATATTGAAGAGGTATGGAGAGAGTGGACAGCCTTGTTTTATCCCTGATTTTAGAGGAATTGCATTGAATTTCTCTCCATTTAATTTGATATTGGCTGCTGGCTTGGTGTATATTGCTTTTATTATGTTGGGATATGTTCCTCTTATCCCTGATTTCTCCAAGACCTTTACCATGAAGGGGTATTGTATTTTGTCAAAGCCTTTTTCAGCATCTAGTGAGATGATCATGTGGTTTTTTCCCTCAGTCTATCTATATGGTGTATTACATTGATGGATTTTCGTGTGTTGAACCATCCTTGTATCCCTAGGATGAAGCCTACTTGATCGGGATGGATGATTTCTCTGATGTTTTCTTGTATTCTATGTGCCAGTATTTTATCAAGAATTTTTGCATCAATGTTCATGAGGGATATTGTTCAGTAGTTCTCGTTCATGGTTCTATCTTTGTTTGACTTGGATATCAAGGTTATTGTAGCCTCGTAAAAAGAGTTTGGCAATGTCCCTTCTGTTTCTATTGTGTGGAACAATTTGAGGAGTATTGTTATTAGCTCTTCTTTGAATTTCTGGTAGAATTCTGCACTGAAGCCATCTGGGCCAAGGCTTTTTTTCGTTGGGAGACTTTTGATGACTGCTGTCTGGTGGTCCTGTCCAGTGGTGATAGTGGGGTGTTGAAGTCTCCCATTATAATTGTGTGAGGTCTTATTTGTGATTTGAGTTTTTTTGTTTTGTTTTGTTTTTCGAGACAGGGTTTCTTTGTGTAATGATTTGAGTTTTAATAATGTTTCTTTTACGAATGTTGGTGCCTTTATATTTGGGGCATAGAGGTTTAGAATGGAAACTTCTTCCTGATGGATTTTTTTCTGTGATGAATATGAAATGACCTTCTTCATCTCGTTTGATTGATTTTAGTTTGAAGTCTAACTTGTTAGATACTAGGATAGCTACCCCAGTTCATTTCTTGGGCCCATTTGATTAGAGTATCTTATCCCAACCCTTTACTCTGAGGCAATGCCTGTCTTTGAATTCGAGGTGTGTTTCTTGTATGCAGCAGAAGGATGGATTCTGTCTTCACATCTCATCTGTTAGCCTGTGTCTTTTTATAGGCGAGTTAAGACCATTAATATTGAGGGAAATTAAGGTCCTTTGAGTGTTCTTGTTTGTTTTTGATCTGATGTTGGTAGTGGTATTGCATGTGTTTTTACCCTGCTTTTTATTTTGGGTTTTGATAAAGTGGGATTATCTATTGCCCATGTTTTTGTGAGTGTAGTTAATTTCCTTAGGTTGGAGTTTTCCTTCCAATACTTTCTGTAGGGCTGGATTAGTGGTTACATATTGTTTAAATCTGGTTTTGTCGTGGAATATCTTGTTTTCTCCATTATAGTGATTGAAAGCTTTGCTGGGTATAGTAGTCTAGGCTGACATCCATGTTGTCTCAGATTTGGTAGAATATCTATCCAGGTCCTTCTGGCTTTCAGAGTTTCCTTGGAGAAGTCAGGTGTAATTCTGATAGGTTTGCCTTTATATGTTACTTGGCCTTTTTTCTTTGCTGCTGTTAATATTCTTTCCTTATTCTGTACATTTGGTGTTTTAATTATCATGTGATGAGGGGACTTTTTTGTGGCCCACTCTATTTGGAGGTCTGTTGGCTTCTTGTACTTTCATTGGCAAGTCTTTCTTTAGATTGGGAGAGTTTCCTTCTATGATTTTGTTGAATATGTTTTCTGCACCTTTGAGTTGGGTTTCTTCTCCTTCTTCTATACCTATTATCCTTATGTTTGGTCTTTTCACGGTGTCCCATATTTCCTGGATATTTAGTGTTATGGATTTGTTAAGATTTTCTTTGCTTGCTGATTTTTTTCCTCTAGTTTATCTTCAACGTCCAAGATTCTGTCTTCCATTTCTTGTATTCTGTTGGTTATGCTTGCATCTGTTGTTCCTGATTGTTTACTCAGCTTTTCCACTTCCAGCATTCCCTCAGTTTGTGTTTTCTTTATTTTCTCTATTTCAGTTTTCAGGTCCTGAACTGTTTCCTTCAGCTGTTTAATTGTATTTTCTTGGCATTTTTGGCTTTCCTTGATTTCTTGCATCTTTTCTTCCATTTTTCTGAAGGATTCTGATTTCCTCTCTCAGGATCTCTATCATTTGCATGAAGTTGGTTTTAAGGGTGCTCTCTTCTGCTTCTTCTGTGTTGGGATATTCATGTCTTGTTGGCATAGAGTCCCTAGACTCTGGTGGTGTCATATTGGTTTTACTGTTGTTGGATGTGTTCTTATATTGTCGTCTTCCCATCTCTTCTTCCAGTGGGTACAGTTAGTTTCACTTCCTTTCCTGGTATGTATGGGTCCAGTGTTCTCTTCAGGTGGGTGCAATTGGCTCTGATACTCTGATGGGTCTCAAGGTGGGTGCAGACACGTCTGAGGTACTCGTTCTCCAGGTGGGTGAGAGCAGGACTGGTGCAGAGATGTCATCAGACTCTGGGTTGCTTGGAGTCTTAGGAGTTGAGTCGACCTGCCCTCAGACCCCTGAGCAGGAGTTCCCAGAGTGGGCAGGCAGAAGTTGGGCCCAAGGCAGGGGCCAAAGCAGGTCACCTCTGCACTTTGTGGGTGCTGGAATCTCAATTAATATTTATTGTTTGTTACTTCTCTATAAGGTACATGTTTCCGAAGCAAGGCTGTAGTGAGATATCCACTCTGCCCACACCTGTAGCACTGACCACCACAGGTGTGGATGTTATGTGTCGGAGCGTAGTTTTAAGTCTGGGGTCAGGGACACAGGTGGCTCTCTCTTGCTTTTGGCTGAGCCACAGAGAGCAGCCTGGTAGATCCTTGGAGCAGAAATATATGGCCATCATCTGTTTCTTATGTAAGTGCCTTCTCCCTGAATAAAATTATATTAACCTATATTGAGTTTAGTTCTGTAATCTTGATCCATGCATCCACATCTGGCACCCAGCTCCCAAACCTGAATGTTGGTGGGGTCACTTGACCAACCCAGCAGAACATCCATCAAAGTTTATCAAAATCCAGTTTTGTAGGGGAAGCTGTAGCCACGCCTACTTAGGGGCTGGCTACAGGTGTGCCTGATCATGCTTTCGAGGGCGTGGTCAGGGTGACGTTGAGTGATACTTGCATGGGACTGCATCTCTCTTTCGGTTTCTCTTTTGGGCTTGCTTACAGACCCCTGCCATGTCAGCTGGCTAGGTCGCTCTGTAAGTAAAACTTTTCCCTATTAAATACCCTTATATTTCCACTTGGTTCCGTATTGGTAATTCCCCTGACACTATATCTGGTGTCAGGAGTGGGGTATTGGAAACCTACACTCCATTTGGGACAGGCTATGGGTTCCACCGGGCCTGCGGCCTAGGCCCGGAAAGCGCCCTCTCTCCACAGGTGCTAGCAGCCGACCCACTGCAGCTGAGCTTCTCAGAACCATCCACCCAGCTCGGAGACAGTTTCTAGCTGCCTAGAGTCGAGGTAGGCCTCGGCTTTCAGCAGAGGCTTCCCCTGGCTGCAGCTGTAGTAAAGCCACATCTGTTTCAATGGTTGCAGATGCAAGGCCATTTACTCTCTAAGATAAGCACAACCGCTTTTGTGACCTCTCTCCACTGCTTGCCAAACACCGTGGACTAACTGGAAACCTGTGCTACCTGCTGGTCAAATATATTCACTGCATCTGGAGTAGAAATCAGGTAAAATTATGGTGGAATATTTATCATTTGCTAAAATTGGTAATATTTTTGCTTATAATGTGAATTCACTGTTTGAGGAGGATGCCAATCTGTCAATTACCGGCCTATATGCCGTAATGACAGTTAGCCTGCTGGTACAAATAATATTACTAGCCAGAGGACTCAGGAATAGGGATAAGGATAACCTCACCACCTACTTACAGGAAATAACAGCTTTATGCAGTGAGATTTTGGAGAACAGATTAGGTCAGACCACAATTGTGCAGCAAGTGGAACAGAAATTGGATGATGATCTTGGCTCTGTGTCCAAGACACTAAAGTCAGAGCTGTCTGATGAGATGCAGCATATTTATGATAAGATAAACAGAGAGATCCTCCATGTCTGAGGCCTTAGAGGCTAGGCTGTCAGAAGACCATGATGAGCTAAAGAATATCTGTAGCCAGCTAGAAACTCAGATAGGCTCTGTGACTCAGAAACTAGATGCAAAGATGCAAAATACTTAGGATAGGGTTGAAGAATTGGACAATGCCATTCAATCAATTATTGAAGCATCCAAGGAAGCAGATCAGAAATTTGAGTCTAGATTTGAATGTTTGGAAGATAATTTGCAGTACAGGGCTGACAGATTACATAGGTCATATGGTCAATTGCTGACAACTCAAAATCAGCAAATCATGACCTCGAATTCAGACTCCAATACCTAGAAGGCAGTTTCCATGCCATCCAGATGCTGCCTAAGGATGATCGTATTAAAGACCTAGAAAAACATGTAGATGAGCAGTTAGAGCAATGTACAGATTCACTAACATGCTTGGAATCTTTTATGATTAAGGAGATTGAAACTTTTCAAAATGATATCATGACTAGGCTTAAAGATCATTGGGATGTCTCAGAAGTAGAATTACTCCAATCCCAGGCACCTACTCCACCAAGGTATCATGACTATTCTTCTAAGGTTGTTACTTGTACACCATTAGTGTACCCAGCTACCGTGGTAGAAAAGCCAGCTTCTAAGAAACACCCTCATGGACGGATAGCTGATGAACCGCAACATATACAGCTGAAGGATCTTAAGACTATTAAAGAATCAGTTGTCTCATATGATCTCCATAGCCCATACGTAAAACAGCTATTACATACATGGGCAACCTTTAACAGGGTGATACCCACAGATTGGGAAAGATTGGTAGCAGCCGTACTTGAGAATTCATGCCAAATCCAGTGGAAGGTGTTAGTAAGGGAAGAGGCAAAGCTCCTTGAGCGTCAGGGCATAAAGGAAGGTTTTGAAGCCCCTCTAGATAAACTTCTTGGTCAGGGTATTTATGCTGACCCACAGGTTCAGACGATATACTGTCTCTATGCAGGAAAGCAGCATTAAATGCCTGGGATAAGGTTTGTGAGCCAGGAGGGGAATGCCTAGAAGCTTATACCAGAATAGAAGAGGGACCTACAGAACAGTTCCAGGACTTCTTACAAAGGTTAACTAGGGCAGTAGAATTACAGGTAACAGATCCAGAAAGAAGGCAACCAATTATATATACAATAGCTTATGAAAATGCAAACCCAATATGCAAAAGAATACTTTTGCCTTTAAAGATCAGATCAGCTCCACTAGAAAAATGGGTTTGTATGCAGCCAACATTGACTATAATGTGCAAGATACTGGATCTTGGGTAGGAGAAGCCATCTCCAAAGGTTTAAAATGGCGACAGGAAATTAAAAGTTCTAGAGGTGAGGATGTAAGGGCTTTGCAAGGAGAAGCACCTTACAGAGGTCAATATAGGTACCAAGAGGCTAGAGGTTACTACTACTATGAACCAGAACCTTGGGTAGGAAGAGCCTTCCCCTGGAGACCACAAAGGAACCAGGACCCTAGATGTTTCAACTGTGGTAAAATGCGACATACTAAGAGAAATTGTAGACAAATGAATTTTAATAATGCCTCATATGGAAGGCCACTGCCTTCTGGATTGTGTAGAAGATGTAGTAAGGGCAGACATTGGACCAATGAATGTAGATCGACCAGGAATATACAAGGAAATCCATTAAGGTCGACAAACCCCGAGGTGGGACTCAAGAAGGCTCCCACATTGAGAAAGGTTGGGTCATTCCCAGTAGCAGTGGGAGACAATCTCTCACAGGACCAATTGATAGTTCTTTGCCTATTGTGAAAAATGATACTACTCCAGATGGTAGTTTGAATAGTGATGAAGAATCAAATGTGAATAGACAAAATGAAAAACGCAAATTTTGGCAGGCTTCTATTAATGATAAAAGACCTCGGTTGAAAGTGAAAATTAATAATAAAGTTATTTCTGGCTTAGTAGACACTGGGACAGATGTAACTATTAATACCCAAAAATCTTGGCCTCAGAAATGGTCTCTGAGAGAGGCAAATGTACAATTTTTAGGAATTAGAACTCTATCTAGAGTTTGACAGAGTGTTAACTTGGTGGTCTGCATTGGACCGGAAGGACAGAAAGGGACACTGAAACCATACATGGCAGATATAGCTCTAAATCTCTGGGGTTGTGATCTCTTACAGCAACAGAATACTCAGATTAATATTCCTCCAATGCCACATACAAATTATGTACACTCTTTAGATAGTAGGAAAGATCTGGTAAGACGCTATGGAAAACATTTACAAACCATCCATGCTGTACAGAAACTAGGTACAAATGATGGTCCTTCAGGGGAGCCAAAGGCCCTGCCATTGAAGTTGCTTACAGATGAACCAGTTTGGGTAGGACAATGGCCTATGACCTCTGAGAAGCTAGAGGCTTTAGAAAAGTTAGTACAGGAACAGCTAGACGCTGGACATATAGAGGAATCTACCAGTCCTTGGAATTCTCCTGTTTGTTATCAAAAAGAAGTCAGGTAAGTGGAGAATACTGACAGACCTGAGAGGCATAAATAAGGTAATTCAACCAATGAGCTCTCTGCAACCTGGAATTCCATTACCTTCCTTAATACCTAAAGGATGGCCTATCATAGTCATTGATCTAAAAGACTGTTTATTCACAATACCGTTACAGGAAAATGATAGAGAAAAATTTGCATTTACTGTACCAACTCTTAATAATTCACAGCCAGTTAGGAGTTATCAGTGGAGAGTTTTGCCTCAAGGAATGCTAAATAGTCCTACTTTGTGTCATCACTTTGTACAGCAACCTTTGGAAATAATTCGTAAGAAATTTTCACAATCTCTGGTTTATCATTACATGGATGACATTCTTATATCTGATTCCAATAAAGAAACTTTGGAACGTGTGTTTGAAATGGTGAAGGAAGTTCTGCCTCGTTGGGGATTACAGATTGCCCCAGAAAAGATACAAAGAGGAGATTCTATTAACTGTTTAGGTTACAAGATAGACTTACAGAGAATCAGACCTCAAAAGGTACAAATTAGGAGAGATCGTTATCAAACTCTTATTCTCTTCAGAAATTATTAGGGGAAATTTCTCAATTACAAACGATTATTGGTATAGAATGACATGACTTAAAGCATTTAAAATTGGCCCTTAAAGTGATAAGGACCTAAACAGTCCGAGAATATTATCTGCTGAGGCAGAAAAAGAGTTACAATGGGCAGAAAACAGAATATTGGTTGCACACGTAGATCGGATAAACCTTAATTTAGACTGTATTCTAGTTATCTTGCCATCCAGAGAATACCCTTCTGGAATTCTGATGCAAAGGGAAGACACTATATTGGAATGGATATTTCTGCCACATAAACAGAATAAAAAGTTAAAGACATATATAGAAATGTTTTCTGATTTGATTTTAAAGGAAAAATTAAGACTTCGTCAACTGACTCAGAAAGATCCAGCAGAAATTATAGTACCTTTAACTAATGAAGAAATTTCCTCCTTGTGGAAAGATAATGAATATTGACAAATAGCTCTTACTGACTTTTTGGGGACAATTAGCAACAACTATTTCAAAACTGATAGAAATTCATAAAAAAGACAGCCTGGATTCTTCCACGTATTGTAAGACAAACTCCCATTTCTGAAGTTCTTACCTTCTACACTGATGCCAACAAATCAGGAAAGGCAAGTTATAAAGCAAGTGAGGTAAGTAAAGTAGTTCAAAGTCCATATACATCTATACAGAAGGCAGAATTATATGCAATTCTCATGGTGCTTATGGATTTTACAGAACCTCTTAATATAGTTACTGATTCTCAATATGCAGAGAGAGTCGTGTTATATATTGAGACTGCAGAATTCATTCCTGATAATACAGAATTAACTTCTCTGTTTTTACAATTACAGGAAACTATCAGAAACAGAAGTAATACTATATAAATTACACATATCAGATCCCATACGGGTCTGCCAGGCCCACTAGCACAAGGCAATGATGAGACTGATCGTTTATTAATTGGAAGTGTGCTAGAAGCCTCAGAATTTCATAAGAAACATCATGTAAATAGCAAAGGTTTGAAAAAGGACTTCTCCATCACTTGGCAACAGGCCAAGGAGATAGTGAGAAACTGTCCTACTTGTTCTTATTATAATCAAACTCCATTGCCAGCAGGTTGCAATCCTAAGGGCATTCGGAGAAATGAGGTTTGGCAGATGGATGTCTTTCACTTTGCAGAGTTTGGAAGTTTGAAATATGTGCATCATACTATAGACACATTCTCAGGGTTCCAATGGACTACTGCTCTTAACTCTGAAAAAGCTGATTCTGTTATTACACACCTGCTAGAGGTGATGGCAGTTATGGGTATACCTGCACAAATAAAAACTGACAATGCTCCAGTGTATGTCTCTACAAAATTAGAAAAAATTTTCAAATATTATAACATAAAGCATGTTACTTGTATACCATACAATCCTACAGGACAAGCAGTGGTTCCCGAGATCTAATAGGACACTTAAGGAGATGCTCAACAAACAAGCTTGGAAGACTAAACCCCCCAAACATAGGTTGCATAATGCTTTATTAACACTAAACTTTCTTAATGCCAATGAGAAAGGACAAACAGCTGCAGAAAAACACTGGACTTCGGAGAAAACTGCTGAACTGAATCAGCCGGTATACTTCAAAGATGTACTAACCTCTGTATGGAAACCAGGATATGTGTTTTATTGGGGTAGGGGTTTTGTATTGGTTTCTACAGGAGAAGAAAAACTTTGGATACCATCAAGTTGATCAAGATTGGAGTGGAAAAGGAAAAACCTCTCGACGAGGACAAATGACAGGTATTCTACTAAGATATATCTCATAAACTAAATAGAAACCCCCCAAAGGAAAGGGAAGTGTTTTGCTTTTATCTTCACAGGAAAACTCATCTCCAGAAGGCAAAGAACACTACATGGGTAGATGCTTAAGAAGAAAATGTAGCTATAACCATGAAACAAAAGGAACGTGCCATATGGTAAACTTTACAGCTGTCTCTCAGAGAACTCTATTTCTCTTCATTTCCTAGTCCCTATTCAATTAAACCAATGCTGGATTTAGAGGTGTATTTGGCTTTCCTCCTCTAAAATCCAAGCATGTTATTTAACTAAACTTTAGTGTTTCTGTGTTGTATCAAGAAGCCAACTGATGTAATACAGAATAAAAGAAGAATTTGGGGACTGTCTTTGTCTTTCTTGGATCTTTCTCTCAAGGTGTACAGCCTGTCATAATTGTTATGCTCCCATGGTTGCATTCCCCAGCATGTGTACATACACAAGCAAACATTTCTCTGCTAACTGTTTATGTTTGAGTCCCACACAGCCTATGAAGACCTGCCTGACACCAATCCCTGGACACCCTGGAAAGAAAATGGCCATACCTCCTTGACTGCACTGGATACAACTTGCTCCATTTCAACGGACACTCTTCCCAAAGCTTTGGATACTGACTTCAATCAAGTTGAGAATTTCAAGTGAGATCTTCAATCAAGTGAATCCCATCTAACATGGACTGGATACAATTCATTCAAGAGTTTCACTATACTAACATTTTCTTCCTACAGGACACCACAAGGCTATTGCCATCCCATTTCAGCAGGAAGTAACTTGGAGGATACTACGCCCCCTTCCCCCATTGTTGTCACTTAGGATAGTGTATATACCTAGTTAGGGATAGCTTCCTATCGTTTATTGTTGGGATTGGAACAAAGTGTTCAGGCTTGATTACCTCTCTCAGATGACTTTAGGGTTTAGTTAAAATAGACAGCTAGGATGTGACATAAGCAGATTGTATCTTCTTATATTTTACCTTTATGATTGTTAATTTTGGATACTTTACAATGTTAAGTTTTAATCCTCTTTTAGACTAAAAGGGGAATTGTAGGGGAAGCTGTAGCCACTCCTACTTAGGGGCTGGCTTCAGGTGTGCCTGACCATGTTTGCGAAGTCGTGGTCAGGGTGACGAGAGCGAGACTTGAAGGAGATTGCGTCTCTCTTTCGGTTTCACTTTTCGGCTTGCGTACAGACTGCTGCCATGCCAACAGGCTAGGTTGCTCTGTAAGTAAGGCTTTTCCCTATTAAATACCCTTATATATCCACTTGGCTCCATATTGTTAATTTCCCACTATACCGTTTGAACAGGAGAAACATCTTGATGAGGAGAAATGATAGGTCATCCACCAAGGTACATCCCATGAGTTGTATAGAGACCTTACAAAGGTGGAGGGTGTTTTGTTCTTGTCCTTACAGAAAAACAGAAAAAAAATCCATCTCCAATAGCCAAAAGACACCAAACTTGTAGATGCCTTGATGGGGAATGTACTGTGTATGTTTATCTTATTGATTGTTAAAATACTGTTTGGCCAATGAGACAGCAAGTAGATGGGACTAGGAGTCAAAGAGGATTCTGGGAAATGTAGTAAAGAAGTGCTGATCCAGGCAGGAAGTGACATAGCAAGGAGACTCATATTTAAGTCAAGGAGAAACAGGAAGGGTCCCTTTTTCCCCTTCCTCCTCCAGCGGCAGGATGTGATCCACCAGCAAGGAGGGACGCCAATAAGGTGTCCAATAAAATAAGTCTTATAACATATATAGATTTATGATATTAAGACTGAGCTAGCAGATGTGGAATCGTAGTTATTGGCCAAGCAGCTTTGAACCTAATAAAAGTTTCTGTGTATTCATTTGGGCCTAACTCGGGCAGGTGACTGGCGTAAAGCTCAAACATGGCAGTGGGGCTCAGGCGGCATTTGGCAAAAAGATTTATCGTAACAATGCCTAAAGAAGAGAGGGTAGCTATCCAGAAAGAAGGATCTTACAAAAAATAATCTTACATATGGTAAAATATTTATATTAAACTTATATCTTCTTACTTCCCAGCACAATCACAGTCCCAATTCACATAAAAATCAAACCTGGCTTTGGAGATGGACTTGGCCCTCCTTCTCCAAATTCATACATGTTGTTAAAAATAAAATTCAGAGTTTCTGTCTCATATCAAAAGGCCATTGGTATAAGACAGAAGAATACAAAGTCTAGGAATACTATTGTCTTAAATCTATTCCTCACACTTAATTTCATCCTTTTTGTTACCTTTCCCTGTATGTTTACCTATGGAAGTTAAACCTTCTATGCTGATATTAAATATGTTTAAGTCTTCCACAGTGAACAAAAAATTTCCTAACAGCAATCTTTAAACTCTCCAGATAGAAGATGGGGCCCTACTTCATCGATTCCACTTGTTTCAACCTGATGTCTTTGTATTAGCAAATACCACCCTAAAACCAGTTTGGGACTATAATGCTCTAGACAACTCCAGACTAGCTAGCTAAACTAAAATGGTATACCTTCTTATTACACCCTGTCCAGAACTTCAGATAAAACTTCAGTCAAGCATCTCCCACCATGTAGAGACTAGTTACAAATGTTACAGCTAGTACTCTCGAGAATTTTTGTTGCTGTAATTTTTTTTCTACAGGATCTCATGGAGTCATCATCATCCCATTTCAATGGGAAGTAATCCTGAGAAAACAATGCCCCCTTTCCCTACTGTTGGCATTAACAATAGTTTGTATTTTTCTTTCTTTTCTTTTGTCACTACAAAAGGGATAATTCACCTGCTTAGGGTTGGTTTTAAGTTGTTTAGGGATGAGTATGGAAGGTGATGCACAGACTCAAGTATCTCTTTTAGATAAGTTTAAGGGTATGGATGGGAAAGGTATGGTTAGGACAGGATATAGGTAGATTAACATTTTCTAGTAAACTAACTTTAGCAACTGTTAGCTATAGATAACTTAAATTGTTAGATTCTTGTATGTTGACTGTTTAGGGTCTTCTCTCTGTTTATGATGTTTTGCATACATATATAAAATTATCCTGATGTATATACATTTTGTATATTGATACAACTTAGGATATTTTATCATATTGCACTTTACAGTTCTACCTCTAGTCAAGACATTTCATTCAGTTCTATCTCTGTTATTAAGAATTATATTTATGTATATAGTTACATTTTTTAAGTCATTGTCCTTGATAAATTATTTTGGGAAGCTTCAGCCATTGTACAACTATGTTTCTGAGAATTACAGATTATTATCACCCATGCTTCTTACCTATGAGATTAGTCAGACATAGATTTGATCTTCAAACACTTCATAGACCTAAAGAATATGGCATTTAAATGTTTTAATATTAGTATGCCGTTGACTTGAGACCCAATTCTTGACAGCACCAAGCTGTTCCCAAGTATATGTTTGGCACTGATGGCACTCCTGGAGTTCATTCTCTCCTTGCTTAATGGCCTCTTGGGCAAAGAACTGCCCCCACCTCAACTGCTGACTTTGGACTTGCTCTTCTATTGTGCTTCCAGGAAATAAACATAAAAGACTGCTGAACCTTACCAAGACAGCCTTTCAACCTTCCTGCTTCTGTGTTGGCCAGTCAGATATTCTAGGCCTTAGCGAAAGCTGGTTGTCCCTATGCTCCTGTGAGACTTGGGTGATTGTTGAGGTAGCCTGCTGTTTCTGTTTTCCCTGCACCTTTTGGAAGTTGCTTGCCTACACTTTCTGCCTACCCTAGTATTGTTATCTTCCTTCTCAGGTCTTTGATGAGGTTGAAGATTAGACTTCCACAATTATTGTTGTCTCTTCCTAGAGAGAAATATTAGGTACAAGACTTAAACTTTCCATCTTAGGACAACTCTATAGTAATCACTGTTATGCCTTTTCCCTAGAACTGGATATGTAGTTCTTGCCTTCTGCTCTTGTTGCTTCACTGGCAATAGGTCTTGAGGGTGTATGTTCTTACATTTCCTTCTCCTAGAGCATACTTGATATTGGCTATCTTTGTATATGTATGTGTGTATCAAGCCTAAATCTTTTTTCTTTAGATTAAAAGGGGAATTGTAGTAAGATATCCATCCCACCTGCACTTGTAGTGCTGACCACACCCATTTGGGTGTAGTTACAGGTGATGTATGTGATGAAGAATGGTTTTAGGCCTTGGGTCCGGACACAGGTGGCTCTCTCTTGCTTCTGGCTGGGTGGATCCTTGGACTGGGAATTTACAGTGGTCATCTGTTTCTTAAGTAAGTGCCTTCTCCCTGAATAAAATTATATTAACCTATATTGAGCTTAGTCCCGTGAAGCTTGATCTGTGCATCCATACAAGGCTTTCAAGAAAACAGATGTTCATACATATTTAGTCTACATAAAATATACAATTGAACATATCATGAACATAGTATCGATTAGGTTCTAGAATAACTATACCTTATAGATGGCCATATGTTGAATTGTAAGTGATAGTTTAATGCTGTAGCTGAATTTTAATATCCCCAAAGACACATGTATTGAATGGATGTCTCTGATCTATTATATTTTTGGACATGGCAGAATTTTTAGAAGTTGATCTATAATTCAAGGAAGTTTAATAATCAGAGACATGAATTTCCATGGAGTATTAACAACCCAAGTCTTTCTATTCTCTCTATATATTGGTTGCCGTAAAGTGAGCATCTTCTCCTGGTTTGTATTTTGACCATGTTGTACAATGCTGCTCTAAACCAGGAAAACATGGCTGTGTGGCCAAGTATCGAATCTTGTGATACTGTTAAACAAGATAACCTTATTTTGCTTAGTGGTTGATATATCTACACAATTTATATGGTAGGGAAATCTAATGTATTTTCTGAATATATTCCCCCAAGGTAATTTCATTGAACTCTTTAGATTTTTAAGTTTACCATTGTTTTGCTTTGTTAAATAACAGGTTTTAGACAGTCTTACTATGTGTACCTGAACAGACTTAAGCACCTGGTCTTCTTCCTTCAATCTCCCTGACTTCAAGACTGCAGGTTTGCCCCATTACAGCTGATTTTCATTTAAACTTTTAACATCATAGAATTTGACTTTATACACTAGATTTAATATTGACTTAATATTTTGAGATTTTATATATTAGGAGTTAATAAAATTTAAACACAACTTGAACACTTGATGGTGACAATGAAATACTCCAAATACAGACTAAGGACTCTCAAAGTGTCCACAAATACAAAATGAATGGATCATTCATAAATATACAATAAAAATTTAAACCTCTTACCCTGTCATTCTTCCTTTAATTTTTCATCAAATTGATGAAATTTCCTGATCTTCCTTACTTTCCCATGACTTCATGGAATGTTTAAACAATATTATAAATTGTTCCAATTAAGCAAAAATATATAATTTCTTCAAAATCTTACATTTGATAAACTATTTTAGATAGACATTAACTATTTCCTAACTGTCCTGTGCCTCATTTTCAGATTTTATTGATAAATAACTATCATTCAGGCAATATCAGATGGCTATTGGCATATACAAATATTTGGTTACAATCACTTACTGGAGGTGATGGGAACCTGTAAAGACAGGAGCCCCTCAGGGCAAGAAAGACAGGTGTGTACACACGATCCTGGAGGGATTCTTGCTCCCGTGCTTCGCACCAGCCCATGTAGACTATCTGCAAGAAATTAAGTACTGTTAACTGCCAAAGTACACTTTACATATTGTAGTCTATTTGTGTGTCCTGTACTGTTATAATTTCATATAAAATTATTTGATTGATTAATTCCAAAGTCCCCTAAATGAGTCTTCCCATCAGTAGTGGATATGAACTACTCAAAGGACTTTGTCTTTGTGTATTTGTCATGCCAGCTGGCATGAGCTACTTTTCTCCTCCCTCCCTCCCTCCTTCCCTCTATCTGATCTTAAAATATTTTACTTAGTACTACTAACTGAACTTTTGTTTTTCTAATTATTTATATTAATTATATCTGAATGTTCTCATATCATAAAACATGAAAATGAGCAATGAAATGCCTTTTCTGCTATCTATCCACTAGAATGGAGCACCACATTCTCTGGCATCATAAGATAGGGTGTCTAATGCCCTTATTCTGAGCACTAGTCTCAGGTGGTAAAGGATATACTATTATGTTTTAAAAGCTTAAAAGAAATTTTGAGATTCATTTTTCACATATCAAGTTTGAATGACTGATAATAGTTCAGGGTCTTGTTGACTGAGAGAGATTTGTTTCTAAAGGAAAATTATGTGCTATGGATTGCTCCTCATACTCCACAAATTAATTTCTGTGAGAGTCAAACACACACAAATATTTTAAATATTATATCTTTGCCACAAGACATTTCACTGATTCCGTGTTTGAAGATACTTTTTACCTCACAAGTTTTACTTTTTTTTCTTTTTTCTTTTTTTTCTTTTATTAGTTCAAATTGGGAACAAGCGTGCTTCAGATGTCAATCCCTTCTCCTCACCCTCCCCTCCCCTCCAACATCCCACCTGCTCCTAGCCATCCCCCCTCCACTCCCCAGGCAGGATAAGGCCCTCAAAAGAGGCTCCCCAAAGTCTACCACATCATCCTGGGCCAGGCCTAGGCCCTTCCCCATGTGTCCAGGTCAAGAGAGCATCCCTTCATATGGGATGGGCTCTCAAAATCCCTTCTTTTTTTAAGACCTTACATATTTAATACAGTGTGTTACCCCTGTACAAATGGAAAAAAGTTAAGTTCAACATTTCTAGAACAATATGGCTGTTAATTTTTGTACAATGCCAACTGAACACAGTAAAATGGGATACTTTTTTCCAAAGTTGACAGCACAGCTAAAGTTTCCAAAAATTCAAATTATGTATGTATATATATATTAATATTTATATAAAAAGACCAATAATGGCAGTATGTTATGCATCAATAACATAAACAGCTTTTCCAAGTTCTGCAGTCATTTAAACAAAATTGTAGAGACATCCAGCCGTCTCCATTAAAAAAAAAAAAAAGAAAAATCAAAATCCCAGAAAAACAGCACAGTTCTTTTTGTGGTACTTGGCATCATTTTTTTTTAATTAGCTTCTCAATCATAATCTGGAAGGAAACAATTCTGAGCAACATCATTAAAAACAGCACTGATAAAGTATGGTCACTACTATGTATCATAAAGCAGGTCCACATATGAGTGAGTACATATCATGTTTGCCTTTTTGTGAATGGGTTACCTTGCTCAGAATGGTTTCTTTCTCAGGATGGAGTTCCATCCATTTTCCTGCAAATTTCAAGATTCCATTGTTTTTTTTTCTGCTGAGTAGTACTCCATTGTGTAAATGTACCACATTTTCTCTGTCCATTCTTCAGTTGAGGGGCATCTAGGCTGCTTGAGTTTCTGGCTATTACAAATAATGCTGCTATGAACATGGTTGAACAGATGTCCTTGTTATATGAATGTGCTTCTTTTGGGTATATGCCTAAGAGTGGAATTGCTGGATCTTGTGGTAGACTCATTCCCATTTTCTTGAGGAGTCACCATACTGATTTCCACAGTGGCTATACAAGTTGGCACTCCCACCAGCAGTGGAGGAGTGTTCCTCTTTCTCCAAATCCTCTCTAGCATAAACTGTCATTGGTATTTTTGATTTTAGCCATTCTAACAGGAGTAAGATGGTATCTCAGAGTTGTTTTGATTTGCACTTCCCTTATGGCTAAGGATGTTGAACACTTTCTTATGTGTCTTTCAGCTATTTTAGATTCCTCTATTGAGAATTGTCTATTTAGTTCTGTACCCCACTTTTTAATTGGATTGTTTGGTGTTTTCAAGAATAGCTTCCTGAGTTCTTTGTATATTTTGGAGATCAGCCCTCTGTCAGATGAGGGGTTGGTGAATATCTTTTCCCAGTCTGTGGGCTGTCGTTTTGTCTTGCTGACTATGTCCATTGCCTTTCAGAAGCTTCTCAGTTTCAGGAGATCCCATTTATTAATTGTTGATCTCAGTGTCTGTGCTACTGGTGTTATGTTTAGGAAGTGGTCTCCTGTACCAATTAATTCAAGGGTATTTCCCACTTTATCTTCTAGTAGGTTCAGTGTGGCTGGGTTTATGTTGAGGTCTTTGATCCATTTTGACTTAAGTTTTGTGCAGGGCGAAAGGTTTGGGTCTATCTGTAGTCTACATGTTTGCATCCAGTTATGCCAGCACCATTTGTTGAATATGTTCTTTGTTCCGTCATATAAATTTGGGTTGTTCATCAAAAATCAGGTGTTCATAGGTGTGTGGGTTAATTTTAGGGTTTTCAACTCTATTCCATTGGTCTACCTGTCCATTTTTGTGCCAGTACCAAGCTGTTTTCAGGACTATAGCTCTGTAATAGAGCTTAAAGTTAGGGATGGTGATGCCTCCAGAAGTTCCTCTATTGTACAGGGTTGTTTTGGCTATCCTGGGTCTTTTGTTTCTCCATATAAAGTTGAGAATTATTCTTTCAAGGTCAGTGAAGAAATGTGTTGTGATTTTGATGGGGATTGCATTGAATCTGTAGATTGCTTTTGGCAAGATTGCCATTTTTACTATGTTGATCCTGCCTATCCAAGAGCATAGGAGATCTTTCCATTTTCTGGTATCTTCTTTAATTTCTTCCTTTAGAGAATCAAAATTCTTAAGGTATACGCCTTTCACTTTTTTGGTTAGTGTTACTTCAAGGTATTTTATGTTGTTTGTGGCAATTTGGGTCACTTATGTAGACTATCATATCATCTGCAAATAGTGAGAGTTTGACTTCTTCCTTTCCGATTTGTATTCCCTTGATTTCCTTTTGTTGTCTTTTTGCTCTAGCTAGAACTTCAAGGACAATATTGAAGAGGTATGGAGAGAGTAGACAGCCTTGTCTTGTCCCTGATTTTAGAGGAATTGCATTGAGTTTCTCTCCATTTAATTTGATGTTGGCTGTTGACTTGCTGTATATTGCTTTTATTATGTTGAGGTATGTTCCTGTTATCCCTGATTTCTCCAGGACCTTTATCATGAAGGGATGTTGGATTTTCTCAAAGGCTTTTTCAGCATCTAGTGAGATGATCATGTAATTTTTTTTCCTCAGTCTGTTTATATGGTAGATTACATTGATGGATTTTTGTATGTTGAACCGTCCTTGCATCCCTGAGATGAAGCCTACTTGATCATGGTGGATGATTTCTCTGATGTGTTCTTGGATTCAATTTGCCATTATTTTATTTAGAATTTTTGAGTCAGTGTTCATGAGGGATATTGGTCTGCAGTTCTCTTTCTTAGTTGTCTTTGTGTGGCTTGGGTATCAAGGTTATTGTGGCCTCATAAAAAGAGTTTGGTAATGACCCTTCTGCTTCTATTGTGTGGAATACTTTGAGGAGAATTGTTATTAGCTGTACTTTGAATTTCTAGTAGAATTCTGCACTGAAGCCATCTGACCCTGGGTTTTTTTTTTTTTTTTGGTTGGGAGACTTCTAGTGACTGCTTCAATTTCATTAGAGGTTATAGGTCTATTTAAGTTGCTTATCTGTTCTTGATTTAATTTTGGAAAGGAAAATCTGTCCAGAAAATTGTCCATTTCCTCTAGATTTTCAAATTTTGAGGAATATAGCTTTTCAAAGTATGACCTGATGATTCTCTGGATTTCCTCTGTGTCTGTTGTTATGAGCCCCTTTTCATTCTTGATTTTATTAATTTGCATGTTCACTCTTTGTTGTTTGGTAACTTTGGATAAAGGTTTGTCTATCTTGTTGATTTTCTCGAAGAACGAACTTTTTGTTATATTGATTCTTTGTATTGTTCTCCTAGTTTCCATTTGATTGATTTAGCCCTCAATTTGATTATTTCCTGGCATCTGCTCCTCTGAGGTGTATTGGCTTCTTTGCTTTCTAAAGCTTTCAGTTGTGCTGTTAATTCTATAGTGTGATTATTCTCCTGTTTCTTCACTGGGCATTTAGCACTATGAACTTTCCTCTTAGCACTGCTTTCAGAGTATCCCATTGGTTTGGGTATCTTGTGTCTGCATTCTCATTGAATTCTAGGAAATCTGTAATTTCTTTTATTATTTCTTCCTGGACCCATGAATTGTGCAATTGGGTGTTACTTAATTTCCATTAGTTTGTAGGTTTTCTGTAGTTCTTGTTGTTGTTGAATTCTAATTTTAAAGCATGGTGGTCTGATAAGACGCAGGAGGTTATTTCAATTTTTTTGTACTTGTTAAGGTTTGCTATGTTGCCAAGTATGTGGTCGATTTTAGAGAAGGTTCCATGTGGCCCTGAGAAGAAGGTAAATTGTTTTGTATTTGGGCAGAATGTTCTACAGGTATCTGTTAAGTCCAATTGCGCCATAACTTCTATTAGTTCTTTTGTAACTTTGTTAAGTTTCTGTCTGGTGTTCCTGGCCAGTGCTGAGTGTGGGGTGTTGAAATCTCCCACTATACGTGTGTGCGGTTTTATGTGTGATTTGAGTTTTAGTAAAGTTTCTTTTACAAACGTGGATGCCTTTGTATTGGGGGCATAAATGTTCAGAATTAAGACTTCATCCTGATGGATTTCTCCTGAGATGAGTAGGAAGTGACCATCTTCATCTCTTTTGACTGATTTTAGTTTAAAGTCCAATTTATTGGATATTAGGATTGCTACCCTTGCTTGTTTCTTGGGTCCATTTGATTGGAAGATCTTTCCCCAACCTTTAATTCTTAGGTACCGTCTGTCTTTGAGGTTGAGGTGAGTTTCTTGTATGCAACAGAAGGAAGGATTCTGTCTTCTTATCCATTCTGCTAATATGTGTCTTTTTATAGGCCAGTTAAGACCATTAATTTGATGGATATTAATGACCATTGATTATTGTTCATTCTTGGTTTTTTTTTTTTGATTTGGTGATGGTGGCAAGATTATGTTTGGTATTCTACCCCTTTTTTCTTTTGACTGTTGGTAAGTTGGGATTATATATTATCTATGTTTTTCTGGTTGTAGTTAACTTCCCTGGGTTGCAGTTTACCTTCCAGTACTTTCTGTAGGGTTGGATTGGTGGATATGTATTGTTTGAATCTGGTTTTGTCGTGGAATATGTTGTTTTCTCCATCTATAATGATTGAAAGCTTTGCTGGGTATAGTAGTCTGGGCTGGCATCCATGGTCTCTTAGTGTAGGTAGAATATCTATACAGGACCTTCTGGCTTTCAGAGTTTCCAAAGAAAAGTCCGGTGTGATTCTGATAGGTTTGCCTTTATAGGTTACTTGATCTTTTTCCTTTGCTGCTCTTAATATTTTCTCTTTGTTGTGTATGCTTGGAGTTTTGATTATTATGTGGCAAGGTGACCTTTTTTTTTTGGTCCAGTCTATTTGGTGTTCTGTAGGCTTCTTGTATTTTCATTGGCATGTCTGTATTCCTGTATTCGATTTGGCTGTATTTTATTGAGAATTTTTGCATCAATGTTCATGAGGGATATTGGTCTGTAGTTCTCTTTCTTACTTGTTTCTTTGTGTGGCTTGGGTATCAAGGTTATTGTAGCTTCCTAAAAAAGAGTTTGGCAATGACCCTTCTGCTTTTATTGTGTGGAACAATTTGAGAAGTATTGGTATTAGCCCTTCTTTGAATTTCTGGTAGAATTCTGCAGTGAATCCATCTGGCCCTGGGCTTTTTTTTGGTTGGGAGGCTTTTGATGACTGCTCTATTTCCTTAGAAGTTATAGATCTGTTTTAGTTGCTTATCTGTTCTTGATTCAATTTTGGTAAGTGGCAACTGTCCAGAAAATTGTCCATTTCCTTTAAATTTTCAAATTTTGTGGAGTACAGGTTTTCAAAGTATGACCTGAAGATTCTCTTGATTTCCTCAGTGTCCATTGT
Source organism: Cricetulus griseus (assembly GCF_003668045.3). Classification (NCBI taxonomy): domain Eukaryota; kingdom Metazoa; phylum Chordata; class Mammalia; order Rodentia; family Cricetidae; genus Cricetulus; species Cricetulus griseus. The sequence continues at coordinate 235,494,956 of NC_048595.1, forward strand.
TATGTCCCCCTTTTCATTTCTGATTTTGTTAATTTGCATGATCTCTCTCTGCCTTTTGGTTAGTTTGGATAAAGGTTTGTCTATCTTGTTGATTTTCCTGAAGAACCAACTCTTTGTTATATTGATTCTTTGAATTGTTTTCTTTGTTTTGACTTTATTGATTTCTGCCCTCACTTTGATTATTTCCGAGTGTCTGCTGTTTTCAGCTGTGATGTCAAATCTCTGGTGTGGCTATTCTCTGGTTTCTTCATGTGAGCACTTAGAGCTATGAACTTTCTTCTTCGTACTTCTTTCAAAGTGTCCCATAAGTTTGGGTATGTTGTGTTAACATTTTAGGAATTCTAGGAAGTCTTTAATTTCTTTCTTTATTTCTTCCTTGTCCCAGGAATGTTGCAATTGCGTGTTGTTCAATTTCCAAGAGTTGGTAGGTTTTCTGCACTTTGATTTGATTTCTAACTTTAAAGCATGGTTGTCTGATAAGACACAGGGGGTTATTCAATTTTTTTGTACCTGTTGAGGTTTGCTATGTTGCCAAGAATGTGGTCAATTTTTGAGAAGTTTCCATGTGATTCTGAAAAGAAAGTATATTCTTTTGTGTTTGAATAGAAAGTTCTATAAATATCTGTTAATCCCAATTGGGTCATAAGTTCTGTTAGTTCCTTTATCTCTTTGTTAAGTTTCTGTCTGGTGGTTCTGTCTAGTGGTGAGAGTGGGTTGTTGAAGTCTCCCACTATAACTTTGTGAGGCCTTATTTGTGATTTGAGTTTTAATAATGTTTCTTTTATGAATGTTGGTGCCTTTGTATTTGGGGCATAGATGTTTAGAATTGAGACTTCTTCCTGATGGATTTTTCCTGTGATGAATATGAAATGACCTTCTTCATCTCTTTTGATTGATTTTAGTTTGAAGTCTAACTTGTTAGATACTAGGATAGCTACCCCAGCTCGTTTCTTGGTTCCATTTGATTGGAGTATCTTATCCCAACCCTTTCCTCTGAGGGAATGTCTGTCTTTGAATTCGAGGTGTGTTTCTTATATGCAGCAGGATGGATTCTGTCTTCGTAACCAATCTGTTAGCCTGTGTCTTTTTTTAGGCGAGTTAAGACCATTAATATTGAGGGAAATTAAGGTCCTTTGAGTGTTTATTCTTGTTTGTTTTTGATTTGTTTTTGGTACTGGTATTGTATGTGGATTTACCCTACCTTTTAGTTTGTGTTTCTTTAGAGTGGGATTTTCTATTGCCTATGTTTATGGGAGTGTATTTAAATTCCTTAAGTGGGAGTTTTCCTTCCAGTACTTCCCGTAGGGCTGGAATAGTGGTTACATATTTTTTAAATCTGGTTTTGTCGTGGAATATCTTGTTTTCTCCATTTATAGTGATTGAAAGCTTTGCTGGGTATAGTAGTCTGGGCTGGCATCCGTGTTCTCTTAGAGTTGGTAGAATATCTATCCAGGTCCTTCTAGCTTTCAGAGTTTCCATGGAGAAGTCAGGTGTAAGTCTGATAGGTTTTCCTTTATATGTTACTTGGCCTTTTCCCCTTGCTGTTCTTAATATTTTTTCTTTATTCTGTATGTTTGGTGTTTTAATTATTATGTGATGAGGGGACTTTCTTTTTTGGTCCAGTCTGTTTGGTGTTCTGTAGGCTTCTTGTATTTTCATTGGCATGTCTTTCTTTAGGTTGGGAGAATTTTCTTCTATGATTTTGTTGAATATGTTTTCTGCACCTTTGAGTTGGGTTTCTTCACCTTCTTCTATACCTATTATCCTTATGTTTGGTCTTTTCACGGTGTCCCATATTTCCTGGATATTTTGTGTTATGGATTTGTTAGTCTTCAGATTTTCTTTGCTTGGTGAGTTTATTTCCTCTAGTTTGTCATCAGCGTCTGAGATTCTGTCTTCCGTATCTTGTATTCTGTTGGTTATGCTTACATCTGTGGTTCCTGATTGTTTACTCAGTTTTTCAACTTCCAGCATTCCCTCAGTTTGTGTTTTCCTTATTGTCTCTAATTCAGTTTTCAGGTCCTGAACTGTTTCCTTCAGCTGTTTAATTGTATTTTCTTGGCTTTTTCGGCTTTCCTTAATTTCTTGCATCTTTTGGTTTGTCTTTTCTTCCATTTCTCTGAAGGATTTTCTGATTTCCTCTCTTAGGTTCTCTATCATCTGCATAAAGTTGTTTTTAAGGTTGCTCTCTTCTGCTTCCTCTGTGTTGGGATGTTCATGTCTTGCTGGTGTAGAGTCCCTAGACTCTGGTGGTGTCATATTGGTTTTCCTGTTGTTGGATGTGTTCTTATGTTGTTGTCTCCCCACCTCTTCTTCCAGTGGGTACAGCTGGTGTCACTTCCTTTCCTGGTGTGTATGGGTCCTCTGTTCTCTTCAGGTGTGTGCAATTGATTTTGATATTCTAATGGTTCTCAAATTGGGTGCAGGCAGGTCTGAGGAACTCACTCTCCAAGTGGGTGAGAGCATCACTGGCACAGAGATGTCAGCAGACTCTGGATTGCTTGGTCCTCAGGGTTCTAGTCATCCTGTCGCTTACCCTTGGCCAGGAGTTCCCAGCGTGGGCAAGCAGAAGTTGGGCCCAAGGCAGGGGCTAAAGCAGCTCACCTCTGAACCCTCTGCACTCTGTGGGGGCCAGAATCTAATGTATGTTTTGAAATTTATACTATGATTTAATTCTTCATAGACTTTTCAATGGTTAATGAAATCAGAAGATCTAAGTACAATATGTTATTTGGATTTATTTTTATATGATCAATTATAATTAGTAGAATGATATCAAACATTGAAAATAATAAAGTTACTTTCATCATAAGAACATTTAGCTATGTATATATGTAAACAAACATACATATTTGTATATATACATACATACTTATGTATATATTTATATACACATATATGTATATGTGTATATAAATATGTGTATAAACATTTGTGTGTAGAAATGTATACAGTTAAATAGTATTTTTCTTATTAGTTCAAATTAGGAACAAGCTTGTTTCACATGTCAATCCCTTCTCCCTTTCCATCCTCTCTCCCCACCCCTCCCCCTCCTCCCCACCTATCCCCCACCCCATGCACCCTCCACTGCTCAGGTAGGGTAGGATCCTTGACAGGGGCTCCCCAAAGTCCACCACATCATCCTGGGACAGACCTAGGCCCTCCCCCATGTGTCCAGGCCCAGAGTGCATCCCTGCACTTGGGATGGTGTTACACCAGGGAAAAATACTAATCCACTACCAGGGGTCACCTAGAGTTCGGAGGCTTTCTAATTGGCATCCAAGTTCAGGGGTCTGGATCAGTCCTGTACTGGCATCCCAGACAGCAGTCTGGGGTCCATGTGCTCCCCCTTATACAGGCCCCCTTATACAGGCTCCCCCTTATTTCTGTGGGTTTCAGCCTGGTACCAACCTCTTTGATCTTCATTCCTCCCTCTCTGCAACTAAGTTCCAGATTTCTGCTCAGTGTATATCTGTGGGTGTGTGCCTCTGCTTCCATCAGCCACTGGATGAGGGCTCTAGGATGGCATATAAAGTAGTCATCTGTCTCATTATAGGGGAAGGACATTTAGGTTATCCTTTCCATCGTTGTGTAGATTGTCAGTTCATGTCATCCTTGTAGGTCTCTGGAAATCTCCCTAGTGCCAGATCTCTCCTTGGACCTATAATGGCTCCCTCTAATATGGTATCTCTCACCCTGCTTTCCTCTATTCTTCCCCCAACTCAATATTTCTGCTCCTCCATTTCCTCTTCTCCTCTCCTAAAAAGAACAAAACAAAACAAAACAAAAACAAAAAAATCACCACACAAAATGAAATAAGATAAAGGCTTAAATTGTAGTCATCTCTATTCTCTTGAATTGTTTCACTGTGTGATATTTCACTTTGATTATTTTTTTGAAATCACTATTATCAGAAAAAGCTTCTATGAAAGCAGAACCAAATTTATCTCCATGTTATGTTTTATCTTAATTTTAGACCTAATTAATATTTCATATTTCTCCCCAAATAAACACAAATACTATTGAAATTATAGCATTTTTATAAAACCATGCTTTAATAACATTATATAAATCATAATGATATAAATATATAATTTATTATAGTTAAAATATAACTATACTAATAATTTATTCCTAAAAACTAATTGTACTAGATTTTGGATAATTTGCTAAATTGTTATAATACTAAAATCTATAATCTTAACTTATAAGCATATAGTTTATTATTGTTACACCTCACAAAACTAAAACTCTGTAACATTAAGCATTAACTAACTGTTCTCCTCCAACCTTTTCCCCTGGCAATCACATTTCTACATTTTTGCCTTAATGTATTTCATTTAATAGGTGACCCATGTATAGTATTTGTCACTCTGAATTGATTTGTTTTACTTAATGTATTGTCTTCATGTTCATTTAGTGTTATTATAGTTTCTTTACTTTTTAAGAATTAACAGCAATGATAATATGGAAAAAATAGTAATTTTTCTGCTTATTTTTTGCCAACTTGAAATAAGCTACAATCATTTATTTTTTTCTTTTTTATTAGCAAGAAAATTATTTTACATGTCAATCCCAGGTCCCTCTCCCTCCCCTCCTCCCCTGCTCCCCCGCAACTAACGTCCTACCCATCCCATACCCTTTCTGCTCCCCAGGAAAGGTGAGGCCTTCCATAGGGGGGTCTTCAAAGTCTGTCATAGTCTTTGGGATAGGGCCTAGGCCAACCCCCTTGTGTCTAGGCTCAGGGGGTATCCCTCCATGTGGGATGGGCACCTAAAGTCCATTCCTATGGTAGTGTTAAGCACTGATCCACTACAAAAGGCCCCATAGATTTCCAAGGTCTCCTCACTGACACCAACATTCAGGAGGTCTGGACACCTTTGCTCATCAGTCCTCCTTCTCTGCATCTGGCTTTCAGTTCAGTTCAAGGTTTAGTTGTGGGTGTCTTCTTCTACTTCCACCAGCTACTGGATAAGGGCTATGTGATGGCATATGAATTAGTCATCAATCTCATTATCAGGAGAGGGCATTTAAGGTAGCCTCTCCTCTGTTGCTTAGATTGTTAGTTGGTGTCATCTTTGTAGCTCTCCAGACATTTTCCTAGTGCCCGATTTCTCTTTAAACCTAAAATGTCTCCCTCTATTATATTATCTCTTATCTTGTTCTCTTCTGTTCTTCCCCCATCTCAACCTCCCTGCCCCATCATGTCCCTCCTCACCCATCCTCTTCTCCCCTTCTCATTCTCCTAGTTCCCTCCCCACTCCCCCATGCTCCCAATTTTCTTAGGAGATCTTGTCCCTTTCCCCTTCTCCAGGGGAAGCTACAATCATTTAAACAAAAGAATCTTCAACGGTGAAAATTATTCCCATGCATATTGGCCTGAGGGCAAATCTGTAGGGCATTTTCTTAATTAATGATTGGTGTAGAAGTGTCCAGTCCACAACAAATGGTGCCATCACTAGGCAGATGTTCCTGGATGGTTTAAGAAAATAGACTTGAACAAGTTAGGAAAAAATAATGAGTAAGTAGTGTTCCTGCTTGACCTCTGTGTCAGTTGTTGCTTCCCGATACATTGAGTTCCTGCCTTGGCATTTCTCAGTTATGGAGTGTGACCTGAGAGTTGCCAGCTGAAATAAACTCCTCCCCAAGTTTCTTTTGGTCATGGTTTTTTTTATCATAGTAAAAGAAGCTTTAAGAGTGAAATTGTTTACAGAAATATGTGGTATTGCTGTGACATCCTGAATGTGTTTAACTAGGACTTTGTAGGAGGACTTTGCATCTTTGGGCTAGAAAAGCCACTGAGTGTTTAGAGCTTAGTGATTTGTTGTGGGAAATAAGTTAAACTTGAGAGCAGTCAGATTAGGGATGCCTGGCTTGTGGAGTTTCAGAGGGAAGTTGATAAGTCCCTTAAAGAATAGAGATCATTCAGTATTTTGAATTAGACTCTTTGATTTTGATCAGCTGGAGCATGACTCAGATGTGATTAACAAGAGTCTAGCATCATTAAAGCAAAATTTTCTGGAAAGTTCTTCCTCAGAGTAAGCATAGAGTACAGATGATCCAGAGATGGCAAATGATTTACCTAATTCCACTATCCAAACTTGGTCAAAGGCAAGAGTTTTCCAGGTAGTACCAGTTTTGAAAAAAAAAAAAAAACAACATATAGTGGCCATGAAGAACAGTGGAGACTTGGCATCTGACAGGTCAAAAAAGGTCATTAATGTAGGTGCAGCCACAGTTTAAATAGAACTCCTAAGTCATGGAGAGAAGCTAAGGCTTGGTACCACGTGGCAGGGTGGTGCCCATAGCTTGGAGAAAAGCTATTGATGATGGCGTAGTTCCATTGCCAGGCAGACCACAGCACTTTGGAGATGCCAGTTTGAGTGAGTGACTTCAAAGGACAACACAAGATGTGGAGTGGCGCCAACCAGTGAGACAAGCACTGTGCTGCATAGACCAGGGTCAGAGAAGTGACCAAGTGATGGGGGATGTCCTTCTGTATGCTGAGAATATATTTTCTCTTTTTGGTTGATGCATAAAGCTCTTTTGGTGAATGGACAGGCAGGAAGTACCAGATAAGGAGAATTCTGAGAAGAGGAATACTGAGAGTGTGCCACCTAGGAGATGCCATGTAGCTACTGGGAAGCTAATATACCCAGGAATTCTCCAGTAAGCCAAGACCATGTGGAGATACAAAAATTAATAGAAATGGGTTAATAATTAAGAGAGAGCTAGTCAATAAAAAGCCCGAGCCATTGACCAAGCAGTTTATAATTAACATAGCTGCTATGTGCTTGTTTGGGACTAAATGACTGCTGGACCAGGCAGGACAGAAACTTTTATCTACAGCCAAGCTCTTTGGAGCCCTCGTAATCATGATTCAGTTCCAGGTGTCAAACCCTGAAATTTTGACACTTTTGAATTTTAGTTTTTCTTTCATTTGGGTGTGCCTATGCCCTGATTGAGGCCTCTTGTAATTAGAAGTTCCGTATTTAGTTTTTATCCTTTAGGAATAAAAAGACTTTGGAATTTTAGAGAGACTTTGGAATTTTAAAGAGGTTTTGGATATATTTTTAGGGGATTTATATATTTTATAAAGGCTTTGAACTTTGAAAGGGACTTTAGTGACAGACTTTGAGCTTGAAAGGAACTTTGAATATTTTAAAGAGATTTAAATTTGTTTGAAGTTTTGAAGATTGTGGGACATTTAAAAGTTGGAATTTTTTACTGTAATGTTAATATTAATGTGAAATCTTAGGAATGAACAAGAATATAAAGGTAATATATTAACAATAATGAGTTTGTGTCAAGTTAAGAAGGGGTTTATTTTCCTGGTTAAATTTTTGTTGCCTTGACACAAGCTATAGTCTTTTGAGAAGAGGTAACCTCAATTGAGAAAATGCCCCTGCCAGATTGGATTGTTGGAAAAACTTTGGGGCACTTTCTTGATTAATGATTGATGTGAACGGGCCCAGCCTACTGACCTCTGGTTAGATAGCCCTGTATGGTATAGGAAACTTACTGAGCTGCATATGTGGAGCAAGCCAGTAAGAAACACTATTCTAGGCCTTCTGCTTTCAGGTCCCTGAGTTGACTTGTAACCCTGACTTCCTTTGATGAAGGAATGTCATATGGAACTTAAAGTAAAAATAAACCTCTTTCTTCCAAAGCAGTTTTTGGTCATGTATTTCATCACATCAAGAGAAACCCTAATTAAGACATATGCATGTCATACTATCTTAGTCATATCAGAATAATTGAGTTATAATAAAAGAAGGGTATGGTCATGTTCTGTACTTGGTATTTTTACATTAAGTAATTCAGAAAAGCCACCAAGCCTAGTTGCCTTATTAGATTTGAAACTTTTATGGCGATTTAACTCCTAGATATTTAACAATATAGTAAGTATACACAGGGACTATCCAGTCTTAAGAACACTTACACTTATATACCATATAAATGTAAACACAAGTCTTTTCCATTAGTAGTTACTTTGCACATGACAACATCAGGGCAGAGACTGAGTTTTTTTATTCATCCTCAAAAGTGAAGAGCAAAACCTTTTTAGCATCAGTGCTGGAAATATCACCATCCTTGATTTCAAGCTCTATTATAGAGCTATAGTCCTGAAAACAGCTTGGTATTGGCACAAAAAGAGACAGGTAAACCAATAGAATTGAATAAAACCCTGATATTTAACCACACACGTACACACACACCTGATCTTTGACAAAGAAGCTAAAATTATACAATGTAAAAAAGAAAGCATCTTCAACAAATGGTGCTGGCATAACTGGATGCTGGTGTGTAGAAGACTACAGATAGATCCATACCTTTTATCATGCACAAAACTTAAGTTCAAATTGATCAAAGACCTCAACTTAATTCCAGCCACACTGAACCTCTTGGAAGAGAAGGTATGCAATGATAGTTTATGCTAGAGAGGATGTGGAGAAAGGGGAACACTCCTCCACTGCTGGTGGGAGTGCCAACTTGTACAGCCACTTTGTAAAACAGTATGGTGACTCCTCAGGAAAATGGGAATCAGTCTACCATAAGATCCAGCAATCCCACTCTTAGGCATATACCCAAAAGAAGTACATTCATACAATAAGGACATCTGTTCAATGATGTTCATAGCAGCATTATTTGTAATAGCCAGAACCTGGAAGCAACCTAGATGCCCCTCAACTGAAGAATGGATAGAGAAAATGTACACAATGGAGTACTACTCAGCAGAAAAAAATGGAATCTTGAAATTTTCAGGTAAATGGATGGAACTAGAAGAAACCATTCTGAGCAAGGTAACCCAATCACAAAAAGACAAACCTGGTATGTACTCATTCATAAGTGGATTTTAGACTTAGAGCCAAGGATACCAACCTACAATCCACACTGCCAGAGAAGCTAGTAAACATGGAGGTCCCTAAGAGGGACATATATAGACCCCTGGAGATGGAGAAAGGGACAAGATCTCCTGAGAAAATTGGGAGCAAGGGAGATGGGGGGAGGGACCTAGGAGAATGAGAATGGGAGAGAGGAGGCAATGAGGAGGACATGAGGGAGCAGAAAGTTTGAGTTGGGGGAAGAATAGAAGAAAACAAGAAAGGAAATACCATAATAGAGGGTGACATTTAGGTTTACAGAGAAATGAGGCACTAGGGAAATGTCTGGAGATCTACAAAGATGACACCAGCTAACAATCTAAGCAACAGAGGAGAGGCTACCTTAAATGCCCTCCCCTGATAATGAGATTGATGACTGACTTAGATGCTACCTGATAGCCTTCATCTAGCATCTGGTAGAAGTAGAAGCAGACACCCACAGCTAATCACTGAACTGAACTGGAATCCAATTGCAGAGAAGAATGAGTGATGAGCAATGGGTCCAGACCAGGTTGGTGAAACCCACAGAAACACCTGACCTGAGCAGGTGGGAGAGCTCTTGATCCCCAGATTGATAGCTGGGATACCAGCATGGGACTGATCCAGATCCTAGGAATGTGGGTTTCAGTGAGGAGACCTTGGAAATCTATGGGACCTCCTGTAGTAGTTCAGTACTTATCCCTAGCATAGGTGTGGACTTTGGAAGCCCAATCCACATACAGGGATACTCTTTGAGCTAAGACACATGGGGGTGGGCCTAGGCCCTATCCCAAAGGATATGATAGACTCTTATGACCCCTGTGGAAGGCCTCACCCTCCCTGGGGAGCAGAAAGGATATGTGATAGGTAGGGTTTTAGTTGGGGGAGGGATGGTAGGGGAGGAGGGGAGGGAGTGGGAACTGGGATTGACATGTAAAACAATCTTGTTTCTAATTCAAATAAAAAAGTTGAAAAGAAGATGAAAAAAAAGAAGAGAAGGTAGGTGGTACCCTCAAATGAATTGGTACAGGAGACTGCTTTCTAAACATAACACAAGTAGCACAGACACTGAGATTGACAATTAATAAATGGGACCTCCTGAAACTTAGAAGGTTATGTAGGGAAAAGGACACATAAAACAATAAAAAATGGCATCCCACAGATTAGGGAAAGATATTCACCAACCCGATATCTGACAGAAGGGTGATTTCCAAAAAAAACAAAAACTCAAGAAGCTAGTCACCAATACATTAAATAGTGGGGTTCAGACTTGTAATAGCCAGAACCTGGAAGCAACCTAGATGCCCCTCAGGCAAATGGATGGAGCTAGAAAAAAACCATCCTGAGTGAGGTAACCCAGTCACAAAAAGATAAACATGAGCCTTCATCCAGTAGGTGTTTGAAGCAGAAACAAGCACCCACAGCTAAGCATTGAAACATACTCCTGGAACCCAGTTGTGGAGAGGGAGGAGGGATGAACAAAGGAGCCAAGATACAAAAAGGAGGGCCTAGGCCCTCCCCTGAATGATATGATGGACTTTGAAGGTCCCCTGTGAAGGGCCTCACTATCTCTGGGGAGAAGCTGGGGAGTGGGTTGGGGAGTTGGTGGGGAACATGGGAGGATGGATATGTAAATATGAGTAGCAATTAAAGAATTTAAGTAAAAATATACATAAAAAGACAATTCTCAATAGATGAATCTAAATGACTGAAAGACACTTAAGAAAGTGCTCAAATTCCTCAGCCATTAGGGAGATGCATATCAAAACTACTCTGAGATACCATCTCACTCTTGTGAGAATCGCTAAAATAAAAGCAACAATGAAGTTTATGCTAGATAGGAAGTGGAGAAAGGGGAACACTCCTCCACTGCTGATGGGACTGCAAGCTCATATAGCTACTTTAGTAATCAGTATGGCAGTTCCTCAGGAAAATGGGACTCAGTCTACACAAGAAATTCCATTCTTAGGCATATACCCAAAAGAAGCACATTCATGCAACAAGGACATCTGTTCAGCCATGTTCATAGCAGCACTATTTGTAATAGCCAGAACCTGGAAGCAGCCTAGATGCCCCTCAACTGAAGAATGGATGGAGAAAATGTGGTACATTTACACAATGGAGTACTACTCAGTGGATAAAAACAATGGAATCTTGAAATTGGCAGGTGAATGGATGGAACTAGATGAAACCATCCTGAGTGAGATAACCCAGTCACCAAAAGACAAAAATGGTATATACTCACTCATATATGGAGTTTAGACCTGTAGCAAAGGAGCAGATGCCTACAATCCACACCTCCAGAGAAGCTAGGAAATAAGGAGGATGCTAAGAAAGACATATATGGTCCCCCGGAGAAGGGGGCATGGACAAGATCTTTTGAGCTAATTGGGAGCATGGGGGAGGTGGAGGGAGTTAGAAGAAAGAGATGGGGAGATGAGGAGGGGAGAGGAGTACAGGAGAGAACAGGAAGATGGAGTCAGGGGAAGAATAGAAGAGGGTAAGAAAAGAGATACCATAATACAGGGAGCCATTATAGGTTTAAAGAGAAATCTGGCACTAGGGAAATGTCCAGACATCTACATCTTGCCTTGGTCATTGTATCTCTTCAAAGTAATAGAAAAGTGAATAAATTCCATTCTGTGCCACATTCTCTGTATGTTCCTTTCCTGTGTTTTAAATATTTTTCATATTCTTTGTTTACTTTATCTAGTTCCTGTTGTTTTTACCTTTGAATCCTAATATTCTGTCTTCTGCTTCATTCACCCTACTTATAAGGTTTGTTTTGAGTTTTCTAATTGGGTTCTTCAACTCCATCTTCTTTGCAGAATAATATTCTTAAATGTTTCTATCTTTATTAACTTCTGTTTCAAGTTCTAAATTTCCTGCATCATTTTCATGATTTTGGTGTTTCCATGGGCATCATCAGGTGTTTATCATCTTTATCTTTATAAATATTATATATTTAAATTCTTTGAAATATTTTAGTTATTTTTTTTACAATATGCTTGTCTTGTATATTTTACCAACTCCTTCTACATCTTTCACAGCTCCTTAGTCACCCATCTTTTTTTCCATTTCTGCTACTATTTTTGCCTCTAGCTTTTCCTTTCCTTCTTCCTCTCCCACCATCCAAAACCCCCCCAAAACAAAAACTGCACAAAAAATACAGAAAGAAACTTCACAACATATAATCCAAAAACAAAAGACAGCTAAAACAAAGCAAAACGTCCACAAAACACTATTGAGTTCATTTGATGTTGTCCACGTATGTGTAGATATGAAGTCTGCCTAACCCAAAGTACTATGATTAATACACCCAGTGACATTCAATTGGAGCAATTTTATTTTTCTTTTGTCGGGAGGTATTTGTTCCAAATACCTTTTTGCTGTGGATAGAACTCCATGTCCACTTTTCTTTCCTAGTACTGAGACACTGACATGACTGAGACAAGATATGCATGTCTTGTGCATGTTGATACAGTCTCTGTCAATACATATGTGCATCACTTCTCTTGTGTCTAGATGACACAGTTTCTTTGGAAGCAACCATGGCTCTTGCAATCTTTCTCCTTCATTTTCTGCATCAATACTTGAGCCTTGAGTAGAAGGATTTGATGAAAACCTACTATTTATAACTTCATTTTCCAATGTCTCTCAGTCTCTGCACATTCTCCAATTGTAGCTCTCTGTGTTAATTCTGGCAAATTGCAATAAGATGTTTCTCTGATGGCTGAGTGATGCATTGTGTCCTTATAGTCACAGGTAAGTGTAGTCTTCACCCTTCACCAAGCAAATTTCTTTTTGAAACAGAGACCATTAAAGATCTCTACCATTCAAAATCCAAAGGTGTAAAGCCCAGTCCCAAAGGAAATATCTACAATACAACTCCTGAGCCTAAGATGTATAAAGTCAGAACTGGAGGTGGAAGGAGTGTAAAAGCCAGAGGATCAGGGAGTTTGCTGTGAGATTGTTAAGTTCATGTTTAAGCTGTCATGCTGGTGAGACTTCATGGGTGTAGCATCTGACATGACTAGGAACTTAACAAGGACAACATGAATACTGATCTCAGGAGAAATACACTTTCCAGAGAAGAACAGAACAGTTGGTTATCCAATATCAAATTTTATCCCTGAAAATAAATATACAAGCAGTATTATTCATATTGAGTAGGTTGTACTTACATAGTTAGTAGTGTATATGCATATACATATACATGAACAAATATGTATTTGTCAACCACTAGTGATAAAAGAAGCCACAAATGTCAAGAATAGCAATGAAGAATGCAAGAGGTTTTGGAAGGAGAAAAATAAGTGGGACATGGTATATTCATACTATAATATTGAAGATAAAAAGGAAATTGTAGGAAAATTATTTTTAATAAAAAACTGAATTAATAAAAAGTTCTATACCAAAGGGATCATACATAAAATGTTTTTAAGAGACAGCTATGAAACAACTAGGAGATATTATCATTGAAGATTTTTATCTTAGCATAGACAAAGATTTATGAGAGACATTGCTTGTAGTATGTCAAGGTCCTGAAAACGAGACCACAAAAAATTAGGAACTCCTGGTTTTCAGTTACATTGACTGGACATCATAGAGAAGATAAGGTAATATGGATAATAAGAATATAACAGTGTGGTGAACATCACTACACATCTGCAAAATGCAAGCTTGAACAGACCATAATGTATATGCCACAAGATTATCTTTATATTGCTAATGTGGATATTCAATGTTACACACTTTGCAGCATAGTTTTATAACTTCCGTAACATCCAACATGTGTGTCTAATATGAACTATCCACCCACTCCACTACTCAAAAGGAATAAAAAGCAGGTGCCACACCAGAGAATGCTTAGGCCAAATTATCTGAATTTACAGAAATCCAAATGTTCACTATCAAGTGTGTGCATATATGGATGTTAGTACAACCATTGACCAAAAGACACTGTGCAGGAATAGTATAAAAGACAGTTGCACAAATACCTTGGAGGGAGGGAATACAATGAATAAGGTAGCATAGAAATAGCAGGTTGTATTAGGTTAAGCCACAGCACCAGGGAACTCTATATTCTCTCAGTGTTAATGATTGCTTTCAAGATTTGTTCATTAACTTGCATACCTTCATGAATTCAACATTCAGGACAAGCTAATTCTGATCACTTTGGCCATTTTTAAAAACAGGTTTGCTTCTAACAACAAAGCCAGTAATTCAAGCTACTCACTACTTTCTGTTTCCATGAGAGTCTTAAAAGTAGATTTTTGTGGTGTTCTTTTAATGCTGACCTCTCTCTATTCAAAGCTGGCAGCCTCCCTTCTAGTCTGCTGCCTCCCAGCCTTGACTCTGTAAGTGTGTCTAAGTGATTATGAATAGGAAAGGAAGAGGATTTCTGTGATTACTGGACTATGCATTCGTTCATTTCTGAAGCATTGAGTCAGCTTCATGACTCGTCGTATACTGGATACTCTACTACTGAACCTACCAGCCACACATCCACCTAATTTTCCTACACTTCTCCCGGGCACAGGACAGCCCCGGCCCATGATTGCCACCAGACAATGTGGCCCCCATGCCTCCGGATGGTGGCAGAGGTGGCAGTTTTAGCCAAGGATGCAGACAAATTAACCCTGGGTCAGCCACTCACAGTGGTAGCCCCTCATGCAATCGAGGCAGCCTAGCCTGGTTTTGTGCCAGAAAATGATTCTGTTTTGCAAGAATAGTTAAAACATTTTAACATATTAAGAGTGATGCATGTTTAGAGTGTGAGGGATGGCTATAAATAAAAGTGCACGTTAAGAGCAATGAGTGAATTAAGCTCTTGGATCAATAGGACATTATTCTATGAATTAAGTTAAACTCTTATGGAAGTCTATCAAACTATTAGGTACTGAGATATATTTAAAAGGTCTATTTAAATATTAAGACACACTAGATAATGGAGAGAGGGTTCAGCAATTACAAACAGTTGTTCTTCCAGAGGACCAGGGTTCAGTTCTCAGCACCCATATGGCAATTATAACCATCTGAAAATCCAGTTCTAGGACCTTGACACCCACTTGTGTTCTCTGAAGCTATTCTATGCACAAGCATAAAAACAGAAAAACACATAAAATAATTTGTAACTTAAGATATAATAAAGTATCTCATAAAAATACTATGTCTAGATCCTCAGAATTGTACACAAATCAATATAACTATTTTGGCAAAAATGGTTTTTGTCTTAGATTACATATCTTTAAAACCTATTCTGTATGTATTCAGTGAAGCAGATATATTAAAATAATGTTATGAATTAATTTCCCCTGAAGATAGCATATAGTATTAATTATTTCTGTAGAAGAATCAGGTGGCACTAAGATTACTTTCTATAAAAGTATGAAAAAGTATGATTCAGTGTTTAACATATTACTTGATCTTACCTGCTGGTTCACAGGGAAGTTTCTGTTGATTTTTTTGATCTGCAATGATAAGTTAACCAATAAATCAGTGACAATAAAAGGATGAAAAATGCCCCTGAATATACCTAATGTTCTATTTTTAAAAGTTATTTTATATGATGCAGGTGTGGTGGTACAGACCTTTAATTTCAGCATTGACAAGGCAGAGGCAGGCTAATCTCTGTGAGGTAAAGGCTAGCCTGCTTTGTGCAATGAGTTCCATGGTAGCCAAGGATACATAGTTAGAACCTGTCTCAAAAACATGTCTGAGAGTGGGTTATGCTATACTAAAATGATATTTCAACATCCTAAAACTGTTACACATAAACCCATTTTAATTGGAGATCATGAAAAATTTCATATGTAATGATTTTGAAAAAATGACTAGTAATTTTTCATTTATAAGTAATGAATATATAACTTCCATGATTTAAAAGAGCATCTTTCATGAATCTAAAGAAAGTAGGCTTACTGTTTAACATCATACTACCAAATCATAGAGTATCAAATTTCTTTACTGTTCAAGAGAACATAGGAGGTATAGTATAATATACACATTTTCAATCAGCATCTAAACACAGAGTATTTTTTTAAATTAATGAATTATATTGTTTAAGAATTTAAAATTTCCATAAACATCTCCTTTGAGGTAATTCATGGAAATAAACTTGAAAAAAACAAATGAAAGCAGATGTTCATAGAAAATAAACAAATGCAACAGTAGGCAGACTAACTAAATCCATTATTCTTCATCAGGTTTATGGAGAAATTTAAGCACAAGGTTTAAGTCGTATAAACTTAGATCAATCTAAATAAAGATTATTTATATGATAAATTAGGCAATTGATAAGTTTTTTTCTTTTTAAACTTTCTTTAATTATCTGAAGAACATGAAATGGGCAATTAGAAGCCTATTGGCACAAAGTTTAAAAATTGTCAAAATCACCAGTACAAATTGACTTTCTAAGTATTTGTACTTATTTCAAATTAAAACTGAAGGAAAATTTACGGAGGGATATGTTTTGAGAGATTTTGAGAATTTTTATTAAGAAAACCTGTTCTTCCTCCGCTGTTGCAATTTTACCCTGATCAATTGCCCTCACCTCACACATAGTGTTATCTAATACATATTCCCAAACTTAATATTTTCCCCACAATGATTACAAGTTAAAAATGTAGAAAGTTCTGACTGGTAAACATCACATATTTATCCACCAGGAATTTCATCAAACTTCAGTAAAACTATACCTTGAAGTATTTCCTTTTTAGAAATAATTATAGAAATGGACTAATATTTTATGTGGAGCTTCTTTATCTTTAATAGTGTACTATTAAATTTATAACTTCACTAAGTCTGAGCAATAATCTGAGACCTTATTTGGAAACAAGTATAGGCCATGTATACAGGAACTACAAGGCAGGAATCAGTGATTATATAGCATGTGGCAGGTTGCTGCATCCCAGGACTTGTATATATTATTCACATAAACCTAGCTCCAAACACCACCCCCACTCACACATAGTTATTCATTCATACACACCTACACTCATAGAGAACCTTATATAATGTTAACTCAATTGAGAGATAAAAAAACATTTGATCAGATTTAACATCTATTTATGGTAAAAAAAAAAAAAGCACCTTTAAGATTAGTGAGAAAAAGGATCTTCATAATCAATAAATTGATAGATGAGAAATTCTTAACGAAACATCATACTTAATAAAGACTGAACCTTTTCACTATAATAGGAACTAAGACAATAGAAAGTTAGTTAAAGAGATTCTACTATAATGTAATAAAGGTAAATAAGTTACTTAGAGAGTATCGTAAAGAAAGGAAATACAAAATGCAGCTACTAAATGTCACCAAAATAAATTAAAGAAAATGTGAAGAAATGTGAAACCATACTTTGATAATGGATTTTATGACTCCCTATTTCAGGATCAGTATCTTATTAATTATATGGATTCATTGAAATTCTATTATATAGTTTGTTTTCTCTTGGAAGACGAGAGAAAATCTTTGCCAGGTTGGATTTGGGTCAGAAGTGTAGAAAATCCTAGAGCAAAGTCTGGCTATGATCCTCCGCACTGGAAAAAGCACAAAAGAAAAATGTCCTTAAATTCACAGGGAATCTTAAATGGCCACAATCACATGAATAATTTGAAAAAAAAGAATAAATTTACATTTTATTTAAGTTCTTCCAGTAATGTTTGACAGCTTACATTTTATTATGGTTTATTTGCTTTTTGATAAGGTACCCTCTAATAGTTAATGGTATGATAGGTGAAATTGCTCTTCATTTTCCCTTTCCAAAAGAATCCCAGGAACTGATTTTAAGTTTGCTACAAAGTGTTAACAAAGCCCCTGGATATGGGCATGTAGGTGAAT
Organism: Cricetulus griseus; assembly: GCF_003668045.3. Lineage (NCBI taxonomy): Eukaryota > Metazoa > Chordata > Mammalia > Rodentia > Cricetidae > Cricetulus > Cricetulus griseus. The sequence goes on from NC_048595.1 coordinate 235,512,665, forward strand.
GGAGAATGGTCTAGCTACCCTCTGAAATCCATGAAGCAACTATCTTCAGAAAGTTGAGTTCATTCATGCATATTGAAAACTGGAGAATGAATTTGGATCATCCATTTTCTATGCAAAAATCAGATAAAAATGAATTCCAACCTTAAATATAAATACCCAATCTAAAAAATTATTTTACAATAAATATAATTGAGATCTTGCAGGTAAGAGAAAAATTATAGGGAAGCATGTTGATGATAACTTACCAAATAAATAAAACTATTAATCCACAGATGTAAGGGTAACCATTCTGCAGCTTCCCATAGTGAAAGTGCAGAAAATCTCAGCTACATAAAGGCCTGCATTCACACAGAAGTTCCAAAGAAACAAAATATTGAATGTATCCTAATTCACTAATATTTGAATTTCCAAACTTTGCACATAACTGAGGTTGATGTGTGGGACTGAATGGTCTTTATGGACCTAATCTACAAGATGTATTTATTCATGAACATTACAAAGATGATAATTGAGGAAAAACATTACTCTAAGTCTCATAAGAATGTATGCCCAATGTTTTTTTTACAATATAGTTGCATCACTTCCCTTTCCTTCTCATCTTAACAACCTCAGATTCATGTTCTCTGATTCCTTATTGTTACACACATACAGAAACACCTAAAAACAACAAACATTCTGAGTGTTTTTAGTACTGACTCTGTGCAATGATTTTAGGATGCTTATTTCTTGGAAAGACTAATTCTCTCTCTCAATAGTCATTAATTATCTGTAGTATATCTAGACATGGGGTTCTATAGGATTACATTAATATTAATTGGTATCACTATTTGGGTCTTGTTTATGAAGCATTGTTATTAAGATTTTATGAGTGTGACTTTTCTGTCATATGCGGGAGCACAATCTAATGGAAAACATTATGTTCCTCTGACTCTTTGAAATCTTTCTATGCACTTTTTCACAATGTTGCCTGAACCTTAAAAGGTGCAGTATGTAGATTTACCAATTGTAATTGGGTCATGGTCAGTTGTCCTCTGCAACTTGGTTTTCTGTGGTAGTTTTTTGCTGTATTAAACAGCTTCTATGGTACAGACTAAGACATGTTAGGACATGGAGATAACATCACTCCAGACAGGAATTTATATGATCATCACTTATATCACTCTGCAGGCTCTTTTTGATGTGCTATAGCTATAGCTTCAGCTAACCCAAGTGAAGGGAAGAACAGAAAAAAAATGATTGGAATTTGCTTTTGCTTTAAGAGACCATAGTTAAACTCAGAATTCTTCCAGTGATTCCTTATGTTAAAAAGTCATAAAAACACTCAGGTCTTCATAAAAAAAATGTTTAAATCCCTACAAGTTGTAGAAGTATTAATCCCCAAATGCTCCTCTGGTGGGATCTGTGGTGTAATGCTTTCTCATACAGAAGCAGGTATTATAGATTTTGAGAGATGTCCATGTAGTCAAGGTGTCGCTTTTATCAAATCTCACAAAGATGGTGTCAAACTTCACTGCTGCTACTCTTGACTACTTTCTTGACTGTTGTCTGTGAAATTTCACTTCTAGACACTACTGCAGTTTTTCTTTTTTCAAACCTAGACTTTGTGAAAGGTTTCATTAGATAGTAAGAAACCAAGAAATTCTACTTTTAATGTCTGTGAATGTTAGATATATTAACAACTATATTTGACAGCATTGTTGTGTAACATTCTCCTCAAGATGTGAGACACATATATGTGTATATGTATTCTTATATTAACAAGTCACTGATTTTTAAAAGGCAATAATCTGTGAACTAAAATTTGTCACATACATGAAGTACCTTATTTTAATAACATTATATCCATGTAAAGAATGCAAGGACAACATTATTTCTGTTTTAAAAGCTGAAATTCATGTGAATTGTTTAGTTGGCAGTGTCTTACTGCATGTCAAAACTGGTGTAATCATTGAAAGAACCATGTTTTCTCATTAAAAATTGGTTTATACATAAGATACATAATTAACTTTTCATGAAGATTAACTTAGGGCATGTTTTCATAATAAGGAATAGTAGTGAATAAAGTTTAAAGTTTAACTATGTCTTTGGTAGTGTTTGTTATTTAATGTTATAAAGTCATTACAGACTCACAAAATATGTCATAATATAGGAGAATCAAACAAGGTTTCACAGCTAGAAGAAGAGCTACTCATAATTAACAGCTGCATACAGAGAAAGAATCAGTATTTCCTCAAGTGATCAGCCTTAAATGCATATACACATGATTAATTCTAAATGGTTTCAACGAGTCACAATTTATATATATATATATATATATATATGTATATATATATGTATACATATATATATATATATATATATGTACAAATTTGTAAAAATACAAATAATGTTGCTATGAACATGGTTGAACAGATGTCCTTGTTGTATGAATGTGCATCTGTTGGGTATATGCCTAAGAGTGGAATTGCTAGATCTTGAGGTAAACTGGTTCCTAACTGGAGAAAACACCATGCTGATTTCCAAAGTGCTGTACAAGTTGGCACTCCCACCAGCAATGGAGGAGTGTTCCCCTTTCTCCACATCCTCTCCAGCACCAACTGTCCTTGGTGTTTTTTATTTTAGCCATTCTGACAGGTGTAAGATGATATCTCAGAGATATTTAATTTGCATTTCCCTGATGACTAAGGAATTTGAGCACTTTCTTACATATCTTTCAGACATTTTAGATTCATCTATTGAGAATTCTCTATATAGTTCTGAAACCCACTTTTTCCCCAAAGAGATTTTTTATTAGTTCAAATTAGAAACAAACTTACTTCACATGTAAATCCCTTCTCCCTCTCTCTCCTCTCCTTCCAACCCCCCAGCCCCCCACCTCATCCTCCCTCTGCTCCCCAGGGAGGGTAAGGCCCTTCATGGGGATTCCCCAAAGACCGTCATATCATCCTGGCCCTCCCCCAGGTATCTAGGCTGAGAGAGCATCCCTCCATGTGAGATATCCTCTCAAAGTCCCTTCTTACACCAGGGATAAATACTGATCCACTACCAGGGCCCCCATAGTGTACTGAGGCCTCCTCATTGACACCCACATTGAGGGGTCTGGATCAGTCCCATGCTGGCCTCCCAGACATCAGTCTGGGATCCATACCCTCCCCCCTTATTCAGGTCAGCTGTTTCTGTGGGTTTCACCAGCCTGGTCCTGACCTCTTTGCTCTTCATTCCTCCCTCTCTGCAATTGGATTATTTGGTGTTTTGGGAACTAGCTTCTTGAGTCCTTAGAAATCAGCCCTCTGTCAGATGTGGGGTTCGTAAAGATACTTTTCCCATTCTGTGGGCTGCTGTTTTGTCTTGCTGACTGTGTCTTTTGCCTTACAGAAGCTTCTCAGTGTCAGGAGGTCTCATTTATTAACTGTCAATCTCAGTATCTGTGCTACTAACATTATGTTCAGGAAGCAGTCTCCTGTACCAATTCGTTCAACAGGACCTGACATTGTTTTCTTCTAAGAAGTTCAGTGTGGCTGGATTTATGTTGAGATCTTTGTTCCATTTAGACTTAAGTTTTGTGCATGGTGATAGAGATGGATCTGTCTGCAGTCTTCTACATGCCAACATCCAGTTATGCCAGCACCATTTGTTGAAGATGCTTTCTTTTTTCCATTGTATAGTTTTAGCTTCTTTGTAAAAAACAACAAACAAAAAACCAGTTGTTTTTAAAGTGTGTCAGTTAATATCAGTCTTCAATTCTATTCCTTTGGTCTACCTGTCTATTTTTGTGCCAATACGAATCTGTTCTCATGACTCTAGCTCTGTAGTAGAGCCAGGGATGGTGATGCCTCTGGAAGTTCCTTTATTGTACAGGGTTGTTTGGGCTATCCTTGGTCTTTTGTTTTTCCATATGATGTTGGGAATTTGTTTTTAAGGTCTGTGAAGAATTGTGCTGGATTTGATAGTAATTGCATTTTATCTATAGATTTCTTTTGGTAAGATTGCCATTTTTACTGTTGATCCTACCTATCCAAGAGCATGGGAGATCTTTCCATTTTCTGGTATCTTCTTTAATTTCTTTCTTTAGAGACTCGAAATTCTTGCAGTACAGGTCTTTCACTTTTTTGGTTAGTGTTACCCCAAGGTATTTTATGTTGTTTGTGGCAATTGTAAAGGGTGATGTTTCTCTGATTTCTTTCTCAGCCCCTTTATTGTCTACATACATTAGGGCTACTGATACTTTTGAGTTAATCTTGTATCCTGCCACTTTGCTGATGATGTTTATCAGCTGTAGGAGTTCCCTGGTAGAATTCTTGGGTCACTTCTGTAAACTATCATATCATCTGCAAATAGTGAAAGTTTGACTTCTTCCTTTCCAATTTGTATTCTCTTGATCTCCTTTTCTTGTTTTATTGCTCTAGCAGGAATTTCAAGTACAATATTGAAGAGATATGGAGAGAGTGGGCAACCTTGTCTTATTCCTGATTTTAGAGGACTCACTTTGAGTTTTTCTTCATTTAGTTTGATGTTGGTTTTTGGTTTAATATTGCCTTTATTATGCTTAGTTACGTCCCTGTTATCCCTGATCACTCCAAGACCTTTATCATGAAGGCATGTAGAATTTTGTCAAAGGCTTCTTCAGCATCTAGTGAAATGATCATATGTTTTGTTTTCTTTTTCAGATTGCTTATATGGTGGATTACATTGATGGATTTTTGTATGTTGAACCATCCCTGCATCCCTGGGATGAAGCCTACTTGGTCATGGTGGATGATTTTTCTAATGTGTTCTTTGAATCAATTTGCCAGTATTTTATTGAGTATTTTTGCATCAATGTTCATGAGGGAGATTTCTCTTTAGTTCTCTATCTTTGTTGTGTCTTTGTGTGGTTAGGGTAATTGTAGCCTGGTAAAAAAGTTTGGCTATGACCCTTCTGCTTCTATTATGTGGAACAATTTGAAGAGTTTTGGTATTAACTCTTCTTTGAATTTCTGGAACAATTCTGCACTGAAACCATCTGTCCCTAGGCTCTTTTTTTGTTGGAAGAGTTTTGATGATTTCTTCTATTTCCTTGGAGGTTGCAGGTCTATTAAAATTGCTTATTTGTACTTGATTTAATTTTGGTAAGTGATATCTATCCAGAAAACCATCCATATCCTTTAAATTTTCCAATTTTTTGGAGTAGATGTTTTCAAACTATGACCTGATGATTCTCTGGGTTTCCCCATTGTCTGTTGTTATGTTTCCCTTTTCATTTCTAATTTTGTTAATTTGCGTGTTCTCCTTCTGCCTTTTGGTTAGATTGGATAAAGGTTTGTCTATCTTGTTGATTTTCTCAAAGAACCAATCTTTGTTTCATTGATTCTTTGTAATGATTTCTTTGTTTCTACTTTAATAGTTTCAACTCTCAATTTGATTATTTCCTGACATCTACTCCTCATGGGTGAGTTTGCTTCTTTTTGTTCTAGAGCTCAGGTATTCTGTTAATTCTTTAGTGTGGCTATTGTCCAGTTTCTTCATGTGGGCACTTAGTGCTATGAACTTTCCTCTTAGCACTTCTTTCAGAGTGTCCCATAGGTTTGGGTATGTTGTGTCTTCACTCCCATTGAATTTAGGAAGTATTTGATTTCTTTGTTTATTTGAGTTTGTGGAGTTTCTGCAATTTGTGTTGTTGTTGAATTCTAATTTTAAGCCCTGTTGGTCTGATATGATACAGAGGGTGACTCCATTTTTTTTTTATCTGGTGAGGTTTGCTTTATTGCCCAGTGTGTGGTCAATTTTAGATAAGGTTTTGTGTGGCACTGAGAAGAAGGTATATTCTTTTATGTTTGGATGGAATGTTTTATTGATGTCTGTTAAACCCGATTGAGCCATAACTTCTGTTAGTTCCTTTGTTTCTTTGTTAAGTTTCTGTCTGATAGTCCTGTCTAGTAGTGAGAGTAGGGTGTTAAAGTCTCCCACTATCGACCCCAGACGCTCTTTGGGAGGCCAGTACGGGACTAATCCAGCCCCCTGATCATGGATGCCAATGGGGAGGCCCCTGCACTCCTGGGAGCCTCCGGAGGTGGACTGGCGTTTTGCCCTGGTGTGTGTGGGGGACTGTGAGAGCCCATCCCACTTGAAGGGATGCGCTCTGTCTCTGGACACATGGGGAGGGACCTAGGCCCAGCACAGGGAGATTTGGTGGACTTGGTGGAGCCCCGGTAGGGGGCCCTACCCTGCCTGGGGAGTGGTGGGTGGATGGGGTGGGGGGTAGGTTGGAGGTGGGGGAGAAGGAATTGGGGTGAGGGGAGGGAGAGGGAGAGGGGAATTACATGTGAAACAAGCCTGTTCCCTAACTTGAATTAATAATAATAATAATAATAATAATAATAATAATAATAATAAAAAGAAAAAATAAATGGAGAAGTAAAAATAAAAAAAATGGTTTTGAGAAAAAAAATTTAAAATAAATAGTCAAGAAATTTTGGTTAAAAAAAAAATAAAGGGACACTACATTAGGAAGTGTGTGTGGACATTTGAGGAGGAGAAAAGAAAATGAGGAAGAAATGCAAATGCAGGACTCATATGAAATTCTCAATAAATAAAGATAATAAAAATATAGTAAATTACTTATATATTTTGAAGAACTTCTGTGTTCAGAGACAGAAGGATAAAAGAAATACAGAATGGCCTGTCAATGGAGGTAGGGAGCAGTCTGTCATGGTTTATTGGTAAGAATGAGATGACAACATGTAGTATTTTCCTCTACATATATGAGTAACTACCAAGCCAAAGAAAAAGTTAACATGATATCCCCAAGATAGAATGAATATAAGTGGATCAAAGTATGAGACTAAGATTTATAATGGGTATACCATTAGAAGTGTTGGTTAGAGTTGAGCATTGGTGGCACATGCTTTTAATCCCAGCATTCAGGAGGCAGAGGCAGGCAGATCTCTGTGAGTTTGAGACCAGCCTGGTCTACAGAGCAAGTGCCAGGATAGGCTCCAAGACAATACAGAGAAACCTTGTATTGAAAAAACAAACAAACAAACAAGAAAAGAAGTGTTGCCTAATACGTAGCTGTCAAAGGCTCCATTGCTGCTTATAACATTTCATTCTTCATTATGAGTAAAACTTGCTGTCCATAAATAATCTTTAACTCTTCATTTGCTCTTGATCATATTTTACATGGAAAGTAGACTCTTTCCATATAGGGTATCCAAGTTTCTCTGTGGTATTCAGACACATATTCTTTTTTTTTTTTTATTTTTGAGACAGGGTTTCTCTGTGGCTTGGGAGGCTGTCTTGGAACTAGCTCTTGTAGTTAGTTCCAGGCTTGTCTTGAACTCACCGAGATTCACCTGCCTCTGCCTCCAAAGTGCTGGGATTAAAGGCATGCACCATCACCACCGGGCATTCAGGCACATATTCTTATGTTATATACATGTAAATTCACAGTGGTAGTACATACCCAAATCATAATGTAGTCATATTTTTATTATTTAGAGAAGCTAAATGATGACATTTTCATTCATTTTGATTTCTAAAGTGACAGTAAAAGTTTGCAATTTACCAAATAGTGCTTAAACTTCCTCTTTCTCAGGTTGAGTCAGGGGAAGAATAGAAGATAACAAGAATGGAGATACCATAATAGATGGGGACATTTTAGGTTTACAGAGAATCAGGCACTAGGGAAATGTCTGTAAATCTACAAAGATGACACCAGCTAACAATGTAAGCAACAGAGGAGAGGCTACCTTAAATGCCCTCCCCTGATAATGAGATTGATGACTGACTTATAGGCTACCTGATAGCCCTCATCCAGCAACTGGTAGAAGTAGAAGCAGACACCCACAATTAGTCACTGAACTGAACTGGAATTCAGTTGAGGAGAAGGAGGAGTGAAGAGAAGAGGGGTACAGACCAGGCTGGTGAAACCCACAGAAACACCTGACCTGAGCAATGGGGAGCTCTTGATCCCCAGACTGATAGCTGGGATACCAGCATGGGACTGATCCAGACCCCAGGAACATGGGTTTCAGTGAGGAAACCTCGAAAATCTATGAGACTTCCTGTAGTAGTTCAGTACTTATCCCTAGCATAGGTGTGGACTTTGGGAGCCCAATCCACATAGAGGAATACTCCCTGAGCCAAGACACACGGGGCTGGGCCTTGGCCCTATCCCAAAGGATATGATACTCTGATGACACCCTATGGAAGGCCTCACCCTCCCTGGGGAGCAGAAAGGATATGTGATAGGTAGGGTTTTAGTTGTGAGGGGTGGTAGGAGAGGAGGGGAGGGAGAGGGAACTGGGATTGTCATGTAAAACAATCTTTTTTCTAATTCAAATAAAAAATCTGCAGAAAAAATCCTTTCTCTACATTTTCATCAGCTTTTTTTCTCATTTCCTTCTGTGTGTCCTACCCCCTCTCTATCTCTTTGGGTTTCCCTCCACATCCTATTGCCATCTTCAGTGTTTTTCCCGAGTATAAGAGTTTTTACCATAGAAGTTTTTCTTGTCTTAAGCTATCTTAAGCTATCTTTTGTCTTTGAGACTATCATCAGTGAGAGTAATTTTGCTGACTTTTTTCTTGGCAAATCCATTATTGGTATAAAGGAAATTCCTAAGATGTGAGTATTGATGTTTTCTCCCACGACTTTTATGAACATTTTATGTTTCTGGTAGTTTAAATGTAACTGGACTCCATATTCTCAAAGATATTGGCTATTAGATGCTTCGGATTTGTTTCAGTAGGTGTGGCCTTGTTGGAGGAAGCATGTTTTTGTGGATGCAGGCTAGAGTGCTCCTATGCTCCCTTGATTTCCTGTTGCCTGCAAGATGTAGGATTCTCAGCTACCCAAGAACCTCATCTGCCTGCACTCCTCTATGTTCCCTGTCATGGTGATAATGGACTCAACCTCAGAAACTGTAAGCAAGCCACCCAAGTTAAATATTTATTTAAAAGAGTTGCGATAATACCAGTAGCTCAAACATTGAGATCGACAATCAATAAATGGGACCTCCTGAAACTGAGAAGCTTCTGTAAGGCAAAGGACACAGTCAGCAAGACAAAACGCCAGCCCACAGAATGAGAAAAGATATTCACCAACCCCACATCTTAGAGAGGGCTGATCACCAAAATATAAAATGAACACAAGAAGCTAGTCACCAAAACACCAAACATTGCAATTAAAAAGTGGAGTGCAGAACTAGAGAATTCTCAACAGAGGAGTCTAAAATTGCTGAAAGACAATTGAGAAAGTGCTCAACATGCTTAGCCATCAGAGAAATGCAGCTCAAAACCACTCTGAGATACCATCTTACTCTTATCAGAATGGCTAAAATCAATAACACCAATGACAGTCTATGCTGGAGAGGATGTGAAGAAAGAGAAACACTCCTCCATTGCTGGCAGGAGTGCAAACTTGTACAGCCACTTTGCGAATCAGTATGGCGGTTTCTCAGGAAAATGGAAATCAGTCTACCTCAAGATCCAGCAATTCCAAAGATTGCATACTCATACAATAAGGACATCTGCTCAACCATGTTCATAGCAGCACTATTTGTAATAGCCAGAACCTGGAAGCAACCTAGATGCCCCTCAACTGAATAATGGATTGAGAAAATGTGGTATATTTACACAATGGAGTACTACTTAGCAGAAAAAAACAATGGAATCTTGAAATTCACAGGCAAATGGATGGAACTAGAAGAAACCATCCTGAGTGAGGTAACCCAGGCACAAAAAGATAAACATGGTATGTACTCACTCGTATATAATTTTTAGACATAGAGCAAAGGATTACCAGTCTACAATCCACACTGCCAGAGGAGGTAGGAAACAAGGAGGACCCCAAGAGAAGATTGCATAGTCCCTCAAAGAAGGTGAGGGGGACAAGAACCCCTGAAAAACATGGGAGCATGGGGGTAGGGTGGAGAGGGAGGAGGTGGGATGAGAAGTAGGGGAGGGGGAGGAGAACAAGAGGACTGAGACAGGGAGGAATAGAGGAGGGCAAGAAAGGAGATGCCTTGATAGAGGGAGACAGTACAGGTTTGGAGAGAGGTCTGGCACAGGGAAAATGTTAGGGGATCCACAGGGAAGACCCCAACTAAGAATCCAAGCAGTGGTGAAGATGCCATTGATGCCCTTCCCCTATAATGAGATTGATGTCTACCTTGGTTGCCATTCCTAGAGCCTTTATCCAGTAGCTGTTCAAAGCAGAAACAGGCACCCACAGCTAAGCACTGAACCATACTCCTGGAATCCAGTTGTGGAGCGGGAGGAGGGATGAGCAAAGGAGCCAAGACGGTGCTGCAGAAACCTGCAGAAACAGTTGACCTGACCTAGTGAGAGCATGGAGACCCTAGTCATAAAGCTGGGAAAACAGCATTGGACCGAATCAAGCCCTCTGAATGTGGGTGCCAGCTAGGAGGCCAAGACAGTCTATAGGACCTCTAACAGTGGAGCCAGTCTTTAACCCTAGAGCACAAATGGACTTTGGGAGCCCATTCCCTATGGAGGGTTACTATTGCAGCCCAGATACAGCAAGGAGGGCCTAGGCCCTCCTCCAAACAAAGAATTTAAATTAAATTAAATTAAAGAATTTAAATTAAAAAATTACATCTTGAAATTTGCAGGGAAAAAAAGCATTGCCATAGTCATGGTGTTTCTTTATAGCAATAAAACCCCTAAGTCAATGATACATTAAAGATTTTCTGATAGGAAGCATTGAATATAGGATTACCATATGAATTAATTTGACTTCATCTCTTCTGATACGTAGTCTTTGTCTTTCTCCAGTTTTATTGTTCTGTGTATAACTTCAAGCACTATACTGAATAAAAGTGTAGTGAGCCTCTTTTTTCATTCCTGATTTTAGAGGATATGTTTCAATTTTAATATCTATCATCGTTTCAGATATAGGTTGGAACCAAAAAAAAAAAAAAAAAAAGGCCAGGAGTTAGTGGTGCAGGCCTTTACTTCCAGCACTCAGGAGGCAGAGGCAGGAGGATCTCATGAGTTCAAGGCCAGTGTGGTCTACAGAGTGAGTGCCAGGATAGGCTCCAAAGCAACACAGAGAAACCCTGTCTTGAAAAACAAACAGACAAAAAACAAAAACAGATGTAGGTTGGTTGTATACAAGTTTTATATTGATGAGGTATGCAGTTTCTATTTCTAGTATCATTAAGATTTCATCATGAAGGATTGTTAAACTCAGAAATGATTTTTGGCATTTATGGATATAATATATGATTTTTTTCTTTATAAAGTATTTTACTTTTGAAATTGAAATATAATTATATAATATCCTCCCTTCTCTCCTCCCTCTAACACTTTCCACATGTCCCCTTGTTCTCTCTAAAAGTCAGGGCCTCTATTTCTTTAATTTTTGTTTTTCCTCCTTCCTAAGTCTATTGGTGTACTGTATTATATTAATTGATCTGTGCATGCTAAAACATGTTTGTACTCCTGAAATAGGACTGTTTTAATCTTCACATGTTATCATATATATATATATATTATATATAATATATATATATATATAGTTTTTTATGTGCCAAACACAGTTCTCCCTCCCATATAGCATGCTATATTAATGTGCTGAATTGGATTCCAAGGGTTTCATGGAAAATTTCAGTTTAATTGTTCAGTACAGATTGACACTACAATATTTATTTTTGTTACTTTCCACCCATATCTGATTGCAATCCTTATGATAATGACTCCATGAAATACTTTTGGACTTGTTCTTTTCCTTTTCTTTCTACTACTAAAATAATTTGAGAGTTCTAATTCAGCAGTAATTCTCTCTGGCCATTGGCTGTATCTGAAGGTCCTTGGTTTCTGGTTGTGTACCTGTGTAAATTGTCTATATTTTCTTGATTTAATAATATGTAATCTACTGTCTTGATTAACCCAATTTATTTCTTCATATTATTCTAGCCCTGGAGAATATGTTTTCATTTTTTTTCTTTTGACTCCTTGAATTGTGTTAGAGTCTGTTGTATCAACTGCTTTTTAATCCCCAAGTTTCTTCTCTTCCTTTTTGTTGCCTTGGTTTATAAATAGCATGGCCCTGTGCCAATATTTTATATGGCAGCCATTGGGAATGATACATAAGCAATTTCCTCAATCTATAGTTTACCATTACACAGATGACATCTTATGAAGCAATTCAAATATTCATAGTTTAGAAAGAATACTTGAAGAGGTAAAGAAAATTTTACCTTGCTAGGGATTATGAATTTCTACTGAAAAATACAAAGAAGAGATTCTATTAATTATTTGGGGTTTAAAACATGTTTACAAAATATTAGACCCAAAAGGTGCAAATTAGGAGAGATTGATTGCAGACTCTCAATGACTTTCAAAGATTTCTCAGATTTCCTTTATATGGCCCACTATCAGAGCAGAAAAAGACAAATTGAGTAATTTGTTCAAAATTTTAGATGTTGACAAGGACTTAAATACTCCAACAGAATTAACAGCTGAAGCTGAGAGAGAATTTGTTGTGGTGGAAAAGAAATCACAAGATGCATGTGTGGAGCATTTAATTTGGATCCAAAGCTTGATTGCATTCTGGTTATTTTAGCCTGTAAGCAATCTCCAACAGGAATTAATACAGAGGGAAGATAGTATCTGAGAATGGAGCCAGAGTAAAAAATTAGAAACTTATGTGGAAAATGTCTCTGAGTTGATTATAAAAGGAAAACTGGGACTTCATCAATTAGCAGGAATAGAAAAAGCAAAAATTTTAGTACTTTTATTAATAATGAAACTGACAAATTGTGGGCATAAAGTAAAATTAGGCAAAGAGCTTGCAGTAATTTCTTAGGAGAGATTAACAATAAATATCCCCAAAGCAAGAGGATTCAAAAAAAGGAACTAACGGGATCCTTCTTCACATTGTAGAGGGAACACCAATTTCTGGAGCTCCTAAATTCTATACTAATGTAAATAAACCAGGAAAGTCATCTTACAAATCAGAAAATTTAAGTAAAGTGTCTCAAACCCTTAAGTTTCTGTTCAAAGTTCATAATTATATACTGTTCCCATGTTATTAATGGATTTTACAGAACCTCTTAACATAATCACTGGTTTGAATTATGCAGTTGTTTTGCATATTGAAACTCTCTCAGCCTAGACACACATTTGCTAAAAGTTATGGCCATCATAGACATACCTGTGCAAATAAAGACAGACAATGTTTCAGCATATGTCTCTAGTAAAATGAAGCAGTTTTTTTAGCTTATTACAATATAAAGCATATAACAGGTACACCACAAATGCTACAGGACAGTCACTTATAAAAGAATTAAATCAAACTCTAAAGATATGCTAAATAAACAGAAAAAATGATAAGATCCCAAAATATATTGCCTAATATGTTATTAACTTTGAATTTTCTAAATGCTAATGAGAAAGGAATGACAGCTGTGGAGAAGTATTGACTAATAGAAAAAGAAACTACAGAATTATATCAGCCTGTATACTTTAATGATGTGGTGAACTCATAATAAAAACTGGGATATGTGTTATTTTGGGCAAGTGGCTTTTACTTTTGTTTTCACAGGAGAAGAAACTTATGGATACCATCAATATTGATAAAGGTTCATTTTGAGCAGGAGAGACTGTAGGGGACAGTAAGCCATGCCTGTTAGAGGCTGGCTACAGGTGTGCTTGACCACGACTATTAAGGCGTGAGGTCAGGATGACGCAGGATGGGCTCTTAAGGGGCTTCAGAGCACATGGGAAGCCTTCTATCTCTGGACCCGCTGCTCGGCTGCCCCTGGTGCGCTCTGGCTTGCATTGGCTTGTATTTATCTCAATAAAGATATCTTGACCTTACAGACTAAGGATTGTCTATTGTAGTCACGCAATAAGAGACCACTTGATTAGCAGAGGTGATAGTTCATCAAACAGTGTGGTCATTCAGTCTAAACTAACTTATAAGACTAGCAAGTGCTTATCATTTGATTATATACAGCCTGTCAAAAAGAAACTCCCCAATGTTATGATTAGGGAAGGGTTTTGTTTTTGTCTTTTCAGGAGATGAAGGCATTCAGGTAAGGATTCTAAAGACTACTGAACAAATGAGACATCAAAAAGCACAAATCTTCCAGAATATAATATCCCAAGAAAAAGAGTAAATTGACCTATTAGTATATCACACTTTCAAAAGAATAAAATTTCATAAATCTTCCAAAATATTTGCTTTGGCTATTCTCTACAGACATATAATGCAAATGGTCTTCTTGTAATCCTAGTCCAATTAAAAATTAAAGCTGGCTTTGGAGTTGTAATGTGGCTCTCTCCTTCTTTAAATCCAAGCATGCTTGTTAAAATAAAATAAAAAATCTCTGCCTCATGTCAAAACAGTCAGCTAATATGGGACAGAAGATAAACAAAGATTTAAGAAAAGTTCTATTGCCACTAATCTCATAATCCTTTGGTTTTATTTTGACTTTTAACAGCTTTTCTTAAGGCATAAATACAATCTCAAAAATTTTAAGATTAACATATATACTTATATATGTATACATATATTTGAAGGACTTAAAAATTAACAAAGAAATAAAATAAGAAGGCTTAAAAAAAAAACCTCCCACACTAAAAGCAGGGTGGCCTGACTTAAAAATCTAACCAAGGCCACAATGACTCGAGTCCCTGGAATTTCCTAGCCAGCCACAATAACTCCCTTACAAGGCTGAAAGATAGCCTAACTAAATACCAAGAACTTCCAAAGGGCCAACCTCCCATGGGGTTGTGAAGATAAGAGCAGACTATCCCACCAATTAATGTAACAACAATTGACAAAAGAGAGCCCCTGAGAAACCAAAAAGATACCTGCAATTACAGGTTCATTCCATGGGATGTTGACCCAACTGGTGAGGCAGGAGACCATCTGGCCCCAAAAGATAAGAGACCTTCAAAGGACTTGTGACTCCAGTTATGTAACCGAACCCCTTCCCTCCCCCAAACCTTGTGATTTCTACCTATAAAAGAGGCCTGACTTTGAGGAACAGGGCTTCCTTGGTCTGTCAGACTGGGAGGCCCATTTGCACAAATGTCCCACAATAAACTTACCTTTTGTTTTTACATCAACTGGACTGGACATTGAGTTTTGGGGGAAACTGTCCGATGTGTAGAGGCTCCTCAATCTGAGGGTCTTTCATTTGGAGGCCCCACTGGGATCAGGACACCCCCCAGACTCTATTTCACAGCCAGTTGGAGGTAAGACAGTCTATGTGTCTATGTGTCTTATGTGTCTATATGTTTAATGTTTGGTATTTGGTAAGGACCATAGAGGGAGATAGACGTATCCTGAGACTCATGGTTCTGCTCTGAACAGACATGTTCTGAGGTTCGTGGTTTGGCCTGGACGAAAGTCTGAGGGTCATTTGGAGGAGGGAAAAGAGATAAAGTCTCACTTCTCTGGGGAGGCGGCCGGCCCCGAACTTTGCTTCCCTCCTGCTTTGTAACTTGTTATTTGGATTCTGGTTTGACGCCACCTGTCTACCACGAAGTTTGTCCTGTCTGTTGTATCTATCCTGTTGTTCTTGTTGTATCTATCCTCTGCTCTCCCCATGGGTCAACAACTAACTACCCCCTTAAGTTTGACTTTAGGTCACTGGCAGGACGGTTTGAACCTAGCATGCAATGAATCAGTAGAGATCCGAAAGAAAAAATGGCGGACTCTCTGTCTCTCAGAATGGCCTGCTCTCAATGCAGGCTGACCGAGAGATGGTACCTTCAACCTCACTACTATCTTGCAGGTCAAAACTCGTGTTTTCCAGCCAGGACCGCAGGGCTACCCTGACCAGGTTCCCTATGTTGTCACCTGGGAGAGCCTGAGCTGAGATCCTCCTCTCTGGGTCAGGCCCTGCCTTCCACTCCCTCCTCTGGGCTCCTTCCCGACACCTCTGCCTTCGCCCGTTCCACTCATCCCTACTCTTTCTGCCCCCCCTTCGACTTCCTCCCTGTTCATCTTGACAGAGCCCCGATCTCCCAACCCTAGGCCCAAAGCCCCCACCATCTTGCCCAATACACAGGAGTATCTCCTCCTCCTGGATCCCCCTCCTCCTTACCCCAATGCCCAGCAGGCAGCACCCCAGCTGCCAGCACCTGACCAGAGGCCCCCATCGCCCAGCTCTACTATCAGAGCCCCCCAGGACCCATCGCTACCGTCCACGCAGAGACAGGACACCGGAGGGGCCTGACAGTTCTGGGATCTCCCAGGCCTTTCCCCTCTGGTCGATGGGGGAGGGGAGTTAACCAATACTGGCCCTTCTCCTCTGCGGACCTTTATAACTGGAAGACACATAACCCCCCCTTTTCGCAGGACCCCAGGCCTTAACAGGTCTTATTGAATCTATCCTAATCACCCATCAGCCCACATGGGATGACTGCTAGCAGCTCCTGCAGACCCTCCTCACAACTGAGGAGAGACAACGGGTACTCCTAGAGGCCCAGAAGAACATTCAGGGGCCAGATGGCAGACCCACCCAGCTCCCCAATGAAACAGATGAAGTCTTTCCCTTGATCAGACCAATAGATTGGGACATCAATATGGCAGCCGGTAGGGAGCATCACCGTCTTTATCGCCAGACTCTGTTGGTGGGTCTCAAAGGGGTAGGGAGGCGCCCCAAAAATTTGGCCAAGGTACGTGCGGTAGTTCAGAGCTTGGAAGAAACCCGCCCCCCCCCTCCCCCGCAGGGTTTCTAGAGCATTTGATGGAAGCCTACAGAATGTACACCCCTTTTGACCCCCAGGCTCAGGATAGGGAGGCCGATATAATCATGTCATTCATTGGACAATCGGCAAATCGGCACCTGACATACGTAGGAAACTACAGCACCTTGAGGGTCTACAGGGGTACACCCTTCGAGACTTAGTAAAGGAAGCAGAAAAGATTTTCAATAAGAGAGAGACTCCAGAAGAGAAAGAAGAAAGATTACGAAAGTTACAGGAGGATACAGAAAATGTGAGAGACAAAAAGCAGAACCAAGAGCTGACTAGGATTTTGACCACTGTAGTTCAGAGATCAGAACATAAGCTGGGTCAGACAGGGAACCTGGAGACAAAAGGAAAACATGAGTGGAGAGAGACCAGTGCGCTTATTGCAAGGAAAAGGGTCATTGGGTCAAAGATTGCCCGAAGAATCCAAGGCAGAAGCCCATCCCGGTTCTCTCTCTGGAGGAGGGAGATTAGGCAGTCAGGGCCAGGTGCCCTCCCCCCCGAGCCCAGGATAACTCTTAACGTTGGGCCACAACCAATGACTTTCCTAGTAGATACGGGGGCTCAGCATTCGGTCCTGACCCAAACCCAGGGATGACTGAGCACTAGAACTGCCTGAGTCCAGGGGGCTACTGGAGGAAAATTACACCGCTGGACAACCGAACAAAAGGTCCACCTGAGCACTGGATGTGTGTCCCACTCTTTCTTGCTCGTGCCAGAATGCCCCTACCCCTTGCTGGGGAGGGACCTCCTTTCTAAGGTAGGAGCCCAAATCCACTTCCATCAAGGTGGAGCCACAGTTAAGAGAGGGGCTGCCCCTCCAGGTACTAACCCTGTGACTGGAGGATGAATACAGGCTCCTAGAAGACCCGTCACCCCCTCTGCCAACCACGGAAACAAGTTGGTTAGAAAAGTGCCCCATGCCTGGGCAGAGACAGCAGGCATGGGGCTGGCCGAAAGGCACCCCCTCTGATAATCAACCTCAAGCCCTCAGCCACTCCCGTAGCCATTAAGCAGTACCCCACAATCCATGAAGCCAGGGAAGGAATCAGACCACATATTAATAGGCTATTACAGCAGGGCATCCTCAGACCCTGTCGCAGCCCCTGGAACACCCCCTCCTTCCTGTGAAGAAGCCCAGCACGGGAGATTACAGACCAGTTCAAGACCTCTGGGAAGTCAACTGAAGGACTGAGGATATCCATCTAACAGTTCCTAATCCCTACAATTTATTGAGCACGCTGTCCCCAAGCCACATTTGTTATACGGTGTTAGATCTTAAAGACGCATTCTTTTGTCTCAGACTGAGCCCTCAAAGCCAGCCCTTATTTGCATTTGAATGGAAAGATCCAGAGACTGGATTCTCTGGCCAGCTCACATGGACGCGGCTTCCCCAAGGGTTCAAAAATTCGCCGACTCTCTTCGATGAAGCCCTGCATCAGGACTTGGCGGACTTCTGGATCCACAACCCTAACGTGATTCTGCTCCAGTATGTAGATGATCTCTTTCTGGCAGCGGAATCTGAACAAGACTGCCTCCAAGGTACCCAGGCCCTACTACAGAAACTGGGGGATCTGGGGTATCGGGCCTCAGCAAAGAAGGCCCAACTTTACAAGAAACAGGTCACCTACTTGGGGTACAAGCTCCAGGATTGCCAGCGATGGCTGACTGAGGGACATAACCAGGCTGTAGCCTTGATTCCATCACCCAAGAGTTCCAGAGAGGTACGATAATTTTTGGTTAGCTCGGGGTTTTGTCACCTCTGGATCCCCGGCTTTGCAGAATTAGCAGCCCCATTGTACCCTCTGACTAAAGCCACCACTCCCTTTACTTGGGAGAAAGAACATCAAAAGGCTTTCGATGACATCAAAAGGGCCTTACTGTCAGCACCTGCCCTGAGCCTCTCCAACATAAACAAGCCTTTCACCCTCTATGTGGACGAGAAGGCAGGAGTGGCAAAAGGAGTCTTGACACAACAACTTGGCCCATGGAAAAGGCCCGTTGCGGAACCAGGGAAGATCTAACAGACCAACCACTGCCAGGATCGAGTACACCTTGTTCATGGATGGAAGCAGTTTCCTACAGTAGGGTATACGTAAAGCAGGAGTAAAGTGGTAGACGGACAAGCCACAATATGGGCCAGTGCTTTACCACTGGGAACCTCAGCCCAGAGAGCAGAGCTCATCATCCTAACTCAAGCACGTAAGATGGCTAAGGGCCACCCAGTCAACCTCTACACGGACAGCCGTTACACTTTCATCACGGCCCATGTGCACGGAGAAAGTTACCGGAGGCGGGGCCTTTTAACTTCAGCAGGAAAAGACATTAAAAATAAGACTGAGATCCGAGACCTCTTACGGGCCCTTTTCCTACCACAAAAGTTGAGCATCATACACTGCCCCGGACACCAAAAAGGAGATGACCCGGTGGCTAAGGGAAATCGGATGGCCGATGAAGAAGCAAGAAAGGCAGCCTTGGGGCCACAGATCCTCTCCTTAAAAACACCTGGTCTGGCCCCGCAGCAAGGATTCGAGTACACAGATCACGACTTAGAGACAGTCCAGACCTTGGGGGCTGATTAGCACCAGGAGGCAGTGGTATGGCACTACCAAGGAAAAATCCTGATGCCCCAAAAGGCAGCTGCGGAATTTCTGTCCCAGCTACACCAATGGACCCACCTTGGACACAAGAAACTTAAAGCCCTCCTATGAGAGGAGCAGACATATTACATTCACAAGCTCAGTTCCCTCCTCCAGAAAATTACCAACGCCTGTGTTCCCTGTGCCAAGGTAAATGCTGGAAGACTCAAACTGCCTAAAGGAACCAGAGTTAGAGGAGAGCGGCCAGGGACTAACTGGGAAGTTGATTTCACTGAAATCAAGCCCGGTAGCTTTGGAAACAGGTACCTTCTAGTTTTCGTAGACACCTTTTCAGGATGGACTGAGGCCTTTCCTACTAAACGCGAGACCGCCCAGGTGGTAGTCAAGAAAATCCTCAAAGAAATCTTTCCACTGTTCGGACTACCTAAGGTAATAGGGTCCCATAACGGACCTGCCTTTGTCTCCCAGGTAAGTCAGCTGGTGGCCAAAACATTGGGGATTAATTGGAAACTACATTGTATATACAGACCCCAGAGTCCAGGCCAGGTAGAAAGGGCAAACCGAGCAATTAAAGAGACCCTGACCAAATTAGCCTTAGAGACTGGCGCTAAAGACTGGGTGCAGCTCCTACCCATGGCCCTATTTTGGGTTCGAAATACCCCCTCGTTGCATGGGCTCACACCTTTTGAGATATTGTTCAGAGGACCCCCACCCATTATGGATGTGCTCCCCGCTGATCCTAACCATTCTATTGACTCCCCGTCCCTCCAGGCCCGGCTACACACACTCCAGATTATTCAAAACCAGATCTGGAAACCTTTGGCTGCAGTGTACCAGGCCGGAAACGCTGCCATACCTCACCCATTCCAGATTGGGGACTCCGTATACATCAGACGCCACCAGTCTAAGACCCTGGACCCTCACTGGAAGGGCTCCTACACGGTGCTTCTAACCACCCCTACAGCACTCAAGGTGGACGGGATCGCAGCATGGGTCCATGCCTCGCATGCCAAGAACTGGGCAGAACCAGCGAGAACTGGGCAGAGGACGAGACCTCGGAATGGAAGCTACATCGCACTCAAAACCCGCTCAAGATAAGACTTTTAGGAAATGCGTGATTGTTTCGTTATGCTTGATGCTTTTCCATTTCCCCGCCCTGGTAAAAGGAACCCCACATGCCCCCAGCATCTAACCTGGCAGGTGATTTCTCAGACGAAGGAAGTTGTCTGGTTAGTCACTAGTCTCTGGCCACCTGGTACCTGGTGGCCTGCACTCACCCCCGATTTTTGCCACCTAGCTGCGGGTCTAGAAACCTGGGATATCCCGACTATAGGGGCAAATGAAATGACAGTCGGCATGGGCAGAGGGAACTGCCGATTTGGTTGCAGCAATAGGATAACACAGTTCGAGCTGGCCCGATTTGATTTCTATGTCTGTCCCTGGGAGGGAAAGCCCCAGGGCTCTGGGTGCAGGGGCTATAATGAGTATTTCTGTGCTAAATGGGGTTGTGAAACTACCGGGGATGCCTATTGGAAACCCAGCTCCTCCTGGGATCTGATAACTGTTAAGCCGAACTATTCGCACCCCCCCCCCCATGTAGTCCTTGCAGTTTGGGGACTGGGAGGGAACTTGCAAAGGAGCTCTTTGTCTCCTGCTAAGAATCACCTTCACTGACCGAGGGAAGGCAACCTATGCTGCCTGGCTAACCAGAAAAACTTGGGGTTTAAGATGGCACATGAAAGGAACAGACAGAGGAGTCGTATTCAAGGTCCAGTTGGTGATACAGAGCCCTACCCCACGGACGATAGGGCCTAACCCAATCCTTAGAAACCAGGGAACCCCAAAGCTCCCCAGACCCAGAGCTCGTTCACCGGTCACTACCCCGTTTCCAACCATCACCAGCCCCTCCCTCGCCACTGCTTCCCAGAAAGAAAATATTCCATCTACTGGGCAGCGGATTTTTAATCTGGTCAGAGGAGCCTTCTCTGCCCTTAACCAAACCAGGCCAGATATGACTAACCCTTGCTGGCTATGGCTTGCTTCTGCACCCCCCCTATTACGAGGGCATAGCCACCCTATTTAATAATACCACCGATTCATCTCAATATGATTGGGGAGCACGCCATAAACTAACCCTTACTCAAGTCTCAGGAATGGGCACCTGCCTAGGCTCTGTTCCCCAGTCTCACCAGGACCTTTGTAACCACACCCTCCCGAAACCTACGAGACCCACCTACCTGATACCTAGTCCAGGCCTATGGTGGGCCTGCAATACGGGCTTACCCCTTGTATTCATACAGGAGCCCTCAACCAAATCAAAGATTTCCGTGTGCTGGTCCAACTGATGCCCCATGTATTGTACCATCCAGCGGGCTATCTGGAGGACATGTATGGTTCTCATCAGACCCGATATTGAAGAGAACCAGTGTCCATAACCCTAGCTGTCCTGTTAGGGATCGGGGTCACCGCCAGGGTTGGCACAGGGACTGTGGCCCTGGCTCAGGATCACAACAGTATAGCGAAGCTCAAAAATGCCATGACGACAGATTTAAAGGAATTAGAAAAGTCAATTACCAGGCTGGAGGAATCGCTGGCCTCCCTGGCAGAGGTGGCCCTCCAAAACCGAAGAGGTCTAGACCTATTATTTATAAAAGAAGGGGGACTCTGTGCTGCCCTCAGAGAGGAATGCTGCTTCTATGTAAACCACTCAGGAGTAATCAGGGACTCTATGGGAAAACTCAGAGAAAGATTAGCTGACAGAGAGAGGCTGAGGATCTCCAAGGATGGTTCGAAAGATGGTTCAATAGGACTCCATGGTTGACTACCCTAATTTCCACCCTGGTAGGACCCCTGTGCATACTCCTCTTACTTCAGACCTTCGGCCCTTGTCTCCTCACTAGGCTCCTACAGTTTATACATGAAAGGTTATCCGCCACTCAAGCCCTCATCCTAACTCAGCAGTATCACGCTGTACAAAGTGCTGAGGTTCCCTCAGGTTTCTTCTAACCCAAATCTGTAGTTTTGTTTTTTTTTTTTTTTTTTTTTTTTTTTTGGCTCTGACTCAAGGGCACATCTGAATATAGCTGCTGACTACAGCCTGCTCCTAAGGACTTCGAGGCCCAGACATGCTATGAATATAAACGAGTCCTGCTGATGTGGACACCCTTGTCTCTTCAACAGCCTGCCAACCAGTTGCTTCCCCATTGTCAAAATCCCCTTTTTCTTTTGCTTTTGACTACCATTTCAGGTTTTTTTTCTCTCTCCCTCTCAGGTCCCAAACGACACCCCAGACTCAGCAGGAAGTAGCATGAGAAAAGATTTACCGCCTGCTTTCCCTGGTTGAAATGCTAAGTAAAAAACAAAAAACAAAAAACAAAAAACAAAAAAAACAAAACAAAAAACCCCCCAAAAAACTTCCTTAGATAGGGGACAAGATAAATTGCCCACTAGTAAAGTAACTCAAAAATGGGTTACCCAAAAAAAAGGGGGGGGAATTAAATAAAATAAGAAGGCTTAAAAAAAAAAAAAAAAAAAAAAAACCTCCCACACTAAAAGCAGGGTGGCCTGACTTAAAAATCTAACCAAGGCCACAATGACTCGAGTCCCTGGATTTTCCTAGCCAGCCACAATAACTCCCTTACAAGGCTGAAAGATAGCCTAACTAAATACCAAGAACTTCCAAAGGGCCAACCTCCCATGGGGTTGTGAAGATAAGAGCAGACTATCCCACCAATTAATGTAACAACAATTGACAAAAGAGAGCCCCTGAGAAACCAAAAAGATACCTGCAATTACAGGTTCATTCCATGGGATGTTGACCCAACTGGTGAGGCAGGAGACCATCTGGCCCCAAAAGATAAGAGACCTTCAAAGGACTTGTGACTCCAGTTATGTACCTGAACCCCCTCCCCCCCCCAAACCTTGTGATTTCTTCCTATAAAAGAGTCCTGCCTTTGAGGAATGTGCTTCCTTGGTCTGTCAGACTGGGAGGCCCATTTGCACAAATGTCCCACAATAAACTTACCTCTTGTTTTTACATCAACTAGACTGGACATTGAGTTTTGGGGGAAACTGTCCGATGTGTAGAGGCTTCTCAATCTGAGGGTCTTTCAATATTAAAATTTTATCTTGATATTAATGATCATATAGAGCACTAATTCTAGAAGAAGGCTTTATCTACATTTCTGTACATGATTTCAGGTCTGAGTCTATCAGATAAGTAGGAATTAGTGTTTGTACTCTGTATGTACATAACAAAATATGGTCCTTTAACCACTTTCAGAGCTGGTGCATATGACATTTAAAATGTTTAAGTTTTCTGCAATGAACTATGACCATACCTAACAATGATCTTTACAATCTCTAAAAGAATGATGGAACAATGATGATTCTGTCAGAACTATGACAATGTCACAAAGCTCACAAACACCACGTCCAGATAGGCTTTTGACTACAAACTGTTCAGAACAGTTTTGAGTTGGCTAGCTGAGATGGTCCAGCCTCATAGACTACTCTATCCAGGACTTGAGATAAGTTCTGTACTTTCCCACTATGCAGAGACTGGGCAAAAAATGATATAGCTACATCTCCCAGAACTTGACAATTAACCCACATTTTTCTTTCCAGGATCTCCTAAAGATACCATGGCCCCAGACAGCATGAAATTAATTTAGGAACAGGATGCCCATATTCCCAAGAGGTTGGGGGGTGATATTTGGTTATTGAATGGGGTATGAATGTTTGTCACATTTAGGGTTTGTGGTTACAAATTTTTATTGGTAATTGTCAGGAAAAGCTGAATTTGTTTCATGGTTCTTATTTTGAAAGCTTAAATGGGGTATAGATGTAATAGGACATAAGAGTGGATTATTGAATCTATTATGAAAAGAAAAAAGGAAGGATATAGAAATAGGATAAAAGCTAGATTATTGAATCTACTTTTAAACAGAAAAAGCAACTACTAGTTTTTATATATCTTACATTAATATAGATTTTTGTATATTGATACAAATTTAAGATAATTTTATTAGAATATACTCTACATACATTTCTAATCATGTTCAGTGTATTATACCTATATAGCTCATTTAACTATGTAATGAAAATTTGTCATCCTTGAACGTTATTATTAGCAACTCTTTAGGATAGTAAAGCAATACAGATTTGTAAATAGTCACCTATTATTCTCAACTTATAAACATATTAGGTATGTTTTCAAGGTCAAAGAGAGATTTAGTTTAGAGAGACAGGTCATCTTCAAATACTTCAGAGATATACAGAATATGGCATTTAAGATGTTTGAATAACATAGTTTTTTTTTTTGTTTTTGTTTTTTTTTTAATGACAATAAGACATGTCTGCTCCTGTCAGCACCAATATACTTTGGAGAAAGTGATGGGCATTGAAAAAACCCCACATGGAGTTTACTTTCTTGTGGCAAAAGTAAACCACTTGGCAAAAACGTGACTTTGCCTTGACTGCTGACAGCATGCTGATCAAATTGTACAAGCAAGACCACAAAAGAGTGACTGCCAGACCTTGCGAAGACAAGGCAGGAAGTCCTTCAAAAGTCCTGCTTTATAGAAAATTCTGTTGAATATTCTAGGCCTGTAGGGAGAAGATGGATGCCCCAACGTTACAGCAGAACCTTGAGTGACTGTCTAGGCAGTCAGTTGTTTCTGTCATTTTACACATTCTTTGGAAATTGCTTGCTGGCACTTTGTGGGGGACCAAATAATTCTGTTATGAAATATTTTGGGGCCCAGCCTCCAGCTTCAGTAAACTGGAGCACCGGAAAGCTCCGGCTCACTATTGTATTGTTAATTGCCAGTAGGGCTACTATTGTTTACCATGGCCTCAGTGTAATATGCCTCCTAATTTGTATCTCTATGGCTCAAGCTTTGAGTAGGCCCATGCCTGGGCTAAGGACTCTGCCTAAGTGACCAAGAGCTGTTCAGGTAATGCTTGAGTCATAGAATCACTTGATGTTAGCTATATACATCATAATAGATGCTGCCTGATGCTGCCCCCGCCCTTGGAGGACTATTTAAATGGACTTCTCAATAAACCATGGCTTCTCGGCATCAGCTGGGAGCCCTCCTGAGATGATATGGTGTTTCCTGTTTCATTATTAGCATCGTTGGGTAATTAAACTTCCCTAGACCACACACCTCCACTCAGAATCGGACCTGGGACTGTACGGCTGGCTCCATTCACAGTCCTGAAGACAGCGGTCTGGAACAGCACTTCCTGCTTAGTGAGTTAATATTATTTCCTTTTTGTGTCGCTGGGATAGTTGAAGACTAGTTAGTTATAATTATAGTTTTTCTTGTTTGCTAGACTCAGAAAAGAAACTAAAGAGTTGTAAAGTGCTTATATTGAAAGATATCAAATGATAGTTTTTAATGGTAATGCAAGTTAGGATAGAAAACTAGTAACAAGACTTGACACTAAGATAGGATTGATATGGAACATTTTCTCTAAATTTATCAAATGCAAATAGACTAGACATTACTAATATATTTATTGTATGTATATATTGTATATAGTTACTATACTTATGCATTTTTCTCATGTTAGTTATTTCTGTCTTTCTTATTTTGGATGGGAAATGTAACATATTTTGTTTGTGATGTAACAGATAAAGCTTGCCTGAAGATCAGAATGTGGAGATAAGCTACTAGTTAGCCATAGAGGCCAGACAGTGGTGGCACACATCTTTAAACCCAACACTTGGGAAGCAGAGGCAGACTGATTTTTTTGAGTCCAAAAGCACTAGATTAATCCAGTCTTGAAACAAAAACAGAGTCAGGTGGTGATGGCTCACAACTTTAATCACAATACTTGGGAGTCACAGGCCTTCAGTCCCCACAGCAGGAGGTAGAGACAGGAAGGGATATGGATCGGCAGAGTGAGGAATATAAGGCAGGAAGAGACAGGAGGCCATGCATTCAGTTTGAGTTTCATAGAGACAGCATTCAGTCTGAGGATTAATGGAGACAGGTTCTTGCCTCATTTCAGCATTTACCCTTATATATAGCTCCAGATTTTTCTTATTAAGACCAATTAGAATGTGTGCTACTCTCCTCGTTTACTTCTTTACAGCTGCAGTCCTGAAGTGACTGATGGCAAATAAGTAACATTTCCTTGAAATTCAGTAGCCTATTTGGCTAGTATGCACTTAGGTAAACATATCATTCCCATGACAAATTCACTTTCATGTTTATTTAAAGCAGTTGTTTGTCTTTAGACAAAAGAAAAGTTTGAATATTTTCTCACACATGTCACTCATGTCTGGGCCCTCATGGTGAGCTGCTTTATTTCTTGTGTTTCAGAAGCTTTCCAAGGAAGTAGAAAGAGGCTCCTTCTTGTAATGGTACTTAGCAGAGGATGCAAAGTTAAAAGGCACTGAATAAACCTAAGAATGCTGAAAGACATTCTAGCTATATAATTACTCCTTGAATCAGTACTTACATTGTGTTTTGTGAGGTTTGAAATATTTGCTGCTAATGCTTGGAGCCAATCCATGCAGTCTTCAGCAGAGAGGCACTGAATAATTCCACTGCAGACTCCATCCACAGCAACAACTTGGAAAGCATTCTGCCTATAGGTACATTAAACAGAACAGACCAAACATCGTGTTAAAGATCTGTCCAGTACCTGCAGAGGAGCTCTTCATACAATATGACAAACAGCTTACATATACAAATTTGATTACCTCCTTTACAGATATATCAGCTTTAAAATGAAGCAACAAGAGGTTCAAGATATTATGTAATTCCAAATAATTAGAAAACAGTTTTTAAATTTAGGAAAATTTGGACAACCTTTGAAATACAAAACAAAGCATGTTGTATCGAACAGCCTAAACTCAGGGTCATTCTTTTCCCTTTGTTCAAACATACCCAGTCTATGATCCCATCTCTGATCTTTTTCCATGTTTTATTGCATTGTATGACTTACAGTGTAATGATGGCAAACACAACAAATATTAAATGTTACATGGTAAAACTCATGTTAATTTCTTTAATGTTCTTTGGATGTAGCCTTAATGGTCATGAATACATGAAACTGCAGCATGAATGGGAGCCGCCAAAGACCCTGGCCCTGAGAATTAGACTGTTGTGTAATGTGAGACACTTTAGAAAATGTACAAGTCATATTTAAATCCACCAGTGATGGAGTGATAGAAAAGTTTCAAAAGTGAACTTTCAAAATAGGGCACAAATGTCATATATCCACATTGTCTCGAAACACATGTTTCCTGATTCTATCAGTTTCATAACTGGAGACTTGAGGATATTAAATATTAAGCATTTCCTGAAACAAAGGAAAATTTGGGGAACACACACCTGGCTCAGCATCATGTATAGGCCTCTGTCCATTTATTTTCTCTCTAAACCAGATCCAATCTCTAAATGGAATACCTGATACTTGCTTTGCTATCCAAAACACCCTGCACTCAAAATTTTAAGTTTTAGAGAAACTAGTTGCCATATATGACACTTTATAATGACTACAGAAAAGTGCTCAAACATGCATCACTAATTTTCTGTTAAAATAGATTTGTTAATAATAAAGAGATTTTAAACTTCTTGCGATAAAAATATGCTCCATGAAAAAGTATACTCAAAATTCACCAGTACTCGGAGTTTAATTCATATATTTTTTTGGGGGGAGCCTATCCTTTAATGGCTAATCCATCTTTCTAGCTCTGACCTGTAATTATAATACCCATCAGTGATTAAAGCATTTACAATATCCAGACATAAGGCTAGAGAGATGGCTCAGCATTTAAAACACAGACTCCTCTTTCAGACAACCTGGACTGTATTCACAGCATGCTGATGAAGACTCACAACCATCTGTATCCAGACCCTGGGAGACAGACATCCTCTTCTGACTTCCAAGATCATCAAGTATGCTGTGCAGACACACATGCAGACTAAACACTCATACATGTAAATATTTTTTAAGTGTTCAGACAGAAGCACAACCATCTATGGACAATGTACTAAAAATGTCATCACCTAGGTACAGACACCACAGAGGAGAATCATGCTCATGTCTCCTGATTTCTTCACCCTAAGGTCTTTCCACCACACTCTGAGGGTCTGTCATCTGTGTCTTCTCATCCTTACTGTACCTCTAGATGAAACCCAGCATTGCTCATTGTTGTATGTAAATTTTTCACTCTGTGATTGTCATAAACATTTCTACATAAGCTAATAGCACAACATCTGTATATTTTTAGCTGATAAATTCTGAAATTTATGTATTCTTATATCTTACACAGTCCCTGATAGCATAAATCTGAGAGACTAGTCTTTTATACTCTAGTCCTGAATATTAGTGTAAAAGAGTTCTTATAATCTGTGTATTTCATGTAAAAATTTATATTTCTAATTATTGAAGTTAATTATTATTTTGATTCATAATTGATTCTATGTCATATGTCTGCTTACTTTGTCAGGATTGAATAAGATAAATGAGATAAAGAATGATTCTGTGCATTAGAAACAAGCATTTCAGAGGATAAATTATGCAAAATTATTATGACTTGACTACAATCTCTATGAGCAGAAACCTGGTATAGAATAAGCAGAGACAATTGAGAAAGGCTCTGTGGGTCTTTCTGGCAAGGAAAAACTGACATAGATTCATTGTAAGGATATTTCTAAGTATCATGGGTAGATTATCAGTGTTTGTAGGCCTACTATTAGGGAAATTAATGTGACTAGGAAGAACTTCTAAGGCACACAGTTGAACTAGGACAATTGAATGGATGATGTTCAACAAATCCATTATTAAAAATGGGTAGTAAGTGAGAACAGAACTAAAATAATTCCATGCTTTTCATTCTAAATAACAGAACAGCTATGGTGGGGAAGGCAAGGGAAAACATAAATCTCAACAGAAGTAAGAAATCCAAAAACAAGCATGAGGAGATCAAAAAGCATGGTGTATTGTGAGAAATACTGGTTGCTGGGTATGTTACAATAAGGCCTCATCTGTAAGATCTTGCAAATAATTCCACACATGTTTACTTTATCTCTAGGTCAGGAATAGCCATGATAACACTTCAGTATTTGACTAACATATTATATCTTCACTTACAATCTTTGTGATAACTATGATGTGTAAATAGATGATGGTGATAGATAGATGATAGAAAGATAGGTATAGAGAGGGGGAATGAAGATGTGACAAGGGCATTACTTTAGTATTCAAGACAAACAGTTGTGAGGTGATGGCTAACATTATGTTGAAGGCTAACTTTATACTTAAAAATTTTAAATTAATGTGCGGAAGAGAACTATAATGAAAAAATGGACTTCCAAATGTTAATGGCTATTAAGGGTTGATTTTTGTAATTGCCTAGTCTTGTACAATTTCTATAAAACTATTGTTTATTCAAGGTCATAAGATTAACTGCTATATTTTGCTTCTGTAAACCTAAATTTCTTTTCCATAGAAGGACTTTCTGCTTGCAGAAGAATAGAAAGTAACTTTGTATTTTTGCCTTTATAAACCCCTGACTGGGGTAGCTAGATACTACAGCCAGGAATCCTAAGTCCCAGATGTAGAACTGTAACTGGTAAGCAATTAAGTGTTTCTATTTTGTTAAACGTTATTCATTGTCAGACTGATGATTCTCTGAATGACTTAAGACACATAATGAGAGAAGCTTTTGCATGCAGAAGAGATCTTTGACTGAAACATAATAAGAATTTACTAGATTGGAAAATTAGTTAATTTGGAGGAATACAAAGGAAAGAAAAAAACAAAAAAGATAACTCTAGTTCTTGAGGAACTGAAGCTCTCAAATCCCAGGTAGCAGGTCCATTTGCTTCTCATCCTGATTAAACATTGGGGCTCTTATTTTTTCAGTTTTTCTATTAAAAGAAAAAGAGTGTCTTGACCCTCATAAGAATATATATCAACCACTTACGTTCAACACTTGAAATTCACCAACCCTATATGCAGACATCCCATGTCCTCCTCCTGAATCTAGACTTCAGTTTATTTCTGGCATCTTTATCCACACATTTTTCATACTATACAGGATTTAGCCTGGGTCTCACAACATATGCAACAGCTGAGACTAGTCTTCCCTTCTTTAACTCTATTCTTGGTCCCCTATTCTGTTGTGAAATCTTGTTTGTACAAATAAAGCTTGCCTGGATAAGATGGTAGAGCTAGACACTAGCTAAACATAGAGGTCTACAGGTCTGTACAGACAGACAGAAAGTGAGATGTCTGGCCAGAGAGAGGAAGTGAAAAGGCAGGAGAAGACATGAGCTCAATCTCTCTTTGGCTGTGAGGTTGAGTAGATAAGGTAGTTGTATTTTTACTCCTTGATCTCTCTAAGAGTGTCTCCAGCTGCCACCCAAACTCCAGAAGCACCTGGCTCCAAATGCCATAGGACTTAACCTGCCCTAAACTTTTGTGCTATGCCTTCAGACAAATCCCACCAAACATGTTTCTTGCAAATAACCCTGTGTGTGTTGAGATCTCTCTCTCTCTCTCTCTCTCTCTCTCTCTCTCTCTCTCTCTCTCTCTCTCTCTCTCTCCATTATCCCATGGTTTTCAGGCTTTCCCTAGACTCCCTCTCCTTGGGTTGCCAACCTAAGCTCACTGTTACATGCTAGCAGTTGCAACTATCCTCAGACAGGCTGTACACTGCCTGTGTTCTCTGTTCAGAAGTGCTGTGCCTCACAGTTCACTTACATTGTTGGCAGATTTTGTAAGACAATGGGAAATTCTTAAAGGGAGAAATTAGTTAAAAGAGAGAGGTTTTTCCCTCACTAAAATTGGAAATACAATTACAATGGAGGGATATAGGTCTCTGTTTGATAATACAGTGGGTAGTTGGAAAATGGAGCAATATAATGAGAGGATAACTAATTTAGATGGGAATTATGTTATTTCAATTATGAACAATATCAGTTTTATCATTTTGGTGGTTTTTTTGTTATGAGACATTTATTGGCACCAAGAAACTTTCATGCTAGGACAACCGTAGTTCTTTAGAACAAGTCAAGCATTTCATTCAGCCCCTAGTTTTGTGAAACCTGTTTACAAAAGAGAAAGTAAGCAATCATTTCTCTCAGAACCCAGGACAGGCACTTAATCTTCCCCACCCACCAAAGCTAGCAAGTTCCGTTCCTATTTTACAAAGAAGCATTTCATAAATAATGTCCGAGTTCACATAAAGGTTGGTTTATTTTCAATGAGCCTTTATTAAAAATAAGTAGCTCTACAAGTTATGCATAGCAAACAAAGAGCTTCTTATCAGTTCCTGAACAGGGAACACACCACGGATTGAACACTACTCAGGTAAAAAGTTCACCTACTTCTCACTGTCCACTGAGGGAGCTGTGGGCTTTGAGGTGTGGAGAGAATACAGGACAAATGGATGATGCCTGCAAGAAGTGAGGCTACCGTAGCAGGCAACACATGGTTAGGGAGGAAACAGGAATAAATTTAAAACACCTTCCTAGCATTTGTGTGCGTGCGTGCACACGCATGAACATGCATTTGAAATAACATCTCATGCTATAGCCCAGGTAATGTTGGAACTGTAGCTTACAGTAGCCTTGCACTCATGTCAATACTTTTGCTCAGCCTCCCAAGTGCTGGGACTATAGGTGTGAGCCATTTTACCCTGAACACACACATTCTCTCTCTCTCTCTCTCTCTCTCTCTCTCTCTCTCTCTCTCTCTCCCTTTCTCTCTCTCTCTCCTTCCTTCCTTTCTCCCTCTCTCTAACTAGTAATTTTATAGTTTTATTTAATTTTTTAAAATCAGTAACAAGCTTGCTTTACATGTCAATTCCAGCTCCCTCTCCCTCCCCTCCTCTCCCACCCCCCACCAACTACCCCAAGCACCCACCCCATTCCCCCTCTGCTCCCCAGGGAGGGTGAGGCCCTCCTTGGGGGAATCTCCAAAGTCTGTCATATCATTCCCAGGCAGGGCCTAGCCCTTCCCCAATGTGTCCAGACTGAGAGAGCATCTCTCCATGTGGAATGGGCTCCCAAAGTCCTTTCGTGTGCCAAAGATAAATAACCAGACTATGACCTGAGGCCTCATAGATTGCCAAGGACTCCTCACTGACACCCACATTTATGGGGTCTGGATCAATACCATGCTGGCTTCTCAGCCATCAGTGTGGGGTCCCTTAGCTCCCCCTTGTTCAGGTCAGCTGTTTCCATGTGTTTCACCAGCCTGGTCTTGACCCCTTTGCTCATCATTCCTTCCTCTCTGCAACTGGGTTCCAGGAGTTCAGCTCAGTGTTTAGCTGTGGGACTCTGCCTCTCCTTCTATCAGCCACTGGATGAAGGCACTAGGATGGCATATAAGGTAATCATCAATCTCATTATTGGGGAAGGGCATTTAAGGAAGCCTCTCGACTATTGCTTAGATTGCTGGCTGGGGTCATTCTTGTAGATCTCTGGAAATCTCCCTAGTGGCAGATTTCTCTTTAAAATTATAATGGCTCCCGATGTTATGATATCTCCTATCTTGCTCTCTTCTATTATTCTCCGACTCAAACTTCCTGTTCCC
Source organism: Cricetulus griseus (assembly GCF_003668045.3). NCBI lineage: Eukaryota > Metazoa > Chordata > Mammalia > Rodentia > Cricetidae > Cricetulus > Cricetulus griseus. Next base: position 235,545,541 of record NC_048595.1, read on the forward strand.
CCATGTCCTCCTCTCCCCGCTCTTTCTTCCAGCTTCCTCTCTTCTCCCCCCAGGAGATCCTGTAACATGACCCTACTCCAGGGTGCCATGCATGCCTCTCTTAGGGTCCTCCCTGTTCACCAGACTCTCTGAGGGAGGGATTGTAAGCTGGAAATCCCCTGTTCCATAACTAAAATTCATATATGAGTGAGTACATGCCATGTTTATCTTTTTGCTACTGAGTTACCTCACTCAGGATGGTTTCTTCTAGTTCCATCCATTTGCCTGCCAATTTCAAGATTCCATTGTTTTTTTTTTTCTGCTGAGTAGTACTCCATTGTGTAAATGTACCACATTTTCTCCATCCATTCTTCAGTTGAGGGGCATCTAGGCTGCTTCCAGGCTCTGGCTATTACAAATAATGCTGCTATGAACATAGGTGAATAGGTGTATGAATGTGCTTCTTTTGGGTATATGCCTAGGAGTGGAATTGCTGGATCTTGTGGTAGACTGATTCCCATTTTCCAGAGCAATCTCCATACTGATTTCCACAGTGGCTGTACAAGTTGGCACTCCCACCAGCAGTGGAGGAGTGTTCCCCTTTCTCCACATCCTCTTCAGCATAAACTGTCATTGGTGTTTTTGATTTTAGCCATTCTGACAGAAGTGAGATGGTATCTCAGAGCTCTTTTGATTTGTATTTCCCTGATGGATAAGGATGTTGCACTTTCTAAAGTGCCTTTCAGCCATTTTAGATTCTTCTAATTGAAAATTCTCTATTTAGTTCTGTACTTCACTATTTTTATGCCCATAATACACTTTGTGCTTTATTTTTTTTTTGAATTTTTATTTGAATTAGAAAAAAAGATTGTTTTACATGTCAATCCCAGTTCCCTCTGCCTCCCTTCCTCCCCTGCCCCCCAACTAAACCCTATCTATCACATACCCATTCTGCTCCCCAGTGAAGATGAGGCCTTCCATGGGGGGGGGTCTTCAGAGTCTGTCATATCCTTTGGGATAGGGCCTAGAGGCCCATCCCATGTGTCTAGGCTAAGGAAGTATAGGTCTATATGGGATGGGCTCCCAAAGTCCATTCCTATGCATCAGCATAGTAAAAATGGCAATCTTACCAAAAGCAATTTATAGGTTCAACGCAGTCCCAATCAAAATCCCAGCACAATTTTTCACAGATATTGAAAGGACAATTCTCAACTTTATATGGACAAAGAAAAGACTCAGGATAGCCAAAACAACCCTGTACAATAAAGGACCTTCTGAAGGCATCCCCATCCTTGACTTGAAGTTATACTATAGAGCTATAGTAATGAAACCACCTTGGTACTGGCACAAAAACAGAAAGGTAGACCAATGGAATGGAATTGAAGACACTGATGGTTTTTTTTTTTTAATTATGGGTCCTGTTTTATTTTTTCTCCATTTTTGTTTAAATTAGAAACAATATTGCTTTACATTTCAATCCCAGTTCCTCTCCCTCCTCTCCTCACCTGTCCTACCTATCCCATACCCTTTATGCTCCCCAGGGAGGGTGAGGTGTTTCATAGGGGTCTTCAGAGTCTGTCATATCCTTTTGGGATAGGACCTAGGCTCTCCCCCATGTGGAAGACACTGATATTAACCCACACACCTATGAACACCTGATCTTTGAAAAGGAAGCTAAAACTATACAATGGAAAAAAGAAAGCATCTTCAACAAATGGTGCTGGCATAACTGGACACTGTCATGTAGAAGACTGCAGATAGATCCATGTCTATCACCATGCAGAAAACTTAAGTCCAAGTGGATAAAAGACATCAACATAAATCCAGCCACACTGAACTTCTTAGAAGAGAAAGTGGGAAGTACTCTTGAATTAATTGGTACAGGAGACTACTACCTGAACATAACACCAATAGCACAGACACTGAGTTTGACAATTAATAAATAGGACCTCCTGAAACTGAGAAGCACCTGTAACTCAAAAGACACAGTCAACAAGACAAAATGGCAGCCCACAGAATGGGAAAATGTATTCAAGAACCCCACATCTGATAGAGGGCTGATCTCCAAAATCTACAAAGAACTTAAGAAGCCAGTCTCCCAAACACCAAATAATCCAATTTAAAAAGTGGTGTACAGAACTAAATAGACAATTCTCAATAGAGGAATCAAAAATGGCTAAAAGACACTTAAGAAAGTGCTCAACATCCTTATCTACCAGGGAAATGCAAATCAAAACAACTCTGAGATACCATCTCACTCCTGTCAGAATGGCTAAAATAAAAAACACCAATGACAGTTTATGCTGGAGAGGATGTGGAAAAAATGGAACACTCTTCCACTGCTCATGGGAGTGCCAACTTATACAGGCACTTTGGAAAATCAGTATGGTGGTTTCTCAGGAAAATGGGAATCAGTCTACCTCATGATCCAGCAATTCCACTCTTGGGCATATACTCAAAGGATACAAATTTATACAAAAAGGACATCTGTTCAACTATGTTCATAGCAGCATTATTTGAAATAGCCAGAACATAGAAGCAACCTAGATGCCCCTCACTTGAAGAATGGATGGAGAGAATGTGGTACATTTACACAATGGAGTACTACTCAGTGGGGGGGGGGGATGGAATCTTGAAATTGGCAGGCAAATGGATGGGACTAGAAGAAACCATTCTGAGTGAGGTAACCCAGTCACAAAAAGACAAACATAGTATGCACTCACTCATATATGGATTTTAGACATAGAGCAAAGGATTATCAGCCCACAATCCACACCTCCAGAGAAGCTAGGAAACAAGGAGGACTCTAAGAGAGACATACATGGTCCCCCAGAGAAAGGGAAAGGGACAAGATCTTCTGAGCAAATTGGGAACATGGGAGGAGGGGGATGGAACTAGGAGAATGAGAAGGGGAGAAGAGGAGGGATTAGGAGGACATAAGGTAGCAGGAAGGTTGTGTAGGGAGATAAAATAGAGGAGAGCAAAATAAGAGATACCATAGGAGAGGGAGCCATTATAGGTTTAGAGAGAAATCCGGCACTATGGAAATGTCTAGAGATCTACAAAGATGACACCAACTAACAATCTAAGCAACAGAGGAGAGGCTACCTTAAATGCCCCCCCCATAATGAGATTGATGACTGAATTACATGCCATCCTATAGCCTTCATCCAGCAGCTGGTGAAAGTAGAAGCAGACACCCATAACTAATCACTGAACTGAACTGGAATCCAGTTGCAGAGAAGGAAGAATGATGAGCAAAGGGGTCAAGACCAGGCTGGTGAAACCCACAGAAATAGCTGACCTGAACAAGGGGAAACTTTTGGTTCCCCCTTTGGGACTTTGGGACTTTGGGAGCCCATTCCGCATAGAGGGATACTCCTTGAGCCTAGACACAATGGGGGGGGGGCTTAGGCCCTATCCCAAAGGATATGACAGACTCTGAAGACCCCCCTATGGAAGGCCTTACCCACTCTGGGTAGCATAAAGGATATGGGATAGGTAGGGTGTGTGTTGGGGTGGGAGGAGAGGAGGAAGGGAGGCAGAGGGAACTGGGATTGACATGTAAAATAATCTTGTTTCTAACTTAAATAAAAAATGAAGAGAAAAAAAAGAAAAGAGAAAGAATAGAGTAGCACAAGCCACAGAAAGAATACTAAAATAAAGAACTAAGTTTTGACCCTCAAAAAAAAAAAAAAAGAAAAGAAAACCTATATGGAGTTTCTTTGATTCCCATATTCTTCTCCAATGTAGATTGGCCCTGCCAGGAACAAATATGGCTCATTGTCATAAAAAATGGAAGAACATCTTAAGGGGAATATTTCTCAAATGTTTCAATTTGAATGTCTATCAAAAATATTTCTTTTTTTACCTTAAATCATACCTAACATGAGTAGAAGTTCAATTATAGTAGGTGCCTAATTACTAACCCCTACATTTCCTTATTTTCCTAAATAGTTGGTAGGGGTAAACATTTGCATTAACTTGTTAAATTAGTTCACAGATATAATACTCTGAACAAGATTAGAAATTTATGTACAGTATGTTCTAACAAAAATAATTGTAAAATTTTATCATTATATAAAACTCCATATCAATGTAAAATATTGAAAACTAGTAGTTGAGATTTGGGTATAAAAATAGGTTCAGTAATCTAACTTTTTATGCTATTTCTATATCCCTCTTTGTTCAGAGTAGATTCAATCCTCTACTTTTATATCCTGTCATATCTATATCACGTTTTTCATTTCAAAACTAGAGCTCTGAATCTAATCTCCTCTGTCAAACTTTTTCCTGACAATTAAAAATAACAACTTATAACCAACCACCCTAAACAATGACAAATATCCATAACCCATTGAATGACCAAAAACCACACACTCCACCTCATATCCTCTGGAAAGATAAGGTAAAGACAAAGCTATTTGCTAGCAATATTAAGATCTAGTGAACTCTCAAACAGAGAAGAATGGGACATTGACACAGTGATACTAGAAAGAATAATCAGGCTGTTACAAAACTCCCAGCTGATGTTTTGTTGTTTTGTTTTGTTTTTGTTTTTTGAGACAGGGTTTCTCTGTGTAGTTTTGGAGCCTAGCCTGGCACTCACTCTGGAAACCAGGCTGGCCTCGAATGCACAGAGATCTGCCTGCCTCTGCCTCCTGAGTGCTGGGATTAAAGGTGTGCACCACCAACGCCTGGCCCAGCCAATGCTTTTTAAAGAAATTAATATCTATTAAATCTCTACACCATTATTCATATCATTTATGTTATTTAGCAGTTATTAAAAGCCTAATGTCTTAAAATGGATTATTTTTAAAATGATTCAAACTACTTTGAGAAGAAAAAGAATAAAGGGGTTATGAAAAGTTGCAAAAGGAAGTATCTTGATGAATATTTAGGGAATTCTACTAAGTAACATTAAGTCAAATAACACTCCGTGGTGAATGAGTCCAATAGCATAATGTCATCAAAATGAGGAAATGAGAAAGAACATATTTGCAATTGCTGGGGCTTAGAAACAGTTAAGGTAGTAGGGCACAGGAATGCAACTGTATCATGAAGGCCTGCAATGGACTCATAGATGAAGAAGATGTATCTCAACTGTGATTGTACATGAAGGAACACGAACAGGCTATAACATTCCATATTTTTTTTATTTTTCTCTTTTGGGGCCCAACACCCAGATCCAAAAAAATTACACAGAGGCTTACTCTTGTTTATGAATGGCCTGCCTTAGCTTGACTTGTTTCCAACCAGCTTTTGTTACATAAATCATCCCATCTACCTTCTGCCTCTATATTTCTATCATTTTTTTACTTCCTACTGGATGCCTAGATGTGAGGCTAGGTCTCTTGTCCATGCCATCCTCCTCTCCTTTTTTTTTTTTTATTATTCGTGTCTCACTTCTTGTTATTCTTCTATTTATTTCCCATGCATGGTAGCCCTGCCTATCCTTACTCCTGCCTAAATATTGACTATTCAGTTCTGTATTAGACCAGTCAGGTGTTTAGACAGGCAAAGCAGCACAACTTCACAGAGTTAAGCAAATGCAACATAAAAGAATGCAACACATCTTTGCATCATCATTAAACAAACATTCCACAACATAAAGGAATGCAACACATCTTTATTGAATATTCCAGAACAATCCCATAGAGCTAAGGTACTCTAACAAAATAAAAATGGAATGCAGATGCTACAAACGCCACTTTTCTGGCTATGAAACCACACTAAAATTTTGAAAGCTATTATACTATAAAACTGATGAAAAGTACAACAATCATATGGATGCTTTCCTCCAAATGAATGTTACTCCACAGTCCATTCAAAACAAATTATGTAATGACAAAATAGTATTTCATGTAGAAACAGCAGATACAATACAAAATGATCTATTTATATGATTAAGTTTGTTTATTTTCAATAAAAATAAAAAACTGGGAAAAATCAAACATTCTAGTGTGAAGAGTCATTTCTAGAAAAGTAGGAATTCTTGAAAGATGGGGGAAATATACAGGCACTAAGTACTCAATACCAATCTTGCTATAAACATAACTGTGGTATAGAGAACTATGTTATTTGAACAAATGAAACAAACATAGAAATTTTCACAAAAATAAATGTTGCTACAGAAATTTTAAATCTTTTTTAACCTATAAGTTAACATTAAATATACAGAGCAAATTCAGACAAACTAAAAGCAGGAATACTTATATTTATCATTAAATGGACTCTAACTCATCCAGTGCATATCTTATAATTCATAGAAAAAATTATCATTTATAATGCAGGGGATCAAAATTCCTCATAAATGAATGTGCTCAATCTGAAATATGTGGATCTCTGTAATGAAATGATGGTGTCTGTGCTTATATGAGAACAGGTGAACTATTTCTTCAAATAATGTACAATCTGAGAAAAACTTGTGTTCACTAAACATCACAGGATTAAAATTATCCAACATGAAATCATTCAAGAAAGCCAACACCAAAACTGTCTCAGTCTTTTGAAATATTGTAATACATTCTTATCTAACCCATAGTTTGAAAATATTATTTACTACATGAAAAGGCATGATTATTAACACAAGTGAATTTTAAATACTGACAAGGAAAACCTGGCAACATAATTCTGAGGTCCTGTTATTCAACTAAAGGACTTGACCGCAAGCAGTCACTGAGAGGTGGCCAGGAAAGCCTAATCATTGGTTAAGGAGGGATCTTGGAGTTGAGTAGTGACAATATGGGAGTTCCCTGGGGTTTCCTTATCTTACCCATCCCTGGGACAGTCTTGAAGATGTCTCCCATAGTGGAGTTCCACAAACTACATAGTTAAAATCTCTGAGCTCAAGGATACAAGGAGGCATAAACCAACCAAAAGACTTTTGGAGCTGTGGTGTGTGTGTGTGTGTGTGTGTGTGTGTGTGTGTGTGTGTGTGTGTGTGTGCGTGCATTGTTCAGGAGACTTCAGTAGAAACAAACAGAAAGTCCTTGTTTCCAGAGAGGTTTCTTGGCACCTGTTGAATCTATCTCAAAGAAGAAATGCTTAAGCAAAATATCAAACCAAGGGACACAATGAACAACAAAAACAATAAAATCAAGAAAAATGGCAGAAACTTTTGATATAAATTATATGGAAAGAAAAGATCCACAAAGTCCCAAATATGCTATTGAAAAACATCCCTAACAATACTGAATGTGATAAAAAGATGAAAAGTAAACTTATACACTCATTTACAAAACTAAGAAGGTGAGAATGGTAGATGATTAGCCACAAATGTCTGGGGTTTTACTCAAGGCCCTTGGTAAGATTCCTAGCATCGCTCAAAAAGAAAAATGAATAAGTTACACAACTACTTTGAAAATAAAAACTCATTAAAATTAGCTCCAAATATAAGGACCAGTAAAATTATAATATTATCCACATCAGATCCACTGCAATCATTTATGACAGAATCAGGGCTTCCACTGCCTTTGGCTCCATATTTATCATGTTCTTCAGTGGGAGAGTATTGCTTTGCAATTCTCTTTTGTACTTTGAGCATTGACCATTTTCAATCAAAGATTAGACTCTGCAAACAGACTCACCGACTCAGGTCAGTCCCGGGAATGTACTGGGAGAAGCGGGCATGCAGTAGTGGAATGAGCCTGAGGTCACACCATCGCTTTTCCCACCGGAGGCCTGGAGATGTGGGCCATGATGAACAGGAAAGTGTGTCCTGAAAAGAGCAGCATGTTCAAAAGGTTTGTGCTTCTGCATATTCTCAAATTTATCATTGGGGGGATGTTATTTATAATACCTAGCAGCACAGAAAGCTATACCTAAGGGTACAATTGTGGAACTCATATCTTAGTTGTAACCATAAGCTGCATAATAGAATTTAAGGTCCACTTAACAAGAAGGAAATGGTACCTATTACTTCAAATCTAGCCAATACTTTCAGCTAGTAAGGCCATGGATCTAAGAGGAGAACATCTTGTTTCTACTTTATTAAATGAGCACAATTCTCAGCTGCATGCTAAATGCTTCTTGTTACACACATAAGTAAATATAGCTCTCATGTGTTATACAAGAAACTTCTTTTAGCAGCAAAGATCATTACAGACAACAGCTGTTCAAAATATAGACAAAAAATATTCTACAATACAATTATTCCTACTAAGAATCAAGGTTCATCTAAGAAGAGGTTAAGTTTGCAAGAGCAACAGATCTGAAAATATGCAGATAGTGTCTTCTAGAAATGAAGACACTTGGCAATATGGCTGCCTAGTCAAGACCTGAACAATGACAGTATACCATATATGTAATTGTCAGAGAGGAATATCTTAAGGTCCCCAATCAGAGAAAAAGAAATAGACATAACTAAGGAATGCTGAAAGTGGGGAAGTTATCTGCTCTAGGGATGAGCTACTCCTTTGGTTTACTAGTAGCCATTAGTCAGCTTTAAAACCAAATACATACAAGTAACATTAGACATACTCAGGATGTTGAATGTATACTTTTATGCATCTCTGTTTCTCTATGTCTCTCTGTCTCTCTGTGCCTCCATCCATCTGTTTAACAGCAATAGAAACTATGAATTTGAGATGGAGCAAGGATTGATATGGGAAGAATTGGAGTGAGTAAAGGGAAGAGGAAAAGCAATGTAATTATATTTTAACTAAACAAATTAAACACCAGTAATTGACAAAGCTATTTCCAAGCATGAACTTTGTAGGAAAAATATTTCTACAGCCTAAATAAATGACTAACATTTATAATGTTTTCTCTGATTTATTAAGTAATTTGTAACATTTGTTTTCAAGGTAAAGATATGCTCTTGTTACTGAGTGAATAGGAAAGACAGTGTTCATCAGCAGCAATGAGTCATTTTCTCATAGGGAGGAACATGGGAAGCAGCCATATATTGAAGCATAGTGGGGAAAAATACACAAAACTTCCCAATTATCACGTCCATTGATTCACTTTCCTTCTGCCAGATATGGGTGCAGTACAAAACAGCCAGCTTCATCAGCTGCCATTCTGGTCTTGGCCCTCCCAGCATATGATAGGGGGGTAGGGAGAGGATACAGCCTTGAATCCATACCCACCAGGAGAGGGGCAGACCTCACTGATACCCATTGGAAGAAGAGAAGGGAAGACAGCAGTATAAGAACACATCCAGGCCCTGACCTCTCCTGAGCCCTACTCCCAGAATCTCTTGGGGCCTGTGCCTGCATAGAGTGGACCTGTCTGCATAGATTGGACCTGCCCAGACAGAAAGGACCTCCCTGAGTCTGGAAATACCTCACTCTTCCTTGCCCCTCCACCACCCTGACCTCTCCTGAGCCCTACTCCTTTCCAAAGACCTCATCATCCCAGGATATCTCTGGGCCTGTGCCTGCATAGAGTGGACCCACCCAGACAGGGAGGACCTCCGTGAGTCTGGAAATATCTCACTCTTCCTTTCCCCTCTGCTGCCCTGACCTCTCCTGAGTGAGGAGACTACCAGGAGAGGCAAGACTATCCATAGCTGCAGACATTGAAGTCTTGGCCCACACATACCACCGATGACAAGAGGAGACAGAGAGAGCCCACCTGAACCCACTGAAAGAAGAGATGAGAAGAAGGCAGAATAAGAAGACACTCAACAGAAAGACCAATATGACACCACTAGAATCTATGGACTCCACACCAGCAAGATCTGAAAAGCACAACACAGAGGAAGAAGAAGAGAGAGACCTAAAATCTACTTTATAAAGATGTTTAAGACCCTTAAAGAGGAAACAAGAAAATCTCTTAAAGAAATAGAAGAAAAAAAACAAAAAATTCAAGCAATATGTAATTCTCTTAAAGAACCTAAAGAAAATACAACTGAACAAATGAAGGAAGCACTGAAAACAGATCAAGGCATGAAAGCTGAAATAGAAACAATAAAGAAAACACAGAATGAGGGGATGCTGGAAATACAAAGGCTGGATAAATGATTATGATCTAAGGATGTGAGCAAAACAAATAGAATACAAGAGAAGGAAGAGAGAATCTCAGCTGTTGATGACTCACTAGACTATATACAGTCATCGACCAAAGAAAATCTCAATTCCAAAAAATCTCTAACATGAAATATCCAGGAAATATGGGACACTGTGAAAACACTGAATCTAAGAATAATAGGTATAGAATAAGGTGAAAATGCAGCTCAAAGTTACACAAAACATATTCAAAAAATCATAGAAGAAAACTTCCCCAACCTACAGATGGATATGCCTATGAAAGTACAAGAAGCTTACAGAACACCAAATAGACTGGACCACAAAAAGAACTCTCCTCGACACATAATAATCAAAACCCCAAACCTACAGAATAAAGAGAAAATATTAAGAGCAGCAAAGGAAAAATGTCAAGTAACATATAAAGGCAGACCTATCACAATCACAACTGACTTCTCAATGGAAACTTTGAAAGCCATAAGTCCTGGTTAGATGTCCTGCAAACACTAAGGGATCATGGATGCCAACCAGACTACTGTACCCAGTACAGCTTTCAATCACTACAGATGGAGAAAACAAGATATTCCATGACAAAACCAGATTTAAACAATACATATCCACAAATCCAGTACTACAGAAAGTCCTAGAGGGAAAACTCCAACTCAACAAAAATAACTACACCCAGAAAAACATAGGTAATAGATAATCCAACATTACCAAACAGGAAAAGAAACAGGAGTGCGAAATCCACTCACAATGACACCATCAACAATAAATCCAAAACAATCAAGAACCAACAATCAATGGACATTAATATCATTCAATGTCAATGGGCTTAACCTGCCTATAAAAAGATACAGGCTAACAGAATGGATATGAAGACAGAATCCATTCTTCTGCTATATACAAGAAACACACCTCAACTTCAGAGACAGGCATTACCTCAGAGAAAAAGGTTGGGAAAAGATTTTCCAATCAAATGGGCCCAAGAAACAGGCTGGTGTAGCAATTCTAATATCTAACAAATTAGACTTTAAACTAAAATCAATCAAAAGAGATGAAGAAGGGCATTTCATACTCATCAATGGAAAAGTCCATCAAAATGAAGTCTCAATCCTGAACATCTATGCCCCCAAAACGAAGGCATCCACATTTGTAAAAGAAACATTACTGAAGCTCAAACCACACATAAAACTGCACACACTTATAGTAGGAGACTTCAACACCCCCCTTTCACCATTAGACAGGACCACCAGACAGAAACTTAAAAAAAAGTCAGAGGATTTAACAGATGTTATGACCCAACTGGGTTTAACAGATATCTATAGAATATTCCATCCAAACACAAAAGAATATACCTTCCATCACCACATGGAACCTTCTCCAAAATTGACCACATAGTTGGCAACATAGCAAGCCTCCACAGGTACAAAAAATTGAAATAACCCCCTGTATCTTATCAGATCACCATGCTTTAAGATCAGAATTCAACAGCAATAAAAATTGCAGAAAAACCTACAAACTCATGGAAATTGAATAACACCCAAATGAACCATTCCTGGATTGAGGAAGAAATTAAAGACTTTGTAGAATTTAATGAGAATGTAGACACAACATACTCAAACTTATGGGAAACTCTGAAAGCAATGCTAAGAGGAAAGTTCATAGCACTAAGTGCCCACATGAAGAAACTGGAGAATAGCCACACTAGAGAATTAAGAGAACAACCGAAACCTTTAGAACAAAAAGTAGAAAACTCACCATGGAGGAGTAGATGCCAGGAAATAATCAAACTGAGGGCTGAAATTAATAAAGTAGAAAGTAGGAAAGCATTACAAAGAATCAATGAAACAAGAGTTGGTTCTTTGAGATCAACAAGACAGACAAACCTCTATCCAAACTAACCAAAAGGCAGAGCAAGAGCATGATAATTAACAAAATCAGAAATGAAAAGGGTGATATAACAATGTAGATTGAGGAAATCCAGAAAATCAGCAGGTCACACTTTGAAAACCTGTACCCACAAAAAAATTGGAAAATCTAAAGGAAATTGACAATTTTCTGGAGAGATTTCACTTAAAAAATTAAACCAAGAAAAGATAAGCAATTTAAATTGACCTATAACCCCTAATGAAATAGAAGCAGTCATCAAAATCCTTCCAACCACAAAAATTCACTGCAGAATTCTACCAGAAATTCAAACAAGAGCCAATACCGGTACTACTCAAATTGTTCCACACAACAGAAGCAGGAGAGACATTGCCAAACTCTTTTTACAAGGCTACAATTACTTTGATACCCAAGCCACACAAAAATACAACTAAAAAGAGAACTACAGACCAATATCCCTCATGAACATCTATGCAAAAATATTCAACAAAATATTGGCAAATTCACTATTTGTAATAGCCAGAAACTGGAAGCAGCCTAGATGCCCCTCAACTGAAGAATGGATAGAGAAAATGTGGTACATTTACACAATGGAGTACTATTCAGTGGAAAAAAAAAAAACAATGGAATCTTGAAATTTACAGGAAAATGGATGGATCTAGAAGAAACCATTCTGAGCAAGGTAACCCAATCACAAAAAGACAAACATGGTATGTACTCACTCATATGCACATTTTAGACATAGAGTAAGGATTACTAGCCTACAATCCACACTGCCAAAGAAGCTAATAAACGAGGAGGACCCTAAGAGAAACATACATGGTCCCCTGGAGAAGGGCAGAGGTTCAAGATCTGCTGAGCAAATTGGGAGCATGGGCAGAGGGGGAAGGGAGCTAGGAAAATGAGAAGGGGAGAAGAGGGATGCAGAGGAGATGAGGGAGCAGAAAGTTTGAGTCAGGGGAAGAATAGATGATAACAGAAATGGAGATATCATAATAGAGGGAGACATTTTTGGTTTACAGAGAAATCAGGCACTAGGGAAATGTCTGGAGATCTATAAAGATGACATGAGCTAACAATCTAAGCAATGGAGGAGAGGCTATCTTAAATACCCTCCCCTGATAATGAGATTGATGACTAACTTATATGCCATCCTATAGCCTTCATCCAGCAGCTGGTGGAAGTAGAAGCAGACACCCACAACTAATCACCGAACTGAACTTGAACCCAGATGCAGAGAAGGACTAGTGAAGAGCACAGAGGTCCAGACCAGGCTGGTGAAACCCACAGAAACAGCTGACCTGAACATCCGGGAACTCTTGCTCCCCAGTCTGATAGCTGGAATACCAGCATGGGCCTGATCCAGACCCCAGGAACATGGGTTTCAGTGAGGAAACCTCAGAAATCTACCAGACCTCCTGTTGAAGTCCAGTACTTATCCCTAGCATAGGTGCGGACTTTGGGAGCCCATTCCATATAGAGGAATACTTCCCGAGCCAAGACACATGGGGGTGAGCCTAGACCCTATCCCAAAGGATACAATAGACACTGATGACACCCTATGGATGGCCTCACCATCCAGGGGGAGTAGAAAGGATATGTGACAGATAGGGTTTTAGTTGGGGGGGTGGTAGGGGAGGACAGGTGGGAGAAGAGAAATGGGATTGTCATCTAAAACAATCCTGTTTCTAATTCAAATAAAAAAGTTGGGAAAAAAAGAAAATCTTAAAAAAAAGTTCATGAAAAAAAATTGGCAAATCGAATCCAAGAACACATCAGAAAAATCATCCACCATGATCAAGTAGGCTTCATCCCAGGGATGCAAGGATGATTCAACATACGAAAATCTATCAATGTAATCCACCATATAAACAAACTGAAAAAGAAAAACTACATGATCATCTCACTAGATGCTAAAAAAGCCTTTGACAAAATCCAGCGTCCCTTCATGATAAAGATCTTGGAGAGAATAGGAATAACAGGAACATATCTAAATATGATCATAGCAATATACGCCAAAACAACAGCCAACATCAAACTAAATGGAGAGAAAGCCAAAACTAATCCTCTAAAATCAGGAACAATACAAGGCTGTCCACTCTCTCCATATCTCTTCAATATTGTACTTGAAGCCCTAGCTAGAGCAATAAGACAACAAAAAGAGATCAAGTGGATACAAATTGGAAAGGAAAAAGTCAAACTTTCACTATTGCAGATGATATGATAGTCTACATAAGTGACCCCAAAACCAGCTAGAATGGCTAAAATAAAAAACACCAATGACAGTCTTTGCTGGAGAGGATGTGGAGAGAAAGGAACACTCCTCAATTGCTGGTGGGAGTGCAAACTTGGAAAATCACTCTGGAAATCAGTATGGTGGTTGCTCAGAAAATTGGAAATCAGTCTACCGCAGGATTCAGCAATTCCTCTCTTGGGCATATACTCAAATAATGCACTTTCATACAACAAGGACATATGTTCAACCAAGTTCATAGCAGCATTGTGTGTGTTTGTAATAGCCAGAACCTGGAAGGAATGTAGATGCCTGTCACCTGAAGAATGGATAGAGAATATGTGGTACATTTACACCATGGAGTACTACTTAACAGAAAAAAAGCAACGGAATCTTGAAATTGGAAGGCAAATGGATAGAACTACAAGAAACCACCCTGAGTGAGGTAACCCAGTCACAAAAAGACAAACTGGGTATGTACCCACTCATATATTAATTACAGACATAGAGCAAAGGATTACCAGTCTACAATCCTCTTCACCAAAGAACTAGGAAACCAGAAGGACTCTAAGAGAAAAATGCATCATTCCCCAGAGAATGGGAAGGGCCATGATCTCCTAGGCTGATTGGGAGCATGAGAGTAGGGGAGAGGGAGCTGGCAGAATGTGAGCAGGAGAAGAGGAGGGGAGATGAGGAAATGGATGAGCAGAAAGGTTGAGTTGGGGGAAGAATAGAGGAGAGCAGGATGAGAGATACCATATCAGAGGGAGACATTATAGGTCTGAGGAGAGATCTGGCACTAGGAAGATTTCCAGAGATCTACAAGGATGACACCAACTGACAATCTAGGCAATGGTGGAGAGGCTGCCCTAAACGCCCTTCCCCTATAATGAGACTGATGACTACCTTATATAGCATCCTAGAGCCCTCATCCAGTGGCTGATGGAGTCAGACACTCATTGATTGATACACACTGAACCTAACTCTGGAACCCAGTTGCAGAGAGTGAGAAATGAAGATCAATGGGGTCAGAACCAAGCTGTTTAATCCCACAGAAACAGCTGACCTGCCTCTTTTAGCGCCATCTGCTCGCGGCGCCGCCTCCCGCTCCTCCCGCTCCTCCCGCTCCTCCCGCTCCTCCCGCTCCTCCCGCTCCTCCCCGCCGCCGCCGCCCTGAGTCACTGCCTGCAGCTCCCGCCGCCCGGCTCCGTGTCTGAGCCTCCTGGAACGATAATTGGAGTTCTTACAAGATGGCAGACATTGACAACAAAGAACAGTCTGAACTTGATCAAGATTTGGATGACGTTGAAGAAGTAGAAGAAGAAGAAATGGGTGAAGAAACAAAAATCAAAGCGTGTCAGCTGACTGGTCAGATGATGCAAAATCCTCAGATTCTTGCAGCCCTTCAGGAAAGACTGGATGGTCTGGTAGACACACCAACAGGATACATTGAAAGCCTGCCTAAAGTAGTCAAAAGACGGGTGAACGGCCTCAAAAACCTTCAAGTTAAATGTGCACAGATAGAAGCCAAGTTCTACGAGGAAGTTCATGATCTTGAAAGGAAATATGCTGTTCTCTATCAGCCTTTATTTGATAAGCGATTTGAGATCATTAATGCAATTTATGAACCTACAGAAGAAGAATGTGAATGGAAACCAGATGAGGAGGAAGAAATTTCGGAGGAACTGAAAGAAAAGGCCAAGATTGAAGACGAGAAAAAGGATGAAGAAAAAGAAGACCCTAAAGGAATTCCTGAATTTTGGTTGACAGTTTTTAAGAATGTTGCTTTCCTCAGTGATATGGTTCAGGAACATGATGAACCTATTCTGAAGCACTTGAAAGATATCAAAGTGAAGTTCTCAGATGCTGGCCAACCTATGAGTTTTATCTTAGAATTTCACTTTGAACTCAATGAATATTTCACTAATGAATTGTTAACAAAGACGTACAGGATGCGGTCAGAACCAGATGATTCTGATCCCTTCTCTTTTGATGGACCAGAAATTATGGGTTGTACAGGGTGCCAGATAGATTGGAAAAAAGGAAAGAATGTCACTTTGAAAACCATTAAAAAGAAGCAGAAACACAAGGGACGTGGGACAGTTCGTACTGTGACTAAAACAGTTTCCAATGATTCTTTCTTAATTTTTTTGCCCCTCCTGAAGTTCCTGAGAATGGAGATCTGGATGATGATGCCGAAGCCATACTGGCTGTAGACTTTGAAATTGGTCACTGTTTACGGGAGCGGATAATCCCAAGATCAGTGCTGTACTTTACTGGAGAGGCTATTGAGGATGCTGACGATGATTATGATGAAGAAGGTGAAGAAACTGATGAGGAAGGGGAAGAAGAAGGAGATGAGGAAAATGATCCTGACTATGACCCCAAGAAGGATCAGAACCCAGCAGAGTGCAAGCAGCAGTGAAGCAGGATGTCTGTGGCCTTGAGGACGGCCTGCCCTGTAACAGCCTAAATATGACTATCATTTACTTACAGCCTTATGTTTTGTATTTTCTTGGTAGAATCAGTAAGTTTTTAAAGGAAAGGAAATTGCTATTTGAAAGACCAATCTGTTCTGCCTAGCATTCCAACTGTAGTTCTGTCAGATCTGTTGAATGCAGAAATCCTCTCTAGTGCATGTTATTGATGCTGCAGTTTGGTTCTTCTGGAATGTTTTCATCATGTACCTATTGGAATACAAGTATGGAAATCAACTGTTGAACACGTTTGCTGTAGCTGTTTCTTTCCTCAAGAACCAAAATTGTTTGTCAGCTGGTAGAACAGGTTGAAGTCTGCCTGTATCAGCTAATGCTTCCATTTATGTTAGGTGATGCAGGGACTGACACGTTGGAAAAAGGAAAATTGTGGTTAAGAATTTCCAGTAAGATCAAACCTAATAACTGAGATTATTAAGGGAGTTTTCTATTTCAGATGATACAATTATAACAGAAGTCAACTCATAGTCATTATAGCAAGATGAACAAACCCTAGGGTTTTTTTGTTGTTGTTGCTTGTTTTTTTTTTCAGAAGTTAATCTGATAGTATTTAAATGTACTTTGAAAATTAACCTCCATTAATTAAATATCTTTTCTTTGTGGTAGGGCCTACCTTCTGCTTTCCTGGAAAAGATGGAATTACATCATTTGAACCTATGTTGAGCTTTTCTCTTGTTTGTTTGCCTAATTTTGTTTATAGCCTAAAATAAAAACATAATACAGTTTTAGCCCTCACAGGGTGATGTCTCAGTTTATACTGATTGAGGCTATTGGAGGGTTAGCTTGAGTTCAGGGATGCCTAGTTTTCCATAGTGAGCAACTTTGGAAGAGGTAATAGACATGTGCTTTTTAAAGGGTAACAAGTGATACTTTTTTTTTTAATAGAAAGGTTAAGTTCCATTTGTTAAAACTAAGTATATTTGACATCTGTGTTTATTCTAATACTTAGTGCTCAAGGATGGGTAATGTATCCTTCAGCCATGCTTCTGTTTACTGTGGACAATTAGGAATGGGTAGTACTGTTGATTTAACTACCTCACAGATATGTTAAGACATATTGGGGTAATTCTCACAAACTTTTTCAGTCTTACTAAATGCTCAAAAAAAAAAAAAAATCAGGCCTCTGTACCACAAGTGTGATGTTCAACATTATATTCACACTGAGCTTGGAGAATTAAACTAGAGTTTGAAATTACTGTACAATTTAAAGACTGTCTTTTTAGTGGGTCCCCCCTTTTCAGGTGTTTTAATAAATCCCAAAGTGGTAATGAGGCCATTGCAGAGGGGAGGGTGATACAAGTTTTAGGTGCTGAGAGCCACTTTTAAAATACCTCAGGCTAATTACTGTTCATTTTGGGGAAGGAACTTTTCTTCACAGGGTATGTTAATTGGATTGTGCTTGGAGGGCAGTCTATCATTCCTGCTGTTAATAAAATTTATTTTACATCGAGATTTTTTTTTCTTTTTGTGAAATTTTAGTATTGAGATCTTAGGATGTGAACACTTCCTAACCTCTTCCTGAGATTTTTAACTACTGGAAATCCTTAACCTGTTATAATATTTCCTTTATTTTGAAAATGATTGGTTGCTTTCTCTTAGATGGTTTGTGCTATTTTCTGTAATCATAGTTCATCTAAACACAGCTTATTTTCTTGACCATTAAAGTTTGTAACCAAAAAAAAAAAAAAAAAAGAAACAGCTGACCTGAACAACGGGGAGCACATGGACCCCAGACTGCTGTCTGGGAGGCCATCATGGGCCTGGTCCAGACCCCTGAAAGTGAATGTCAACCAGGATGCCTGGGCACCCTATGGGCCCTCTGGTAGTGGATCACTAGTTTTTGCTGGTGTAAGAAGGGACTTCAAGAGCCCATCTCACATGAAGGGCTGCTCTCTGGGCCTGGACACATGGGGGAGGGCCTAGGCCAGGCCCAGGATGATGTTGTGGAATTTGGGGAGCCCCTATGGAGGGCCCAACCCTCCAAGGGGAGCAGAGGTGGGGGGAGGGTGGATGAGGGGTTGGGAGAGGGAGGAGAGGGAGAAGGGATTGACATATGAAATTATAATTTTGTAAAAATTAAATAAAAAAAAACAGAAAAAAGAACACATCCAACAACAGAAAGACTTATATGACACCACCAGATTCTAGGGAGTCTACACCAGCAAGACCTAAACATCCCAATGCAGATGAAACAGAAGCAAATAACCTTAAAAATAACTTCATGAAAATGATAGATCCCCTCAAAGAGGGTATGAGAAAATCCCTTAAAGAAATGGAAGAAAAAGCAAACCCTAAAAATGCAAGAAATCAACAAATCTCTTAAAGAAAGCACGGAAAGCAAAACAAAACAAAAACAAAAAAACAATCAAACAAATGAAGGAAAAATTCAAACTATTCAAGAACTGAAAACTGAAATAGAGACAATAAGGAAAACACAAATGACAGAATACTGGCAAATGAAAAGCTGAGCAAATGATCAGGAACTACAGATGCAAACATAACCAAGAGAATACAAGAGATGGAAGACAGAATCTCAGGTGCTGAATATAAACTAGAGGAAATAGATTCACTGACAAAGAAAATCATAAGTCCAACAAATCCTTAACACAAAATATCCAGGAAATATGGGACAACATGAAAAGACCAAACCTAAGTATATGGGAACTCCTGCCCCGGGGTCTGCAGGCAGACTGAATCAGTCCTTGAGAACCAAGCAACCCTGACTCTGCTGAGATCACTGGGCTATTCTGGCTCCCACAGAGTGCAGGGGTGAGCTGCTTTGGCCCCTGCTTTGGGCCCAACTTCCACCTGCCTACTCTCAGAACTCTGGCCCCAGGGTCTGCAGGCAGATTGAATTGGCCCCTGAGAACCAAGCTACCTGACTCTGCTGAGATCGCTGGGCTATTCCTGCCCCCTTGAATGCAGAGGCAGATTAAATTGGCCCCTAAGGAACAAGCAGCCCTGTGTCTGCTGCCATCTCTGCCCCAGTCCTGCTCTCACCCACCTGGAGAGAGAGTGCCTCAGACTGGCCTGCACCTACCTTGAGACCCATCAGAGTATTGGAGCCAATTGCACCCACCTAAAGAGAACCCTGGACCAATATACACCAGGAAAGGAAGAGACACCACCTGCAACCACTGGAAGAAGAGATGGGAAGATGACAACATAAGAAGACATCCAACAACAGGAAAACCAACATGACACCACCAGAGCCTAGGGACTCTACACCAGCAAGACATGAACATCCCAAGACAGATGAAGCAGAAGAGAGAAATCTTAAAAACAACATGAAGATGATAGAGACCCTAAGAGAGGAAATCAGAAAATCCTTCAGAGAAATGGAAGAAAAGACAACCCAAAAGATACAAGAAATTAAGGAAAGCCAAGAAAATACAATTAAACAGCTGAAGGAAACAGTTCAGGACCTGAAAACTAAAATAGAGACAATAAAGAAAAAACAAACCGAGGGAATGCTGGAAGTGGCAAAGCTGAGTAAATAATCAGGAACCACAGATGCAAGCATAACCAACAGAATACAAGAGATGGAAGACAGAATCTCAGACACTGAAGAAAAACTACAGGAAATAAATTCATCAAGCAAAGAAAATCTTAAGTCCAACATATCCTTAACACAATATATCCAGGAAATATGGGACACCATGAAAAGACCAAACCTAAGAATAGGTAGGTGAAGATACACAACTCAAAGGTGCAGAAAACATATTCAACAAAATCAAAGAAGAAAACTTTCCTAACCTAAAGAAAGACATGCCAATGAAAGAACAAGAAGCCTACAGAACACCAAAGATAGTGGACCACAAAAGAAATTACCCTTGTCACATAATAATTAAATCAACAACTCTGAGATACCGTCTTACACCTGTCAGAATGGCTAAAATCAAAAACACCAATGATAACTTATGATGGAGAGGTTTTGGAGAAAGGGGAACACTCCTCCACTGCTGGTGGGAGTGCCAACTTTGCAGCCACTTTGGAAATCAGTATGTCCATTCCTCAGGAAAATGGGAATCAGTCTACCTCAAGATCCAGCAATTCCAACCTTAGGCCTATACACAGAAGAAGCACATTCATACAACAAAGACATCTGTTCAACTATGTTTATAGTAGCATTAATTGTAATAGGCAGAACATGGAAGCAACTTAGATGCCCCTAAACTGAAGAATAGATAGAGAAAATGTGGTACATTTACACAATGGAGTACTACTCAGCAGAAAAAAAAATGGAATCATGAAATTCGCAGGCAAATGGATGGAACTAGAAGAAACCATTCTGAGTGAGGTAACTCAATCACAAAATGACAAGCACAGTATGCACTCACTCATATATGGATTTTATACATAGGGCAGAGGATTACCAACCTGCAATCCACACCACTAGAGAAGTTAGGCAACAAGGAGGACTCTAAGTGAGACATACGTGGTCCCCCAGAAAAGGAGAAAGGGACAAGATCTCCTGAGCAAAGTGGTATCATGGGGGGAAGGGAGAGGGAACTCATAGAATGAGAAGAGGAGGGGTGAGGAGGACATAAAGGAGCAGGAAGGTTGTGTAGGGGGAAGGGTAGAGGAGAGTAAAATAAGAGATACCATCAGAGAGGGAGCCAGTATAGGTTTTAAGAGAAATCAGGCACTAGGGAAATATCCAGAGATCTACAAGGATGACCCCAACTAACCATCTAAGCAACAGAGGAGAGGCTACCTTAAATGCCCTCCTGTGATAATGAGATTGATGACTGACTTATATGCCATCCTAGAGCCTTCATCCAGCGGCTGATGGAAGTAGAAGCAGACACCCACAGCTAAACAGTGAACTGAACTGGAATCCAGTTGTAGAGGAGGAGTGATGAGGAATGTTGACAAGACCAGGCTGGTGAAACCCACAGAAACAGCTGACCTGAACAAGGGGGAGCTCCTGGCCCCCAGACTGATCACTGGGAATCCAGCATGGAACTGATCCAGACCACCTGAATGTGGGTGTCAGTGAGGAGGCATTGGAAATCTATGGGGCCTTGAAGTAGATCAGTACTTATCTCTAGCATAGGAATGGACTTTGGGAGCCCATTTCACATGCTCCCTCAGCCTAGACACAAGGGGGTTTGCCTAGGCCCTATCCTAAAGGATATGACAGACTCTGAAGACCCACCCATTGAAGACCTCATTCTTCCTGGGGAGCAGAAATGGTATGGGATAAGTAGGGTGTTAGTGGGGGCAGCGGAGGAGGGGTGGGAGAGGGAACTGGGATTGGCATATAAAACAATCTTGTTTCTAATTTAAATAAAAATGGAGAAAAAAAGAACATTATCAAATACCTTTCTATACTTCTGAAGTAGATGAGGTAATTTTTATGTCTTATGAACATAATTAATGGGGTATCTCAGAGAAAAGCTGAAAGATTGGATAGATCACAGCGTGATGTAGCCAACACCTTGGTTAAGATTTGTTCCATCTCCTCTGCTGGTCATCCAGAGAGGCCTTCCTTGTTCCTTCTCCTATCAAATTACACAAAATACTTGGACTGAAGTTCAGAGGCTTCTGAATTTCAGGTAAATTCTTGAAAGGTGCTATCAGCTATTAAAAGACAGCTGTCTCACATCTCTAACACATGAAAAGTAAATGAGGATAATGGTGACCAAGGAAAAACATTGAGCTAGCATTTTAAAAAGCGTGTGTGTGTGTGTGTGTGTGTGTGTGTGTGTGTGTGTGTGTGTGTGTGTGTGTGTGTGTGTGAATAGGACTAGGGAAGCTCAGTGGAGCATACTTGCCTAACATGAATGGTGCCCTGGATATAACAAAGCAACACAGCTTGACAGACACACACACACACACACACACACACACACACACACTAATTGGACAATGCAAGACATTTGCCATTTGTATCAAATAAAGAATTGATTAGGTCACTGCTTCTGTGTATGTGTAACTTTTTTGCTCTTTTGAAAACCAGTGTTTTAAAATGCTCAGATTTTGGTATCATTGGGAGATCAGTGTTTTGGATTTTATCTATTTCTTCTGTAAATAAAATTAAATGGAATCTTTAACAAATTACATCCAGAAGTTGATGATTTTGTATGAGCCTTATATTTCCAACAACAGCCATTGCTCTTAAAAATGTTCTGTATAAACCAAAGAGATCAGGGACACCAAAAGAACATAGCCCACAGAATCAGGTAAATGAGACCAATAGGGACTTGGAGAGATCAGGAATCCTGTTAGAGTCTGACCTGGGTCCTCTGTATTTATGTTATGTCTGAGTAAGTTGGGGTTCTTGTGGAACTCCTAACAGTGGGAGCAGAAGCTGTGTCTGACTCTTTTGCATGTTTGTTGGATCCTTTCCCTCCTACTGGGTTGCCTCTTCCATCTTTGATGTGATGGTATGTCCCTGGGCTTATTGTTATTTATGCCTTGTTTGGTTGATGTCCCTGGAAGACCTGCTCTTGTCTGAGGGGAGGCAGAGGGTGTGGACCTGTGGGGAGGTGAGAGGGGGGGAAAATTCAGTCAGGATGTAATATATGAAAGAAGAATTTTAACAAAGAATTTAAGGAGTAGTGAATAAAGAAAATGTGTTAAATATACACAATGGAGTTTCATTCAGCCATAAATAGGTTGGAGTTGAGGGATTGTATCATTTGCAAGAAAATGGAACTAAAGGCCATCTTGTTAAGTAAAATCAGTCAGTTTCACACAGATATCTAAAGTGTGTTTTCCCTCATACATGGAATCTGGAGCGGGAAAGGTATGAAGATAAATGGGAGACTATTATGACTATAGAATGGTAAAAATGATGGAGAAGAGGATAATAAAATTTGAGAGAGGGATTTATGTGATCATGGAATGTCATGTACATAAATGGGAATGTTATAATGAAACTCCTTATGATTTATAAATAATATATATTAATAAAAAGTAAACTGAAATATTTTCTTTCATGACATATTACAAGTTAAAAATGTTCCTCACTACAAAATAAATGGATAAATAAATATGGTAATCAGCCTGAGAAACCTATGTCATCCAGGTATGGAATGATCTCAATGTAATCAAGGACAACAAAAGTTGCTTGGACTTGTACATATTCAAAAGAAGTCTTTTGAAATAAAGTTTCATAATGATATCAGTGATTTCTAATATTAAATGAATAGTACTTTATTGGAAATCAGCCAAATAAATATGTACTGCAGGTCAGCTATGCTAGTAAATACTTAAATCTACATGTAACCAATTTTCCTTTCTTTAGAATGTGTGCTTTCAGTGCTAAAATAAAAAATTTCAATAATACTTAATAGAGACAACTAATTCATTCACAAACAAATGTGAAAATAAGCACTAAAATTCAATTAAATTCATTAAAACTAATGTTAAATGCATGCTTTATTAAATATACATATAGTTTAACATTCATTGTTCTTTATCTTAATATATATTCTAGATTTGTCTCTCCTTGCAGTAATTCTATGATATGCAACAAGATCACAGATATAACAGATACTGGCTATATTTAGCTAACTTCTATAGGAATAAAAGCCACAAAAATCATGTCATATCATGTTGTTCATGAAACTGTATGTGGCATGAAATGCTCTGACATAATGTATGATCCTATTATTCTGAGTGTCCTAGTCCAAAGTCTCCATCACTTACAGAGGATTTAATAACACAGGCCTGAGGGGCTGGAGATATGGCTCAGGGGTTAAAAGGACTGACTGTTCTTCCAGAGGTTCTGAGTTCAATTCCCAGCAACCACATGGTGGCTCACAACCATCTGTAACGTGATCTGGTGCCCACTTCTGGCACGCACTGTATACATGATAAATAAATAAATATTAAAAAAATAACACAGGCCTGAGAAAAGGAATGTCACATAAAATATGTGGCTGTTTATTTTTCCTTCTGGCTTGTTTTAACACTTAAAATGTATTGAAGTCATCAAGAAGTACAGGTTCATCAGAAAAATCAGATTCAGCAACGGTGCTAGCAAACTGCAAATATAAGTATATTCTTTTATTAGCTCATCCTTATTAGTCTCAACTGTGTCCAGTTGTCTTACTGTATTATTTGGATGGTAGTTGAGGTGCAAACCACTGTCACAAAGAGGAGAAGAGGTACCACTGCTTTGGTCACTTGGAACACCTACAGGAGACAAAAGCATAACATTTTACAGGTTACGAAGTCGTGCTGTTATTGAATGGCTCTAATTATTTTCAATAATAACATGAAATTTGGGAGTACCACAAAGAAATTTTAATTATACAAAAGCCATGGCTTGGCAAGTAAAATAAGTGGCCATTAGTCTTAGTACAAAAAAAAAATGAAACTATTTTGAATTTTAGAAACACCAGAATTTCTTAAAAATATTGTATTTTTTTCCATTTCTCATGTACAAAGAAGGCAGAAGATGATAGATATCCTAGAACTGGAATTACTGATGGTTGTGAGCCATAACAGAGTGTTAGGAATAAAGTCTATGTCCTCTGAAAGGAGCCAGTGTTATTGACTACTGAATGATTTCTCTAATCCCTCTAAAAGGACTTTTAATATGGAAATATTTTGTTACTCTAAAAGTTCTATTTTATGCTTTTTTTCAAAGTAAGAATCAATTCTATCAGTAGAAACTACAGTTTTTCATGTGCACTCAGTATGTATTCAAAAATTCCTCATCAAATATATTTAATTTCATGACATTGCAAGGCAAAAATTATATCCAAGCATTTTTTAGAAATGTAGTAACACACACCTTAAATTTAATAATTAACTTAATCAATCATTTTAATCAATTTAAATCACTGAGTAATATACTAAAGATCCACAAGTTTCAAAGATGTCATTGTAGAGAAACTATTAGTGTCATAAATTGAACACATATTATCTGACTTCTGATTCTTTACTGTGACCAGACATTATTACATTGGAGTTTCTAATGTATTTGAACAACCAATTATGTTTTGAAAGGTCACAGTTACTTACAAATATGTAATATTCAAGGCTTGTTCTATTTTTATTACTAAAATGTCTACAGTTTCCCTGCAGCTAAGAAGTCATTTCCCTGGAATAAATTATTCCATTCACCTAAAACAAAATTTTGTAGTTAAGGTCCTAGAGTGATAGCTGAGTGGTTAAGAGCATATGCTGTTCTTGCAGAAGACCTGGGTTTGGTTCTCAGCACCATGTGGCAGCTGCTAACTAGATGGACCACCAGTTCCATAGACTATGACAACATCCTATTGCCTCCTGGAGCATTATAAGCCTGTGGTGTGTTTACATAAATGCTAAACACACACACACACACACACACACACACACACACACACACTACATAATAAACTCTTTTTAAAATTTGTACTTTATTTGCTATTTCATGTAAATTTTAAATATATTTTTATTTTTAGAACACTATTTTAATATCATTATGCTAAAATACATTCATTTTAAGCTGATTAATTTTTTATTTTATTTTATTAGTTCAAATTATGAACAAGCTTGCTTCAGATGTCAACCCCTTCTCCCTCTCCCCCCCAACAACCCACCTACCCCTAGCCATCCCCCCTCCACTCCCCAGGCAGGGTAAGACCCTCAAAAGGGGCTCCCCAAAGTCTACCACATCATCCTGGGCCAGGCCTAGGCCCTTTCCCATGTGTCCAGATCAAGAGAGCATCCCTTCACATGGGATGGGCTCTCAAAATCCCTTTTTTAAAGCTGATTAAATCTACATATTTAAATGTGATAGTATCAAATGATACCAGTTTTTTGAAAACACAAACTATCAAATTCTGTGGCTATATTTTAAAATATCACAGAGGAAATAAAATTATAAATGAATATACAAAAATAATCTTGCTATAAATTCAATGACAATATACTCATATTATAAAAATGTAGTGTAGGAGAAGCAAACAAAAAGTAAAAAATAAAAAGTAAAACCAAAGTTACATCATAGTTAAGTGTTTGAAAAGATTTATCTAAAAAAAAGCAGAAAGTACAAACTACAAGTATCTAATAGACTAGTAGATACTAAAGCAAATAATGAAAGAATCTGATGATTTAGTTACACAATAAATTAACATCTTCACTTAAGTTGGTAGTAGCATGAAAAGAATCTAGCCAATTTTATAAAAAATGACTACAAAAACATTGAATTCATTCTAGAGACAAAGTAACATGAAAATATTAAAATTAAAATTCCAGCCTAAAATTGATACTAAGAATTAATAAAATTGTGGCACATCATAGTAAACATCAGTATTTACAATGAATCTAACTTCTGTGTTTACTATAGATAACTGGAGCCATATTGTAGCCCACACCTGTGGCAGAAGTTTCCTCTTCCACCAGAGGCCAGGCCAGTATCCTGAGTCCCAGGGTAATACCACTTTACTTCCAACACTCCTGCACTTGCCCAACATAGCTTCAGTAACCATTTGTCTCCTCATCATCATATTCTAGCCCACATCTGTGACAGAAGGCTTCCACACATCAGAGGTCAGGCCATAGTCCCTGTACTCAGAGGCTACACCAGAATCCTGATGCCTAGAGACCAAGTAAAGTCTCTGAAAACTAGGAAGAAGCCTCCTACCACAGCAGAAATCAGAACTTCCTCAGAATCCCAGAAGACTCCCAGCCAGATTAGATGCCACAGGCATACATAGCCAGAACATCAACCCCAAGCTTGGAAAGAAACTCTGTGCTGGGTCAGATCATCAGACATCCGGGTCATCAGAAGTCCAGCCCCCTACACAGGCAGAGGCCAGTGGATCAAGAAGACCAGAGAAGAAACAGAAGCTAAAAAAGAAAGCACCCACCTTACAAACAAAAAAATCTAGAAATTGAAACCTAGACATATCCAGTTGCCTAAATTGCAAGTGTAAAAACAGAACCAATGATAGTCACAGTGATATTTTACAAACAGAACACATGCATCCTACTCCAACAAGCGTTGAATATTCCAAGAGCTGAAGAAAAAGGAAATGATCTTAAAACCAATCTTATGATGATGACAGAGGTGCTTCAAGAAGAGATAAAAAAAAACTCCCTAAAAGAAATTTAGGAATACACATCCACAAAATTGGAGGAAATAAAGAAGTTCCTTAAAGAATGGCCAGAAAAACAAAAACACATGAAGAAAACTCTCAAGACATTTAAATCTAAATGGGAGCAATAAAACATGATTTGAGGGACTTCAGAAAATGGAAAATCTGGAGAAGTAAACAGGCACTACAGACAAAAGCATCCCTGGAATTCAAGAGATGGAGCACAGAATCTCAGGTGTTAAAGACACAATAGAAGAAATATATTATTCTGGCAAAGAAAATGTTAGCTCTAACGAAAGAAATCTTGGACACCATGAAATAACCAATATTAAGGGTGATAGGAATAGAAGAAGGAGAATATTCCAAGCTTTAAAATGCCAGAAAATATACTTAACAAAATCATAGAAGGAAATTCCCCTAACATGCCTATAAAGGTGGTTACATAACACCAATGAACTTGTCTCAGAAAAGAAAGTCCTCACATCACATGATAATTGAGCCACTCAACATACAGAACAAAAAATGAATATTAAAAGCTGCAAGAGAAAATGGCCAACTATTATTTAAGGGCAGACCTATAAGAATTACAACTGCCTTAATCTAACTAGCTGGTCAGCAGGAAAGGCTCCTGCAGGCAGGATTCACCAACACCCCCCATAAGATCCTATAATCTACCAGGCCCAGTCAGCCCCCAAATCCACCCATCAGCTGTGAACCAATCTGCTCCATGAGACACATACATTGACTACACAGAAGGGACCAAGAGGGGGGTGACAAGCCTCCTGTCTGAACCAAAGATCCTCTAGGCCCTAGGTCCCAGGGAAAACTCCTGCCCCACCCCACCCATCTCAGGCACACTAGTCCTTAAGGAGTTTATGAGGAAAGGTTCCTGCAGGCAGACTGCAACAACATCCCCACATCAGACTACAAGTTCCACTACCCTGAAACTCACACAACCCTGGAGACCTCAGAGGCTCCCTGAGGTATAGACAGTGACTACACACAGCAGACCAAAAGCAGCTTCTTGAGAAACAGACAGTGATCATATCTACTGGTCCAAGAGAGTACCTCTGAGACACAGACACTGTGCAAACATTGGACAAGAGGTAAAGACAGTGCCTGCATGAACTGGAGGAAGAGATAGGTAGATGCCAATGCAAGAATACATAAAGAGCAATATGACATCTAGTAGTCTTACAACAGGAAGACATGAGCATCCTACTGCAGAAGAAGCGGAAGAAAAAGAAGACCTTAAAATAACTTAATGATGATAATAGAGACCCTTAAAAGGAAATGAAAAATTCCCTTAAAGAAGTGGAGGAAAAGAAAAAACAAAAAATTGAAAGACATCAATAAATCTCTTTTAAAAAGCCAAGAAAAAGCAATCAAACATGTGAAAGAAATAGTTTAAGATTAGAAAATTGAAATAGAGACAATAAAGGAAACACAAACTAAGGGAATTCTAGCAATGGAAAATCTGGGTAAATGATCAGGAACTACAGATGAAAGCATAACCAACAGAATGCAAGAGATAATTTCAGGTGTTAAAGATATAATTGAGAAAATAGAGCCATTGGTCAAAGAAAATATTAAAGCCAATAAACTCATAACAAAAATGTCCAGGAAATCTGGGACACCATGAAAATACCAAACCTAAGAATAATAGAGATAGAAGAAGTAGAAGAATACCAGCTCAAAGCTACAGGAAATACATTCAACATTATAATAGAGGAAATTTTTCTCAACCTAAAGAAGGAAATATCAATTAAGATACAAGAAGCTTATGGAACACCAAATAGATTGGACCCAAAAAAGCCCTCTTGCTATATAATAATCAAAACAAAAAAATACAGAATAAAGAACATTAAGAATTGCAAAGGAGAAGGAGAAGTAACAAATAATGTCAGATCCATGACATTAATACCAGATTTATCAATGGAGACTCTGAAAGCAGGAAGGTCCTGTAAAGACATCATGAAGATATTAAGAGACCATTGATGCTAACACAGACTACTATATCTAGCAAAATTTCAATCACCAATGTTGGACCACACAAGATATTCCATGACAAAACCTGATTTAAACAATATCTATCCACAAATCCAGCTCTACAGAAAGCACTAGAAGGAAAACTCCAATCCAAGGATTTTAGCAGTACCCAAAAAAGTACAGGTAACAGATAATCCCACACCAGCAAACGCTAAAAAAGGGAAACACACAGAGGCCACCAATAATAACAGAAATCAACAACTGGGGTCATTTATATCCCCTAATATCAATGGACTCAATTCACCTATGAAAAGACACAAGGTAATAGAATGGATATTAAAACACAATTCATCTTTCTGCTGCATGCAGGAAACCTACCTTAACTTCAAAGACAGATCAGAGTAAAGGGTTGGAAAAAGACTTTCCAATTAAATGGACCTAAAAAGCAAGGTAGTATAGCTTTCCTGATATATAATGGAATAGACTTCAAACTAAAGGTAATCAAAGGAGACAATGAAGGACATTTAATATTCAAGAGAGGAAAAAACAATCATGATGAAGTATTAACACTGAACACTTATGCCCCAGACATAAGGGTGCCTACAATTGCAAAAGAAATATTACTAAAGCTTAAATCACCCATGAAACCACACTTAGACACCCCATTCTCACCAATGAATAGGTCATCCAGACAGAAAATTAACAGAGAAATAAAGGATCTAAGAGATGTAATGATTCAAATCAGCTTAACAGACATCTATAGAACATGCCATTGAAACACATACGAATATACCTTCTTCTCAGCAGCTCAAGGAACCTTCTCTAAATTGACCACATATTAAGTAACAAAGCAAATATCAACAGATACAAAAAATTGGAATAAACCCCCTTTATCTTAATGGATCACCATAGCTTAAAGTTAGAATTCAACAACAAAAATTCTAGAAAGCCTACAACTCATCGAAACTGAACAATGCACACCTGAAACTTCGCTTGGTCAAGGAAGAAAAAAAAGAAATTAAAGAATTCCTAGAATTCAAAGAAAATGAGTACAAAACACTGTGGGATACTATAAAAGTAATAAGAATGGCTACATAGGCCGGGTGGTGGTGGCGCACACCTTTAATCCCAGCACTCAGGAGGCAGAGGCAGGCAGATCTATGTAAGTTTGAGACCAGCCTTGTCTACAAGAGCTAGTTCCAGGACAGCCTCCAAAGCCTCAGAGAAACCCTGTCTCGAAAAACAAAACACAACAAAACAAAACAAAAAAACAAAAAGAACAAAACAAAACAAAAAGAATGGCTACATAAAGAAGTTGGAGAAATCCCACATTAGTGGGAGAAAACACCTGAAAGCTCTAGAATACAAAGAAGCAAACTCACCCAGGAAGAATAGATGATAGGAAATCATCAAAGTGAGGGCTGAAATCAACAAAATGGAAACAAAGAGAATAGTAAAAGGAATCTATGAAACAAAGAGTTGGTTCATCAAGAACATCAACAAGATAGACAAACCCTTATCCAAACTAACTGAAAGTAGAGAGAATATCCAAATTATCAAAATCAGAAACAAAAAGGGGACATAACAACAGACACTGAGGAAATCTAGAGAATCATTGGGTCATAATTTAAAACCTGTACTCCATGAAATTGGAAAATTTAAAAGAAATAGACAATTTTCTGGATAGGTTCCATATACCAAGATAAAATCAAGAGTAGATAAACAATTTAAATTTACCTACAACCCCTAAGGGAAAAATACCCCTAAAATGTCTACCTACCCCCCTCTAAAAATGCCCAGGACCAGATGTCTTCAATGAAGAATTATACAAGAATTTCAAAGAAATGCTAATTCAATACTCCTCAAGTTGTTCCACATAATAGAAACAAAAGGAATATTGCCAAATTCCTTTTATGACACAATGGTAACCCTGATACCCAAATCATAAAAGATGCAACAAACAAAGAAAACTACAGACCAATATGAACATTTATGGAAAAATGTTAAATAAAATACTGGCAAACCAAATCCAAGAGCACTTCAAAAAATCATGCAGTTTGACCAAATGGGCTTCCTCCCAGAGATGCAACATATGAAAATCTACCAATGTGATCCATCATATAAATAAACTGAACAAAGAAAACCACATGATCATCTCTTTAGATGCTGAAAAAGACTTCAACAAAATCAAACACCCCTTCATGATAAATGTCTTGAAGTTCACAGGGATACAAGTAACATCTAAACTTAATAAAAGCAATTTATAGGAAGCCAACAGTCAACATCAAATGAAACAAAACCCAAAGTGATTCCACTAAAATCAGGGATAAGACAAGGCTGTCTACTTTCTCCATATCTATTTCAATATAGTACTTGAAGTTCTAGGTAGAGCAATGAGACAACAAAAGGAGATCAAGGGGATAAAATCTGGAAAAGATGATATGATAGTATACATAAATGACCAAAACTCTACAGGGGAACTCCTACAGTTGATAAACACCCACAGCAAGTGTTGACAACATAAAAGATTAACTAAAAAAAATCAGTATCCATCTTATATACAAATGATCAATGGGCTGAGAATAAAATCAGAAAAACATCACCTGTTTCAACGGGTATAAATATAAAATATCTTGTGCTAACTTGAACCAAACAAGTGAATGACCTGTATGACAAGAACTTTAAGTCCCTAAAGAAATAAATTTAAGAAGATATCATAAAATGGAAATATCTCCCATGCTCTTGGATAGGTAGGATCAACGTAACAAAAAATGGCAATCTTTCCCTATGCAATCTATAGATTCATTTCAGTCCCCATCAGAGGAATTGATTCAAAGTCCCTGATGTTAATCCACACAACAAAGAAGAGCTGATTTTTTTTGACAAAGAAACCAAAATGGTACAATGGAGGGACAGCATTTTTTAACAAATGGTACTGGCATAACTGGATGTGTAGAAAATCACAAATAGACTTATATCCATCACCATGAACAAAACTTAAGTCCAAGTAGATCAAAGACATCAACATAAATTCAGGTACATTAAACCTGATAGAAGACAAAGTGGGAAATAGCTTTAACACCTTGGTACAGGAGACCAATCCTAAATATAACACCAGTAGCACTATCAATAACTTGGATGTCCTGAAACTGAATAGCTTCTGTAAGGTAAAGGACACTGTCAGTAAGACAGAAACAATAGCCTACAGAATGGGAAAAGATCTTAACCAACCCCACATCTGCCAGAGGGCTGATTCCCAAAAGATATAAAGTACTCAAGAAACTAAATGTCAAAATTCAAAATAATCCCATTGAAAAATGGAGTACAGAGCTACACTGAAAATTGTCATCAGAAGAATCTCAAATGCCCAAAGACATTTAAAGAATTGCTGAACACTCATAATCATCAGGGAAATGCAAATCAAAATGACTCTGAGATGACATCTTACAACTGCAAGAATAGCTAAGATAAAAAATACTGAAAACTGTTTATGTTGGAGGGGATGTGGTGTCAGGGGAACACTCCTCCACTGCTGCTTGGAGTGTAAACTTGTACAGACACCTTGGAAATCAGTGTGGAGGATTTTTGGGAATTGGGAATCATATCTCAAGACCCAGTGATACCACTCTTGGGTATATACCCAAAGGATGATCAATCATACTACAAGGACACTCAATCAACAAAGTTCATATTAGCATTATTCATAATAGCCAGATACTGGAAACAACCTAGATGCCCCTCAATTGAAGAAGGAATAAAGAAAATGTGGTCCATTTTCATAACGGAGTTTTATTAAGCTGTAAGAAACAATGACATCATGAAATTTGCAGGCAAATGGGTAGAACTAGAAAAAACCACCCTGAGTGTGGTAATGCAGACTCAGAACAGCAAACATGGTATTATTCACCCATAAGTGGATATTAGATGGAAAACACAGGATAGCCAGACTACAAGCCACAGTTTCAGAGACTACAAGCCACAGTTTCAGAGAAGGTAGCAAACCAGGAGGACCTTAAGAAATTTCTGTGAACAGAAATTAGATGAGTTCTCCTGGGTAAACTTTGGGCAAGTTAGGGTTGGAAAGGGGGTGGGGAGGGGATGGAGATGAGAACATGAGGGAGAGAAATGGTTGAGTCAGAGAGGGATTGAGTGGAAGAACAATGAGACATCTTAGTACAGAGAATCACTATGGGGTTAGGGAGAAACGTGGTACTAGGGAAATTCCCAAGAAAAGGATGATTCCAGCTCATAGCAATAGTGGAGACAGTACCCAAACTGGCCTTCCCTTGAAATCAGATTGGTGAATACCCCAGCTGTCATCATAGAGCCTCATACAATAATTGACAGAACTGGATGCAGAGCTCCACAACCAACCACCAGGCAGAGCTCCAGGAATCCAGTTGAAGAGAGAGAGGAGGGAATATATAAGCAAGGGAGGTCAAGATTATGATGGAAAAATCCACAGAGACCTCTGAACCTACCTCAAGACAACTCAAGAACTCTAGACTAACAGATGTGGTGTAGGGGAAGCTGTAGTCACGCCTACTTAGGGGCTGGCTACAGGTGTGCCTGACCACGCTTGTGAGGGCGTGGTCAGGGTGATGTAGAGCAAGACTTGAAGGGAACTGCATCTCTCTTTCGGTTTCACTTTTGGGCTTACGTACAGACCGCTGCCACGCCAGCTGGCTAGGTTGCTCTGTAAGTAAGGTTTTTCCCTATTAAATACCCTTATATTTCTACCTGACTCAGTATTGGTAATTCCCCACTATATCTGGTTGTCAGAAGCAGGATATTGGAAACCTACACCCCATTTGGGACAGGCTGTGGGTTCAACCTGGCCTGTGGCGTAGGCCCCAAAAGCTTCCTCTCTCCACAGGTGCTCCCAGGACCCAGCTGACCTGTTGCCCCACACAAGTGCGTTCCAGGGGCCAGTGAGCTGCTCAGAACAGTCTTCCCAGCTTGGAGACAGTTTCTAGCTGCCTAGAGGTGAGTAGGCCTAGGCTTTCAGCAGAGGCTTCCCCTGGCTGCTGCTGCAGTAAAGCTGCATCTCTTTCAGTGGTTGCACCGCAAGGCCGTATACTCTCTAAGATAAGCACAGCCATTTTTGTGACATCTCTGCACCACTACCACCATCCTGCCATCAAATGCTGCCAAACACCGTGGACTAACTGAACGCCTGAGCCACCTGCTGTTCAAAGATACTTACTGCATCTGGAGTAGAAATAAGGTAAAATTATGGTAGAATATTTATCATTTGCTAAAATTGGTAATATTTTTGCTTATTATGTGAATTAAATATTTAAAGAGGATGCCAATCAGCCAATTACTGGCCTATATGCTGTAAGACAGTTAGCCTGCTGGTACAAATAATATTACTAGCCAGAGTACTCAGGAATAGGGATAAGGATAACCTCACCACCTACTTACAGGAAATAACAGCTTTACGCAGTGAGGTTTTGGAGAACAGATTAGATCAGAACACAATTGTGCAGCAAGTGGAACAGAAATTGGAGGATAAGCTTGGCTCTGTGTCCAGTATGCTAAAGACAGAGCTGTCTGATGAGATGCAGCATATTTATGGTAAGATAAACACAGAGAGATCCTCCATGTCTGAGGCCTTAGAGGCTAGGCTGTCAGAAGACCATGATGAGCTAAAGAATATCTGTAGCCAGCTAGAAACTCAGATAGGCAATGTTACCCAGCAATTAGATGCAACGGTGCAAAATACCCAGCATAGGGTTGAAGAATTGGACAATGCCATTCAATCAATTATTGAAGCATCCAAGGTAGCAGATCAGAAATTTGAGTCTAGATTTGAATGTTTGGAAGATAATTTACAGTACAGGGCTGACAAATTACATAGGTCCATATGGTCAATTGCTGAGGACTCAAAATCAGCAAATCATGACCTCAAATCTAGACTCCAATACCTAGAAGGCAGTTTCCATGCCATCCAGATGTTGCCTAAGGATGATCGTATTAAAGACCTAGAAAACATGTAGATGAGCAGTTAGAGCAATGTACAGATTCACTAACATGCTTGGAATCTTTTATGATTAAGGAGATTGAAACTTTTCGAAAGGATATCATTGCTAGGCTTAAAGATCATTGGGATGCCTGAGAAACAGAATCACTCCAATCCCAGGCACCTACTCCACCCAGGTATCGTGACTATTCTTCTAAGGTTGTTACTCGTACACCATTAGTGTACCCAGCTACCATGGTAGAAAAGCCAGCTTCTAAGAAACACCCTCATGGATGGATGGCTTATGAATGGCAACCTATACAGCTGAAGGATCTTAAGAATATTAAAGAATCAGTTGTCTCATATGGTCTCCACAGCCCATACGTAAGACAGCTATTACATTCATGGGCAACCTTTAACAGGGTGATGCCCACAGATTGGGAACCATTGGTGGCAGCTGTACTTGAGAATTCATGCCAAATCCAATGGAGGGAATTGGTCAGAGAGTATGCGAAGCTCCTTGATCGTCAAGGCATAAAGGAAGGTTTTGAAGCCCCTCTAGATAAGATTCTTGGTCAGGGTATTTATGCTGACCCACAGGTTCAGGCTGAATATGATGACCATATACTGTCTCTATGCAGGAAAGCAGCATTAAATGCCTGGGATAAGGTTCGTGAGCCAGGAGAACACCTAGAAGCTTATACCAGAATAGAACAGGGACCTACAGAACAGTTCCAGGACTTCTTACAAAGGTTAACTAGGGCAGTAGAATTATAGGTAACAGATCCAGAAACAAGACAATCAATTATATATACAATAGCTTATGAAAATGCAAACCCAATATGCAAATATACTTTTGCCTTTAAAGATCAGATCAGCTCCACTAGAAGAATGGGTTTTGTATGCAGCCAACATTGATTATAATGTCCAAGATAATGGAGCTTGGGTAGGAGAAGCTACCTCCAAAGGTTTAAAACAGCAGAAAATTAAAAGTTCTAGAGGTGAGGATGTAAGGGATTTGCACCTTACAGAGGTCAACATAGGTACCAAGAGGCTAGAGGTTACCACTACTATGGACCAGAATCTTGAGTAGGAAGAGCCTTCCCCTGGAGACCACGAGGGCTCCAGGAACCTAGATGTTTCAACTGTGGTAAAATGGGACATACTAAGAGAAATTGTAGACAAACAAATTCTAACAATGCCTCATATGGAAGGCCACTGCCTTCTGGATTGTGTTGATGTGGTAAGGGCAGACACAGGACCAATGAATGTAGATCGACCAGGGACATACAAGGTAACCCGTTAAGGTTGGGAAACCCCGAGGGGGGCTCAAGAAGTCCCCCACTTTGAGAAAGGTCGGGTCATTCCCAGTAGCAGTGGGAGAAAATCTCTCACAGGACCAATAGATAGTTCTTTGCCTATTGTGAAAAATGATACTGCTCTAGATGGTAGTTTGAATAGTGATGAAGAATCAAATGTGAGTGGACAAAATGAGAAACATATATTTTGGCAAGCTTCTATTAATGATAAAAGACCTCGGTTGAAAGTGAAAATTAATAATAAAGTTATTTCTGACTTAGTAGACACTTGGGCAGATGCAACTATTATTACCCAAAAATCTTGGCCTCAGAAATGACCTCTTAGAGAGGCAAACGTACAATTTTTAGGAATTGGAACTCTATCAAGAGTTTGACAGAGTGCTAACTTGGTGGTCTGTATTGGACTAGAAGGACAGAAAGGGATACTGAAACCATACATGACAGATATAGCTATAAATCTCTGGGGTCATGATCTCTTACAGCAACAGAATACTCAGATTAATATTCCTCCAGTGTCAGATATAAATTATGTACAATCTTTAGATAGTAGAAAAGATCTGGTAAGACGCTATGGAAAACGGTTACCAACCATCCATGCTGTACAGAAACTAGGTACAAATGATGGTCCTTCAGAGGAGCCAAAGGCCCTGCCATTGAAGTGGCTTACAAATGTATCAGTTTGGGTAGGACAATGGCCTATGACCTCTGAGAAGCTAGAGGCTTTAGAAAAGTTATTACAGGAACACCTAGATGCTGGACATATAGAGGAATCTACCAGTCCTTGGAATTCTCCTGTATTTGTTATCAAAAAGAAGTCAGGTAAGTGAAGAATGCTAACAGACCTGAGAGCCATAAATAAGGTAATTCAACCAATGGGCTCTCTGCAACCTGGAATGCCATTGCCTTCCTTAATACCTAAAGGATGGCCTATCATAGTCATTGATCCAAAAGACTGTTTTTTCACAATACTGTTACAGGAAAATGATAGAGAAAAATTTGCGTTTACTGGACCAACTCTTAATAATTCACAGCCAGTTAGGAGATATCAGTGGAGGGTTTTGCCACAAGGAATGCTAAATAGTCCTACTTTGTGTCAACACTTTGTACAGCAACCTTTGGAAATAATTCTAAGAAATTTTCACAATCTCTTGTTTATCATTACATGGATGACATTCTTTTATCAGATTCTAATAAGGAAACTTTGGAACTTATGTTTGAAATGGTGAAGGAAGTTCTGCCTCATTGGGGATTACAGATTGCCCCAGAAAAGATACAAAGAGGAGATTCTATTAACTATTTAGGTTACAAGATAGACTTACAAAGAATCAGACCTCAAAAGGTACAAATTAGGAGAGATCGTTATCAAACTCTTAATTCTCTTCAGAAATTATTAGGGGAAATTTCTCAATTACAGACAATTATTGGTGTAGAAGGACATGACTTAAAGCATTTAAAAATGGCCCTTAAAGGTGATAAGGACCTAAACAGTCTGAGAATATTATCTGCTGAGGCAGAAAAAGAGTTACAATGGGTAGAAAACAGAATGTTACATGCACACGTAGATTGGATAAACCTTGATTTAGACTGTATTCTGGTTATCTTGCCATCCAGAGAATACCCTTCTGGAATTCTGATGCAAAGGGAAGACACTATATTGGAATGGATATTTCTGCCACATGAACAGAATAAAAGGTTAAAGACATATATAGAAAAGATTTCTGATTTGATTTTAAAGGGTAAATTAAGAATTCGTCAACTGACTGGAAAAGATCCAGCAGAAATTATAGTACCTTTAACTAATGAAGAAATTTCCTCCTTGTGGAGAGATAATGAATATTGGCAAATAGCTCTTACTGACTTTTTGGGAACAATTAGCAACAACTATTTCAAAACTGACAGAATTAAATTCATAAAAAAGATAGTCTGGATTCTTCCACGTATTGTAAGACAAACTCCCATTTCTGGAGTTCTTACCTTCTACACTGATACCAACAAATCAGGTAAGGCAGGTTATAAAGCAGGTGAGGTAAGTAAAGTAGTTCAAAGTCCATATACATCTGTACAGAAGGCAGAATTATATGCAATTCTCATGGTGCTTATGAATTTTACGGAACCTCTTAATATAGTTACTGATTCTCAATATGCAGAGAGAGTCATGTTACACATTGAGACTGCAGAATTTGTTCCTGATAATACAGAATTAACTTCTCCATTTTTACAATTACAGGAAACAATCAGAAACAGGAGTAATGCTATATATATTACACACTTTAGATCCATACGGGTCTGCCAGGCCCACTAGCACAAGGCAATGATGAGATTGATCGTTTATTAATTGGAGGTGTGCTAGAAGCCTCAGAATTTCATAAGAAACATCATGTAAATAGCAAAGGTTTGAAAAAGGACTTCTCCATCAATTGGCAACAAGCCAAGGAGATAGTGAGAAACTGTCCTACTTGTTCCTTTTATAATCAAATTCCATTGCCAGCAGGTTGCAATCCTAAGGGCATTCAGAGAAATGCGGTTTGGCAGATGGATGTCTTTCACTTTTCAGAATTTGTAATATTGGATCATACTGTAGACACATTCTCAGGGTTCCAATGGGCTACTGCTCTTAACTCTGAAAAAGCTGATTCTGTTATTACACACCTGCTAGAGGTGATGGCAGTTATGGGTATACCTGCACGAATAAAAACTGACAATGCTCCAGTGTATGTCTCTACAAAATTAGAAAAAATTTTCAAATATTATAACATAAAGCATGTTACTGGTATACCACACAATCCTACAGGACAAGCAGTGGTTGGGAGATCTAATAGAACACTAAAGGAGATGTTCAACAAACAGGCTTGGAAGACTAAACCCCCCTGCAAACATAGGTTACATAATGCTTTGCTAACACTAAACTTTCTTAATCCCAATGAAAAAAGGACAAACAGCTGCAGAAAGACACTGGACTACAGAGAAAACTGCTGAACTGAATCAGCCGGTATACTTCAAAGATGTACTAACCTCTGTATAGAAACCAGGACATGTGTTCTGATGTGGTAGGGGTTATGCATTGGTTTCTACAGGAGAAGAAAAACTTTGGAAACCATCAAAGTTGATCAAGATTCGAGTTGAAAAGGAAAAACCTCTCAATGAGGAGAAATGACAGGTATTCTACTAAGATATATCTCATAAACTAAATAGAAACCTCCCAAAGGAAAGGGAAGTGTTTTGCTTTTATCTTCACGGGAAAACTCATCTCCAGTAGTCAAAGGACACTGCATGGGTAAATGCTTAAGAAGAGAAGGTAGCTTTAACCATCAAACAAAAGAAAGGTACTGTATGGTAAACCTTACATCTGTATCTCAGAGAACTCTATTTCTCTTCATTTCCTAGTCGCTATTCAATTAAACCAATGCTGGATTTAGAGGTAGATTTGGCTTTCTTTCTCTAAAATCCAAGCATGTTATTTAAGTAAACTTTAGTGTTTCTGTATTGTATCAAGAAGCCAATTGATGTAATACAGAAAAAAAGAATTGGGGGACTGTCTTTGTCTTTTCTTGGATCTTTCTCTCAAGGTGTACACCCTCTCATAATTGTTATGCTCCCATGGTTGCATTCCCCAGCATGTGTACATACACAAGCAAACATTTCTCTGCTAACTGTTTATGTTTGAGTCCCACACAACCAATGAAGACCTGCCTGACACCAATCCCTGGACACCCTGGAAAGAAAATGGGCCACACCTCCTCGACTGCACTGGATCCAACTGACACTCCCACCAGAGCTTCGGATACGGATTTCAATCAAGTTGAGGATTTCAAGCGATATCTTCAATCAAGTGAATCCCATCTAGCATGGACTGGATACAATTCATTCAAGACTTTCACTATACGAACATTTCCTTCCTACAGGACACCACAAGGCTATTGTCATCCCATTTCAGCAGGAAGTAACTTGGAGGATGCTATGCCCCCTTCTCCCATTGTTGTCACTTAGGATAGTGTATATACCTAGTTAGGGATAGCTTCCTATTGTTTATGGTTGGGATTGGAACAAAGTGTTCAGGCTTGGATACCTCTCTCAGATGACTTTAGGGTTTAGTTAAAATAGACAGCTAGGATGTGACATAAGCAGATTGTTGTATCTTCTTATATTTTACCTTTATGATTGTTAATTTGGATACTTTACAAAGTAGGCAGTAGGATTTAACTCTGGCATATGAGCTAGTTTGTTGGAGACCATTCCCTATGGTAGGATGCCATGCTCTGCCTTAATAAGTATGAGAAGGGCTTTGTCTATCCCAAACTTAAGGTGTAAAATGTTGTTGACTCCTCTCTGGAGCCCTTACACATGAGGAGGAGTTGGTTCTTCGAGAAAAATCAACAAGATAGACAACCTTTATGCAAACTTACCAAACAACACAGAGTGAACATGCAAATTAATAAAATCAGGAATGAAAAGGGGGACATAACAACAGACACAGAGGAAATCCAGAGAATCATCAGGTCATACTTTGAAAACCTATATTACTCAAAATTCAAAAATCTAAAGGAAATGGACAATTTTCTGGACAGATTTCACTTACCAAAATTAAATCACGAACAGAAAAGCAGCTTAAATAGACATGTATCCCCTAATGAAATTGAAGCAGTCATCAGAAGTCTCCCAATCAAAAAAGAACAGGACCAGATGGCTTCAGTGCAGAATTCTACCAGAAATTCAAGGTACAGCTAATACCAATTCTTCTCAAAGTATTCCACACATTAGAAGCAGAAGGGTCATTGCCAAACTCTTTTTATGAGGCCACAATAACCTTGATACCCAAGCCACACAAAGACACAACTAAGAGAACTACAGACCGATATCCCTCATGAACATTCATGCAAAAATTCTCAATAAAATACTGGCAAATCGAATCCAAGAACACATCAGAGAAATCATCCACCATGATCAAGTAGGCTTCATCCAAGGATGCAAGGATGGTTCAACATACGAAAATCCATCAATGTAATCCACCATATAAACAGACTGAGGAAAAAAATTACATGATCATCTCACTAGATGCTGAAAAGCCTTTGACAAAATCCAACACCCCTTCATGATAAAGGTCCTGGAGAAATCAAGGATAACAGTAACACACCTCAACATAATAAAAAGCAATATACAGCAAGCCAACAGGTAACATCAAATTAAATGGAGAGAAACTCAATTCAATTCCTCTAAAATCAGGGACAAGACAACGCTGTCCACTCTCTCCATACCTCTTTAATATGTCCTTGAAGTCCTAGCTAGAGCAATAAGACAACAAAAGGAGATCAAGGGGATACAAATCAGAAAGGAAGAAGTCAAACTCTCACCATTTGCAGATGATATGATAGTCTACATAAGTGACCTGAAAAACTCTACCAGGGAACTCCTACAGCTGATAAACGCATTCAGCAAAGTGGCAGGATACAAGATTAACAAAAAAATCTGTAGCCCTACTATATACTGATGATACATTGGTGGATAAAGAAATCAGAGAAACATCTCCCTTTAAAATTGCCACAAACAACATAAAATATCTTGGGGTAACACTAACCAAAAAAGTGAAAGTCCTATACTGTAAGAATATTGAGTCTGGAAAGAAAGAAATTAAAAAGATACCAGAAAATGGAAAGGTCTCCCATGCTCTCGGATAGGTAGGATCAACATAGTGAAAATGGCAATCTTGCCAAAGCAATTACAGATTCAATGCAATCCCTATCAAAATCCCAACACAATTCTTCACAGACCTTGAAAGAACAATTTTCAACTTTATATGGAGAAACAAAAGACCCAGGATAGCCAAAACATCCCTGCACAATAGAGGAACTTCTGGAAATATCACCATCCCTGATTTCAAGCTATATTACAGAGCTATAGTCCTGAAAACAGCTTGGTATTGGCACAAAAATAGACAGGTAGACCAATGGAATAGAGTTGAAAACCCTGATATTAACCCACATACCTAAGAACACCTGATTTTTGACAAACAATCCAAATTTATACACTGTAACAAAGAGAACATATTCAAAAAATGGTGCTGGCATAACAGGATGCAGATATGTAGAAGACTACAGATAGACCCAAGCCTTTAGCCCTGCACAAAACTTAAGTCAAAATGTGTCAAAGACCTCAGCATAAACCCAGCCACATTGAACCTATTAGAAGATAAAGTGGGAAATACCTTTGAATTAATTGGTACAGGAGACTGCTTCCTGAAAGTAACACCAGTAGCACAGACACTGAGATCAACAATTGATAAATGGGACCTCCTGAAACTGAGAAGCTTCTGTAAGGCAAAGGACACAGTCAGCAAGACAAAACGGCAGCCCACAGACTGGGAAAAGATATTCGCCAAACCCACATCTAACAGAGGGCTAATCTCCAAAATCTAGAAAATTACTCAAGAAGCTAGTCTCCAAAACACCAAACAATGCAATTAAAAAGTGGGACACAGAACTAAATAGACAATTCTCAATAGAGGAATCTAAACTGGCTGAAAGACACATAAGAAAGTGTTCAACATCCTTAGCCATCAGGGAAATGCAAATCAAAACAACTCTGAGATACCATTTTACTCCTGTCAGAATGGCCAAAATCAAAAACACCAATGACAGTTCATGCTGGATAGGACATGGAGAAATGGGAACACTTCTCCACTGTTGGTGGGAGTGCCAACTTGTACAGCCACTTTGGAAATCTGTATGGTGATTTCTCACGAAAATGGTTATCAGTCTACCTCAAGATCCAGAAATTCCACTCCTAGGCATATACCCAAAAGAAGCACATTCATATAACAAGGATATCTGTTCAACGATGTTCATAGTGGCACTATTTGTAATAGCCAGAAACTTGAAGAAGCCTAGATGCCCCTCTACCAAAGAATGGATAGAGAAAATGTGGTACATTTACACAGTGGAGTACTACTCAGCGAGAAAAAAAAAAAAAAAAACAATGGAGTCCTGAAATTTGCAGGAAAATGGATGGAACTAGAAGAAACCATTCTGAGCGAGGTAACCCAATCACAAAAAGACAAACATGATATGTACTCACTCATATTTGTATTTTAGACATAGAGTAAAGGATTACCAGCCTATAATCCACATTGTCAGAGAAACTAGTAAACAAGGAGGACCTAGAAGAGACAAACATTGTCCCCTGGAGAAGGGGAATGGGTCACCATCCCCTGAGCAAATTGAGAGCATGGGAAGAGGGGGGAGGGAGCTACAAGAATGGGAAGGGAAGAAGAGCAAAGATGCCAAGGTCATGAGGGAGCAGAAACGTTGAGTCAGGTGAAGAATAGAAGAAAAGGTATGTGATAGGTAGGGTTTTAGTTGCGGGGTGGTAGGGAATGTTGGGAGGGAGAAGGGAACTGCAATTGTCATGTAAATCAATCTTGTTTCTACTTCAAATAAAAAATGATTTAAAAAATGATGCTTTAGGCAAGGAGGACCCTATGAGAGACATATATGGAACACTGAGAAGTGTAAATGGACAAGCTCTCCTGAGTAAATTGGGAGCATGGAGGAGGGGGAGGGAGAAGAAAGAGGAGGGAAGAAGGGAAAGGGGAGGAGGGATCAGGAAAATCAAGTTGGGGGAAGAAGAGAGTAGTAGAGCAAGGAACGATATGCCTTGATAGACGGAGATTTTAGAGGCTCAACGAGAAACATGGTACTAGGGAAATTCCACGGATTCCTCAAGCACGATCCCAAGTAAAAATCTAAACAGCAGTAGACAGGCTACCTTAAAATGCCATTCTACTATAATGAGATTAATGATTTCCTTGAATACCATCATAGAGCCTTCATCCAGTGGCTGATGGAAGCAGAAGCAGAGATTTACACCTAAGCACTGAGTGAATTCCTGGAATCCAGTTATATAGAGGGAGTAGTGATGAGCAAAGGGATCAAGACCATGCTGTGTAAACCCACAGAAACAGTTGACCTGAACAAGTGGGAGCTCACGGACTCCAGTCTGACAGCGGGCGAACCTGAACCTGTGTAAGACCAAACCAAGCCTCCTGAACATGGGTGTCAGTAGAGTGCTTGAGCA
Organism: Cricetulus griseus; assembly: GCF_003668045.3. Lineage (NCBI taxonomy): Eukaryota > Metazoa > Chordata > Mammalia > Rodentia > Cricetidae > Cricetulus > Cricetulus griseus. Next base: position 235,590,491 of record NC_048595.1, read on the forward strand.
GGCTATGGGGATTATGGTAGTGTAAGCAGTATTTATTCCTAGTGCATGAATGTGCTTTTGGAGCTCATTCCCTAAGGAGAGATACTCTCTCAGCCTAGATACAGTGGGAGGGCCTTGGTCCTGCCCTAAATGATGTGACAGCCTTATCCGCTATGCGAGGCCTCAACATCCCTGAGGAGTGGATGGGGGTTGGGATGGGGAGATAGTGTGGGAAATGGAAGGACAGGAAGGAGAGGAACCAGGATTGGTATGTAAAATAAGATTGTTTTTAACTTAAATAAAAATTAAGAAAAAATATATCCAGTAACTTTACCACAAGTACCAAATAAAGGAGATTCTATAAGAGCTACTTGGAAGCCTGTGTCAATGTTAGATTTAGGGAAATTCAGGAAATCTGTGTTTTCGTATGGGATCCATTCACCATTTGTGAAGCAGATGATAAACATATCTGTTTGTTATAGGATTATCTTGGTAGATTGGATAAATATGATTAAAGCTGGAGTGCAATTATAATGGACTTCTTGGTTCAGAGAAGAGGTTAAGAATATTGAACAAAAGTCTAAAGCTAGAGTTATGGATATCTCCCAAGATCAAAAGAGACAACAAAAAGGTCAGAAAAACTCACAAAGTGAGTATATTGATAAATGTCTATAAATGAGAAGAGAACAAAATTAAAGGTAGGAACAAATGATGTTACCATTGAAGGTTTGGTAGACACAAGTATTGATGTAACAAATATATCACAAGAGTCTGGAAATACAAATTGTCTTTTTCAGGAGGTAAATGTTCAACTCTTAGGAACTGGAACTTTATCTCAGGTAAAACAGAAGGAGAGATGGCTCGAATGTATAGGGCCAAAGAGACAGAGAGGATTATTAAAGTCATATGTTGTTATGTTGTAATGAATTTGTGGGGACATAATTTATTACAGTAATGAAATACTCAGATAAACATTTTCCACAAATTAGAAACCAAACATAGATTAACTTATGGTTCTGGAAAATTTATAAGAAGGTATAAAGAACAATCACCAACTATTCAGGTATGCAGGAACATGACACAACAGCTGCTATTCTTCCTAAAACACCAACAGCCTTACATTTAAAATAGCTGGCAGACAAACGTGTATGGGTTGCACAATGGTCTTTAACAACAGAGAAACTTCAGGCTTTGGAAGAGCTGGTACAGGAGCAACTAAATGCTCAGCATATAGAGGAATCAACTGGCCCTTGGAATTCTCCTGTGTGTGTTATTAAAAAGAAATCAGAAAAATGGAGAATGGTACCAGATTTAAGAGCTGCTAATATGGTGATACCGTAAACGGGCTCTTTACAGTCTGGAATTCCTTTGCCTTTTGTATTGCTTAAAGGATGGTCTCTCATAGTTATTGATTTAAAAGATTGCTTCTTTAGTATACCATTACAAGAAAAGGACAGAGAAAAAATTACCTTCATAGTGCCTACGTATAACAACGCTCAGGCTTCTAAGAGATATCAATGGAAGGTTCTCCCACAGGAGCTGCACCCCGTGCCAATATTTTATAATGCAGTCCTTGGAAATAATGCACAAGCAATTCCCTCAATCTACAATTTGCCATTACACTGATGACATTTTATTATCTGTTTCAAATGTAGATAATTTAGAAAGAATATTTGAAGAAGTAAAGTAAAATTTGCTTTTGGGGGGATTACAAATTGTTCCTCAAAAAATACAAAGTGGAGATTCTGTTATTTAGCTTATAAATAGGTTTATAATAATTAGACCCCAAAAGGTAAAAATTGGGAGAGATTTATTGAAGACATTTAATGATTTTCAAAGATAGCCAGGAGACATTTCACATCTGTGGCATATTATTGGAATAGAACCTGATTAACTGATTAGTTTGTACAAATATTAGATGGTGACAAGAACTTAAATAATCTCAGGGAATTAACAGCTTAAGCTGCTAGACAAGTGGCATCAGTGGAAGATGAATTACAGGTTGTACATGTTGATCATATAGATCCAAAGCTTTACTGTATTATAGTCAAATTATCCTCTAAGCATTCTCCTACAGGAATTTTAATGCAGAGTGAAGACATTGTCATAGAATGGACCTTCTTACCACATAAACTGAGTAAAAAATTTAAAAAAATTATGTGGAAAAGATCTATGAGTTGATTCTAAAAGGAAAATTGAGACTTCATCAATTAGCAGGAATAGATCAAGCAGAGACTATGGTACTTTTTACTAATGATGACACTGACCAATTATTGGTAGACAGTGAACCCTAGTGAAGAGCTTGTAGTAATTTTTCAAACAAAGTGTAACAACAGTTATCCTAAAAGCAAGATAATTCAACTTATAAAGAAAACTAACTGGATTCTTCCTTGAGTTATATGAAAACACCAATAAATGGAGTCCTTACATTCTAAAATGATGCAAATAAATCAGGAAAAGAAGGTTATGAATCAGAATATTTAAGTAAAGTGCATCTAAGTCCTTATAATTCTAAAAGTCAGAATTATATTCTATGCTATTCTCATGGTGTTAGTAGATCATAAAGAACCTCTCAACATAGTTACTGATTCACAATACGCAGAAAGAGTTGTTTTACATATTGAAACCATTGAATTTACACCAGATGATACAGAGTTGACTTCATTGTTTGGTGACATGACCTGGTCAACGACAGGAATTATCCCATATATATATCACATACAGGTCTTCCGGTCCCTCTAGCACAAGGTAATCATGAAATTGGTAAACTATTGATAGTAAATTGCTAAGGACCTCAGAATAAGTCACCACATCAATAACAGAAGTTTGAAAAAATGGTTTTTCCATCACATGGCTACAAGCCAGTGAAATTATAAGGAAATATCTTACTTGACTTTATACAACCAAACTCTACTGCCTGCAGGAATTTACCAAACGTTATTCAAGGGAATGAAATCTGATAGATGGATGTGCTCCATTTTGTAGAATTTGGAAAATTAAAAAATATGCACCACGGGCCAGGCGTTGGTGGCACACGCCTTTAATCTCAGCACTCGGGAGGCAGATGCGGGTGGATCTCTGTGAGTTCGAGGCCAGCCTGGTCTCCAGAGCAAGTGCCATGATAGGCTTCAAAGTTATGCAGAGAAACCTTGTCTCTAAAAACCAATATACATATATATATATCACACCATTGATAGCTATTCATATTTTCATTGGGCAACTGCTTTGAATTGAGAAAAGGCTGATTCAGTAATTACATATTTGCTAGAAGTCATGGCCATAATGTCTATACCTGCACAAATAAAGACAGACAATATCCTAGCATATGTCTCTAAGAAAACATAAGAGTTTTGCTTATTATAAATATGCTTTAGCATATTACAGGTATACCACACAATCCTATAGGGCAGGCAGTTCCTGAAAGATCAAATCAAACTCTAAAGGATATGCTAAATAAACAGAAATGGATTATAAATAACTGCAAAATAGGTTGCATAGTGTTATAATAACTTTGAATTTTCTGAATGCTAATGAGAAAGGAATAGCAGCTGCAAAAAGACATTGAATAATAGGAAAAAATCTACAGAATTAAATCATCCAATATACTTTTAAAAGGTTTTTACCTCCTAAGGGAAGTCAGGATATATGTTACATTGGGAAAATTTGTTTCCACAGGTGAAGAAATGACATAGATACCATCAAAATTGATAAAGATTCAGTTTGGACAAGACACCATTTAATTAGAAGAGATGGTAATTCATCAAAGAGCATGGCTGTTTAATCTAACCTAACCTATAAAACTAACAAATGTTTTTCATTTGATTTAACTTGCTAAAGGAGAATTTCCCCAAAATTTTAGTTTTGGGGAAGGTTTTTACTTTTATCATTTCAGAAGAATAATGGTATCCATCTAAGGAATCAGGAGACCACTGAACAAATGGGACAAATAATCCAGAAAAATTGTCCCAAGGAAAGACATAAATTGGTCTATTGGTATATTATACTTCCAACAGGATTAAATGTCATAAATGTTCCCAAATGTTTGTCTCTGATTTTCTCTACAGACATATTGCATACGGTTCTTTTTATTCCCAGTCTAATTACAGATTAAAACTCAATTTGGAGTTGGAGTTTGGCTTTCTACTTCTCTAAACCAAGCATGCTTGTTAAAGAAAAATAAAAAAATCTCTGTCTCATGTCAGAAGAGCCACCTGATATGGAATAGAAGAAAAACAAATATTTAAGGACTATTGTATTGCCACTGAAAAACCTTAAGGGACCACTCAAAAGGCCCTATGCCAAAACTGGTTCATTCATTTCCTGCCACTGTGGATGATATTCCTTCCCTGAACAGTTAAGTAACCTTATGCATATTGAAAGAAAACATATTGTTCTTGATGAAAGAAGAGCTTTAGAATCTCAAATAAAAAATTCAGGAGAAACCATTGATGAAAGTTGATAAGGATTAGATTAGGACCCTCCTAAAATTTAGGGTTGGGGAAGGGTTTTGTTTTTGTCTTTCCAGAAAAGTAAAGTAACCCTCTTGAGGGATTTAAGACCTTTGGGCAAATAATTATCCAAAGAAGAATGGAGAACTACACAGAAAAAATTTACCAAGACAAGAAATAATCTGACCTACTGGTATCTCTGAAGTCTCCAAAAGGAAGAGTGAATGACCAGGTTGAGGTCATATACTTTTAATCCCACCACTTTGGGAGGTAAATTCAGGCAGATCTCAATGATTTCAGTCAAGTCTGATCCATAAAGTGAATTTAGGACAGAGAGGACTGTTAAAACATTGAAAATCTGTCTCAAAAATAAAAACAAAAAACAAAAAAATAAGCTGGGTAGTGGAGACACATGCCTTTAATCCCAGCACCCAGGAGGCAGCGGCAGTTGGATCTCTATGAGTTTGAGGCTAGCCTGGTCTACAAGAACTAGGTCTAGGACAGCCTCCAAACCACAGATAAACCCTGTCTCGGAAAAACCAAAACATAAAAAATAAAAAAGCAAAACAAACAAACAAAGTAAGATGGAACCCCACAGTAATTTCACTAAGACTATGATAACACTATTAACCTGAACAATAACTAAAGGTCAGCTTTGGACCACAAACACTGCTCAGTCAGGTGGAATATTTCATAATAACTACAAAAGAAAGGTTTGAATGTTTTCAACATAAAAGAAACTATAAATTTTTGACTTGCAAGAAAAGCTAATTCCACATGATTTGGTGACTGCATGCTACGTGGTTGTATCAACATATTATATTTTACTCGCAGAAAAAATGCCAAGTACTTGTTGGGAAGAATTGGGCAATGGAGAACAAATGCAATTTGATGATTATTCTTTCCACTCTACAAATGCTTACATGCACAGTCTTCATTCAGTGGGAGTTTGAGGAAAGCAGGTGCTCTTTTCAAAAATGACACTGTCAGGGTCACTTCTTCCCCAGCATTCCGAAGCACCTGAACCTGCAATTACAAAAGACTAAAATAATGTAGCCATCATTAGTTATACAATTCCTTACACTTGTCTGCCCTGGGCATTATTGATATTTTTTCCACCTCTTGGTTTTCCCTGGTTATCAGAAACACTTTGTGATAGATAAAAAGACAATTATATCAAGAGTGCTGTCATAGACCCAACACTCCTTGTGCTCATTGCTTTTGCTTTTACTGCAATCTTATAGACTGCCCTGAGAACCTCCCACTCACATCCATGGAATACCTCTTGAACTATATTTATTCTAGACAGTGTTAGAGATGAAATCACAAGTTATGCAGAATGGCAGATGTTAAGTAGTATTGGAGTTGATATGTCTGTTAATTTAATCACTGTTTATTGTGGATCTATTTTGTAGTGTACAATTGAGTAATCTTTAGTGGTAAAAGGAAAATAAACCAAAGGATACTTGTAAGGCTTCATCAATATATCCAACCCTTCTACAAACATTTACTAAATATTTTCCATTCCATGAAAAGCTGAGAAAACTAGGGCATTTAGTATCATCAGTAATTTTCAGCACTCGAAATATAGAATAAGTGGGTCAAGTTTTATCAATGAAAATCAGTCCTGAATTCTTTAAAATCAAAGCAACAAAAAGTAATCAATGGAAAACCAATTCAAGAAAGAGATGAAAGGAAAGCAGAGCCAGAGATGTGTAAGTCACAATGTAGTTGGAGCATATCACACAAACATGGATATGATTATCAACTTTGATGTAAACCACATGTAGAATTAAGACATACATTGCTCTTAGGCATGCAGACAATTTCCTTCCTGTTAGGAATTTTCTATGGTTTTGTAAGTTCTTTATCCCGAATAGAGAGGCTGTGCAATCAGAACACAGATCAGAGTTTCTAATACTGGCACTCCAGAAATCCAACCATGAAGAAAAGCCTAGGATGATAAGGCCCACCATTCCCATCAACTGGATCCCCGATCCTCTGTAATAGCTAACTGACTGGAAACCTCCAAGTAAAGGATCCCTTTCCAAATTAGTGATACCAGGAGGTGGCTCTAGAAAGCTCTTTTGCTTCTTTAGGACAAGCAAGCAGAGAACAGTGGGATTTCTAGTGAAAAAAAAAGATATATCAACTAGAACAGAATGTTGTAAATAAATTCTTTACTACATAGTTTAAAAGAATGAATAGCCATACCTGTGAATTTAGCAGTGAATCCCTTATTTAAAAAGAAACATAGGAAACTAATGTAGAATCTTTATTAAAAATATGTAACACAATTTTTAAATCTGGTAAAGATGAAATAAAAATTACTTAAGCAAAAAACAATTTAAAAGAGAATGCAACAACCAACTTGTGACAAAGTACGCAAAATTTTGGAATTGTAGGACAAGAAACATAAAATAAACTTTATAATACCTGACAAGAAATTACAATTGTGTGAATTCACTTGAAATATCATAAACATTCAGCAAAGAAATGTCAAATTATATTATAAAAAATTAAAACAGAATTCATAGAACAGAAAAAAATGACATAAGTAGAATTATTTCTAGAATAAAGAAGAGGATAATAGTGCTTGGTGATAAGGAAAACTGAATCACCAGGGGAAAAACCAGGGATAGGCATGCACATATGTGAATGTTCTTATTTGCCTTTAAATAAATAAAATGCCGAAATATGTAAAGATACTATATCTTGATCAGGAGATGCTAAATTTGTGTATATAACATTACTTACCAATAAAAACTGAATTTGTACAATTAATCATGTTGAAAAATTAAGTTTACCCAATATTGAATTAACAAAATTAAGTACAAGTCTGTAATAAATAATGAATAAGAGCAGAAACAAGCTGAAAAAGAAAAGCCACATAATCATCTCACTAGATGCTGAAAAAGCCTTTGACAAAATCCAACATTCCTTCATGATAAAGGCCTTGGAGAGATCAGAACATAGAGTAACAATCTAAGTCATAAAAAGTTAACAGTGTGACTATTATTAGGAAAAGGCAAATACTACTATAATTCTTTTACAGTTTCTAAAGATGATAAATGCCAGGTTATGCTAAGGCTGTGGAGGTAGGAGAATTATCATAGCTGGCTGACAGAAATGAATGAAGTGTATGTGGGCATTAGCATGCAATCACAATGTCAGGCATTGCACACATATATGATTAGTTTTTTTCTTGGTATTTTTATTAATCACACAAAATGTGTTCCATTACATTTCATATGTATATGTGATTGTACCTAAACATTTGTAGTCATGCTCACTCCAACCTTCATCACTCCTTTTTCTTCTCATTGCCCTGTCTTTCCCAAGATGGTGTCTTCAACTTTCATGTCTTATATGTGTTGTTAAATGTATGTTCAAGAGAGAATATGAGAGATGATATAATAAGACCCCTTTCATACTTTCATGTGACCTCTCTATAAACATACACACACTCCACATATGAAAGAGAACCCTTTTATGTCAAGGGCCATGAGAAATACAACAGGATAATTAAGATTTAACAGGCTGACCTACCACAGGTTTCTCTTGTCTGTAATTTCTCTCATGAGTTGCTTCAACTGTTCCCTAAGAATACCTCTTGATCTGTCCCACAGCTTGTGTGTGTTTAATCTCATGAAAATATTACATCTACTTGGTACATACGTCTGTGGGAAATAAGAAGGATGATTTCATTGGGTTGTATAATCTTGATATATAGAATATATACTGCGTGCTTTGTATTTTCAAATAGGCCTCAGAGAAAGGAACTCTTTTTCACTGGGACATCAGCTGTAAGAGTGCTCACTGCTTACCCTAAGGCTGGAAGCCACAGTTTCCATATTGCACACTATATAGCCTTAGCTTTTTCCCTTCGATATAGTACAGAGAAGTTCCCTTTAATCAGCTGACATTTGGTAAAAATGTTAATAGAGATCAAATGCTACACATTTTCCTTACACAGCTATTGCCAGTTACAAATGCTGTGTTTCCAGCTGCTGGAAAAGCAAAAGCCAGTATGTAGAAAGCACAGAGATACATTATCTCTTCACCTCCTTGGTGCCTACAGTTACCAATTACAAACTTCTAGCTCAACAATCCACATGACTGTAATTTTACATACAAACACTCCTTCTCCCATCTTAGAAAACACAGCCCCTTACTGCATTAGCCCTCACAGCCTATTCAGCAGTGCCAGGACATGTCACAAGTCATGTCCCCTTTGAGACTAAAGTTTACACAGACATTTTACAAGTAATGTCCCCTCTGAGACATGAGGTTCCTGATTTTGTCAGATCTTATCTGCCCACCTGGCCCAGAAATATTCATAAATGTTTATGCTTGTTATTGGCAGAGAATTGCTAATTAAGGAATGCCATTACCTTCCTTAATACCTAAAGGATGGCCTATCATAGTCATTGATCTAAAAGACTGTTTTTTCACAATACCGTTACAGGAAAATGATAGAGAAAAATTTACATTTACTTTACCAACTCTTAATAATTCACAGCCAGTTAGGAGATATCAGTGGAGGGTTTTGCCACAAGGAATGCTAAATTGTCCTACTTTATGTCAACACTTTGTACAGCAACCTTTGGAAATAATTCATAAGAAATTTTCACAATCTCTTGTTTATCATTACATGGATGATATTCTTTTTTCAGATTCTAATAAGGAAACTTTGGAACGTATGTTTGAAATGGTGAAGGAAGTTCTGCCCCATTGGGGGTTACAGATTGCCCCAAAAAAGATACAAAGAGGAGATTCTATTAACTATTTAGGCTACAAGATAGACTTACAAAGAATCAGACCTCAAAAGGTACAAATTAGGAGAGATCATTATCAAACTCTTAATTCTCTTCAGAAATTATTAGGGGAAATTTCTCAATTACAGACAATTATTGGTGTAGAAGGACATGACTTAAAGCATTTAAAAATGGCCCTTAAAGGTGATAAGGACCTAAACAGTCTGAGAATATTATCTGCTGAAGCAGAAAAAGAGTTACAATGGGTAGAAAACAGAATATTGGATGCGCATGTAGATCGGATAAACCTTGATTTAGACTGTATTCTGGCTATCTTGCCATCCAGAGAATACCCTTCTGGAATTCTGATGCAAAGGGAAGACACTATATTGGAATGGATATTTCTGCCACATAAACAGAATAAAAGGTTAAAGACATATATAGAAAAGATTTCTGATTTGATTTTAAAGGGTAAATTAAGACTTTGTCAGCTGACTGGAAAAGATCCAGCAGAAATTATAGTACCTTTAACTAATGAAGAAATTTCCTCCTTGTGGAAGGATAATGAATATTGGCAAATAGCTCTTACTGACTTTTTGGGGACAATTAGCAACAACTGTCCCCAAACTGACAGAATTAAATTCATAAAAAAGACAGTCTGGATTCTTCCACGTATTGTAAGACAAACTCCCATTTCTGGAGTTCTTACCTTCTACACTGATGCCAACAAATCAGGTAAGGCAGGTTATAAAGCAGGTGAGGTAAGTAAAGTAGTTCAAAGTCCATATACATCTGTACAGAAGGCAGAATTATATGCAATTCTCATGGTACTTAAGGATTTTACAGAACCTCTTAATATAGTTACTGATTCCCAATTTGCAGAGAGAGTCGTGTTACACATTGAGACTGCAGAATTTGTTCCTGATAATACAGAATTAACTTTTCTGTTTTTACAATTACAGGAAACTATCAGAAACAGAAGTAATCCTATATACATTCCACATATCAGATCCCATACGGGTCTGCCAGGCCCACTAGCACACGGCAATGATGAGATTGATCATTTATTAATTGGAAGTGTGCTAGAAGCCTCAGAATTTCATAAGAAACATCATGTAAATAGCAAAGGTTTGAAAACGGACTTCTCTATCACTTGGCAACAAGCCAAGGAGATAGTGAGAAACTGTCCTACTTGTTCCTTTTATAGTCAAACTCCATTGCCAGCAGGTTGTAATTCTAAGGGCATTTGGAAAAATGAGTTTTGACAGATGGATGTCTTTCTCTTTACAGAGTTTAGAAACTTGAAATATGTACATCATACTATAGACATATTCTCAGGGTTCCAATCGGCTACTGCTCTTAACTCTAAAAAAGCTGATTCTGTTCTTACACACCTCCTAAAGATGATGGCAGTTATGGGTATACCTACACAAACAAAAACTAACAATGCTCCAACATATGTCTCTACAAAATTAGAAAAATTTTTCAAATATTATAACATAAAACATGTTACTGGTATACCACACAATCCTACAGAACAAGCAGTGTTGAGCAATCTAATAGAACATTTAAGGAGATACTCAACAAGCAAGCTTAAAAGACTAAACCCCCCAAACATAGGTTACATAATGCTTTATTAACACTAAACTTTCTTAATGCCAATAAAAAAGGACAAACAACTACAGAAAGACACTAGACTATGAAAAAAACTACTAAACTCAATCAGCCGGTATACTTCAAAGATGCACCAACTTCTAAATGGAAACCAGGACATGTGCTACGTTGGGGTTGGGGTTTTACATTGGTTTCCACAGGAGAAAAAAAACTTTAGATACCATCAAAGTTGATCAAGATTCGAGTAAAAAAGAACAAACCTCTCGACGAGGACAAATGACAGGTATTCTACTAAGGTCTATCTTATAAACTAAATAGAAACCTCACAAAGGAAAGGGAAGTGTTTTACTTTTATCTTCACAGAAAAACTCATCTTCAGAAGACAAAGGACACTACATGGGTAGATACTTTAAAAAAAATGGTAGCTATAACCATCAAATAGAAGGAATGTGCCATACGGTAAACTTTACAGCTGTCTCTCAAAAAAACTCTATTTCTTTTTATTTCCTAGTCCCTATTCAATTAACCAATGCTGGGTTTAGAGGTGGATTTGGCTTTCCTCCTCTAAAATCCAAGCACGTTATTTAACTAAACTTTAGTGTTTCTGTGTTGTATCAAGAAGCCAATTGATATAATACAAAATAAAAAAAGAATTTGGGGACTGTCTTGTCTTTTCTTGGATCTTTCTCTCAAGGTGTACACCCTCTCATAATTGTTATGCTCTCATGGTTACATTCCCCAGCATGTGTACATACACAAACAAACATTTCTCTACTAACTGTTTATGTTTGAGTTCCACACAGCCAATAAAGACCTGCCTGACAGCAATCCCTAGACACCCTAGAAAAAAAATGGGCCACACCTCCTCGACTGCACTAGATCCAGCTTACTCCATTTCAATGGACACTCCGGCCAGAGGTTCGGGTACTGACTTCAATCAAGTTAAGGATTTCAAGCGAGATCTTCAATCAAGTGAATCCCATGTATCATGGACTGGATACAATTCACTCACGACTTTCACTACACTAACATTTTCTTCCTACACCACATGACCATCATCATCCCATTTCAGCAGGAAGTAACTTGGAGGATGCTATGCCCCCTTCCCCCATTGTTGTCACTTAGGATAGTGTATATACCTAGTTAGGGATAGCTTCCTATTGTTTATGGTTGGATTTGGAAGGAGGTGTTCAGGCCTGGACATTTCTCTCAGATTACTTTAGAGTTTAGTTAAAATAGATAGTTAGGATGTGACATATCTTCTTATATTTTACCTTTATGATTGTTAATTTTGGATACTTTACACTGTTAAGTTTTAATCCTCTTTTAGACTAAAAGGGGAATTGTAGGGGAAGCTGTAGCCACGCCTACTTAGGGGCTGGCTACAGGTGTTCCTGACCACGCTTTCGAGGGCATGGTCAGGGTGACGTAGAATGTGGCTTTCAGGGGACTGTGTTTCTGTTTCGGTTTCACTTTGGTACTTGCGGTACAGACTGCTGCCACGCCGGCTGGCTAGGTCGCTCTGTAAGTGAGGCTTTTCCCTATTAAATGCCCCTATATTTCTACCTGAGTCTGTATTGGTAATTTCCCACTTCAGAGAACTTTTCACCAATATGAAAGAAATGGTGTCCTGGGGCAAGATGCCATGAAAGATTGAATCTTGTGAAAATGTAAATTAATTTGACAAAAGAGAGTTTAATTTGAGAACAGTGTTGAAGGCCTTCCAACCCCTTAAAATCATATGACTGGAAAGCATTTTCTCAGTGAAAAAATGTCTCTCTTAGGGCCCTCCTTGTTTCCTAGCTTCTCTGGCAGTGTAGATTGTAGGCTGGTAATCCTTTGCTCTATCTCTAAAATCCATGTATGAGTACATTCAATGTTTGTCTTTTTGTGACTGGATTACCTCAGTCAGAATGGTTTCTTCTAATTCCATCCATTTGCCTGCAAATTTCAAGATTCCATTTTTTTCCCGCTGAGTAGTACTCTGTTGTATAAATGTAACACATTTTCTCTATCCATTCTTCAGTTGAGAGGAATCTAGGATGCTTCCAGGTTCTGTTTTCTTTATTGTCTCTATATCAGTTTTCAGGTCTTGAACTGTCTGAATTGTTTCCTTCAGTTGTTCAATTGTATTTTCTTGGCTTTCCTTAAGGGATTTGTTGGTTTCTGGTATTTTTTTTCTCCCTTTCATTAAGGGATTTTTTTTCATATCCTCTTTGAGGCCCTCTATCATTTTCATGAAGACCTTTTTTAAGGTCATTCTTTTCTGCTTCATCTGTGTTGGGATGTTCAGGTCTTGCTTGTGTAGAGTCCCTAGATTCTGGTGGTGTCACACTGGTTTTTCTGTTGTTCAATGTGTTTTCCCTGCACATATTCAAAGGAAATTGAAGACTTCTACAGGATTTTCAACAAAGAGTGTCTAAAAGATGACCTCAATATGCTTTTGTAACTACAAAATTATTGGTAAACACCAGCAGACCATGATACCCAGCTCTCTGCAATAGCACTACTTGTGAAATGGAAATTTTACATAGATATTTGCAGCTTCCCTGCTGAGATTTTAAATGTATAAGTCATCAGAATAACTGCTTTTTGATCCTTGAGCGTATTTTAAATGTAGTTTTCTTTATCTCTTTCAGTAAGAACTCAATGGTATTTATTTAATTGTGACCAACATTTCCCCAGATGTCTACCACTTTGATTAAGTTTTATAATGCCATTTCATTATCTGCAATAGAGACTAACCTATCTATGGAAGTATGGATTAGAAGAAATTTACTGTTTAACTGTTTATAAATGTAGCTGAAACTCAGCTTCCATGTCCCAGCTGTATTAAATTAGAATGTTTGTATATGCCCCAACACATGTAAAATCATGCAAGAAACTGCCATAATGAAAATGTGGGTAAATCTACCCTTTGTCTCTTCATCAATTCCTTCTCCTTTTTACACCTTTCTCTACACACACACACACACACACACACACACACACACACTTACAGAACACATTGCCAATTGCCCCAATGCCATTTAAAAATTTACAGAAATCAATACTTTTCTCATAAACCTTCAAGCATTTGAAAAAATTACATGTATACTTCAATTTGAAATACATTTCATCATGATAGTACTTCTAAGTGTATTTTAAGAGTAAAAATTGGTTGAAAGACACTTAGAATTGGTAATATGCTACATTATTTTGTACTTTCATAATTAAATTGAATTTGAGATATGATAGCATTAGAAAAAAGTAAACTCACCACTTCTTCATGTCTGTATTTCCTCACATTAATCCCATTTATCTGCAATGAAAGAAAATACTTAGTTTCAAGTAGTGTACTGTAAATTGGCTTTTGTTTGCATCTATAAAGACAATAATGAGATATATACCTGTAGAATTGCATCTCCGATGAAAAGCAGTCCTGACAGCTCCGCTGTGAATAAGAAAAAAAATTGAATACACCTTGGCATTTGTCAAATAAATAAAGATGTTTTGTCTTAAGGTTAAAACTGTAAACAAGCTATGTCTTTTCTATGGTTAGTATTTCATAGGGTCACACACAATGTAAACTCAAAGTATTAATATGATTTTTTTTCAGTTGCTGGAATAGGCAGACATTTCTTTTTGGTTCTAGAAATTTATAACCTTACAGTTATTAAAACATGGTCAGTCCCCTCCCAACTTTGTGACTTTTTTCCTTTTTCAAAAATGCCAATTAGTGTGGCCCAAATACTTTTGGATGTGAGGCTTTCCAGTTTAGCATGTTTGACTTTTCAGATGATACATTCTGGAAGTGTAACTACATCTTGGAAAGTTGGAAGAATGAGTATGAATGTGATCAAGGCATGTTATTAACAGTTTTCTAAGACGTGTGTGTGTGTGTGTGAGTGTGTGTGTGGTGTGTGTGTGTGAGTGTGTGTGTGTGTGTGAGTGTGTGTGTGTGTGTGTGTGTGAGTGTGTGTGTGTGTGTGTGTGAGTGTGTGTGTGTGTGTGTGTGAGTGTGTGTGTGATGTGTGTGTGTGTGAGTGTGTGTGTGTGTGTGTGTGAGTGTGTGTGTGTGTGTGTGAGTGTGTGTGTGTGTGTGAGTGTGTGTGTGAGTGTGTGTGTGTGTGTGAGTGTGTGTGTGAGTGTGTGTGTGTGTGTGTGTGAGTGTGTGTGTGTGTGTGTGTGTGTGTGTGTGTGTGTGTGTGTGAGTGTGTGTGTGTGAGTGTGTGTGTGTGTGTGTGTGTGGTGTGTGTGTGAGTGTGTGAGTGTGTGTGAGTGTGTGTGTGTGAGAGTGTGTGTGAGTGTGTGTGTGTGAGTGTGTGTGTGAGTGTGTGTGAGTGTGTGAGTGTGTCTGAGTGTGTGTGTGAGAGTGTGTGTGAGTGCGTGTGAGTGTGTGAGTGTGTGTGAGTGTGTGAGTGTGTGAGTGTGTGAGTGTGTGAGTGTGAGTGTGTGAGTGTGTGAGTGTGAGTGTGTGTGAGTGTGTGTGTGGTGTGTGTGTGAGTGTGTGAGTGTGTGTGAGTGTGTGTGTGTGTGTGAGTGTGTGTGTGAGTGTATGAGTGTGTGAGTGTGAGTGTGTGTGAGTGAGTGTGCATGCCTGTGTAATATATACATATTATGTATGCATATTCATTCACATTTGGTCACTTTTCTTAGTGCATTTACAGTATAATATCTCCATGCAAATACCTCAGATTTAGACTTTCCATCTGTCTGTTCTATGCTCTGTTCTATTACTTTGCTGTTTTCTTGATAATTGCCAATAAACACTTGATTTATCTGTGATAGTTTTTAGATGAAGCCTCATATGAAGTGAGTAAAATTGAGAAATCTATCGAATATGGATTTGTCCACTAAATGTGTCTTCATTTTTCGATCTTTAACCAACAGTTCAGATGTGTCTTAATTGTGTCATTTCACATATGGTCAATTAATACATGGCCATTTGAACTATGTGAATCCATCATTTTCCCTTTCTGTTCTGTAGGAGGAACAAGGGAAACTGAAGAACCAGATTTGACTTCTCACTATATGAGGCTTGGAATCCAGGGGAGCCACATCGATACCAGTTAGTGAGCGTGGGATTACAGAGGACTGACCACTTCAGGGTTAGCTAAGCACATTACCTCTTTGCTCCTTGGAGATTTTGGAAATGACAACTGGAATGTTATGTTCTGCACCTCCCTAGAAAGAGACAGTCATACATCATATTTTTAAGTCAGCTTTTAGCCAAAAAATTTAAAAATAACAAATAAACAAAAACTGCAAGCTATAAATATTGCATCTAATGAATACTAAGCAGAATTGAAATAAATTTGTAGAATTTCTTTTAAATAAGCTTGTCCATGAAGCTTGGATAAGTAATGGGTTTTTGTTGGTTGGTTGGTTGGTTGGTTGGTTTTTCAAGACAGGGTTTCTCTGTGGCTTTGGAGGCTGTCCTGGAACTAGCCCTTATAGACCAGGCTCGTCTTGAACTCACAGAGATCTGCCTGCCTCTGCCTCCCGAGTGTTGGGATTAAAGGTGAGCGCCACCACTTCCTGGTGTAGTATTTAGTGGTTTTGTAATGACATTTAATAATTAGTAATAACTGACTATAAAATTTTTATTTCTCAAATAAAATTCATAATGTTAGTAATGACATTCTCTTCAAAATCCATTATGGGAAAGCAAGGCATCTTGACATTTGTTATGTAGGATTCCACACATCAGATATTTTATATATTTCAATTCTCTGACTATTCTATTCTGGCAAACACACACTCTTTCAGTAATTCATTTTGAGTGCTAAATAACCAGAGAGACCTTCTGCCTATACAGATGGATAAACAAAATCATGAGATGTCTAAGTGTGATGGGAACAGAACTACCTGTGTTTCCTAATTAGTATTAGACTCCTGCGTGTAAAAGCATAGGCTAACCAATTATCATCCAAGAATCCAACAGCGGCCCTTGGCTCAAATATGAAAAGAAGGAAGTGCAATAAGGAATCAAAATTTTTATAAAAGCAAATAAACAATTCTTAGAATCATACAGTTTCACCCCAACAGTGTAAGAAGTTTGGGTGTGTTCGGTGATAAACCAAGGACATATATAAACAAGTGAAGTGTTGTGTAGAGACGGAGTATACATGTTTAGCACAGGTGGTTGAAGGGGCCATCTAGAGTCACTGGTGGTGCTCTGTGCTTAGAATAAATAACTCCCTAAGCTGCCCATCAGTATAATTACAACATTTTAGAACATGCTCACTGATGGCATTCATTTCCAATGCTGAGTAGAATTAGATATGAGATGGAAAATCACTTAAAAATAGTACTCAACTATAATTTTAAACTTTTATGTATTTTATTTTTATTGCTGAGAAAGGGGAAAATAAGAGTAAAAGTAAAATCTTACTTAAGTTGTTCTTCAAAGCCACTAATCAGCTCATTTTAAACCTAATACATCCTACCAACCATCCCTAGGTCTGTCTACCCCAGCCTCCACCAAACGCAAAAAGAGGCATTGTTACAGACTGTTATGGCCCAAACTCAGTACCAACAATTTAACCTATATGCCAATCCTATCTAAGGTTCATTGGTAAAGTATTGGGTAAAATACTGACAATAAAGTGTTGCTGGCATCGTTGCCTATTGAATTTAGAAAATGGACTCCAAAATGGTGAGCTGAAGGGATACATGCACATTGAATGCACAGTGGAGTCCACAACAGCGAGGGCTGAAGATTCATCCTCACGTTGCGGAGTGAGGACTAGAGTAAGGACATCTGAGAAGTAATCTCTAAAGAGTACGTGCTGGGGACCATGGCAGAAAAATGTAATGGAAAAGCTGTTCACATATTACACAGTGGGGACCACAGATCAAGGGGCTATCGGCACACAGCATTCTCCGAGGACTATGAAAGGAAGGCTTTATGGATAATTTAAACAGAGTGCACTGTGGGGACAACATCAGTGAGGCCGGGGGGTGGCATCTGCACACTGCATGGTGAGAACACTGTAGTAGGCACTACAGTGAGACACTCAGATCTCTGAGCAGCTTCGAGGGCAGGGAAAGCTAGTTCTCACTTCTAATAATATGTGTTTGATAATGTTTTCCAAACAGGCATGCTGGTGCCCTTCTACCAATATATTTTAAAAGTTTTTTTCAGCTAAAACTCAGGAATCATATGCTGAATTAGAAAAGCTGTGTGCCAAAACCTGCCTAATGTTTCCTCTACTGAAAATACTGTCACAGTTGAATAACACAGTATTTTATTTCTGTTACCCTGAATTAAGACAATAACTTCCCTTTAGAAAATCTATGTCTTCAGTGTGTGCTAAAATTGACTATTTAACTGAAACAAACACAGAAAATTGCATGTTTCTTGGCCTAATTTCAATATCCTGTAATATATTCTGTATGTGCCCCTTGCCTGGGTTAATGAAAAATACACGTAAAGTTTATTTTAACACAAATATTTTGAATATTGAGGTTCTTAGCACTCCACACCCTGCCATTTTTATTAAGTCATTTTGAGAAAGCTGAAAATAGGTGATAGTCACAAATTCAAAATGCCCCTTTCCTGACAAAGATAACAGGATCTGGGTAAAATGTCTTTAAAATTTCACAAAAACAACATACTAAGTAAGTAAATACAAACTGAATAATTGTGATTAACAACCTTCATTTAATAATTCAGGAAGTCAGATTAATTACACAATTAAAGTTGTTGGGTTAAGTCTTCATTACTCACATTTAATCCAATTCTCTCACTTTTTTCAATCATTTCAATGATGATAAATAGCAAGATGATACATTTTTATCAGTCAAAACAGACAACACTGTACAGATCAATAAACTTAAATATCATATTCAAAACTTAGAATTGATAAATGGAATTTATCAATTTTCACTTTAACTAAGTGAAAATCAAGCAAGATTATATATATTACAATCCATGTCTCACATGTTCCCAATTCTCTTCCATAGTTCCATAGAGAATTGTTCCCATTATTATTATTATTATTTTGGTTTTCTGAGACAGGGTTTCTCTGTAGCTTTGGAGGCTGTCCTGGAACTCTTTTTGAAGACCAGGCTGGCCTTGAACTCACAGAGATCTGCCTGCCTCTGCCTCCTGAGTGCTGGGATTAAAGACGTTTGCCACCAATGCCCAGCGAGAATTGTTCCCATTATACTCAACAGTTTTCCATGCTGCTGGAGGAGAAAGGAAAGCTTCTTGCCATGAATACAGTTCATAATCATTGGAAGATTCATAAAGAAAGCTGTCAAGTTCTACTTAACATTAGGTAAGTTCCCCAGATCTTTCCTGTAATATCTACATCACATGATAATGATATGTTCTATAAGAACATCCCAGATTTTAATGTGTTCCAAACATCACAGAGACATTTTATATTATTATGAACCACCAACATTTTAATGTACATAAAATGTTAGCCTTTAAAACTTAGTCTTTGCAAAGATAGACTGGAAAGGGGGCTACCTTTATACTTAAACCAAATCCTCCTACTGTCTGCCTTCTGATCATCACCGTTCTTTCCTGAAAGATAAGAGATTTATGAAAGGTAAGTGTTTCCTTAGACTAAATACCTCTTTTTCTCCTGTGGTTGTTTCAATTGCTGTTTAAAATTTGAAGAAAAATATTTGACAGCAAAAGAAACTTTAAATATTTCAATTAATGGAACATTGTACAGTTTGAATCAAAGGTTAATTAACTTGTTTGCCAAAATAAATGCCACAAAATTCATGTCTGAAAAATTATTTCAGTGATAGTTTGAGAAGAATTTTAACATTTTTATAGTCTCATTTTCATGTTGCACATTCTTGTGTAGCCTAACAGTATCTCCCTGCCAGTCAAAAGCATCCCCCACCTGAGGCCTTTCCTGCATCACCAAGTCATATATTGGCGATTTAAGACCTAAGCTGCAGCGCCTCTATAGCCCAGCACTTCAGAGACCATGTGATGTCTGAGAGCTACATGACGAGGAAGCTGAAGCTGTATTCAGATCCTTAATTTACATGTTAGAAAAAGGACATACTTGAGTATAATGACAGTTGGATTATTAATGTACACCACTGTTTCCCCAGAGTGTAACAAGAATTCAGCTATGAAAATACCAATTCAGAGACCTTGGTGTGAGCACATGAACATTTTCTTAAATTTGCAACCAGCAAATCAAACTTTTGAGTTTTAAGGAAACAATTTATGCATATTTCATATTCTGGAAGAAAGTTGAAGGGTAGGAAGCTGTATCCATAAACTGAATCATTTACATCAGCCATCTCTCACCATCTGCCCTATCCCCTGAATGTAAGAGATGTTTGTGACTTTTTGCCTACATGTCCATAAATTTCCAACTCATTTACCCATCATCTCATTTCCCAAATGTGAATATGGTTCTGCTACTTCTACATGAATTCTTTCTCTCTTTTATTTTCATTCATTGTGAATTAAAATAAAAAATTTACAACAGAAAATATAAAAATATGTACTTTTGTGGCTTTTATTAAGAGTTAATCCTTAATCTGATTACAGGTGAAGGCCAGTTTAGTCACCTTCTCTGCTATTGCTTAGAATTTTATGTAGGGTCAACCTTGTGGATTCTTGGGTATTTCCCTAGTGCCAGGTTTCTTGCTGTTTCCATATTGGCTCCCTCAATGAGGTTATCCCTTTCCTTGCTCTTACTCTCTGTCTTTCTCCTGTTTCCACCATCCCTTTCCTTCATCTTCTCCTCCCCATCCCATTCTCCCTTCCTCCCCTGTTTCTGCTATGCCTTCTCCCCTCTAACATGTTCCCAGCTTTCTCCCAGATCTTGTCCATTTCACCTTCCAAGGGTTATACATGTATGTCTTTCTTAATGTCCCCCTTGCTACCTAGATTCCCTTGGGTCTGTAGGATGTAGTCTCATTATACTTTGCTGTATGTCTACTATTCATTCATAAGTGAGTACATACAATGTTCATCTTTCTGGGTCTATGTTACCTCACTTGGGATGTTTTTTTTTTCTAGTTCCATCCACTGGCCTGCAAATTTCAACATGTCATTATTTTGACTGCTGAGTAGTACTCCATTGTGTAAATTTATCACATTTTCTTTATCAGTTCTTAGGCTGAGGAGCACCTAGTTTTTTTCCAGGTCTTGGCTATTACTAATAATGCTGTTATGAACACAGTTGAGAAAATGTCCTTGTGATATGAATATGCATGATTTGTGTATATTCCTAAGACTGGTATTGCTGTTTTTTTATGTAGATGGATTCCCAATTTTCTGAGAAAGTTCCCTACTGATTTCCAAAGTAGCTGTAATTATCATCATAAAACATCATCCAGCAATGGATGGAAGCAGATGCAGAGATCCACAACTAAGCACTGAACCAAGCTCCCAGAGTCCAGTGTAATAGAGGAAAGAGAGTTAATATGAGAAAAGGGGTCAAAAACATGATGGAGAAACCCAAAGAAGCAGCTGACCTGAGCTAGTGGGAGCTTAATGACTCTGGACTGATATTGGAGGAACCTGCATAGGACCAAAGTAGAGCCTATGAATTTTGGTGACAGTTGTGAGGCTTGGCTAGTCTTTGGGGCCAATGACAGTGAGACAAGGATTTATCCCTAGTACTTGAAATGACTTTGTGAAGCCCATTCTCTTTGGAGGAATACCTTGTTCAGCCTAGACATAGTGGAGAGGGTTTTGGTCTAGCTTCAAAGTGATGTGGCAAACTTTGTTGACTCCCCATGGAGTCAACCTCTCTGAGGAGTGGATGGGGAGTGGGATGGGGGGACGATGGGGAAAGCTGGAGGAGGGGAGAGAATTGGTATATAAAATAAGAAAATATTGTTTTAAAATGAATAAATAAATAAGAAAAAAGTTAATCCTTAAAGGTATGAATAAAAACTCATCACTTGACTAATCAGAAGATCAGTTGGTTGAACTGTCTGCTATTTGAACTACCCCATTCCAAAGATTCTGTCTCCAACGATCCCCTCCCAATTTATTGCACACAAGAACAGACTCTGCCTTTAAATCCAGCTTTCTTACAACATCAAGACCTGAATATTCTAATGCATTTAAAACAGAAAAACAACTTCATGAAGATGATAGTGAGACTTAAAGAGGAAATCAAGAAATACTTTAAATAAATCCAACAAACAGGTGAGTGAAGACACTCAAGAACAGAAAATTGAAGTAGAAGCAAAAAGAAAAAAAGGATGGAAATCTGGAAATAGAAAATCTGGTTAATAGGAACTACAGATATAAGCAACAGCAACAGAATATAAAAGATGGAAGAGAGACTCTCAGGTATTAAAGATATGATAAAAGAAACAAATTTATCAGCAAACAAAATATTAAATCTAAATTACCCTGACACAAAACACTAAGGAAATCTAGGGCACTATGAATAAAAAACAAATATAAGAAGAATAGGAGCTGTCTTCTTCCACCCTGGCAGAGGCAGCCACTCTCTTGGATTCTTACCTCCTAATAAATATCTTGAATGAGGAAAGAAAAAGGATTATAGGAATAGAAGGTGAAGAATACCAGTTCAAAAACTCAGGAAATATATTTAACAAAATCAGATGACAAAATTTTCCTAACCTAAAGAAGGGCATGCCTGCTAATGGTTCAAGAAGCTTACAAAACTCCAAACACCAATCATCAAAGAAAGTCACTGTGTCATATTATAAACAAAACACTAAGCATACAGAATCAAAAATAGATTAGAAGCTACAAGAAAAAAGGGCTACTTAACATATAAATCTAGAACTATTAGAATTATACCTGACATCTAAATGGAGATTCTAAAAGCCAGAAGAGACTGGATGGATATGTAAAAGCTCTAAGGGAACACAAATGCTAGTTTACACTTCCATACCCAGCAAAACTTTCAATCACCATAGATGGAGAACACAAGATATTTCCTGACAAAATTAAATTTATACAATATGTAATCACAAGTCCATCTCTACAGAAGGCACGAGAAGGAAAACTCCAACCAAAGGAAGTTCACTACATCCACAAAAAGACAGACAATAAATAAAATCACACCAGAAAAAACACAAGGCACACACACACACACACACACACACACACACACACACACACACTCACTACAACGACCAACAACAACAAAATAAGAGGAAGTAACAATCATTGGTCATTAATATCTCTCTTAATACCAATGGACTCAATTCCACACTTAAAAGATACAGGCTAACAGACTATATGTGAAAACAGAATCAATCCTTCTCCTACATACAAGAAACACACCTCAGAGTCAAAGATAAGTATATCCTCACAGTAAAGAGTGTGAAAAATATTTTGCAAGTAAATGGACCAAAGAAGCAAATTTGTGTAGCTATCCTAATATCTAAAATATAGACTCCGGACCAAATTTAATCAAAAGAGATAAAGAAGGACATGCCATACTCATCCAAGGAAAAATCTACTAAGATGGATTTTCAAATCTTAACATCAATGCCCCAAATAAAAGGGCATACACATATGTAAAAGAAACATTACTGAAGCTTAAATCACACATCCAACCTCACCCATTAATAGTGGGAGGAATCAATGCCCTGGTTGCACCCACATAAAAACTAAATAGAGAAACAATGGAGCTAAAAGATACTATGAATGAAATGGACCTAACAGATGTCTACAGACAATTTCACCCACACCCAAAAGAATATACCTTCTTTTCACCACCTCACAGAACATTCTCAAAAATTTACAACATAATCACTCACAAAACAAGTCTGAACAGATACAATAAAACTGAAATAATCTCCTGTATCCTTTGTGACCACCATTGATTAAAGTTGGTTTAAAAAACAAAAGAAAAACCAGCCTACAAACTTATAGAAACTGAACAAAAATCCACTAAATTAAAGCTATGTCAAGACAGAAGTAAAGAAAGAAATTAAAAACTATCTAGAATTCAAGGTAGCTGAATACATATATAACAAACTTATTGGATGCAATGAAAGAGGTGTTAAGGGGAAAGTTCACAGCACTAAGTGCCTTCATAAAGAAATTACAGTGATCTCATACTAGCAACTTAACAGGACACTTGAACTATGTAGAACAAAAAGAAGTTAATATACACAAGAGAAGTAGAAGGGAGGAAATAATCAAAATGGGAGCTGAAATCAATAAAATAGAAAGAAAAAGAACAATACAAAGAAACAAAGAGTTGGCTATTTGAGGATATCAACACAATAGATAAACTCCTACCCAACTGACCAAAAGTCAGAGGTTAACAAATTGCCAAAATCAGAAAAGGGACATATAATGACAGAGACAAAGGAAATCCAAAGGATCATTAGGTGATACTTCAAAAACCAATATTCCACAAAATTGGAAAATTTAAAAGAAATGGACAATTTTCTAGTAGATACCACTTACTGAAGTTAATTAACATCTGGAAAACCACTTAAATACCTCTCTAATCCCTAAGGAAATAGAAGCAGTCATTAAAAGTGTCCAATGCACCAGATGTTGGTGGGGCACACCTTCTCTGTGAGTTTGAGGTCAGCCTGGTCTCCAGAGCAAGTGCCAGGATAGGCTCCAAAGCTACACAGAGAAACCCTATCTCAAAAAACAAGAAAAGTCTCCTAATCCAAAAAATGAATTCAGGTGGTTTTAGCACAGACTTCTACAAGTCTTTCAAAGAATATCTAATACCAATACTCAACAAATTATCCTATAAATTAGAAACTTTAGAAACATTACCTAATTCTGATATCCAAACTACACAGGAAACAGTCAACAAATAAAGAGAATTACAAACCTATTTTACTCATGAACATTGACGCAAAATACTCATTAAAATACTCACAAAACAACTCCAAGAACACATTAAAAAGATCACACAACATAATCAAGAAGGGTTCATCACAGAGATGGCAGGATCATTCAATATATGAAAATCTGACATGTAATCCACCACATAAACAAACTAAGAGAAGAAAAGCCTTTGACCAAATTCAACAGATCTTCATGATAAAAGTCTTGAAGGGATAAGGGATGCAATGGACACATTTAAACATACTAGAGGCAATTCACAGCAAGCATATAGATAACATTAAACAAAATGTCAAGAAACACAAAGCAATTCTACTAAAATCCAGAATAAGACAATGCTTTCCACTCTCTCCATATCTATGTAAAATAGTACTTAAAGTTCTAGCTAGACCAATTAGAAAACTAAAGAAGACTGAGTGAATAAAAATTTGAAAGGAAGAAATCAAATTATAGCTATATGAAGATGATATAATAGTATACATAGGTGACTTTAAAACTTCAAGTGAACTCCTACGGGTGATAAACAACTTCAGTGATGTATCTTAATATGAGATTAACTAAAAAAATCAGTAGCTCTCCTATATAAAAAGGGCAAATGTGATGAGTAAAAATTAAACAAAAACACACTTCACAATAGCCACAACAATCATAAAATATCTTAGGGTAACTCTAATGAAGCAGAAAAGACCCATATCACAAGAACTTCAAGCCTTTGAAGAAGGATACTGAAAAATATATTAGAAGGCATAAAGATTTCCCATGTTCTTAAATTGGTAGGATTAACTTAGTAAAAATGGTTATCCTGCCAAAATCCATTTACAGGTTCAAAACAGTCCCTTTCAAAATTCTAATAAAATTCTTTACAGAACTGGAAAGAGCAATACTCAACTTCATATGGAAAAACAAAAACCCAAGAGAGCAAAAAGAATCCTATGTAGTAAAATAACTTCTGGGGTTATCATGATCACTGTATTCAAGCTATACTATAGGGTTGTACAATAAAAAACCACTTTATATTGACATAAAATCAGACATTGATCAATGGAGTTGAATCAAAGACCCAGACATAAATTCACACACATTGAGTTTTGATTTTAAAAAAGCCAGAAATACACATTGGAAAAAAGAAACCTTTTTCAACAAATTGTGCTGGGCTAACTGAAAGTCAGTATGTAAAAGAATACAAATAGATTAATATCGCTCTTCCTGCACAATAGTCAAATCCTAGTGGACCAAAGACCTCAACATGAAACCAGATACATTGAACCAGATGGAAGAGAAAGTGGGAAATGTTTTGAACACATTGACACAGGAGACAACTTCTTGATCAGAACAGAAATAGCACAAGCACTAAGACCAACAATCAATAAAAGGGTCCTCATGAAACTAAACTACTACTGTAAGACAAAGGACACCATCACCAGTTAAAAAAAAAAAAAAGAACCTCACTGAATGGAAAAAGATTTTCAACACTTCAATATCTGACAGAAATCTAATGCCCAAAATATATTTAAAAAACTCAAGAAACTGGATATAAACAAACTAAATATTCCAATTAAAATGGTATAAACATCTAAACTGAATTCTCAGCAGAAGTAACTCATATGTCTGAGAAACATTAACAGAAATGTTTAACGTCCTTAGACATCAGGAAAATGCAAATCAAAATCACTGAGATTCTATCTCACACTTGTCATAATGGCTAAGATCAAAAGCACAAATGACAGCTCATGTGGAGCAGGGGGTAATAAGCAACTATTGCTGGTGTGATTACAAAACTTTTACAGCCACTTTGATAATAAATATGGTGGTTTCTAGAAAAATTGGGAATTGGCTTATGTCAAGAAACAGCTATCTCATACCTGGGAATTTGTTTTTGCAGATTTTTTACATGAATTAGAAACAAGATTGTTTTACATGTGAATCCCAGTTCCCTCTCCCTCCCCTCCATCCTTACCATCACCCCAACTAAAACCCTACCTATCACATATCCTTTCTGCTCCTCAGGGGTGGTGAGGCCTTCCATAGGGGGGTCATCAGATTCTAACATATCCTTTGGGATAGGGCCTAGGGCCACCCCCATGAATCTTGGCTCAGGGACTACCCCTCTATATAGAATGAGCTCCCAAAGTCCACACCTACGATAGGGATAAGTACTGATCTACAACAGGAAGTCCCATAGATTTATGCAGTCTCCTCACTGAAACCCACATTCCTGGGGTCTAGATCAGTCCCATGCTGGTTTCCCAGATATCAGTCTTGGGACCAAGAGCTCTCCCTTGTTCAGGATAGCTGTTTCTGTGGGTTTCACCAGCCTGGTCTGGACCCCTTTGCTCTTCACTCTCCACTGCAAATGGATTCCAGTTCAATTCAGTGAATAGTTGTGGGTGTCTGCTTCTACTTCCACCAGCTGCTGGATGAAGGCTATAGGATGGCATATAACTCAGTCATCAATCTCATTAACAGGGGACGGCATTTAAGGTAGCCTCTCCTCTGTTGCTAATCTAAGTTGGTTAGGTGTCATCTTTGTAGATCCCCAGACATTTCCCGAGTGCCTGATTTCCTTTGAACCCAAATTGTCTCTCTCCATTATGGTATCTCCTTTCTTCTTTTCCTCTATTCTTCCCCGGACTCAACCTTTCTGCTCCCTAATGTTCTCCTCACCTCACCTCTTCTCCCCTTCTCATTCTCCTAGCTCCCTCTTCCCTTCCCCCATGCTCCCAATTTGCTCAGGAGACCTTGTCCCTTTCCCCTTCTAAAGGAGACCATGTATGTCTCTCTTAGGGTCCTCCTTGTTTGCTAGCTTCTCTGGCAGTGTGGATTGTAGGCTGGTAATCCTTTACTCTATGTCTAAAATCCACATATGAGTAAGTACATACCATGTTTGCCTTTTTGTGATTGGGTTACCTCACTCAGAATGGTTTCTTCAAGTTCCATCCATTTTCCTGCAAATTTCAAGATTCTATTGTTTGTTTTCTGCTGAGTAGTACTCCATTGTGTAAATATACCACATTTTCTCCATCCATTCTTCAGTTGAGGGGCATCTAGGTTGCTTCCAGTTTCTGGCTATTACAAATAGTGCTGCTATGAACATTGTTGAACAGATGTCCTTGTTGTATGAATGTGCTTCTATTGGGTATATGCCTAAGAGTGGAATTGCTGGATCTTGTGGTAGACTAATTCCCATTTTCCTGAGGAGTCGCCATACTGATTTCCAAAGTGGCTGTACAAGTTGGCACTCCCACCAGCAGTGGAGAAGTGTTCCCATTTCTCCACATTCTCTCCAGCATAAACTGTCATTGGTGTTTTTTGATTTTAGCCATTCTGATAGGAGTAAGATGGTATCTCAGAGTAGTTTTGAATGCATTTCCCTGGCAGCTAAGGATGTTGAACACTCTCTTATGTGTCTTTTAGCCATTTTAGATTTCTCTGTTGAGAATTGTCTATTTAGTTCTGTACCCCACTTTTTAATTGGATTGTTTGGTGTTTTGGAGACTAGCTTCTTGAGTTCTTTGTATATTTTGTAAATCAGCCCTGTGTCAGATGTGGGGTTGGTGAATATCTTTTCCCATTCTCTGGGCTGTTTTGTCTTACTGACTGTGTCTTTTGCCTTACAGAAGCTTCTCAGTTTCAGGAGGTCCCATCTATTAATTGATTATCTCAGTGTCTGTGCTACTGGTGTGTTCAGAAAGCAGGCTCCTGTACCAGTTAATTCAAGGGTATTTCACACTTTGTCTTCTAATAGGTTCAGTGTCTGGATTTATGTTGAGATCATTGATCCATTTGGACTTAAGTTTTGTGCATGGCTTTAGACATGGATCTATCTGCAGTCTTCTACATGCCAGCATCCAGTTATGCTCGCACCATTTGTTGAACATGCTTTCTTTATTCCATCATATAAATTTTGCTTCTTTGTCAAAAATCAGGTATTTGTAGGTGTGTGGGTTAATATCATGGTTTTCAACTCTATTCCATTGTTCTACCTGTCTATTTTTGTTCCAATACCAAGCTGCTTTCAGGACTATAGCTCTGTAATAGAGCTTGAAGTCAGGGATGGTGTTGCCTCCAGAAGTTCCTTCATTGTACAGGGTTGTTTTGGCTATCCTGGGTTTTTGTTTTTCCATATAAAGTTGAGAATTGTTCTTTCAAGGTGTGTGAAGAATTGTGGTGGTATTTTCATGGGGATTCCATTGAATCTGTAGATTGCTTTAGGCAAGATTGCCATTTTACTATGTTGATCTTACCTATCCAAGAACATGGGAGATCCTTCCATTTTCTGGTATCTTCTTTAATTTAGTTCTTGAGACTCAAAATTCTTTTATTTTACCATCCAGCAAGGACTCTTTAATGCTAGAACTTTTCTAGGTATTCATAAACTAATCATGAACTGAGTAAATGTAAAATGTTATCCAAATCAATACTTCCGGTGGTATGCAAAAACAAACACGATTTAAAAAAAACTGTTCAGATACATCATTTCAAAAATACAAACTCTTCACATCCTCCTTTCTTTTCCTTTAATATTCTCTGGTGGCATTTGCTCAGTGGGAAGCAGCTGAGAACCACTCACAGGAAAAGTCTCTTTCCACTGCCAGACAAACTTCCCACTGCCCAGCTCCAACAAGGTGCCTGGTCTCCATGGGTGTGCATCTTTTCCTTAGCTTTTTTTTTTTCTTTTTCTCTCTCTCGCAATTTTTCTAAAGTACATTCCTCTGTGAGTTTTATCTTCTTAAAATTCGGCTCCTGCAGCAATATTTCATTGAAACACTGTGTTTCTAGATCCACAGCCTAAATATGAACAAAGTGCTTTTTTTAGACAACAAGTTATAAGTTTCCCTGGACACTTGGTAACCAAATAGGCTTTAAAGTGTACTCTGGAGTCTGAACACTAGGACTGTTCAGCAGAGCTCTGAGAGGGGCTGGGCTCAGTTCCATCCTCGGTGCTATTGTCTACATCCTTCTCCATTGCTGTCTCATCATCATCCAACTGCTGACTGGTGAAGTTGTTCAGTTCAAGAAGCCCACTGGGCTCTACTACCACATTGGAGCTGGAGTGACAAGGAATAGCGTACTGGAGAATGGCCTGGATTCTGTTGGATTCTTCAGCTTTCTTTTGGCCTACATTCTGAATACGCACGAACTGGCCTGTCACTGCCACTCCTGCTGCTTCCATCTTTCAGGTCGTTAGGGGAGGGCCAACAGCAGATGGACTTGAACAGGACTCTCTACATTTCGCCATCCCTGCCACCACCACGTGGGTAGAGTAAAGCTCCTGCCTCACCAGTGAGCACACCAGTTGCCAGAGCCTGCTTTGGGGGATCCACTACCATTTGTTCTACATTTGTATCAATCTGAGCTTCCATCAAAGACATCTGCAATATGTCTGACACTGCTGTCTTCTCAGAGGCCTGAATGGGAGATATGCTTGCAACTGGTGACGTCGGCTTAGGAACAGAACTGCCACCAGTTATCTTTGTAACTGTGGGAGGCTAGCACCCCTCAAATGTTATCTATGTAACAGAGGATCCTTGGGTTATAATTGGCTGCTCCACCTGGCTTGCTGGCTGTTTCTCTGATGAAGTGGGGAGCGCCATTTGGCTCTGGGGAGTTTGGGGTTGCATGTAGATTTTTGGTTGGTTTGGAGCTTGCTGCATTTTAGGAAGCTGCTGTGTGGTTTTCACAGCAAGTACCTGTACTACAGTTTGCGGGGGCTGTGCCATTAAGGCAGGAAGCTGCTTGTCTGGTTACCACGGGATGCTGTGTGTGCTGTGCATCTGGCTTGGGCTGTGCTTGTTCCTGCTGGAGAGGAGTCAGTTTCTGATGCCTGATGGAGAGCTGGGGCATCTGTGTGAGTTTGTGCTGGAGTTGGTCTGCCTGAAGGTGGATGGTCTGCTTCTGTTTGGTCTGGAAACACTGCAGAGTTTTCACTTGCAGCTGAGTCTGTTCCAGCTGGGGCTGGCTAAGTTTCTGCTGCTTAGTTGACTGTGACTGAGTTAGGGCAGATCGGTAAAACAGACCTGTCTGAGGATCCAATGTGTCCATCTCTTCAACCTCACCCTCCTCAGTTCCAAGTTACTCACTGTGTTTGGTAAAAGCAGTATGACTGCTTACTGCCTGTTGCATAATGTGGGTGATTGTTCCAGGGGAAGCCACTGAAGTCTGTGTCGCAGTCTGTGACTGAGCCACATGTTGGAGCAGGGTCCGCTGGGGCTGTGAAGGCTGTTGGGGCTGGGAGCGATGGCTGACTAGAAGGGGGGAAAGCAATCTCTGTCCCCTCATCATTGCTTTCAGTGGTGATGTATTCAGCAACTAGTTCTGACTCTACCACAGCAATGGATGGACTCTCAGGAGAGTCTCTTTTCCTGGGTCATCTGAATAGGTACTGTCATTTGACTCAAGTCAATAGTGGGTTGTCTTGGTTTAGATTCCAATTTTTCCTTTACTGTTGTCTGTTGAGTTCTAATAGTGCTTTGATTGCTGAAGTAGCTGCTTGTGATTCGCTGGATACATCCTGATATATTGTGGTGGGGCTAGTCTCCATTGCAATCTCATGTTCTGACCAATCCTGATGTCGGGAAGCAATTGCATGAACTACAGGCTGGGAATCTTGGGAACTCTGGGGGACTCTGTGGAAGAGGAACTACTGTCTGTGTAACCCTTCTTTTCCTTCCTGAGAAGATGAATTGCCAGCCTCTGCTACCCTTGATGCTTGCCGTAATGTTTCGGTTACCAGTTGCCTTGTTTGTTCACTAACAACTGTAGCTTGAAATGTCACTGGTTTCGGTTTAATGAGAACCCGTGTTTTCCCTTGCTGTCCATAGACAATTTTTGTTGGGATGAGTTTAGCTGCTGGCTGGACTGTGGAACCTATTCCTTTTGGCTGTGTTACAATCATCTTGGTGATGAGTCTTGTAGCAGTAATGATAGCTGGCTTTGCTTCGGTTGGCACTGTCTGAAGAGTCTTTTCTCCTCCAGCATTTAGCAATGTTGTGACGTTTTTGCCAGGGAGGCCTTGAATGGTTGTTCCTTTTCCTGTAGTCTTTCGTACAACATTCAAATTGGGCTTGGAAGTCATTGGGATTGTAGTGATTTTGGTAGTCATTCCAGAAACAATATTACTGCTAATTATCTTGCCACCCCAAATAGCTAATGATTTGGGTACTACAGTAATGATGCTCCCACTGGTACTTTTCACATAGGTTGCAGCCCCAGGGGTTGTAGATACTCGACCTAAGGATGGGCTCACTGTTGGCCGGGTGTATGTTGCCTGAGTACCAGTAGGAGTAGTTACCAGTTTAGTTGTCATAATTGCACCATTACTGCTAACCACCATAATAGGGGAATTGCTACTGGTGGGTAGAGTTGCAGTCACTGGTTTGGGTAAGATTTTACTTGGTTGAACCTGCTGTGTGATGATGTTAACACCTGACTCCTGTTTGATCTGGATGGTCGGTTTGATACCGGGTGGCAACAGTGACTGCTGAGGTTGCTGCTGCTGAAACACTGAGGAAGGCTGGGCCACTGGCTGCTGTGTCTGTTGTTGCACTTGATGAACTGCTGCTTAGGAGACTGCTGATGCTGTTTAGGAAACTGTGCAAGAATTTGGGTAGGGTCACTCACTGAGCTTTTGGGGGAGGGAAGTCTTGTCGATGCCATTTTGATTGCTGATGTGGACACACCTTGTGCTACTGTTGACATGACCACAGATGGTGTGGAAGACACCACTGCTGTCACTGCAACTGTACTAGAAACAGTTGATGATGTGTAGCTGCTGTTGCCACTGCTGCTGCTGCTGACCAGAGAGGACAATGATGCAGTTATAATAACAGGTGGCTTCTGAGTTGTGGAAGCAATCTCTGATGTTGGTACAAGTTTAGTGACTGCTGCATAGTTATGGGATTTGGAGAGAATGTTGAGCATGAAGGTTGAATTTGGTGATGTGGTCACTATAATAACCTTCTGTGTTGTTCTGTTTGTTGTCTGTGTTGATGGTTTGGTGAAAGTTATTTTCACAGGTGACATGTGGGGTGGCAAGGAGTTGGCAATGCTCTGCATGATGTTGCTCATCTTGGGACTGACACTCACAGGCACAGTGATGGTTTTTGAGACTGGAACAATGGCCTTTGGAACTTCTTTCAGAACTACAGCAGAAGAACTAGAAGAGTTTGTTCACCTGCGTTTTCTGGGTTTTTCATCTTCATCTGAACAGCTGACACTTTTGACATATACGGTACTTCCACGTGGCAAGACTGGAGGCAGGACTGGCAGGTCTTGGAGACTTAACTGTTGCTATGCTGCCACTTGGAACAGGGGTAGAGGTTGGGGTTGACGTGGTACTTGTGTAGGAATAGCAGACCACTACTTCTTTGCTTGCTGTTTCTGCAGGCATGGGAAGGGATGCATTGTGCTGGACAGCTGCGTTGGCCACAGCATTTGTTGTTACAGTGAAGGCAGTCTGGGGAACCAGTCGGGGCATCAGAGGTACCAATCTACGCCCTTCAATGGACCATTCTGAAGAACTATTAGGTCCAGACATATTATGTGCAATTGTTGTTTACCGTTCATCGTTTACTGCTCTCCGAACTACAGCACAGTGGCGTTCTGTTGAGATGCTAAGGACTTTTGAGAGTTCTCCAAGAAGATCTTTCTTTTCCTTGGTGAGACTCCCGCTGTGCACGAAGTACACTGATAACTCCAGCATATGCCTCCAATTCCAATTTTCGAAGAATTCGTTTGCATTCATTCCTGCTGAGATCCAAAAGGGTTGGCCACACAGCAGGCATTGCTGCTTCTGTTTGGTAGCCCCAAAGAGCTTGTCCTCCCTGCGCGGCCTTTCGGGGCTCATCTAAAAGGCTCCTCCGCCAAGACTAGGGGACATCAGGAATTAGGTTTGTTTGCAGTGCCTCAAAAGGGGCAAGATGGCGACAGATACCAGTGCGCAGGCGCAAGTGCGTGGCTCATCAGGAGGTGTATTTCCCCTTTCCCGCCTTTTGGGGAACAAGCACTCAAAAGCCTCCATTTGTTCTGTCCTTTTTTAACACCGTGTTTTGAAAGGAAAGGAAGGGCGTCGCAGGGCCTGCTGGGAGTTGTAGTCCAAGCTCAAATGCCTTTCTCTTTCTCTCTCTGCTTGCCGGTCACTTGCTCAAGGAGGTCTGAGACTCAAATTCTTAAGGTACAAGTCTTTCACTTCTTTTGTTTAGCGTTATCCCAAGGTATTTTATGTTGTTTGAGGCAATTTGTAAAGGGTGTTGTTTCTCTGATTTCTTTCTCCACCAATGTATCATCTGTATATAGTAGGGCTACAGATTTTTTGAGTTAATCTTGTATCCTGCCACTTGGCTGAAGGTGTTTATCAGTTATAGGAGTTCCCTGGTAGAGTTTTTTTGGGTCACTTATGTACTATCATATCATCTGCAAATAGTGAGAGTTTGACTTTTTCCTTTCCGGTTTGTATTCCCTTGATCTCCTTTTGTTGTCTTTTTGCTCTAGCTAGAACTTCAAGGACAAAATTGAAGAGGTATGGAGAGAGTGGACAGCCTTGTCTTGTCCCCAATTTTATAAGAATTGCATTGAGTTTCTCTTCATTTAATTTGATGTTGGCTGTTGGCTGTTGGCTTGCTGTATATTGCTTTTATTATGTTGAGGTATGTTCCTGTTATCCCTGATTTCTCAAAGACCTTTGTCATGAAGGGGTGTTGGATTTTGTCAAAGGCTTACTCAGCATCTAGTGAGATGATCATGTGTTTTTTTTTTCCTCAGTCTGTTTATATGGTGGATTACATTGATGGATTTTCGTATGTTGAACCATCCTTGCATCCCTGGGATGAAGCCTACTTGATCATGGTGGATGATTTCTCTGATGTGTTCTTGGATTTGATTTGCCAGTATTTTATTGAGAATTTTTGCATCAATGTTCATGAGGGATATTGGTCTGTATTTCTCTTTCTTAGTTGTGTTTTTGTGTGGCTTGGGTATCAAGGTTATTGAAGCCTCATAAAAAGAGTTTGGCAATGACCCTTCTGCTTCTATTGAGTGGAATACTTTGAGGAGAATTGGTATTATCTGTTCCTTGAATTTCTGCTAGAATTCTGCACTGAAGCCATCTGGCCCTGGGCTTTTTTTCATTGGGAGACTTTTGATGACTGCTTCTATTTCACTAGGGGTTATAGGTCTGTTCAACTTGCTTATCTGTTCTTGATTTAATTTTGTTAAGTGAAGTCTATCCAGAAAATTGTCCATTTCATTTAGGTTTTTGAATTTTGAGTAATACAGGTTTTCTAAGTATGACCTGATGATTCTCTGGATTTCCTCAATGTCTGTTATGTACCCCCTTTCATTCCTTATTTTATTAATTTCCATGTACACTCTCTGCAGTTTGGTAAGTTTGAATAAAGGTTTTTCTATCTTGTTGAAATTCTAAAAGAACCAACTCTTCCTTATATTGATTTTTGCATTATTCTCCTAGTTTCCACTTTTTTTATTTCAGTCCTCAATTTATTTATTTCCTGGCATCTGCTCTTCCAGGGTGTATTGGCTTCTTTGTGTTCTAGGGCTTTCTGTAGGGAGACACTGTAGATCTGCCTCCTAGTAGCCGGGACAGGTGTGCAGGAAAACGCCCGTGAGGGGAAGTCTAAGCTAATGTAGGAAGGCTTCTTAAGGGACCACGGACGTGGATCATCCCTTCTTCTGGCCCTGGTCCCAGCTCCCTCCTCCTCACTCTGGCCTGGCTGCCCTGGCACGTTTTGGCCTGCGCTTGGCTGGTGCATCCAAATAAAGAGACCTTGACCCTATTGACTGCTGGTTGATCACTCTACACATGGCGCCCATCGGATCCATGACCCACCCAAGTGGCTCCGGGTGCCCCCGAGGCTCCGCGCTGCTCTGGACCGTGGAAAACGCACATTTTAATCCACAGAGAACGCTGCCGCTTCCCGATGCTCCTATCCCCCGGTTCCTGCCGTGCCTGTCTCCACCTCGGCCCCCTATTGCCGCTGCCTTGTTTCCCGGGCCCCGCCCGCCACCCTCTGGGCCAGACCCTGGATACATCCACTGCAGGGTGAGTTTTCCAAATTTAGCTGTGGGCACAGTCACCTAGCTGATGCAAATACCCCCCAGGTAGGTTCTAAAAAATTCCTTAGTGGCTAGAGATTTTCTGAAAGCTCAGATCCTACTTGAAATAGATGTGGCAGCGCCACCTGCTGGTCAGACGTTGTTACTGCACCAGAAAATGGCATTGCCAGTAAATGTAGCTGAATTTCTGTCGCCCTTGCACTTAGAGACTGCAGAATTTGTCCCTGATAATACTGAACTAACCTCTTGAAATTACAGGAAACAATCAGAAACAGAAGTAATCCCCCGTACATTACGCATATCAGATCCCATACGGGTCTGCCAGGCCCACTGGCACAAGGCAATGACGCGATCGATCGTTTATTGATTGGCACTGTGCTAGAAGCCTCCGAATTTCATAAAAAGCATCATGTAAATAGCAAGGGTTTAAAGAAGGACTTCTCCATCACTTGGCAACAAGCCAAGGAGATAGTGAGAAACTCTCTTACTTGTTCCTTTTATATCCAAACTCCACTGCCAGCAGGCTGTAATCCTAAAGGCATTCGGAGGAATGAGATCTGGCAAATGGACGTCTTTCATATTACAGAATTTGGAAATTTGAAATATGTACATCATACCATTGACACATTCTCAGGTTTCCAATGGGCTACTGCTCTCAACTCTGAAAAAGCTGATTCCGTTATTACACACCTACTAGAGATGATGGCAGTTATGGGCATACCTGCACAGATAAAAACTGACAATGCTCCAGCATATGTCTCCACAGAAATAGAACAGTTCTTCAAATATTATAACATTAAGCATGTCACAGGTATACCACACAACTCTACAGGACAAGCAGTTGTTGAGAGGTCTCACAGGACACTTAAGGAGATGCTCGATAGGCAAGCTGGTAAGTCAAAACCCCCCAAACATAGGTTGCATAATGCTTTATTGACACTAAACTTTCCTAATGCCAACGATGAAGGACAAACAGCTTCGGAAAGACACTGGACTACGGAAAAAACTGCTGAACTAAATCAACCAATGTACTTCAAAGATGTACTGACCTTGGTATGAAAACCCAGACATGTGTTACGTTGGGGTAGGGGTTTTGCATTTGTTTCCACAGGAGAAGAAAATCTTTGGAAACCATCAAAATTGATCAAGATTTGAGTTGAAAAGGAGAAACCTCCCGACAAGGTCGACTGACAGGTATTTACTGAGGTATATCTCATGAACTAAATAAAAGCCTCCCAAAGGATGGGAGTTCCTTTTTTTTTTATCCTCACAGGAAAACCCATCTCCAGAAGTCAAAGGACACTACATGAATAGATATTTAAGGAAAGAAGGTAGCTATAAACATCAAACAAAAGGAACGTGCCATACGGTAAAATTTACAGCTGTCTCTCAAATAACTCTATTTCTCTTCATTTCCTAGTCCCTATTCAATTAAATCGATGCTGGATTTAGAGCTGGATTTGGCCTTCTTACCCTAAAATCCAGGCATGTTATTTAACAAAATTTTAAAGTTTCTGTGTTATATCAAGAAGCCAATTGCTGCAATACAGAATAAATGAAGAATTAGAGGACTATCTTTGTCTTTTCTTGGCTCTTTCTTTCAAGGCCTACACCCTCTCATAATTGTCATTTTTCAAGGATTGCCTTTCCCAGGAGACATACATGTACAAGCAAACATTTCTCTGATGACACTTATGTTTGAATCCCATACAGCCAATGAGGACCAACCTGACGACAATTCCTGCATGCTCCGGAAAAAGAATTGGACTCACTGACTGCACTGGATTCAACTCATTCTGTTTCGACTGACACTCTGACCAGAACCTCGAGTACTGACTTCAAGCAAGTTGAGGATTTCAACCTAGATCTTCAATCAAGCAAATCCCATCTAACATGAAGTGGAGATAACCCAATAGAGACTTTCCCTGTGCTAACATTTTTTTCCACAGGACCCCACATGGCTAACATTGTTCCATTTCAGCAGGAAGTAACTTAGAAGATGCTATGCCCCCATCCCCCATTATTGTTTATTAGGGAAATGTAAGCCTAGTTAGGAATGATCTTCCTATTGTTTAGGGTTGGGATTGGAAGGAGGTGTTCAGGTTGGACACCCATTTCAGATGACTTTAAGACTTAGCTGGAATAGACACAGGGTGTGCAATAGCAGATTATTGTATCTTTTTATATTTCACCTTTATGATTGTTAATTTTGGATGTTTTACACTATTAAGTTTTAATCCTCATTTAGACTAAAAGGGGAATTATAGGGAGACACTGTAGCTCTGCCTCCTAGTAGCCTGGACACGTGTGCTGGAACACACCCATGAGGGAGTGGTGAGGGGAAGTCTAAGGTGACATAGGAAGGCTTCTTAAGGGACCTCGGACATGTGGATCATCCTTTCTTCTGGCCCTGGTCCCGGCTCCCTCCTCCTCGCTCTGGCCTGGCTGCCCTGGCACGCTTTTCTGCGGTTGGCTGCTGTACCCAAATAAAGAGACCTTGACCCTGCTGGTTGATTACTCTACAGCTTTAAATTGTGCTGTTAATTCTCTAGTGTGATTATTGTCCTGTTTCTTCATGTGGGCACTTAGCGCTATGAACTTTCCTCTTATCACTGCTTTCAAAGTGTCCCATAAGTTTGGGTATGTTGTGTCCACATTCTCATTGAATTCTAGGAAATATTTAATTTCTTTTTTTATTTCTTCCTTAACCCAGGAATTGTGCAATTGGGTATTATTTAATTTCCACAAGTTCACAGGATTTATGCAATTCGTGTTGTGTTGTTGAATTCTAACTTTAAAGCATGGTGGTCTGATGATATACAGGGGGGTATTTTAATTTTCTTGTACCTGTTGAGGTTTGCTATGTTGCCAATTATGTGGTTGAGTTTAGAGAATGTTCCGTGTGGCACTGAGAAGATTATTTTGTATTTGGATGCAATGTTCTATAGATATCTGTTAAGCCCAATTATGCCATAACTTTTATTAATTCCTTTGTTTCTTTGTTAAGTTTCTGTCTGGTGTTCCTGTCCAGTGGTGAGAGTGGGGTGTTGAAGTCTCCCAATATGAGTGTGTGCAGTTTTATGTGTGATTTGAGTTTTAGTAATGTTTCTTTTACAAACATGGATGCCTTTGTATTTGGGGCATAAATGTTTAGAATTGAGACTTCATCATGATGGATTTCTCCTGTGATGAGTAGGAAGTGACCTCCTTCATCTCTTTTGATTGATTTTAGTTTAAAGTCCAATTTGTTGGATATTAGGATTACTACCCCTGCTTGTTTCTTGGGTCCATTTGATTGGAAAATCTTTTCTCAACTTTTACTTCTTAGGTACCGTCTGTCTTTGAAGTTGAGGTGTGTTTCTTGTATGCAGCAGAAGGATGGATTCTGTCTTCTTATCCATTCTGCTAACCTGTGTCTTTTTATAGCTGAGTTAAGACCATTAATATTGAGGGATATTAATGACCATTGATTGTTCATTCTTGTTTGTTTTGGATTTGGTGGTGGTGGTGAAATTATGTGTGGGTTTCCACCCCTTTTTTCTTTTGGCTGTTGTTAAAGTGTGATTATCTATTGCCTATATTTTTCTGGTTGTAATTAACTTCCTTGGGTTGCAGTTTTCCTTCCAGAACTTTCTGTAGGCCTGGATTGGTGGATATGTATTGTTTGCATCTGGTTTTGTCATGGAATATCTTGTTTTCTCCATCTATATTGATTGAAAGTTTTGCTGGGTATAGCAGTCTGGACTGGCCACCATGGTCTCTTAGTGTAGGTAGAATATCTATCCAGTACTTTCTTGCTTTCAGAGTTTCCATTGAAATGTCAGGTGTAATTTGGATAGGTCTGCCTTTATATGTTACTTGACCTTTTTACTTTGCTGCTCTTAATATTTTCTCCTTATTCTGTATGTTTGGGGTTTTGATTATTATGTGACAAGGAGACTTTTATTTGTGTTCTGTAGGCTTCTTGTACTTTCATTGGTATGTCTTTCTTCAGGTTAGGAAAGTTTTCTTCTATGATTTTGTTGAATATGTTTTCTATGACTTTGAGTTGGATTTCTTCACCTTCTTCTATACCTATTATTCCTAAGTTTGATCTTTTCACGGTATCCCATATTTCCTCGATATTTTGTGTTAGGGATTTGTTGAACTTAAGATTTTCTTTGTTTGATGAGTCTATTTCTCCTAGTTTATCTTCAACTCTTGAGATTCTCTTTTCCAACTCTTCTATTCTGTTGGTTATGCTTGTATCTGTAGTTCCTGATCATTTACCCAGCTTTTCTATTTCCAGCATTCCCTCAGATTTTGCTTTCTTTTTTGTCGCTATTTCCGTTTTTAGGTCTTGAACTGTTTCCTTGAAGGATTTGTTGATATCTTGTATTTTTTGGTTTGTTTTTTCTTCTATTTCTTTAAGGGATTTTCTCATGTCCTCTTTGAGGCCCTCTATCATTTTTATGAAGATGTTTTTAAGGTCATCATCTTCTGCTTCATCTGCATTGTGATGTTCTAGTCTTGCTGGTGTATGCTCCCTAGTATCCGGTGGTGTCATATTGGGTTTTCTGTTGTTGAATGTGCTTTTATATTGTCTCCTTCCCATGCTTTCTTCTGGTGTGTGTAGCAGGAGTCTCTTCCTCTCCTTTTGGTTACAGGACCAAGGTTCCCTCTGGTAGATGCATACAGTTCCAATACTCTGATGTCTGTCCTCTTCTTGTTGATGGATGTGGGACTGTTACAGAGGCCTTGGCAGTGTCTGGGTGTGTTGGATCCTGCTGAGTTCAGATCCTGGGAGCAGTCCCCAAGCTTCAGGTTTCCCTGAGCAGGGCTTCAGAAATCGCACTGAAAGCAGTCCCTGGTCTTGCTGGTCCTGGTCTGGTGAATGGAGGTGGGATTGTTATCCGGGCCTTGGCAGTCTCTGGGTGTGTTGGATCTCCTGGGTATTCTTAACTATGTTCATAAAAGGCAGAAATTGGAACATGGATAAAGAAATTGTGGTCTGTTTACATAATGTAGTATTCTGCTGTTAAAAACAATGACATTGTGGAATTTGCAGGAAAATGGATGAAACTTGAAAAACAATCATTCTGAGTAATATAACCAGAAACATAAACATGGTATGTGTTCCCTTAGTGGATATTAGCTGTAAAGTAAAAGATAGCATACTACATTCCACATATCCAGATAGGTTATGTAACAAGAAGGATTTAAGGAAGGACAAAGGGCTTCCCCTGGTGGAATACATTTCACTGGTAGATTGGGGGTAGGTAAGGCTGGGACTATGAGTGGTAAACTAGGAGGAGGGAAAAGATACTGGGAGAAACAATTGGATCTGGGTATTTGGGGGTAGAAGTGGGAACCTAGTATAGTGAAAACTCCATGGAATCTGTGAAGACTCAAAAATAATAGGGGACATGACACCTGCACCAACCATCTTCTGTAACCAGAAAATTCGTCAAGAGGAGGGTTTGGGACACAAACCCAGTCACAAAACCTTCAACCTACAGCTTGTCCTGCCTGCAGAGTCTTCTAGAACTACAGCCCAGGATAATACTCATCAAAGAGCCCAGAGACAATTCATCCAACAGCTGATGGGAACAGGTGTAGAGTCCCATAGCCAGACATTAGGCACAGCTTGGGAAGTTCTGGGGAGAAGATTGAAGATAGAAAGGATTGAAGGAACCAGAGAGATCAGGAACATCAAAAGAACATGACCCACAGAATCTACTGACCAGAACTCATAAGGTTTTGTAATGAGCACTGTTTCCTATCAACCTGGTCCCAAATGAACACAGGATGCTATATTAATTATGAAACTGTTGGCCATGGCTTAGGCTTCTTATTGGCTAGTTCAGTCTTAATCATTAACCCATTTCTATTAATCTAACATTTCCATGTGGCCTTATATTACCAGAGAATGCCTGATGTATCCTATCCTCCCAGTGGCCACTTGATGACTCCTGTCTGCCTACACTTCCCAGAATCCTTTTTCTCTGGAAGCCCTGCCTATCCTTCCTGCCTGGCCACTAGCCACACAGTGCTTTATTCATTAACCAATAGGAGAAACGTATGTACGGAAGATATCTGCATCATAGTCTCACAGAGATCATGGAGCATGTAGAGTGAAGAGCACATGAGCCAGTTAAAGATGGCACTGAGGGGAAGTCAGGAGATCGAGTCCTGAGATGTTTACAAAAAAGGGAGATTGTTTGCCAAGATTGAACCAGATGAGGTCACTGCATGAACAGCTTGTGTTTACTAGGTAAATCATAGGGCACCTAGCTGTATGATAGGCTGACCTTTAAAACCATTGGCTGGCTGTTTTCCCACTTTGTGTGTGTGTGTTTTTTTTTTTGTTTTTTTTTTTTTTTGCTTTAAAAGGTGCTTGCTGTGGGGCAAAAAAGGAGTTCCTGCTTGACTAAACTCCCTGCTGCATCTGATTGTCTCTGGGATCCTGGGATGCTAGGGAATGGGTGAGTAGTGCACTTACCCTTCTTAGGACGGAGCTCAGCCTTCCATGGTTGGGCTAAAACCCTACAGTAGAGATTTGACATACGTCCTCTGCATATATGCATGGCTGAGTAGCTTCGTGGTTTCTTGGGATTTCTAATAGTTGGAAAAGCAGAGAACGCTGACTCTTTTGCCTGCTTATGGAACCCTTTCTCTCCTACTGTGTTGTCTTATCCATCCTTGAGGTGATGTTATGAGCCTGCCCTTATTGTAGCATATTATGAGGCCTGATCTTTTCTGTGGGTAAAGGAGGCATGTCTGGGGGAAAGTGATGGTGGGAGAATAGAATCTGGGGTGAAGGAGGGAGGAGAAATTTTGGTCAGGTTGTAATATATGAAAGAATATTTTTAAAAAGAAATAAAAATTCATCACTTTGGCATTTGTGAAATTGTTTTGCTTTTTTTATCAAATAAAACTATCCATGAATAAAATAATGACAAGAACAAAATTATTTCATCATAAATGATGAATTATTAACTTTTGGTTTTGCTAATTTTGAAAGATAAAATCAAGCCTTTTAATGAAGATTAGTATATATTAATTAAAGGAAGGACCAAGCCCCTCTCCCTTTCATTAAGTCTGAGCATGGCATCTCACCATAGGGAATAGACTCTAACAATCTAGTTCATGAACCAGGATTAGATCCTGTTTATACTGCCAGGGGCCCTCAGATAGGCCAAGCTTCACTACTGTCTCCCATATATGGAGGACACAGGTTGGTCCCATGGAGTCACCACAGCTTTCAGTCTGCAGTTCATAAGTTTCCATTAGCTTTGTTCAGCTGTCTCTGTAGATTTCTCCATCATGATCTTGACCTCCCTTGCTCACATATTCCCTCATCCCGCTCTTTGGCTGGATTCCTGGAGGTTGGCCTGGTGCTTAATTGTGGATCTCTGCATCTGAATCCATCAATTAATGGATGAAGGCTCTATGATGATAGTTGAGTCATACACAGGGGTATACATAGGGACAGGCCTCATTGGGCATCCTCTCCACTTTGCTATGAGTCTTAGTTGGGGATCATCCTTATGGATTCTTGGGAATTACCCTAGCACCAAGTTTCTCCCTAAACCCATAGTGGTTCTCTCTATTAATTTATCTCTTTCACTACTCTTCCAATCCATCTCTCCAACCCTTGACCATTCTGTTCCCTCATGTTCACATATCTCTTCCCCTCCCCTTTACTGTACCACCTTGCCCCAGTTTACCCAGGAAACACCATATAATTCCCCTTACAAGGGCGACCCATGTGTTCCTCTTAGGGTCTTCCTTGTTACCTAGCTTCTCTAGAGCTGTGGGTTGTAGTCTAGTAATTGTTTGCTTTGCAGCTAATACCCACTTATGAGTGAATACATACCATTTTTGTCTTTCTGAGTCTGGGTTACCTCACCTGGAATGGCTTTTTCTAGTTCCATCTATTTGCCTTTTACCCATTCTTCAATTGAGGGACACCTAGGTTTTTTCCAGTTTCTGGTTATTATGAATAATTCTGCTATGAATATTATTGAGCAAGTGTCCTTGTGGTGTGAATAAGCATCCTTTGCTTTATGGTTAATATTTACAAATGATCTGATAAATGTAGAAACTTGATGAATATTAAAACACACACATACTATTCAGTATAGGAAATATTTTAATTGCCATAAATATCACAATAGTGTCTCTATAACTTACATGTTTTATATTTCAAGAACTCAAATATTACAGACCTGAGATAGTAATCAATAATTAGTAATATTTGTTCACAAAAAGTAGGTGGGTAAATTGTTGCAAAACTGTCCATGAAACAAAGTAAACCTATTGAAGTTGGGAATAACTTGCTTAATTCTATTCAGTAATAATTAAGCACTTGAATTCCCCCAAGTAATTGGAAAACAAGCATTGGTCTAAAAAGTTCAGACAAGGTTTGTCAGCTATCTCAAAATTAAAATTTCCCTCAGAAACATACATTCAAACATAAATTCAGTAAATTTATCATCTGGGTTTTCTAGACTTGATCTAGAGTCTCAGGGAATTTTATTTTTGATATTTGCTTCTGTG
Source organism: Cricetulus griseus (assembly GCF_003668045.3). Taxonomy (NCBI): domain Eukaryota; kingdom Metazoa; phylum Chordata; class Mammalia; order Rodentia; family Cricetidae; genus Cricetulus; species Cricetulus griseus. The sequence goes on from NC_048595.1 coordinate 235,634,683, forward strand.
ATACTAAAGTGGAGCCTAGCAGTTCAATTAAAAGTCTACAGAGTGGCTAACCTTCCCTTCAAGTCTTACTTCCCTTCTTTATTGGTGAATATTTAGAATAAACTCCAAATGACATGCAAACTGCTGACCAAGAGGGGAGTTGTGAGATCTAGCAAAAAGTGGCTGCCAACACCACAATAGCATCACTTATTCTAATAATTTTAAAAATATCAGATATACATAGTTACTCTTACACCACACCCATGCAAACACACCCATGCATGAAAACCCATATCAGTACCTGTTACATGTATACACACAAACAGGCTCCAATTGCTAATTCTCCATTATGTCTGTTCAGTTACTATTGAGAAAGGAAGGAGTTAGGAGAGAAAGGATAAGTAAATTACCTGTATTCTAAAAAGTAAATTTAATTTGATTACTTCAGACAGCAGATAGGAAACACAAAAACAGAAATGTCTCATTGGTTGGGCATATAGTGGATATTAATATTACAAATTGTTAGCCCTGTAATTCTGTCTACCTCTATTTCCTTTGCTCAGGTAACAAACCAGAAAACATCTAGAATTCAGTTTAAAGTGTGTTTCATTACAACCCCAGTGTCCCAAATGCTGTGACAAAGCTCTGTCATTCAGAAACCAGGATAGTGTTGATTTCTTCAATTTTACAACACAAAAGCTATCCTGGTGCTCCTACACACACACACACACACACACACACACCACACACACACACACACTCATATATATATATATATATATAATATATATATATGTATATTTATATACATATATATATATGAGTATGTGTGTGTATATAACACATTGAATTTGAAAACTTCCTGTTCCCTCCAAAGAATAAAAAGTTTTAACAAAATGAAAATCAAATGTTGAAAGCTCCATATCTTGACAAAAATTAAGTTGGCATCATATATATCTATCCATATATATGTATGTTAGGCAGTAGCTATCAATTTAATATTTTGAGGATGTTATGAAGTAAAGGCAAAAATGAACTGTGAAGATTATTATTTAGAAAATTGTGCTGAATATTTGTGAGAAAAAACATCTTGTTCAAGAAACAGACTGGTATAACTCTTTTGACAACTAAGAATGAATGGGGAAAACTTGGGGAAAGAATAAAGACCTGGGATAGCTTCAGATTGCCAAGCATACATCACATTCACTTCTACTTCTGAAAGTACTTATAATGATTCACTTAAACAGTCCTTGATAACTTTTGCTGCATAGGTCCCTAAGAACTGAAGCTATACTTTTCAGAGTTATGATTTTAATAGTTAGCACACAGCCAAAACTAAACTATTCATGTTTTAATTGCAAAAATTAGAAAAGTGGCTAATACTTAGTTTTCCAGAAATGATTGTGTGACAATTGAAAAAGAAAAGAAAAGAAAAACAGCCAAACAAGCAATAATGTAAATCTTATCTTTGCATATGAGGCCTGGAACTGGAGTTTTAGACAATTTTCCATTCAGTTTGAAAATAGATTTACACATACACTCACACACACAAAAAATCCTTAGATATCATTATAGTGTTATCTTTATTACAGGAAAATCTGCAAGAGGTAAAGGTATTTGCAAATAGGAGTAGAGTACTATACAGGGAAATGGTATTCAACACTGAAGAAGAGGAGCTCCAAGAAGCTGATAACAACCTACAGGATATGCCTATGAAAGTAAATGAAGATTACAGAACACCAAACAGACTAGACGAGAAAAAAAGGTCTCCATTCCACATAATAATCAAAACCCCAATACAGAATAAAGAGAAAATATTAAGAGCAGCAAAGGAAAAAGGTCAAGTAACATATAAAGGCAGACCTATCAGAATTACACCCAACTTCTCAATGGAAACTTTGAAAGCCAGAATGTCCTGGATAGATATCCTACAAACACTAAGGGAGCATGGATGCCAAGGCAAACTACTGTATCCAGCAAAACTTTCAATCACTATAAATGGAGAAAACAATATGTTCCATGACAAAACCAGACTTAAACAATACATATCCACAAATCCAACACTACAGAAAGTTCTGGAAGGAAAAATCCAACCCAACAAAAATAACTATACTCACAAAAACATAGACAATAGATAATCCAATTTTACCAAAGACAAAAAAACAGGAGTGTGAAATACATACACAATGACTCCACTAACAATATATCCAAAACAAACAAGAACCAACAATCAATGGACATTAATATGCCTCAATGTCAATGGTCTTAACCTGCCTATAAAATGATACAGACTAAGAGAATGGATATTAAGACAGAATCCATCCTTCTGCTGTATACAAAAAACACACATCAACTACAAAGACAGGTGTTACCTCAGAGTTAGGTTGGGAAAAGATTTTCCAATCAAATGGGCCCAAGAAACAAGCTAGTGTAGCAATCCTAATGTCTAACAAATTAGACTTCAAACTAAAATCAATCAGAGATGAAGAAGGTCACTTTCTACTCATCACAGAAGAAATCCATCATGATGAAGTCTCAATTCTAAACATTTATACCCCAAATACAATGGCATCCACATTTGTAAAAGAAGCATGGCTAAAGTTTAAACCACACATAAAACCACACACACTTATAGTAGGAGACTTCAACACCCAGCTTTCACCACTAGACAGGACCACCAGACAGAAACTTAACAAAGAAACAAAGGATCTAACAGAAGTTATGACCCAACTGGGTTTAACAGATATCTATAGAACATTCTATCCAAACAAAAAAGAATATACCTTCTTCTCAGCACTATATGGAACCTTCTCTAAAACTGACCACATAGTTGGCAAACCTCCACAGATACAAAAGAATTGAAATAACCCCCTGTATCTTACCAGATCACCATGCTTTAAAGTTAGAATTCAATAGCAGTACAAATTGCAAAAAACCTACAAACTCGTGGAATTTGAATAAAACCATTCCTGGGTCAAGGAAGAAATAAAAAAAAGAAATTAGAGACTTCCTAGAATTTAATGAGAATGTAGACACAACATACCCAAACTTAAGTGCATAGCACTAAGTGCCCACATGAAGAAAATGGAGAATAGTCACACTTGAGAATTTACAGAACAACTGAAAGCTTTAGAGCAAAAAGAAGCAAACTCGCCATGGAGGACTAGACACCAGGAAATAATCAAACTGAGGGCTGAAATCAATAAAGTAGAAAATAGAAAAACATTACAAAGAATCGATGAAACAAAGAGTTTGTTCTTTGAGAAGATCAACAAGATAGACAAACCTCTATCCAAACTAACCAAAAGGCAGAGAGAGAGCACGATAATTAACAAAATCAAAAATAAAAAGGGGTGGATATAACAACAGACACTGAGGAAATCCAGAGAATCATCAGGTAATACTTTGAAAACCTGAACTCCACAAAATTCGAAAATCTAAAGGAAATGAACAATTTTTTGGATAGGTATCACTTACCAAAATTAAACCAAGAACAGATAAGCAGTTTAAATTGACCTCTAACCCCTAATGAAATGGAAGCAGTCATCAAATCCCCCCAACTAAAAAAAGCCTAGGGGCCAGATGGCTTCACTGCAGAATTCCACCAGAAATTCAAACAAGAGCTAATACAAGTACTCCTCAAATTGTTCCACAAAATAGAGGCAGAAGGGACATTGCTAAACTCTTTTTTTATGAGGTTACGATCACTTTGATACCCAAGCCACACAAAGATGCAACTAAAAAAGAGAACTACAGACCAATATCCCTCATGAACATCAATGCAAAAGTACTCAACAAAATATTGGCGAATTGAATCCAAGAACACATCAGAAAAACCATGCACTATGATCAAGTAGGCTTCATCCTAGGGATGCAAGGATGGATCAACATAAAACAAACATCCATCAATGTAATCCACCATATTAAACAAACCGAAAAAGAAAAACCACATGATCATCTCACTAGATGCTGAAAAAGCCTTTGACAAAATCCAACGTCCCTTCATGATAAAGATCTTGGAGAGAACAGGAATAACAGGAACATACCTAAACATGATAAAAGCAATATACACCATGACAACAACCAACATCAAACTACATGGAGAGAAACTCAAAATGATTCCTCTAAAATCAGGAACAAATGAAGGCTGTCCACTCTCTCCATATCTCTTCAATATTGTCCTTGAAGTTCTAGCTAGAGCAATAAGACAAGAAAAGGAGATCAAAGGGATACAAATTGGAAAGGAAGAACTCAGACTTTTACTATTTGCAGTTGATATGATAGTCTACATAAGTGACCAGAAAATCCCTACCAGGGAACTCCTACAGCTGATAAACACCTTCAGCAGATAGCAGGATACAAAATTAACTCAAAAAAAATCAGTAGCCCTACTTTATACAGATTATAAATGCAATCAGAAAGAAATCAGAGAAACATCTCTCTTCTATTCTTCCCCTGACTCAACCTTTCTGCTCTCTCATGTCTTCTGCAGAATGGAGATACCATAATAGAGGGAGACATTTTAGGTTTACAGAGAAATCAGGCATCAGGGAAATGTCTGGAGATCTACAAAGATGACACCGGCTAACAATCTAAGCAACAGAGGAGACACTACCTTAAATGTCCTCCCCTGATGATGAGATTGATGACTGACTTATATGCCACCCGATAGCCCTCATCCAGCAGCTGCTAGAACTGAACTAAACTGGAATCCAGTTGCAGAGAAAGATGAATGAAGAGCAAAGGGGTCCATACCAGACTGGTGAAATCCACAGAAACAGCTATCCTGAACAAGGGAGAGCTCTTGCTCCCCAGACTGATAGCTTGGATACCAGCATGGGACTGATCCAGACCCCAGGAACATGGGTTTCTGTGAGGAAACCTCAGAAATCTGCAGGACCTCCTGTAGTAGTTCAGTACTTATCACTAGCGTAGGTGTGGACTTTGGGAGCCCATTCCACATACAGGGATACCTCCTGAGCCAAGACACATGGGGGTGGGCGTAGGCCCTATCCCAAAGGATATGATAGACTCTGATGACACCCTATGGAAGGCCTCACCATCCAGGGGCAGCAGAAAGGATATGTGATAGGTAGGGTTTTAGTTGGGGGGGATGATAAGGGAGGAGGGGAGGGAGAAGGGAACTGGGAATGACATGCAAAACAATCTTGTTTCTAATTCAAATAGAAAAAAATCTGAGAAAAAAGTTAGCAAGGTTAAAGAAGCCAGCTGTGGTTTTCACAGAAGATAAAATGAGTTTTTCCTGAAGGTCATGTGATTTTAACAATGTTGTGATTGGCTGGTCATGGTTGGAGCACACCTGTAAACCTAATACTTGGGTAATGAAGACAGAGGATGCACAGTTTCATTTGGGCATGGTGTTCTAATTAGAAGTGTGTCTTTTCATCATCATGAGAGGGGGAGTATCTGGTTGCTTTATCTATTTGCAATAAAGCTTGAAGGAGAATAAAAAGAAAAAAGAATAAAAAAGAAAAAGAAAGAAAGAAAGAAAGAAAGAAAGAAAGAAAGAAAGAAAGAAAGAAAGAAACATCACCCTTCATAATAAGAACAAGCAACATAAAATATCTTGGGGTAACACTAACCAAAAAACTGAAAGACCTGTACAGTAAGAACTTTGAGTCTTTAAAGAAATAAACTGAAGAAGTTGCCATGTGAGCTGCCAAAAGGTGTTAGAGATCTGGACCCTTCTCCTGGAGGTCAGAAGAAGGCATCAGATCTCCTGGAACTGGAGTTGGAGTTGTGAGCTGCCATGTGAGTGCCTGGAATTGAAACCAGATCCTCTTTGAGAGGATCTCTTAACCACTGTGAAGTTCTCCAGATTCAAGTTTTTGACATCACTTTAATGCTACAAGAAGCATTAAAACCCTTAAGTTTATAGGTGGAGTAATTTTCACAAAGTGGATACCCATGTAACTGACACCTGGATCAAGAATTGATGTGCCCTAACATGAATAGCCTCTGCCTCCCCTGCTACTTGACACTCCCCTAGAAGTAGCCAAGTGCCCTGGATCCTAATACCATGGGTGAGTTTTGCCTGGAACTAAATACTCTTTAACCTTTTTCTGGATTCTTAGGACTTTTTAAAATGTGGCCTTTTGAGATGCAGCCCTGTCAGATACCGTCTTGAGACTGGGTAGTAACAAACCTAGACCACAAGCTGTCTCATCTTCAATGCAGTTTTTTCCTTACATGTTCTTAATTCTCTTGTCAAATAAGCCTTATATTTTCCCTTATCCACCTGAAAACATCCTGGTGATATAAATTAGGGCTCCAAAGACATTTTATGGCTGAAAGGAATGGATACAACAGTCCAGGATCGAGGATTGTTAGCCCTTGAGAAAAAGGCACTGAGTGTGGCATGAAGACACGGTCCCCATGCCTCTCTCTCTCACAACATGGAACATCACTGGGGTAACTTCCTGGGCATCTGGATGTTCCCAAAGTTTGTATTCCCTGAGAAATAACCATGGAAAGACATCAGCTGGTATTTCTCCCAGATGTCGGAGTTTGTGAAAACATGGTCATGGGAGGAAATGCTTCTTCCATGGTCTACATCTCAAGGTCACCCTGATCTGTCCTGCTAGAATCAGAACTAAGCTTTCGAACAAAGAAAACTTGATTGATTTAAAATTCTTAGCCCAACATATATGAACATATCTCAGAACTTGTGAGCATTGATGTTTTCCATTTTAACACAGACTGGATATTGTATAAAAAAAGAGATAAATTGAAGAAGATACCAGAAAATGGTAATATCTCCCATGCTCTTGGATAGGCAGAATCAACATAGAAAAATGGCAATCTTGCCAAAAGTAATCTAGAGATTCAACCCAATCCTCATCAAAATCCCAACACACTTCTTCACAGACCTTGAAAGAACAATTCTCAACTTTATATGGGAAAACAAAAAACCCAGGATAGCCAAAACAACCCTGTACAAAAAGGATCTTCTGGAGGCACCACCATCCCTGACTTCAAGCTCTATTATAGAGCCATAGTTCTGAAAACAGCTTGGTATTGGCACAAAAATAGACAGGTAGACCAATGCACCTTATTTTTGACAAAGATGCTAAATATATACAATGGAAAAAAGATAGCATCTTCAAAAAATGGTGCTGGTACAACTGGATTCAGACATGCAGAAGATTCCAGATAGATCCATACCTGTCACCATGCATAAAACTTAAGTGCAAATGAATCAAAGATCTCAACATAAATCCAGCCACACTGAATCTTCTGGAAGAGAAAGTGGGAGATACCCTTGAACAAATTGGCACAGGAGACTGCTTCCTGAACATTACGCCAGCAGTACAGACACTAAAGTCTACTATTAATAAATGGGACCTCCTGAAACTGAAAAGCTTCTGCAAGGCAAAGGACACAGTCAGTAAGACAAAACGACCGCCCTCAGAACGGGAAAAGATCTTCACCAACCATCCCTGACTTCAAGCTCTATTATAGAGCCATTGTTCTGAAAACAGCTCGCTGTTGGCACAAAAATAGACAGCTAGACCACTGGAATTGAATTGAAAACCCTGATGTTAACCCACACATGTATGAACACCTGATTTTTGAAAAAGGTGCTAAATCTATACAATGGAAAAAAGAAAGCAACTTCAACAAATGGTGCTGGTACAACTGGATTTGGAAATGCAGAAGATTGCAGACAGATCCATATCTGTCACCATGCACAAAACTTAAGTGCAAACGGATCAAAGATCTCAAAATAAATCCAGCCACACTGAGTATTCTAGTGAAATACTCAGTGAGAAAGTGAGAGATACACTTGAACGAATTGGCACAGGAAACTGCTTCCTGAACATTACACCAGTAGCACAGACATTGAGATCTACAATTAATAAACGGGGCCTCATGAAACTGAGAAGCTTCTGTAAGGCAAGGACAGAGTCAGTAAGACAAAACGCCAGCCCACAGAATGGGAAAAGATCTTCACCAACCCCACATCTGACAGAGGGCTGATTTCCAAAATATACAATGAACTCAAGAAGCTAGCCACCAAAACACCAAACAATGAAGTTAAAAAGTGGGGTGCAGAACTAAATAGAGAATTCTCAACAGAGAAATCTGAAATGGTTGAAAGACACTTAAGAAAGTGCTCAAAATCCTTGGCCATCAGAGAAATGCAACTCAAAACCACTCCATGATACCATCTAACACTGGCCAGAATGGCTAAAATAAAAAAAAAGCAATGGCAATCTATGCTGGAGAGGATGTGGAGAAAAAGGAACACTCCTCCATTGTTGGTGGGAGTGCAAACTTGCAAGACCACTCTGGAAATCAGTATGGCAGTTGCTCAGAAAAATGGAAATCAATCTACCTCAATATCCAGCAATTCCTCTCTTGGGCATATACCCAAATACTGCATGTCCATACAACAGGGATATGTGTTCAACCATGTTCATGGCATCATTGCTTGTAATAGCCAGAACCTGGAAGCAACCTAGATGCCCCTCAACTGAAGAATGGATAGAGAAAATGTGGTACATTTATACAATGGGAGTACTTTTCAGCAGAAAAAATCAATAGAATCTTGAAATACATAGGCAAATGGATAGAACTAGAAGAAACCATCCTGAGTAAGGGAACCCAGTCACAAAAAGACAAACATGGTATGTACTCACTCATATATGAATTTTAGACATAGAGCAAAGGATTAGCAGCCTACAATCCTCTTCACCAAAGAAACTAGAAAATAAGAAGGACTCTAAGAAAAATGCATGCACCCCAGAGAATAGGAAGGGGCAGGAACTCCTGAGCTAATTGGGAGCATGAAGGTAGGGGTGAGGCAGCTGCCAGAATGAGAGGAGGAGAAGATGAGGGGAGAGGAGGAAATGGAGGACCTGAAATGTTGAGTTGGGGGAAGACTAGAGGAGAGCAGGATGAGAGATACCATATTAGAGGGAGCCATTAGAGGGTCTGAGGAGAGATCTGGCACTAGGGAGATTTCCAGAGATCTACAAGGATGACACAAACTGACAATCTAGGCAATGGTGGAGAAGATAACCTAAATGCCCTTCCCTTATAATGAGACAGATGATTACTCTATATGCCATCCTAGAGCCCTCATCCAGTGGCTGATGGAAGCAGAGGCAGACACCCACAGCTAAACACTGAACTGAACTCTGGAACCCAGTTGCAGAGAGGGAGGAATGAAGATCAAAAGGGTCGGTTCCAGGTTGGTGAAACCCACAGAAACAGTTGGTCTGAACAAGGGGGAGCACATGGGCCCCAGACTGCTGTCTGGGAGGCCAGAATGGGACAGATCCAGAACCCTGAATATGGATGTCAATGAGGAGGCCTCCACCTCAAAGAAGGGACTTTGAGAGCTCATCCCACATGAAGGGATGCTCACTTGGCCTGGACACATGGCGGAGGGCCTAGGCCTGGCCCAGGATGATGTGGTGGACTTTGGAGAGCCCCTGTGGAGGGCCCTACACTGCCTGGGGAATGGTATGGGGGACAGGTGGGGGGTTAGGGAGCAGTGTTGGGGGGAGGGGAGGGAGAGGGAGAAGGAATTGACATGTGAAGCAAGATGTTCCTAATTTGACCTATTAAAATGTAAAGAAAAAAATCCATGTTCATATGTTTGGGTGTCTCACAGCTCTGGACACTGTATCACTTAGGAAAGTGTTTTATTTTTCTAAAATGTAAATCAGCACCCACTCATCTGATTGCTGTCTCTAAAACTGCACCCTGGGCCCTCACCGAAATGAAATAACATATAAAGCAGTCTTTTTGACTTTTGATTATGTATCAATCATCTTTACTTTTAAATACATATAGTACATCTGGAAATCTTGTCCTAGTAATAAGGCATACAAATAAAACATATATAACATTTATCAGAGCTTAGATATGTTCTACTGGAGTTTTTTATTTAGATGCAGAAATTCTAGACAGGGGTTTTGGGCAAGGCTGCAGTGGATTCAGACTTCCCCAGAGAGAAGAAGAAATCCTCTTATGGGGTACAGTTCTGATAATGATCAATTAGTTGTGAGACCAGCATATTTAAGAAATATTTTTCTTAGGCTACAGGGAGGTTTACTTATGTAAGACACATAATAGTGGTCTTTACTGTTTGGAGACATGTTGCCAACCTGAGCCTGGGTGGGGAAGAAAAATCCTTGTAGTAAGAGTAGAAGGATAAGGGTCAGACACAGTTCATGCAGCATATTGTCAGAAGGAATTAGGTATGCTTTTATTGAATAAGGAATATTATTGAGAACTGACTTGTATTTTTCCATATGAAACTTTCTGTCTACTGTAGATGTACCATTGTTTATGTAGCCATTCTTCCAAGGAGGACCTGCGCTTGAGTTGTTTCTTCTCTTTGGTAGTGTAATGCTATTAACGTGTATATGAAATTTTGTTTAGATATGTGCACTCAATACTCTTTGCTACATACCAAGGTGTATGTTTGAGATATCATACTGCTTCCCAAGGCAGTGAGGTTCTAACTTTCCCTTCACAGTATCTGAAGATTCCAGCTTCAGCATAGTCTATTTGTCCTTGCCATTGTCTATTGTTTTAATTGGAGCTGTTGCAATGGGGTAAATCAGCATCTCCAGTGTCTTCAAATGATGTGTTTCTCAGTTCACAACTTCTCACTAACAGATTCACTATACAACTTCTATTGAAAAATTGACATGGAAATTTTTTGAACAGTTTCTGACTGCCAATTTTATTACTCAGTTACAATGAATCCTTATTCATTGTGAACCCTAGTCTCATGATGGAGAAATGGTGTTTATTCACTCTGTGTCTCATCTTTAATTTGATTTTATTTTTTGACGGATTCCATATTTTATTTTTATTTTTTAATATTTTTTCTTTTTATTTATTTAAATTCTTTAATTACTACTTACATTTACATATCCATCTCCCCATTCCCTTGCCCTTCCATCCTCCCATGTTCCCCACCAAAACCTCCCCAACCCACCCCCCAACTCCTCCCCAGGGATAGTAAGGCCCTCCTGCAGGGACCTTCAAGGTCTGTCATATTGTTTGGGGGAGGGCCTAGGCCCTCTTGCTGTATCTGGGCTGCAATAGTATCCTTCCATAGGGAATGGGCTCCCAAAGTCCATTTGTGCTCTAGGGATAAAGACTGGCTCCACTGTTAGAGGTTCTATAGAGTCTTGGTCTCCTAGCTGGCACCCACATTCAGAGGGCTTGGTTTGGTCCAATGCTGTTTCCCCAGCTTTATGACTAGGGTCTCAATGGTATCAGTCGGTCAGGTCCACTATTTCTGCAGGTCTCTCCAGCCCCATCTTGGCTCCTTTGCTCATCTCTCCTCCCTCTCTACAACTGAATTCCAGTAGTATGGCTCAGTGCTTAGCTGTGGGTGCCTGTTTCTGCTTCAAACAGCAACTGCATAAAGGCTCTAGGAATGGTAAACAAGGTAGGCATCACATTACTGGTGGGAGTGAAAACTTGTACAACCACTTTGAAAATCAGAATGGTGGTTTCTCAGGAAAATGGGCATCAGTCTACCTCAAGAACCAGCAATTCCTCTCTTGGGCATATGCCCAAAGAATGCACAATCATACAATAAGGACATATGTTCAACTATGTTCATAGCAGCATTATTTGTAATAGCCAGAACCTGGAAACAACCTAGATGCCTCAACTGAAGAATGAATAGAAAAAATGTGGTACATTTACACGATGGAGTACTACTCACCAGAAAAAAACAATGGAATCTTGAAATTTGCAGGAAAATGGATGGAACTAGAAGAAACCATCCTCAGTGAGGTAACCCAATCACAAAAAGATAAACATGGTATATTTTTTAATCTTAAACAATTGTATTTAAAGCTTTTTTAGTTAATTTTATTTAAAGTATAACAATCTTATTTTACATATCAATCCCAGTTCCCTCTTCCTCCCATCTTCCCACACTTTCCACCAATGCCCCCATCCACGCCCCAGGGAGGGTGAAGCCTTCCATGAGGCATCATCACAGTCTGTCTTATCATTTGGGGAAGGGCCTAGGCCCTCCTCCATGTACCTAGGCTAAGAAAATATCCCTCCATGGGGAATATGCTCCCAAAACCCATTTGTACAGTAGGGACAAATACTGGTTCCACTGCCAGAGGCCCTCTAGACTTCCCAGGCCTCCCAACTCACACCCATGTTCAGGGGGCCTGGTTCAGTCCTATGTTGGTTCCCCAGCTGTCAGACTGGGATGGGATGCATGAGCTCCCACTTTTTCAGGTCATCTGTTTCTGTGGATTTCCCCAGCATGGTCTTGACCCCTTTGTTCATAACATCTCCCTCTCTAACTGGATTCCAGGAGTTTGGTTCAGTGCTTAGCTGTGGGTCTCTGCTTCTGCTTCCATCAGCTACTGGATGAAGGCTCTAGGATATCATTTAAAGTAGTCATCAGTCTCATTATAAGGGAAGAACATTTCAAGTAGCCTCTGTATTATTTCTTAGATTGTTAGTTGGGATCATTCTTGTTGATCTCTGGACATTTCTCTAGTGCCAAATTTCTCTTTAAACCTATAAATAGCTCCCTCTATTAAGGTACCTCTTTTCTTGCTCTCTGCTATTCTCCCTCAGTCTTCCTGATCTGTCATTTTCTCCTCCACACTCTTCTTCCCTTCTCTTTCTCATACCTCCCCCATCCCCATGTGCTCCCAATTTGTTCAGAATCTCTTGTTCATTTCCCCTTCTCCTGGGGACCATACCAAGCTGTTTTGATTACTATAGCACGATACTAGGGTTTGAAGTCAGGTATTATGAGGCCTCCAGAAGTTCTTTTATTGTACAGGATTGCTTTTACCTATTTTGGGGGTTTGTTTTTGATATGAAGTTGAGTATTGTTCTTACAAGGTCTGTGAACAATTTTGTTGGGATTTTACTGGTAAATGACTGAATCTGTAGATCACTTTTGGTAAGATTGCCATTTTATTTTGTTGCTCCTACCTATCCAAATTCATGGGAGATAATTGAATTTTCTTAAATCTTCTTCATTTTCTTTAGGGACTTAAAGTTCTTATCATCCAAGTCTTGAACTTATTTGGTTAGTGTTACCAAAAGATACTTTGTATTTGTGGCTATTGTAAAGAGTGGTATGTCTCTGATTTCTTTCTCAGTTTATCATTTGTATATAGGAGGGCTACTGATATTTTGAGTAATTTGTGCGTCCTGCCACATTGCTGAAGGAGTTTGTCAGCTGTAGGACAGTTCTCAGCTAGAGTTTTGGGGATCATTTATGTATACTATGATATAATCTTCAAGTAGTGATAGTTTGACATATTCCTTTCCAATTTGTATCCCATTGATCTCCATTTGTTGTCTTACTGCTATGGCTTAAACTTCAATTTTTATATTGAATAGATATGGAGAGAGTGGGCAGCCTTGACTTGTTTCTGATTTTAGTGGTATTGCTTTGTGTTTTTCCCTGTTTAATTTGATATTGGCTGTTTGCTTGCTGTAAATTGCTTTTATTATGCTTAGATATGTTGCTTGTATCCATGGTCTCTCTAAGACCTTTATTGGGCTGTTCAATTTTGTTGAAGGCTTTTTAGGCATATAATGAGATGATCGTGTGTGTGTGTGTGTGTGTGTGTGTGTGTGTGTGTGTGTGTGTGTGTGTGTCTTTTTTTACTCTTTCAGTTTGTTTATATGGTGGATAACATTGATCAATATCGGTATGTTGAACCAACCCTCCTTCTCTGGGAGGAAGTCTAATTGGTCACTGTGCATGATTTTTTTTGATGTGTTCTTGGATTCAGGTTGCCTACAATTTATTGAGTATTTTTGTGTCAGTGTTCATGAAGGCTATTTGTCTGTAGTTCTCTTTTTGTTGCATCCATTTGTGGCTAGGGCATTAGGGTTACTTAAGGCATCACAAAAGGAGTTTAGCAATGTTCCATATATTTCTGCTGTGTTAAACTTTTTAGGAGTAATGGAGTTAGCTCTTCTTTGAAATTCTGGTAGAACTCTGCACTGAAACCATCTGTTCTTGGGATTTTTATTTATTTATTTTTTGATTGGGAGACTTTTAATGGCTGTTTCTATTTCCTTTGGGATTCTAAGTCTATTTAAATTGTTTATCTGGTCTTGATTTAATTTTGGTATGTGGAAATGTGGAACCTATCCAGAAAATTGTCCATTTAAAAAAAATCCAATTTTGTTGAGTACAGGTTTCTGAAGTATGACCTCATGATTCTATAGATTTCCTCAGTGTATGTTGCTATTTTCCCTTTTTGTTTCTGATTTTGTTAATTTGGGTATTCTCTCTGCCTTTTGGTTAATTTGGATAAGGGTTGTCTATCTTGTTGATACTTTTTTGTAGAACCAGTTCTTTCTTTCATTGAGTCTTTGTATTGTTTCATTTGTTTCTACTTTGTTGATTTCAGCACTCAATTTGATTATTTCCTAGCATTTACTCCTCCTGGGTAAGCCTGCGTCTTTTTGTTCTAAAGCTTCCAGGTGTTCTGTTAATTCACCAGTGTGGGATTTTTCGAACTTCTTTAGGTAGGTATTCTTACAGATTTCAAAGTGCCCCATAAGTTTGGGTATGTTGTGTAATCATTTCCATTGAATGCTAGAAAGTCTTTAATTTCTTTATCTCTTCCTTCACCCAGTGGTGTTTCAATTGAGCATTATTCAGTTTCCATGAGTTTGTTGACTTTTTAGAAATTGTGCTGTTGTTAATTCTAACTTTTATCCATGGTGATCTGATACGATAAAGGGGTTATTTCCTTCTCCATTTTGTTTTGTATCTGTTGAGATTTGCTTTGTGACTAGTATGTGGTCAATTTTAGAGAAGGTTCCATGCGGTGCTGAAAAGAAGGTATTTTCTCTTTTGTTTGAGTAGAATGTTCTATAGATGTCTGTGAAGCCTATTTGAGTCCTAATATCTGTTAGATCATTTATTTCCCTGTTAATCTTTTGTCTATCAGAGTTGTCCAGTGAGAGTAGGGTGTTGAAGTCTCTCACTATTAGTGTTTGGAGTTTCATGTTGATTTTAGCTTTAGTCATGCTTCTTTTACAATTGTGGGTGCCCTTGCATTTGGGGCATGTATATTCAGGATTTATACTTTGTCCTGATATTATTCCCTGTGATGATTTTGAAATTATCTGTTTTGATTACCTTTAGGTGGAGTCTATTTTTTTCTGTTTTTTCAGGACACGGTTTCTCTGTGTAGCTTTGGAGCATATCCTGGCTCTCGATCTGGAGACCAGGCCAGCCTCAGACTCACAGAGATCCATCTGCCTCTGCCTCCTGAGTGCTGGGATTAAAGGCGTGTGCCATCAACACCTGGCTGGAGTCTATTTTTTTTTAGATATTAAAATAACTACAGCAGCTTGCTTCTTACATCCCTTTGATTGGTAAATCATTTTCCAACCCTGTACACTAAGGCAATATCTGCCTTTGAAGTTGAGATGGGATTCTTTTATGCAACAGCGGGTTTGATCCTGTTTTCTTATCCATTTTGTTTTTTATCCATGTGTCTTTTTATTGGAGAACTGAGTACATTGATATTAATGGATATTAATGACAGTACTGATTCATTCCTGTTATTTTTTTGGTGTTGATGTGTGCTCATTTCCAATTTTTAATGGTTGCTGGTATGGGATTATCTATTGATTGTTTTTTCATGGGTACTGCTTCCATCCTTGGGATGAAGTTTACCTTCTAGTTCTTTCTGTAGGGCTAGATTTGTGGATAGGTATTTTTTAAATCTGGTGTTGTCATGGAATATTTTGTTTTCTCCATTTAAGGTGAATGAAAGTTTTTCTGGGTATAGACGTCTGGGTTTTTATCCATGATATCTTAGTGTTTGCATAATGTGTGTCCAGGACCTTCTTTCTTTTAGAGTTTCCCTTGAGAAGTCTGGTAGTAGTATGATGAGTTTGTCTTAATATGTTACTTAGCCTGTTCCTTTGCAGCTTTCAATATTCTTTCTTTATTCTCTACATTTAGTGTTTTGATTACCATGTGGTAAGGGGAAATTTTTTGCTCCATTTTATTTTGTGTTCTGTAAGCTTCTTCTATCTTCAAAGGCATTCCCTTCTTTAGGTTGGGAAAGTTTTCTTCTTTGATTTTGTTGAATATATTTTCTGTGCCTTTGAGCTGGTATTCTCTGTCTTCTTTCTCTATTATTATTAGGTTTTGTCTTTTCATGGTGTCCTAGAATTTCTAGACACTTTGTCTTATGACTTTATTACCTCTAGTGTGTTTTTCAACCCATGAATCTATTTCTTCTCTTGTACCTTCAACACCTGAGATTCTCTCTGCTATCTCTTCCATTCCATGGGTTATGCTTGCATCTGTAGTTCCTCTTCATTTACCCAGATTTTCCATTTCCAGAATTCCCTCAATTTGTGTTTTCTTTACTGACTCTATTTCAATTTTCAAGTTTTGGACTGTTTCCTTCACTCGTTTGTTTTTTTTCTTGTCTTTCTTTAAAGTAGTTATTGATTTTTAAAAATTTTGTTTATCATTTCCTTGCTTTTTTAAAGAAGGGAATTCTTTCCTTTTTAAGTGTCTCTATCATCTTCATGAAGTTATTTTTAAGGTTGTTTTCTTCTGCTTCTTCTGCATTGGGAAGTTTAGGTTTTCCTGTTTCAGGACCACTAGGTTCTAATGGTTCCGCAGTGCTCTTTAGGTTGCTGAATATATTCTTATATTGGTATCTACCCATCTCTTCCTTCAGTCAGTGCAAGCAGTGTCTTCGCATCTTGGTTGGATCCTAGCATCAGTGTCTTTGTTTTAGGGATCCTTTCTTGGACCTATTGATGTGGTCACTGTCTGTGTCTCAGGAAGCTGATCCTGGTCAATCCTGTGCAGCTAATATCTGCTCAGCTAACATCTCAGGTAGCCTATGAGGTCTTAGGGGTTGTGTGAGTTTTGGGGATAGGTACTTGTATATTACAGGGTCTGGATAGTGCTGACTGGATAGTGAGGCTGACATGGGTGGGAGAGAGGCCAGGGATTTTGCCCCGGGCCTAGTGCTTAGAGGATGTGTGGTCTATATTGGAAGCTTGCCAATCACTTCTTGTTCCTTTCTGTGCAGCCAATGTCTGTTTCTCAGTGAGCCATGGATACTACAGCATATGGGTGGGTTTGGGAGTGGAGTGGGACTTGTAGATTATAGGATCCTATGGAGGTTGTTGGTGCAGCCTGCCTGCAGGAGCCTTTCCTTCTGACCAGCTAGTATGACTGAGATGTGTAGGTCTTTGTGCTATTTTCAAATGAATAATATCTTTGAGAACTGAACCCTAGTTCAAAGAAACTAATAACATTTCTTCTAAAAAAAGTAAGGCACTTAATTTGCCTTCCCAAATACTTTAACAAAAACCCAGTAAGTAAAAGCAATGAACTTTGAACATATTTCTGCTTGAAATCTATACCTCTGCTCAAGCGGGTTGCATCATTCCCATTGGACATTTTTTCCTGAGAAAATCCTGGTAACCTAACATTCATACTAAGTCATAAGTTCTTACATGAATTCCACCAGTTCTGATATGCAGTTTTATTATAATTCAACTTAATAAAATTTTATAGATTGAATTTTAATGCCAGACTCTTTGTTTAAAACAAACCACATAATCTTCAACCTCATCAATTATGCAACAAAAGCAGTAGTATGTACATACTTCCAAATAATGATGTGAAAAAAATATTTAAAAATTCTCAACTGCTGACAATATGCTGTGCAAATTGGACAAGCAGAACACAAAAGAAAGGACTGCCAAAATTGGCCAAGATAAGGTAGGACAGCCCTTGAGAATATCTTGATTCACAGAAAAGTCTGTTAGATATGCTAGGCCTGTTGTTCAAAGACAGATGCCCCCTTGGGTAACAGGCAGCCAACTGTTTCTCTTATTTCCCAAATTTTTGGAAGTCATTTGCTTGCACTTCCTGCTTACTAAAGAAATTCCCTTCTCTGTTCTCTGATGGAGTTGAAGACTTTATAGTTATATATTATAGTTTTCCTTGTTACCAGACTCAGAAAAAAAATTCACTAAAATGTGTAATGTATATAAAGTTTAAAGATATAAAAATACCCTTTCAGGTTGGAAATGAAAGTGAGGATAGAAAGTGAATTAGGTACAACCATTTAGACTCACGAAGATAGGATAGATATGGAGTATTTTCTCTGAATTTGTTAATTACTATATAGACATTTTGATGTATTGATTGCCTGAATAAATTATAAGTGGTTATTGTACATATTGAATATAGTTTTTCTTATATTAGTTCTAACCTTCCTTTTCATTTTAGACAAAAATGGAAATATGGTATGTTGTTTTTACGCTAACAAAAAACTTTCCTGACTATCAGAGGGTGGAGCTAGTCACTAGTTTACCATATGATGTGACAGACTTTGATGATCCCCCATGGAAGGCCTCACTATCCTTGGGGAGTGGGCAGGAGATGGGTTGGTGGGGTCTTTGGGGGACATGGAAGGATGGGAGGGCGAGGTAATAGGGGAATTGATATGTATAATAAGATTGTTTAAGAAAAAAAGAAAGACAGGACCAAAAGTAACAAAGTCAAATGTAAATGACAAATCATTAAAACAAACAACAAATTTAGCAGATTACATAGGAATAATTTTAAAAGGATTACTATATTAAACTATAAAATTTAAAATTAATGTATAAAATTTAGATTCACTCAAGCCATCAAAGTGAAATCAAGAAAAGGTCAGCACCTAACAAAATCTATAAAAGTGAGATTATTGATATGTAAATAAGAGTGTATTTTGTGCAACAGCTGTTAGACCTAATTCATAAACAGATTCGCAAACTACAATTTGTCACCATATGGGTGATATCTTACTGGCTGATTCAGATGAAGATACTTTAGAAAAAAATGATGAAGTAAAGAAAATTTTCCCTTGTTGGTGATTAAACATTGCTCCTAAAAAATACAAAGAGATTATTTTTATTAATTATTTATGGTATAAGATAGCTTCACAGAAAATTCAACCACAGAAAGTACAAATCAAGAGAGATCACTACAAACTCTTACTGTTTTAAAAAAATGTTATGAGAAATTAACTGACTATGGCCTACAATTGGATTGTCGTCAACTCAAGAAATAAGTGATTTATTTCAAACCTTACAAGGCTAAAAGGACTTATATAGTCCAAGAAAATTATAAGCAGGGGCTGAGAGAGAATTAGCTCTGCTAGAAAAGAAATTACAGGCTACATATGTGGAATTGCATGGATCCAGAGATGATTGTAATCTAGTCATTCTATTTTTTATTCATTCTCCTGTTGGAATTCTTATTCAGAGAAGATACTTTAGAATGAATGATTTTACCACACAGAATATTAATTGGGATCATGGGGGGAGTGGAGCGGGAGATAGGAGAAAGAGGAGAGGAGAAGAGGAGGGGAAGGAGAGCATGAGGGATCAGAAAGATTGAGTGGGGAGAAGAATAGAGCAGAACAAGAAAAGACAACATCAATAGAGGGAGTCTATTGGTTTAAAGAGAATCAATAGGTTTAAAGAGAAATCTGCACCAGGGAAATGTACAGAGACCTACAAGAATGACCCCCACTAGGAACCTAAGCAATAGTGGAAAGGCTACCTTAAATGCCCTTCCCCTATAATGAGAAGATGACTACCCTAAATGCCATCCTAGAGTCTTCATTCAGTAGCTGATGGAAGCAGAAGCAGACACCCACAGACAGCTAAGCACTGAACCACACATCTGGAATACAGTTGTAAAAAGGGAGGAGGGATGAACAAAGCAGTCAAGACCATGCTGGAAAAACTTACAGTACCAGCTGACCTGACCTAGTGAGAGCACACAGACCCCAGTCAGAAAGCTGAGGAACCAGCACTGGACTGAACCAAACCCTCTGAATGTGGTTGTCAGTTAGGAGGCCTGGGCAGCCTATGGGACCTCTAACAGTGGAACCAGTATTTATCCCTAGTGCACAAAAAGACTTTGGGAGCCCATTCCATATGGGCTCCCAGATACATGGAGTAGAACCTAGGCCCTCCCCAAAATGGTGTGACAGACTTCGATGATCCCCCCCCATCAAAGGACTCACCATCCTTGGGGAGCAGGTGTGGGGTGCTTTGTGGGGGTTGGTAGGGCCATGGGAGGATGAGAGGAAGAGGGAATGAAGGGATTGATATGTAAATGATTATTGCTAAATAGAAAAATGAAAAAAAAATTATGTTGAAAATTAATCAAAAAAGGTTTCTTAATTGATTCTCAAATGAAAACGGAGACATTGTCAATTAGCAAGAATTACTCCAACAGAAATTGTGGTACCTTTCACTAATACAGAAATTGTCTCATTATAGACAGAAGATGAACACTGACAAAAAGCTTCCAGTAACTTTGGAGAGATTAAAAATAAATATGCCCAGATCAAGAGACTTTAGTTTACTACAAGAACTAGGTGGATTCTCCCTCATATAATAAAGGGAATACCAATTTCTGGAGCCTCTACATTCTTTACTGGTGCAAATGGATCATAAAAGAGGTTTTAAGTCATGAAAATTAAGAAAAGTGGCTCAAAGACCTTATGCTTAGGTTAAAAAATTAGGATTATATGCTACTCTGCTGGCATTATTAGATTTTTGAGAACCTCTTAATATCATTGCTGATTCTAAATATGCAGAAAGAGTTGCTTTAAATATTGAAACTTCTGAACTTATACCAGATGATTCGGAATTAACTTTGTTACTTATCCAGTTATAGCAAGTAACAAGAAATAGAAATCATCTATTATATATAACAAACATCAGCCTTATACATGTCTACCAAGCCCTCTACCACAAAGCAATGATGAAACTGATCAACTCTTGGTATGAAATGTGATAGAAGCCTCACAATTTCATAAGAAATACTATGTTAA
The DNA here is from genome assembly GCF_003668045.3 of Cricetulus griseus. Lineage (NCBI taxonomy): Eukaryota > Metazoa > Chordata > Mammalia > Rodentia > Cricetidae > Cricetulus > Cricetulus griseus. The sequence continues at coordinate 235,655,550 of NC_048595.1, forward strand.
TAACAAATGCTTGAAGAAAGATTTTTCTAACACTTGGCAAAATGCCAAGGAAATTATAAGAAAATGTCCTACTTGTTTTTTGTATAGACAAACTCCATTTAGTGCAGGAAATAACACAAAAGCACTTGAAGAAATGAAATTTGTCCAATGAATATATTTCAATTCACAGAGTTTGGAAAATTAAATATATGGACCATTCCAGAGATAGGTATTCCGGATTTCATTTGACAACTTCAGTGCTGAACTTTTCCAATACAAGGTAGGAGTCCTTTAAAAATTCCTCTTTAAGAGAAAAGTCTATCAGATGTTGATGTGATAACTATTGACACACAACCCCAATTAAAAAATTGGCTAAGTATATGAGTGAACACTTAACCAAATAAGATACATTAGTGAGTGTCAAGCACACCAGACAATGCTCAACATCACATACAAAAGTGATGGCAATTAAACCACAGCAATTAAATACATATTATCAGAAGCAGGAAATAACAGGCTTTGTACAAAGTGTGGAAAAATTACCTGATTATCAATTTTTTAAATATAAGATACTGTAGCTTATATTTCACACTATGGCTCTGTGGTGTGGTCCCTTAAAATATAAACAAAGAAGTAACTTTGACATTGTTTACATATGGCTACACATAAAAATTGATATGTGGCAGCCAAGTCATCTTCTGTATGTTCGTGGAAACATTTTAAATGGGTATGAAAAGTTTGAAGCAATCTGAAGGCCTATCATTTGGCCCATAGATAAGTAGAGTATTGAGTGTTCTCACTATGGAATTCTGTTTTACCTTGGAAAAGAAATTCTTATGCATGCCTCAATATGGATGAATATTAAAGAAATTAAGTTGAGAGAAATTACCAAAATGAACAAGATAAAACATTTCAAGATGGTGATTGTGTGATTAGCTTAGAATGGTTACTAAACAAAAGGTCTAGTGACATACAGGAAGAGGACGCTGGAGGTTAGACTTGGTACACAGCTTCAGTATAGCATGATTAAAAAAAACTTTTGAAGTAGATACTACCACTAGTTTTACAATGTTAATATACTCTGCCACTTAGCAGTACATTCTGAAATGGATACAGGAGTAGGTCTCATACTATGCACAATAATTTATAAAAAGAAGGTTAGCTGAGCAGAAAAGCATGATCCCATGTCTAGACTTTCTAACATGTGCTACTTATTTACATGACACGATTTCAGGGAATCTTTTTTCCCTCCATTTTTTAAATTTAAATTAGAAACAAGATTATTTTACATGTCAATCCCAGTTCCCTCTCTCTCCCCTCTTCCCCTGCCCCCCCCAATAACACCCTACCTATCTCATACCCTTTCTGCTCCACAGGGAGGGTGAGGCCTTCCATAGGGGGTCTTCAAAGTCTTATATTGTATTTAATAGGAAAAGTTCATCATTGGTTTAGAAATCAGCAAGTTATAAGCATTACAATATTTTGTTCTTGTTTAGATAATTTTTGACTATCATAAATGTATTTATACACATATACCAAAATATGTTCTACCTTAGTCTGGTCTGAAGTATTTGGGACAATATCTGATCAATATGTAATTCTAATTCATGTTGATCACTGTTATTTTCCTTCCATTTCCTATTTTAGTAATTAATATTTTCTATGGTCTAAAGCTTTCAGGATGGACATTATGAACATGTCAAACTCATGTTTAAATGTATTTTTAATATTTATCTTGAGATATTGTTCTTTTTCCCCAACATGTTACAAATTTCTGAGTTGTCTATCTGTTGTAGACTTCCTAGAGTTTTCTCTGTAACAAATTATAAATGTACAAATACAGCAGCTCTGCTTGCTCCTTTACAAATAGCATATTATGTACCCACATTCTGAATTTCTGCCCCAGCTGGAACACTCAGAGGAGACTTCAGACAAAATGAGATCCATGCTGATTCTCAACTTATTTCATTCTTAAATAATCAGAAACATATTTTTTTTTTGCTGGAAGTGTTTCTTATACATGGTTGATTACTTTTATGAAATATTTTCTTTTACCTTTATTGGCATTATTATGAGTAACTTTTCCTTAAATCTGAAATCTTTTCTGTACCTGTACTTAATTTATATTGCAATTTACATGCAAAATCTTGTGAAGCTATGTGTTTTAGCTGTTTAGAGTGGAAATCTTCATATAATATCTATATATCTATAGATATATATAGATATAATCTTATTTTACATACCAATACAAGTATCCAAGTTCTGTCTCCCTTCTGTCCTCCTGTGTCCCCCTACCAATCCCCTACCCCAACCCCATCCACTCCCTAGGGAGAGTGAGGCCTCCCATGGGAGATAATGAAAGTCTGTCACATTTGGAGCAGGCCTAGGTCCTCCCCCATGTGTATAGGCTGAGAGAGTATCCCTCCATAGGGAAAGGGCTCCCAACATCCATTCGTGCACTAGGTATAAATACTGGTTCCACTGCTAGAGGTCCAATAGACTGCCCTGGCCCACCAGCCCATGTTCAGGGCCCTGGATGTGATGATGCCTTCAGTAATGGAACAGAATGAATCAAAACTATATAACTTGTATTGATTTATGTAGTTAGTCCACAGCATTTGGCAGTGGTCGGTGGCAGAGAGCGACCTAGCAGCCGGTGTGGCAGCAGTCTGTACCACAAGTACAAAAGTAAAACTAAAAGAGAAACATAGTCCCCTAAAAGTCTGACCAGGCCCTCACAATCGTAACCTGTAGCCAGCCCCTAAGTAGGCGTGGCTGCAGCTTCCCCTACAGATTTATGATTAACATTTTATCAAATTAAATGAAATACCTTCCATAGTGTGACGTAGTACTAAAAGGTATACAAATTGGTTTTATGAAACAATTTAAGTTTTTGATTTTTCCTGAGGTTGGATTCAATAGAACATCACACATCTGTTAGAACAGTGAATGGCCATTAATAACTGACCTTGTATAATTTTATCCTGAATGTCTACAGACTTATTCAGATACAGTCAAGGGAGAAAATAATCTACATAGAATTCAGAGTCTCTCTCTGCAAGCAAGGACACTGGGAAATGATTTCTACCATCACAATCAACACCAAAAGAGAAAGTGGTGTCATCATAAAACCAGGCCAGAGGGGCTCAGGTTGCATAACTGAAAACCAGATCTGTACTCTCTAATTATCAGAAAATAGAGATAGCACTGCCTACCATATGAAAGCAAGGACTGAGTAGGCAAAGTGAGAAGGTCTATAGTGTTTTATGGCATCATCAGTGTCCTCAAAAAGGGGCATTGCTTAGTGAGAAGTGTGAACACAAATTACCTACAGGATCATTGACTAGTTCCAAAGTAAAAGAAAATATGTTCAACATTTTCATTGAAGAAGTATTTCTATCATCAAAAGGCACAAGCAGAAAATATCAATGGAAGAGATACTTACACCAGAATAGAAAGGCTCACCAGAAACACACAGCACATCTTGTTCCTGTAGCATCAGAAGGTCTCTGGCAAGATGCAATCGGACTTTAAAAGGTTCCTGATTATCATCTTGTAGCAAGCAAACTCCTGTCTTTGTCTTTTGATAAAAAGAGCAAGAAAGAAAAATTGCTCAATTCATGGTTTATAAATTTCAGAACTATTTACAGCAAAATGAGATGTATAACACTTGAGAGCTAAGGGCAATGTTTTCAGTGACTTATACATGACTTTACAGACACACTAAAGAGTGGATAATCACATTAAGGAATATAGAAGTTTAGGTAATAGTGGTAATGCCAGAAAGCCCTCACTGAGACACAGATGGAAAGAGTGCATCAAACATTCTGCATTACACTGAGAAATGATGAAAATATTAATACTTACAATGTAAAAGTAAGAAGTACATTGAGGTCCATTTTATATTGCATGGAATTCAACACTTTATGTGTCTAAGTCATACTTTGGGTACATATATATTCAGGACTGTGGACCAAGTGTATAATAATTTTCAAGTAACTCTGATTACTCCAAAAGAAAGATGAGAAAGAACAATCCTGCAAATCTGTGTCCATGACTCATCCTCATCCTTCCCTCACTGAACATTTAGCCACTTTCTGTCTCTGACAAAAAAAATTGAAATGGAAACTATATGGTTGGGGTTTCTTAGATTTCCACTATGTTATCATATGTGCTCTAGTGTGAGCACATACGAATCTTTGCATTTGTATACACACACACACACACACACACACACACACACAGTTTTATTGCAAGCTCTTGTTTTTACTTGACATATTTTTGGGAATTGTGTGAAAAGATTGAGGACCTCTAAATTTTTTTCTCACCTTATTGTGAATCAAAAAGTCAACATGGCCAATGACTACTTCAAAAGATGTTCCTTTTCCTTAATAATTACTGAGTCATACTTTGATTAATGGATTAATACATGGGTATGTGTATACATCTTATTTAAGCAAAGAGCATAGTTAAATAAATAATGCCAAACTTGATCTTGGTCTCATTTCCTAGAATGTCCTATAGTGTTTATACAAATACTTTTAACATTTAATATTGGTGCTTCTAGTATTACTTTTCTGTGTGGGACATAGTAACCAGATGGATGAGTTTATTTTTGCACAAAGAACTTTCAGCCAGATATTTGGTATTCAGGATACAAAATGATTGCAATATTTTTGGAGTTTGGAGTTTGCTGATATTTTATAACAAACAATCATGAGAACATTATCAGAACAAATGACTGAAGAACATTTATAGAAATTTCAAAAACTGCTGCAAATTTTTCCTAGTCCTAAGCTGAAATTCACTCAATAATTTCTGAAACTTAAGTCAACAACTCAGATAACAAATTCTAAAATCAATCACCCTGACACACAAAATTCAAAGGTATATTTATTTATATTTATAAACTAGGGAATGATAGTATAAAATATTAAAGCGCCCTGTTTCTTAAAATTAAACCTTTATGTTTCTATAGAAGCAGATAACTTTGTATGTACAATAAAATATTACAGTTTATAACATGCAGTAGCCTGGAATATGAGCTAAAATTTCTAGTCAGTGTGCTTTGGCTTTATGTGATAGGTAGTATATGTAGTTCAAGATGTTCCTTTTAAATATTATAAAAAAGTCTTCATTGAAATCTCACAAATCAACACAGGAGCAGTTTGCCAAAACACCCTCAGATTACATATGTATTGAATTGATTTTGTTTTCCAAGAGTTCACAAACCTCTTGGTTTTCCTTTGAATGTGGATCAGTATTTTGAATAATTAAACCCTACTATTATTATTGAAAATAATTTTTGTCATAGACTATAATCTGACTCTCATTTCCAGGGAAACATTGTTATCACAGATTCAAGCAATGTACAAAAATTCCCTTAACTATGACATAGTTTCCAAAGAAAAGAGTGATGTTGGATACCGTTGTAATTTAATGAAAGCTGTGAGAGAGAAAGATTCCATGCAACAGGATACAAGCAGAGGGTTTTATTTTTAAATTAGGGAAAAGGATCTTACAAAGGGAAAGGGGGAGAGAGAAGACTAGCTTGTAGGGACAGGAACAGTGGAAGACAGGAAAGAGAGGTGAAGAGAGAGAGAGAGAGAGAGAGAGAGAGAGAGAGAGAGAGAGAGAGAGAAGAACAGACAGACAGAGAGAGGGAGAGAAATAAAGAGAGAGGACGAGAAGTATGCAGGACCCTTTTGAAAGTGTGCACAGGTGGTTCTCTTAGTGGCTGCAGCTGAGGTTGTATCCTGCCAGAACCTCAAGGACAGGTCAGTAGAGATGCTTGAATACTAACAAGTACGCAATAACTTTTGAAACTATGAAATTCAAAAAATATATAGGCAACTTCTTATTGAATCAAACAATAGACAGCTGCTTGAGGTAAACCACAAACAAGAATGTATTTACAAGGGATTATAGTGTTCCAATATCGAACCATAAGAAATTAGCCCAAAAGTATGGCCATGTGTGTAACGTGAGTTTTTCTGTCCTGGCTAGGCCCTGCTGCTGCTTCAGCCACAAATGAATACATGGACACCATATTAATTATACAGTTGTTGCCCATTGGCTTGGGTTTCTTATTTGGCTATCTCTGTCTTAATTATTAAGCCATTTCTATTAATCTATGTATTTCCACATGGTATTGTCTTACCAGAGAATGCCAGACCTTCAACTCCTTTACCTGCTACATGATGACTGCTTGTCCCTGCTTATACCCTGTTCTGCCCAGCTACATCATTTCCTGTCTGGTCAATCAGCCAATCAGTGTTCTATTCATTAACAAATAAGAGAAACAAACATACAGAAAGACTTGCCCATCATGTAATTGAAGTTATACACATTATTTAATTTTGAAAATGTTGAGTAAATTAATAAGACCAGACATAAATTAGAAAATAATATATTGGAGTGTTCATACTTATTTTATATAAATATGATGGAAGATGATAGCTGATGGGAAAGCATCATAGAGACAGGAGCTATACAATTGTGGGCAGAAGAAAAGTTATAGAAGTAACATAATTTGAAGAAGAAATTTTGAGAAATAAAAGACATTTTGATGAAGTAATTAATGTTGTGAAAGAATGAAATGCAAAGCTCATTTGTGGCAAGAAGTTTAAAAGAGAAGATATGTAAGTTGATGAGCTGTGTGGTTCAATAAGGGGCCGCAGGACAAGGAATGTTGAAAAAGGATGAGAGGTTTCAGGTACCTGTGTGGTGAGTTTTAGGTTCATGGACACGTGAGAGGTTAAGCAGTATTTTTAAATTTGTTTTCTAATATTTGTTTGTTTTTCAAAACAAGGTTTCCCCGGTGTGGTGTAGCCCTGGAAGTCCTGGAACCCACCATGAATACCAGGTTGGCCTCAAATTCAGACATCCACCTACCCCTGACCCCTGAGATTAAAAGCATGCATCACCACCACACACAGATACTTCTATTTTTTTTTTAATTTTCATGTTTTTGGCAACTTCACACATGAGCATCATATCTAAATTACTACCACTTCTACCATGCCTCAATTTCTTCCAATTGCTCATTCTAAATTCATTCTGTCTTCATCATATAAAAGCAAATAAGTTTAATTAGCATAACTCATATTATATGTATCCAGCCATTTAGGATTGGACAACCTATGAGTGAGCTCACCCATGGAAGAAATTGATTCTTTGTTTCTCTGAGAAGCCACTGAGTACATCTACCTCTTTATCCAGGAGTTGACATATCGATAAGCGGACTATTCTTATGTTAACTTGACACAAAACTAGTTATCTGAAAGGATAAAAATCTCAATTGAAGAAAAAAATGCTTTCGTAATATAAGGCTGTAAAGCATTTTCTTAATTACTGATTGATGGGGAAGGGCCCAGGCCATTGTAAATTGTTCCATTCCCAGGCTGGTGGTCCATGGTTCTAAAACATGGCAGGCTGAGCAAGCCATGTGGAACAACCCAGTAAGTAGGATGTCTTCACGGTCTCTGCATCAGCTCCTGCCTTCTAGTTCCTATCATGTTTGTGTTCCTGTCCTGACTTCCTTCAATGATGGATAGCAATGTGCAGATGTAATGAAAATAAACCTTTAAACCTTTTCCTCCACAGCTAACTTCTTAGTCATTATGTTTTATTGAAACAATAGAAGCCCTGACTAAAACAGTTGACATGACAACTAGTGTTGTTATTTTATGTTGGTCTTGTTCAGGTAAACATATTTTTGAGATTTCATGGATGCATTTTCCCTCTTTTCTTTTCTCTCCCTCTCTCTCTCTCTCTCTCTCTCTCTCTCTCTGTGTGTGTGTGTGTGTGTGTGTGTGTGCATGTGTGTGTCTGTCTGTTCCCTTTTCCTTTCTTTCTTGATGAGGAGTGAAAGATGTATGTATTTGTGAGTATATAAAGTATTTAGAATATAGATAAAAACTACATTAGTTTAAGAAAATTAATTCAGTAGACACTTAGCACCTATAAACACTTGATCCATGAGTAATTGACTACATACAAGTCATGGACTTCCTTCTATCAAATTAGGTAGATGATGATTATCTACAATATAAGCAGTGTATTACACCTCTAGGGATAGCTAGCTTAGTTAATTATGATTCTGGTCACAGGCTTTATGGCTGTGTAAACTAATGGTTGCTCCACTCCAAAGGTTAAGCTACTATGTTAATCAATGTGGAGAAGCTTTAAGAAGATAAAAATAGATCTATCATAAGATCCAGCAATGCAACTTCTGGGTATATATCCCAAAATTAATATTGTGTCTCAGAGATAATTCTATGGCTATGTGTAGGGGAAGCTGTAGCCACGCCTTCTTAGGGGCTGGCTACAGGAGTACCTGAGGGCTTGTGAGGGCGTGGTCAGAGTGAGTAGGGGGACTGCGTTTTCGGTTTTGGTTTCTCTTTGCTTCTTGCTGTACAGACTACCACCGGCTGGCTGGTATGCTCTGTAAGTAAGGCTTTTCCCTATTAAATACCCTTATATTTCTACCTGATTCCGTATAGCTATGTCTATTGCCTTTATATTCATAGTAGAGGAAATATAAACAACCAAAATGCCTGTCAAATGATGAATGTTTAATGAGCATGTATTTTGTATACAATATAGAATACTAGTCAACTGTAAAGAAAAAGAAAATAATGAATTTCAATGTTTGCAGAGAATATAATAGTCTACATAAGTGACCAAAAAACTCTACCAGGAAACTCCTACAGCTGATAAACACTTTAAGCAAAGTGGCAGGATACAAGATTAACTCAAAAAAGTCAGTACCCATACAGACAAAATGGGCTGAGAAAGAAATCAGAGAAACAACACCCTTTACAATTGCCACAAACAACATAAAATACCTTGGGATAATGCTAACCAAAAAAGTGGAAGACCTGTATCATGAGAATTTTGAGTCTTTAAAGAAATAAATTAAAGAAGATACCAGAAAATGGAAGGATCTTCCATGCTCTTGGATAGGTAGGATCAACATAATAAAAATGGCAATCTTGCCAAAAGCAATCTACAGATTCAATGCAATCCCCATCAAAATTCCAGCAAATTCTTCACAGACATTGAAAGATTAATTCTCAAATTTATATGGAAAAACAAAAGACACAGAATAGCCAAAACAATCCTGTACAATAAAGGAACTTCGAGAGACATCACCATCTCTGAATTCAAGCTCTATTATAGAGCTATAGTCACGAAAACAGCTTGGTATTGCCACAAAAACAGACAGGTAGACCAATGGAATCTAATTGAAAACCCTGATATTAACCCGCACACCTACAAACACCTGATTTTTGACAAAGAAGCTAAATTTATACAATGGAATAAAGAAAGTATCTTTAACAAATGGCGCTGGCATAACTGGATCCTGGCATGTAGATTACTGCAGATAGATCCATGTCTATCACCATGCACAAAACTTAAGTCCAAATGGAGCAAAGATCTCAACATAATTCCAGCCATACAGAACCTATTAGAAGACAAAGTGGAAAATACCCTTGAACGAATTGGTACAGGAGACCACTTCCTGAACATAGTACCAGTAGCACAGACACTGAGATCAACAATTAATAAATGGGACCTTTTGAAACTGAGAAGCTTCTGTAAGGCAAAGGACACAGTCAACAAGACAAAACAGCAGCCCACAGAATGGGAAAAGATATTCACCAACCCCACATCTGACAGAGGGCTGACCTCTAAAATTTACAAAGAACTCAAGAAGTTAGTCTCCAAAGCACCCTATAATCTAATTAAAAAGTGGGGTACAGAAATAAATAGACAATTCTCAATAGAGGGATCTAAAATGGCTGAAAGACACATAAGAAAGTGTTCAACATCCTTAGCCATCAGGGAAATGCAAATCACAACAACTCTGAGATACCATTTTACTCCTGTCCAAATGGCCAAAATCACAAACACGAATGACAGTTCATGCTGGAGAGGACGTGGAGAAAGGGTAACACTTCTCCACTGCTGGTGGGAGTGCCAACTTGTTCAGCCTCTTTGGAAATCAGTGTGGTGATTCCTCAGGAAAAATGGAAATCAGTCTACCCGCAAGATCCAGCAATTCCACTCCTAGGCATATACCCAAAAGAAGCACATTCATACAACAAGGACGTCTGTTCAACTATGCTCATAGCAGCATTATTTGTAATATCCAGGACCTGGAATCAACCTCAATGCCCCTCAACTGAAAAATGGATAGAGAAAATGTGATACATTTACACAATGGAAAAAATAAACCAATGGAATCTTGAAATTCACAGGCAAATGGATGGGACAAGAAGGAACCATCCTGAGCGAGGTAACCCAGTCTTAAAAAGACAAACAGGGTATGTACTCATTCATATATAGATTTGTAGGGAGACATCCTAGCCCCGCCCAATAGTCTTGGGACAGGTACCAGGTAGACCCGGGACTCGCCCATAAGGGCGTGGTGAAGGAAAGCTGGGGTGACGTAAGGGAGCTTCTTAAGGGTCTGCACGTGGGGACCCGGGCCCTTTTTGTTCTGGCCACGCTTGTTGGGTTCTATAACCTAGCTCTGGCCTGTGTTTTGCCTTGGTGTCTTCTTGAAAAAAGAGACTTTAATACGACACGTGGTGCCCAACGTGGGGCATGAACCCACGACCCTGAGATTAAGAGTCTCATGCTCTACCGACTGATAATGCTTTATTAACGTTAAACTTTCTTAATGCCAATGACAGTGGACAGACAGCTGCGGAAAGACACTGGACTACTGAAAAAACTGCTGAACTGAACCAACCAGTGTATTTCAAAGACGTGCTGACTTGGTATGGAAACCTGGACATGTGTTACGTTGGGGTAGGGGTTTTGCATTTGTCTCCACAGGAGAAGAAAATCTTTGGATACCATCAAAATTGATCAAGATTCGAGTTGAGGAAGACAACCCTCTCGACAAGGATGACTGACAGGTATTTTCTGAGGAACCCCCCTCTAGAAGTCAAAGGACACTACATGTATGGATACTTAAGGAAAGAACGTAGCTATAACCATCCAACAAAAGGAACGTGTCATACGGTAAAATTTACAGCTGTCTCTCGAATAATTCTGTGATCAGCAATCAATGGACATTAATATCCCTCAATGTTAAAGGCCTTAACCTGCCCATAAAAAGATACAGGCTAACAGAATGGATACTAAGACGAAATCCATCCTTCTGCTGTATACAAGAAACATACCTCAACTTCAAAGACAGACATTACCTCAGAGTAAATGTTTGGGAAAAGATTTTCCAATCAAATGGGCCCAAGAAACAGGCTGGTGTAGCGATCCTAATATGTAACAAATTAGACTTCAAACTAAAATCAATCAAAAGAGATGAAGAAGGGCATTTCATACTCATCACAGGAAAAGTCCATCAAGATGAAGTCTCAATCCTGAACATTTATGCCCCAAATAGAAGGCACCCACATTTGTAAAAGAAACTTTACTAAAGCTCAAACCACATATAAAACCACACACACTTATAGTAGGAGACTTCAACACCCAGCTTTCACCACTAGACAGGATCACCAGACAGAAACTTAACAAAGAAACAAAGGATCTAACAGAAGTTCTGAACCCAACTGGGTTTAACAGATATCTATAGAACATTCTATCCAAACACAAAAGAATATTCCTTCTTCTCGGCGCCACATGGAACCTTCTCTAAAATTGACCACATACTTGGCAAAAAGCAAACATCAATACATACAAAAGAATTGAAACAACCCCCTGTATCTTATCAGATCACCATGCTTTAAAATTAGAATTCAATAGCAATACAAATTGCAGAAAACCTACAAAATCGTGGAATTTGAATAACACCAAACTGCACCATTCCTGGGTTGAGGAAGAAATAAAAAAAGAAATTAAAGACTTGCTAGAATTTAATGAGAATGTAGACACAACATACCCAAACTTATGGGACATTCTGAAAGCAGTACTAAGAGAAAAGTTCAGAGCACTAAGTGCCCACATGAAGAAACTAGAGTAAAGTCACACTAGAGAATTGAAAGAACAACTGAAAGCTTTAGAGCAAAAAGAAGCAAACTCATCACAGAGGAGTAGACACCAGGAAATAATCAAACTGAGGGCTGAAATCAATAAAGTAGGAACTACGAAAATATTACAAAGAATGAAACAAAGAGTTGGTTCTTTGAGAAGATCAACAAGATAGACAAACCTCTATCCAAACTAACCAAAAGGCAGAGAGAGAGCACGATAATTAACAAAATCAGAAACAATAAGGGGGATATAACAACGGACACTGACGAAATCCAGAGAATCTTCAGGTCATACTTTGAAAACCTGTACTCCACAAAATTCGAAAATCTAAAGGAAATGGGCAGTTTTCTGGATACATATCACTTACCAAAATTAAACCGAGAACAGATAAGCAGTTTAAATTGACCTCTAACCCCTAATGAAATGGAAGCAGTCATCAAATCCCCCCAACTAAAAAAAGCCTAGGGGCCAGATGGCTTCACTGCAGAATTCCACCAGAAATTCAAACAAGAGCTAATACAAGTACTCCTCAAATTGTTCCACAAAACAGAAGCAGAAGGGACATTGCCAAACACTTTTTTATGGGGCTACGATCACTTTGATACCCAAGCAACACAAAGATACAACTAAAAAATACAACTACAGACCAATATCCCTCATGAACATCCATGCAAAAGTACACAACAAAATTTTGGCGAATTGAATCCAAGAACACATCAGAAAAATCATACACTATGATCAAGTAGGATTCATCCCAGGGATGCAAAGATGGTTCAACATATGAAAATCCATCAATGTAATCCACCATATAAACAAACTGAAAAAGAAAAACCACATGATCATCTCACTAGATGCTGAAAAATCCTTTGACAAAAACATCCCTTCATGATAAAGATCTTGGAGAGAACAGGAATAACAGGAACATATCTAAGCATGATCAACGCAATATACACCAAAACAACAGCCAACATCAAACTAAATGGAGAGAAACTCAAAGCAATTCCTCTAAAATCAGGAATGAATGAAGGCTGTCCACTCTTTCCATATCTCTTCAATATTGTACTTGATGTTCTAGCTAGAGCAATAAGACAAAGAAAGGAGATCAAGGGGATACAAATTGGAAAGGAAGAAGTCAGACTCTCACTATTTGCAGATGATATGGTAATCTACATAAGTGACCAGAAAAACTACCATGGAAATCCTACAGCTGATAAACATCTTCAGCAAAAGAGCAGGATTCAAATTTAACTAAAAAAATCAGTAGCCATACTATAAACAGATAATAAAAACAATGAGAAACATATCAGAGAAACATCACCTTCATAATATCCACAAACATAAAATATCCTGGGGTAACACTACACAAAAAAGTGAAAGACCTGTACAGCAAGAACTTTGAGTCTTTAAAGAAAGAAATTAAAGAAGATACCAGAAAATGGAAAGATATGCCATGCTCTTGGATAGGTAGAATCAACATAGTAAAAATGGCAATCTTGGCAAAAGCAATCTACAGATTCAATGCAATCCCCCTTCAAAATCCCAGTACAGTTCTTCACAGACCTTTAAAAACAATACTCAACTTTATATGGAAAAACAAAAACCCAGGATAGCCAAACCAATGCTGTACAATAAAGGATCTTCTGGAGGCATCACCATCCCTGACTTCAAGCTCTATTATAAAGACATTGTTCTGAAAACAGCTCAGTATTGGCACAAAAATAGGCAGATAGACCAATGGAATTGAATTGAAAAACCTGATATTAACCCACACATGTATGAACACCTTATCTTTGACAAAGATACTAAATCTATACAATGGAACAAAGATAGCATCTTCAACAAATGGTGTTGACAAACTGGATTCGGACATGCATTAGATTGCAGGTAGGTCCATATCTGTCACCATGTACAAAACTTAAGTGCAAATGGATCAAAGATCTCAACATAAATCCAGCCACACTGAATCTTCGAGAAGAAAAAGAGAGATACCCTTAAGCAAATTGGCATAGGAGACAGCTTCCTGAACATTATACCAGTAGCACAGACATTGAGGTCTTCAATTAATAAATGGGACCTCCTGAAACTGAGAAGCTTCTGTAAGGCAAGGACACAGTCATTAAGACAAAACAACAGCCCATAGAATGGAAAATGATCTTCACCATATCATCTGACAGAGGGCTGAGTTCCAAAATATACAATGAACTCAAGAAGCTAGCCACCAAAACACCAAACAATGAAATTAAAAAGTGGGGTGCAGAACTAAATAGAGAATTCTCAACAGAGGAATCTGAAATTGTTGAAAGACACTTAAGAAAGTGCTCAAAATCCTTGGCCATCTGAGAAATGCAACTCAAGACAACTCTGAGATACCATCTTACACTGACCAGAATGGCTAAAGTCAAAAACACCAATGACAATCTATGCTGGAGAGGATGTAGAGAAAAGGGAACACTCCTCCACTGCTGGTGGGAGTGCAAACTTGTAAGTCCACTCTGAAAACCAGTATGGCAGTTGCTCAGAAAAATGGGAATCAGTCTACCTCAAGATCCAGCAATTCCTCTCTTAGGCATATACTTGTAGGGAGACACCCTAGCCCCACCTCAGGTAACCGGACAGGTGTGCTGGACACGTCCGTGAGGGCAGGGTGATGGGAAGTCTGGGATGACATAGAAGGAGGTTCAAAAAGAGCAGGGCTTAAGTGGAAAGCCCATTCTCTCTGGCCACACTAGCTTGCTACCTTTGGGCTCGCTCTGGCTTGTGTTTGGTCTGGTGTTTATCTGAATAAAGAAATCTTAGCCTTACGGACTACAGTTCATCTTTGAGTGCACGTGGCAACCACAATCTACATATACCCAAATAATGCACGTTCATACAACAAGGATATATGTTCAACATGTTCATAGCAACATTGTTCGTAATAGCCAGAACCTGGAAGCAACCTAGATGCCACTCAACTGAAGAATGGATTGAGAAAATGTGTACATTTATACAATGGAGTGCTACTCAGCAGAAAAAAAGCAATGGAATCTTGAAATTTGCAGGCAAATGGATGGAACCAGAAGAAACTATCCTGAGTGAGGTAACTCAGTCACAAAAAGACAAACATGATATGTACTCACTCATATATGAATTTTAGACATAGAGCAAAGTATTACCAGCCTACAATCTTCTTCATCAAAGAAACTAGGAAACAAGAAGGAGTCTAAGGGAAAAATGCATGGACGCCAAGAATGGGAAGGGGAAGAAAATCATGAGCTAATTGGGAGTGTGAGGGTAGGGGAGAGGCAGCTGCCAAAATGAGAAAAGGAGAAGAGGAGAGGAGAAGAGAGGAGGAAATGAAGGAGAAGAAATGTTGAGTTGGGGGAAGAATAGAGAAGAGCAGGTTTAGATATACCATATTAGAGGGAGACATTATAGGTCTGAGGAGAGATCTGGCACTAAGGAGATTTCCAGAGATCTACAAGGATGACATGAGCTGACAATCTAGGCAATGGGGGAGAGGATATCCTAAATGCCCTTCCCCTATAATGAGACTGATGACTACTTTTTATGCCATCCTAGAGTCCTCATCCAATAGCTGGTGGAACCAGAGGCAGACACCCACAGATACACACTGAACTGAACTCTCAAACTTAGTTGCAGAGAGGGAGGAATGAAGATCAAAGGGGTCTGTATCAGGCCGGTGAAACCCACAGAAACAGCTGGCTTGTACAAGGGGGAGCACATAGACACCAGACTGCTGTCTGGGAGGCCAGTACAGGACTGATCAAGACCCCTGAACATGGATGTCAATTAGGAGACCTCTGCACTCTATGGGGCCCCTGGTAGGGAATTAGTATTTTTCCCTAGTGTAAGAAGGGACTTTAAGAGCCCATTCTACATGAAGGGATGCACTCTCATCCTGGACACATGGGGGAGGGCCTAGGCTTGGCCCAGGATGATGTGATGAATTTTGGGGCGCTCCTGTCAAGGGCCCTACACTGCCTGGCGAGTGGAGGGTAGATGGAGTGGGGGATAGTTGGGGGGAGGGGCAGGGGTGTGGGAGGAGATGGAGAGAGAGAAGGGATTAACATGTGAAGCACCCTTGTTCCTAATTTGAACTAATAAAAAAGTTTTTTTTAAAAAAATAAAATAGGGCAATTCTGTGTGGTGGCACATGCCTTTAATTCCAGCACTTAGGAGGCAGAGGCAGGAAGATCTCTGTGATACCAAGTCCAGCCTGGTCTACAGAGTGAGTTCCAGGACAGCCAAAGATATACAGAGAAAACCTGTCTCAACAAAAGAAAAACTAAAAAATAAAAATAAAAGAATCAATGTAACAAAAAAAGCAACAGAAGACAAAAACTACACAGAGAGTCTAGATATTGTACATTATTGTGCTGTCTTTGAATTGGTTGCTTATCAAGAAACAACAGCTGCTAAAGGACATTTGATAATAAATGCTGATGGATTAATCCAACCTATATATTTTTAAAATGCCCTGACTTCAAAATTTAACTCTAAGTGCATATTACTTTGGAAAAGAAGTTCTGCTTTTGTTTCTGTTGGATTTATTCTAGATTAAAATGGTTCGATCAACCAAGACCCCTGAAGGAGTAGCCCAGGTGATCCAACATCAGCAGCAGCTGAGACCATGCAGCCTCCCAGACTACTACAGCTGGATTTGGACATGGTTCTGGGTTTTTCTAAGGATCCCCATGGGATTATCTGTTCCCCCAAACAGCAGGAAGCCATTTGAAAAGAACTACACCCACATTCCCCAATATTGTTTATCAATGCTTGTTTTCATTTAAACAAGGTTGGTTATAAATGATTAATGATCACAGTCAATCTCTTCCTACAGGGAAAATATAATATGATATAGAAATTAATACATTGGTATGGATTTGGTTTATTGATAGAAATTTAAGTTCAATATTGTCATATGAATATTTCTACTCTTGCTTAGGTATTGTGTTTATACAGCTAGCTCTTTCAAAAATATAATGTACAATTAAATACAGACTAACCTATAACTTATATTAGCTAGGTTTTCAAGGTGTTCTTCAAAACCTTTCAAAGACCTACAGAATATGGCACTTAAAATGCTTTATTAGTTGTTTTCAGGACAATGAGGCACAACTGCTCCTAGTAACGCCAATTATTTAAGAGAGGATTATGGACATTGAAGAAACTTGTTATGGAGTTTGCCTTCAATGTGGCAAAACTGGCCTATTGGGCAAAGATTGTCCCTTGCCTCAACTATTGACAGTAATTACCCTGTCCAAAATGGATAAGCAGGTTACTGAGAAAAGTGACTACTGAGCAGTATTGTCCTTCAAGGTTCCTGCTTCATCAAAAGTCTCCCAGACATTTTTGGCCTACAGGGTGAAGAGAAATGCCTCAACATTACAGAGAAACTTTGAGTGACTATCCAGGCAGCAAGATGTCTCTGTCAATTCTAGAATTTATATGTTATCTTTCTTGTGTCTTCTATGGAGTTGAAGATGGATAATTATGGTTATGAGTTTCTTTAGTTATGATAAAGATAAGTTACATATAAAACTTTAGACTCACAGTGATGGGATAGATAATAAAATATTTTCTTCAAATTATGCCAAATGTTAGTGAACTAAATATTGTTAACTATAGTTCTTGCTTGATAACAGTTTTGTATAGTTAAAACCTTTTCATTTAGACAGAAAGAAGGAGATGATGTGGAATATTCTTCTGTATGCTATGAATATATGTTTCTTTTATTTGTTGATGAATAAAGCTGTTTTGGCCAATGGACAGTCAGGGTATATCCAGGCTGAAAGAATACCAGACTAGGAGAATTATAGGAAGAGGGAAGGCAAAGAGTGAGTCTCAAGGAGATGTCACGTAGCTACCAAGAAAACAAGAAGTCAGGCACCACTAGTATTCCCAAACCAAATGGAGATGCACAGATTACTAGAAATGGGTTAATAATTAGGAGAGAGCTAGCCATTAAGAAACATAAGCTATTGCCAAAGAGTTTATAATTAATATAAGCCCCTGTGTGTTTATTTGGGACTGAAGGGTGCTAGGAGAAAACATGACAGAATCCTCATTCAACACAAATCAAATACCCAGTATCATCACTAGGACTGCAGCAGAGAACCAGCTTTAGTCTCCACCACCACATCTCCAGTGCATCCGTCTGTCCCCCAAATTTCTGCCTTTATCCCAGTCCCCTTTGCTAACCCACACACCACAAGTGACAGTGTAGCAGGTAGGCTGTCTGTAGATCTTTCCCTCTCCTTCTGTTCCTCCAAATCTAAGCCTTCATTTTTATATGCAAGACAATAGGAGACCTTCTGGGGTGATCTCTTTTCACTCCCCACTTCAAAAGAGAATAAATAAGCATATCCTGGTTGAACACTCTTCTCTCAACCCTCCTTTGAACCCCTTCAGGCATCCTACCCAATCACTGTTCCTGTCAGCTCCCAGTACCCAAAAGCATATTTTACCTGGACCTTCCACAATGATCAGTTCCAAAAAAAACTCCCTACTAGGCAACACATAGGCAGCACACCCTCTGAAAATCCAAAGACGAAATTGAAACAAGTGAAGAAAATACCTACCCAACAAAGACAAATCCAGAAACCAGTTCCTAATTCTATAATAAACACAATATCAGAAACCAACATGCCAGCATAAAAACACAATAAGAGTCAGGGAAATATATCTCCACTTGAACCAGCTATCCTATAGCATGCCCTGAATATTCTAACATAACTGAGGCATGAGAAAAAGACCTTAAAATGCCTATATGAAGAGGTCCTTAAATAAATCCAGAAAAGTCACAAACAGTTGAAGGAAATTAATAAATCTGTTCAAGACATATAAAACAGAAACAGAATCAATAATTTTTTAAAAATCCTAATGAAATACTAGGAAAAGAATAATATTTCAAACAGGAACTACAGAAGCAAGCTTCATGGACAGAATGCAAGAAATGGAAGACAGAATTTTAGGCATAGAAGACAAGATACAAAGTAATGAATACCTAAGTAAAAAACATGTTAAATGAAAAAACTAATACAAAGCATCAAGTACATCTGAGATATTATGTAAAAACCAAATTTAACAATAACAGGAAGAACAGAAGGAGAAGAAATAAGGGTAAAGAAGAGAAAATACTTTCAAAAATCACAGGAGAAAAATTTCATAACCTAAAGAACAAGATGCCTATAAAGATACAGAATCTTACAGAACACCAAATAGGCTGAAGGAGAAGAGAACACCCCATCCCCACATAATAACCAAAACACTAAACATATAAAACAAACAAATAATATTAATAGCTTTAAGAGAAAAAGAACAAACAACATATAAATGCAGACCTATTAAAATTACACCTAACTTCTGAATGGAGGCCCTAATATTCAAAAGGTACTGGACACTCTAAGAAGCCACAAATGCCATCTGTGACTACTATCCTAAGTAAAACTTTTAGTAACCAAGAATAAAAAGGTGAAACCAAATTTTAACAGTATCTATCTACAAATAAACCCCACAGAAAGTACTAGAAGGAAAACTCCAATGCAAGGAAGTTAACTACACCCAGGAATACACATGAAATAATCTCATACCATCAAAGTAAAAACAAAGGAACACACAAAGAAAAAAAAAAACATCCACCAAGAGGATACTGTAACTTTTAACATATATTCCTTATACACAAATGCACACACATTTGTAAAAGACAAGCTACTACAGTATAAATCACATAGTGGACCTCACATATAGTTAGTGGCAGACTTCAGTGCACAATTCTTACCAAAGGACAGAACATTTAAGCAAAACATTTAGCCTGTTGGAGCACATTCCTTAGTGTTGGATGCTCTGCTCAGTGGTAGTAGGATTTAATCCTGGTCTTCAGTTAGCTTGTTGGACCCCATTCCCTAGGGTGGGATGCCATGCTCAGTGCTTTTTGGGTTTTTTTTTGAGTGTTATCTTTTAATTTTTTTATTAATTTAATTTTTTTCATTCCAATCCCAGTTCCCCCTCCTTCCTTTCCTCCCTCTCAAAACACTCACCCCACCTCCCAGCTGCTCCTCAGAGAGGGAAAGGCCTCCCATAGGAAGTCTACAAAGTCTGTCCCATCATCTCATTGAGGCAGAACCAAGGCACCTCTCCAACCACTGTGTCTAGGCCAAGAAAAGTATCTTTCCATATAGAATGGGCACCACTTACTCAGCTTGTGCATTAGTGTTAGAACTTGGACCCTCTGCCAGTGGCCTCATACATTGTCCCAGCCTTACCATTGTCACCATATTAAGTAATCCAGTTTGGTCTTATGCAGGTTGCCCTGAGTCAATGATCTCTCTCTAGCTCGGGTCAGCTGATTCTGTGTGTTTTCCCATCATATTATCACTCCTCCCAAGCACTCCAGGAGCTTGGCACAATGGTAAGTTGTGGATTACTACATCTGCTTCCATCTGTTTCTGGAAGAGGGTTCTAGCTTCTCTGGGATTGTGGATTATAGGCTGAGTATCTTTTACTTTATATCTGATATCCACTTATGAGTGAGCACACACTATATTTGTTTTTCAAGTTCTGGATTACCTCACTCAGGATGGTTTTTTCTGCCTGCAAATTTTAGGATCTCATTGTTTCTTACCACTGAGTAGTACTCCATCGTGTAAATATATCACATTTTCTTTATCCATTCTTTGGTTGAGGGACATCTAGGTTGTTTCCAATATCTCGCTATTACAAATAATGTTGCTATGAACATAGTTGAGGAAATGTTCTTGTGGTCTGAATGTGCCTCCTTTGGGTATATGCCAACAGTGGTATTGCAGGGCCTTGAGGTAGGTTGATCCCTAATTTTCTGAGAAATCTCCATACTGTTTTCCACAGTAGCAATACAAGTTTGCACTCACCTGAAATGGAGGAATGTTCCCCTTTCTCCACATCCTGCCCAGCATCAGCAGTCATTGGTTTTTTTATTTTTGTTTTGTTTTTGTTTTATCTTGGCCATTCTGATAAGTATAAGGTACAATGTCAGAGTAGCTTTGATTTGCATTTCCCTGACGATTAAGGATGTTGAGCATTTCCTTAAGTGTCTTTCCACGATTTGACACTGCTCTGTTGAGAATTCTCTGTTAAAATCTGTACCCTGTATTTTAATTGGATTATTTGGTAGTTTAATGTCTAGTCTCTTGAGTTCTTTGTATATTTTAGAGTTCATCCTTCTGCTAGATATGGGGATGGTGGAGATATTTTCCCATTCTGCATGGAGCTTTTTTTCTTGTTTACCGTGTTCTTTACTTTACAGAAGCTCCTCAGTTTCAGGAGGTCCCATTTATTGTTGCTCTCTGTGCTGCTGGTGTTTTATTTAGGAAGTGGTCTCCTGTGCCTATGCATTCAAATGTATTTCCCACTTTCTCTCTTCTATGAGGTTCAGTGTGGATGGATTTATATTGAGGCCTTTTATCCACTTGGACTTGAATTTTGTGCATGGCAATAGATACGGATCTACTTGCATTCTTCTACATGTTGACAGCCAGTTATACCAGCCCCATTTGTTGAATATGTTTTCTGTTTTGCATTTTATATTTTTAGCTTCTTTGTCACAAATTAGTTGTTCATAGGTGTGTGGGTTGATACCAGGGTCTTTGATTAGATTCCATTTGTCCACCTGTTTGTTTTTATGCCATTACCAAGCTGTTTTCATTATTATAGCTCTATAATAGAGATTGAAGTCAGGGATGTGATACCTCCAGATCATCCTTTATTGTACAGGATTGTTTTGGCAATCTTGAGCTTTTTGGTTTTCTATAAGAAGTTGAGTATTGTTCTTTCAAGGTCTATGAAGAATTGTGCTGGTATTTTGATGGGGATTGCATTGATATGTAGATTATTCTATTGATCCTACCTATCCAAGAGCATGGGAGATCTTTCCATTTTCTCATGTCATCTTTAATTTCTTTCTTTAAAGACTTGAAGTTCTTGTTATACAAATCTTTCACTTGCTCAGTTAGAGTAGCCCAAGATATTTTATATTATTTGCACCTATTGTAAATAGTGATGTTCCTTTGATTTCCTTCTCAGCCCATTTGTCTTCTATATATAGGAAGGCTACTTTTTTTTAGTTAATCCTGTATCCTGCTACATAACTGAAGGTATTTATCAGTTGTAGGAGTTCTCTGTAGAATTTTGGGGGTAACTTATATAAATTATATTATCATCAGCAAATAGCGAGAGTTTGACTTCTTTTCTAATTTGTATCTCTTTGATCTCCCTTTGTTGTCTTATTGCCATAGCTAGAACTTCAAGTATTATGTTGAATAGATATGGAAAGAGTCGATAGCCTTTTCTTGTTCTGGATTTCAATGGGATTGCTTTGAGTTTCTCTCCATTTAGTTTGATGTTGCCTTTATTATGTCTAGGTATGTTCCTTGTATCCATATTCTCTCCAAGACCTTTGTTATGAAGGGGTGTTGATTTTGTCAAAGGCGTTTTCAGCATCTAGTGAGATGATCATGTAATTTTTTCTTTCAGTTTGTTTATATAGTGGATTCCATTGATGGATTTTTATATGTCGAACCCTCTTGCATCTCTGGGATGAATCCTATTTGTTCATGGTGGATGGTTTTTCTAATGTGTTCTTGAATTTGGATTGCCAGTATTTTATTCAGTATTTTTGCATCTATGTTCAGGAGGGAAATTGGTTGTAATTCTCTTTGTTAAATGTGCCTTTGTGTCATTTTGGTATCAATGTAACTGTAGCCTCACTAAAAATAGTTTGTCAATGTTCCTTCTGTTTCTACTATGTGGAATAATTTGAAGAGTATTGATATTATGTCTTCTTTGAACATCTGGTAGAATTCTGCACTGAATCCATCTGGGCCTCGGCTTCTTTTGGTTGGGAGACTATTGATAACTGTTTCTATTTCCTTAGGGGTTATACTTGTATTTGTCTGTTCTTGATTTAATTTTGGTAAGTGGTACTAATCTAGAAAATTGTCCATCTCCTTAAAGTTTTCCATTTTTTTGGAGTATAGGTTTTTGAAGTATGACCTGATGATTCTCTGGATTTCCTCAGTGTCTGTTTTTATGTCCCCCTTTTCATTTCTGATTTTGTTAATTTGGACATTCTCTCTGTGTGTTTTTTGGTTCGTTTGGATAAAGGTTTGTCTATTTTGCTTAATTTCACAAAGAACCAACTCTGTCATGTTGCTTCTCTGTATTGTTTGCTTTGTTTCTATTTTATTGATTTCAGCCCTCATTTTGACAATTTCTTGCCACCTACTCCTTCTGGGTGAGTTTGTTTTCTTTTGTTCTAGCACTTTCAGTTGTACTTTTAATTCACTAGTGTGGGATTTCTATAAACTTTCCTCTTAGCACTGCTTTCATTGCATCCCATAAGTTTTGGTATGTTATGTGGTCATTTTCACTAAATTTTAGGAAGTTTTTTTGTTTCTTTTTTATTTCTTCCTTGATCCAGTGGTGGTTCAGTTTATCATTTTTCAATTTCCATGTGCTTGTGGGCTTTCTGAAATTAATGTTGCTGTTGGATTCTAACATTAAGCTATGGTGATCTGATGGGGTACAGGTGTTTATTCCAGTTTTTTTTTTTTTTTTTTTTTGTCTGTTAAGGTTTTCTTTGTTACTGATTATGTGGTCTGTTTTTGAGAAGGTTCCATGAGGTGCTGAAAAGAAGATATATTCTTTTTGTGTTTGAGTGGATTGTTCAATAGATGTTTGTTAAGTTAATTTTGAGTCATAACATCTGTTAGTTCCTTTATATCTCTGTTAAGCTTCTGCCTTGCAGAAGGGTGAAATTTCACACTATTAGTGTATGGGGCTTGATTTGTGATTTAAGCTTTAGTAATCTTTATTTATTTATTTATTTATTTATTTTTGGTTTTTCAAGACAGGGTTTCTCTGTGTAGCTTTGGAGCCTATCCTCGCACTCGCTCTGGAGACCAGGCTGGTCTTGAACTCACAGAGATCTGCCTGCCTCTGCCTCCCTAGTACTGGGATTAAAGGCGTGTGCCACCAAAGCCCAGCTAGTAATGTTTCTTTTACAAATACAGGATCCCTTGTGTTTTGGGCATAGATGGTCAGAATTGAGATTTCCTTTTGATGGATTTTTCCTGTAATGAATATGAAATGCCCTTCTTTATCTTTTTTGATTCATTTTAGTTTAAAGTCTATTTTGTTAGATATTAGGATAGGTACACCAGCTTATTTGTTAGGTCCATTTGATTGGAAAATAATTTCCCAACCCTTTACTCTGAGGTAATATCTGCCTGTGAGGTCGAAGTGTGTTCCTTGTGTGTAGCAGAAGGATGGATTCTGATTTTGTATCCAACCTATTAGCCTGTGTCTTTTTATAGGTAAATTGACACCATTTATATTAATGGATACTAATGACAAGTGATTGCCGGTTCCTGATATTTTTCTTGTTGGTGGTGGTGATGGCATTGTGTAGTCAATTCCCTTCTTTGGGATTTGATGCTGAAAGCTCATTTATTTCCTGTGTTCTTGTGGACATAGGTGATTTCCTTGGTTTGGTGTTTTCCTTCTAGTAATTTCTGTAGGAATGGATTTGTGAATAGGTATTGTTTAAATTTGTTTTTATCATTGAATATCTTGTTTTCTCTACCTATGGTTATTGAAAGCTTTGCTGGGTAGTCTGGGCTCGCATCCATGGTCCCTTAGTGTCTGCATAACATTTGACCAGGACTTTCTGGCTTTCTTTGTTTGCATTGAGAATCAGGTATAATTCTGATAGGGCTGCCCTTATATGTTATCCCAACTTTCTCCTTTGCAGCTCTTAATCTCTTAATATTCTTTCTTAATTCAATATGTTTATTGTTTTGATTATCATGTGTCAAGGGAACTTTTTTTCTCCACTCTTGTATTTTCATAGATATGTCATTCTTTAGGTTGGAAAAGTTTTCTTCTATGATTTTCTTGAATATATTGACTGTGCCTTTGAGTTGGACGTCTCCTTTTTCTATCCCTATTATTCTTAGGTTCAGTCTTTTCATCATCTCCCAGATTACCTGCATGTTTTGTGTTAAGGATTTGTTGGATTTAAATTTTTCTTTGACCAATAAATCTATTTCCTCTATCATATCTTCAATGCCTATAATTCTGTCTTCCATCTCTTGTATTCTGTTTTTTTATGTTTGCATTTGTGGTTCCTGATCATTTAACCAGTTTTACATTTCCAGAATTCTTTCAGTTTGTGTTTTCTTTATTGACTCTATTTCATATTTCATGTCTTGAATCATTTCCTTCACTTGTTTGATTCCATTTTCTTGGTTTTCTTTAAGAGATTTGTCAAAATATTCCAATTTTTGGTTTGACTTTTCCTTCATTTCTTTAAGGGAATTTTTCATTTCCTCTTTAAGGGCCTCAATTAGCCTTATAACCTTGATTTTTTGGTCTATTTATTCTACTTAAGACAGAGCATGGCATCAGACTTGGGAGCAGCTTCAGAGAGAGGCCTGAATTTGAAGCCCAGAGCAGCAGCATCAGAGGGAGATTTGAGCTTCATGCCATATGCAGCATCACTGAGAGGCCTGATTCACTGACACTGCCCAGAAGCAGTGTCAGAGGGAGGCTCATTTAAAATGTGTTCATTCCAGCATTTCTCTATTTAGATTTTTTCCATTTTTAATTTTTTTTATTTCATTTCAAATTCCAACCACAGCTCTGGACCCTCAGCCCTACCTACATCTCCAATGGGAGGGGCATCCCCCAGAGCTGCAGCCCCACCTGCACCTCAAAGCAGTGATCACCTGAGCATTGGGCCCCTGAATGCCAGCCCAGACTAACCAGCAAAGCCTTAAACAACCATAAATGGAGAGAACAAGCAGTGTCAGAGGGAGGTTTCAACATTCAACTCTTGATGTTGTAGCACCACTAATTTCTAGTGGTGCTGCATTGTTTTTTATGTTGTTGAGTGTGTTCTTACCTTGTTGTCTATTCATCTCTTTCTCTAATAGATATAGGTGGAGCTTGTGCTTCAGGGGATCTCTCTCCAATTGGTGTAGTTAGGGAATGTGGCTCCATTGTCCACTCCTTCAGGCACAAGTAGAGCAGAGCTCTGGTTAATGCTCCTCCTTGTGGTAGTGGGCTCAGGTGGTCACTGCTTTGAGGTGCAGGTGGGGCTATAGGTCTGGGGGATGCTCCTCCCATTGGAGATGTAGGTGGGGCTTAGGGTTCAGTGGCCAATATACTAGTGGGGTATCTCCAACCTAGAAATGGTGCTGGCTGGGACACAGGTTCTCCTTCCCAGAATAACTTTGTGATTTAGTTTCTGGAAGCTACTGTTGGAAACTTCTGTTGTTTCATCTGGTGATCACTCCTCACTCCTGGACCTGAGGCTGGGGCCTCCCTCTGGCTCTGCTCCCAGGTCTGAGACTAGTGGCTCCCGTGACAATACTGCAGGCCTGAAGCTCACACCTCACTCTGAAGCTGATGCTTAGGGCCTGAAGTTCGGGCCTGCCTCAGATGATGATCCTTGGTCTGAGGCTAGTAGCTCCCTTGACGCTGTCCTGGGCCTGAAGCTCAGGCCTCTCGGTGATGCTGCTCCCAAGTCTGATGCCATGCTCAGTCTTAATGCATAGGAGACCCAACCTATTGGGCCAGACTATTTTAACTCCTCTTGGGAGTCCTTACCAGGGAGAAAGAGTGGACTGGGGGTGGGATATGAGGGAGGTGCAGGGGAGAGAAGGTGGGAGAAGGTGAGGGGTGGAAGGAGGGATGGGGGAGAGCTGTGGTTGGAATGTGAAATGAAATAAACAAATTTGAAAAATGGAAAAAATCTAAACAGAGAAATGATGGAACTAACACATTTTATAAACTAAATGAACCTAACAAATATTTGCAGGATATTTCACCCACAGATGAAAGAATATACCTTCTCATCCCCTCCTAGAACTTTCTCCAAAATTAGTCACATACACAAAGCAAGTATCAGTGAATGCAAGAAAATTGAAATAACTCCCTGCATTCTATCAGACCAAGAAAATTACACTCTCAGTTAAAAACAATAGAAACAACAGAAAATTTACAAACTCATTTAAAGTGAATAACAGTCTACCAAATGTAAACTGGGCGAAGATAGAAATAAAGAATGAAATTAAAGACTATCTGGAATTCAACAAAAATGAATACACATACATAGGAACACAAACATGTTCTAAGAAGAAATTTCATAGCATTAAGTGATTGCATAAGAAAATGAAAAAACTGAAGAAATCTCATAATCCCAACTTAAAAGCACACTGAAAGCTCAAGGAACAAAACAAGTAGACACACACATGAGGAGTAAATGGCAAGAAATAATAAAATTCAGGGCTAAAATCAATAAAAGATTTTATAGTTTTTTAATTAATTTTTATTTAAATTAAAGACAATCTTAATTTACATACTAACCCCAGTTCCCTCCCCTCTTCTCCTATTCCCCCCACCATCACCCAGACCCACCCCCATCCACAACCACAATCCACAACCACAGAGAAGTGAGGAAACAAAAAGATCCCTGAGAGATTTTATAGATTTTATAAACTCAAAAAGAACAATACAAAGAATCAATGAAACATATAATTGGTTCGTTGAGAAAATCAACAAGATAGACAAACCCTTATGGATATTGACTAAAATGCAGAAAAAAAACAAATTAACAAAATCAGAAACAAAATGATGGACCAAACAATTGATACCAAGTGAATACAGAGAATCTTTAGGGCATACTGTAAAAACCTGTACTTGACCATATTTGAAAATCTAGAAGTGAATAATTTTCCTGATAAGTACCACTTACCAAAGCAAAATCAAGACCATATGAGCAATTTAACCCCATCTGTAACCCCAAGTAAAGCAAAAGCAGTCATTGAACATCTCCCAACACTAAAAAGCCTGTCCCGAGATGGTTTGTGTACAAAATTCAAAACGACTTTGAAAGAAGAGCTAACATCAATATTCCTGAAATATTCTGCAACATACAAACAGAAGACAAATTACACAATTCATTTTATTGAGCCACAGTTACTCTGCTACATACACCAAAGAAAGGCCCAATAAAGAAAGAGTATTCCCGATGAAATTCCATTGTGAAAATGATGCAAAAAATACTCAATAAAATATTTGCAAACAAAATCCAAGAACACATCAAACAGATTGTCCACCATTATCAAGTAGACTTCATTTCAATGATTCAGGGATGGATCAATAAATGAAAATCAGTCAATGTATTCACCATAAACAAACAAAAAGTAAGAAAACGAATGATTATCTTATTAGATGCAGAAAAGGCATCAGCCAAAATTCAATACTTCTTGTGACAAAAGTCCTGGAGAGATTAAGGCTAAATGAAATAGACCTAAACACAAGAACCCCGGGCTACAGAAAGCCTATAGCCAACAGCAAGTTAAATAGAGAGACTCTCAAAGCAATTCACCTAAAGTCAGAAAAAAAGACATGGTTGTCTATTCTCTATGTGCCAATACATCACTTGAAGTCTGAGCTAGAGCAATAAGATGGCTGAAGGAGAACACTGATGTACAAATTGCAAAGGTAAAAGTCAAAGTATCTTTATTTGCATGTGATATGATTGTATACATAAGTGATCCTAAGATTCCACTAGGGAACTCCTACAGCTGTTAAACACTTTCAGCAATGTAGCTGGATGTAAATTTAACTCACAAAAGTTAGTAGCCCTCCTTTGTATGTACATGACAAAAGAGAAAGAAATCAAGGAAACAACACTTTGACAATAGCCTCAAATAATATTAAAATTTGGGGATAACTGTGACCAATCAAGTGAGGTACTTGCATGGCAAAAAACTTCAAAATTTGAGGAAGGAAATTGAAAATGATATCAAAAGGTGGAAAGATTTCCCATGCTCAGGGATCTGTAGTATTGCATGGTAAAAATGGCCATCCTACCAAAAGCGATCTTCAGTGTGAAGGCACTAGGAATAATTCAAATAAAGTTCTTCACAGATCTTGAAATGACAATTCTCAGCCTCATATGGAAACACAAAAACCCCATGAGAGCTAAAACAATTCTAAACAACTGAGTTATAACCATCCAATTTTAAATTTGTACTACAAAGCTATAATTAGAAAATCACCACATTATTTGTTACAGTGACAGGCATGTTGTCAAGTGGAATTGAATGGAAGACCCAGGCATGAGTCCAGATACATATGAACATCTGCTTTTTGATGAAGAAACCAGAAATACACACTGGAAGAAGAAAGCATCTTCAACAAATGATGGTGCTCAAATTGCATTTCTGCATGGAGAAGAATGTAAATGAATCCATACCTATCACTCTGCACTAAAGTCAAGTCCAGATGGACCTAAACATGAAACCAGATACACTGAGCCTGAAAGAATGTAAGGAATAGATTTGAATGTATTGGCAGAGGAGAATACATTCTGAGCAGAACTTTGCAAACTCAGGCATTACAATCAACTTATATAAATGGGACATTATGAAACTGAAAAGCTTCTGTAAGGCAAAGGATACTATCATTAGGACAAACCTCCACCGTATAGACTGAGAAAAGAATTTTTACCACCAGTACATCTGATATAGTGCTATTATCCAAATTATATAAAGAACACATGAATCTAGATATCAAAACATTAATAGTACAATTTATAAATGGGGTACAGATCTAAAGTGATAATTCTCTAAAGAAGAAAATCAAATGGCTGTGAAACATTTAAATGTCCAACACCTTTACCCATCATAGGAAGGCAAATGAAAACTACATTGAGATTCTATCTTACACCTGTCAAAATAGCTATCATCAGTAACACAACTGAAAGTTCACAGTGATGAGTATGTGAAATAATGGAACATTCATCCATTGCAGATGGGAGTTCAAAGTTGAATAGACATATGGAAAATATCATGGTCGTTTCTCAGAAAACTTTGAATTAATCTACCTCAAGATCCAGCTGTACAACTCTTATTCATACATCCAAATGATTCTTCATTCTACCTCAGAGATATTCTGATAGACCATGTTCATTGCTGCTCTATTCATAATAACTAGAAACTGTAAAAACACACATTTCTCAACAGATGCATGGATAAAAAAATTGGTTCATTTACACAAAATAGTTCATTACACTCATCTCCCCCCCCCAAAAAAAATGGAACTAGGAAAAACATCATTCTGACTGATGCAACCTACAGTGAGAAACATAAATATTTAGTGTGGAAAGGTATTTGTAGGCCACCAAAAGAGAAACATAAACAACAAATCTTAGGGGAGTATTCAAATAATAGACATTCAAATATGTCCTCATTTGAATAAGGACCCACCACAGGATGACACACATACCCAACAGTGTTTGGGTGACCAAGAACCACTGACTAGATAGCCCAGAGATCTAGGGTAAAATGTAACATTTTTAAAAAGTTATCAGTAAAATGATTCCTAATGATATTTCTGCTATAATCATAGCATAGTGCCTTATTCAGCCAATAGTCAGAGAACATTCCTCTTATAGCAGAGAGAGATAGATTCAGAGACACACAATTGGACATTATACACAAAGAGAATCCTTGGTACACACACCTTTACATGTGGGTCTCCATCAAATTTCTCCTCTCCAAGTTTAGGGGACCTTACATAAGAAGAGACCAGAGAGAAAGAGTGAAACAGTGAGAGGGGATAGAGGACAATAGGAAAATAAGGCTCTCTAAATGAACTGGGTAGCTTTAATGTAAAAAAAGACAAAAGCAGGAATTGCAGGGCCTACATTTGTCTGAACCTCATCCTCTTCAAATATATTTTAGTGATTTTATGGGACTACTGAGTATGTGAACAAATGAGTCTCTGATTCTTGTGCCTGTTCTTGGGGACATTTTCCTTCTACTGGGTTTTCAAGTCCAGTCTCAGTGTAATGGCATTTGTTTTATCTTATTGTTTTATTTTGTCATGTTTGGTTATCTCTTAAAAGCCTGATCGTTCTTTTCTAGTGATAGACAGACAGGAATTAGATTGGAGATGATGGGAGGAGGGGAAGTACAAAAGAAGTAAAGGAAGGCCAACTGTACTCAGGAGATATGAGAAGAAAAGAATGTATTTTCCAATAAAATCATTTTAAAAATTCTAGATGGTCATGTGGTTTTTCTTGTTCAGTTTGTTTATATGATGGATTACATGGATGGATTTTTGTATGTTGAACCATCCCTGCATCCCTGGGATGAAGCTTATTTGATCATGGTAGATATTTTTCTGGCATGTTCTTGGATTAGATTTGCAAGTATTTTATTGAGTATTTTTGTATCAATGTTCATGAGGATATTGGTCTGTAGTTCTCTTTCCTGGTTATGTCTTTGTGTAGCTTGAGTACCAAGGTAATTATTGCCTAGTAAAAAGAGTTTGACAATGACCCTTTTGCTTCTATTGTGTGAAAAACGTTGAAGAGTATTGGTATTACATGTTCTTTGAATTTCTGGTAGAATTCTGCACTGAAACCATCTGGCTCTGGGCATTTTTTGATTAGGAGACTTTTGATGACTGCTTCTATTTCATTACAGGTTATAGGTCAATCTAAATTGTTTATCTGTTCTAGATTTAATTTTGGTAAGTGATATCTAGCCAAGAAATTGTCCATTTCCTTTAGATTTTCCAATTTTGTGGAATACAGGTTTTCACAGTATGACCTGATGATTCTCTGGATTTCCTCAGTGTCCGTTGTTATATCCCCCTTTTCATTTCTCATTTTGTTAATTAGCATGCTCTCTCTCAGCCTCTTGTTTAGTTTGGATAAAGTTTTGACTATCTTGTTGATTTTCTCAAAGAACCAACTCTTTGTTATATTGATTCTTTTTATTGTTTTCTTTGTTTCTATTTTATTGATTTTAGCCCTCAATTTGATTATTCCCAGGCTTATACTCCTCTGGGGTAAATTTGCTTCTTTTTGTTCTAGAGATTTCAGTTGTGCTGTTAATTCTCTAGTGTGACTATTCTCAAATTTCTTCAAGTGGGCATATAGTGCTATGAAGTTTCCTTTTAGCATAGCCTTCAAAGGGTCCCATAAGTTTGGGTATGTTGTGTCTTCATTCTCATTGAATTCTAGGAAGTCTTTAATTTCTTTTTTATTTCTTTCTTAACCTAGGAATGGCACAATTGCACATTGTGCAATTTCCATGAGTTTGTAGAGTTTCTGCAATTTGTATTGTTGTTGAACTCTAATTTTACAGCATTGTGGTCTGAAAGATACAGGAGGTTATTCCAATTTTTTTGTACCTGTTGAGGTTTGCTATGTTGCCGAGTATGTGGTAGATTTTAGAGAAGGTTCCATGTGGTGCTGAGAAGAAGGTATATTCTTTTGTGTTTGGATGGAATAATCTATAGATGTCTGTTAAAGCCAATTGTGTCTGTTAGTTCCTTTGTTTCTTTGTTAAGATTCTGTCTGATGGCCCTGTGTATTGATGAGAGTGGGATGTTGAAATCTCCCACTATAAGTGTGTGAGGTTTTATGCATGATTTGATCTTTAGTAATGTTTCTTTAATGAATGTGGATGCCTTTGTATTTGAGACATAGATGTTCAGAATTGAGACTTTGTCATGTGATTTTTCATGTGATAAACATGAAAGAGCCTTCTTCCTCTCTTGTGATTGATTTAAGTATGAAGTCTAATTTGCTAGATATTAGGATTGCTACACCAGATATTTTCTTGGGTCCATTTGATTGAAAAATCTTTTCCCAACCCTTAACTCTATGGTAACATCTGTCTTTGATGTTGAGATGTGTTTCTTGTATGCAGCAGAAGGATGGTTTCTTCGTATCCATTCTGTTGATCTGTGTCTTTTTATAAGCAAGTTAAGACCATTGATGTTGAGGGATATTAATGACCATTGATTGTTAATTATTGTTTGTTTTGGAGTTGGTGGTGGTGGTGTGTGCATTCGCCCCTTTTTTCTTTTGGTGTTTGGTTTATCTATTGCCTATGTTTTTGTGAGTGTAGTTATCTCCCTTGGGTTGGAGTTTTCCTTCTGGTACTTTCTGTAGTGCTGGATTTTGGGATATGTATTGGTTAAATCTGGTTTTGTCATGGAATATCTTGTTTTCTCCATCTATAGTGATTGAAAGCTTTGCTGGGTATAGTAGTCTGGGCTGGCATCCATGTTCCATTAGCATTTGTAGAACATCTATCCAGGACCTTTTGGCTTTCAGAGTTTTCATTGAGATATCAGGTGTAATTCTGATAGGTCTACCTATATATGTTATTTGGCCTTTTTCCTTTTATACACTTAATATTTTTTCTTCTTTCTGTAAGTTTGATGTTTTGATTATTTTGTGGGGAGGGGACTTATTTTTGTGATCCAGTCTATTTGGTGTTCTGTAAGCTTCTTGTACTTTCGTAGGCATATCTTTCTTTATGTAGGGGATGTTCTCTTCACTCTGTAGTCAAGGCTGCACTCAAACTCACAGAGATCCACCTGCCTATCCTCCTGAGTGCCAGGATTAAAGGTGTGTGCCACCAACTCCCAGGTTTCCACTATCTTGACTTCAGTCTTGCTTCATTATTATCTTTTGGGTTGTTGTGGTTCACTGCAATTCTTCAAGCCACTTTGTTTTATGGAACAATACTCAACTTTATATGGAAAAACAAAAGACCCATGATAGCCAAAACAATCCTGTACAATAAAGGAACTTCAGGAGGCATCACCATCCATGACTTCATGCTCTATTATAGAGCTATGGTCCTGAAAACAGCTTGGTATTGGCACAAAAATAGACAGGTAAACCGATGGAATGGAATTGAAAAGCCTGAAATTAACGCACACACCTATGAACACCTGATTTTTGACAAAGAAGCTAAAGTTATACAATGTAAAAAAGAAAGCATCTTCAACAAATGGTGCCAGCATAACTGAAAGCTGGAGTGTAGAAGGCTGCAGATAGATCCATATCTATGGCCATGCATAAAAATTAAGTGGATTAAAGACCTTGATATAAATCGAGTCACAGGGTACCTCTTAGAAGAGAAAGTGGGAAGTACCCTTGAAGGAACTGGTACAGGAGATCACTTCAAGAACATGACACCAGTAGCACAGACACTGAGATTGAAAGTTAATAAATGTGACCTCCTGAAACTGAGAAGCAGTTTCTGTAAGGCAAAGGACACAGTCAGCAATACAAACAGCAGCCCCAAAGAATGGTAAAAGATATTCATCAACCCCACATCTGACAGAGGGCTGATTCCAAAATATACAAGGTACTCAAGAAGCTAGATATCAGAACAACAAATAATTAATTAAAAGGTGGGGTACAAAACTAAATAGAGAATTCTCAATAGAGGGATCTAAAATGGCTAAAAGATACTTAAGGAAGTTCTCAATGTCCTTAGCCATTAGGGAAATGCAAATCAAAACAGCTCTGAGTTACTATCTTGCTCCTATCAGAGTGGCTAACACCAGCCAGTTTTTGCTGGAGAGAATGTGAAGAAAAGGGAACACTCCTCCACTGCTGGTGGGAATGCCAAACTTGTACAGCCACTTTGGAAATCAGTATGATGATTCCTCAGGAAAATGGCAATCAGTCTACCACAAGATTCAGCTATTCTATTCTTAGACATATACCCAAAAATGCACATTCTTGTAATAAGGACATCTGCTCAACTATGTTCCTAGCAGCATTATTTGTAATAGACAGAACCTAGAAGCAACCTAGATGCCCCTCAACTGGAGAATGGATAGAGAAAATGTGGTACATTTACACAATGGAATGCTATTCCATGGAGAAAAAACAATGGAATCTTGAAATTTGCAGGCAAATGGATGGAACTAGAAAAAATAATCCTGAGTGAGGTAACCCCTTCACAAAAAAGACAAACATTGCATACTCTTTCATATATGGATATTAGACATAGAGCAAAGGATTACCAGCCTACAATCCATACCGCTAGAGAAGCTAGGAAACAAGGAGAACCCTAAGAGAAGCACATGGTTCGCTGGAATAAGGGAAAGGGAGATCGCCAGAGAAAATTGGGAGCATGGGAGGAGGGGAGAGGGAATTAGGAGAAAGAGATAGGGAGAAGAGGAGAGGAGTGGGAATAGGAAGACTGAGTCAGGGGAAGAATAGAGGAGAGCAAGGAAAGATATACCAAAATAGAGGGAGTCATCATAGATTTAAAGAGAAATATGGCACTAGGGAAATCCAGAGTTCTACAAGGATGTCCCCAACTATCAATCTAAGCAACAGTGGAGAGGCTACCTTAAAAGCCCTTCCCCTATAATGAGATTGATGGCTACCTTATATCCCATCCTAGAGCCTTCATCCAGTACCTTTTGGAAGCAGATACAGACACCAACAGCTAAACACTGAATTGAGCTCCTGGAATCCATTTGCAGAGAGGGAGGAGTGATGAGCAAAGGAGTCAAGACCAGACTGGAGAGACCCACAGAAACATTTGTCCTGAACAAGGGGAGCTCATATACCCCCAGACTGATAACTGGGAAACCAGCATAGAACCAACCCAGACCCCCTGAATGTAGGTGTCAGTTAGGAGGTCTGGGCAATCTATGGGGCCTGTGGTGGTGGATCATTATTTATCCCTAGTATACAAATGGAATTGGGAACCCATTCCACATAGAGGGATACTGTCTCAGTCTAGACAATGGGGAGACCCTTGGCACTGCTCCAAATGAAATGATAGACTTTTAAGTTCCTCCGTGGAAGGCCTCACCAACCCTGGGAAGCAGAAAGGGGATTGGATGGGGGTAAGTGGGAATCAGCAGAGGAGGGAAGAAAGGGGGAACAGGGATTGACATGTAAAACAAGCTCATTTCTAATTTAAATAAAAAAGAAAAATCCTATAATGCTATATATGTATTTTTCAATACTCTTTCAATAAATGAAATGTATGACATTGAATTGTTAAGTTCAAAACATGAATACAGTATATACCGACATTAGAGTTTACTCTGAGTCAAATTAAACTCATTTGGGAGCCATTTTATGTGAATGTCTGTAATTAATTGCACATGTCAGATGGCATATGTTTTTATAAAATGATAACCTGTTTACATATTTTGAAAATAGATAAAGATTTTACAGTAAAGTCAATTTAATCTTTCCAGAATATTTTAGTTTTACCACTCATTAGAGTTTTCTTTCCAGGTACACTTGCAATTTCTTTGTAGAACAATAAGGAATTGCTTTCCACAAAATCATGCAAGAGATTAAACTATATTCTGTTACAAATGTAAAGAAAATAAGAAGTAAATAATTTACCCTTATAATTGTTTTTAACACTAACACAGACACTGAGTTGTAACTGTTCTTGGTTTCAGGGGGCCTCTATTTGTAGGATAAAATACTTAAAATTTCTAGGCAAATGCAATATATTTTACCTTTGAATATTTGCATTTTTCCTGAAATTAAAAAAAATAATTCTTTGAATGAATCATAGGGAAAAAATCTAGTCTTTTTTCCTAAGAAATAATGTTATATTCCTTAAGGCCCAAATTTATTCATTATGGACCTGAGTCTCTCATACCCTGAAAAGAGTATGCATCATTAACTTATACCAAAGTTTAAGGGCAGTGCTGCACAGAATTTCAATTGCTTGAAAAACTTACATAGGATTAGGATCATAAAATCCCAGTGTATTAGTAATGATAGGAAGCAAAAATTTCTTTTAAGGTAGTACTGTTTATGTGCCAACAGAACCTTTGAGTATCTTCCTTCTGCCCCATTGTGCAATGCATACCTTATAGAGAAGAGCAGGGCCATTATAATCCCATGCCCTGAGATCCAAGGTTTACCAAGTGACCTTGTCTTCCATCCTTCCTTCCTTCCTTCATTCCTTCCTTCCTTCCTTCCTTCCTTCCTTCCTTCCTTCCTTCTTTCCTTCCTTCTTTCCTTCCTTCCTTCCTTCCTTCCTTCCTTCCTTCCTCACTCCCCCTCTCTCAGTCTTTATCCCTTTTTGTATTTAGTTTTGGGTTTGGGTCTTTTTGAAACAGATTTTTCTATGTAGCTGTCCTGAAACTCAAAATGTAGACCAGGCTAACATCGAACTTACAGAGATCTGCCTTCCTCTGCCACCCAAGTGGTAGGATTAAAGGTGTAAAAGTCATGTTCCACAACCTCCCAGATGCAACCTTGGTTTTCTACATTTAAGGAATGCACATTGGTTGTAATGAACCCTTTAGTCATTCTCTAGGAAAAGTGGTATTTCATGTTCACAGAGTCTGGCCAGATGTTCCCTGGTTACAAACTGTAACAAGCAGAAAATCTTTTGACTTACCTCCTCACAGGGACTTCTGAAATCCATGTGCTGTGGCACTATGAAGTTTGTGGTCTATAAAGACAGAAAGAGTGATTCATTACATGGAGCATGGAGCTCAACACAGAGCACAGCACTAGCAACCTAAGTATTGCTGGGGAAAACAGTATAGACTGGCAGCTATAAGCAACAAAACATCAGGGAA
Organism: Cricetulus griseus; assembly: GCF_003668045.3. Classification (NCBI taxonomy): domain Eukaryota; kingdom Metazoa; phylum Chordata; class Mammalia; order Rodentia; family Cricetidae; genus Cricetulus; species Cricetulus griseus. The sequence continues at coordinate 235,692,981 of NC_048595.1, forward strand.
AAGAAGACATTAAAATGTTCATCTCAACCTTTGGTTAGGTATGAACAACTTCCAGTCATCTAGTGTGATGGAGAACATCCCAGTGCTTCCTACTTGCCTTCTCACAGGACATGTGGCCATGTTATTAAACTCTTTCCTCATGTTCTTCCTCAATTGTACCATTTGTTTTGAAATCTCACTTTTTGAGAGGAAGAACTTCAAAAAGTGTAATTAAATGGTGCCTTTCATCTGCTTCTCTTTGCAATGAAAGCTAGCTAATCTTACTCTTTGTAATTTAAATGCTACATGCATGAATAATTCTCTCTGAAACTTAAATTTTATTCAGAAAAAAATGTTACACAATAAAGCAAGTTACTCATCAGTTTGCCTAATAAGATAATTAAAAATAAAAATATCCAACAAACTTTAACATAGAGATGACTATATAACTAAGTATTGAAGACAGACTTAAATGCAGATAATGTTTTAAAATTTTTATTTTAGCATTCTGTTTACAATATATATTAAACTTCAGGAAGCCAAGCATTGCCAAAAAAACCATCTCTATACTATAAAAGAAAACAGTGTCCAGCTAAGCTTCAAACAAAACTTCAGAGAAAAATGTGTAGTCTTTGAAATAGAAAACTCTCTACTACTCAAAACTTACTATCTTTGAAAAAGTAAAGCTCTTCTTCCTGTGTCATAGTGTCTTGTATGGAGATCAAGGAATGCTTAATCAATTAAGTGCAGAAAAACTGCATGGAAGGAGCCTTCACTGTCATTGATTGTTTGGCTCCCACACAAATGAAGCTAGAAAGAAAGAAAAAAGCCAGAAAGAAAAAAAACCTATTTTATGTAATATATAATGTATACAAAATATGCTTTGTGGATTGTCAACCTAATTTTATTTTTCAAAAATACATATGATGACTGGTTGTCATATACTTAAACATCAAAAAACTCACTAGCCATTTGAAAACAGCCTTATGATAAAAAGGCTTTCCTTTCTGTACAAGAAAACTTGCATTACTTGTAAAAAACAGAAAGTAAGCATATAGACCTGAGTTCAATCCATTACACATATGTAAAGAAGAAGGAGGAAGAGGAAATAGCATTTCTATACAACACTGAAAACATGAGGTAGGGAAACTAGATTCCTGGGTGCACTAGCAAGCTAATCTAGACAAATCAGTTAGCTCTAAGCTCAGATTGTGACTGCGTCTCAAGAAATAAGCTAGAGATTAATTGAGAAAATAACTTGGCATTAACCTCTGGTCAACATGCACACATATACAGAAGTGCAACTGTGCAAGCATATATATGAATACCCATAATAAATAAATAAACATAAGCAATGCTAAAATTAATACCTTGTTGCTAATAACTGGCCATGGATGTAGACATGAAGATACCAAGCAATAATCTAAACCAAACTTCATAGATTCCTATACTGAATATAACATTAGCATAAGGCCCACTCTGGGAACTCCTGTCATGGGGTCTGCAGGCAGGTCAACTGGGCCCCTGAGGACCAAGCAACTGAGAGTCTGCTGACATTGCTGTGATAGTCGGCTTCCCCCCACCTAGAAAGGGAGTGCCAGAATATACAGCGTAAGATGTATTATTTCATAACAATACTATACATTTAACAGGAGCTCTACCTATATTATTTAAAATAATGTTATATCATTTAAAACAATTTTCAAAGTTATATACGATTTGATCATATTCTTCTCCTCTTCCAAGTCTTGATCCTCACCTACTACCTACACATTCAACTTTAAATTCTTTCTTTAAAAAAAGGCAAATACAGAAACAAAAACAAACCCCCCAAAACCACTGAAACAGCATACAGCCACATCCAAACAGAGACAAAGACCAAACAAACAAAACAATATATCAAACTGTAACCAAAAAAAGCACACACACACACACACACACACACACACACACACACACACACACTCAACAAAACAAAACAAGCAAACAAAAAAACAAAACAGAGGTTTCTGTTATGTCCTGATCAACTACCCCTTGAGTGGATGATATCCCTGTGTCATTAAAATCAAGAAATGGGTTTTCTCTCTCCCTCAGGTATTCATGCTCAGGAGCTGCTGGTTGCAAGAGACCATGGGAATGCACAGCAGTGACAACTAGCATTTACCAAGTTGACCTATTTGGTGAGCCCCACTTGGCAAAGCCGCTCACTATGTGACATTTTGGTGCCAGAATCAAGGAACAGTAAAAAGATAATCAGGAAATTACCCACAGGAGATGAGGTAATTTTCCAGACGAAAAGGCCTATGTGGTACCTTCTGGGAGTGTTCAAGAGAGACACTCTCTAATAGTTGGCCTCAGATAGAGTCCTCACTCTGGATTCTGCAGATCCCCTGGTCTCAAGCACCAGGAAAAAAAAAGTGTGAGTAGTGTATTCCCCAAACATCCTTAAGTCCTTTCCTTGTATTTTTTTCTCTTTCTCTCAGAATTGGCCAGATGAAATCTAAGAAAAAACAGTTCTTCGAAGAATTTGTAAAACACATGCTTAAAAAGAAAGTGTTTGAAGTCAATTCCAGCCAACTTAATGATTTCATTGACTTCATATAAAAAGTGAGACCCTGGTTTCCCTAGGGGCTAGGTTTTTGTTAATTCATTTGTTTATTTTATGTATGCATATATAATATATTGTATATTACATATAAAAATGATATATTTATATTACATAAAATATAACTTGTTATATTGTGTATATATATATATATATATATGTATATATATATATATAAAGATGATCCAAAAACCATTATGTCCAAGTTGGACAACACAAAACAACAGAAGGAAAAGAGCCCAAAAGTGTAGGGAGCCGTTCCTGCATTCTCCATTACAATGATGGTGCCTACAGGCACCGAATGTAAATTATTTCACAGGTGCTGGGTAATTTCCATTCCTTTGATCTCTGCCTATCCCGTGGCTCAGTTGGCCTGAGGAGCTGAAGCCATTCATAGGGTAACACGTCCCAGGCAGCCGCGGCCAGCCTTTATTAAGGGATGGGATTCTTGGTTCAGGGTCTCCGCTCTGGTAAGCTTATGCTCTCCTCTCTCAAGACGCATTAAAGCTTTTCTGCAGAAGGATCCGAGTGTCCTGTGTGTGTATTTCTTGCCGGCGAGAACATATAGCGCGCGGGACACAAAAGAAGGCACAAGAATCAGAGACTCACTTTTTTTTACACTCAGTAATTTCATAAAAAACTAAAATGGAAGCCTATATATATACTCAGAAAACCTAGGCCAGACTCATGCAGGCCCTGCTCCTGCTGCATCAGTCTTGATAAGTTTTGCATATGTTGATTTAGAGCAACAGTTGTCAACCCGTGTGTGAAGACCTCTTTGGGAATTTTATGGGGTCACTAAGACCATAGGAAAACACAGATATTTATATTAGGATTAAAAATAGTATAAAAATTATATTTATGAAGTAGCACTGAAAATGACCTTATGGTTGGAGGTCATCACACCGAGAGGAATGTATTAAAGTGTCAAAGCATTAGGAATGTTGAGAAACAGTGATTTAGAGGGTCTTGTTTTCTTGATGGCCTCCTTCCCCTCTGGCTCATATAATCTTTCTGCTTCCTCCTTTGTGGAGTTTCCTGAACTCTGGGGGTAGAGATTTAATGGAGACATCAGATTCATGGTTGAGTTTTCCAATGTCTTTCAGCCTCTGGATACTGTCTGGCTATAGGTCTCTATATTTCTACCCATCTGCTGCAGAAGGTAATTTCTCTGATTATAGGAGAACAACACACTAATCTGTGAAAATAGGAGAATATCATTAGGAGTCATTTAACCACTACCATTTTCCCCATTTTTAAGACAAATATTGTTTGATATTGCCCTAGGTCTCTGGGCTATCTAGCCTCTGGTGTTTGACTGCCCAAGCAATGTTGAATATAGGTTCCATCTCATATAGTGGGCCTTAGGTATCCTACTGGTAGATTAGTCCCAATAGATCTATAAACTCCCACAATAAACCTACCATGTCTTTCAGTAAGGGCACCATTGTTGATGAAAATTTTGAGGATGCTTGCTGTTTACATTTCCCTATTGATAGTGTATAGAGTACCTTCTTGTACCAAAGATGCTGAAACACAGGAGTGAAGATTCTATATAGGCACCAACTTGATATATCCATGTTCAATGTAGGTGTAATGGGATCCAGCAATGGGATCTTGTAAGTTTCTGGGGAAATAAAAGCTATACCATTGGCAATAGCCCAGATTGTTGAGGATTCCCTTGGGGCCCTTTGGCCAACATCTCAATTAGGTGTAACCCAGTCCTGATACCAGAAACCTTGTTTGGTGACAAGAAATGACCATTTGAGACTGTTTCCCCATTATTCCTATATTACCCAACAAAGGGCTCTTAATATTTACTCTCTCTCTCTCTCTCTCTCTCTCTCTCTCTCTCTCTCTCTCTCTCTCTCTCTGTATTTCTTGAAAAACATGCCCTGAACTCACATTTTATCCTCTTATTCCATCTTCCCATTCCCCTCATATCTGTTAATTCTATTTCCCTTTCTGAAGGACATATATCTGTAAATCTTAGTCCCTTACTCTATACCTGCCCTCGGGTGTACCAAATTTTCTTATGCAGTTCCCTGGTAGCAAGGATGTTTGAACATATCTTCAAGTATTTCTTAGCTGTTTGATATTCTTCCTTTAATAGTTGTATTTAGATCTGTGCTCCACATATAATCTGGACTATTTGTTTACATATTATCTTGTTTCTTGAGTTCTTTATATATTTCAGATATTAGTACTCTACTGGATGTGGAATTGCTAAAAAAAAATCTTTTCACATTCTGTAAGCTACTACTTTTTCTTAATGATAGTGCACTTTGCCTTACAAAAGATTTTCAGTTTCATGAGGTTCCATTTATTAATAGTTGATCTTAATACCTGAGTTTACAGTGATCTGTTCAGAAAAATCTTCAAATCTCTTCTTGACTTTCTCTTTCAACATATTTAATCTATCAGGTTGTATGCTGATTTCCATTTGAACTCAAGTATTGTACAGGTTGAAAAATGTGGATATATTTGCATTCTTCTAAATGCAGACATTCAGTATGAGATCCACCATTTGTTGAGGATGTTTTCCCTTTTTAGTGTGTATTCCTGGATTCTTTATCAAAAATCAGATGTTCATATGTATCTGGAGTGATATCTGTGTCTTCAATTCAATTCCACATGCCTGTTTTTGTACCTGTACTGTGGTGCTTTTCTTATGATAGCTTTGTAGTACAACTTTAAAAATGTGATAGTGATAACTCTAAAAGTTATTCTGTTGTCTGTGATTGTTTTACCTGTCCTGGGGTTTTTTGTGTACCAATGTGAAGCTGAGAATTGTCACTTCAAGATTTTTGAAGAACTCTTTGTGATTTTGATGCTGATTGCTTTTAAGCTGTAGATACATTTTAGTAGGATATCCATGTTTTCTATGATACTCCCACTAATATGGAGTGTGGGATTTTTCAAACTTCTGATATCTTCATTTTTCTTCTGTTTCTTGATTTTTTTATCATACATGTCTTTTATTTGCTTGGTTAGATTTACCCTCAAATATTCTATATTGTTTGAGGCTATTATGAAATGTAGTGTTTCCTTGATTTCTTTCTCAGACAATTGTTCTTTATATATGGGAGGACTATTGTTTTTTGTATGAGGGACAGAGAGAGAGAGAGAGAGAGAGAGAGAGTTCATTTTTCATCAGCAACTTTGAGGAAAGTTCTTATCAACTGTAAAAGTTTCCCAGTGTAATTTTTAAGGTCATTTACTTATACCATGGTATCATTTGCAAATAAGAAAACTTTGATTTCTTAGTTTTCAATTTGTATTTGTTTATCTCCTTCAGTTTTCTTATTGCCTTAGATAACATTTCAAGTATTATATTGAATACATATTAAAAAATGTGCAATCTTGTCCTGTTATTGATTTTAGTAAAATTGCTTTCAGATTCTCTCCATTTCAATTGATATTGTCTGTGGGCTTGCTATACACTGCCTTTATTGTGTTTAGGTATATTTCCCTAATCCCTGGAGGACTATTAACATGAAGGGTTTTGAATTTTTGTCTAAAGCCTCCTCTGCATCAGATGAGATAATCATGTGGATATTGTCTTTCAGATATTTCTATGGTGAATTATGTTTACTGACATATGTATAATGAACCATCATCCTGTGTCTCTGGGATAAACCTCCTCAATCATGCTGATGGTATTTTTAATGTATTCTTACATTTGGTTTGCAAGTATTCTTGAATATCTTTACATGTTCATGAAGGAAACTAGTCAGTAATTCTATTTCTTCATTATAACTTTTTTTTCAACTTTTTTATTTGAATTAGAAACAGGATTGTTTTACATGACAATCCCAGTTCATTCTCCCATCCGTCCTACCACCACCCCCAACTAAAACCCTATCAACCACGTATCCTTTCTGCTCACCCTGGATGGTGAGACCTTCCATAGGGTGTCATCATGGTCTATTGTATCCTTTGAGATATGGCATAGGCCTACCCTGAGTGTCTTGGCTCAGGGAGTATTCCTCTATATGGAATGGGCTCCCAAAGTCTACACCTATGCTAGGGATAAGTACTGAACTTCTACAGGAGGTCCTGTATATTTCTGAGGTTTCCTCACAGAAACCCATGTTCCTGATGTCTGGAACAGTCCCATGCTATCCAGCTATTCCAGCTATCAGTCTGGGGAGCAACAGTTCCTGGATGTTCAGGTCAGCTGTTTCTGTGGGTTTCACCAGTCTGGTCTGGACCCCTCTGCTCTTCATTCATCCTTCTCTGCATCTGGATTTCAGTTCAGTTCGGTGATTAGTTGTGGGTGTCTGCTTCTACTTCCACCAGCTGCTGGATGAAGGCTATAGGATGGCATATAAGTCAGTCATCAATCTCATTATCAGGGGAAGGCATTTAAGGTAGCCTCTCCTCCGTTGCTTGGATTGCTAGCTGGTGTCATCTTTGTAGATATCCAGACATTTCCCTAGTGCCTGATTTCTCTGTAAACCAGAAATGTCTCCCTCTATTATGATATCTCCATTCTTGTTATCATCTATTCTTCCCCTGACTCAAACTTTCTGCTCCCTCATGTCCTCTGAATCCTTCTTCTTCTCCCCTTCTCATTCTCCTAGCTCCCTCCCCCCTCTTCCCATGCTTCCAATTTGCTCAGCAGATCTTGACCCTCTCCCCTTCCCCAGGGGACCATGTATGTCTCTCTTAGGGTCCTCCTTGTTTATTAGCTTCTTTGGCAGTGTGGATTGTAGGCTGGTAATCCTTAATCTATGTCTAAAATCCACATATGAATGAGTACATACCGTATTTGTCTTTTTGGGATTAGATTATCTCACTCAGAATGGTTTCTTCTAGATCCATCCATTTTCCTGCAAATTTCAAGATTCAATTGTTTCTTTTCCACTGAGTAGCACTCCATTGTGTAAATGTACCACATTTTCTCTATCCATTATTCGGTTGAGGGGCATCTAGGCTGCTTCCATGTTCTAGCTATTACAAATAGTGTTGCTATGAACATCGTTGAAGAGATGTCCTTGTGGTATGAATGCACATATTTTGGGTGTATGCCTAAGAGTGGAATTGCTGCATCTTGTGGTAGACTGACTCCCATTTTTTTGAGGAGTCACCATACTGATTTCCAAAGAGGCTGTACAAGTTGGCACTCCCATCAGCAGTGTAGAAGTGTTCCCCTTTCTCCACATCCTCTCCAACATGAACTGTCATTGGTGTTTTTGATTTTGGCCATTCTGACAGGAGTAAAATGGTATCTCAGAGTTGTTTTGATTTGTATTTCCCTGATGGCTAAGGATATTGAACACTTTCTTATGTGTCTTTCAACCATTTTAGATTCCTCTATTGAGAAGTGTCTGTTGAGTTCTGTACCCCACTTTATAATTGGATTGGTTGGTGTTTTGGAGACTAGCTTCTTGAGTTCTTTGTATATTTTGGAGATCAGCCCTCTGTCAGATATGGAGTTGGTGAATATTTTTTCCCATTCTGTGGGCTGCCGTTTTGTCTTGCTGACTGTCTCCTTGCCTTACAGAAGCTTCTCAGTTTCAGGAGGTCCCATTTATCAATTGTTGATATCAGTGTCTATGCTACTGGTGTAGCATTCAGGAAACGGTCTCCTGTACCAATTAATTCAAGGGTATTTCCCATTTTGTCTTCTAATAGGTTCAGTGTAGCTGGATTTATGTTGAGATCTTTGCTCCATTTTGACTTAAGTTTTGTGCAAGGCAATAGGCATGGGTTTAACTGCAGTTTTCTACGTCTCTGCAACCTGTTATGCCAGCACCATTTGTTGAAGATGTTCTCTTTGTTCCATCATAGAAATTTGGATTGTTTATCAAAAATCAGGTGTTCCTAGGTGTGTGGGTTAATATTAGGGTTTTAAACTCTATTCCATTGTTCTACCTGTCTATTTTTGTGCCAATACCAAGCTGTTTTCAGGACTATAACTCTGTAATAGAGCTTGAAGTCAGGAATGGTGATGCCTCCAGAAGTTCCTTTATTGTACAGGGATGTTTTGGCTATCCTGGGTCTTTTGTTTCTCCATATAAAGTTGAGAATTGTTCTTTCAAGGTCTGTTAAGAATTGTGTTGGGATTTTGATGGAGATTGCATTGAATCTGTAGATTGCTTTGGCAAGATTGCCATTTTTTACTTTGTTGATCCTACCTATCCAAGAGCATGGGAGATCTTTTCATTTCCTGGTATTTTCTTTAATTTCATTCTTTAGAGACTCAAAATTATTATGGTACAGGTCTTTCACATTTTTGGTTAGTGTTACTCCAAGGTATTTTATGTTGTTTGTGGCAATTGTAAAGGGTGATGTTTCTCTGATTTCTTTGTCCACCAATGTGTCATGGGTATATAGTAGGGCTACAGTTTTTTTTTTAGTTAATCTTGTATCCTACCAGTTTGCTGAAGGTGTTTATCAGCTGTAGGAGTTCCCTGGTAGAGTTTTTCAGGTCACTAATGTAGACTATCATATCATCTGCAAATAGTGAGAGTTTGACTTCTTCCTTTCCGATTTGTATTCCCTTGATCTCCTTTTGTTGTCTTATTGCTCTAGCTAGAACTTCAAGGACAATATTGAAGAAGTATGGAGAGAGTGGACAGCCTTGTCTTGTCCCCAATTTTAGAGGAATTAGATCGAGTTTCTCTCCATTTAATTTGATGTTGGCTGTTGGACTGTTGTATATTGCTTTTATTATGTTGAGGTGTGTTCCTGTTATCACTGATTTCTCAAAGACCTTTGTCATGAAGGGGTGTTGGATTTTGTCAAAGGATTTTTCGTAATCTAGTGAGATGATCATGTATTTTTTCCCTCAGTCTGTTTATATGGTGTATTACATTGATGGATTTTTGTATGTTGAACCATCCTTGTGTCCCTGGGATGAAGCCTACTTGATCATGGTGGATGATTTCTCTGATGTGTTCCTGTATTCGATTTGCCAGTATTTTATTGAGAATTTTTGCATCAATGTTCATGAGGGATATTGGTCTGTAGTTCTCTTTCTTAGTTGTGTCTTTGTGTGGCTTGGGTATCAAGGTTATTGTAGCCTCGTAAAAAGAGTTTGGCAATGTCCCTTCTGCTTCTATTGTGTGGAACAATTTGAGGAATATTGGTTTTAGCACTTCTTTGAATTTCTGGTAGAATTCTGCAGTGAATCCATCTGGCCCCAGGTTTTTTTTTGGTTTGGAGACTTTTGATGACTGCTCCTATTTCCTTAAAAGTTATAGGTCTGTTATCTGTTCTTGATTCAATTTTGGTAAGTGATAACTGTCCAGAAAATTGTCCATTTCCTTTAAATTTTCAAATTTTGTGGAGTACAGGTTTTCAAAGTATGACCTGAAGATTCTCTGGATTTCCTCAGTGTCCATTGTTATGTCCCCCTTTTCATTTCTGATTTTGTTAATTTGCATGATCTCTCTCTGCCTTTTTTGTTAGTTTGGATAGAGGTTTGTATATCTTGTTGATTTTCTCGAAGAATCAACTCTTTGTTATATTGATTCTTTGAATAGTTTTCTTTATTTTTGACTTTATTGATTTCTGCCCTCAGTTTGATTAATTCCTGGCATCTGCTCCTCTGGGGTGAATTTGCTTCCATTTTTTCTAGAGCTTTCAGCTGTGATTTCAAATCTCTGGTGTGGCTATTCTCTAGTTTCTTCATGTGAGCACTTAGAGCTATGAAATTTCCTCTTAGTACTGCTTTCATAGTGTCCCATAAGTTTGGGTGTGTTGTATCTTCATTTTCATTGAATTCTAGGAAGTCTTTAATTTCTTTCTTTATTTCTTCCTTGACCCAGGAATGTTGTAATTGCATGTTGTTCAATTTCCATGAGTTGGTAGGTTTTCTGCACTTTGATTTGTTTTTGATTGCTAACTTTAAAGCATGGTGGTCTGATAAGACAAAGGGGATTATTCCAATTTTTTTGTACCTGTTGAGGTTTCCTATGTTGCCAAGAATGTGGTCGATTTTTGAGAAGTTTCCATGTGATGCTGAAAGAAGGTATATTCTTTTGTGTTTGGATAGAAAGTTCTATAAATGTCTGTTAATCCCAATTGGGTCATAACTTCTGTTAGTTCTTTTGTCTCTTTGTTAAGTTTCTGTCTGGTGGTCCTCTTCAGTGGTGAGAGTGGGGTGTTGAAGTCTCCCACTATAACTGTTGGAGGCCTTATTTGTGATTTGAGTTTTAATAATGTTTCTTTTACGAATGTTGGTACCTTTGTATTTGGGGCATAGATATTTAGAATTGAGACTTCTTCCTGATGGATTTTTCCTGTGATGACTATGAAATGACCTTCTTCATTTCTTTTGATTGATTTTAGTTTGCAGTCTAACTTGTTAGATACTAGGATAGCTACCCCAGTTCATTTCTTGGGCCCATTTGATTAGAGTATCTTATCCCAAGCCTTTACTCTGAGGCAATATCTGTCTTTGAATTCGAGGTGTGTTTCTTGTATGCAGCAGAAGGATGGATTCTGTCTTTGTATCCAATCTGTTAGCTTGTGTTAGGTGAGTTAAGACCTTTAATATTGAGGGAAATAAGATCCATTGAGTGTTTATTCTTGTTTTTGATTTGTTGTTGGTACTGGTATTATATGTGGATTTATCCTGCCTTTTATTTTGTGTTTTTGTAGAGTGGAATTATCTATTACCTATGTTTTATGTGTGTGTAGTTAATTTCCTTAGGTTGGAGTTTTCCTTCCAGTACTTTCTGTAGGACTGGATTAGTGGTTACATATTTTTTAAATCTGGTTTTTGTCATGGAATATCTTGTTTTCTCCATTTATAGTAATTGAAAGCTTTGCTGTATATAGTAGTCTGGGTTGGCATCCATGTTCTCTTAGAGTTGGTAGAATATCTATCCAGGTACTTCTATCTTTCAGAGTTCCCATGGAGAAGTGTGGTGTAATTCTGATAGGTTTGCCTTTATGTTACTTGGCCTTTTTCCTCCCTTGCTGCTGTTAATATTTTTTCTTTATTCTGTATGTTTGGTGTTTTGGTTATTATGTGTCGAGGAGATCTTTTTTTTTTTCATTTTGGTTCAGTCTATTTGGTGTTCTGTAAGTTTCTTGTAGTTTCATTGGCATGTGTTTCTTTAGGTTGGGAAAGTTTTCTTCTATGATTTTGTTGAATATGTTTTCTGCACCTTTGAGTCGGGTTTCTTCACCTTCTTCTATACCTATTATCCTTAGGTTTGGTCTTTTCATGATGTCCCATATTTCCTGGATATTTTGTGTTATGGATTTGTTAGACTTCAGATTTTCTTTGCTTGATGAGTTTATTTCCTCTAGTTTGTCTTCAGCGTCTGAGATTCTGTCTTCCATATCTTGTATTCTGTTGGTTATGCTTGCATCTGTGGTTCCTGATTGTTTACTCAGCTTTTCAACTTCCAGCATTCCCTCAGTTTGTGTTTTCTTTATTGTCTCTAATTCAGTTTTTGGGTCCTGAACTGTTTCCTTCAGCTGTTTAATTGTATTTTCTTGGCTTTTTTGGCTTTCCTTAATTTCTTGTATCTTTTGGTTTGTCTTTTCTTCCATTTCTCTGAAGGATTTTCTGATTTCCTCTCTTAGGTTCTCTATCATCTGCATGAAGTTGTTTTTAAGGTTGCTCTCTTCTGCTTCTTCTGTGTTGGGATGTTCATGTCTTGCTGGTGTAGAGTCCCTAGACTCTGGTAGTGTCATATTGGTTTTCCTGTTGTTGGATGTGTTCTTATATTGTCGTCTTCCCATGTCTTCTTCCAGTAGGTAGGGTTGGTGTCGCTTCCTTTCCTGGTGTGTATGGGTCTGGTGTTCCCTTCAGGTGTGTGAATTGACTTTGATACTCTGATGGCTCTCAAGTTGGGCCCAAGGCAGAGGCTGAAGCAGCTCACCTCTGCACACTCTGCACTCTGTGGGGGCTGGAATAGCCCATCGATCTCAGCAGAGTCAGGATCCCAGGGTCCTCAGGGACCGATTCAGTTTGCCTGTAGACCCTGGAGTGGGATTTGCCAGGATGGGCAGGCAGAAGTTGGGCCCAAGGCAGGGGCTGGAGCAGCTCACCTCTGCACTCTGTGGGGGCCAGAATAGCCCAGCGATCTCAGTTGAGTCAGGATCCCCCTTCCTTATATCTTTATGTTGTTTGGGTGTTAGGGTCACTTACTTCATAACATGAATTGGGCAAATGTTCCTTCTGTTTCTATATTGTAGAATAATTTTATAAGCATTGGTATTAAGTCTCCTTTGAAAATCTGTTAAAATTCATGGTAAAGATCTGGTCCTGAGATTTTTATTTTGATTGGCAGATTCATAATTACAGCTTCTATTTCACTGTTAAATATAGATCTGTTTAAATTGCCTATCTAATGTTGATTTAAGTTTTGTAAGTGGAACCTAGCAAGAAGATAGTCCATTTCTCTTAGATATTCCTATTTGGTGGAGTACGGGTTTTTGAAGTATGACCTTGTGATTCTTTGGATTTCCTCAGTATCTGTAATTAGCTCCCCATTTTGTACTCTAATTTTGTAAACAAGGATCCTTTACATTTGTGCTTTAGTTAATTTGACTAAGGGTTTGGCAATTGTTTTATTTTTACAAGGAACCACCTATTTATTTCATTATTTCTTTATATTGTTTTGTTTGTATTTAATTGTTCTCTGCTCTGAGTTTGATTACTTTTTGACATCTACTCCTTTTGTGCATGATTTCTTCTTTTTCTAGAGCTTTCAGATGTGTTATTGAGTTGCCAGTATGAAATAAAACCTTTTGTTTAGTGATATAGGTAATTAATGCTATGGATGTCCTCTTAGAACAGCTTTCATTTTTCCTGTAAGTTTGGGTATGTTGTGGATTCATTTTCACTCAGTTCTAGAAAATCTTTAATTTCTGTCTTGATGCGTTTTTCATTTAGTAGGAAGTTCTTCGTTTTCACAAGTTTGTGAGACTTCTGTTCTGAGCTTTCATCTGTGTTGATCAGATAGGTTACATGGTAATATTTCAATTTTCTTGTATCTATTGATACTTGCCTTATGTCTGAGTATGTAGCCAATTTTGGAGAAATATCATGAGCCAGTGTGTTGGGTGAAATTTTCTGTAAATATCTCTTGGAACCACTTGATTTCAAACCTTATCTCCAGTGTTTCTCTGTTTAGTTTTTGTATACATGACCTCTCTTTTGTCAGGAGCAGGACATTGAAATCTCCCACTATCAGTGTGTGAGGCAATATGTAGATTAAGCTGTTAAAATATGCATTACAAACTTTGCTGTCCTTTATTTGGGACATAGATTCATAAGAATTACAATGTTTTTTTGGTTACTTTTTTCTTGGATGAATATATAGTATTCTTTCTTACATCATTTGATTAATTTTGGTTTAAATTCTGCTTTTTCAGATATTAAAATAACAACACCAGTTTATTTCTTAGGTTCATTTGCTTGGAGTGACTTTTCTATCTCATTACCTGGAGGTGATTTATAAAAGTTGCTTTGATGTCTTTTAATTGTGTTTCAATTATGTTGGAATATTCAGGGCCTGATATAATAGTGTTCCTGTATTCTAGTAGAGCAAAATATCTTGGCTGTTACTGAATGCATTTTATCTTGGTGTTTACATACCCTGGTTTTTGATGATTGTAATTCTATATGCTGATATATGGTCTTGTCATTGTTGGAATCATGTTTTTATGGGTTTTGTTTATTTGTTTTGTTTCTCCTTTTGTTTTTTCTTGGATTCTATTTACTCTTCACTTTTTAGAAAAGTTTGGTATTATGTGTTGCTTCATGGATCATGATTTGTGTGGGCACTGGGATGTTGCAGGTAGAATGTTTCTAGATATTGTGTCCTGAGATGTAAGAATGGGCATGGGCTTGGGACAAGTGGAATTTCATCCTAGGAGGGAGTAAAGCAGGGTATTACACTAGTTAGTTAGTCTGCTGGGAATAGGTGCAAAGAGTGTGGAGAGGTCACAGCAGAAGACCTGAAGATCTGCGGATTAAAGTTTGGAGTATTGGACTTGGAGAAACAGAAGGAGAAGTAAGGATCTGCTGTTAGCCTTCTTGGTTCCCTGCTGAGAGTGGCCTGTGGTTTCCCAGAAGTGCCTTCTAGGGATAGTGCAGTGAGTGGGAGAAAGGAAAGGAAGTTTGGAGGTGAAGATCTGTGTGTTCCACTGAAGATGGGTTTAGGAAGGGAAAGAGGGCTACAATATGTGTTCAGTTGTGGGCTGTCCTTTACCACCCTGGCAGAGGCAGCCATTCTCCTGGAATTCTCCATCCCAAATAAATCTCTTTCTCAAAAGATTCTTGGATGAATACCTTCATTTGCTGGTGCAGAACACAAGATTCTTGATTCTTAATAGATGTTTCTTAAGGGGCTGATCAAGTCTGTAGCAGAAAACTAACAACTTTCATTGGAGCCAAAGGAAATCGCCACATTTCTGCAGGGGCTCCCACTTTAGCAGACTGTAGTGGAAGAGGAGCCTAAGAAGAGGTTGTTAACTCTGCTAGGACGATCCCTTAGGGGAACAGAGCAGAGCCCAGCAGTAAAGGCATCAGGTAGCCTGGACTCCCATTAAGTCACTTCCCTGTAGGGCTGAGATAACCTACTGTGTCTCTAGCCTACAAAGCTGTCCTATTATGTCTCTACCCCTCCAGAGCTGTCCTATTGTGGCTCTAGATTGCCTGGCTTCAATATAAGTCAGGACACATTTGCAGCCCCAGAGCTGCAGCACTCACACTTACTTACATTTTGGTTCTGAAACCCGGAACTCACATTTGCTTATTGTTGCATAAGGCAAGCACACACTAAAGTAAGCTAAACCGGCTTGCATTATATTTATACCACTTTATTGAAGATGAATGTCCAGTCAGCAAGACTAGAAATAGAGATCTTTTTTTCAGGAAAACCAGTGATTTCCAGAATTACTAACATGCCTAAAAGGACCAGAAATTTGAACAATTCTAGTAGAAAATAGATAAAGGGAAAATATATTCTGTGAACAGCTGAATCATGTACAGGGAAAATAGATTGTGATATGTCAAATGGAAGAAAATATATATGCTGCAAAGACCCCTGTAACACAGAAAATAGAAGAGAAATGTCAAATTTTATACTTGATACATAGTATAATCTTGTTTAACCAATAGGAAGATGCTGAGGATATCAGTGTGACCCTCTCAACAAGCAGAAAGCACAGTGAGAACAACAAGGTCAGGCAGCATGCACAGCTATTGCCACCTTGGCCAAATAGCTACTATATGTATTTACTGTACAGGAGTCACTCCCCATTCAAGAATTGAATACTGTTGGTTTTGCAGATGAGTAGATGTGATAAGAACTTAAACATGTGCATTCAATGTACGTAAGAAGTGGGAAGAATATTTGAGATCCATTCCATGAGAGTACAGAGCAATAAAATGTTAGCTGTTTTTTATGCTTGTCAGAATGTTTTTGAAGAGGTGAATAGTCACCAAGTGAATATGACCAACTCTCCCTACAACTCTTTCTTCCCTCTCCCTGTTCATAATTCTTACATCCTTAACATCTCATCTGTCTGAATATGGGTTTGGAAACCAGAAGATGTGTGAAACTTCAGGCATACCATTTTCCCCATACATGATAAGTATAAAGTAGACTTTATAAATAAGACAGAGCAAGAGATTAACATTAACTAAAGTATATTTAAAGTTTATGAGTGTAAAAAATT
Organism: Cricetulus griseus; assembly: GCF_003668045.3. Classification (NCBI taxonomy): domain Eukaryota; kingdom Metazoa; phylum Chordata; class Mammalia; order Rodentia; family Cricetidae; genus Cricetulus; species Cricetulus griseus. Next base: position 235,709,221 of record NC_048595.1, read on the forward strand.
TATGAGTGTACCCCCTAATAAAATCATCAGCATCAGTGTTCTTCTAATTTGTAGCCATTAATTTTAAAATGAAGACTTCTTCTTTATCATATATTCTCATATCTCAAGTGTCATCCTCATCACAGAGATGATTCTGCAATGCTGATGGTTCCCTATGTGAATGTTGGATGGAAGAGATGACTTTTGCTCACATGGAACAAGTCCTTACTCAAAAGACCATGTCTCTTACAGTCTCCAATTGTTTCCTTCTGGAAAATTATTTTGAAATGCAATGGATTTTAGATAACTAACTCTATAGAAAGTGAAAATGTAGATCATGATAAATGAGGGGAAACTTCTAACATCTTCAGAGAGGAGTCATCAAAAAGCTAGTATATTTCATAGGCTAGTACTTCTTCCAAATCCAACATTTTTGGTATCTTTCAAGAACCTTGGTATTTCAGGATGTAAAACAAAGTAGGATGAGTCCTGGTAGCGTTTAATCTCAGGTACTGTGATCTAAGGGAGTCCATACTGAGTACTGGACTCATAAAAGCCTGAAGCATGAACTTCCAATCTTTTGTGGTTTCCATAACATGAAGACCCAGACTCAGATATTCTTTCAATTGTATGTCTAAAGAATTACCTTGCACCTCTACATATACAATACACTTTTCAGTATTAGCACATCCTGAAATACAACAGGGAGCAATAAGTTACCTGATTGTCATTAATATTGCACAATAGTTATATATAGTACACAAAGAAAACATTCAAATATGCCATGATGATTTATTAAGAAAATAAGCATACTGGCCAGTTCAACTTCAGACTTAAGGTATTACCATTTCTAATAAGTATCACGTGATTCCTTCACAGTGTGACATTTGACCTGGCATAAGATCATTACCAAATTGATCTTCCACTGGCTTCTCCTTGAATCCTCTGTTCTAAATAATCACTAGAAAAATGAGTGCCCCCACTTTCCCTTGATATGGAGCATGCTGGGTATGGCTTTTCTATGTCCTTCCAGAAGACACTGCATATGTTCTCTTTTTCAATACAGATCAACTCATTGCCAAATGGGGCTCCAATACATTTCATAGTATGTAGCCAGCGCTCTTCTGTGTCATAATGGGTCCTGCATCTGCTTATAAAAATAATAACTCAGAGGCTTAATAGTTACAATTGTTTGGCCAATGGATCAGGCTTATTACTTGCTAACTCTTAAATATAAATTAACCAATTTCTATTAATCTTTCTATCAAAATGTGTCCTGTGGTTTGCTGTTAATGTTTGTACATCTTTCTCCACCAGTGGCTGTAGCTGTATGTCCCTAGATCCCACCTACTTACTCCCTGTACTCAGTTTGGCTTTCCTGCCTAGTTATACTCTGCCCTACAATAAACCAAAGCAGCTTTATTTATCAACTAATAAAAGCGACACATATTCATAGCATATAGAAGGATCTGGTGTGAGATGCCTAACCACTGATGGGAGGCATCTGATCATACATTGAAAGTTGTTGGATTTTAAACAAATTGCTCCAGTCAGTAAAGGGCTTGTTGTATAAGCATAAGGACCTAGTTGCCCTCCATCAGTGCATCTTTAAAAAAAAAAAAAAAAAAAAAAAAAAAAAACCTGGGCCCAGTAGTATCTGTCTGTAACCTTCGCATTAGAAAAGTAGAGACAGGGGATTTCCCTAGGCTGACTGGCAAGTATACTTAGATCAATCTGTGACTTCCAGATTCAGAAAGATACCCCATCTGAAAAATGTAAGTGGAGATAAACTGAGGAAGACACCCAACATTGATTGCTGTCTTCTCCGAAAACAGGCACACACACACACACACACACACACACACACACACACACATTCACACACAAACACACTCACACACACACACAAGTTATGGCACTGTGCATGTAAACTCAATATAAACATATAGTCACATACATATACTACACACCAGTGTTTCTCAGCTTCCTAATGCTGTGACCCTTTGATACAGTTCCTCATGTTGTGGTGATTCCCAGCCATAAAATTATTTTCGTTGCTACTTCATAACTGTAGTTTTGCTACTCATTGCAAATGTTTTACAATGGTTGGAAACCACAGGTAGAGAACTGCTGCTACATACACACATGCGCATATAAAGAACTAGCAGTTATTTCTTTTACCCTAAATGATATGTAAGAATAACAAAAGGCAACCAATATCATTTTCTCAAGAGACGCATCCAATTGTACATTATGACTAAAATCTGGGCATGTTGAGAATACTGCTGTCTTTCCCACACCAGAACAAGGCTCCAAACCCCCAGATTTTTTCAAAATAGTAAATAACATTTCTCTTTTTTTTTTCAAGACAGGGTTTCTCTGTGTAGCTTTGGAGCCTATCCTGGCACTCGCTGTGGAGACCAGGCTGGCCTCGAACTCACAGAGATCCACCTGCCTCTGCCTCCTGAGTGCTGGGATTAAAGGGTAAATGACATTTCAAAAAGCATAATTTCCAAGGAAATAACTGTCTTATAAAGATACAGAAAATAGTATTTTTCATTAATTCAAATTTACTGATGATATTTTATTGACAAGTAATATCTTACTTGAATTTAGATAGAGTGATATCTATCCTTTGCAGGATTACTTCTTAGGCAATCTCAACATCCTGGAGAGCATACTAGAAGCTGAAATAAAAAAATAAAATAACATAAAGAAATCATCAAGGACACTCAAGTAGAAGCAATGGATCCATGCATTGAACATGCTAGCTTTCCCCAGAGGTTAGCATATATATTGACACACACATCAATCAGACTCCAAGTCCCTGAGATAACCAAGAAGAAAAATACAATATTTCCAGTATATCAATGCCTATTGGATAGTTTTATGTTAACTTGACACAAGCTGTCATCATTGGAAAGGAATGAACCTCAATTGAGAAAAGTGTCTCCTTAAGTAATTTTCTTAATTAGTTGTTGATGAGAGAAGCAAGTCCATTTGGGCTTATGGCATCCCTGGCTGGTGGCACTGTCTTATGTAAGGGAGGGGGCTGAGCAAGCAGCACCCCTTCACCCCTTAGCAGCCTCTGCATCAACTCCTGCCTTCAGATTACTGCCCTGTTTCAGTTCTTGCAATGACTTCCTTCGTTGATAAACACTGATGTGGAAGTGTAAATTAAGTGAACTGTTTTCACCAAAACTTGTTTTTGATAAGTGTTTCATGATAGCAATAGTATTCCTAAAATATTATAAGATTAAGTTCTAGAGAACAATATTTGGGGAAATTATATTTAAACAAAATACAAGCAAATACATGCCCATATTTATCTTTGCCATGAACAGGCCCTTGAATCTAAACTGCTAGCCTACAGAGAGACCTTGAGAATGATCATCCAATTTCAAATTCACACTGATATTTTTAAGGTTTCATTATGAAGGATGGTTTGCTGACTTACTGCCAAACATTTCTGATGTTTTTATAAGGCTTAGGTATTGACTCAATCTTTTGGAAGGAGACGATTGACCCCACAAAATAATGTAATTAAAGATTGGCAACAGCTTACTCATTTCAGATGATAAAACTGTGTTTCTACTTTTGACACATAAGTTTTAATGTTCCTATTTGTGTTTTTTTCTGAAATCAATTATAGTTTTTGTTAAGTCTAATACTTTGTAAAATGATGATTATGGGAGATGTCTATACCACAATAAAGCACAGGTGAGCATTAGTTTGGATTGTTATTCTTGAAGACTGCTTCTATGGCTTGCAAAAATATTTGTCAGCTGCAAAAGACACATCCTGAAATGGACTATTGAACAGATTCATGCAGAGGACTAGGCTACACATTATTCTAAACAGCATGTTAAACTCTGAATAATAATCTTGTAACCACCATTTTATACAACATAATCATGGGTAGTCAGGTAGTAATCTTCCCAGTAGAAGGAGGAAATATAATCTTTTGTAGATTTAAGAGATAAGCAGATATTTTAGACATGACCACCTGCCCAAGAATTCTAAAAGCTGGGGTTTTAATCACACAGGATCAAAATGGGTCTCATCTTCATGAAAGTAAAGAGCTATATTTGGTTTATAACTTAAATAAGCTTGGAGAAAGAGCACAAGCTCCAGGTGATAAGATACCCTGGGCAACACAGAAATAATAGCTTGTAAGGAATTATTTGTGATTATTTCTCTGACCCAATGACTCTGCAGTAACAAATAATTATTATTTAGGACACTGGAAATGCAGCAGTTTCCTTCCTGGCAAGAGACTCTCCCTTTGGGACCGAAGTCTGGTGCTTCACTCTTGCAGTTCTGTACTCTAACATCTCAACATACCTATAGGAAAACATAACCCCATACAAGAAATTCAGTTTAAAAAAGCTATAAGTGAGTGAATGCTAAAATTGGACTGAATCAGAGAAAATTTGCATGGTCCCTGTGGAAAGATAGCATACAAATTCTTGAAGCCCTCCACATTTTTGTTGATGTGGCCAACACCAGCAAAAGGTAAAATTTTTCTTTAGTTCCTAAAGAAAAAATTCAATGTATCTGCTATAATAACATAAAACTTTAATAAGCAATTTAAATATTGTTAAGTAAACAAAGACTATTAATGTACTTTATCTCTGCTTATTAATATTGGATGTCTAGGATACCACAGATTTTCTATGTTTTTGGTAGCTTTTATTTAAAATAATCTCACTAGAATCTAGCTTACTACTACAGGTATTGAGCTCAAAAAAGTTACAGGTGACTAGCTGCCTTTTGTCAATCAGATACTAGCTTCTTGTTTAAACCCTAGATGTGTTCCCAATGTGTGCTCATTTAAAAGGTCTACTTCCATCCTGTTAGGTACATTATGAAAAATTGTCTTTGACTTCTGCCAGAGGAGTGAGTAGACCAGATCTTCACTTTTCCCTCTGTTCTTCCAGACACAGCCCTTTAGTTTCACCAACAGCTCTGTAACACAACATCTGTTGCAGCCTTTCCTTCTGCCTTAAACTCATCTTTTGAGGATCCCACAGATATTCCTCTCCTCACCACCCTTCCCCACTCCTTGCTTTATTCCAGCCTGGAATTTCAGCAGGAATCCCTGTAAACCCAAAGGCCAATCCTGCCAGGGAAACAGATAGTCCAAATGTGGATATTCACCACTCATTTTATTCCACTCCCAATACCCCCAATTCTACTTCCACATCCATTAGAGGACTAATAACCAACATACATAAACATCTCAAGAATCTTCATATAAAAAATCAAGTAATCCAATTGAAAACTGGGGTACAGATCTAAACAGAGAATTGTCAATAGAAGAAACTCAAGTGGCTAAGAAATACTTAAATGTTTAACATCCTTAGCCAACAGGGAGATGCAAATTAAAAGTATTTTGACTTTTTATCTTACCCAGTTAGAATGGTTAAGATTAATAACACAAGTGATATCTCATGCTGGTGAGCATGTGGAATAAGGGGAACATTCCTCCATTGATAATGGAAATGCAAACTTGTACAGCCACTTTGGAAATCAATATAATGATTACTCAGAAAGTTGAGAATCAATCTACCTAAAGATACAGCTATACCATTTTTGTACATATATTCAAAGGGCAACTCTCCTACCAAAAGGACACTTGATCAACCATGTTCACTGTTGCTCTTTTCATAATAGCTCAGAAATGGTAAACAACCCAGATATCCCACAACAGAAGAATGGATAAAGAAAATGTGATATTTTTACACAAGTATTACTCATGTCTTTAAGAAAGTGCTATCATGAAATTTACAGGAAAATAGATAGTACTAGAAAAACTCACCCTGAGAGAAATAACCCCAAATGACAAAGATAAATATTATATGTATTCACCTACAAATGGTTATTATGTTTGAAATAAATGATAAACAAATTGCAGTCTATACAAGACGGGTTTAGAGGAATTGAGTAGGAGGGACACATGAATCTCTAAGGGAGGGGAAAACACATGGAATAGACATCATGGGTGAACTGTGGATGCATGTAAAGAGACAGAGACAAAGACAGAGAGATAGAGGAGAGAGAGGGGAGAGAAACCTTGGAATACACAGATCTAAATGAGATATCTCAATCCACTTCCTCCCCTCAGAGCTCAGGGAGCACCTGTAAAAAGGAAGTGAAAATAGTGTAAAAGCCAGAGGATTGTGAGGGCACCAGGAGAACATCCTCTAAACCAACTGAGCAAAGCTCATATGAACTCACAGTCTAAAGCAGCAAGAACAAGACTAGTGTGTGTCTACACTAAGTCCTTTGTATATATCTTGCCAGTAACCAGGTATACTATGGCATTCAGTTTAATATCTTTATGGGACTCCGGAGTTTGTGAATAAGTGATTCTCTGATTCTAGTCAATTTCCTTGGAGCCTTTTTACTTCTGTGGGTTTGTTTCTCCAGCTTCTGTGCAATGGTACTTATTTTATCTTATTATGTTTTAATTTTAAAAACATAAACATTTTTCAATTTAACACAATGCATTTTGAGTATATCCACCCTCAATTCAAGTCCTTATTCATCTGGAATCTACCCCTGAGGCCCTATTATCCCCAAATTTGTGACTTGAATGTAGCCTTTTAAACAAATTTGAATTAAAGAATGAAAACAAAAAAGAATGAAAACAATCTGAAAGAAAAAGTACAGTGAATTATCAATTTAGTGTTGCCTATGTGTTCATCGGCATAGGCTCATGAAGATTAGCAAGAGCCAGTAACACTATAAGAATAACTATGATCCTTACCCAAGTGTTTCTCTATGGTTAATAGCTCTTCAGTTAGGAATGGGGTCTCATAAGTTACACTCTCATTTATGCTCATTTGGCTGGCCTTCTGTTGGGAAGATATTGTGCAAGTCATAATAGTTATTTTATTTAAAATGTATTATATTACAGTATATAACATAAAACATATACACATGTTCTGTTTGCTTTTTTCTTTTTTTGAGACAGTTTTCTCTGTGTAGCTTTGGAGCCTGTCCTGGAACTCTGTGTACACCAGGCTGACCTCAAACTCATAACCTCCAAAGTACTGGGATTAAAGTTATTCACCATCACCACCTGGCCCATGTTATAATTTTTTATTAACTTAATATTTAGTTCAAGTATAAAACTCACATGTCCAATCAATCTTATGTTCATGGCAGTGCCCATTGAAGTGTTTACTATATTTGAAATTAAATTAGTTTCATAAATATAAAAAGTATGTAAAAACAATCTGATGAGGTTTAAAATGATCCAACAGGAATCATGCACATGCATATAACAAGAAGAAAGACCAACCAGTGTTTAATATTATATTAAACCAGTGTTTAATATTATACAGTATCATTGACTCTTAGGAAAACTGATGCAAGTTTAGGTTCCTTAGCTCTTAATCATTTAATTCTAGTTTGAAAAATAACTATCTTAAAAAAATCTATGCTAAATTCAATGGCTGTCAAAATGAATACTCACTAGTATCAAAAGTCATAAGTGTCACAATTTTTGTAACAAGTGTAATTGAGATATAAGAATGCATCTACCTTTGATGGAATTACTTGTTTAAACAGAAATTTGTTCATTTATAGAAGTTTGGAGATGAGCACAAATGGGCTCAATTCAGTAGCACCCCTCAAGACTGCCCTCAAAGATCACCTCATCTTCTGACTTTCATCTTCATCAATGAACCAGAGTTCCTGAAAAGTGATAGATTTGAACATCAGTACATTCAAATATAATTATGAAACCTAATTGACACTGTAACAGTATTAACATGAATGGATTGCTGCTGGCATTTTACGACTATGTGTCCCACATAAGAAAAAATTTGTATTCACTCTCTCTCTCACCTTCACACTCCCTGTCAAATGACATAGTGCAGGAAAGCATTTGTTACATGCCTCCTGGTCTTGCATGGAACTTTGAGTTAACTTTTTTCACTATGAATTACATGGTCTGTGTCACTTTGTTGTGTAGTATCAATGAGCCAAAATAGAATATCAAATAGAATATGGCACAATGACATGGATTTTTATAGATGCAGAAAGAAAAGACCACATCTTCCACCTGTGGTATCTTCCCTCTCTCTTTCATCAGTTACCCTGTCACATGCCAGCCCATATAGATTTATTGCTGTTATATAGCAGCCTATTTGGCAAACAAATGCAGTCTATAGATCAGATATATTGAGAAAATAATCATTCTAACATCAACTCATGGAAATTTGGAAAAAGTTCTGCTAATATCTATCTAACTATTACTATAATGTTTTGAGACATCAAATCAAAAATAACCAGTTAGCTCCTTCCAAGTGTATGACTCACAGGGGCTATAATGTAATAAATCTGTGTAATCTTAATAGTCTTAATTTTATTTGTTGAATGGCAACAGAGAACAGGTAAATATCTGCCATGCTCTTGTACAGAATATTGAACAAAATGGACAATGACTCCAGTTCAGCATCATAAAATGTATAAACGACTAAAGAAATGGTGGGAAAACATGAAAGGGAAGACACGGTAACATCATTAATCTTATAATCATTATACAAAAAATGTTTAGATTTGAGGAATCACTCCTAAGAATTACCATTCATTTAAAAAAGTCTTGTCACACACTGTGGAAAAGGAGTGTCATGCCAACAGGTTAAGGAGAGACAGAAACTCTGTCAGGACTGCAGTCTTTCTCAAGTTTTCAGTTGGAGGTTTGAGTACTCATTCTTTGCACCTGCTATTGGCATGAGACACCATGACATGATTTGCCTGAAAATAAGCAATATTCAACCTATGGAGCATAAAAGAATTAACATCTTTTCTTCATAAAATTAGTGTGTCACAGGTAATTGCTATAACAAAACCATACCATCGATTATAAAATAGCGTTCCTCTCATCAAAACCTATATTTCCTATGTAACAACATATGATATTTTTGTTTGCAAAATTTATCAAAGTAACAATTAAAAAGACATAAATTATCATATGCAAAGTAGTCAAGTTGCACAGCAGAAATGTGATGAGTTAAAATGATTCCATTGAAATTGTTTTCTAAAATTAGTAATAATAATAATGCTAAGATTAAATTATTGTAGAAATGTTTCTTTTAAAAGGTGAATATGATTGTAAGTAAAAGTACCCTAGATTCAATTCTTGAATTTCTACAATAATATTTTCTTAATTAATAATTTGCTGTTTGATTTATTTTTCTAAATAGACATGTAAAGCCCATAACTAAATGTTTTTCCATTGTAAACAGCTTTTACTGTTCAAATAGTAATTGCCTTAAGTACATAAAAAAAATCTCTTTTTAGAGAGTGATGCCTACTTAGAATATTCCTACTAAATCATGTAATTATTTTTTAACTTGCTTAATGGACAAATATTTAAATCTATACAATTTGTCCTCAGGTATACAAAAAATTCATAATATTGTAAACTATGATAACAAAAGCTTAAATTTAGTTACAGAATTTTCTTTAAAGGATAAGAATTAGATGATTTATTTCAGCTAAAAGAAGTAAATGACATGAAAGCCTTTATTCTGATTTAAAAACCAAAATTACATCCAGGTACATCTAACTCACTCCTTTGAGGGAGTGAACTTTCTCAAATCGTCTGAGAACAAAATTCATTTGCACTTCTAAAATTCTTGACTATAGTGACCTTTAATGCCATTGAAAATTAAGTCAGAATACCTAAATGTTTCTCACTTTTTTGTTTCTTAAATACTTTTGCAATTAGATCTTAAAATTGTTTATTCTGTCTAGTACTTAGCTAAGTACCAAGTGATGAAATGCTACTTATTCCTAAGTGATGAAATGCTACTGTTCTTAGATTTAATGAAGTTACAAATGAAGATATCATGCCCTTTCATTTGATTGTGCCTTTTGTTATTGCCTGTTGCTTAACCTAAACCCTAAAGTCAAAAGAAATTTTTGAAAAAATCAGGTTCTTACATTGTTTTTATAAATACACACAAATAAACAAACACTCATAAATACATATATCCTCATTATTCAATATAATTTGTCTAAAACAAAAATGCTAGTTTTTAAGTTAAACTTTAACTTCATTTACTTTACTTGGAGCTTTGCAAAGAGTTTTCTGTTAATTCTTTTTATCTAAGTTATACAAAACACATCAATGTCTAATAATAACAATATTCATGATGATTTAAATCTTAAGTTCTGATGTTTCTTCATTTAGTAGTACCTAAAATGTTCTATAGTATAATTCACCAGGATTAAAAATTAATGAAACAATAGTTATAGTTTAGTAGTTAAAAGGAAGACAATATTTCAGTGACTCTTTAAAAATTCCTTTTATAATCATTTAAATATAAGTAAGATGCTTCATCTAATTCAAATAAGTGGAAAGAAAGAGGGAACTATATAGTCACTCCTGTAAAACATTGAAATTTTGATTGTTTTTATGTTTGCTTCATCTGTAATTTTCACTTCATTAGGACAAACTGTTCTTGATTTTTTAGTTTTAGATACATTAGTCTATATTCCATGTAAGTATTATGTCAGTTACAAGGAGTGAAAAGAAAAGATCAGATACATATCATGCTCCTGGAAGTAACCACTACCCCTTGATAATCTTAATTCTTATTTGATGGCTGAATTAAACTCATCAAATTATGTGATGTTTTGTCAATGTGTATATAAAATAGCGTCAAAGTACTATAGTCTTATCATTTATATGTATTATATCTTATAATACTTCACCATAAATGATATTTGTATAAATAGCATAATACTGAACATCTCTAAAAAGCAGTATACTGAAAAAAATATCACAAATGAGTCAAACTAAAATTTTCTGAAATTAAGACTCGAGGTAAAAGATAAACAAATATGGGAGTGAGAAATTTGAAGATAGCATTACTAATAAATTGTCAGACTTAAACTTTAGCATTCATAACTAGTATCAAAGTAAATTATCATAATATATCAATTAGCAGAGACTTACATAGGGGAAATAAAATGCTAATCTAACTCTAATCTGTGTGTAGAAAAACTCAACTCAACCAGAAACACTAGCTTAATTGAAATTAATATAGCTAACAATGTAAAATACAAATGCTAAAAAGTATGAATAGTTATGGCATTAGATTAACTTGAATTCAGAACTAGCCAATGTCAGGAACAAAAGAGAACATCATATAATAATCAATGTATGAGTTACATGGAATGTATTATCCCACACTTATATGCCGAGGTCCAACACTTCAAATACACGAATCAAATCCCAATAGAGTTAATGACTGAAGTTGACAAATCCTCACTCTTTACACATAATAAAACCCTGCAAATGCAATAGCTTCCTTAACAAACACAATCCCATGAACTTGCAAAGGCACTTGGCACAGTCAGAATATAATTGCACTTCATGTGTCCACACCACAGTTATTGAGGGAAATCCCACCATGGACCTGGCATGCCCGAACACTGCTGACACCCAGGTGACAGTGACACCCTCATCCACAAGAAGAGGACCGACATCAGAGTATTGGATCTGTTTGCATCTACCAGAAGGGAAACTTGGTCCCAAACCCACCAGGAGAACAAGAAACTCTTGCTACACCCACCAGAAGAAAGGAAAAGAAGAGGACAAGGTAAAAGCACATCCAACAACAGAACACCCAATATGATACCACCGGAGAGTAGGAACCATACACCAGTAAAACCTGAACATCACAATGCAGATGAACGAGAAGCGAATGACCTTAAAAAATTCTTCATGCAAATGATAGAGGACCTGAAAGAGGACATGAGAAAATCCCATAAAGAAATTGAAGACAAAACAAACCAAAAAATTCAAGATATCAACAAATCTCTCAAGGAAACAGTTCAAGACCTAAAAACTAAAATACAGACAATAAAGAAAGCACAATCTGAGGAAATTCTGGAAATAGAAAAGCTAGGTAAATGATCAGGAACTACAGATGTAAGCATAGCCAACAGAATGCAAGTGATGGAAGAGAGAATCTCAGGAGTTGAAGACGCACTAGCGGAAATAGATTCCAAAGAAAATCTCAAGTCCAACAAATCCCTATCACAAAATATCCAGGAAATATGACATACTATGAAAAGACCAAACCTAAGAATAGTAGGTATAGAAGAAGGTGAAGAAATCCAACTCAAAGGTGCAGAAAACATATTCAACAAAATCATAGAAGAAAACTTTCCCAACCTAAAGAAAGACATACCAATGAAAATACAAGAAGCCTACAGAACACAAATACACTGAACCCCCCCAAAAAAGATCACCTTGCCACATAATAGCCAAAACACCGAACATACACAGCAAAGACAAAATTTTAAGAGCAGCAAAGAAAAAAGGTCAAGTAACCTATAAAGGCAAACTTATAAGAATCACACCTGACTTTTCCTTGGAAACTCTGAAAGTCAGAAAGTCCTAGATAGATATTCTACCTACACTAAGAGACCATGGATGCCAGGCCAGACTACTATACCCAGTAAAGCTTTCAATCATTATAGATGGAGAAAACAAGATATTCCATGACAAAAACCAGATTCAAACAATACATATCCACCAATCCAGCCCTACAGAAAGTACTGGAAGGAAAACTCCAACCCAGGGAAGTTAACTACAACCAGAAAAACATAGGCAATAGATAATCCCAACTTACCAACAGTCAAAAGAAAAAAAGGGATAGAATCCCACACATAATCTCTCCACCATCACCAAATCAAAAACAAGAATGAAAAATAATCAATGGTCATTAATATCCATGAACATTAATGGTCTTAACTCCCCTATAAAAAGACACAGATTAGCAGAATGGATAAGAAGACAGAATCCTTCCTTCTGCTGCATACAAGAAACTCACCTCAACCTCAAAGACAGCCAGTACCTAAGAATAAAGTTTGGGGAAAGATCTTCCATTCAAATGGACCCAAGAAACAAGCAGGGGTAGCAATCCTAATATCCAATAAATTGGACTTTAAACTAAAATCAGTCAAAAGAGATGAAGAAGGTCATTTCCTACTCATCACAGGAGAAATCCATCAGGATGAAATCTCAATTCTGAACATTTATGCCCCCAATACAAAGGCATCCACGTTTGTAAAAGAAACATTACTAAAACTTAAATCACACATAAAACCACACACACTTATAGTGGGAGACATCAACACCCCACTCTCACCACTGGACAGAAACACCAGACAGAAACTTAACAAAGAAACAAAAGAACTAATAGAAGTTATGGCGCAATTGGATTTAACAGATATCTATAGAACATTCCACCCAAATACAAAACAATTTACCTTCTTCTCAGCACCACATGGAACCTTCTCTAAAATCGACCACATACTTGGCAACATAGCAAACCTTAACAAGTACAAAAAATTGAAATAACCCCCTGTGTCTTATCAGACCACCATGCTTTAAAATTAGAATTCAACAACAACAAGAACTACAGAAAACCTACAAAGTTGTGGAAATTAAGTAACACCCAATTGCACAATTCATGGCTCCAGGAAGAAATAAAAAAAGAAATTGAAGATTTCCTAGAATTCAATGGGAATGCAGGCACAACATATCCAAACCTGTGGGATACTCTGAAAGCAGTCCTAAGAGGAAAAGTTCATAGCGCTAAATGCCCACATGAAAAAACAGGAGAATAATCACACTAGAGAATTAACAGCACAACTGAAAGCTTTAGAAAAAAAGAAGCCAATACACCCCGGAGGAGCAGATGCCAGGAAATAATCAAATTGAAGGATGAAATCAATAAAATGGAAACTAGGAGAACAATACATAGAATCAATATAATAAAAAGTTGGTTCTCTGAGAAAATCAACAATATAGACAAACCTTTATCCAAACTTACCAAACAACACAGAGTGAACATGCAAATTAATAAAATCAGAAATGAAAAGGGGGACATAACAACAGACACAGAGGAAATCCAGAGAATCATCAGGTCATACTTTGAAAACCTATATTCCTCAAAATTCGAAAATCTAAAGGAAATGGACAATTTTCTGGACAGATTTCACTTACCAAAATTAAATCAAGAACAGATAAGCAACTTAAACAGACCTATAACCTCTAATAAAATTGAAGCAGTCATTAGAAGTCTCCCAACCAAAAAAAGCCCAGGGCCAGATGGCTTCTGTGCAGAATTCTACCAGAAATTCAATTACACCTAATACCAATTCTCCTCAAACTATTCCACACAATAGAAGCAGAAGGGTCATTACCAAACTCTTTTAATGAGGCCACAATAACCTTGATACCCAAGCCACACAAACACACAACTAAGAAAGAGAACTACAGACCAATATCCCTCATGAAAATTGATGCAAAACTTCTCAATAAAATATTGGCGAATCGAATCCAAGAACACATCAGAGAAATCATCCACCATGATCAAGTAGGCTTCATCCCAGGGATGCATACGAATATCCACCAATGTAATCCACCATATAAACAGACTGAGGAAAAAAATCAAATGATCATCTCACTAGATGATGAAAAAGCCTTTGACAAATTCCAACACCCATTCATGATAAAGGTCCTGGAGAAATCAGGGATAACAGGAACATACCTCAACATAATAAAAGCAATATACAGCAAGCCAACAGGCAAATTAAATGGAGAGAAACTCAATGCAATTCCTCTAAAATCAGGAACAAGACAAGGCTGTCCACTCTCTCCATACCTCTTCAATATTGTCCTTGAAGTTCTAGCTAGAGCAATAAAACAACAAAAGGAGATCAAGGGAATACAAATCGGAAAGGAAGAAGTCAAACTCTGACTATTTGCAGATGATATGATAGTCTACATAAGTGACCTGAAAAACTCTACCAGGGAATTCCTACAGCTGATAAGCACCTTCAGCAAACTGGCAGGATACAAGATTAACTCAAAAAAAATGTGTAGCCCTACCATATATGGATGACACATTGGTGGACAAAGAAATCAGAGAAACATCACCCTTTACAATTGCCACAAACAACATAAAATACCTCGGAGTAACACTAACCAAAAATGTGAAAGACCTGTATCGTATGAATTTTGAGTCTCTAAAGAAAGAAATTAAAGAAGTAACCTGAAAATGGAAAGATCTCCCATGCTCTTGGATAGGCAAGATCAACATAGTAAAAATGACAATCCTGCCAAAAGCAATCTACAGATTTAATGAAATCCCCATCAAAATCCCAACACAATTCTTCACTGACCTTGAAAAAACAATTCTCAACTTTACATGGAGAAACAAAAGACCCAGGATAGCCAAAACATCCCTGTACAATAGAGGAACTTCTGGAGGCATCACCATCCCTAACTTTAAGCTCTATTACAGAGCCATAGTCCTGAAAACAGCTTGGTATTAGCACAAAAATAGACAGGTAAACCAATGGAATAGAGTTGAAAACTCTGATATTACCCCACACACCTACAAACACCTGATTTTTGACAAACAATCCAAATATATATGCTGGAACAAAGAGAACACCTTCAACAAATGGTGCTGGCATAACTGGATGCAAACATGTAGAAGACTACAGATAGATCAACGCCTTTCGCCCTGCACAAAACATAAGTCAAAATGGATCAAAGACCTCAATGTAAACCCAACCACATTGAACTTACAAGAAGATAAAGTGGGAAATACCCTTGAATTAATTGGTACATGAGTCTGCTTCCTGAACATTACACCAGTAGCACGGACACTGAGATCAACTATTAATTAATGGGACCTCCTGAAACTGAGAAGCTTCTGTAAGGCAAAGGAGACAGTCAGCAAGACAAAACGGCAGCCCACAGACTGAGAAAGGATATTCACCAACCCCACATCTCAAGAAGCTATTCTCCAAAACACCAAACAATCCAATTAAAAAATGGGCAACTGAACTAAATAGACAATTCTCAATAGAGAAATCTAAAATGGCTGAAAGACACATAAGAAAGTGTTTAACATCCTTAGCCATTAGAGAAATACAAATCAAAACAACTCTGACATACCATCTTACTCCTGTCAGAATGGCTAAAATCAAAAATACCAATGATAGTTTATGCTGGAAAGGATGCGGAGAAAGAGGAACACTTCTCCACTGCTGGTGGGAGTGCCAACTTGTATAGCCACTTTGGAAATCAGTATGGCGACTCCTCAAGAAAATGGGAATGAGTCTACCACAAGATCCAGCAATTCCACTCCTAGGCATATACCAAAAGAAGCACATTCATATAATAAAGACATCTGTTCAACCATGTTCATAGCAGCATTATTTGTAATAGCCAGAAACTGGAAGCAGCCTAGATGCCCCTCAACTGAAGAATGGATAGAGAAATTGTGGTACATTTACACAATGGAGTACTACTCAGCAGAAAAAAAGCAATGGAATCTTGAAATTTGCAGGAAAATGGATGGAACTCAAAGAAAGCATTCTGAGCGAGGTAACCCAGTCACAAAAAGACAAACATGATACGTACTCACTCATATGTGGACCTGCTTTATGATACACAGTAGTGACCATGCTTTATCAGAGCTGTTTTTAATGATTTTGCTCAAAACAGTTTCCTTCCAGATGATGATTGAGAAGCCAATTTAAAAAAAAAAATGTTTCCAGGTACCACAAGAGTAACTTAACTGTGCTGTTTTCTGGGATTTTGTTTTTTACTTTTTTTTAAAAAATGGAGTGTGCTGGATGTCTCTACAATTTTGTTCAAATGACTGCAGAACCTGGAAAAGCTGTTGCTGCTATTGATGCACAATATACTGCCATTATTTGTATATACTGTCATACTTAACAATAAGTGGAAAAACTAAGTAATTCAACATCCAAGAAATCACTTAAATTTAAAGTTTAAGATTTTTGGAATGTAATAAGCCTAGTTGATTTTACTCCAAAATGTTACCAAATATTAAAGAAAGCACTAATATATATATATATATATATATATATATATATATATATATATATAATTTGAATTTTTGGAAACTTTAGATGTGCTGTCAACTTTGGAAAAAAGTATCCCAGTTTACCGTGTTGAGTTGACATTGTACAAAAATTAACAGCCATGTTGGTCTAGAAATGTTGAACTTAAATTTTTTCCATTTGTACAGGGTAAAGCACTGTATTAAATATGTAAGGTCTTAAAAAAGAAGAAGGGATTTTGAGAGCCCATCCTATGTAAAGGGATGCTCTCTTAGCCTGGACATATGGGGAAGGGCCTAGGCCTGGTCCAGGATGATGTGGTAGACTTTGGGGAGCCCCTTTTGAGGGCCTTACACTTCCTGGGGAGTGGAAGGGGGATGGCTAGGGGCAGGTGGGATGTTGGGGGGAGGGGAAGGAGAGGGAGAAGGGATTGACATGTGAAGCAAGTTTGTTCCTAATTTGAACTAATAAAAGAATAAAATAAAATAAAATAAATCAACGAAAAAATTGTAAATAATCCATAGTTCTATGGAGAACTCTCAAAGGCATAATTAATAATTATGTATGAATGGAGACATATTTGGACACAGTATCAAATATAAAGGAAGTAATTCACACCTGAGGAGGGAGAACTAAGCAACTAAATGCTTAGATGAGGAATACTGAATATCTCAACCCAAGTCCTGCCTCAGGAAGCTAGTGATGCTATACTCTAGCTGTAGTAACAAAGCAGCATGATGCAAAATCAAGAAAATAGACAAAAAGGCCAATAAAGTACTGGAAACAATAAAATACTGGAAAACTAAGGTAATAAATAAAAATGTAAATGTCTGGTTATTATAAAAAGAATGCTGAAAATAAAAAGTAAGCACACACAAAACTTATTCAATGTGAAATAGAGAATGTCATAACAAATCCTATACTACTTTAAGGATCAAATATAAAGAAGGATGAAAATCTCTTCTCATAAATTAAAGAAATTTAAAGAAATCTGTAAAGTATTTTCTTGTGAATAACAACTGTCATACTTAACAATAAGTGGAAAAACTAAGTACTTCAACATCCAAGAAATCACTTAAATTTAAAGTTCAAGATTTTTGGAATGTAATAAGCCTAGTTGATTTTACTCCAAAATGTTACCAAATATTAAAGAAAGCACTTTAGATAACCTACACAAATTGCATGGGTAAAGCTTAGAAGAATTCATGAAGCCAGAATAACCTTCACGCCAGAACAGAGCTTTCAACTGCCACCATACCACACACACAGAGAGAGAGAGAGAGAGAGAGAGAGAGAGAGAGAGAGAGAGAGAGAGAGAGAGAGAGAGAGAGAGAGAGAGAGAGACACGGCGGGGGGGGTAAGAAACAGTATCTGGTACAAAATTCTTATAAGTAAATTTTAATTCTAGTTCAATTGTACAAAGAGAGTTATGTGACACACAGATCTTATCAACCCTGGCAGGCATGGCTAGGTTTGTATTTGTAAATCAATTGAATTGTTGTACAAAAGGGTCAATGAAAATATCCAAACAATATAGGCTATTGCTCAGCACAAACTAGCAATAAGGCTCCATTGCTGAAGATAGAACACACACAACTCACTGCACAAGGAGAGGTAGAGCTGGTACTTACGTAGAATCTACACCCATATATTCTGTTGTCTTTGGTAAGGGAAGATACTTTGAAAGCTACTAAAAGAGAAACATGAATATCAACCCAGCCATAAAAATCTTTGATCTACACTCTGTTCTGCCTGTATAATGTGGTACATTATACATTATACAGTTATGCTTGCACAAAGTTTGTGGGAATAATCAACAAATCATTTACATAAGCCCCACTCTAAGAAATGGGACCCACAACAGACACTATTCAGGTGACAAAGAATCAGAAACATGGTAGTTCAGAAAACTATAGTGAAAACAAATATTGCTTGTCTAAAAAAGTTATAATAAAATGTCTAATGATATTGTTCAGTACTCATAGATGAGTTCCATATTCAGCCATCAGCCATCATCAGAGATCCTTCCTCTTCTTCCTCCTGTATCATATGGGGAAAACTACAAAGAGACCTTATGCAGGGGGAGGTTCGAATGTACCCCTCTAAATGAGATGTCTCTATCAAATCCCACCTCTCAGAGCTGAGGAAACCAGGAGGAAGAGGAGGCAGAAAGAGGATAAGAGCAAGAGTGGATAGAGGAAACCAGAAGAACACAGCCCTGTAAATCAGCTGAGCTCAGTTCATATGAATTCAAGCACTATGTCCTCTACATATATATTATAGCTTCCACTATAATGCTTTTATGGGAGTTTTGAGTGTGTGAATGAGTTGGTCTCTGATTCCTATGACTACTCTTGAGCTCTTTTCCTTCTATTGATTTGTTCTGTCCAACAGAGACACGATGGCTTTTGTTTTAGCTGATTATGTTTTATTATGTTATGTTATATTTTGTTTTAATCTCTTAGAAGACTGTTCTTTCTAATGAAAGACACAGAGAGAGTGGATACAGATTGGAGTGGGACTTGAGGAAGAACTGGGTGGGAAAACTGACATCAGGATATATTGTATGAGAAAAGAACACATTTTTATTAAAATAGGGAAAGAGAAAATCAACCTAACATATTTCTTGAAAAGATATTTAAATAAAAAACATTATGAAATAGTATTTCATGTTTAAAATAAAATCATGTGAGAAGAAAAAGAGATCCATCAACATTATCCAACAATAAATAGGCTAAAGATGATTATTTCAGTAGACACAGGAAAATAATTTGACAAAATTCAAAAGCTAGTCAGCATAAAAATTCATCTATAAACTAGAAATGTAATAATAACAGACTACAAATAATATTTATACAATTATATATAATATACAACAATAATAAACTAGAAATAGAAGTGACTTACAAAAGAGCATATGTTGGTGGGCATAGCTCATGTAGCAGAGTGCCTTCCTCCAATCAGGAAAACCTAGATTCAAAGCTTATTATGAGTTCATAATTCAGATTTAGTGGAGCATGCCTCTAATTGTAATACTAGGGAGGTTGAGACAAGGAAATCAGTATTCTGGGGTCATTCTATGGTATGTATGACACCTCATTACATCCCCAAAAGCAATGAGATCAATAAATCACACTCTGAATCCTTCAGAACTGTCACCCAAAATGAAGCTTTTCTTCAACTGATTACTTCTGGTCATTGTTAATGTAATGGAAATCTAATCTAATATATGGTAGTGATAAAGAACTATATGCTTTGTAGGATGACATCATCCTCTTCTTTCAGTGTGTAATAAATCCACACATAATTTTGATATTAATGCATTTCATGAAAAACATACATATATATGTGAATATACATGAAAATGTGTAAAAAATACATTAAATTTTTGTCATAAAAACTATTGCATTGATATAATTTAAACAATACTCAAAAATAAATGTATGCTCCATACACTGATGTAGTATGTTAATTGCACCAGGAGATACATTTTTATATTT
Source organism: Cricetulus griseus (assembly GCF_003668045.3). Classification (NCBI taxonomy): domain Eukaryota; kingdom Metazoa; phylum Chordata; class Mammalia; order Rodentia; family Cricetidae; genus Cricetulus; species Cricetulus griseus. The sequence continues at coordinate 235,729,620 of NC_048595.1, forward strand.
TCTGTTCTTTATTGATAAGAACTACACTGGTGAAAACACCATGGCATAGTGGCTGATCTTAACAATAACTGCAATTTGATGCTCTTGTTTACACTTAACTATGGAAAGTACTTACTTCTGAAGCATGTATCAGAGGCCCAATACACAATGACTATGTGTTTCAGAACAACCTCTTCCTAAAGGTGTACTGAATTTGGAGGAAGTTTGAAATATTTCAGAAAATTCTTTTGCAAATGATTTAACTTGCTTAAATTTATGATGAAATTTAGAAAAAATAAGAGTTTTACATTTTAATAAGGCAAAATTAAGTATAATATTAACTATGTATTACCAAATTATTACTTAAATTCAGATTCCTTCATTATTTACAATGATATTTATCTAAAGGAATTTTAAGTACTTCATAAATCATAACTGATAAGTAAATTAATAGCTACAGCCATTTTTTCTTCATTTTAAAAACAATCTTATTTTACACATCAATTTCGCCATTCCCTCGACCTCCCATCCTCCCGTGGCCCCCACCGACCCCCCAACCACTCCCCAAGGATAGCGAGACCTTCCATGGGGAAGAATCATCAAAGTCTGTCACATCATTTGGGGGAAGGCCTAGGCCCTCCTTGCTGTATCTGGGCTGCAACAGTAACCTTCCATAGGGAATGGACTCCCAAAGTCCATTTGTGCACTAGGGATAAACACTGGCTCCACTGTTAGAGGTCCCATAGACTGCCCAGGCCTCCTAGCTGGAACGAGGGAGCCATTATAGGTTTAAAGAGAAATCTGGCACTAGGGAAATGTTCAGAGATCCACAAGGATGACCCCAACTAAGAATCTAGGCAGTAGTAGAGAGAATGCCTTTGATGCCATTCCCCTATAATGAGATGGATGACTACCATAATTGCCATACTAGAGCCTTCATCCAGTAGTTGATTGAAACAGAAACAGGTACCCACAGTTAAGCACTGAGCCATACTCCTGGAATTCAATTGTAGAGAGGGAGGAGGGATGAGCAAAGGAGCTAAGACTGTGCTGGAGAAACCCACAGAAACAGTTGACCTGACCTAGTGAAAGTACAGGGACACCAGTCTAGCAAGCATTAGACCGAACCAAGATACTACCAATTTTTAAAAATTAAATTAATATTTGAGACATTAAGACTGCAACACATGAGTACTGTGTGGTTCTTTAAGTGTGACTTAAAGAATTGACAAGAATATGTGTATTTTACAATTTCCATGTATAAATAGCATGCAAAAATAGAATTATTTTCCTTTTGTTTTATTTGAAAAGCAGCTCATTCTGTATAACTCAATGATGATGAATTACAATTTGGTTTTAATTTCAACTTGCAAAATCCAATTAGTTAAAAAAAACAAAACAACACAAAACATACTCTAAAATACCCTGGCATTTTCAGAAAATGCTGTCATTTTCCAATTCTGAGATGCTTTTACATTCTGAAACCCATAAATGTTAAGTGACCACAAAAGGAGAACAAGCACAACTGCAGCCATTTCCAACATGATTCTATGCAGATCTGGGCTCCTATGCTAGAGATGGAATCCACCCCTGATTTAAGGGCTACTTTTTGAAACCTGCCAATGCTAAAGCACTCTTCAGTATTTAAAAGAGTATCCTGATCTGACCCTTGTTTGAGTTATCAGACCCTCACACTGCTCTCATACCATCCATCAATCACTGTATCGTCATTCCTGTCCCTGTGAGATTTGCATGGTTTTGTAGGAACTAATGAATGGAGTTCATGACTGAGTCTGTCATGTTTAAGTGAGATTGTGACTTCTCTTAATTAAATCTGCAATATTAAGCCAATTGCCTTCATTTCAGTAACCCACACCTGGAAAGCTCCTTAAAGCAAAACTTTACATAATTTTCTTTTATGCTACATATTATAAATTGGACAGTGTTCAAAGGTATTTAAGAATAAGGAAATAATTGTTTTCTCTTGGTTAAAAAAAGGAGTGTAGTATGGTAGGTGGTAAAATCATTAATTTCTTAATTCCTGACACACATGAAGGAGGTCTAGGCAAATTAAAAACTCATGAAGGCAAGATGATTCATTGTTTGGTCAGAATGCTAGAGGAAAGGCTCAGAAGATTAATGTATATCCTTAATGTCACATGGCCATTCTTTTAATATAGCCTAGGAATAAAAGATGAAATAGTTTAGGTATTTTGAATGACTTTTTCTATTTACACATTGGCAAATCTGAGTGGCTACTGGGGAACTGGGATTCTGCGATGGGGCAGATAAAGAAAAAAGACAAAGAACAAAACAAATATAAGGTTCATTTTGTGGCATACATTATGCAATATGCCAGAAAGAAAATTGCAACCAAATATCACCTAGGGACTAATGTGTGATCACTGTAGTCCACTTAAAATGCAACCGTTTTAAGTCTTTTAATGGCTGAAAATTATGTCCTTACACAGATAGACACCAGTGTGGATTGCCACTCTTGCTGTATGATAGACAGGCATCCCTCTAACATCTTGACACTGAAGAAGAATATCTCCATGTGTAACAATCTGCTCTATTTTTTTATGTTCCTTTGAGGATTTCATAAAAGTACTGTATTTAAATCATTTTCACTATTCTCTGGCCTCCAAATCTTCCTGTGTCATTTCCATGCCCATTTCCTCTTTGTTTACACATACAATCTACTGAGCCCCTTTGCTGCTGTGTGCATGTCCTTGAATTTAGGCTTGACTACTAGGGATAGAATAACCTACCAGGTAGCATTTCCCTGGAGAAAATTAATTTTTTCTCCCTCATTAGCCACTGCTTGCCTGGAACTATTTATTTATTTGGGTATTGGGTCTTATGCAATCCCCACAATCCATGTTGACATGTAAATTGGTATTGTAACTATACAGATTTTGTTTAGGCAACTATATTTTAGAAGTCGAGAAGATAGCTACCTAGCAGCAGATATCCTGTATCTTTCCACCATTTCTTTAGTTTTCTATTGTCCTAAGTATTGAGGTTTCATTGTAGATCTCTTATCTTAGGTTCTGAATCACATAGTCACAAATTTTCTGCACTTTTACCAAATGTGGGTCTCATTAACCACCTCCAACTGTTGTAAAATGATGCTTCTTTGATAAAGATGAGAGCTACATTTACCTCTAGGTATAAAATAAGTACATAGAAAAAAGGTAGAAATCATTTTTGTTTAGAAAACCAGCAGTTGTGTGTAGTGAGATATTCACTCTGCCCGTACCTGTAGCTCTGGCCACACCTGTTTGGGCATGGCCACAGACGTGGACGTGATGGAGAGTGAGTTAATTTTAGGTTTGGGGTCCAGGCAGGTGGCTCTCTTGTGCCCGGTCAGGTCACAGGGAGCAGCCTGTGCAGATCCTTAGAGCGGGAACCTGCTCCAGCCATCTGCTTCTTGTGTAAGTGACTTCTCCCCGAAATAAATTATATTTAACCTATATTTGAGCCTAGTCCCACGAATCATTATCTGTGCCTCCACAGCAGTGGGTACTTCTCGAGGGTCTATTCCTTTCTTAGCCAGGATTATAAACATCAGACATGAATTTCTTCCTATTGAGTGGCTCTTGGTTACTCCCCAAGATAAAAGTGCCTATTCCATCACAGGGAATATTTAACCAGCTCCCTCCTTATCATGGTTCATAGACTCTTCAGATAGGTAGGACTATTGATGGATTTTTTCCATTGCCAGCTTGTATATTAGATTCAGATATTAAAGAGCTAGCTATCAGTGTTTCTCAAATTTGATTTATTGATCCTAGTGGATACTAACATAATACCCAGTTATTGCCCTTGGTTGTCTCCAAAGACTTGAAGATAAGGTTGTATTTTTAGGAAAACATGTACTTTGGACAAAGCACTTGGATGAACAGAGCTGTAACTGCACAATGGAACTCTTTTCAGAAGCACATCTCCTTGGATTACCCATGTAAAGTATCTGACTGCGTAATACCATGCTATGCTGGTATTCACAATACAACCTTCTATTATTTTTTCTTTTGATGCCATTTAAGCATAGGCAGCAAGCCAGTGAGCATATACAGCAAAAAAAAATGAAAACAATCTGTATGACTCTACTAAAGCCTCAGAAGCCAACAAAAATATAAAAATAAGAGAAAAGACCAACAAACTTAAGGAGACTTGAAAAACAGACATTGTATACTTATTTATCTCTAAGAAATGAAGATTCATGTTTCAGAAACATTATGCTTATGAATCTCACTAATAACAGAAGAAAGGCAAAGAAAACACCTTGAAAACAGAATCTGTAATTTATAACTAACTATAAACACATTAAAAAGCAAAACTAGAAAATATATGTATTTTCCAAAATGAATGTATGATTCAAAGCTGAAGGGCAATAGTAGGTTGCATTGAGAAAAATTTTATTCTCTACTGCCACGTTTTGCCCTATCACAAACTGAACATTGCAGAACTCTGAGGAGGAAGCCTGAGTCATAAGAAATCATGAAGTTGAATCTGTAATTAGCTTGATCCCATGGAGACTGGTATGACAGAACTTGAAGTAGCCTAGTCATATTTACACATCCCCGTAACTCAGTCATCCCAAATTTTTGAAGAAATTGTCTGTTTTGTGTTGCAGAGTATGTGAGAAAAAATACTGTGTTTGAGCTGTCACAATCTAGCAAAAAATAAAAAGGAGTGGTAGGAATTATCTCTTCCTCTGGGGAAGTGAGGCAGTGGCAGAAACTGCTGTAGCATTATGGAATGGCCAGACTTACCATATTGCAAGTATTTGATTTCACATATGGGATATTAATGCTCTCTTTCATAACTAGTTTCTAGACACAATAGAGACTTAGGAACTGAACAGGTTTTAGACAAGACCAGTAACAGTAAATTTCTATTAGTAAACAGCTGGTTTTAAATAACTAGTAGGGGTAGAGGCCACTACAGTGGAATCCTTGTTTTTCCACCCTGTGAGGTTCTTCACTGAGCTTCCCCAATAAGAACTACAGTTACTAACTCTCTGACAAAACTATCCTAAATATCTTAATTGTTCCCCACATTCCTTGCCTGTTGTTTCCACAACACAGAACAACCACTCAGGCATCTTTTCCGTCCCTCCTACTTCCTCATCCGCTTCCCTTCCTTTCCCCCCTTACCTTTCTGAAGTCATTTCCACTAAGAGAAATATAATTTGTTAACATCAGGAACTTTGTGCCTGCACCTACAGCTTTCTTTCCTTCAATTAGGCTTCTTCGTACTTGTTCTTTAAAACTACATCAGGAACTCAGTATGTCCTCAGCCCATAGTTCTGAAACACTTCATCTAGTCTGTACTTCTACAACAGTTCAGTAAGTAGCAACAAAGTAAACTCATATATACTTGTGAGGCTAACTTCAACATATAAGACCACTTAGAAGCAGTCATTTTTAAGCAACATAGATAAATCATTTGTCAGGGAGATATGACAATCACCCTGTAATTAACAAAATCACCAATCATACCTTTCATTTTTTTAGAAATAAAAAATGGAATGCTATTTTATTCACATTCCACATACATGAGATGTAAAGTCTAAATAACACTTCAGTCTGTAATGTAAAATTTAAGTGTTACAAAAAAAATACATATTAGAGTATCTAGTTGTTTAATGGGGTTATTACTGAGTAATCTTTATGACTCTTAAGGAAAGCAGGAAGATTTTCATCTGGAAAGGAGTAATGTTTCCATTGAATATAAATAGACTTTCTTTAAAAATAGGTTTCAGAGCTAGGTGTTGGTGGTGCTCACCTTTAATCCCAGCACTTGGGAGGCAGAGGCAGGTGGATCTCTGTGAGTTCAAGGCCAGCCTAGTCTCCAGAGCGAGTGCCAGGATAGGCTCCAAAGCTACACAGAGAAACCCTGTCTAGAAAAAAAAATAGGTTTCAGAAGTCAGCAAAAGGTTTGTGGTTCCATTTAGAGCAGATATTTTTAAAATCACTTCTTTCACATAAAGATTTCATATATTATTGAAAGTCAATTTGCTGAAACTAAGTTTATAAGTCAACAATTCAATTTCACAACACTACAGGTTATCTAGAAACAAGTCTCACAATCCTAAAAATTAATGAATATTCTAAAATTACTGAGAGCAAACTAAAGCAAAATATTTAACACACTGTACTTCATCAATGTCAAACACACAATTATATAGATTATTTTGTTGTTTTCATTAAAATTGCTTCTTCCATCTGATTTTTTTATTATTGGGAAGTTTCTGAATTTATGTAATTGGACAATTTTTTTAATGAGAGAAGCAGCTGAAAGGTGCTTTAATTGTTTGGCCTTTTTGACTAGCAATATTTCAGAACAGGATAATTGGTTTTTGAGCCATGGTTTTTCCTCATATGTCTTAGAACTCATGGGAAAATCCAATGAGCACTATAAGTGCTTTGCAGCTATGTATGGTATGATAGAATGAAGTCATGCAGCTTTTTTACCATTGTTTAAAGTGTCTCTGAGATGCAGTAAGACATTTCAAAGGTCATAAAATAGTAGAACAAAATTTTGGAACTTTAAACTCAAATGAATCATGAAAAACTTCTCTAGAAAGCTGAAGAATGCTGAGATATTTCCTAGGGCCACAGATGGCTAAGGGCAGAAATAAAATAACTACAACAAACAATTCCCACAAAGGTAGGAAATGCAGAAACTAATGTCTCTGAAAACATTGAACAAACAATGTCATCAGAGTCTTTTGTATCCTTTGGGATAGGGCCTAGGCACACCCCTGTGTGTCTTGGCTCAGGGAGTATTCCTCTATATAAAATTGGCTCCCAAAGTCCACAGCTATGCTAGGGATAAATACTGGGCTTCTACAGGCGGGACCATAGATTTCTGAGGTTTCCACACAGAAACCCATGTTCCCGGGATGTGGATCAGTCCCATGCTGGTATTCCAGCTATCAGTCTGGGGAGCAAGAGTTCCCGGATGTTCAGGTCAGCTGTTTCTGTGTGTTTCACCAGCCTGGTCTGGACCTCTGTGCTCTTCACTGGTCCTTCTCTGCATCTGGGTTCCAGTTCAAATTGGTGATTAGTCATGGGTGTCTGCTTCTACTTCCACCAGCTGCTGGGTGAAGGCATATAAGTCAGTCATCAATCTCACAATCAGAGGAGGGATAGTCTGTCTTTTTTATGAATTTAATTCTGTCAGTTTTGGGATAATTGTTGCTAATCATTCCCAAAAAGTCAGTAAGAGCTATTTGCCAATATTCATTATCCTTCCATAAGGAGGAAATTTCTTCACTGTTAAAGGTACTATAATTTCTACCACTGAACCAACCATGCCGTGGACAAGGTACTATAATTTCTGCTGGATCTTTTCCGGTCAGTTGACGAAGTCTTAATTTTCCCTTTAGAATCAAATCAGAAATAATTTCTATATATGTCTTGAACTTTTCATTCTGTTTATGAGGCAGAAATATCCACTCCAATATGGTGTCTTCCCTCTGCATCAGAATCTCAGAAGGGTATTCTCTGGATAGCAAGATAACCAGAATACAGTCTAAATTAAGGTTTATCCGATCTACATGTGCATCCAATATTCTGTTTTCTACCCATTGTATTTCTTTTTCCGCCTCAGCAGATAATATTCACAGACTGTTTAGGTCCTTATCACCCTTAAGGGCCATTTTTAAATGCTTTAAGTCATGTCCTTTTACCCCAATAATCATCTATAATTGAAAAATTTCCCCTAATAATTTCTGAAGAGAATAACGAGTTGGATAAGGATCTCTCCTAATTTGTACCTTCTGTGGCCTGATTCTTTGTAAGTCTATCTTTTAACCTAAATAGAATCTCCTCTTTGTATCGTTTCTGGGAAATCTGTAACCGCCAACGGGGCAGAATTTCCTTTACCATTTCAAACATACATTCCAAAGTCTCCTTATTAGAATCTGATAGAAGAATGTCATCCATGTAATGATAAACAAGAGATTGTGAAAATTTCTTACGAATTACTTCCAAAGGTTGCTGTACAATGTGCTGACACAAAGTAGGACTAGTTAGCATTCCTTCTGGCAAAACCCTCCACTGATATCTCCTAACTGGCCATGAATTATTAAGAGTTGGTACAGTAAATGCCAATTTTTCCTGTAACAGTATTGTGAAAAAACAGTCTTTCAGATCAATGACTATGATCCGCCATCCTTTAGGTATCAAGGAAGGCATGGCATTCAGGTTGCAGAGAGCCCATTGGTTGAATTACCTTATTTATGGCTCTCAGGTCTGTTAGCATTCTCCATTTACCTGACTTCTTTTTAATAACAAATACAGGAGAATTCCAAGGGCTTATAGATTCCTCTATGTGTCCAGCCTCTAGCTGATCCTATATTAACTTTTCTAAAGCCTCTAGCTTCTCAGAGGTCATGGGTCATTGTCCTACCCAAACTGGTTCATCTGTAAGCCACTTCAATGGCAGGGCCTTTGGCTCCTCTGAAGGTCTATCATTTGTATTTAGTTTCTGTACAACCTGGATGGTTAGTAACCATTTTCCATAGCGTCTTACCAGATCTTTTCTACTATCTAAAGATTGTACATAATTCGTATCCAACACTGGAGGAATATTAATCTGAGTATTCCATTGCTGTAAGAAATCACAACCCCAGAGATTTATAGATATATCTGCCACGTATGGTTTCAGTCTCCCTTTCTGTCCTTCCGGTCCAATGCAGACCACTGAGTTAACACTCTGTCAAACTCTAGATAGAGTTCCAATTCCTAAAAATTTTACATTTTCCTCTCTAAGAGGCCTTTTCTGAGGCCAAGACTTCGGTAATAATAGTCACATCTGCCCCAGTGTCTACTAAGCCAGTAATAACTTTATTATTAATTTTTACTTTCAACTGAGGGCTTTCATCATTAATAGAAGTTTGCCAAAATATGCATTTCTCATTTTGTCCATTCACATTTGATTCTTCATCACTATTCAAACTACCATCTAGAGCAGTATTATTTTTCACAATAGGCAAAGAACTATCTATTGTTCCTGTGAGAGATTATCTTCCACTGCTACTGGAAATGACTGGAAATTTCTCGATATGGGGGCCTCCTTGAGTCCCACCTCGGCCTTAATGGGTTTCCTTGCATGTTGATCTACATTCATTGGTCCAGTGCCTGCCCTTACCACATCTTCTACACAATCCAGAAGGCAGTGGCCTTTTATATGAGGCATTGTTAGAATTGTTTGTCTACAATTTCTCTTAATATGTCCCATTCTACCACAGCTGAAACATCTAGGTTCCTGGTGCCTTTGTGGTCTCCCGGGGAAGGCTCTTCCTACCCAAGGTTCTGGTTGATAGTAGTGATAACTTCTAGCCTCTTGGTACCTATGTTGACCTCTGTAAGGTGCTTCTCCTTCCAAAGCCCTTGCATCCTCACCTCTAGAACTTTTAATCTCCTGTTGCCTTTTTAAACCTTTTGAGATGGCTTCTCCTACCCAAGCTCAAGTATCTTTCACATTATAGTCAATGTTGGCTACATGCAAAACCCATTCTTCTCCCGGAGCTGATCTGATCTTTAAAGGCAAAAATATTCTTTTGCATATTGGGTTTGCATTTTCATAAGCTATTGTATATATAATTGATTGTCTTGTTTCCAAATCTGTTACCTGTAATTCTACTGCCCTAGTTAACCTTTGTAAGAAGTCCTGGAACTGTTCTGTAGGTCCCTGTTCTATTCTGGTATAAGCTTCTAGGCGTTCTCTTGGCTCATGAACCTTATTCCAGGTATTTAATGCTGTTTTCCTGTATAGGGACAGTATATGGTCATCATATTCAGCCTGAACCTGTGGGTTAGCATAAATAACTTCACCAAGAATCTTATCTGGGGGGGGGGGGGCTACATAACCTTCCTTTATGCCTTCATGCTCAAGGAGCTTCGTTTCTTCCCTGACCAATGCCTTCCACTGGATTTGGCATGAATTCTCAAGTACAACTGCCACCAATTGTGCCCAATCTGTGGGCATCACCCTGTTAAAGGTTGCCCATGAATGTAATAGCTGTTTTATGTATGGGCTATGGAGACCATATGAGACAACTGATTCTTCAATATTCTTAAGATGCTTCAGCTGTATAGGTTGCCATACATAAGCCATCTGTCCCTGAAGGTGTTTCTTAGAAGCTGGCTTTTCTACCATGGTAACTGGGTAGACTACTGGAGTACAAGTAACAACCTTAGAAGAATAGTCATGATACCTGGGTGGAGTAGGTGCCTTGGATTGGAGTGATTCTGCCTCTGAGGCATCCCAATGATCTTTAAGCATAGTAATGATATCCTTATGAAAAGTTTCAATTTCCTGCATCACAAAAGATTCCAAGCATGTTATTGAATCTGTAAATTGCTCTAACTACTCCTCTACACATTTTTTCTACGTCTTTAATATGCTCATCCTTAGACAGCATCTGGATGGTATGAAAATTGCCTTCTAGGTATTGGAGTCTAGATTCGAGGTCATGATTTGCTGATTTTGAGTCCTCAGCAATCGACTGTATGGACCTATGTAATCTGTCAGCCCTGTTCTGTAAATTATCTTCCAAACATTCAAACCTAGATTCAAATTTGTGGTTTGCTACCTTAAATGCGTCAATAATTGATTCAATGCCATTGTCTAATTCTTCAACACTATCCTCGGTATTTTGCACCTATGCATCTAGTTTCTGGATCACAGAGCCTATCTGAATTTCTAGCTGGCTACAGATATTCTTTAGTTCGTCACAATCCTCTGACAGCCTAGCCTCTAATGACTCAGACATGGAGAATCTCTCTGTGTTTATCTTATCATAAATAGGCTGCATCTCATCTTGGGTAACAGACAGCTCTGTCTTTAGTGTATTGGACACAGAGCCAAGCTATTCATCCAATTTCTGTTCCACTTGCTGCACAATTGTGGCCTGACCTAATCTGTTCTCCAAAACCTCATTGCATAAAGCTGTTATTTCCTGCAAGCAGGTGGTGAGGTTATCTTTGTCCCTTTTCCTGAAGCCTCTGGCTAGTAATATTATTTGTACCAGCAAGCTAACTGCCATTAATGCATATAAGCAGGTAATTGGCAAATTAGCATCCTCCTCAAACATTGAATTCACGTAATAAGCAAAAATATTACCAATTTCAGCAAATGATAAATATTCCACCATGATTTTTACCTGATGATTCTACTCCAGATGCAGTAACTATCTTTGACCAGTAGGTGGCACAGGCATTTAATAAGTCCACATGGCGTTTGGCAGCAGTTGGTCACGCAAGATGGTGGCAGTGGTGGAGAGATGTCACACAGGCAGCTTCACTTAGCTTAGAGAGTGTACGGCATTTCCGCCCCAACCACTGATAGAGGCATGGCTTTACAACCCTGCTGAAAGCAGAGACCTACTCCTGAGGCCTACTCAGTTCAAGGGCAGGAGGCCTCCGGGCTCTAGTAGGCCCCAATCCTGGCTGGTCCTGTATGCAAGGTGGCAAATCCGTGGGAGGTCTGTGGAACTCTCCAGCTGGGCAGACTGTTCTGAGCAGCTCAGTGACAGTCGGAACGGGCTTGTGTGGCACAGATGGTCGGCTGCAAGCCAGGAGCATCTGTGGAGACAGGGAGCGCTTTCCTGGCCTAGGCCACCTTCCCAATGGAACCTGCAGGCTCTCCCAAATGGGGCCTTGGTTTACAATATCCCACTCCTGACAACCAAATACTGTGGGAAATTACCAATACGGAGCCAGGTAAAAAATACAAGGGAATTTAATAGGGAAAGGCCTTACTTACAGAGCAACCTAGCCAACCCATGGGCAGCAGTAAGTACAGCAAGCCGAAGATGAAAGTGAAAGCAGGGTGCCACATAAGCCTCCCTCACTCTTCAACTCCCTATGTCACCCTGACCACACCTTCACATGTGTGGTCAGGCACATCTGTAGCCAGCCCCTAAGCAGGTGTGGCTATAGCATCCCCTACAGCAGCCATCATAGGACCCCCAACCAAAAAGAGTCCAAGGCCAGATGGCTTCAGTGCAGAATTCTACTAGAAATTCAAAGATTTAATACCCATACTCCTCAAAATGTTCCAAACAATAGAAGCAGAAAGGCCATTGCCAAACTCTTTTTATGACGCTTCAATAATCTTGGTACCCAAGCCACACAAAGACATAACTAAGAAAGAGAACTACAGACCAATCTCCCTCATGAACATTGATGCAAAAATACTCAAAAAATTGTGGCAAATGGAATTGGAGAACATATCAGAAATTTCATCCACCATGGTCAAGTAGGCTTCATTCCTGGGATTCAGGGATGGTTCAACATTCTAAAATCCATCAATGTAATCCACCATATAAACAAATTGAGATAAAAAATCACATAATCATCTCAGTAGATGCTGAAAAAGCCTTTGACAAAATTGAACACCCCTTCATGATAAAGGTGTTGGAGAGATTAGGGATAATAGGAACACATCTAAAAATAATAAAAGCAATATGAGGCAAACCAACAGCTGACATCAGAAACACAATGCAATTCCTCTAAAATCAGAAAAAAAGAAAAGGCAATCAATCCAGTAAACAGCTACCCTCCATGGCCTCTACATCAGCTCCTGCTTCCAGGTTACAGCCCTGCTTGTGTTCCTGTTCTGACTTCCTGTAATGATGGACTGTGATTGGGAAGTTTAAACCTAATGAGCCATTTCCTTCACAACTTACTTTTTTACATGATGTTTTCATTGCAGCAATAGAGAGCATTAGAAGTATATATTATTTTCTAAAAGTAATAATTTTTAAAATTTATTGCTACAGTACCCCTTATAACTGATTTTCTTTGAAAAATATTACCTCCTATGTGCATTTTATTCTTTCTATAGTTTATTTTTCCCTTATATTTTTTAGCTTTTCATTTTCACTCCTGTTTTCTGAGCTTAGAGTTTCTTCTCTGTCCAGTCTTTCTTTCGCTTATATTTTTTAATTCCTGAAGTTTTTTTTTATTGGAATGGTATAATATGCCTTTCACTGTCCTTGTGAATTAAGAACATAACCTTTAAAATTTAATTTTCCTAAACGTGTTTGTGTGTGTGTGTGTGTGTGTGTGTGTGTGTGTGTGTGTGTCTGTCTGTCTGTCTGTCTGTCTGTCTGTCTGTCTGTGTGTAGCTGTGGAGGTCAGAGGACAATTTTATAGAGTTGCTTTTGTTTTTCCACCACTAGTTCTGAGGATCTAACTCAGGCAGTCACATATGTATGGGAAGCACTTTTCCCTCATGAGACATCTCAGATTCTATTAGTTTTTATATTTGGAATTTTTATACTTGCATTCATCTTCTCTCTATTAAAACTTCCAATGGAGTGTATGTATGTAACAGAAGGTGCTATGTAAGTTGCCAAGTGAGAAATTTTATCAGTATTCAATCCAGCCATAAATCCTGAAAATGGCAACAATGATGGAAAGAGCAAGATACTCCCTCAAGAGTGCAATAGCATTATTTATCTAGGGAACAACTAAAAGCTGTCTAATTTGAACTAAAGTTAGATCAATAGGTGGGGACTCATGCCTGGTACTGTAAACTTATCCTAAAACATATTTTTGGAGATGTCATAGGCCATAATATAAAATCTATTGACAAATTACTAAATTATATATATTCCAAATACCTTCTAAATATTTATCCTTATACTCATGGATCTGTGCTGCTCTCTCATCTCACCAAACCCCCTTCTTTTTATAGCAGATTAAATCTATTGGGTCAACAGTTGAACAAAATGTCGGAAAAAGACTGTTAATTGTCTAGCCCCAAGTGGGATACCCAAGGCTCAACACTTAAATCTTATGCTTAGGGATAATTGTGGGAAGGGGGCTAGAAAAGTTATAGTAGGCTAAGGAATGGAATAACTTGTGTGATATAGGATTTTCTGGACAAGACTGAGATATTGCTTCTTTGAACTCGAAGCAAAAGGACTGCCTGTATAGACCTGTTACACCATACCAGATAGACATGCCAACACACATGAAGATAAATTTAACCAAGGCTTCACTCCTTAATGAAGAGCTATAGACAGTCATTGGCTGCTGAGTGATACTTTGTGTATTGGTTTGATTACTTTTATTTTTCAGGGATGAAATCTCAATCCTCACTGGTCAGTATAAAACACATGCAAATAAGAGCAATATTAACTGGACCCAATATGTTACTTAGATGGTTGATAGATGATGATTGTGATGACAGATAGACTAGTTATATTTGAACTTTATGTAAACAAATATTGTTTGAGACATACTTGCAATTTTTTATCTGAAATTCCAAATAAAAGCCCATCCATTTTTAGATGCTCAACAATTCTGCACAGTAGACAAACTTATATTCTGTAGACTTTATTGTTGAGCAATGTAACCAAAGTCTCCAGGAGCAAAATGGTTCAAACAATTATTAAATATGCTTTCCATGTTTCTTGGGGACCTGATATTCCAATCATTTTTTTCAGATGATAAAGAGTGACACAATATGTTCTTGTAATTGGGGCCAAGAAGGTTGAATGTTGGTCAAAGCTGTGAAGTAAGAGAGAAGTGTAAACTGGGTTATATATGTTTTGTCCACTGACCAGGTTATGAAAGACCATCTGTGGCTAGCTGATTTGTTGCAGACTGGGACACGAAGGCTCAGGCTAGTCAGAAATCCCATCAGAAGTACCCAGGGAAGGTACATTTGGAGCAGATTTGAGTCTTCAGTTGATTGGAGATTAGAGAGTACAGATGAAGACTATGGAAAAAAGGAATAGTTAAGGAGCTTAGAGGAAAATTTATCTTGAGTACACACTTAAAACTTTTAGGTCCATCATTTTGATAGTTGAGGAATGGGAAGAGGCTCAAGACCAAGGAAAGCAGGAGCCCACCCTCAGAGATAGGCAATAGGGGGAAAGCTTATACTGTTGACTGACAAGAGTACTTATATGGAACCCTTTTGACTTACTTGAGGCATATCCAAGTCTCAAAATTCCCTGAAGGTTACAGAATTTTTTTAAAGTTTACAAAAAGAGATTAAACTTTTAGATATGTTAATATCACCACTGTCTATAATCCATACTGAAATCCACATTGAAAAAAAATCATTATACTCAAACCTTTGAGTCATAGAAAAAACCTTAGGAAGCCAAAAAATTACTCTTGTTTAAAAGTATTAATGTTTTTTCCCCCTGTCTGGAGGCCTGGATATATAGATTGGACAGAGATAGTTTTAGGATAATGAAAGCACTTTCAATTCTATTCTTACAAAGCAACCTAGGAAATTAAAAATGTTGAGCTTCTTGACTATAATCATAGGAGTCAGTGCATTAACACGATTAGTAGAACTCTGTTGATTAATGTTAAACTCTGAATTTTGAAGAATTAATCCAATAATAGCATAGAAAGGGAAAAATTTGAAAAGTTTTTCAGTTTTCACATACCTTAAATGATTTCCTTAAACCTATACAGCATGTATTCATATACCTTAAAGTACTTTCTTAGACACTGCGAAGTTACATATATTTTAGTGAAGAGCAAAGGGGTCCAGACCAGGCTGGTAAAACCCAGAGAAACAGCTGACCTGAACATCGAGGAACTCTTGCTCCCCAGACTGATAGCTGGAATACCAGCATGGGACTGATCCACATCCCAGGAACATGGGTTTCTGTGAGGAAACCTTGGAAATCTACGGGACCTCAGCACTTATCCCTAGCATAGGTGTGGACTTTGGGAGCCCATTCCACATAGAGGAATACTCCCTGAGCCAAGACACACGGGGGTGGGCCTAGGCCCTACCCCAAAGGATACAATAGACACTGATGACACCCTATGGAAGGCCTCACCATCCAGGGGGAGCAGAAAGGATATGTGATAGATAGGGTTTTAGTTGGGGGGACAGTGGTAGGAGAGGACCGGTGGGAGAAGGGAACTGGGATTGTCATGTTAATCAATCCTGTTTCTAATTCAAATAGAACAAAAGTTGGAAAAAAAGAAATTGCATATATTTCAAACCTTTTCTTTCCTATCCTTTAACTTGAATAATAAGTGGTTGGTTATTGAGAAACTTCATTGTAAACAAGCTTCTTCAAGTAAAGGAGTGTACAAAGTTACACTGAAACCTCTTATGTGACTTTGTCTATTTCAGAATCTGCCAGAAAAGTAAACTATCTGGCTCTACTCTTTTGTAGCATGAGACATAGCAGCTCTACAAAAAAAAATGAGTCCTGATTTTAAGTATAAAATGAGTTGACTTGGCAGCTTCAGGTTTAGGGGAGAAACTGGTTTTTGGTGCTGTTCCCATAAATCTACAGATAGCAGAAAATATTAACAGAGATATGGGAAGGATAAATTATAGCAGGAAATACAATTCAAATAGCCTCAGTATCAACCAAAAGTGACCACATACTTGGTAACAAAGCAAATACCAATAGATACAAAAAAATGGAATAACCCCCTGTATCTTATCAGATCACCACAGCTTAAAGTTAGAATTCAACAATAAAATAAATTCTAGAAAGCATACAAATTCATGGAAACTGAGTAGTGCCCAAAATTAATTACCCCTGGATAAAAGAAGAAATAAAATATTAAATATTTCCTGGAATTCAATAAAAGTGAAAGTACGATAGATACAAACTTAAAGGACACGCTGGAAGCACTGCTAAGAGGAAAGTTCATAGCACTAAATACCTATATAAAGAAGTTAGAGAAATCCCACACTAGTGAACTAACATAACACCTGAAAGTTCTAGAACAAAAGAAGCAAACTCACCTGGGAGGAGTAGACAACAGAAAATAATCAAATAGAAGGCTGAAATCAATAAAATATAAACAGAGAACAATAGAAAGAATCAGTAAAACAACTTGTTGGTTCTTTGAGAAAATCAATAAGGTAGACAAACCCCTTATCCAAACTAATCAAATAGCAGAGAGATAATATCTGAATTAACAAAATCAGAAAATAAAAGAGGGACATAACAACAGACACTGAGGAAATCCAAAGAATTATCATGTCATATTTTTAAAACCTGTACTCAAATGACTGGAAGATATAAAAGAAATGGGCAATTTTCTGGATAGGTACCACACACCATAATTAAATCAAGACCAGATAAAAAAAATTAAATAGACCCCCTAGTGAAATAGAAGCAGTCATCAAAAGTCTCCCAACCAAAAACAAAACAAAACAAAACAAAACAAAAAAAGTCCAGGGATGGATGGTTCCATTGTAGAATTCTACCAGAACTTCAAAGTATGGCTAATACCTATATTCATCAAACTGTTCCACACAATAGAAACAGAAGGGACATTGCCGAACTCCTTTCATGAGGCTACAGTAGCATTGATACCCAAACCACACAAAGATGCAAGAAAGAAAAAGAACTGCAGACCTGTATCCCTCATGAACATTGATGAAAAATACTCAATAAAATACTGGCAAACCAAATCCAAGAACACACCAAAAAAAAAAAAATCACCCTCTATGACCAAGTAGGCTTCATCCTAGAGATGCAGGATTTGTTCAACATATATAATCCTGTCAAAGTAATCCACCCTATAAACAAACTGAAAGAAAAAAATCATGTGATCATTTCACTAGATGCTGAAAAAGACTTCAACAAAATCCAACACCCCTTCATGATAAAGGTTCTGGAGTGATCTGGGATACAAGGAACATACCTAAACATAATAAAAGCAATATACAGCAAACAAACAACCAACATCAAATTAAATGAAGAGAAACTCAAAATTATCCCACTAAAATCAGGAACAAGACAAGGCTGTCAACCCTGTCCATATCTCTTCGATATTGTATTCAAAGTTCTAGCTCTAGCAATAAGACAAAAAAAAAAAAGGAGATCAAGGGGATACAAATTGGAAAGGATGAAGTCAAACTATCAATATTCACAGATGATATGATACTAAAACCTCTACCCAGGAACTCCTACAGCTGATAAACACCTTCAGTAATGTGGCAGGATAACTTCCCCCACCAAAAAAAATGAGTACAAATACAAATGATATAGGATATGAGAAAGAAATCAGAGAAACCCCATCTTTACAAACTACCTCAGGACCTAGTGATAACACTTGGGCATTTTCTCAAAGGAAGTTTAATCATACCACAAAGACATTTGCTAAACAATGCTCAAAGCAGATTATTTGTAGGAGCCAAAACCTAGAAACAAGATAGATGCTCCTCAACAAAGAATGGATAAGGAAAATTTAGTACATTTACACAAGGGAGTACTTGGTGGTTAAAAAAAAAAAAATGATGACCTCACAAAATTTTCAGGCAAATGGATGGGACTAGAAAAACAACAACAACAACAACAAAAACCATGATGAGTGAGGTAACCCAGATTCAGGAAGACAAACACCATGTGTATTCATTCATAAGTGGGTATTATATGTAAAGCAAATGATAACCAGACCAAAGTCCACAGCTCCAGAGAAGCTAGTTAACAAGGAGGACTCTAAGAGGGGCGCATGAATCACTCTGGGAAGAGTAATTAGATGATATCTACGAGTCAAACTGGGGGCAGGAGGATGTAAGGGGGAGGGGAGGGTGAATAAGAGCAGGAGAAACAAGATGGCCTAGGCAAGGAGGGATGCAGTGGAAGAGCAGTGAAAATATCTTAATAGAGAGAGCCACCATGCGCTTAGGGAGAACCCTGGTGCAAGGGTAACTGCCAAGAATCACACAAGCAGGACCGCAGCTGAGACTCCTAGCAATAGTAGAAAGGATGCCTGAACTGGCCTACCCCTGTAATCAGATTCATTAATATCCCAACTGTCATCATAGAGCCCTCACCCAGTAATTGAGGGAACCAGAAGCTGAGATCCACAACCAAGAACCAGGCCAAGCTCTTGGAATCCAATCAAAGAGGGGAAGGAGGGAATATATGAGCAAGGGAAATCAAGATAATGCTGGAGATATCTACAGAGGCAGCTTAAGCTTATGGAAAATTATGAACTCTGGACCTACAGCTGTGGTCTTTCAGTGGACCAAACTAGGCCCTCCATATATGGGAGACAGTTGTAAAGCTTGTACTGTCACAGGGGCCCCTGGCAGTAGGGCCATGATACAAACCTGGTACATGAGCTAGCTTGTTGGAGCCCATTCCCTATGGTAGGATGCCATGCTCATCTTAATGCATTGGAGAGGGGCCTCCCCCTCCCCCAAACTATTGTGCCAGACTATGTTGACTCCTCATGGAAGCCCTTACCTATGAGGAGAAGTGAACTGGGGGTAGACTAGGAGGGAGGTAAAGGGTGTGAAAGGAGGAGAGATGGAAGGGAAAAAAAAGCAAGCCACTCAAGTAAACATTTGTGTGAGCCATGGTTTAGGCTGCATTGGTCAAACCTGGAAGCTCACCTGTGGCAAAGACTGACTGTCATTGTCTTATTTAATTATGATATTTCTGATATTATGAACAGTGATGCTCTTTTGTAGTCTGACATTTGGAAATAATCATGGAAAATTCAAGGAAACTAATGTTTCTAAGGGAATTTACTTGCACGATGCTAACATTTATATACATTCTTATTCAACTTGTTTAGCTTCTAGTGATATTTTCTTTTAAAAATAAGGACCTTAGTTTATGTTACTTTAAATTTCAATGTAATCTTCATAGTTATGTAAGCATTAGTAATAAAATTTATAAAAAGCTAAAATAATTTTTGAAATTTTACCTTATAGAAACCCAACTTGTAAATCCATGTTAAAATGTATCAAATTTTATCAGTCTCTACATATAGCTCTCCACGATGCTAATATCCTACCTAATATTAACAGAAATGGGGGAGAGGTACCTTTTAGTTTACTCAAATTATATTTTGTTTTGGAATCTTACAGCACTCTTAAGTGTTTTTCAAAGGGTAAAGAGCTCAGGAGTCACAAAATATTAAGTGTTACACAGCTCAAATGGAAAGGTATCCTGGAGCTCGGGATTCAAGGAATACCACAGGCCACAGTAAGCACAGCAGCTTACAGCCCTGTTTCAAGGGGGCTTCCCCAGTGTATCAGCTCTGCTTTGGCAGAAAAGGGCTTCTCCTGCAAAGTTGTTTGGGCTCCAGTCCCTCGGAGTGTAACAACTCTGCTCTGTCAAGGGAATGTTTCCCCTGACAGAAGTGTTCCATTGCTTGCCGCTTCGCTCTGCCATTGCTGTTCTCCTCTCCTCTGCTGCTCCACCCCCCACCAGAGATCTCTGTGCTCTGCTGCAAAGGAAGGTCTTCACTCAAAGTTCCTTCAGGGATTTTTATTCTCTCCTTCTTCTTCCACAATTTGATGTGGGACACAAGGTTTATAACGTTTTTCAGGGGGCGGGGATTGGCCAAATTTGAATCCCTGAACTCTGATTGGCTAGCTCTCTACTCAGGGACTGGTTAATTTTCTGCATGGGCTTAGGGCCAGCTTGGGCTCTAGTTTCAGGGCCAAAGTGTGTTTCTTTCACTGGTCTTTTCTTTTGGCTTTTTGGCTCTAGTTTTAGGGCCAGGGTGTATTTCTTTCACTAGCTCTGACTCTAGGGACAAAGTGTTTCTTTGGCTCTGCTCAGGGTGTGTTTCTTTGACGAGATGCTTTTCCCTACACCAGATCCTTGTGAAAGTCTGCAATTTTTCCATGCTTGCTCTTAGGGAAACCTCTGGAGCATGGGCTCCTGGGATTTGGCCAATGGCTGCTGACATACACATTTTACCCTTAGTATTAAGTTGATAGATACACTTTAATATTTCATAAGAATGATGTTGTGGGGCTTTCAATACGCTAAAACCAAAGAATTTATGTATTTACCCAGTTAACTCCAGAAGTGTCAATTATATCTCAAAAAATGGTCTCTTTTAGGTTTTGTTGAAGCTCAGCTGATTTTTAAAAATAAATTGTGTCATCTATTTTCATATTAAAATTTCATAATTACTATAAAAAGACAGTTTAAGCATCTTTTATTTTTAGATTTTCTTTTCCAATATTGACCTACAAATCAGATACATTCTTCTGTAGGTCTGGGTTGGGTATGGTTATCTGTATATGCACATCATTAATAGTGTCTATTATTCAAACTTATCTTCCAGCAGTATGCAATGTATATTTCCTTTTGGGGCTAATATAAGCAGTGTGAAGGATCACATTTCCATTGGATTGAATAACTTTGTGTACAGTAAGATACCATTTGTGTGTTTTCTTTTTTATTTTATTTTACTCCAGAAACAAACTTTTTTTACATATCAATCCCCCCATTCCCTCATCCTCCCATTCCCCCAGTACCACCCCCAACCTACCCCTCACCCATTCCTCAAGGATAGTGAGGTCTTCCATGGGGGCGGGGGGTCATCAAAGTCTGCCATGTCATTGGCGGAGGGCCTAGGCCCTCTTTTATGTATCTGGGATGCAATAGTATCCCCCCATAGGGAATGGGCTCCCTTAGTCCATTTGTGAACTAGGGATAAAAACTGGCTCCACTGTTAGAGGTTCCAGAGACTGCCCAGGCCTCCTAGCTGCCACCCACATTCAGAGGGCTTGGTTTCATCCAAAGCTGGTTCTGAAGCATTATCCCTAGGTCTCTGTGCTCTCACTAGGTCAGTGAGGTCAGTGTTTAACTGTGGGTGCCTGCTTCTGCTTCTATCAGTTACTAGATGAAGGCTCTAGGAATGGTAACCAAGGTTGTCATCAATCTCATTACAGGTAAAGGGCATCAAATACAGCCTCTCCACTACTGCCTAGATTATTAGTTAGGGTCATCCCTGTGGGTCCCTGAATGTAGGGAGCTGCAGAATACCGCACCCAAAAGATGGCGCCGGTTTCCGCCCTCCGCCAGCCCAACGGCGAGCGCTCTCTGTGGTAAACAACTCCAAATTTGGTAAAGGTCATGTATCCTCTTAATTCTGCTTGGAGACAACCTATCCTGGCGCGCCACGTAGGGTTAGGTGATTGGTAGATGTACACTATATCAGGCCCCGTCTCCCTCGGCCCGGGGCCGCCGCCATTATACACTGTAAGAGCAAAGAGGTTCCCGATTAAACTGTGTTGAAGAAGATTCCTTGGTGTGGCATTGTTCTTGCTGGTCAAGGGTGAACGCCGCAAGTGGTGGCCCGTACGGGGAATCCAGAACTTCTCACAGTCGGGGCGGCGCCGGTAAGTTCCCAAGGTAAGTGGAACTGTAAAGTCCGCGGTGAATGCGGAGATAAGTCTCCGGTAAAGGAGCACCAAGGTCCTCGGGAAAGAGGAGATAGGTCTCCAGTAAAGGAGTACCAAAGCCCTCGGGGAAGAGGCGGTAAAGTCTCCGGAAAGGAGCAACACTGTTCTCGACAAAAGCGAACCGAAAGTAAAAAACCTCGCTTCTGCTTCAACTTGCAGAGTGAGAGTAAGTTAATGGACCCCGCTATTATAGTGGTGATTTGGCTGCTTTTTAAAATCGCAGTGTGGGCTTTTGTTTTCTGGTGGTGTTATCCGACTTGCACACCTTCGGAGCGTGCTAACTAAGACAAAGGCACAATGGGATCGTCACAATCACATCCAATTTTTCTGGCTCTTCAAGAGCTACTTCATTCTAAAAATTTAAGGTTAACTAAAGCCACATTACAGAGGTTCCTGAATGAATGCGACACCATTGCACCCTGGTTTGCAGCCTCGGGCAATCTCACTGTGGATAGTTGGGATAAATTAGGGAAAGACCTGGATTTTGCCTGGGAGCAAGGAACATTGAAGCCGAGTGTTCACCCGGTTTGGCGTCTGGTGCGCAGCTGTCTAGAGGACAAAGGGGGAAATAAGAAAGCTATAGCGAATGGACAGGCTGCCCTTGAAATGCTCCAAGAAGAACGATCAGAACAGTCAGAAAATGAGAAAACAAAGGAGAAACAGAAAAGGGATAAGAAGCGAGTCTATCCTTCTCTAGGAAGGTTGAGGAAGGAATTAAAAGAACCAGGAGAGGATTCAGAATCAGAGGAGGATACATGTGAGGATGAGGACATCACGGAGGATGAGGAGGGAGAGATTATTGAGCTCATGGAAAAACATTCATTAAAAGTATCAGAAAAACAGCGTCCTAAAATGGTGACTGTAAAGCAAGGGCACCGCCCTATCGCTCCTCCCCCCTACTGCTCGAAAGAGGAAGTAGGAGCTCCTGGTTGCTCCACCTTCTGTCCGGAAGTGTGGCGTACAGTTCGCACTGAGCTTCGGGTTACTCGACCACTGGCTTACCCAGTTTTTACAGACGGTAACCAACAGAGATATCATGAACCAATAGACTTTAAAATAGTCAAAGGTCTGGCAGAGTCAGTACGCACCTATGGGGTGATGGCAGCTTTTACAATTGCCCAGGTAGAAGCATTCAGTCGCTTCTGTATGACACCCAGTGATTGGACGAATTTGGTAAGAGCTTGCTTATCACCAGGACAATATTTGGATTGGAGAGCTTTCCAAATTGAGTTTGCCAATGATCAAGGTGCGATTAATCGCGCAGCTGGTGATCAATATTGGGATGTGGACATGCTTCTTGGTCAAGGACATTTTGCACAGCAACAAACAGGATATCCTCCTCAAGTGTATGATCAGATTAATCAAATAGCCATTAGGGCTTGGAGGTCTCTGCCTAACAAAGGTGAGGTCAGTGGAAATCTTACAAAGATATTACAGGGTCCTATGGAACCCTTTTCAGACTTTGTGGCAAGAATGGTAGAAGCTGCAGGAAGAGTGTTTGGGGATCCAGATGCTGCTATGCCTTTGATCAAACAGCTGATTTATGAACAGTGTACAAAGGAGTGTAGGGCTGCAATAACTCCATATAAGGGTAAAGGCCTTGAAGTCTGGATAAAAGTCTGTAGGGAGTTAGGAGGTCCGCTGACTAATGCTGGCCTAGCAGCTGCTGTGATGCAATTAACTAAGAAAGGCAGAGGTTCAGGAGCTTGCTTTAAATTCGGCAAGCAAGGGCATTTGAAAAAGCAATGCCCCGAGGGAGGAAACATTAAAGTCAATAACTCTGCCCTGAGCCCTAAGCAACCTGGCTTATGTCCTAGATGTAGAAAAGGAAATCATTGGGCTAAGGATTGTAGATCAGTAAAAGACATCAGTGGACAGCCTCTTTCTTGTTCAGGGGTATGGAGGAGCCCGTCCAAAAAACGGACGATGGGGCCCACGACCCCAGGGCCCACAAATATATGGGGCCATGGAGGATCAGAACCAGGAGCAGAGTCCCGAAACCTGGCCCTCTCTTCGTCATCCGAGGGACCGAGGAGAGCCACTACAGGCTCCGCGGGGCTGGACTTACGCTCCACCACCAGACTCGTATTAACTCCCAGAATGGGGGTCCAGCTTGTTGACACTGATTTTAAGGGACCCCTTGAGCCTGGCACAGTAGGTTTGCTTATAGGAAGATCATCTGTAGCATTGAAAGGTCTACGAGTACATCCTGGAGTTATAGATCCTGATTACATGGGTGTAGTAAAGATCATGGTAGAATCTCCTAGAGGGATTACAGCCATTTCTCCTGGAGACAGGATAGCACAGCTACTGCTTTTGCCAAGTTTACATGACAAGTTTCCAGCTCAAACCAGAGAGAGAGGAGAGGGAGGCTTTGGTTCCACTGGATCAAACTTAACTTTCCTAGCTTTAGACCTTGATCAACGTCCAACCTTTGAATTAATAGTGAATGGTAAGAAAATCTTAGGCTTACTAGATTCTGGAGCTGATAAGAGCATCATAGCCGCTAAAGATTGGCCCTCTGGCTGGCCTATACAGGTTTCTTCTCAAACTTTACAAGGTTTAGGCTATGCTAAGGCTCCTGATATGAGTGCTAGATCATATTGGAAAGATCAGGAAGGACATTCAGGGACCATGCAACCTTATGTGTTAGATTTACCAATTTCACTATGGGGAAGAGATTTGTTAAAGGATATGGGTTTTAAACTCACAAATGAATACTCAGAAACATCTCAAGATATCATGAAACAAATGGGATATGTCTCAGGCCGAGGCCTCGGGAAACATTTGCAGGGTGGTACCAGTCCTATTATCCCACAACCAAGACCAAAGAATCTAGGTCTGGGTTTTTCCTAGGGGCCACTGAGGGAGGTATTCCTATTACCTGGAAAACAGAGGAGCCGGTATGGGTTCCTCAGTGGCCACTTTCCTCTGAAAAACTGGAAGCTGCTAGGACTCTAGTGCAGGAGCAGCTGGATCTGGGGCATATAAAAGCCTCTGTATCTCCATGGAATACTCCTATTTTTGTCATTAAGAAAAAATCTGGTAAATGGAGACTGCTTCACGATCTTAGAGCTATTAATCAACAGATGCAAATTATGGGCCCTGTACAACGTGGTCTTCCACTTTTAACTTCTTTACCTGCATCATGGCCTATCATCTCTATAGATATTAAAGATTGTTTCTTTTCCATACTTTTGTGTGCCAAGGATTCAGGGCGTTTTGAGTTTACGCTGCCCTCTTGTAATCATGAACAACCTGATCTAAGGTATGAATGGATAGTGTTGCCACAGGGGATGGCCAATAGTCCTACTATGTGTCAGTTGTTTGTAGCAGAAGCAATTGCTCCTTTGAGAGTGGACTTTCCAAAGATTAGATGTGTTCATTATATGGATATTTTTTTGACTGCCAAAGATGATAAAACACTCAATAAGGCATATACAAAATTGGTAAAATTGCTTGAAATCCATAATTTAGTTATAGCCTCAGAAAAGGTACAAAAGGACACTGTTGTTAACGATCTAGGGGCTAAGATTCTCCCTCATACAATTATTCCACAAAAGATAGAGATTAGAAAAGATAATTTAAAAACTCTTAATGATTTTCAGAAATTGTTGGGAGATATAAATTGGATAAGGTGTTATTTAAAATTACCTAATTATGAGTTGAAACCACTGTATAATATTCTCAATGGTGATTCGGCATTAGATTCACCTAGGCAGTTAACCGCTGAAGCCAGAGAAGCTTTAAAGAAAGTGGAGACAGAATTACAAAATGCCAGCCTTAAACGGCTAATAGAAAATATGGATATTCTTTTGTGTGTGCTTCCAACATTCTCCCAGCCTATAGCTTTGCTGTGGCAAGATGGTCCGTTACTGTGGATTTATTCTAAAACCTCCCCAGGAAAAACTATTGAATACTATCCTGCAGCGGTTGCTGACTTGGCTCAAAATGGGATACAGCAATGCATTCAATATTTTGGGAGACTACCAAATAAGATCATAATCCCATATACTGCTCAACAAGTTAAGATCCTTTGTGGAACTGTGGATGATTGGGCAATTCTTCAGTGTGGATTTTCAGGAGAAATAGATAATCATTATCCAAAACACCCTCTAATGTCATTTTTTAAAGAACATCCAGTCATTTTTCCTAAAATGACTGCAGCAGCTCCTATTGCTGGAGCCACAAATATTTTCACTGATGGATCCAAGACGGGCTGTGGAGCCTATATGATAGAGCATCAGGATCCAGTGCAATTTCAATATCAGCCTGGCTCCCCCCAGATTATTGAATGTAAAATTGTTCTTGAAGTGTTTAGAAATTGCCCGTTTCTCCTTTAATCTGATTTCTGATTCGGCATATGTTGTGAATGCTGTTAAGGCCCTGGAGGTTGCAGGACCTATCAAACCTAACAGTACAGTTTACAAACTCTTACAGGAGTTGCAAAAGTTGATCTGGCATCGCGATCAGAAATTTTTTATACAGCATATTAGGGCTCATACCAACTTGCCTGGACCTCTATCAAAAGGCAATGAGATCGTAGATCTCTGTACTAGAGGGGAATATGTATTTTTCGCTTCCTCTATGGAACGAGCACAGCAATTTCACAAACAATCCATGTATCTGCAAAAACTTTACAACAAAGGTTTCAGCTATCTCGAGCAGAAGCTAGACAGATAGTATTGAATTGTCAACAGTGTATAACCTTTTTGCACCCCCCTAGCCTGGGGGTCAATCCCAGAGGGTTATTGCCCTTGAAGATCTGGCAAATGGATGTAACTCATTTTTCAGGATTTGGAACTCTTAAATATATCCATGTATCTGTGGATACCTGTTCAGGCATCATCCATGCCACCCCTATGAGTGGAGAAAAGGCTCGCAATGTCATTGGACATTGTCTTGAGGCATGGGCTGCCTAGGGAAAACCTCAGCAATTAAAGACTGACAATGGTCCTGCTTATACAGCTCAATCTTTTACATCCTTCTGTAAACAGATGGAAGTCCAGTTAAACCATTGCCTGCCTTATAATCCCCAAGGACAAGGAATAGTTGAAAGAGCCCATCGCACATTGAAAGAATGTTTATTAAAACAAAAAGGGGGAATAGGCCATGGTAGAACACCAAAGGAACAACTATCCTTGGCTCTCTTTACTCTGAATTTTTTAAATTTGGATTCTCAAGGCCTTTCTGCTGCCGATAGGCACCAGACTCAGGCACCTGCTCAGAAGGGCTATGTAAAATGGAAAGATATCCTTACAGGTCTATGGCATGGACCGGACCCGGTGTTAGCATGGGCGAGAGGCTCTGTTTGTGTTTTCCCTCAGGATCAGCAAGACCCGGTGTGGATTCCAGAGAGACTAATGAGGAGGTGCAACAAACAAGATGAAGCCTCAGATATTGATCCTGCTGCTGACCTTGACAACACCGTGCCTGATCCAGGCCAGAGAACAAATCCTGTGGGCCATAGTGAAAGCGTGGCCAATTCCCTTGCCTGTTCATAGCACATCTAAAGTTTTGCCTGTCTTCTTTTCTGCTAGTTGTGAATTGGGCTTGCCTTGTGTCAATTTAGATCCTGACACTGCCCAGTATTTAGCCACTAATATTTCTCTCCATGGAGCATTATGCTTCTCCCTTATTAATAATTCTAACCCATGCATTTGGTTGAAGAATGGTTCTGTTGGCAATTGGCTTGATCCCCTTACTAATAACCAGATCTCGAGTGCTATGCTCACTGAAGTCCTGTCTCAGTTTAGTACAGGCGCTAGTTCTGGCTCTGGCACTGGTACAAATGGGACCAAAGATGTAAATATCACTACATTTCTGATGCTGATGGAGGGGTTCCGACCCTCAAATTCACGCTTTAGTCAAGAGAACTCCACTGCTCGACAGGTCTTGCCTTATTGTGCACCCAATCGAGGCTATCCTCCTCATTGGACACCTTGTCAGAGTCCAGACCACAAACTTAAACAGATAGCTCCAGGTTTTGAATTTACTCCCCCTCTTGGCAAGTACCAGTATAACCTAACTCAGGGAGGTTCCCAAAGAACAGGCAGTAAAAACACCTGGCCATGGTTTCAATGGGTACTCTCCAATGAGCGTGGAGCATTTACTTCCCTTGAACCTTTTGCGGTTCTCCAGAATCTCTGCATAAGACTTCTTAATGTTTCTGGTACAGGGATGAGAAGGGACCTTCTCTTAAGAATCTATCAATGCATAAAACTTTGAACAATCTCACTGTTCCAGCTAGCCCGGTATGCTTAAAAGCTCCTTTTTTCTTTCTGCTCTCTAGTGCTACGGATGCTACCAAAGAAGTGATCTCATGGAATTCGACTGACATCTCCTGCATTGCTAGTCAATGTTGGAATGGTTCTGCTAATACAGCAGTAGTGATGAGGATTCCTATGTATGTTCCTATTCCAGTCAAGGTGGATACAGGAACGTTTCCCATTATGGAAATCATCAAACGGGATTTTGGCATAACTGCAGCATTGGTTACTGCCATAACCCTTTCTGCAGCACTGGCTACGACTGCCGCCGTTGCCATGGCTGCTCAGGTCCAATCAGCTGAGACAGTCAATGACATTGTGGAAAAAACAGCTACAACATTAACTACCTTAAGATCTATTGATGGCCACTTAAAAGCTGGCATTCTAACTGTGAACCAAAGAGTGGACCTGTTGCAGGAACAGGTGGATGATTTAGTAACCTTAACTTCCATAGGATGCATTCATTCCTTTTCTTCTTTGTGTATCACCTCCAGGATGACCAACAATTTCACGGAGAACAGCAACCTGAGTTGGCAGCTGAGTGCCTACCCTCAGGGAAATTGGAGTCAACAGTTCGAGAACCTGACAGACACCCTGACACAACAGATTATTGCCGTGAATGCTACACGCCTGAGCCTGTCCACTGTTAATACCCTCTTAACTACCCTTAAGTGAGCCTTTAGTTTAGTTAAGGAATGGGCTGGAGTAGGGGTTATGTTTTCCATGATGCTGTTAGCCATTTTTGTTTGCTTGTGGTGCCTATGCAGGATCAGGAAGTCGCAAAAATCCCAAGCTGCTATGTTGGTACAGGCCTTTGCTGCTGTGGAAGCAGGACAGTCCCCTCAAGCATGGTTATCCATGCTGACAGACAAATAGATGTCTGTCTCACCCTTGCTGAGTGAGTGATGCGTATCTGAATCAGTCATGCTCAATGACGGGCACCTACCCTCTTGCTGAGCGAATAAGCATACATGTGTTCCCTTCAACCTAAGACATGAGCCTGTGAGGGCGACACAGTGACTCTTTGACGGGTAAGATAGGGACACTGGGGTTGAACCTAAGACAGAGATGACTGAAATCTGACAACAGATAGATACTGCTACTCCTATAATATTAAAACAAAAAGGGGGAACTGTAGGGAGCTGCAGAATACCGCACCCAAAAGATGGCGCCGGTTTCCGCCCTCCGCCAGCCCGACGGCGAGCGCTCTCTGTGGTAAACAACTCCAAATTTGGTAAAGGTCATGTATCCTCTTAATTCTGCTTGGAGACAACCTATCCTGGCGCGCCACGTAGGGTTAGGTGATTGGTAGATGTAGACTATATCAGGCCCCGTCTCCCTCGGCCCGGGGCCGCCGCCATTATACACTGTAAAAGCAAAGAGGTTCCCGATTAAACTGTGTTGAAGAAGATTCCTCGGTGTGGCGTCGTTCTTGCTGGTCAAGGGTGAACGCCGCACCTGAACATTTCCCTAGTGCCAAACCTCTCTCTAAACCTATATTGGCTTCCTCTATCAAAGTATCTCCTTTCTTTCTCTCCTCTATCCCGCCCCTGTCTCAATCTTCCTGATTCCTATTGTTCTCCCCACTTTTCTTTGTTGCTTTAGCAGTTATTGTAGCAGCACTATATTTCAAAGAGGTTGTCATTGATCTGTTTTAGCTGTTTTCCCCATGTTTTTTAATAAACAAATTCCAGGTGATGTATGAAATTACAGTTTAATAATGAAACAACCTAGAGAAGAAATGTAGGGGAGGCCCAAAAAGCCTAGAGCAGTGGTTATCATCTTGTCCGTGTCAATCCCTTTATGTAGAAGGCACCTTTCACAGATTCACCAAAGACCATTCTGGATTTCAGATACAGGATGTTATGTAAATATGAGAAATTTCATTACAATTCATAATAGCAGCAAAATTACAGTAATGATGTAACAATGGAAATAATTTTATGGTTGGCAGCCACCACAACACGAGGAACTGTATTAAAGGATTACAGCATGAGGAAGGTTGAGAATGATTGTGGTAACGGATCTCTAATCTATACTGAAGTAAAGAACAGAGACAATGGAGTGGAGTGCCCTAGACAGCTGTTGAAGCAGAGAAGAGTGAAAAAGTATCAAAGGCACAAAGGCACAAAGGTATATATGTTAATGCTTTCCAGTTCTGTCACAATGTGTCAGTGGCTTAAAGTGGTCCACAGGAAATATGGTTTTAAAATAGATGCATTATTTTTCTTCACTTCCCTTCCCTTCATTTAGTACTCTTCATTCATACTCTCTGCATCATTGTGCAGCACACAATTTACCTGAGAGATGACAATACTAAAATTTTCTGGGAGTTCAGCTCCTGCTTGGCTATCACTCATTACAATTGGAGGCAATGGAACACTCAAATTATTGTACAGAATACAATTTCTTCATTGTCATCAACTGACCTTGTCATCACTGACCTGGACCTTGTCTTAGAATTTCAAATTGAATAGCAAGACTTCTCTAATTTTGATGGTTATCAGTTTGTTTAAAGGTCTACCTTGTAAAGCCATTAAAATGAACAAGTAAGATAGAACTAATGTTAAGTAAGAGTTAAAATAGAGCAGTAGATCACTCGCATGGCATTCAAAAGTCCCTGAATTCCATCCTAGAGTTATTGCCCCTGAACTCTAAAATCTGAGCCTCTGGGCCTCTGAGCTATGTTGTCCTTAGCTCTATGAGGTTATATCAAAGCCATCTGATCTAATTTAATCTAATCCAGGAAAAGTTGGGAAGATCTGTTTAGATCCACTGGATCAAGTTATGCTTTATTCAGCCCCATGGGAAATGAAAAGATGAAGCTTTGTGTCTAAACTTTCAGTCATATATTACAAGGCAGTCAGTTTGGCTTAAGACGATTCATGTCATTTATCATTCATTCATTTTCTTATTTATTCTTCTCATAGGGTATCATTTCTATTTTTTGAAAAGTGTTATATAGAACTATTTTGTCTATTGTCTCAAAGACCACATACTGGTGGCTTAACAAGAAACAAACCATATTCCCTTAAAGTCATTTATTTCATTGCTTATTATATTCTACCTGACTTTGAACACCTAATTTCAAAGGATGATATTTCATGATGGCCTTTTAGACCTCAGGGTCCTCAGCCACCAGAGGTTAGGAGACAGGGAACTTGAATATGTGTGTGTCTACATGGCAGTCTTTTCCTTAAAAAATATCCCACAAGATTCAGTGATGGGGATCCCACCTTGAAGATCTTGAGTAATGCCATTTACTTCTTAAGCATCTCACTTCTAAATAGAACTTTAAAGTTCCCACTATTTCAATATTTCACAATTGCATTCAGCTTCAATATAGGAACTTTAGCCTTTCAAAAAGATGGAGGTAAACAGTCTATAATCAGCAGGGCGTAGCAGGGCATTCTGTGTTTGTCTCTCTGTCCTTCTCTCTGTCTGTCTCTGTCTCTGTCTCTGTCTCTCTCTCTATCTATCTCTATCTCTATCTCTATCTCTCTGGCCTTCTTTATTTTTCCCAGAATCTGTAAACATCAAAAAGTCTTTGACATTTCTTGGTTTATGTCGGGGCCCCATGCTACAGAGGCTATCTATTCCGGACTGATGTCTTTGCGATTGGTATGGGAGCCAGCCAAATGTCCTCAGGTCCATCTCTGAGTTGGGAAGTGCTGGACCAGGGAAACTCCTAGCTACCCAAGGGAGATAAAGACAAAACACAGGCATCTTGTCATTTCAGGAGGGCTCTCAGTCCATGCTAGAAACTGGAGTCTCCAGTTTATTCAAGCATCCTCTTAAATAGCTTCCCAACAGTGGGAGTAACTGCAGAAGACATCTACTATCACGTATAAAGCTGATATCAAAAAATTCTTTTAACCCTAGAGGCACACCTAAACAGTCCCTAGGTACTTAAACAAAGCTCTCTAAACAGGTGCGGGCACACCCAGAGCTTAGGTCTGTTGTTATGCAAACTAGGAGATATACTCCACTGAGGCCAAGCCACCCAGTGGTAATTTAGCTGGCATCTAAAAGACAATGGGAGATTCAGGCTCCTGGAAATTAAACGGAGGTTTGGATCCCAAAACTTTACAATCGATGATTTTTGGGCCCCAACAGGTTTATAGATATTTTAATCCACTCTCTGTCTCTGTTATCACAAACTCTCCTTCTATGTATCTGTGTATCTTTGTTTAGGTTGCATGGCACACCTTACGTAATCATTGCAGTCTCTACCTAACTAAATCTATCTATGCACATTTTATTTGAATAAAGCCATATTTGGAGATTCTAGGTAGACTGAGCCTTTTGGTGGGCACCATTGGAGACAGTACAAATAGAAAAATGTATAGGATGTGCCTAGATATGACTAGTGCCTATACTGAGTTACTAACTGAAGAGAAAATGGGGAAATCATGGCTAGAGATATGCAAGCAAAACCCTGAGCCCAGAAGAAGATATCAACGGCACATGATTCTACACATCAGCTTACATTTTGCTATGTTAATGAATATTTTATTGCTTTCTTCCACTACTAAAACACTACCTTACCCCATTTTTGTGTGAGTGTTTTGAATAAATAAACAAGACAATCAATATTCTGATGTCTGTATTTTGATATTTGTTGAGACTTGTTTTGTCTACATTTTACCTGACAACAATGAAATGAAGCTGGATATCAACAATAGAAATGGCAGAAAATATACAAAATCGTGGCTTTAAAGCAGTATGCCACTGAGTCAAAGCCGGGGGGCAGCAGTATGCCACTGAGTCAAAGCCGGGGGGCAGCAGTATGCCACTGAGTCAAAGCCGGGGGGCAGCAAAAGTTAAGAAAGGGGATAAAAACTTACTAAAATTGAATTAAAATTAAAACAGAGCATGGCCAAATGTCCAGAATATCATGAAGGCAGTGATAAGAAGAATGGTAGTAGTTCTAAATGCCTACACAGAAAACTTAAGAGATTTTATATTAATAATTTAATGATATACTTGAAAGCCTTAGAAAAGCAAGAATAAGAAATACCTGAAGTAGATAAAAGGAAATATAATAATGAACCCAGGTCTGAAATTAATATAACTAGCAAAAACAACAAGAGCCAACACAAAGAATTAAGATTTCATTCTTTTAGAAGGTCAACATGATTCAGAAAACTTTAGCAAAAAACTTAGAGGAAAGACAGGACTCAAATTCATGAACTCACAGGTGGAAAAGACACATGTCAATAGAAACTGAGTAAATTCAGAGAAGCATAAGTTTTTACTTTAAAAATCTGGATTCTTGGGACAGAGGAGGATGACTAGAGAGAGGAAAACAGTGTATAAGTGACACAAAGGGAGAAATGGAAGGTAAGACATCATCTATTGTTGAAGGGAGTGGGAAGGAGCTGGAAAGAAGGATCAGCTGATAAGAGTAAGCCCTGGCAGCTCTTCCAGAGTACATAGGTCAATTTCTGGCATATTTTAATCATTTCCAGGACATGACATGGAGGAAGTAAGTAAAATACAAGAACAAATATGTGAACTTTGATACAGTTCAACTTTGGGCAATTTATAATCTGAAACTCATTTATATTCTACTGTAAATATATAGAAGCCTAAACTTTAAGAAAATCTGGGCCAGAAACCTAAATACAGAGTTCTGGGGAGGAACCCAGGCTGCCTGCAAGCTCACTTCCATAAGCACTAATCAGTCATTTTATCAATGTGTGAAAAGGAGTTAATGACTTCAGTGTAGCCAAAGACATGCCCTCTTCCCAGCACAACATATAACCTATAAATAGGAGTGAGTGTCATGTATAAAAGAAGAAGCTGCTTCATAGAGCACCAAAGAGGTGAGAAAACTTACTGCTTTAACCATGCTGAAATTGGTATAATTCTTAATATGATATAATTTACAAAGATATTATGTTTTCCAAACTATTTGAAAACTTCAATTGCTGTTGAAGTCTCTTTATCCATCTGTAGAACTTATTGTTGGTATGACTGTTCTCAGCTTCTTTCTTCCCACAACCTTAATTAATAGGTCTCCACATTAATATATTATATTTGAGTGAGTGTAATTAGTAAGATAAAACACACTTCTTGCTCAGACTAAATATTTCAGAGAACTAAATGTTTTACTCCCCAGAAATTTTATTCAAACAAACTTAACTTCTAAGTAAATTAAAAACTTGACAAAAAATTATTGCATGGCAAAAATGAGTAGCAAAAAAACAAAACTAAGAGTTAGAAGTTTACAAGAACTAGGATGAAATTCATGAATATGCCTTCTTTAATTTGAAATTGTTTTCTGTTTTGTTTCAGAGAAGGTAAACAATAAATGTATTTTGTATTTTAAAATACTTATAAAATATTTGTTTGGATTTTTTGATTATTTGAACTGTTTTTTAAAAATCAATATTATTATGAAAAAGTTATGGGATTTGGTTTTTCAATTTTTGGTTTTTTGAGACAGGGTTTCTATATAGGTTTGGAGACTGTTCTGGAACTCTCTTTGAAGACTAGGCTGACCTCAAACTCACAAAGATCTGCCTGCCTCCTCTTCCTGAGTGCTGGAATTAAAGGTGTGTGCCACCAATGCTCAGCTCATGAAAAAGTTATGAAATATTATATTTCAGTACATACAACTTCCTTTGCTAGGTAAAATGTACAGTGCTGGCTTTGGAAGGGAAACATGAAGGAGAGTAATAGGGTATAATTCACAAAAAGAAGGTATTTTTCACTCAGTTAAGATTTTCTAAAAGCAATGATTTTATAAGTCATTTTAACAAGTGAGTAACGCTATCATACCCCCCTTTGTGTAAGATAATCATTGATACCAGATCATAAGTCAAATGAAAGTAATAGGCAGAATGCTGAGGCTGGAAAGCTTTAAGCAGAAAGAGGACAAATATATGGGCAAAATCAGGCTGTGGAGAGCAAATCTAACCCAAAAGAAAGGTGAATTAGAAAATCTAGAGAGGATTACTATGCCATGACTTAACTGAGAATGTAATTGGATTATGATAGAATACATGTGATAAGAAAGAACAGAGGAGGATGCTGAGAGTAAAAGGATCCAAGAGCAATAGAAACCGCTAGTTGGAACACATCCGAGAAAAGCTGATCCTCCCTTCATCAGCAGCTATCAATTCTCCAGTAGATTTTCATAAGAGGTGAGCCTAAAGAGTACTTTCCAAATCTACACTGGAATTCTCCTTATTTTGATCTTTCATTGATATTTTTCAGGTAACCACCTGAGATTTTTTGGTGAGGATAACAATAAAAATGTCTCATCCAGGGCTACACATACTATCTCTTTTTTCTCAACTCTCTGATCAGCTACACACCTCTTCATTGACTTGCCTACTTCCAGAAAAAAAAAAAAGTAAATTTTTGTGAATAAGGCTGGGAGCAGATAATGTCCCATGAGCATGAACACAAATATTTAGAAGAAATTTGAGTTATCATGGTGATTTAAGAATATAACAATAAGAACTTATGAATTAGAGCCTCCATAACTGTAGGCCTTTGAACAGGATTAGAGTATCAGATATAATAGTGTTTTCTTTTTCTTTTCTTTTCTTTTTTTGGGGGGGGTGTTTTCAAGACACAGTTTCTCTGTGTCTTTGGAGCCTATCCTAGCACTCTCTCTGGAGACCATGCTGGCCTCGAACTTACAGAGATCTGCCTGCCTCTGCCCTCCGAGTGCTGGGATTAAAGGCATGCACCACCAATGCCCGGCACTATAATAGCTTTTTCTATCCAGCCACCATCATAATGACTCCAAAAGTCATTATTTTCATAATAACCAAGCCATTGTTGCACTAGTGGTCATATCTCTCCTGCATGTAGTTTTAAGCACTAGGTATGACAATTGATACCTTTTTCCCCCACAGCATCTCCAGCACTGAAATTCAGACAAAAAGAAAGAGGTTTCCCAGTGGATTAGAGATCTATTTCTTAATGACATGAAGCCAAAATGTGTGCTGTCTTCAGTAAAGTTTATATCATGTAGTTAAAATGGGTAATCAATGGCCATGGTAATATGCTGGGTTATTTTGGAGACATCTGGAGCCTCCCTGATCAAAACACATAGGGCAGTGTTTTGTGCCTTATAGTGAAATTTTCTACTTAAACTCATGTTTTCTGAAAACATGTTTGTTCACCCATGCAGAGTAATTCTGCCCAAATTCTTTGGGGTCGGTTATGTGCAGAGATGGTAAGTGTATCTTGGAAATAGTTGATTAAATGATGGGTTTCCACAAAGCATTTTCAGGCATGAGGATGATCTGATTATAACGTCTACCACCCCACTAATGTCTGCTCTGTCCATCAGTTGCCACACCTTTCGTCCCTCACCATTCAAGCAAACCTTTGTAGACCCAACATCTGTCTTCATTAGCATGCATATCCATAAATACTTGACCTCGTGAATATGTTCCTTTTTTCTGCTCATAATTGTTCCAGAAAATTATATCAAATACATTACAACATTTTATGGAATTCAGCACAAGCACCACTACAAGAAATTATATTTACTTGTTTGGTCTTGAGAATTATTTTGACAAAATCTATAACTATTCATTTTTATTACGTTCTGAAAGATGTACATTTACTAAAAGAAAATAATTACAAATTAAAAAAGAAATGAGGAGGCTGAGACAAGTAAGAAATATTCTTAAATAATTTGTTCTTAGAAACCAAATTGCAATTTGCTATTCTATGTTTTCTTTATTGTAAGGAAAATCTTTTCCTAAGGCTTGCAGTTTGTACACTTAATGAATACTTCATCATTCTGTTAAAGAATAGTGCTGCTTTTCTCCTCCAGGATTAAACATTTATAATGTTGCAATATGGTGACTAATGAATCAAATTAATTCCACATCCACTTACTGAGTAAAATTCTTGGGCCCAGGTTGTCTGTGTTTGTCTATTGAATACTATAGTACCAAAGGCTCTGCAATAATGCTTAAAGGACTTCCCAGGTCCTCCCTGGGTTTGAGTATGATAAACAACACATTCATGAGACACCACTTTTCATTTGCAAAGTAATGCTCCACAGCCAACTGCCTCCTTCCTGGACTCGTACTCTGAGAGGTCACCCAGCTACTCTAACTGTCCAGGCCCCAATATCTAAACCTGTGAAAGTTCCTTTGCTCAGTACCCATACAAATGACTGAAGGAGTGGACCCAGATCCTGTTTGCCCCTCCTTCCATGATCCTTCATGAAGAAATCTCAGGGAACTCATGTACCCACAGTTTTCATCCTGTTTCACCCTGTTCAAACCCAGAGTTTCTGAATGTTGTCCTAACAGTGAATAACACATTGCTTTTTCTTTTTGTTGTTGTTGTTGTTGTTGTTGTTGTTGTTTGTGTGTTGTTTGTTTTCTCTTCCTAATATCCCTCTTATCCCTTCTCTCCCCTGGATCCATTCCTCCTCCATTTCCCTTCAGAAAGGAGACTCAGCCTTTAAAGGCTAGGCTAACAACCAAAATTATACTTTCATTTTTGTTATTTTAATATTAGGTCATATGATATGGGCATTTTTTTCTTTCTAAAAATATTTAAATTATCCAGTTTCTTTATCATTCACAGAACACACTGCATTTTCAACCAAAACTATTTGGAGGATTACTAGCCCTATCGAGAAGTGAATGATAATAAAATGTATACATTTTTAAGCAGAGACTACCACTGCAGTGAAGTTAAAAAACACAGTTTCATCGCCCTCAGTGCCATTGCAATAACATGAGATGGTGATTTTAAGTGGCCCGTCTGAAACAGCAGCCTTGTGCAAACAAAGCTGTAGCTATTTTGAATGTCCTTTCTCCACGGCTTTCTCGGTTTGTCCACATTTCCCACCCACAGAAAAGGGCGAGAGCGTGTGTGTAACAAGGCCTCATTTCCATCAAGAGGATACCTCAATGGCTATTTTATAAAGATCTTTTTTTATTTCATGTGTATGCATGTTCTGCTTGCTTGTGTGTCTATGCACTGTATGTGTACAGTGCCTATGGAAGTCAGAATAGACTTTGTGTCATCTGGAAGGAGGTACAAATGATTGGAAGTTATTATGTGGGTTCTAAGACACGAATCCTGAACCCACTATGAATACAAAAGTGCTCTTAAACACTGAGCCATATTCCTAGCCCCCAAATCCTACTCTTGGTTGTACAGATAGTGCAATTTAACAGCCTCAGTAGCTGTGATAGACTGTTTGGTCAATGTGTGATAAACTAAAATCATTTGAGATGAGGAAACCTCAACTGAGAAATTGTCTCCATAAGATCAAGCTGTAGGCAAGCCAGTAGGATGTTTTCTTAATTAGAGATTGATGGGGGAAGGTACAGCACATCGTGGGTAGTGCCGTCACTAGGCCTGGTTCTACACAAAAGTAGGCCGAGCAAGACACAAGGAGCAAGCCAGTAAGAATATGCCTCCACGACTTCTGCATCAACTGCTGCCTCCTGGATCCTGTCCTATTTGTGTCCCATCCTGATTCCTTCAATGATGAGCAGTGCTGTGTAAGTGTAATATTTAATGCACTGATATAAGTGAATACATACCATATTTGTCTCTCTAGATCTGGGTTACCTAACTCAGGATGACTTTTTTCTCTTTGCATTCATTTACTTACAAATTTCATGATGCCACTTTTTCTTAAATTTTTATTATCTATATGCTTTTCCCCACTCCCCTTTCCTCTTCCCCTCTCCCTTTCCACCCTCCCCCATTCCCTGTACATTCCCAGTTCACTCAGGAGATATTGTCTTTTTTTCTCATTCCTAAGCAGATCCATGCTTAGGGTCTTCTTTGTTGTGTAGGTTTCTCTGGGCTTGTGGAATATATGCAGGTTATTCTTTGCTTTATGTCTAATATCCACTTATGAGTGAGTACATATTATACTTTCTGGGACAGGAATAACTCAATCAGGATTTTTTTTCCTAGTTCCATCCATTTTCCTGCAAATTTCAAGATGTCATTGCTTTTTACCACTAAGTAGTATTGCATTGTATAAATGTGCCTCATTTTCTTTATCCATTCTTCCATTGATGGGCATCTAGTTTGTTCCCAGGTTGTGGCTATTATGAATAATGCTGCTATGAACATAATTGCGCAAATGTCCTTGTGGTATTAGTATGTGTCCTTTGAGGGTATGACCAAAAGTGGTATTGCTGGGTCTTACAGTAGATTGATTCTCAATTTTCTGAGAAACCACCATACTGATTTCTGAAATGGCTATATAAGTTTGTACTCCCACCGGCAATTGAGGAGTGTTCCCCTTACTTCTCATTCTCTCTAGCATGAGCTGTCATCAGTGTTTTTGGCCTTGGCTGTTATGAAAAATATAAGATGGTAACTCAGAGACGTTTTGATTTGCATTTACTTAATGGCAAAGGATGTTGAGAATTTCCTTAAATGTCTTTTGGCCATCTGAGATTCCTCTGTTGATAGTTGTGTGTTTAAATCTATATCCCAGTTTTTAATTGAATTATTTTGTATTTTGATGTCTAGTTTCTTGAGTTATTTGCATGTTCTTCTGTCAGACGTGGGGTTGGTAACGTTCTTCACCCATTCTTTAGGCTGTTGTTTTGACTCTTGACCACATTCCTTTGCTTGACAGAGGCTTCTCTGCTCAGTAGCTCCCAATCATTAATTGTTGCTCTCAGTGTCTGTGCTATTGGTGTCATATTTAGGAAGTGCTCACCTCTGCCAATGAAGTCAATGTTATTTCCACTTGCTCTTCTCTGAGGTTCAGTGAGTTTGGGTTTTATGCTGAGGTCTTTGATAAACTTGGACTTGAATTTTGTGCATGGCAGTGTGTGTGTGTGTGTGTGTGTGTGTGTGTGTGTGTGTGTGTGTGTGTGTCTATTTGTATTCTTCTACATATTGACATCAAGTGATGCCTCATTACTGAATGTTTCATCAGCTGTAGGAGTTCCTTGGTAAAAATTTTGGGGTCTTTTATATATACTATCATATCAGTGTGTAGTAAAAGTTTGACTTCATCTCTTCCAATCTGTATCCCCCTGATTTCCTTTTATTGTTTTATTGATGCCATTATTTTTACAGCTTTGTGTAAATGTACATCTTCCTCATGCATTTATCCACTGAGGTAGATCTTGGCAATTTCCAATTTCTGGATATTATGAATAGATCAGCAATGAACATGTTTGAGCAAATGTCTCTGTAGTAGAATGAAGCATTTTGGGGGTATATGCCCTAGAGTAGTATAACTGGATCTTAGGGCAGATAGAAACCTATCTTTCTGAAGAATTCCTCACTGATTTCCCTAGTGGCTAACAAGTTTTTCCTCCCACCAGCAATAGTGGACTGTTACTCTTACACCAAGCCTTTGCTAGTTATATGTTTTGTTGATCTTAGCCATCATGACAGGTATGAGAAAAAATCTCAAAATAATGTTTTACATTTCTGTGATGGCTAAGGATATTGAACATTTCATTGTTTCTCAGCTACTTCAATCTCCTCTTTTGAGAATTTTCTACTACTCTACATAATTTTTAAGTTATATTATTTGTTTTCTGGATATCCTGATTTTTGAGTTCTCGTTATATTTTGGATATTAGCCTTCTAGCAGATGTGAAATTGGCAAAAAAAAATCTTTTTCCATTCTGTAAG
Organism: Cricetulus griseus; assembly: GCF_003668045.3. Lineage (NCBI taxonomy): Eukaryota > Metazoa > Chordata > Mammalia > Rodentia > Cricetidae > Cricetulus > Cricetulus griseus. The sequence continues at coordinate 235,770,677 of NC_048595.1, forward strand.
CTGTCACTCTGTCATAATGATGGTGGTGTTCACCATGCAGAAGTGTGTCAGTTTCATGAAGCCCCATTTAATAATTGTTCACCTTAATGCATGTGCTAACGGATTTCTATTCAGAAGTCTTTTACTAGGCCAATAAATTCAAGACTAATCCCCACTTTCTTTTCCATCAGGTTAAAGATATCATTTTTATTTTACTTGAAGTCTTTGATTAATTTGGAGTTAAGCTTGTTGAGGATCTGTTCAAATTCTTGTGCATTCAGCTATCCAGTCTGACCAGTACAATCTGATGAAGATGCTGTCTACTTTTTTCTTTTTTTAATTTGTATTTTAGAAACAATCTTATTTTACATATCAATCCCCCATTCTGTCAACCTCCCATCCTCCCATGCCACCTACCGACCCCCAAACCATCCCCCACCCACTCCCCAAGGATAGTGAGGCTCCCCATGGAGGACCATCAAAGTACTTCACATCATTTAGGGGATGGCATAAGCCCTCTTTCATGTATCTGGCCAGTAAAAGTATCCCTCCATAGGGAATGGGCTCCCAAAATCCACTAGGAATAAACATTGGCTCCACTGTTAGAGGTCACATAGCCTGCCCAGGCCTCCTAGCTGACACCCATATCCAGAGGGCTCAGTTCGGTTCAATGCTGGTTTCCCAGCTTTAGGACTAGGATCTCTGTGCTCTCACGAGGTCAGGTCAACTGTTTCTGTGGGTTTCTCCACCATGGTCTTGACTCATCTGCTCATCCCTCCTCCTGCTCCACAACTGGATTCCAGGAGTATGACTCAGTGCTTAGCTGTGGGTGACTGCTTCTGCTTCAGTCAGCTACTGGATGAAGGCTCCTGGTTGTCTTTCGGTGATTGGGTTACCTCACTTAGGTTGATGTCTTCCAGTTCCATCCATTTGCCTGAAAATTTCAAGGTCTCATTGCTCTTTCTCCCCCACTGAGTAATAATCATTTATGTAAATGTACCATATTTTCTCCATCCATTCTTTGGTTGAGGGGCATGTAGGTTGCTTCCAGGCTCTGGCTATTACAACAACACTGCTATGAATATAGTTGAACATAGGTCCTTTTTGTATGAATGTGCATTCTTTGGGTATAGGCACAAGAGTGGAATTGCTGGATTTTGAGGTAGGATGATTCCCATTTTCCTGAGAAACCACCATACTGATTTCTAAAGTGGTCATACAAGTTTGCACTCCAACCAGCAGTGGAGGAGTGTTCCTCTTTCTCCACATCCTCTCCAGCATAAACTGTCATTGGTGTTTTTGATTTTAGCCATTCTGACAGTTGTAAGATGGTATCTCAGAGTTGTTTTGATTTGCATTTCCCTGACGGCTAAGAATGTTGAGCACTTTCTTAAGTTTCTTTCAGCCATTTTAGATTCCTCTATTGAGAATTCTCTACTTAGTTCTGTACCCCACTTATTAATTGGATTATTTGGTGTTTTGGTAACTAGCTTCTTGAGTTCTTTGTATATTTTGGAGATCAGCCCTCTGTCGGATGTGGAGTCGGTGACTATCTTTTCCCATTCTGAGGCCTGTTGTTTTGTCTTGTTGACTGTGTCCTTTGCCTTACAGAAGCTTCTGAGTTTCAGGAGGACCCATTTATTAATTGTCAATCTCAGTGACTGTGCTACTAGCATTATGACTAGGAAGCGATCTCCTGTACAAATTCATTCAAGGGTACCTTCCACTTTCTCTTCTAAGAGACTCAGTGTGACTGGATTTATGTTGAGGTCTTTAATCCATTTGGACTTAACTTTTGTCCAAATGGATATGGTTCTATCTGCCATCTTCTACATGTCCTCATCCAGTTATGCCAGCACCATTTGTTAAAGATGCTTTCTTTTTTCTTTTTTTTTTAGCATTCACAAATATTTATTTATGCAAAGTTCAAGTTCCATATGATACAGTCTTTTTTACACACTAGTTTAAATAGACTTGGAGTCTGAGAAACCCATCTGGGGCCAGTCTTCTCCAGATACAGACTAGAGGGATAAGAGACCTGGTAAGGACAGCAGAAAACACAGGAAATGAGAGCATTGTGACATTAGGGAAGGTAGCTGTTCTCATCCTGGAGCTAGGCCTCAGCCTCTGCCTGCTTCCTCCTAATGAGGGAACAGTTAAGCAGGCAGGAGGGTTGCTGTGGCACCTGCAGCAGCCACACAAGGCCATCTGCACACCCAGGGACACCCAAAACACCTTAGAGATTTGGTTCTTCACAGGTTGGTGACAGCTGAGGTCTCCCCAAGAAAAGGAGTAGACCAGGAATAAGTGACACTTTGCAAAAAGGCCTTTTGGTCTGAGCCAAATGTTAGGAAGATTGGCTCTCAGCAGTTGCCAGCGCTGGGGAAAAACTTGGAACCTGAGTTTTCAAGGAAGGGGACATGCTTGAGTAGCCCAAAACAAGTTCAGGTCAAACTATGTGAACAGGAGGAGCTACATTGATAACAGAATGGAACTTGTGCCACAGATGAGTCTCAAGAGACCCTTGAACCTGAATAGGCCATGGCCCACAGGGGAGAGAGGCCTGGCCTGAGGATGCTAGGTCACTTCCCTTGGGCTGTCAATGGTCTGCTGGGGAGGGAGGGTGGCAAAGGACTAAAGGGCCTGCACTTCATGGTCTGGGCCATTGTACCAGCTGCTAAGATGGCACAACCATAACATTGTCCCAGTGACAGTCAGTCAGCACCCAAAGGGTATCAGACATGAAGAGTCAGTGGACCTTGCAAAAAAAAGAGTAGGAGGAGTTGGGCGTTGGTGGCATATGCCTGTATTCCCGGCACTCAGGAGGCAGAGTCAGGCAGATCTCTGAGTTCCAGGCAAGCCTGGTCTACAGAGTGAATTCCAGAATTGCAGGACAGGCTCCAAAACAATACAGAGAAACCCCGTCTCAAGAAAAAAAGAGTAGAAGGACACAGGCCCACCTTCAGAGGGAAGCAAACACTTCGCCCATATAACGTGAGTCTGGGTCCTCCTGTAGACTCAGTGTGGCTAGACAAGGTCTTTGGGTATCAGAAATGATGCCATTGATGGAGGCCAAAGTGCATGGACAGGTTGTGTCCCAAGGCCACATACACGAGGCCAAAGTCCCAGTTCACAGGCAGGTAGGGCAGAGGTGGTACATAGGGTGCCGGCATGGGACCTATGTTGATGGGGAAGTTGTTGAACCCAGGCCACACGGGTGGCAGAGGGAGAGATAGATGCACCGTGGCGATGGGTGGCATCTGTGGGTGCAGGGTCTGTGGGACAGGCCATGGCAGGCCTCCCACGTGCTGCTGGCTTCTCCAGTGGGGGTCCGATTCGTTTGAAGGTGTTCTCTCCATTCTTCCTTCTCTGTTCCTCTTCAGCCTCCTTTTGGATTTCCTGAATCAGCTTTTCATCATATTCAGTGGGGTCGTTCCAGAGGGAGCATCTGGAACATTCCTGGCAAGAGGCTTCTGGAAAGCGAGGATGCTGGCAGAAATGGTCATAGCCATTGATAGAAACTCGATAGACATAGCACATCTGGGCACCACAGTGGCAAGACATGTGGTTGCAGCCTTTGGATTTGATGAGGCTGATCCCACACTGGTGGCATTTTCTAATGCGAGCTGCAGTCATTTTTTTCTTCAATAAATGTCCGGTACTTAGCATCATCCTTTTGGCCAGCTCTTCACAGGTGAGGCCCGTATGCTCTTTCCAGAGGCCCTGACACTTCCTACAGTTCTCCTTCTGGCAGCGAGGATAAGGGCAGCTGAACCTCTAAACATCCCTGTCCAACAGAGCAGGGAAGCTACATGAGGGGCACCTGACGAGCTCATCACCACAGGCTGCAGTGACTTCTTCAGTTTTCCATTCATAGTATTTGCATAGAATGGTCTGGGGAGCACCTTCTCCAGTTCACTGATTGGGAACATGTGCAGCTGCCCTCCATGCAGCTGAGTTCTGACTTTCCTGACCCGAACACTGCCTCTTGGGGATATCTGATGAGACATTCTTTGCAGAACAAGTGAGCATCAGAACACTGTGTCATCTCCTCAAATGCAAACTCCCCAAAGCAGCATCCACACTCCATCAGCTCTCCATCCTTTTGACACTGTTCTGCCTTCATCTGCATTGCTTCTTGTCCCCACTTGTTTTCCAATTTGGCCTCCTGAGATGCTGGCAGTTAAACACTAGAATTTCTAGGCCTTTCTTCTCCTAGTCTGTTCAGACCATGCCAATGGGTAGCTGGTTTGAAGTTAGTAGGCCGGGATGTCTGCGGTTCATGTTTTTCTGTCAGTGTGACATCATCCTGATTGTCATCCACGTGATGCTCAGTATCTGGGGCAACCACCACTGGAATCCCTTCTTCATCACAGGAGTCAGATGTGATTTTGGGCCTCCTTTCCTCTCCCTGGTGTTACTGAAAGTTGTTCAATTGAATGACCTCCTCTTCATTGTTCCCCTCTGCCATTTCCAAGTTCCCTGGTTATCAGCAGGAACTCCTGTCTTCGCCAGATCGCTGCTGCTGTTTTTCGCTTTCTTTTTTCTATTGCATAACTTTAGCCTCTTTGTCAAAAATCAGGTTTCATAGGTGTGTGGGTTAATATCATGGTTTTCAATTCAATTCCATTGATCTACCTGTCTATTTTTGTACCAATACAAAGCTGTTTTCAGGACTATAACTCTGTAATAGAGCTTGAAGTCAGGGATGGTGATGCCTCCAGAAGTTCCTTTATTGTACAGGGATGTTTTGGCTATCCTGGGTCTTCCTCACAGAGATGCAAGGACTGTTCAATAAACTGAAATCAATTAATGCACTACATAAATAGGAGGCACAAACAACACACTTATCTAATTTAATGCAGAAAATAAAATTCACAAACTCTAGTATCTCAGGATACAAGAAATATATCATAACAATACAAACACTACATATAACAAGTTCAGAACCATCATTCCTCTCAGAGAAAAGCTCAAAGAATTTATACTAAAATGTCACCTTTTCTCTTCAATACAGTATTTGGAGTCTAAGAAAAAGCAATAAGAGAAAATAAGAAAATGCAAATATAAAAATGGAAGACAAGTTTGTATATGTAAAGATGATATTATTTCATGTTTAAAAACCCAAAGACTCCTCCAGAAGCATACAAGTTCTAATAAACATATCAGCAAAGTGGCACAATACAAAAATCAATAGCCTTCCTTTTTATTAAAAAAAAAAAACAAGTACATTGAGACAGAAAAACAATACATTCACAATAGCCAAAAATAAATTAATAAAAATCTTGGGATAAATCTAAGTAAGAAAGTTGAAAGACTTATATACATACTAGAGACTATATCTTACAATTTTAAAACACAGAAAAAAGTAAAAAAAACATGGAAATGGTAAGACCTTCCATGCTTATGGGTTGTTAGGGAAAATATGTGAAAATGTCTATCTTATTAAAGCAATTTGAGGATTAATCCACTCACACTCAGAAAATGAAGTAAATAATCTCAAAATTCATTGGAAAACACAAGAGCTACAATACAGCCAAATTAATCCTTACCAACAAAATGCAATGCTAAATTCATCACTATTTCCAATATTAAATTATAATACAGAGGGCTGGAGAGATGGCTCAAAGGTTAAGAGCACCGACTGCTCTTCCAGAGGTCCTGAGTTCAATTCCCAGCAACCACATGGTGGCTCATAACCATCCATTATGAGATATGGTGCCCTCTTCTGGTGTGCAGATATATATGGAAGCAGAATGTTGTATACATAATAAATAAAATCTTTTTAAAAATTATAATACAGAGCTATTGTATTAAAGACATCATGGCACTGACATAAAAACAGACATGTTGAACAATACATTAGGAGAACAAGATGTAAGTGTACACACATACATTCACCTGATTTTTGACCATGTTGCAATTACACATTGGAGAAGTAACAATATATTCAACAAATGGTGTTAATTAAACTGAATAGCTACACATAGAAGAAGGAAATGCACTACTTATCTGTCATTCTGCACATATATCAACTCAAAATGGCTCAATAAAACCTGATATTCTTAATCTTAAAAAAGAGAAAGTAGAAAGGGAAGATAAATATTCTAAATATTCTAAAGAAGAGAAATATATTGTTATTTATTGCCACGAGAAAATTCTTTCTAAACTGCACCATAATCTGCAGGATTGAAGACCATAAATTAATAAATGGGACATTATAGACCTTAAAAGCTTCAGGGTAGCAAATCATAGCATCAGCCTTCATAATAGACAAAAAATTGCTGCAAGCTATCTATCTAACAGAGGGTCAATTGTTAGAATAAACAAAGAAATAAAAAACATAACAACAAGGGAAAAAAGCAGCCAAAAAAGATGGTGCATGGATTATAGTGTACTCTCAAACCATGAAACACAAATGGATAAAACCTGTAATTAACTTTCCACATGAGGGAAATCCAAAGTAAACTTTGTGATTTCATGTCACACTAGTCAGAATGGCAGGGTGTTGGCATTGATATGGGAAAAGAAGTCATTCACTGATAACAGGAAAGCAAACTGGTAACCACTGTAGAAATCAATGTTGACACTCCTCCACATTGTGGAAATGGGTTGTCATCCTTATGGTGGTTTGAACAAACCACTTCTTTCCCCCACATCTAACCTCATGTGTTTGAATATTTGAATAATTGGTTTTCGTTTAGCATGACTGTTTGGAGAGATTTAGGAGTTGTGGCTTTGATAGAGGAACCTGTAGACAGTATTTGAGAGTTTAAAGACTTGTGTAAGCACTATGGACTTGATCCTGCTGTTTTAAAGAAGATTGTAGAAGATATTTGAAACTTTGAGCTAGAAAAGTCATTAAGTTCTCAGAACTTAATTAGCTGTTGGAACTATGAATATAAGAATGCCAAGAGCAATATAGAAGATGGAGTCCTGCCTTGTGAGATCTCAGAAGTTTAATAGTCCTACCAATACTGCACCAATTCATTCAATAGTTTGATTCAAAAAATAAAATCTAGCTTCTAGTTATCTTATATCTTGATCTAAATAATACACTAAGATTAATACAAGACTAGAACTACTGACACTGACATGAAATCCTTTCCTTACTGAGATAGTCAATGCTGAGTAGCTGAAGCTGAAAAATCAGCATCGAGACTGATTTGTAAGAAGATAATGACAGCTCACCTTTGTTGGTTACTTGCTTTTCTTCTTTTTTCCTTTGCTTTGTTTACATTGCTTTCTTTTGTCAATATGACATATTTGAGAAAAGTGACTCTCAATTGAGTAAATGCCTTTATCAGATTTCACTGTAGGCAAATCTTTGTTGAGTTTTACTTTTTTGGTTAATGATTGACATGAAAGGTGATATGATATGGGAGACTGATATGATCCTACTATGAGTTACCAGTCCTAAGTAGCAAAAGATATTACAGGCTGAGGAAGTCATGTGTAGCAAACAAGTATGCAGAATGCTTCCACTGCCTCTACTTCAGTTCCTCCTCCATGTTCCTGCCTTAAGTTCCTTCCCTGAATTTCTTTTATGAAAGACAATAAGATGTAAGCCAAAATAAATCCTTTCCTCCATAAGTTGTTTGTGGCCACAATGTTTTATCAAAGCAATAGAAAGAAAACTAAGATATCATTCTTGGGCATATATCTCAAGAACTTTATATCCTGCTATAGAGATTCTTGTTCATCCATATTCATTGCTTTTATACTCACAATTAGACAGAAAATAAAAATGGCCTAGATGTCCATCAACTGATAGATGGATATTGAAAATGTATATTTATATAATGTAGTATTATTAATATATTGAGAAAAAATAAGTTATGAAATTTGTGAGTAATTAGATGGGGCTAGAAAACCAACATTCTTAGTGAGGTTACTCAGACCCAGAATGTCATATATTTCATGAATCCTCTAATTTTATGAATGTTCATTTTAAATTTTCTGTTTGTTTTCTGCATTTAAAATACCCATAGACATCAGGAAATTAGCAAGGCCTCATATAGAGAGCTTTAAAGGAAAGGCAAACAGAACCTAATAATATAAAGAGTTAAAGAGGAATAAGGGAAGAAAGGGGGTTAAATTGGGGTGGGGTTGAGACTGAACTCTACTTCATGACACACTGCAGCTTCCAGGGCCAGTGGGATCAATTGAGAAGTGTTGTAGAGGCAGAAAAGAGGCAAGGTGGTTTTTTGTTCATGTTGTTTTTAATGAATTTTTGTGGGGTTCTTTTGGAGGGATGCTACAGGGGTGAAGGGTAGATATGGAGAGGCTGGGAAATTAGCAGGACTGGGGTACATGATATGAAATTCCAAAAAAATCAATAAGTAACTGTGATATACATATAAGAAATGAAGCAAGGCATACTAGGACCAGGTAGAGGAGGAAATATGGAGACACATAAGTCACACTAAAATCCTTTCAGCAAAGCTATATGGAATCCTAAAATATAAACATGTACACATATAAAAAGAGTTTAATGAAGTTACCCTACAGTGTGGGGACAATAATCCAATTAGACATTATGTGCTAGCAAATAAAAACCTAGTGCCAGGAATGAGTTATATCTTTGTTAGTTGGTGGCTAATGGGAATCCATAGACCCCCAAGCAGTATAGGCTATTTTTAATGCTCCTGGTTATCTTTCAAAATTTGAAGATAAGATCTTATTGCTGATGACATTATGTAATTGATGTATTAAACATACAGAAATCAAATTGGTATTTATCTGGAAGCTTTATACCTACTGAATACATATCATTGTAGTAGATCTTGTTAAGGATGAATGAGAAGGGGGAAAGTAATCTTTAGTTTTATGTACCTTTGACTCCTGTAAGCTATAACAATTACTGCCTGGAGAGATATGACCACTGGTCACTGGTACAAGAGTGGCACTAACTTTAAGTAACTAGTCACTCTCCAATTGGTTATAAGACCTGCTCTGTGAAGTTGAACCTATTCTTGACAGTATTAATTGGGACACGTATCTGTGGCTAGATATGTCATGAGACTAAAGGAGAACTTAATACTATTATTTTGTTAAATATAGACATCAATAAAATTATTTCTAATGACATATTGCTATACCCATAAATCAGTGTGTCCCTTAAACCTCATCATCTTCCAGTAGATTGCAATTAACAATAGAGACAATTAACTGCTTAGTATGTAGGGAATAAGAGATTTCAATGGCATCCCCATATGGCAATCTTTTCCACAGTCTCAGTGAAATTTGTGGAAGAGGGGTGGAAAATTGTAAGACAGAGCATAAAATCATTAAAGAAGGAACAGTTGTTTTTTTCCTGCATATGACAACTCAGAGTGATTACGGCATTACCTACACACACCTGCACAACCCAAACCATACAAAATCATAGCATAAGTGGGCAGGATAGTAAATAAATTTTCCCACCAGCTGTGTGGCTATTGATGAGAGGGGAAGAGTTGGGTTTTTTTCAGTGGCATGAGCCATGCATGATATGTTGACCACACTTCAAGACAGTCTCCACTGTAGAGAATAGTTGGACAACAAGTGCAGGCGTAGATGAGGGGAGAAAAAAGAAACTAAAAGTTTTTTGTTGGGTAGGAGAGTGAAGGTGCAGAGTGTGGATGTGGAAGGAGTTGGGGAGTAAGCGTGATCAAAATACCTTCTATGAAATTATCAAATAATTGTCTCTGTCAATTCTAGAGTTTATGTATTATCCTTCTATGCTCTTTGATGGAGTTGAAGACAGATAGCTATAGTTATGATTTTCCTTAGTTATGATAAAAGATAAGTTACATATAAGACTTTAGACTCACAAAGATAAATTAGATGATAGTGTTTTCTTTAAATCTTGCTAAATGTTAATGAACTAAATATCATAACTATAGCTCTTCCTTTACAACTGTTTTGTTATATATAACTATATTAATGTTAAAACCCCTCTTTTTATTTAGACAGAAAAGAGGAGATGATGGGGAAAGTCCTTCTGTGTGTATGTTTGTCTTATTGGTTGATAAATAAGCCACCGTTGGCCAATAGGGAAGCAAGATAGGTGGGGCTAGGAGTCAAAGACGATTCTGGGAAATGTAGTAAAAGAAGAGTAGCCATGTGAGCCCAGGAAGAGAGGACCATGCCATGGGTGTCCTCAATAAGATAAGTCTTTATAAAAATTATATATATTAGTTATGGCTGATAATTAAGACTGAGGTAACAAATAATAAATGCTAGTCACTGTCCAGTAACTAATATTAATCTCTGTGTGTTATTTTGGGGTCCTAACATGGCGGCAGAACTCAGGCGGCTGGTGGAAAGAACTATCATTACAAATAATGAACAAAATATAAATAATAAAAGCATTTAAATCATCATAAAAATGTCCTCTCAACCGAGATTTGATATAAATGGAGTGGAAGAGGATCAAGAAATATAAAATAGCTTCTTATGATATACACACTCTTATTTTTAAAATAATGACAAGTACTCTGTGATATAGTAGGCTCCAATAATCTTTTGTGGATTTTTGAATATTAGATAAAACCAAAAAGTGTTCATATAGATTTTCTAGACAAATATATGCAAGAACAGATGGCAAGATGATGGTTCAATGGAAGGAACTGAGCACCCATATAACTGCTGGGCAGGCACGGTAGCCATTTGCAATCTGAATGTTCAGAAAGTAGAACGAGAGGGTACCTGGAGCAAATAGCTATCCAGAGCAGCTGTACCAGTGAGCTCTATTTCAAGTGTAAGATCTTGCCTTGGTCAGTGACTAAAACAGAAATTGATCAAGGAAGAGTAGTGACAGCAACCTTAGACATCACACATGAACAAATATGTGTCTATTTACATACAAATACAGATGTACATATGTCCACCATACATACTCTTTTGAAAAATTAATTTAAAAATTAACTATAGGCAATTAGTTATGACAAGAAGTGGTCCTCAGACTCCAAAACATAATGAAACAAAATAATACCTCAAAACTACCACCAAAATACTGACAGTAACTAGTCACTCAGATTGCTCAACTTCAACTTCTTATAACAGTATGTTTATAGGGCAGATAACAGACATTTGCCAATTTACATGCTCACCGCACTTTTGACATAGAGAACTGTTTAGCATGGTTCTTATACAGGATTCATTTTTCTATCTTTTGACTTTAAATATATATGAATTTTACCTACATGTATGTCTTTGTAGCATATGCATGCAGTGTCCACAGCTACAGAAATGGGTGCCAGAGAACTAAAGTGAGAACTATATGGTTGTGACCTCCCATGTGGGTGCTGAGAAATAAACCCAGTTCCTCTGGAAGAGCAGCAAATGCTCTTAACCACAGCAAAACCTCTCTTATTCTATGAAGAATGAGAAAGCAAAACTCTATGGAGTTTCAATACTAAATAAGAAATTATGGCAAACAAATCAAATGGTAAATGGGAGCTAGTGTCATCTCAGAATCAGCCCTTGTTGATTTATATGCAAGCCACACAAACTCAGGATGTAGAGGAAGTAAAAAAAAAACAATTTGGTAGTCTAACATATTAAATTGCTACTTGATTTAAATTGTGATAATTAATAATTAGTTGAAATGCAAACTGAAAATTGATTCTCTGTTAGGTAAGTTGTGGAGGAGGGAAAATGAAAATCAAAGATACTTGAAAATTATCAAAAATAAGAATGTACATGTGATAAGTTGCCAAGGTGTCTCTTTAATTCACTGATTTAATTTTGTGTTTATGGACATGTACCCTATTGACAACTGAAACTACATACAACATGCATTTAAGCAGTGCCTGTACATAAACCTGAGCATAATTACCTTCAAATCTTATAAGAAATCAAATGTATTATTCTGACTAATCAGAACGGCATCCTAGAGCCTTCATCCAGTAGCTGATGGAAGCAGAAGCAGACACCCACAGCTAAACACTGAGCTGAACTCCTGGAATCCAGTTGCAAAGAGGGAGGAGTGACAAGCAAAGGGGTCAAGACCATGCTGGAGAAACACACAGAAACAGCTGACCTGAACAAGGGGGAGCTCATGGACTCCAGACTGATAGCTGGAAAACCAGCATAGGACTGACCTAGACCGCCTGAACATGGGTGTCAGTTAGGAGGCCTGGGCCATCTATGGGGCCTCTAGTAGTGGATCAGTACTTATCCCTAGCATATGAATGGATTTTGGGAGCCCATTTCACATGGAGGGATACTGTCTCATCCTAGACACATGGGGCAGGGCCTAGGCCCTGCTCCAAATGATGTGACAGACTTAGAAGATCCCCCACGGAAGGCCTCACCCTCCCTGGGGAGCTTAAAGGAGATGGGAGGCAGAGAAGGGGGAACTGGGTTTAACATGTAAAAGAAACTTGTTTCTAATTTAAATTTAAAAAGAAAAAAGTATGTTAAAACAGGTGGTTGAAATGATTCCATTTACTAAAACAAGTTTAGTATAACTCATAAAAGAAAGCATTTTCTTGAATTATCTACTGTAAAACTGATAGAATGTTTTATTATCCATCCATATGTCTAACCATTCAACCATCCATCCATCTACATGGCCACCCACAGGGGAAGTCCTTAAACAAAAGTGGTAGATAATAAGGAAAGCACTTTGTCCTATAATGATATATCTAATAGAAATATATCAATCATCAAATTTTACTCAAAATCTTGAATTAGGGACTATGAACACAGGCATCCTAAATGTTTGCTAGACTCTAAGGAATGAACTGTACAACCACTACCAGAGGAGGTAGATAATGAACAAAATTCTGTGGCCTTCTAATGAAGAAAGAAATTATATGAATCAAAACATATAATAAGTTTCAACTACCCATAGAGAGTGGCAAATATGGAGCACTCTGCTTCTCACACAAGGAGAGCTACCTTTTGTGTGTGTGTGTGTGTGTGTGTGTGTGTGTGTGTGTGTGTGTGTGTGTGTATTTTTTTAATTTATCAGTTCTAGTTAGGGAACAAGCTTGTTTCACATATAAGTCCCTTCTACATCTCCCTCCCCTCACCCCATCCACCCACCACTCCCCAGGCAGGGTAGGGCCCTCAACGGGGGCTCTGCAAAGTCCACCAAATCTTCCTGTGCTGGTCCTGGGCCCTTCCCCATGTGTCCAGGGCCAGAGTATAACCCTTCACATGGCATGGGCTCTCAAAGTCCCTTCTTGCACCAGGGAAAAATGCAAATCCACCACCAGAGGCTCCCTGGAGTGCAGAGACCTTTGGTGAATTGGCATAGTACTTTCAGTAACACATTTTAAAGAGGAAAAGATTTTGGGAAGAAAAGAGATAAAGAAGGGCTTGTTGGCTGGAGAGAGAAGAGAGAAGAGAAGCCACAAAGCTCATTTCAGCACTAGGCAGGGACAATGATTATAAGCAGAGTCTGCATAATATGAACATAGCTTCCAAACAAAGAATGTGGAATTGGAAACCACTGCCCATGGGTGCATCAGGCCCCTGAAGGATTACCCAGAGAAGTCATAGCATCCATAACCTGAATCATGAAGGACCATTCATTTATAGGGATTTTTAATATTTATGGAAATATTCTTAACATGCAGTATATACTCTAATAAAACATCCTTGTTTAACACATTATGACTACAGCAAATTTGTATTTAATATTTGTATTAAATAGTTCAAAGTATAATAAAATAAATGTTTATCTTACAATTAACAATAAGTACAATAATTTAATATATAATAAAAGTAAGAAAATAATAATAAATATTTACACATTGGGACATTTAATCCTGAAGCCCTTGAGTCAGTAGTGCATATGAACTCATTTTCATGAAAAGAACCTGAAATGCAGAAGGATTAGTAAAATTCTTCATATCAGCAGGAACTTGGAGAAGAATTTGCTTTGTTGTGATCCAGGAAAGCATTCTCCTCTTGCTTTTAATAACAAATTACTGCTTTTACATAGGGACACACTACTGTTATATCATATAACATTTCAAACTTTTTGTTCCTCTGCATGTCATCTAGTGGAAATGGATTTCTTCAAGAAAATCACCCTGCCTCTTAGAGCCGTCCTAATGTTTTGATATTTGCTGGGAGCTGTCACAGCTGTCCTGCAGCACACATGAACCTGAAACCACTCCCAGAGCCATATATGTGTATTATATAATTTGTTTTGCTTGCCTTTTAAATTTTCTCTAAAAGATCTTCAGAATGTTGGGTCCCTAGTTTTTTGTTTGTTTGTTTGTTTGAAACAATCTTATTTTCCATTGATGACTACTTTAATTGCCATCCTAGAGCCTTCATCCAGTAGCTGAAGGAAGTAGAAACAGGCACCCACAGCTAAGCACTGAGCCAGACTCCCAGAATCTAGTTGTAGAGAGGGAGGAGGGATGAGCAAAGGAGCCCAGACAGTGCTGGAGAAAAACCCACAGAAACAGTTGATCTGACCTAGTGAGAGCATGGAGACCCTGGTCATAAAGCTGGGGAACCAGCATTGGAGCAAACCAAGCCCTCTGAATGTGGGGGACCTCTAACAGTGGAGCCAGTGTTTATCCCTAGTGCACAAATAGGGGTCCCTAGTTTTTGTTTTGTTTAGTTTAGTTTTTTAGTTTTTTGTAATTTTTAACTAATTTTTAAATTTTATTTTACATACCACAGTGTCCCCTAACTCCTCTTTTCACCTTCTCTACTCCACTGCCCCTATACCTCCTCCTCCATTCACTCCACCTCCATCTACATTCAGAAAGGGGCAGGCCTCCCATGGGCTTGAACACAAGCACGACATAGGAAGGTGAGGCAGGACCTGGCTCCTCCCCCCTACATCAACACTGGGTGAGGTAACTGGGGACAGGTTGCCAAAAGCCATCTAAGCACTGCTAGAAGTGAGAACTGATCTCACTGCTAGAAGCCTAACAGACCAAACTACACAATAGTCAGACACATGCAAAGATCCCAGGTCAGTCCCATGTGGTCTCCCTAACTGTTGGACCAGCGGCCATGAGCTTCCAGGAGCTCAGGTCAATGGTCTTGGTTGATTTTCCCAACATGATCTTGACACCCCTGTCTTGTACAATATTTCCTTCCTAGCTGTGGATCTCGGCATCTGCTTCCATCAGTGACCGGATAAAGGATCTATGATGAAAATTAGGGTAGTCACCAATCTGATTATAGTAGAAGGCCAGTTCAGGCATTGCTAAAAGTCTTAGCTGAGGTCATCCTTGTCCACTCCTGGGGGTTTCCCTGGAACTAGGTTTCTCCCTAACCCCAAAATGCCCCCCCATATCAAGATGTCTTTTTCCTTACTCCCCCCTTCCTTCCTGACCCCAACCTCCTAGACCCATAGCACCCATCCTTCTCACTCAAGTTCCCATCCCCTCATCTCCCCTGCCACTGCCCCTGCCCTTAGTTTCCCTTGGGGATCTCTTCTATTTCACCTCCCCAGGGATCCCCAGGGATCTCCTTGTTGTCAAGCCCCCTGGGGACTATGGCCTGTAGGTTGGTGATAAACATGTCTCTCTCTCTCTCTCTCTCTCTCTCTCTCTCTCTCTCTCTCTCTCTCTCTCTCATATATATATTTGCTCTGGGAATGTGGTCACCTGAAGCAGAAGCATGTCCTTTGTGGCTATTGCTATGAGAAAGTTCGCAAAGAAACAACAAAAATCAGACAACAAATATGGGCTCAAGAAGGGGGCCCCTTTAAAGATCCTACCGTAGAGACTGTGGTACAGGAGAGAAACCATCAGAACAGGATCAGGGCAAGAGGATTGTGGAACAAAACATGAAGAGGCCATCTTGGTTCACCCAAAGTTGACACTGAAGAAGTTAAAAGGATAATTTTATTGTAAGGGAAGTTTCATAGTAAGTCTCTAAAATCAGAGGTCTTTGTTTCCATACTGAGCCTGTTTTCATATCACTGTATTTTAAAATGGACTTTATTAGCTGTTAATTTTAAATGAGGTCATTTGAAGAGTGTATTTTGAATAAACTCAACATATTTATGCAAAAAAAGATGTATAGTTGGTGAAGATTTTTCTGATTCTGTAGGCTGCTGTTTTGTCTTAGTCACTGTATATTTTGCCTTAATTAAGCTTTTTGGTTTCAGGATTTCCCATCTATTAATTGTCAATGTCAACATCTTTGCTACTTGTGTTATATTTAGGAAGTAGTCTCCTGTGCCAATGCATAAACGGCTAATTCCCTTTTTTAAAAAATCAGGTTCAATTTCAAAACTCAGATTTGTGTTGAGGTCTTTGATCTACTTGGACTGGAGTATAATGTAGAGCAATACATGTGGTTCTATCTGCATTCTTACGCATATTGACATCCAGTTATTCCAGCACCATTTGTTGAAGACTCTTTCTATTGTATAATTTTGGCTTCCTATTAAAAAATCAGGGGTTCAAAGCTATGTAGATTAATGCCAAGGTCTTCAATTTGATTCCATTGATACACGTGTCTGTTTTTCTGCCAAAGCCAAGTTGTTTTTATGTCTATAGCTCTATAGTAGAGCTTGAAGTCAGGGTTGGTGACTGCTCTGGAAGTTCCTTTATTGTACAGGATTGTTTTAGCTATCCTAGTTCTTGTGTTATGAAGTTGGGTATTGTTCTTTTGAGGCATGTGAATAATTGTTTGGGGATTTTGATGGGGATTGCTTTTGGGAAGATTGCCATTTTTATTATGTTAATCTTACCTATCAGTGAGCATTGGAGATCATTTCATTTTCTGAAAATTTCTTCAATTTCTTTCTTCAAAGTCTTATCATACAGATCTTTCACTTGTTCGGTTAGAACTACCCAAAGATATTTTATATTATTTGTGTCTATTATAAAGGGTGCTGTTTCTCTAATTTCTTTCTCAGCCCATTTATCATTGGTATATACGAAGGTTACAGATTTTTTAAAAGTAATTTTGTATCCTGTCACATTACCAAAGGTGTTTATCAACTGTAGGTGTTCCCTGATAGAATTTTTAAGGTAACTTATATATGTTACCATATCATTCGTAAATAGTGAAAGTTTGCCTTCTTTTTTTCCAGTTTGTATCCCCCTAATCTTTATTTGTTGTCTTATTTATCTAGTTAGAGCTTTGAGGACTATATTTAATAGCTATGGAGAGAGTGAACAGATTTGTCTTGTTCCTAATTTTAGTGGAATTGTTTTGAGTTTCTCTCCATTTAATTTGATGTTGTTTCTTGGTTTGCTGTATATTGCTTTTATTAGGTTTAGGTATATTCCTTGTATCCCTGCTCTCCCCAAGCTTCCCACATTTTATCTATTTTATTTTTCCTCTAGGCAATATAGTCTTGCTATAGTACAAAGGGAAGAAAAATGCTGAAAACTCAGTAAGAAATTCCACTCCAGACAATATTTTAGTGGTAAGCATTCCATGGTCTTACCTATAAGTTCAACCATAGACCCTGAAGAAATGGAGATGGGTAGGGTCAATAGTGGCAGGACTAGTGAGTAGAGTAGAAGGGAGACTTCATATCCCACTTATCAACAGAGGAAGGATGCCTAGGTCTAAGATCCTAGCAACTGCAACATAAAAGCAGAAAACATAAGTCGGGCTCACTCAACCACTGGATGGAGACAGAGCCATGCTGCACCAGTAAGGTTATGAGCAAACAGTAAATCATAGTAAACAGAAAAGTCATGACATTAAGAACCTTAGGGAGTGCTCTTCAATTTTTAAGATCTCTCTTCTGACAAAAAATAAAATAATTTTAAAAAAAGTTGTTCAGTGATATCTACAGGCAAAAAGTATTACACCCTAGAAGTCACAGTTTGTAAAGCCTTACTGTGTATGCGCACACATATGTGCTCATTAATTAGAACCCAGAGTGTTATAGCATAGTAAATACAAAGAAAAAAGCCAATAAAATGTGTGGTTTATTGAAATTGCAAAATTACAGTGTGAAAGAAAAAACAGGAAGTTTGAGTTGGGGGAAGAATAGAGGAGAGCAAGATAAGAGATACCATAATACAGGGAGACATTATAGGCTTAAAGAGAAATCAGGCAATAGGGAAATGTTCAGAGATCTACAAAGATGACACCAACTAACAATCTAAGCAACAGAGGAGAGGCTACCTTAAATGCCCTCCCTGGATAATGAGATTGATGACTGACTTATATGCCATCCTTTAGCCTTCACCCAGCAGCGGGTGGAAGTTAAACCCACAGCTAAACACTGAACTGAACTGGAATCCAGTTGCAGAGAAGGAGGAGTGATGAGCAAAGGGGTCAAGACCAGGCTGGTGAAACCCACAGAAACAGTGACCTGAACAAGGGGGAACTCTTGGTTCCCAGACTGATAGCTGGGAAACCAGAATGAGACTGGTCCAGACCCCATGAACATGGATGTCAGTGAGGACACCTTGGAAATCTATGGGGCCTTTTGTAGTAGATGAGTACTTATCCCTAGCATAGGAATGGACTTTGGGAGCCCATTCCACATAGAGGGATACTCCCTGGGCCCAGACACAAGGGGGAGGGCCTAGGCCTTATCCCAAAGGATATGACAGACCCTGAAGACCCCATATGGAAGGCTTCACCCTCCCTGGAGAGCAGAAAGGGTATGGTGTTAGTTGGGGAAGCAGGGGAGGAGGGGAGGCAGAGGGAACTGGGATTGACATGTAAAATAATCTTGTTTCTAATTTAAATAAAAAAATGTAGAGAAAGAAAAAAAGAAAAAACAGATGATCATCTAACCCTATGTTAGAGTCATACTTTGAAATCATCAGAATTAAAGATCTTAAACATCAGTTTAAAGAGATTTCATAAAACATACTTAAAGTTATTACAAGTTCTCTTGAAATAGAACATTCCAACAAAGAAGGTAAGTTATAAAATGCATGATTTTGAAATTAAGAATGTAAAATGAAATGTACACACTATGATGGATAGGCTCAGTTTCTGAATGAGATGGCAGGGCACAATTGGAAGGAACAGGGGGCCTCCCCTAGCCAGGCAGAGACTTATCCCTTTGTAAAAGTATAAGCAGTATCAGCAACCCAAGGTTACTGACATCAACCATCCAGGGAGCAAATCAATGTCTACCATACAGGTTCTTCTACATTTAATGCCACAAGTAGTTACCATGTGGTATCGATTTAAGAATCTGTGAACAAAATTTTTCATTACATTTCAGAGATGATGAAGCCGGGTGTTGGTGGTACACACCTTTAATCCCAGCACTCAGGAGGCAGAGGTAGGCGGATCTCTGTGAGTTCGAGGCCAGCCTGGTCTGCAGAGTGAGTGCCAGGGTAGGCTCCAAAGCTACACAGAGAAACCCTGTCTCGGGGAAAAAAAAAAGAAAAAACATTTCAGAGATGATGGCATAAG